>NC_138896.1:57101971-58537743 GCF_965194825.1 Balaenoptera physalus | reverse complement strand
GTCTTATCATTTTTTTCTCCCTCAGAAAAATAGGGAGATATTTGACTTTTTCTTACTAACTCATTCTTTACGTATTCAGAATACTAGTCCTTGTCAGATACGTATTGCAAATATCTTCTCTCATTCTGTGGTTTGGCCTTTTCACTCTCTTATTGCTATCTTTTGATGAATAGAAATTGATTTTAATGTTCCATTTGCCAGCTTTTCTTTATGGTTATTGATTTTTTTTTACCTGTTTTGAAGAAGTCTTTGCTTGCCCTCAAGGTCATGAAGATAGTCTAAGTTTTTTTTTTTCTAGAAGCTTTATTGTTTTACTTTTCTACAATTCATCAATTCATCTGGGATTGATTTCTGTGCATGGTATGAAGTAGGGGATAAAGGTTGTTTTATTTTTAGTGTGGTGTTCAATTAATTCATTACCACTCTGGTGGGGGGTATATCATCCTTCTGAACTGCAGTGTCACCTGGGTCATAATTTGTCCATTTATGCATGCATCTGTTTCTGGACTTTTTGTTCTTTTCCATTTGCCAGTTTCTCTATCCTGTACTAGTACTACAGTCTCAATTTCTGTAGTTAAAAAAAAAAAAGCCTTTATCTGGCAGCCTAAGCCCTCCCCTATTGTTTTTCCTTAAGATTGTTTTTGCTATTCTTGACCCTTTGCATTTCCATATAAACTTTAGAATCAGGTGGTCAGTTGCCACACCAAAGAAGTGGCATTTTGATTGAGATTGAATTTATGGATCAATTTGGGGATAATTATCATATTTACAGTATCTTCCAAGCTATGCACAGGAATATCCTTCCATTTATATAGGCCTTCAGTCTCTCCTCGCAGTGTTGGTAGTTTTCAGTGTATCATCTTGCACCTTCTTTTGGTAGATTTTTTTCCAGCTAATTTTTTTAGGCTATTGTATTTTTTATTTATTTTTTTGGCCATGCCGTGCAGCTTTCGGGATCTTGGTTCCCTGACCAGGGATTAAACCCGGGCTCTCGGCAGTGAAAGCTCAGGGTTCTAACCACTGGACTGCCAGGGAACTCCCTTTTTGATGCTGTTTTAAATGGCATCCTTTTAAAGTGTTATTTTCTTTGTTGCTGGTATGTAGAAATACACTTTTTTATGTTGATCTCATCCAGCAGCCTTACTCAGATTCATTTGTTAATGTTCATCCGTAGTTTATTTTACATGTGTCCTATCTACAGTCCTCTGCTCTCCCAGCTGAGCTATTGAAAGGTGCACCACCTGTAATTTATTTTATATTTTTCTACATATAGTTATGTCATCAGCAAATAAAGAGTTTTAATCTTTTCTAATGTTATCTTGCTTTGTGATGCCTATGCTCCAGTATAGGATTCTATAGAACCGATGAGAGGAAGCATCTTTATCTTGTTCCCCATCTCAGAATGAAAGCTTTAAATATTTCACTATTGAGTATATTTGCTGCATGCTTTTTGTAGATACTCTATCAGAAAGAAAGTTCTCTTCTTTCCTAGTTACTTTATATCATAAGTTTTATCATGAATGGGTGAATTTTATAAAATGTTTTTTTATTTATTGAGATAATTTTTCTGTCAATGGTATCAGTTACATTACCTTTTAGAAATTTTAAGCCAACTTTGTATCCCTGAAATAAATTTAACTTGATCTTGATGTATTAGTTTTATTATATTGCTGGATTTGGTTTGCTAATATTTTATTAGGATTTTACATCATGCTCCTGAGAAAAATTGGCCTGTAATTTTCATGGTTTTGTCAGTGTTTGATATCAAGATTATGTTGACATCATAAATCAAGTTGGAAAGTATTCCCTCTTTGTAGTCTTTGTAAAGAGTTTGTGGGACTTCCCTGCTGGTCCAGTGGCTAAGACTCTGCTCTCCTAATGCACGGGTTCGATCCCTGGTCACGGAACTAGATCCCACATGCCGCAGCTAACCCCCGGCTCAGCCAAATAAATAAGTATTAAAACAAACAGTTTGTGTAAGATTGGTGTAATACTTGTTAGTTTTGCTTCTTTAAAACTATCAGATATCAATTTATAAGGCCTCTTGTGGAACTTAACAATAGCCCAAATGGTAATATCTATTACAGTTTTCGTATGTGGGCTTTCGTTTTAGAGAAAGTACTTGCTTTTTAAACTGGTAAAATGCCAGAATACGGGAATTTCATGTAGCACTTTATTAATGTCTTTATCAAGTAGTGGTTCCCCATGCTGAAATAGGATTGTAGACAGTGATGTCAGGGAATTCTCACTATATGTGTAAGAGTTACCCTGTTATCATGATCACTTCAGAGAATTATAGGAAAAATTGTAGTCCATACATACAATAAAAAATACATGAAATAATTAATGTGAAGAGGTATATGAAATTCAAGGATTTTTAAAAGGTATTTCTCAATCAGATAATTAGTATATGGATACAGTTATACTTTGAGAAATAATCATAAAATAATGATGCTTCCAATTTCTCAAAATATGACTATATATAGAGAGAGAGAGGGAGGGAGAGTAATATATACACACACACACACGTTTGGGGCAGAGTAGTACCTTGATCTCATTGTATCACCAAAATCTTTTTAGAATTAGTTGGTGACAATTCTTTTCTGTCTTATGTTGGGTTAAGAATTTTTTCTAAAGTTCAAATATGGGTGATTCTTAAAACTTTTGGTCTAAGACTCCTTCCCCCACCCCCTGCACAAGGCTTGGAAGGGTCTTAGTTCCCCAACCAGGGATTGAACCTGAGGCCTCAGCAGTGAAAGTGCTGAGTCCTAACCACTGGACCACCAGGGAATTCCCAAGACTCCTTTATATTTGTACTTATTAAGAACCCCAAAGAATTATTGTTAATGTGGTCACTTATCTGTATTTGCCATATAATAAATAAAAGCTGAAAATTTTTAAATATTCATTTATAAATAACAATAGTAATTCCATTACATGTTAAAGTAACTTTTTATAGAAAACAGCTTTACAAAACTAAAAGTATGTAGAAGGGTACTGTTTTACATTTTTACAAATTCTAATGTCTGGCTTAATGGAAGACTACTGGGTTCTCTCATCTGCTCTGTATTCCGTCTGATCTGATGTGCTATTTGTATTCCAGGAAGAAAATCCAGCCTCACAAATACATAGGTGGAAAAAGTAGGAGTATTTTAATAGCTTTTCCAGATAATTGTGAATTTTCTTTTCTGATACTAAAGCTTGACAAGTGTTAGTTTTTTAAAGGTTAATTGCAGTGTGGAATCCATTGGTCTTTCTTGCCCTTTGAGTGGATTTTTACCCCTATGTGATTTTGTAACATTATTCATTGGATTTAGAAAATATCAGTTCACTGAACTACAAGGTTCTTCCAAATATTGACATGTCCCATTATAAAATGTCTCCCCAAATCACATATTTTTAGTTATTATCAGATCTCATTAGAAAAGATTAAGTGGTGGGAAACTGTCAGGCTGAGTGATGGATACAAATTTTCCAAGATTCTGATTTTTTGAAAGTTCACATTTTATCAGTGTAACAGATACTGTCAGTTTTACTCCTTGTACTGACAGGCTCACTTCGTTCATTTCTGAGAAAATGTCTGCCAAATACATCTGAGAAACCAGTTGGGCTGTAAGTAGTTCTTTCAAGTAAGCCTGGTGGAAGAAGTGGCCAGTTCAGCTTACCACTCAATAGCACGAAAACACTTCTGTAAGCAGCAGAAGTGGTACATGTGTCCTTCCATTTCCTCACACAGAATTTTAGAAGAACTGGTACTAAATGGTTGCAACTTAGTGAAATTAATTTTTACTTCATCAAGGGAATTCTTAAGTGAACTTGGCTTTATATTTTCCCCCAGAGTGGTAGAGTGGTGAAGAATACGATGACTACAAGTTCAGTTTGGTGCCACTGCCTTGCCGTGTGCTAGAGTGCTAGCAGTTTTACTCCGTCTGTGGTGCAAACAAATGTTCACACAGTGAAAAAGGCAGATGACCTCTTAGTAGTAGTATGAGAGTAGTTTTGACTTTATGGAATCCCAGCAAAGTTCTCAAGACTCTAGGGGTCCTCTGAGCACACTCAGAACTGCCATTATAACCCAGTAGCCAAATCAGTCATTTGATTTTGTCCTGTGTTGCCTTAGAATTTAAAACAAGGCTTTGGTTCAGAAATTTTGGTTGATGTCCTGTAGGATGTGACTCTTCTAAACATTTTCTATTAAAGTGTGTTCTGTCTTTAATGCTACAACTTTGCCAATAGTTACCTGGGTTAGTCTCCTATTATTCTGTGTTTTGTGCATGTGCACTCTGGTCTACTCAGATGGGAAATACTATTAAAATGATAGGTGATGACCAAATCTTTTTTTTTTTAATTAAAAAAATTTTTTTAAAGGTTACTTTCCATTAACAGTGATTACAAAATATTGGCTCTATTCCTCATGTTGTACAATATATCCTTGAGCTTATCTTACACCCAGTAGTTTGTGCCTCCCACTCCCCAACCCCTGTAACCATTAGTTTGTTCTCTATATCTTTGAGTCTGCTTCTTTTTTTGTTATATTCACTAGTTTGTTGCATTTTTTAGATTCCACATATAAATGATGTCATATCTGAGCCTGGAGCAGCCACCTGCACCTTGTGTTCCTGTCTCCCTGTGTCTGTGTGCTGCCCTGGTCCACTCTCCTAGAGTTCCCCCTGGTTAATCCCCTAGTATTTGTCGTTCTCTGTCTGACTTATTTCACTTAGCATAATGCCCTCCAAGTCCATCCATATTGCTGCAAAGGGCAAAATTTCGTTCTTTTTAATGGCTGAGTAGTAGTCCATTGTATATACGTACCACATCTTTTTTTTTTTTTTAATAAATTTATTTATTTTATTTATTTATTTTTGGCTGTGTTGGGTCTTCGTTGCTGCGCACGGGCCCTCTCCAGTTGCGATGAGCGGGGGCTACTCCTCGTTGCAGTGCGTGGGCCTCTCACTGCAGTGGCCTCTCCCGTTGCAGAGCACGGGCTCTAGGCGTGTGGGCCTCAGCAGTTGTGACTCACGGGCTCTAGAGCACAGGCTCAGCAGTTGTGGTGCACGGGCTCAGCTGCTCCGCGGCATGTGGGATCCTCCCGGACCAGGGCTCAAACCCATGTCCCCTGCGTTGAGGTGGACTCTCAACCACTGTGCCACCAGGGAAGCCCTACCACATCTTCTTTATCCATTCATCTGTTGATGGATTCTTAGGTTGCTTCCATATCTGGCAATTGTAAATAATGCTGCTATGAACATTTGGGTGCGTGTATCTTTCCGAATTAGTATTTTTATTTTTTTCGGGTATGCACCAGGAGTGGAATTGCTGGGGATGGCCACATCTTTTGCTGTACTCCGCAAGCTTTTGCTGCTCTTTAACTGCAGTAGATGCTTAATATTTCGAGAGCATTAACTTTCAAGTAAAATAGTCTTAGTCCAACCCTACCTTGCAAGATATGAGCGTCTTAGCCACCACCTCCTCCTTAAATGGGCTTTGTAAAGCCACGAGCATCTTCATATGCAAGAACTGCGGTGCCAGGACGCTGTGGAAGACCGTGGAAAGAGGCAGAAAAGCTGGATTACTCCATTTATTAATCCCTTGACTCTGTAAGTTATTTATTGTTCTGTAGCCTTAGTTCCATCATCTGCGTAGTGTCAAGGACAACCTGCTTAGGTGTAGAGTTACAAATGGGGTAAATGAGATTAAGGCTGTGGGGGTGCTTTGTAAACTGAATTGTTACACAAATTAAATTTTCATAGCCGCCGGGAAGGAGTTTTAATTTACATAAATTCCTTAAATACTAGTCCCATGATTATTCAAGTATGTTTAGCTATCTGCTCTAAATATATTAGCGTAATGAGACCACTTCGGAAACACCTACTGCCTTGTATGCTTGTTTCCATAAGAAAATAGTTATATATGTACACACATATATATATTTATACATGTGTATATATTTATACATATATGTATAAAATGGTATTATACCAACTGCTAGCTATTTGTAAAGATAAAATTAGATCCATACCTGACATCAGTCACAGGAATCAACTCCAAATGTTATCAGACCTAAATATAAAATATGAAACCATAGAATTACTAAACGAAGACATAAAATTATTTTGTATCTGAGTGGGGAAAGGCTTTCTAACTTTAACTCAATCCACATGCAATGAAAGAAAACTTTTGTATTCACCTACCTAAAAATAATTGGGAAAAAAAAGCATGATGGCAAAAAGCACCATAAGCAGAGTCAAAAGGCAAGCAGAAAGTTTGAGAGATAGTAGTTATATCAGATAAAGAGCTGATATACCTAATATTTGAAGAACTCTTAAAATAGAGGTGGGGGAGCTAAAATCCTTATAGAATATAAATAAACAGGCAAAAAACATGAACAGACAAGTAAAACAAAAATGGCCCTTGAACATATGTAAGTATGTTCAGTTTTCCTCAGGGAGAAATGCAAATTAAAATTACACAAAAATATTATTTCTCCCCATCTGAATGAAGAAAATTCAAAGCTTGATAATACACTTTGTGGGAGATGTGGAGATGTTGGAGAAACAGGTGTGTTCACTATTCCTGGGAGTGCAAAACAGTATAACCTCTCGCAAGGGCAATTCGCAGTATTTAACACAACTACACAAACTTAATAATCACCTACCTAGGAATTTACCCCCAAGATACATAGCTGACAATACAAAAATAATATTCACACAGTTATTCATTGTGACATTATTTGTAATTGCAAAATATTGGAAACAATCTAAATGCCTATTCATAGGAAATTGGGTGAATAAACTGAGGTATGGCCACTCAATGTAATTATTCAAAAAAAACAAAACCAAAAAACAAAGCTGATTTCTATGAACTGACATGCAGCAACTTCAGGACAGTATATGTCTCTTTCCACTAAAGAAACACAGGGAAGATAACCAGAAGCAAACAAAATGTTACCTGCAGGGGGTGATTGAGCAAAATGAGACAGAACAGATAGACTGAACACCTAAGTGTACCTTTTTGTATGTTTTTACTTCTGGAACTTTTGTTAATGCTTCACATTTTCAAAAACTAATACTTAATCGATGATGAGGGGAAAACAGGTTGTTTTCTGGAATCTTTAATGACGCTCAGTGTGAGGCACCCTGTGTTAAGAGTGGCCTTGTAATGACAGAGACACCCTGTAATCTAAATCCCAAACTGGACCCCACCCTCTTTTCCCAAAGCAGTCAGAAGATTCCACCTTGCTCCATCACATCTCCCACCCTAGCAATCAGACTGTCCTGAACTAAAATACCCAACTGATATTGAGGAAGGAGGCTAAGTTATCTATAGTCTTTCCCCCCCCCCCCCCGCAAATACCTCTGAGGAATTAACTCGGCGCACAGGAGTGCAGAAAGCCTAGAACGGAAGGCATCACTAGCATTCCTTTGCCATCGCAGCCCTCTGCTGGTATACATAAAATGTGGAGATTGATGAAGTTATTTGCTTATCCTCTAGTCTTGTTGATAAACTATCATCCCTAGGAGATTTCTGATCCTAACTTTTCTTTGCTTACCTGGCAAAACACAGCACCAAACACCCACGTTTTTGGAAATGTTGACGAGGAAAACTTGAGACCTTCTTCTTTGCCTCTATGACGCTACTTCTGTGTTCTCCTGCTCTCTAAATATGCCTTTATTTCTGACTCCTGTTTACCTTCTCTCCCACTCCTGCCACAGTCCTAGCCTAAATCCTTCTTCTCTCTGTAGGTTCTTCCCTTGAATTTTTTTTTTTTTTTTTTTTTTTTTCCTGGCCGCGCAGCTTGTGGGCTCTCAGTTCCCTGACCAGGGATTGAACCCAGGCCATGGCAGTGAGCGCCCGGAATCCTAACCACTAGGCCAGCAGGGAACTCCCTTGCCTGGAACATTTGTACAGTTCTGTCAGTTTGATGAGTTTCCCAAATGTTTTATCTCCTCCAGCTCCATATTTGAAACTAGGTACGAAGAACTCCACTTGAACTTACTTCTGGCATGGTAACCTTGGTGTGTCCTGGTCTGAGTTCTTCACCTTGGCTTTGTTTAGACAAAAGGTCCAAAACCTGAAAATAAGGCCGAAGGATTACCAAGTGCCCTTTCAATGCCATATATCAGACTAGAGCAGTGCTTTTCAAAAGGTGGTCCTGGACTAGCAACATGTTGGAACTTGATATAAATACAAACTCCCAAGTTCCACTCGAGATCTCCTGGGTCAGAAACTGTCGGGGTGGAGCCCTAGAAATCTGTGATTCAACAGGCATTCCTGGTGGTTCTGCTGAGAATCTGAGGTAGGAACTACTGAACTAGAGTGGGATTGTCAGACTGTGGCTTGTGGGCCAATCCGGCCCAGTGCCTGTTTTTATAAAGTTTTATGGGGATATGGTTGCAATATAGCATTTACTTATGTATCATTTATGGCTGCTTTCACTCTACAACAACAGGATTGAGTACTTACGACAGAGACTGCATTGCCCTCATGGCCTAAGACGTTTACCATCTGGCCCTTTACAGAAAAAAGTTTACAAACCCCTAAACTACAGCATTGTCCCCCACACCCTCTGAAGGGTCATCAGTGGTCTAGGGAAAGATAATTTTACTTACTATTTATTATTGAATTGGGCCCAGAGTCTATAATGTTAGATGTTAATTATAGAAGATATATAAGCTACAAATAATTTTGTGTCTTTATTTATTTTAATTTTAAAGATTGAAGTATAGTTGATTTACATTGTGTTAGTTCCAGGTATACAGCAACTTGATCAGTGAGACATATATCAATTTTTTTCAGATTCTTTTCCCCATATAGGTTATTACAGAGTGTTGAGTTCCCTGTGCTATCCAGTAGGCTCTTGTTGATTATCTATTTCAGTGGTCCCCAACCTTTTTGGCACCAGGGACCAGTTTCGTGGAAGGCAATTTTTCCACTGACCTCCCCCGCCCCAGTGACCCACGGGCAGGTGAGGGTATGGTTCAGGCGGTAATGTGAGTGATGGGGAGCGGCAGATGAAGCTTCACTCGCTCGCCCGCCACTCACCTCCTGCTGTGTGGCCCAGTTCCTAACAGGCTGGGACCAGCACGGGTCCGTGGCCCGGGGATTGGGGACCCCTGATCTATTTTATATATATTGGTGTGTCTGTGTTAATCCCAATTGCTAATTTATCTCTCCACCCCTACCTTTCTCATTTGGCAACCATAAATTTGTTTTCTAAGTCTGTGAGTCTCTTTCTGTTTTGTAAATTAGTTCATTTGTATCAGTTTTTAGATTCCACCTATGAGTGATACCATGATATTTGTCTTTCTCTGTCTGACTTACTTCCCTTAGTATGATAATCTCTAGGTCCATCTGTGTTGCTGCAAATGGCATCATTTAATTCTTTTTTATGGCTGAGTAATATTCCATTGTGTATATGTACCACATCTTCTTTATCCATTCATCTGTCGATGGACATTGTGGTTGCTTCCATGTCTTGGCTATTGTAACTAGTGCTGCAGTGAACATTGGGGTGCATGTGTCTTTTTGAATTATGGTTTCTTCTGATATAGGCCCAGGAGTGGGATTGCTGGATCATATGGTAGTCTATTTTCAGTTTTTTAAGGAACCGCCATAGGGTTCTCCATAGTGGCCATTACCAATTTACATTCCCACCAAACAGTATAGGAGGGTTCCCTTTTCTCCACGCCCTCTCCTGCACTTATCCTTTGTAGACTTTTTCATGATTGGCCATTCTGACTGGTGGGAGGTGATACCTCATTGTATTTTTGATTTGCGTTTCTCTAATTAGCGATGTTGAGCATCTTTTTGTGTGGTTTTCTTTTTTTAAACAGTGTGAGTAAAATTTACCTTTTGAAATTGGCTTCTTGAAAGTCTGCCCTGTTTTGAATTATTTTTTTCTTTTCTTTTTTAAAAAATATTTATTTATTTATTTATTTATTTGGCTGTGCCGGGTCTTAGTTGTGGCACGTGTGATCTTTGTTGCCGGTGCGGGATCTTTAGTTGCAGTATGTGGGATTTTTTTTAGTTTCAGGATGCAGAATCTTTTAGTTACGGCATGCGAACTCTTAGTTGTGGCATGTGGGGTCTAGTTCACTGACCAGGGCCCGAACTCTGGTCCCCTGCATTGGGAGCTTGGAGTCTTAGCCACTGGACCACAAGGGATGTCCCTTGAATTGTTTTTTGATGAACTACCCCAGGACATTTCTCGAGGGCAGGTGTCGTATACAGCCCCTCAGGCCTTGTGAAGATGGAAGTGCCCGTAAGTAGAGGTTTTAAAGTTGTTGTTATGGGAAATAGCCACAAGGTGGCAGGATTTCTTCATGCCCAGGTCTGGTTACTCAGGCAACCAGAGCCTTAGCGAAAGTGGTGTTCCTGGGTTGTCAGAGTGGAATGTGCCAGAACAAAGGCCCAAGGACTTGTGTCTCATTACTTCTTCCCCTTTACTTTTCACCTTTCCCCTGACAAACCCCAACCCCTAGAAAACTGCTATGCTGAGGGTGCTTTCATCTGGAGGTGGGGCGATTCTAAGGAAGGAAGCTGGAGGTGGGAGGCCCACCACCAGGAGACATGGAGACCAGGTGACTTTTCAAAACTCTTCCAGCCCAGAGGGTCCACCCTTCTTTGCATGCACTGGGCTTGGTTTAGCTGTAAGAGGGCCCGCCTGAATCTGGAGATTGTGGTCCCATCCAGAGGGGACCAGGCACTAGAGGGCCAAGGGGGGCTCATTTGACGGCACATCCTTCCTAACTCACTGAATCCCAGGATAGTCCAGCCTTGGGACCCAAGTTTGCTCAGGCTCCAGGGATGGGACACCAGCTTGGGTCACCAAGGCCTGAGGGGAATATAGTAGGCGTTTCTTTTTTTTTCTTTTTAATTTAAATTTAATTTTCATTTTATATTGGAGTATTGTTGATTCACAGTGTTGTGTAAGTCTCGAGTCTCAGTGACTTGATTCAGTTATACATAGACATATATCTATTCTTTTCCCATATAGGTTATTACAGTGTGTTGAGTAGAGTTCCCTGTGTTATCCAGTAGGCCCTTGTTGATTATTTTATATATATTAGTGTGTCTGTGTTAATCCCAATCTCCTAATTTATCCCTCCCCCCAACCTTTCCCCTTTGGCAACCATAAGTTTGTTTTCTTTGTCTGTGAGTCTGTTTCTGTTTTATAAATAAGTTCATTTGTATCAATTTTTAGATTCTACCTATAAATGATATGATATGATGTTTGTCTTTCTCTGACTTACTTCCCTGTTTTCTGATAGAAGTGAAAATGATTTCTCTGCTAGACTTAATCACAAAGGCAATAATTTGTGATTATTATAAATTAGCCATTTATCTAATGGCTAAACATTAGCCAGTTTCGGATCTAACCTAGTAATCTTATTCCAGCTTTTTTTCATACGTAGACACACTCACAGACATATACATACCACGATCTTTCATATCATTCTCTGAACCATTTTTGCATTCTTTTGATTGCTAGTGAGTTAAATAAGTCTTTGAAGGATGCTGACATACTTGGAGGACCGTCATGTTTTTCACTTTTTGAAGTTTATACTTTGATCCTGACAAGAGTTAATTCCTCCTGTGTTCCTTGTCTCTGTCAATCTATGTTACATGGCTTGAAAGTTTAGCACCTGTTCCAGTTCCTCCCTTTTTCTTCAAACAAATCAATCGCCAAACCGCGCTGGTTTTCCCTCCCACAGGGTCTTTTCAAGCCATCCCTTCTGCTCTCTTTCCATGACCACTGTCTGAATTTGAGCCTCTCTTTCCTGCTTCCAGAACTTCTACAACAGCCCCTACCTGGCTCTTTGTAACCAGCCCAGTCTACACAAGGCTGCTAGAAAAATATCCTCAAGCAAAAGCTCTGGTCATTTCACTTCCCTACTTCGGTGGTTCCTCATTGTTCAACAGTAAAGGAAAGCCCTAGTTCCTTAGCCTGATTTCTAAGGCCCTCCAAAATCTGACCCTCAGTTTATCCTCCTTGACAACCCTTTGTCCTTCCTCCCTCTGTTCTCTGTGCAGTCTCTTTGCTTTCCATCCCCTTGCCCCTCTGCCTACAGTGCCCTCTGTCCTCTTTCTGCATGTCCAAAGCTCAGTATTCTTTAACCCCCAGCCTGAAGCTCTACCAGGCTGATCCTTTTAGCTGAAAATCATTTCCCTCTACTCTGAGTTCCCAAAATATTTACTTTGTATCTCTTTTATGGCACATACACTTTGTTTTGTGAGGTGGTTTGTTATGTATGTTTCTGTGGCCTCACTGTAGGACAGTGTCTGTGGTCCAAATTTGTATCCACATTACTGCCTAACTGTGCTAACATAGATAAGAGAGCCATGAAGTTTTTTCAGTAGGAGCTGCTGAAAACTTAAAATTTCAACTGAAAAGGTAGCACCAAATTATTTTTTTAATGTTGAAAATCTCCTCAAATTATATTTTCCCAAACTATCTCTTTTTGTGAATGTTTTCTTTCCTTCATTTAAAAAATATTAACTATATGAAAGGAGAAAACTGAATACTCTCCAAAACTTAAATGAATCTTCCTTTCTTCTATTTAGTGTATCTTTTCTCCATAAATAAGATTTCTCATTTCAATGTAGCAAGTCCCAGTATTTAACTATACAGTGTTGTTTATTCATTAATGAAGCGAAAATTTTCTGTGTGGTTGCCCCCATCCAAAGGACTCCCTAGTACAGTCATCCTATGGTGTCCAGGAGGGAACTGGTTCCAGGACCCTCCCTGGATACCAAGATCCTCAGATGCTCTAGTCCTTTATATAAAAACATGTATTTGTATGTAACATATGCACATCCTCCCATACATTTTAAATCATCTCTAGGTTACTTATAATACCTAATAAAATGTAAATGCTGTGTAAGTAGTTGCTGACATACAGCAAATTCAAGTTTTGCTTTATGGAACTTTCTGGAATTTAAAAAAATATTTTCTATCTGTGGTTGGTTGAGTCTGCAGATGCAGAACCCATGGATACAGAGGACCAACTATACAAGTGTTTGTTCATGAAGACCTAAAATCTTCAGTTGGTCTTTTAACTTATTAAGAAACAATAAGCGGGCTTCCCTGGTGGCGCAGTGGTTGAGAGTCTGCCTGCCAATGCAGGGCACACGGGTTCGAGCCCTGGTCTGGGAAGATCCCACATGCCGCGGAGCAACTAGGCCCGTGAGCCACAGTTACTGAGCCTGCGCGTCTGGAGCCTGTGCTCCGCAACAAGAGAGGCCGCGATAGTGAGAGGCCCGCACACCGCGATGAAGAGTGGCCCCCGCTTGCCGCAACGAGAGAAAGCCCTCGCACAGAAACGAAGACCCAACACAGCCATAAATAAATAAATAAATAAATAAATGAAATTTTAAAAAAATGTTAAAAAAAAAAAAAAGAAGAAAAAAAAAAGAAACAATAAGCAATGCACATTTTTTTAAACTGGCAGGGATATTAGTGTCTAAATGCTAGGCACCCCCAAATCAATCAGAGCAAAGGAGGTTATGGCACGTCTGCTGTCTCCTACCTAATAGCTTTCATTCCCATCATGTTATGAAACAGTGTTCCTCCACATGTGGATGGATTTCTCACCGCTAGTATCTGGAGAGCTTCTTACAAAATTATATTCCCAAGACCCACCCAAATCCAGACACTTTGGGGCTGGATCTCCAAGGAGCTTTTTTTTTAACTTCCGAGATGATTATTTGGCACCCTGAAGTTTGTGAATCACAGGCTACATTCTATCCTAAGTTCAAAGAGAAGCGGAGAACCTTTTTAGACTTGCCCAAGTGCACCATAAACAAACCAAGAGCGTTGAGAGTTGTCCATTTTTTCTCCTCTCTCTAAGTGTCCTTCTTCTTTGTAACTTTCCCTTAATATTTTATTTTGAAAATATCCAAACACAGAAGTTGAAATAATTGTGCAATGGACACCCATGTACTACACCATTAACATGTTATCACAGTTGCTTTATCACAAATCTCTCCTTTCATCCATCTCTCTATTCATTAACTCATCTTTTTTTTTTTTCATGAATTTCAAAGTAAATTTCAGACACAGGTAGTGTCTAATTTGGGATGATGGTGACTTGGAGAATAACAAGGCAGTGAATTCTTGTAGCCCTTGTGAAAGCACAGTGGCTTTATTGGCCAGGATTGGTGGCTGCTTGACCTCAGCAAGAGGTTAAGAATGTGTTTAATCAAAGACAGAAGGATAGTTTTGGCTGACAGTAGATTATCTCCCTGCCCCCCACCTCCACCCCCTCCAGCAGAGTAGTATCTATTTGTCTCTATTCATTTGAATCGGAGCTTTTGTTTTGTTACTGGGAGAAGAAAGGGAGGTTTGGGGCTGTGGAGAACAGAAGATAAATGTGGAAGCAGAGGGCAGCAGTAACCCCTCCCTTTAACACAGTTTCAAGGCCCTAATGGAGAGATGGGTTACAGGCTGAGGTTGCTGGCTTAGTGGTTAGCAGCAAGGCCATGAGTCAGACTGCCTAGGCCTACATTCTACTTGTCCCTGGGTGTTTGACCTTGGATGTGATACTTAGCCTCTTGGTCTTGTTTCTGAACTGAACTTGGGTCCTCTTGCCCAGCACACAGCAAAGCCAGTTTACTGACACTCGGTTGTAGTGAAGGAAAGTACTGCATTTATCGGCGGGCCCAGCAAGGAGAATGGACAGCTCATGCTCAAAAGACCTGAGCTCCTCGGTGGTTTTCAGGGGAGGGTCTTAAAGGCAACATTTGGGGTGAGAGTTGCAGAGGGCATGACTTTCTTCTGATTGGTTGGTGTTGAGGTAACAGGGTGGTGTTTCAGGAATATTAATCACCAAGCTTCTGGTTCCAACCAGTCTGGGGTCTGTGTGCTTGTGGTCAGCATGTAGTCACCATCCTCCACCAGTGTGGGGGTCTTAGTTCCTGCAGAACAACTCAAAGATCTGTGGTCAGATTATGTGTATATATCCCCTGAGGAAGAACTAGGACTCTGTTTAATCCCTGAGCTATCATTTCTTGACTGCTTTGCTTTTGTTTCTGCATTCCTCACTTCCATAATTAGTAATTGCTTGAATCTGCTCTTGGGAACTCAGGGAAGGCCTAGGAGACTAAAGCCTTTTTTTAAAAACAAGAACTGGGGGACATGGAGGGGCTTTTGTACCTGGGAGGACTGGGTTCCAGCCTCAGTTTTCTCATCTGTAAAATGAAAGTAATGACAGTACCTACATTATATTGTTGTGGAGGAAATATGTGTGCCTAGCATGTAACTTGATCAACTTCAGTTGCTAAAATATAATTACCTTCCTTGATGAGTATCTTTTAAGTTCACACAAAATTAACATATAGGGCTGTAGCAGCTGGTGAACAAAAAGGAGACAAGTAAATGAAACAATTTTGATAATTAACTCTAGAAGGAATTCAGAGAGAAGCAGGAGGGAGAAATCCTGAAAGTCCTTCAAGACAACCCATAGCACTTAAAATGAAATCCAATTTTTTCCCTTGCTCTGCAAGGCCCCTACATTATCTGGCCTCTGCCTACATCTCCAACTTCACCGCCTCTCTTTCTCCCTTATTTAACCTAGCCACACCAGCCGTTTCATAACGAGCCGAGGTCATTGGATCCTCACGGCATTTGCACCTGCTGTTCCCTTTCCTTGAGTCTCTCCGCAGATCTTTACAAGAAGTTAGAGAAGAGGTAAGGCCTCGCGGCAGGGGGCGGGGCTCTGGAGGAGGCGGGGCAGGGGCGGAGTCGGCCGGAAGTGGGGCGTAGGCCCAGGAAGTGAAGGTCCTGGTAGCGGAGTCGGTGAAGTCGGCGACGCCAGTTGCGGTCTTGCGTTCCCGGACCGTGGGCGATGGAGAACGGAGCGGTCTACAGATCCACCACCGAGGCGCACCCGGGCCCCGCCAGAGGCGCCCGGAGCGGCCTCGTCGCCTACTTCACCCTGCGCCGGCTCAAGCGGACCCGGCTAATCCTCAAACTCCTTCAGCTGGTGAGTCCGCGGCCGGGGCGGGCGAGAGGAGACAGTCGAGCGGCTCTCAAGTGGCAGTTAAGAAGCGGCCGTTTCCACATCTCCAGTTCCTTCCCTCTCCACCTGGGGAGGGGCCGTTCCCCTCGGGGCTCCCCCTTCCCGCCGGCGCCCCCTCATCCCGGGTCCCTCCCCGCTGGGTCCCCGACGGCGACCTAGGACCACCGAGCGTGTTTGGCGGGCGCAGGAAATGCGTCAGAGACCGAAGTCAGCCGCTTAGACTTTCTCTCCTCCTGTGTAGGACTTCGGCTCTTCTCCCAGCTGTAACTCTGCGTTATCTCCCGAAGTGCCTGTATTTAGACTATGAAACGCTTTTTGTTTATCTTTCTCTGGTTCTTGCGGGTTTCCTGGTGCGAGCCCAAGGGGGCAGTTTAATTTGTTGGACAAAGTCTTCCGATACTACGCAAGGCAGAGATGTGTGTGTCCAATAAATTGTCTCCCAAAAGTTTTATATTGACTGGAAAAGACTTACTTCTGAATGAGCAATATGTGTGTACCAAATACGAAGTCAAAAGGACAGCTTTTTGTGTGTGTTGTGTGCAGGCAGCAGAGCGAGGGCATTCTTTTTCAGTGTCGCTGAGTTTCAGTTTACTTTGGGCATTGGTTAAGGACCTTAAACCTACTACTGAAAATATCAAAACATCTTTGAGATTTAAATTTTAATTCAGACTACACACATATTAAGCTCTTATGTTCTGTTTTAACCAGTGATAGGTAACATTTTCTGCAGGAGGAAAACTCAGACTGTTTAGAGTGTTTATGGGTTGGGTTGGTTTTTTGAACCAACCAAGTGAAAATAGCCAGTTAGTTTCCTTGGAAAAATCTTAAGTTCTTAGAAATCAGGTAACCAGAACTTATATTCTTAGAACTCAGATGACCTACTTTTATTGGATAGAAAAATAGTAGTCAGAAAACAAACAGTACTTTTTAGCCACCAAAATGATCACTTCTGAGAATAATTGGGGAGTCATTTGGAAGCAAATGACACTGTGGCCTGTGGAACCCAAGGGTCTGGCTCTATCTTCTTTTAATTCCATACTGGCAACCTTTCTGTTCTTACCAGGTGTCATCAGCTCCCTCCTGCCATTGTTCCTTTGCATGGGCGGTTCCTTCTACCTAGAAGGGCTTCCTTCTTCTCTTCCTCTTGTCAGCTCTCACTTGGCTTTTAGATATCAGCTGTTTCTCTGCCTTAGAGCTAAAATGTTTCTACATAAGTAGTACAACTCTTTAGAACAGAAGAGGGTTAATATTCCTCTGAAGCATTCTTGCTGCTCAAAAGACATCATAAATGCTGGTCTGTTGCCCATTAAATCTCTTTTTAGTTGCCTTTATTTTCCCTTTCTAATCAGAACTGGCAAATCTAAAGTAAAATTTCCCAGTACCTTGTTTATAGTTTAGTAAACTGTAGTTCCATGTCTTCAAAATAGAATACAGCCAGAAGTTTGGATAGACTTTTTACTTGGATGTGGTGAGGAGAGGAAGATGAGTTTGCCTTTCGAGGGTTGTTAGACTATTCCTGCTTGTTCTCCATCATCCTTAGGAGAAAGAACGAGAGAATAAAAGCTGCCACTGCACAGCTTGCGGGATCTTAGTTTCCTGACTCGGGATTGAACCTGTGCCCTCCGCAGTGAAAGCTCGGGGTCCTAACCACTGGACCGCCAGGGAGTTCCCTCTGTTTATGGGGAACTTGTAATGTTACAAGAACACTTTCTCTAATATAGATTTAAAAAAATATTTCTTCGTTATTGCCTTTCATTTTGATGGTTTTCTTTTTGTTCCTGCTTTGTCTGTTTTAATGTCTTACCTCTTCACAACAGTATATTATAGGAGTTACCCAGAAAGTCCCAAGGAAGTTATATATGGAATAAATGAAAACTGTCATCCAGCCAGGGGCAACAGGCAGAGTCTTCTTTGCCTTAACTCAAACTCTGCTTTAAGTTGTTTTACTTTAGATAACTTATTTTTTAATTAAATAGAATTGGAAAGCTCCAAGAAGGAAACAACCGTAGTGGAGAAACCCATAACCAAAAGAGGAGGTACTTTAATAAGAGACCTGCAAGCCCTATGACATTTTATTCAAAATATAGTGCATTTTTGTGTTTGGGTAAATTATTCTAGACCCATAAATCTTATCAGATTCTCAAAGACCCCAAAAGGGAAATGAATCTTATTCTAAAACTTAAAAAACACTGTGTACTTAGGAAATTCTTAGAGTCCTACCTAGGAAGTTGCATTGGATTTCCTCTGAGGTTCTTTCCACTCTTAAGATTTTTAGAAATCTCTGAGGCTCTGTGGGATGTGCTTGCTGATACAGAGCTGAACACCAAAGGGTAGATAGAAAACGGAGCCTGCAAACAGAAGGGGAGGTTAGAGAGAAAAGAGAATAACCAGCTCTTGAGTTAACATACTCTGGGAGTTACATGGCTCTGTCTACCATTCAGATGTGACCTTAATTTTGTCAGAGGCTTGTCCATCCACCCTTCCAGAGCTGAAGAAGAAATAGAGATTCAGCTGAGAATTTACCATAAGGAGTCATTGCAGTTCTAAATTTATGCAGTCACTTTATTAGTTTATTCTATCCTTAGATTGGTCCTTATGCCCATATTTTATTTTGTGACGTTTTTGTTGCTATTGTTATTTTTGAGGGAGTTTGTTTTTGTTTGAAGGGAGAACAGACCTTTGGCAACCTAATTCCTTGCTAGTAAACTGGTGCAGTGATCTAAGTATGTGTGATACTCTCTCTGCCACAAGCCGACATTGTGTTTATGGTACCAATTGAATGTCCTGAAGGCTGCATAGTACTATGATTATAATGACTTTTTTTGGCTGTGTTGGGTCTTTGTTGCTGAGTGCGGGCTTTCTCTAGTTGTGGCAAGCGGGGGCTTCTCATTGCGGTGGCTTCTCTTGTTGCAGAGCACGGGCTCTAGGCACGCGGGCTTCAGTGGTTGGGGCATGCTGGCTTAGTAGTTGCAGCAGGCGGGCCCTAGAGTGTGCGGGCTTCAGTAGTTGTGGCACATGGGCTCAGTAGCTGTGGCTCGCGGGCTCTAGAGCGCAGGCTCCGAAGTTGCAGTGCATGGGCTTAGTTGCTTAGCAGCATGTGGGGTCTTCCTGGACCAGGGATCGAACCCGTGTCCCCTGCATTGGCAGGTGGATTCTTAACCACTGCGCCACCAAGGAAGTCCCCATAATGGCTCTTCAGGCAAGCAGTTTGATTTAGAATTCACCAGTCATTTAAATTTATTAAATTATAAATATTGTTACTCTGTAAGTGCCAAGAAACAGATCACTTAGAAGCAGTTTGTATTATGTTGGTGCTCTTTTCATGATTTAAATGTGAAAACTGATAGGCACTAAATTGAAATGCTCTGTTTTTACCTTGAAGATCTGTAATGTCAGCAAATTATATCTTCGAACCTTTGGGAGAATAAATGTTTGCCGAAGGCAAGAGAGGCTTACCTGATTTCAGGCTGACTGATTTGTTTACTTGAACCTTATGTATCACTACAAGATTTTTAGTAGCAAATTCAGAAATTCACAGACTAATATAATTGTGTAGATGGAGCCTTATAATCAATAGCAAATGTTAAAAAGTTCTTTTTATGAGAAGTTTTTTGGTGGTAGACTGCTAAATGATGGAGAATTAGTATGTAGTATGATGACTGTTAATTTTAGGGAAGACTGAAGTTTCAGAAAAGGTAGTGAAACTGAAATAGAGACACAGGGTAGTCATTATCTGAATGTTTAAGTCACCAGAACTGTAAGACCATCTTTAGTCACTAAGACTTCCCAAATGTGTTGACCCTAGCACGTTGGTTTTAATGTATGATTTAACAGCAAAAGGGGAAATGCACAGAACTATAGTTGTAACTTCAAAAACCCAACTTACAGGGAAAACCTACACAAACATACATAGTCGTAAAATGAACTTAATAAGCAGTGCTTTATTGGGGGGAAACAAGTACAGAGTGGGAGTTAGGAGACCCGGGTTCTTGTCTGTGCCTGGCTAACTTGGGATATAGTCTGTCAGAGATTAAGTCAATCAACTGTAAGCCTGAGGCTGGGAGACTGTGCTCTCCAAGGGCTCTGCCAACTCTAACAGCTTGATAATTCCCTTAATTATGTTTGGATAAAATTTCATGTCATTAGAAGGAGCCGCATTGGGTGTACGTACTGTTGTTAGGTGCTTAGCCTAATATTCAGTAAGCAATCTTTAGTACATGCCTCCATGCCATTGAGAGCAAAACTGTTTACCAGAAAGTAATCAGTGAGCCTCTAAATTTATGGGTTGCATTCACCATTATTTCCTTACGCAATTCAGTGACTTTATCTCTTTTCCAGTCTTTAACCACTTTGGTATTTAATGCTGGTGACCACACATTTCTCAAACTTCTTCCCGTAACTTTCACATCTTTTTTCTTTTTTCTTTTTTTTTTTTTTAATTGTATTTATTTATTTTTTGGCTGTGTTGGGTCTTCGTTTCTGTGCGAGGGCTTTCTCTAGTTGTGGCAAGTGGGGGCCACTCTTCATCGCGGTGCGCGGGCCTCTCACTGTCGCGGCCTTTCTTGTTGCGGAGCACAGGCTCCAGACGCGCCGGCTCAGTAATTGTGGCTCATGGGCCCAGTTGCTCCGCGGCATGTGGGATCTTCCCAGACCAGGGCTCGAACCCGTGTCCCCTGCATTGGCAGGCAGACTCTCAACCACTGCGCCACCAGGGAAGCCCCCATCTTTTTTCTTTTTTAATACAAAAAAGTGTCTGCTTACAAATATAAACATAAATATATATGATTACTTACATATGTATGATTAATAAAATAAGGCACACTTCAGCCCTCACACCACTCACACACTCTGCAGCATCACTGTTAGATTTACAATTTGGAGGAGTGTGTTTACTTACTTTCTTTTTTTTGGCCGCACCGTGCAGCCCCCTACATTGGAAGCGCGGAGTCCCAACCGTTGGACCACCAGGGGAGTCCTTTTTAAAAATTTTTTATTTATGTGTTTGTTTGTTTATTTATTTATGGCTGCATTGGGTCTTTGTTGCTGCACGTGGACTTTCTCTAGTTTTGGCGAGCAGGGGCTACTCTTCGTTGTGGTGCGCAGGCTTCTCATTGTGGAGCACGGGCTCTAGGTGCGCAGGCTTCAGTAGTTGTGGCTCGCGGGCTCTAGATCGCAGGCTCAGTAGTTGTGGCACATGGGCTTAGTTGCTCCGTGGCATGTGGGATCTTCCCAGACCAGGGATCGAATCCGTGTTCCCTGCACTGGCAGGTGGATTCTTAACTACTGCGCCACCAGCGAAGTCCTGCAAGTCCTTGCTTTTTAAGGAGTTTAGGAAAGAAGTGTTAAACTTCCTGTGACTTGCTTGTCTGGTGCAAGTTGCCCTGTTCCCTCCTCCCCTTGAACTGTTGATGTTCCTTCAGGCCTCACCTGGTCCTCCGCTCCTCCTGTCTGCTAACCAACTAAATCAGACAGGCAATGCCTGCATCTAGAAGTCCATACTCCCTGGCATGATAATCACTGTCACTCAACTCCTTAACCATTTTCCTCATCACTTCCCATCCAGTTAGGTTGGTTGCCTTATTATCCCTTTTGGGCTACTGTGCAAATCCTTGCTGGCATGAATCTGTTCCTTTTGTGCTGCACCTGGAATGCCCTCTGCCTATCCTGATCCTGTGTGTCTCTTGGCCCTGATTTGAGTCTTGCTTTTCCACTCATCTTTCTCCAGCTATTATTAGTGCAGGTGGATCTGAACATTCTCCTGAGATTTCCTGAATTTATGTATAACAAATGCTCAATTATGAGATATAAAATTATTGTTTTTTTATTTTTTCTTATATATTAATCTTTTTGCTCTGTTATTATGTGTTCCTATATATATTACAATGTTGGATACATGATACTCAACACACTGTATTTTTAAAAAATTTTTTCAGCATCTTTATTGGAGTATAGTTGCTTTACAGTGGTGTGTTAGTTTCTGCTGCATAACAAAGTGAATCAGCTATACATATACATATATCCCCATATCTCCTCCCTCTTGCGTCTCCTTCCCACCCTCCCTATCCCACCCCTATAGGTGGTCACAAAGCACCGAGCTGATCTCCCTGTGCTACGTGGCTGCTTCCTACTAGCTATCTATTTTATATTCGGTAGTATATGTAAGTCCACGCCACTCTCTCACTTTGTCCCAGCTTACCCTTCCCCCTCCCCGTGTCCTCAAGTCCATTCTCTATGTCTGTGTCTTTATTCCTGTCCTGCCCCTAGGTTCTTCAGAAACATTTTTTTTTCTTTTTTTAGATTCCACATATATGTGTTAGTATACGGTATTTGTTTTTCTCTTTCTGACTTACTTCACTCTGTATGACAGTCTCTAGGTCCATCCACCTCACTACAAATAACTCCATTTCGTTTCTTTTTATGGCTGAGTAATATTCCATTGTATATATGTGCCACATTTTCTTTATCCATTCATCTGTTGATGGACACTTAGGTTGCTTCCATGTCCTGGCTATTGTAAATAGAGCTGTAGTGAACATTGTGGTACATGACTCTTTTTGAATTATGGTTTTCTCAGGGTATATGCCCAGTAGTGGGATTGCTGGGTCCTATGGTAGTTCTATTTTTAGTTTTTTAACGAACCTCCATACTGTTCTCCTTAGTGGCTGTATCAATTTACATTCCCATCAACAGTGCAAGAGTGTTCCCTTTTCTCCACACCCTCTCCAGCATTTATTGTTTGTAGATTTTTTGAAGATAGCCATTCTGACTGGTGTGAGGTGATACTTCATTGTAGTTTTGACTTGCATTTCTCTAATGATTAGTGATGTTGAGCATTCTTTCATGTGTTTGTTGGCAATCTGTATATCTTCTTTGGAGAAATGTCTATTTAGGTCTTCTACCGATTTTTGAATGGGGTTGTTTGTTTTTTTGATATTGAGCTGCATGAGCTGCTTGTAAATTTTGGAGATTAATCCTTTGTCAGTTGCTTCATTTGCAAATATTTTCTCCCATTCTGAGGGTTGTCTTTTGGTCTTGTTTATGGTTTCCTTTGCTGTGCAAAAGCTTATCTAAGTTTCATTAGGTCCCATTTGTTTATTTTTGTTTTTATTTCCATTTCTCTAGAAGGGAGGTCAAAAAGGATCTTGCTGTGATTTATGTCATAGAGTGTTCTGCCTATGTTTTCCTCTAAGAGTTTTATGGTGTCTGGCCTTACATTTAGGTCTTTAATCCATTTTGAGTTTATTTTTGTGTACGGTGTTAGGGAGTGTTCTAATTTCATTCTTTTACATGTAGCTGTCCAGTTTTCCCAGCACCACTTACTGAAGAGGCTGTCTTTTCTCCATTGTATAGTCTTGCCTCCTTTATCAAAAATAAGGTGACCATATGTGCATGGGTTTATCTCTGGGTTTTCTATCCTGTTCCATTGATCTGTATTTCTGTTTTTGTGTCAGTACCATACTGTCTTCATTACTGTAACTTTGTAGTATAGTTTGAAGTCAGGGAGCCTGATTCCTCTAGCTCCATTTTTCTTTCTCAAGATTGCTTTGGCTACTCAGGGTCTTTTGTGTTTCCATACAAATTGTGAAATTTTTTGTTCTACTTCTGTGAAAAATGCCATTGGTAGCTTGATAGGGATTCCATTGAATCTGTAGATTGCTTTGGGTAGTATAGTCATTTTCACAATGTTGATTCCTCCAATCCAAGAACATGGTATATCTCTCTATCTGTTTGTATCATCTTTAATTTCTTTCATCAGTGTCTTATAGTTTTCTGCATACAGGTCTTTTGTCTCCTTAGGTAGGTTTATTCCTAGGTATTTTATTCTTTTTGTCACAGTGGTAAATGGGAGTGTTTCCTTAATTTCTCTTTCTGATCTTTCGTTTTAGTGTATAGGAATGCAAGAGATTTCTGTGCATTAATTTTGTATACTGCTACTTTACCAAATTCATTGATTAGCTCTGGTAGTTTTCTGGTAGCACCTTTTGGATTCTCTATGTGTAATATCATGTCATCTGCAAACAGTGACAGCTTTACTTCTTTTCCAATTTGGATTCTTTTTATTTCTTTTTCTTCTCTGACTGCTGTGGCTAAAACTTCCAAAACTGTGTTGAATAATAGGGGTGAGAGTGGGCAACCTTGTCTTGTTCCTGATCTTATTGGAAATGGTTTCAGTTGTTCACCATTCAGAACGATGTTGGCTGTAGTTTTGTCATATATGGCCTTTATTATGTTGAGGTAACTCGCTCTGTGCCTACTTTCTGGAGGGTTTTTATCATAAATGGGGGTTGAATTTTGTCGAAAGCTTTTTCTGCATGTGTTGAGATTATCATATGGTGTTTCTCCTTCAGTTTGTTAATATGGTTTATCACATTGATTGATTTGCATATATTGAAGAATCCTTGCATCCCTGGGATAAATCCCGCTTGATCATGGTGTATGATCCTTTTAATGTGCTGTTGGATTCTGTTTCCTAGTATTTTGTTGACGATTTTTGCCTCTGTTTTCATCAGTGATGTTGGCCTGTAGTTTTCTTTGTGACGTCTTTGTCTGGTTTTGGTATCAGGGTGATGGTGGCCTCATAGAATGAGTTTCGGAGTGTTCCTCCCTCTGCTATATTTTGGAAGAGTTTGAGAAGGATAGGTGTTAACTCTTCTCTAAATGTTTGATAGAATTCACCTGTGAAGGCATCTGGTCCTGGGCTTTTGTTTGTTGGAAGATTTTTAATCACAGTTTCAATTTCAATACTTGTGATTGGACTGTTTATATTTTCTGTTTCTTCCTGGTTCAGTCTTGGAAGGTTGTGCTTTTCTAAGAATTTGTCCATTTTTTCCAGGTTGTCCATTTTATTGGTATATAGTTGCCTGTAGTAATCTCTCATGATCCTTTGTATTTCTGCAGTGTCAGTTGTTGCTTATCCTTTTTCATTTCTAATTCTATTGATTTGAGTCTTTTCCTGTTTTTCTTGATGAGTCTGGCTAATGGTTTATCAATTTTGTTTATCTTCTCAAAGAACCAGCTTTTAGTTTTATTGATCTTTGCTATTGTTTCCTTCATTTCTTTTTCATTTATTTCTGATTTGATCTTTATGATTTCTTTCTTTCTGCTACTTTGGGGCTTCTTTGTTCTTCTTTCTCTAATTGCTTTAGATGTAAGGTTAGGTTGTTTGAGATGTTTCTTGTTTCTTGAGGTAGGATTGTATTGCTGTAAACTTCCTCTTAGAACTGCTTTTGCTGCATCCCATAGGTTTTGGGTCGTCGTGTTTTCACTGTCATTTGTCTCTAGGTATTTTTTGATTTCCTCTTTGATTTCTTCAGTGATCTCTTGGTTATTAAGTAGTGTATTGTTTAGCCTCCATGGGTTTGTATTTTTTACAGAGTTTTTCCTGTAATTGATATCTAGTCTCATAGCATTGTGGTCGGAAAAGATACTTGATACGATTTCAATTTTCTTAAATTTACTGAGGCTTGATTTGTGACCCAAGATATGATCTATCCTAGAGAATGTCCTATGAGCACTTGAGAAGAAAGTGTATTCTGTTGTTTTTGGATGGAATGTCCTATAAATATCAATTAAGTTCATCTTGTTTAATGTATCATGTATAGCTTGTGTTTCCTTATTTATTTTCATTTTGAATGATCTGTCCATTGGTGAAAGTGGGGCATTAAAGTCCCCTACTATGATTGTGTTACTGTCTATTTCCCCTTTTATGGCTGTTAGCATTTGCCTTATGTATTGAGGTGCTCCTATGTTGGGTGCATAAATATTTACAATTGTTATATCTTCTTGGATTGATCTCTTGGTGTCCTTCTTTGTCTCCTGCAAGAGTCTTTATTTTAAAGTCTATTTTGTCTGATACAAGAATTGCTACTCCAGCTTTCTTTTGATTTCCATTTGCATGATATATCTTTTTCCATCCCCTCACTTTCAGTCTGAATGTGTCCCTAGGTCTGAAGTGTGTCTCTTGTAGACAGCATATAGATGGGTCTTGTTTATGTATCCATTCAGCCAGTCTATGTCTTTTGGTGGGAGCATTTAATCCATTTACATTTAAGGTAATTATCAATATGTATTTTCCTATTACCATTTTCTTAATTGTTTTGGGTTTGTTATTGTAGGTCTTTTCCTTCTCATGTTTCCTGCCTAGAAAAGTTTTTTTAGCATTTGTTGTAAAGCTGGTTTGGTGGTGCTGAATTCTCTTAGCCTTTGCTTGTCTGTAAAGGTTTTAATTTCTGTGTCTAATCTGAATGAGATCCTTGCTGGGTAGACTAATCTTGGTTGTAGGCTTTTCCCTTTCATCACTTTAAATATGTCCTGCCACTCCCTTCTGGCTTGCAGAGTTTCTGCTGAAAGATCAGCTGTTAACCTTATGGGGATTCCCTTGTATGTTATTTGTTGTTTTTCCCTTGCTGCTTTTAGTATTTTTTCTGTGTATTTAATTTTTGATAGTTTGATTAATATGTGGCTTGGCATGTTTCTCTTTGGATTTATCCTGTATGGGACTCTCTGCGCTTCCTGGACTTGGATTAACTATTTCCTTTCCCATGTTAGGGAAGTTTTCAACTATAATCTCTTCACATATTTTCTCAGTCCCTTTCTTTTTTCTCTTCTTCTTCTGGGACCCCTATAATTCCAATGTTGTTGTGTTTAATGTTGTCCCAGAGGTCTCTAAGACTGTCCTCAATTGTTTTCATTCTTTTTTCTTTATTCTGCTCTGCAGTAGTTATTTACACTGTTTTATCTTTCAGGTCACTTATCCGTTCTGCCTCAGTCATTCTGCTATGGATTCCTTCTAGAGAATTTTTAATTTCATATATTGTGTTGTTCATCATTGTTTGTTTGCTCTTTAGTTCTTCTGGGTCCTTGTTAAACGTTTCTTATATTTTCTCCATTCTAGTTCCAAGATTTTGGATCATCTTCTCTATCATTACTCTGAATTTTTTTTCAGGTAGACTGCCTATTTCCTCTTCAAGTGTTTGGTCTGGTGGGTTTTTACCTTGCTCCTTCATCTGCTGTGTGTTTCTCTGTCTTCTCATTTTGCTTAACTTACTGTGTTTGGGGTCTCCTTTTCACAGGCTGCACGTTCATAGTTCTCGCTGTTTTTGGTGTCTGCCCGCAGTGGCTAAGGTTGGTTCAGTGGGTTGTGTAGGCTTCCTGGTGGAGGGGACTAGTGCCTGTGTTCTGGTGGATGAGGCTGGATCTTGTCTTTCTGGTGGGCCAGACCGCGTCCGGTGGTGTGTTTGGGGGTGTCTGTGACCTTATTATGATTTTAGGCAGCCTCTCTGCTAATGGGTGGGGTTGTATTCCTGTCTTGCTGGTTGTGTGGCATAGGGTGTCCAGCACTGTAGGTTGCTGGTTGTTGAGTGGAGCTGGGTCTTATCATTGAGATGGAGATCTCTGGGAGATCTTTTGCCGTTTGATATTACGTAGAGCCGGGAGGTCTCTGGTGGACCAATGTCCTGAACTTGGCTCTCCCACCTCAGAGGCACAGGCCTGACACCCGGCCAGAGCACCAAGACCCTGTCAGCCACATGGCTCAGGAGGAAAGAGAGAAAAAAAGAAAGAAAAATATAAAATAAAGTTACTAAAATAAAAAATTAAAATAATTATTAAAAAAATTTAAAAAGTAATCAAAAAAGAAAAAAAAAAAGAAAGAAGAGAGCAACCAGACCAAAAAAACAAATCCAGCAATGATAAGCGCTAAAAACTATACTGAAAAAAAAAAAAAAACAAAAAAAACAGACAGGCAGAACCCTAGGACAAATGGTAAAAGCAAAGCTATACAGACAGAATCACACAAAGAAGCAAACACATACACACTCTCAAAATGAGAAAAAGGAAAAAAATATATCTATATATTTTTTTAAAAAAGGAGAGCAACCAAATCAGTAAACAAATCTACCAATGATGGCAAACTCTAAATACTAAACTAAGATAAACATAAAACCAGAAATAAATCCGATACAGAAAACAAACCCCAAGTCTACAGTTGCTCCCAAAGTCCACCACCTCAATTTTGGCATGAGTCGTTGTCTATTCAGGTATTCCAGAGATGCAGGGTACATCAAGTTGATTGTGAATATTTAATCGGCTGCTCCTGAGGCTGCTGGGAGAGATTTCCCTTTCTCTTCTTTGTTCGCACAGCCCCTGGGGGTTCAGCTTTGGATTTGGCCCCGCCCCTGCATGTAGGTCGCCTGAGGGCATCTGTTCCCTGCCCAGACAGGATGGGGTTAAAGTAGCAGCTGATTAGGGGGCTTTGGCTCTCTCAGGCCGGGGTCGGGGGGGGGTTGTTGGGGGGTGTCGGGGGTAGGGGGGGTAGGGGTGTGGAATGTGGGGCGAGCCTGCGGTGGCAGAGGCTGGCATGACGTTGCAACAGCCCGAGTTGCACCGTGTGTTCTCCCAGGGAAATTGTCCCTGAATCGTGGGACCCTGGCAGTGGCGGGCTGCACAGGCTCCCAGGAGGGGACGTGTGGATAGTGACCTGTGCTTTCACACAGGCTTCTTGGTGGCTGCAGCAGCAGCCTTAGCGTTTCATGCCTGTCTCTGGTGTCCGTGCTGATAGCCGTGGCTCGCGCCCGTCTCTGGAGCTCCTTTAGGCGGTGCTCTGAATCCCCTCTCCTCGTGCACCCCTTTGGGAAGTCTGAGGTCTTCTGCCAGCATTCAGCAGGTGTTCTGTAGGAGCTGTTCCACGTGTGGATGTATTTCCGATGTATTTGTGGGGAGGAAGGTGATCTCCACATCTTACTCCTCCGCCATCTTGAAGGTCTCCCTCTAATTTATTTTTTAAATCGAGGTATAATTGACATGTAACACTTTCAGATGTACAACTTAATAATGTGATATTTGTATATATTGTGAAATGATCCCTTTATTTTGTATTAGAGACTGTACAGTGCTGTGGGAGATTTTAAAGGAAGGTTAGTAGCATCAGAGATGGGGAATCAGGAGAAATTTTCATAATGAATATAGCTTGTCGTGCTAATTTCTTGGCCTTTATCTGGGAATAGGAACTAGTAAATTCTGAACTTGATCTAGTACCCCTTCATTCTCTAGGATGTCCATGTAGAACCCTACTCTTGATACTGCTTTAGGGCTTAAGGTCAGTAAGAATGACTCCTTTAATAAGTTTGGAATAGGACTTGTAATGACTTGTCACTGATTGCTTCTGGCCCAGCTGGATCCTGCCCTTTTCTTAGGGAGAGTAGATAAGCAGTCTGTGTCTCTACTGCAGATAAGATTTTATTGTCTTATAGCCTGCACTGATGAGTGTTCCTGATAATTTCATTATTGTAGAGAAGAATGGTTCAAGATCAACTATTCTCACACCCCAATTAGAGTTTTAGGCTCATATCTTCTCATAGTTAATTGACTTTCATACACCTCAGGTATATTTTGCAAATGTCTCATAGAGAAACTCCTAAAACTTGGACAAGATTTAACATAGAGTCGAGAATAAAGCAAATGGAATATTAAGACATTTGGGATCTTATTATACTGTAGACTTATAAAAACTTCTCTTGTAATTATAATTACAGGTGGAGAAGTACTTTTACACAATGACCTTTTGGGACTTGTCTTGGTGTGTCGCTTTATCCTGTGTTGCGGTGGCTGGGAATGCCTCGCCTAGCATCTGTCTGATGTGAGGAAGTTGTTTGGGATATTCTGGACTATTTTATGCCTCATTAACTTACAGGAAATCACAGCAATAGGACCTATTTTCATCCTTACATGCATTCTTTTCAGTTGTGGGAATATATGAATTTTGTATTGCCAACAGGAAGGGGGAAATCCCTTAGAGGTTTAGATGCCAATTTGGATTTGACTTTTTTTAACTTTTTCTTTTGAAATAATTATAGAATCACAGGAACTTGCAAAAACAAAATGTAAAGGGAGGTCCTTTGCATTCATGCGTGTGTGTGTGTGTGTGTGTGTGTGTGTGTGTGTGTGTGTGTACACCTCTATGCTGTTTTCTCAAGTGTAGCTTCCTTAATCACTGCTGCAATCAAGAATCAGAACTGTTCCATCGGACTTCCGTGGTGGCGCAGTGGTTAAGAATCCACCTGCCAGTGCAGGGGACACGGGTTCAATACCTGGTCCGGGAAGATCCCACATGCCACGGAGCAACTAAGCCCGTGCACCACAACTACTGAGCCCGCGCACCTAGAGCCCATGCTTTGCAACAAGAGAAGTCACTGCAACGAGAAGCCTGCGCACCACAACGAAGAGTAACCCCCGCTTGCCGCCACTAGAGAAAGCCTGCATGCAGCAACGAAGACCCAATGCTGCCAAAAAATAAATAAATAAATGAATAAAAATTAAAAAAAAAAACTTCCATCACCACGTGGTTCCCTCGTGCCACCCCTTTTATAGCCACACCTCTCCCCTCTCCCCTGGCCACCACTAATTAGTTCTCCATCTCTATAAGCTTTGTTATTATATAAATGGAGTCATGCAGTGTGTAATCTTTGGAGATTGGATTTTTTTCACTTTGCATAGTTCTCTGGAGATTCATCCAGATTGTTGCATATACCAAGTTTGTTCCTTTTTATTGCTAAGTAGTATTCCATGGTATGGATTACCACAGTTTGCGTAGCCATTGAAGGACATCTGTAGTGTTTAGAGTTTGGGTCTCTGATGAGTAAAATGTTATGAACATTCATGTATCAGTTTTTGCAGGAACGTAAGTTTTCATTTCTCTTGGTCATATACAGAATGTAGGAATGCAGTTGCTGGGTCATACGGCAGTTGCATGCTTAGTTTTTAAAGAAACTGCTAACCTGTTTTCCAGAGTGGCTGTACTATTGACCTCTGATTTGATGAAAGTGTTTCGTAGGATAAAATTTTGATTATATACTTACGTATGTGTTGATTTTGGTAGCAGTCTTAGTGCCATTAATACATCTGGTTGCTCCTGCTGGCCTGACTTGTGTGAGACAGCATTTCCCAAAAGGCTTTGACTTGGGTCATCAGTCATTTTGATGGTTTAATGCCCAGAAGGAAATTCCCTTAGCTTCTACAAAACCCACACAAACTGCACAAGTGAATCTCTTCTCTTCCTTCCTATTTCTAGAGGAGAGTTAGCCTCACACCTTGAGCCCTGAATCTTGCCTTTAGAGATCCTATTTTCTTTCTCTGTCTTTAGACATCTTACAGGTTTCTGTCTAAGCATTTAAACATGCTCAGTTCTCTCCTGTCTTTAAATTCCTTTCCCTTTGACCTCATCCACTGGGTGACTGGGCTGCCTGTATTGTACTTCCTTGTCTAGCCCTCACTTCCAGTGTACAGTACAGTAATCTAGGTTGCCTCCCTGAGCACACTGAAATGGTCCTGTTGATGTCACCAGCAACCCTGTAGCTCAGTCTCATGTAAGCGTTTCAGTACTCTTGAGTAGCATTCAGCACTCTTGATTACTTGCTCTGAGTAGAAATACTTTCTCTTGATCGACTACCCCTTGGACTGCTGCTCCTAATTGTCCTTTGCTGTTGTCTCCCCCTCTGTTCATCCCTTAAATCTTGGGGTTCCTCACAGTTCTGCACAGGGCCGACTTTCCTCATTCTGGGTAATCTCCCACATCTTGGTCTCCACCTCAGACCTGTCCCCTGAGCTCCAGACCCATATATCCTTTTGCCTCGTAGCCAGCTCCACCTAACTCTTCCGCAGACCTCTCATATACAGCATATTTAAAATGGAATTTATTTTCTTCCCAGCACCCTTGCCTCCTAAAAAGAAGAAGAAAAACTCTTCTTTCTTCAGTGAGGCACCAGTGTGTTAATACCACATCACACAACAGTGGGAGCGCTGTTAAAACCATCTGCATTTAATTGAGTTGCCGAGTTAGCCAGAGATAACTGTTCTCCATTCAATGAAAATGCGTAAAAATTATACTTTAAAAAAAATTATTTAACTGCGCTGCGTCTTAGTTGCGTCACGTGGGATCTTCACTGCTACGTGCGGGATCTTCATTGCAGCATGCAAACTCTTAGTTGTGGTATGGGGGATCTAATTCCCTGACTAGGGATCGAACCCAGGCCCCCTGCATTGGGAGTGCAGAGTCTTAGCCACTGGACCACCAGGGAAGTCCCCAAAATTATACTTTTTATGGCCAGTTAAATAACTGCAAGACTAAAATTGAATGTGAAAAGGAATTGTTTCTATGAAAATAAATTGAATGCTTTGGAAAGACCAAAAAAGCTACTAAATACTTGCAGTGGAATTAAGTAAGAGCAAGGCAACTGTGGAAGGCCAGTAAAACTAGTCCGACTCTAGAAGGATTCTGCGCGCTGCTTCTCAGGTGTCCCAGATCTTTCTCCACTTCAAATAACATCAGTCTGGAAGTGGTAGTCATAAATGATGGAAGTGATTAATGCAGAGAACACGATGGGGAATTCCAATCAGGTGCATTCTCAAAGAAAAGGCCCACTTCAAAAGACTGAATAAATAAATGTGCCTTTTTGTTCTAAATGAAAATAAAATGGTTTAAGCATATATGTATTATCTTGTTTCCTATTCCGTTTGTATTCATCCTGTCTGATGAGGGCTTCTACTGCATCTTCCAGTGATTTCACTCTTGTCCATTACTACTACCCTGCTCACTACCTTTCCTCTGATTTCTGACATCAGCTTCCCCAACTGGATGTCCAGCCCCAGTTTTGCCCTCCCCCACTGTCTCCCCCTCCATCTCTCCTCCCCGTCCCTTCTTTATATTGTAGCTATAAAGAACTACTAAAAGCATAAACCTGATCATGTTACCCCTTTGCTTTATAAATTTATTTATTTATTTATTAAAATTTCTTGGCTGCGTTGGGTCTTCGTTGCTGCGTGCAGGCTTTCTCTAGTTGTGACGAGCAGTGCCTACTCTTCGTTGCGGTGCGTGGGCTTCTCATTGCAGTGGCTTCTCTTTGTTGTGGAGCACGGGCTCTAGGCACACGGGCTTCAGTAGTTGTGGCACGTGGGCACACTAGTTGTGGCTCACGGGCTCAGTAGTTGTGGCTCGCGGGCTCCAGAGCACAGGCTCAGTAGTTGTGGCGCTCAGGCTTAGTTGCTCCACGGCATGTGGGATCTTCCCAGACCAGGGTTCAAACCTGTGCCCCTTGCATTGGCAGGCGGATTCTTAACCACTGCGCCACCAGGGAAGTCCCTACCCCTTTGCTTTAAAAACCCTCAAAATCCAGATTCCTTAAACTAGTAAAAGGAGGCATTTAGATCTGGTCTCTGCTTATTACCTCTCTGGTCTCATTTCATCATTTCTGTGCTGCCATCCCCTCCCCTCTGACGCGTTAGCCATGTTGACTCAACTCACTTTCACGGTTGAGTGGAGGTTGTGGGATATCTGTGTGTGGTTGGCGTGGAAAGGTACCGAGCTCTCTCACTTCTAGGTCCTTCTGTGCACTGCTTCTCTGCCTGGAACTTTTTCCCCTATCTTTCACCCCACAACTGACTCTACTGTCCTTCTGGTCTCAGCTTTCCTTCCGGAAGCCTTTCCCAACCTCCAGGTTGAGTGCCTTTTCTGTGTGCTTTTATAACAACACCCCGGATTTCTCCTATTCTAGCATTTAGCACACAGTAGGTAGTTAATTATCTGTGTACCTGTATTCCCTTCAAGGCAACTGGAGTGTAAATTATGTGTAGATCAGGTTCATTCAGTAATCTTTTTTTTTTTTTTAAAGCTTTCCGTTTCTTTTCCTTTTTTTAAAATTTTATTTATTAATTAATTTATTAATTAATATTTATTTATTTATGGCTGTGTTGGGTCTTCGTTTCTGTGCGAGGGCTTTCTCTAGTTGCAGCGAGCGGGGGTCACTCTTCATCGTGGTGCGTGGGCCTCTCACTATCGCGGCCTCTCTTGTTGTGGAGCACAGGCTCCAGATGCGCAGGCTCAGTAGTTGTGGCTCACAGGCCCAGTTGCTCCGTGGCATGTGGGATCTTCCCAGACCAGGGCTCGAACCCGTGTCCCCTGCATTAGCAGGCAGATTCTCAACCACTGCGCCACCAGGGAAGCCCTCATTCAGTAATCTTGTTTGCTGAGTCTCCACTTGATAAATATTTGAGTGAACAAGTGGTGTTTTCTGAATACTGTAGGTTTCCCTGAAAAAAACTTAAGCAAAATGTTTTGTTTCTTTTGTAGGTGCTGTCTCTGTTGGCCTTTATCTGTGAGGAAGTTGTGTCACAATGTACTTTGTGTGGAGGACTTTACTTTTTCGAATTTGTAAGCTGCAGTGCCTTTCTGCTGAGTCTCCTTATGCTGATTGTGTACTGCACTCCAGTTTATGACAAAGTTGATCCCGCAAAAGTCAAGTCATCGGTAAGCATGAAAAAATATAATTCCTATAACAAGAATTTAGATATTTTTGGATCTTCTGTAGTTGTATTGTTTACAGTAGTAATGCTTTCATAACTCAGTAACAGGAAAAGTCTCTATCCATTGTTCCAGCTCTGCCTCTAAGCAACTCAGTTTTTCCCTGCCAGATGGTATGGTAGAGGGGGAAGGTGAAATTAGAATGAGAGTGACAGACACTGCTGATAATTTACAGTTATTGGTGGTTTAATCTAATTCACATGAGGTATTTTGTAAAAACTAGGGTTTTGTCGCTTTTGATTTCTCACATTTCAGACTGTCACTCACTGGTTCTACAGTTATTCACTGTGTGCCTATTGTAGGCCAGGCATTATGCCGGACGTAAGAGATGGAGTAATGAACTAATGTGATATATTGATATTTTTGAAGCCTTTAAACAAAAGAACATGTAATTCTACCTGTTTTGTTTTGATTTTATTTTATGAAAGAAAGTTCTCTATAAGTGAATTTAGAAGGTATTTGTTAAATTCATTGTGCAGAAATTTCCCTTTTAATAAAAGTCTATGTGAGAATTTTATACTCACAAAATTAGAGAGTGTGTAACTTTCTAAAGACTTAGTCTGCTGACCCTCTGTTTTTATTTGAGTATAATATGGATTTTTGAGATAACAGGTAAGATAATTTACATAGTTACTGCATTTAAGGAAGAAAGAATTGAGCAGTTTATTTCTTCAATAGCATTCAAGTTATCAGGAGTGGTTTATGAGGAATTGTAACTATCAGGGTTGATTTATGAAAGAATTCACAGTTTTGAGGGAAAAGATAAAAATTAGGGTAAATTTTAACTAATAAAAAAAGAGAGGGACTTTCCTGGTGGCACAGTGGTTAACAATCCGCCTACAAACACTTCTCCTCGGCCAACTGGCAAAAGAAGTGGCCCACACCATCGAGAGTCCCATTGTTGCTGTCGAAATAGAAGCCCAGAGAGAGCTACACGGTGAAAGTCAAAGGGAGATCAATCAAGAAAAAATGGACAAAGAAGACAGGAGATGAACAGAAAACAGGAGGAAGAAACTCTTGAGAAAAAAAACAGAAAAAAGAGAGGAATAACAGATGGAGCCATGTGGCTGACAGGGTCTTGGTGCTCAGGCCGGGTATCAGGCCTGTGCCTCTGAGGTGGGAGAGCCAAGTTCAGGACATTGGTCCACCAGAGACCTCCCAGCTCTACGTAATATCAAACGGCAAAAGATCTCCCAGAGATCTCCATCTCAACGCTAGGTGCCAGCTCCACTCAATGACCAGCAACCTACAGTGCTGGATGCCCTATGCCAAACAACTAGCAAGACAGGAACACAACACCACCCATTAGCAGAGAGGCTGCCTAAAATCATAATGAGGTCACAGACACCCCCAAACACACCACCAGACGCAGTCCTGCCCACCAGAAAGACAAGATCCAGCCTCATCCACCAGAACACAGGCACTAGTCCCCTCCACCAGGAAGCCTACACAACCCACTGAACCAACCTTAGCCAGTGGGGGCAGACACCAAAAACAATGGGAACTACGAACCTGCAGCCTGTGAAAAGGAGACCCCAAACACAGTAAGTTAAGCAAAATGAGAAGACAGAGAAACACACAGCAGATGAAGGAGCAAGGTAAAAACCCACCAGACCAAACAATTGAAGAGGAAATAGGCAGTCTACCTGAAAAAGAATTCGGAGTAATGATAGTGAAGATGATCCAAAATCTTGGAACTAGAATGGAGAAAATATAAGAAACGTTTAACAAGGACCTAGAAGAACTAAAGAGCAAACAAACAATGATGAACAACACAATATATGAAATTAAAAATTCTCTAGAAGGAATCCATAGCAGAATGACTGAGACAGAAGAACAGATAAGTGACCTGGAAGATAAAATAGTGGAAATAACTACTGCAGAGCAGAATAAAGAAAAAAGAATGAAAACAATTGAGGACAGTCTTAGAGACCTCTGGGACAACATTAAACACAACAACATTGGAATTATAGGGGTCCCAGAAGAAGAAGAGAAAAAAGAAAGGGACTGAGAAAATATTTGAAGAGATTATAGTTGAAAACTTCCCTAACATGGGAAAGGAAATAGTTAATCCAAGTCCAGGAAGCGCAGAGAGTCCCATACAGGATAAATCCAAAGAGAAACATGCCAAGCCACATATTAATCAAACTATCAAAAATTAAATACACAGAAAAAATACTAAAAGCAGCAAGGGAAAAACAACAAATAACATACAAGGGAATCCCCATAAGGTTAACAGCTGATCTTTCAGCAGAAGCTCTGCAAGCCAGAAGGGAATGGCAGGACATATTTAAAGTGATTAAAGGGAAAAACCTACAACCAAGATTAGTCTACCCAGCAAGGATCTCATTCAGATTAGATGGAGAAATTAAAACCTTTACAGACAAGCAAAGGCTAAGAGAATTCAGCACCACCAAACCAGCTTTACAACAAATGCTAAAGGAACTTCTCTGCAGGAAACACAAGAGAAGGAAAAGACCTATAATAACAAACTCCAAACAATTAAGAAAATGGTAATAGGAACATACATATTGATAACTACCTTAAATGTAAAGGATTAAATGCTCCCACCAAAAGACATAGACTGGCTGAATGGATACATAAACAAGACCCATCTATATGCTGTCTACAAGAGACACACTTCAGACCTAGGGACACATTCAGACTGAAAGTGAGGGGATGGAAAAAGATATATCATGCAAATGGAAATCAAAAGAAAGCTGGAGTAGCAATTCTCATATCAGACAAAATAGACTTTAAAATAAAGACTCTTGCAGGAGACAAAGAAGGACACCAAGAGATCAATCCAAGAAGAAGATATAACAATTGTAAATATTTATGCACCCAACATAGGAGCACCTCAATACATAAGGCAAATGCTAACAGCCATAAAAGGGGAAATAGACAGTAACACAATCATAGTAGGGGACTTTAATGCCCCACTTTCACCAATGGACAGATCATTCAAAATGAAAATAAATAAGGAAACACAAGCTATACATGATACATTAAATAAGATGGACTTAATTGATATTTATAGGACATTCCATCCAAAAACAACAGAATACACTTTCTTCTCAAGTGCTCATAGGACATTCTCTAGGATAGATCATATCTTGGGTCACAAATCAACCCTTGGTAAATTTAAGAAAATTGAAATCATATCAAGTATCTTTTCCGACCACAACGCTATCAGACTAGATATCAATTACAGGAAAAAACTGTAAAAAATACAAACCCATGGAGGCTAAACAATACACTACTAAATAACCAAGGGATCACTGAAGAAATCAAAGAGGAAATCAAAAAATGCCTAGAAACAAATGACAATGAAAACACGACGACCCAAAACCTATGGGATGCAGCAAATGCAGTTCTAAGAGGGAAGTTTATAGCAATACAATCCTACCTCAAGAAACAAGAAACATCTCAAACAACCTAACCTTACACCTAAAGCAATTAGAGAAAGAAGAACAAAAGAGCCCCAAAATAGCAGAAGGAAAGAAAACATAAAGATCAGATCAGAAATAAATGAAAAAGAAATGAAGGAAGAATAGCAAAGATCAATAAAACTAAAAGCTGGTTCTTTGAGAAGATAAACAAAATTGATAAACCATTAGCCAGACTCATCAAGAAGAAAAGGGAGAAGACTCAAATCAATAGAATTAGAAATGAAAAAGGAGAATTAACAGCTGACACTGCAGAAATACAAAGGATCATGAGAGATTACTACAAGCAACTATATGCCAATAAAACGGACAACCTGGAAGAAATGGACAAATTCTTAGAAAAGCACAACCTTCCAAGACTGAACCTGGAAGAAATAGAAAATATAAACAGAACAGTCACAAGCACTGAAATTGAAACTGTGATTAAATATCTTCCAACAAACAAAAGCCCAGGACCAGATGGCTTCACAGGCGAATTCTGTCAAGCATTTCAAGAGCTAACACCTATCCTTCTCAAACTCTTCCAAAATATAGCAGAGGGAGGAACACTCCGAAACTCATTCTACGAGGCCACCATCACCCTGATACCAAAATCAGACAAAGATGTCACAAAGAAAGAAAACTACAGGCCAATATCACTGCTTAACATAGATGCAAAAATCATCAACAAAATACTAGGAAACAGAATCCAACAGCACATTAAAAGGATACACCATGATCAAGTGGGGTTTATCCCTGGAACGCAAGGATTCTTCAATATACACAAACCAATCAATGTGATACACCATATTAACAAATTGAAGGAGAAAAACCATATGATCATCTCAGTAGATGCAGAAAAAGCTTTCAACAAAATTCAACCCCCATTTATGATAAAAACCCTCCAGAAAGTAGGCATAGAGGGAACTTACCTCAACATAATAAGGGCCATATATGACAAAGCCACAGCCAGCATCATTCTCAATGGTGAACAACTGAAACCATTTCCACTAAGATCAGGAACAAGACAAGGTTGCCCACTCTCACCCCTTTTATTCAACATAGTTTTGGAAGCTTTAGCCACGGCAGTCAGAGAAGAAAAAGAAATAAAAGGAATCCAAATTGGAAAAGAAGTAGTAAATCTGCCACTGTTTGCAGTTGACATGGTACTATCCATAGAGAATCCTAAAGACTCTACCAGAAAACTGCTAGAGCTAATCAATGAATTTGGTAAAGTAGCAGGATACAAAATTAATGCACAGAAATGTCTTGCATTCCTATACACTAAAACAAAAGATCAGAAAGAGAAATTAAGGAAACATTCCCATTTACCATTGTGACAAAAAGAATGAAATACCTTAGGAATAAACCTACCTAAGGAGACAAAAGACCTGTATGCAGAAAACTATAAGACACTGATGAAAGAAATTAAAGATGATACAAATAGATGGAGAGATATACCATGTTCTTGGATTGGAGGAATCAACATTGTGAAAATGACTATACTACCCAAAGCAATCTACAGATTCCGTGGAATCCCTATCAAACTACCAATGGCATTTTTCACAGAAGTAGAACAAAAAATTTCACAATTTCTATGGAAACACAAAAGACCCTGAGTAGCCAAAGCAATCTTGAGAAAGAAAAATGGAGCTAGAGGAATCAGGCTCCTTGCCTTCAGACTATACTACAAAGCTACAGTATCAAGACAGTATGGTACTGACACAAAAACAGAAATACAGATCAATGGAACAAGATAGAAAACCCAGAGATAAACCCATGCACATATGGTCACCTTATTTTTGATGAAGGAGGCAAGACTATACAATGGAGAAAAGACAGCCTCTTCAGTAAGTGGTGCTGGGAAAACTGGACAGCTACATGTAAAAGAATGAAATTAGAACACTCCCTAACACCGTACACAAAAATAAACTCAAAATGGATTAAAGACCTAAATGTAAGGCCAGGCACTATAAAACTCTTAGAGGAAAACATAGGCAGAACACTCTATGACATAAATCACAGTAAGATCCTTTTTGACCCACCTCCTACAGAAATGGAAATAAAAACAAAACTAAACCAGTGGGACTTAATGAAACTTAAAAGCTTTTGCACAGCAAAGGAAACCATAAACCAGAAGAAAAGACAGCCCTCAGAATGGGAGGAAATATTTGCAAACGAAGCAATTGACAAAGGATTAATCTCCAAAATTTACAAGCAGTTCATGCCGCTCAATATCAAGAAAAGAAACAACCCAATCCAAAAATGGGCAGAAGACCTAAATAGACCGTTCTCCTAAGAAGATATACAGATTGCCAACAAACACATGAAAGTATGCTCAACATCACTAATCATTAGAGAAATGCAAATCAAAACTACAATGAGGTATCACCTCACACCAGTCAGAATGGCCATCATCAAAAAATCTACAAGCAGTAAATGCTGGAGAGGGTGTGGAGAAAAGGGAACCCCCTTGCACTGTTGGTGGGAATGTAAATTGATACAGCCACTATGGAGAACAGTATTGAGGTTCGTTAAAAAATGAAAAATAGAACTACCATAGGACCCAGCAATCCCACTACTGGGCATATACCCTGAGAAAACCATAATTCAAAAAGAGTCATGTACCACAATGTTCACTGCAGCTCTATTTACAATAGCCAGGTCATGGAAGCAAGCTACGTGTCCATCGACAGATGAATGGATGAAGAAGATGTGGCACATATATACAATGGAATATTACTCAGCCATAAAAAGAAACAAAATGGAGTTATTTGTAGTGAGGTGGATGGACCTAGCATCTGTCATACAGAGTAAAGTCAGAAGGAGAAAAACAAATACCATATGCTAACACATGTATATGGAATCTAAAGAAAAAAGAATGGTTATGAAGAACCTAGGGGTAGGACAGGAAGAAAGACGCAGATGTAGAGAATGGACTTGAGGACACGGGGAGGGTGAAGGGTAAGCTGGGATGAAGTGAGAGAGTGGCATGGATTTATATATACTACCAAAATACATAGTTAGTGGGAAGCAGCCGCATAGCACAGGGAGATCAGCTTGGTGCTTTGTGACCACCTAAAGGGGTGGGATAGGGAGGGTGGGAGGGAGATACAAGAGGGAGGAGATATGGGGATATATGTATATGTATAGCTGATTCACTTTGTTATAAAGCAGAAACTAACACACCATTGTAAAGCAATTATACTCCAATAAAGATGTTAAAAAAAATAAAAAACAAAAATAATCCGCCTACCAATTTGGGGGACATGGGTTCGATCCCTGGTCTGGCAAGATTCCCACATGCCGCTAAGCAACTAAGCCCGCACGCCACAACTACTGAGCTCTGTGCTCTAGAGCCCACGAGCCACAACTACGAAGCCCAAGCCCACACGCCTAGAGCCCATCCTCCGCGACAAGAGAAGCCACTGCAATGAGAAGCCTCTGCACCGCAGTGAAGAGTAGCCCCTGCTCGCTGTAGCTAGAGAAAGCCAGTGTGCAGCAGCAAAGACCCAGTGCAACAAAAATAAATAGAGAACTGGATAAATACAAAGCAGTAAGATTTTATTGTTTTAAATTAATGAGAAGCAAGCATTGGGTCCTGTATTGATCATACACCTAAGATTTACTTTTTTCTGTATACTCATTTGTACTCTTTAGTTTTGTACCATAAGAATCTATTGCCTTCTTTCACTTATTTATTTTTTTTGCATTTAAAAAATTTTATTGAAGTATAGTTGATTTACAGTGTTGTGTTAATTTCTGCTGTACAGCAAAGTGATTCAGTTGTACATATATATATTCTTTTTCATTATGGTTTATCACAGATATTGAGTATAGTTCCCTGTGCTATACAGTAGGGCCTTGTTGTTTATCCATCCTATATATACTAGTTTGCATCCGCTAATCCCAAACTCTCAATCCTTCCCTTTCCCACCCTCCCTCCCCTTTGGCAACCACAAGTCTTTTCTCTAAGTCCACGAGTGTGTTTGTTTAGTAAATAAGTTCATTTGTGTTGTATTTTAGATTCCACATATAAGTGATATCATATGGTATTTGTCCTTCTCTGTCTAACCTACTTCACTTAGATGGACCTAGAGATCATCATAGTATGTTGCTGCAAATGGTGTGATTTCCTTTTTTTATGGCTGAGTAATATTCCATCGTGTGTATGTATGTGTGTGTGTGTGTATACACACACACACATACATATATATATACATATATATATACACACCACATTTTCTTTATCCGGTCATTTGTTGATGGACATTTAGGTAGTTTCCATGTCTTGGCTATTGTAAATAGTGCTGCTGTGAGTATTGGGGTGCATGTATATTTTTGAATTACAGTTTTGTCTGGGTGTATTCCCAGGAGTGTAATTGCTGGATCATATGGTAACTCTATTTTTAGTTTTTTGAGGAGCCTCCATACTGTTTTCCATAGTGGCTATACCAATTTACATTCCCACCAGCAGTGTAAGAGGGTTCCCTTTTCTCCACACCTACTCCAACATTTATTATTTGTAGACTTTTTAATGATGGCTGTTTTGACCAGTGTGTGGTGGTGTACCTCATTGTAGTTTTGATTTGCATTTCTCTGATAATTAGCGATGATGAGCATGTTTTCATGTGCCTATTGGCCATCTGTATATCTTCTTTTCAGAAATGTCTATTTAGGTCTTCTCACCATTTTTTGATTGGGCTTTTTTTGTTATTGAGTTGTTTGAGCTGTTTGTATATTTTGGAAGTTAAGCCCTTGTCAGTCACATCATTTGCAAATATTTTCTCCCAGTCCATAGGTAGTCTCTTCGTTTTGTTTATGGCTTCCTTTGCTTTACAAAAGCTTGTAAGTTTGATTAGGTCCCATTTGTTTATTTTTGCTTTTATTTCTATTGCCTTGGGTGACTGGTATGATTGGTACAACTTACATCAGAGAATGTTTTGTCTATGTTCAAGGAGTTTTATGGTGTCATGTCTCATATTTAAGTCTTTAAGCCATTTTGAATTTATTTTTGTGTATAGTGTGATGGTGTGTTCTAACTTTATTGATTTGCATGTGGCTGTCCAACTTTTCCAATACCACTTGCATTAGAAGCGTGGAGTCTTAACCACTGGACAGCCAGGGAAGTCCCTGTAGGGAGTTTTTTTTGTTTTTTACTACAGATTCTGTTTCACTTCTCGTGATTGGTCTGTTCAAATTATTTCTTCTTGATTCAATTTTGGTGGGCTGTATGTTTCTAGAAAGTTGTCCATTTCTTCTAGATTGTCAAATATGTTGGCATATAATTGTTCATAGTATTCTCTTATGGTTTTTTTGTATTTCTGCAGTATCAGTTGTGATTTTTCCCCTTTCATTTCTTATTTTGCTTATTTGGGTCTTGTCTCTTTTCTTCTTGGTGCACCTGGCCAGAGGCTTGTCAATTCTGTTTACCCTTTCAAAGAACCAGCTCTTGGTTTTATTGATTTTTTTTTCTATTTTTTAAATCTCTATTTTATTTATTTCCTCTCTGATCGTTATTATTTCCTTTCTTCTGCTGACTTTAGGTTTTGTTTGTTCTTCTTTTTCTGATTATTTTAGGTGGTGGGTTAAGTTATTTCAGATTTTTCTTGTTTCTTAAAGAAGGCCTGTGTCACTATGAACTTTCTTCTAAGAACTGCTTTTATTGCATCCCATAGATTTTGTTTATCTTTTTTGGCTGTGCTACACGACTTGTGGGATCTTATTTCCCTGATCAGGGATTGAACCCGGGCCCTCAGCAGTGAGAGCACGGAGTCCTAATCACTGGACCACCGGGGAATTTCCCCATAGATTTTGTATGGTTGTGTTTTCATTGTCATTTGCCTCAAGGTATTTTTTAATTTCTTCTTTGATTTCACCATTGACCCATTGATTATTTTATTTTATTTTATTTTATTTTTATTTATTTATTTATTTATTTATATTTTTGGCTGTGTTGGGTCTTCGTTTCTGTGCGAGGGCTTTCTCCAGTTGCGGCAAGCAGGGGCCACTCTTCATCGCGGTGCGCGGGCCTCTCACTATCGCGGCCTCTCTTGTTGCGGAGCGCAGGCTCAGTAATTGTGGCTCACGGGCCCAGTTGCTCCGCGGCATGTGGGATCTTCCCAGACCAGGGCTCGAACCCGTGTCCCCTGCATTGGCAGGCAGGTTCTCAACCACTGCGCCACCAGGGAAGCCCCATTGATTATTTTAGGAGCACGTTGTTTGGTCTCCATGTAATTGTTTTTTTTCTTGTTTCTTTTTTTGTTGTTGATTTCTAGTTTCATGCTGTTGTGGTCAGAAACGATGCTTGAAATAATTCCTATACCCTTAAATTTGTTGAGGCTTGTTTTGTGCCCTAGTATGTGGTCAATCCTAGAGAACGTTCCATGTGCGCTTGAAAAGAATGTGTATTCTGCTTTTTGGGGGTGTAATGTCCTGAAAATATCAACTAAGTCTAACTGTTCTATTGTATCACTTAGGATCTCTGTTGCCTTATTCATTTTCTGTGTAGAAGATCTGTCCATTGATGTGAGTGGGGTGTTAAAATATACTATTACTGTTCTCCTGTCAGTTTCTCCCTTTAGGTGTGTGTTTGTATTATGTATTTGGGTGCTCCTATGTTGGGTGCATATATGTTGACAAGTGTAATATCCTCTCCTTGTATTGATCCTGTTATCATTATATAGTGTTCTTTATCTTTCTTTATAGCCTTTGTTTTAAAGTCTATTTTGTCTGATATGAGTATTGGCAACCCCCACTTTCTTGTCATTTTCGTTTGCATGAAACATCTTTTTCCAACTCCTCACTTTAAATCTAGGTGTGACCTTTGCCCTAAAGTGGGTCATTTTTTTTTTTAAATTATTTATTTATTTGTTTTTGGCTGCGTTGGGTCTTCGTTGCTATGCACGGGCTTTCTCTAGTTGCAGCAAGCAGGGGCTACTCTTTGTTGCGGTGCGTGGGCTTCTCATTGCAGTGGCTTCTTTTGTGCAGAGCACAGGCTCTAGGCACGTGGGCTTCAGTAGTTGTGGCACGTGGGCACACTAGTTGTGGCTTGCGGGCTCTAGAGCACAGGCTCAGTTGTTGTGGTACACAGGCTTAGTTGCTCCGCGGCATGTGGGATCTTCCTGGACCAGGGCTCGAACCCGGGTCCCCTGCGTTGGCAGGCGGGTTCTTAACCACTGTGCCACCAGGGAAGTCCCTAAAGTCGGTCTCTTGTAGGCAGCATAGTGTATGTAGGCTCTTGTTTCATCCAGTCTGCCACTCTGTGTCTTTTGATTGGAGCATTTAGTCCATTGACATTTAAAGTAATTATTGATAGATACGTATTTATTGCCATTTTAAACCTTGTTTTCCCGTTGATTTTATATTTCTTCTTTGTCCCTTTTTGTTTTTCCTTTTGTGGTTTGAAGACTTTCTTTGGTATTATGCTTATGTTCTCTTCTTTTTGGTGTTTGTGAACCTATTGTGTGTTTTTGATTTGTGGTTGCCCTGTTTTTCAAGTATATTAACCCTTCCCATTTGCTTTAGACTGGTAATCATATAGGTTCGAACACATTCTAGAAAAAAAAAAATTACATTTTCTTACTCTCCTCCCCCACATTTGATGATTTTGATGTCCTCTTTTACATCTTCATGTTCTTCCTTTTGCTGTTCTTTGTGGTTATCGTCACTTTCACAGAAAATTTTGATTTTCTTTTTTTAAATCTGTATAGAGCTTACTTAAGTAATTTACTTTCTGATTAGGATTTTCTCTTTCCTATAGATTCTTCTTTTCTATTTAGAGAAGACCTTTCAATATTTCCCTTAGGATGGGTTTGGTATTGCTGTATTCTTTTAGTTTTTGTTTGTCTGAGAAATTCTTTATTTTTCCTTCTATTCTAAATGATAATCTTGCTGGGTAGAGTATCCTAGGTTGCAGATTTTTCCCTCTCAGGACTTTGAATGTATCTTGCCACTCCCTTCTGGCCTGCAACATTTCTTTGTTTTTTTTTCCATAGACACCTTTTTTTGGGGGGGGCGGGGGGTGCTGCATTGGGTCTTCGTTGTGGCATGTGGGATCTTCATTGCGGCATGCAGGATCTTCTTGTGTTGTGGCGTGTGGGCTCTTCGTTGCAGCGCATGGGCTTCTCTCTAGTTGTGGTGTGCGGGTTTTCTCTCTCTAGTTGAGTTGCACAGGCTCAGTAGTTGTGGTGTGCGGGCTTAGTTGCCCCACGGCATGTGGGATCTTAGTTCCCCGACCAGGGATCAAACCTGTGTCCCCTGTATTGGAAGGCAGATTCTTTACCACTGGACCACCAGGGAAGTCCCTGGCCTGCAGCATTTCTGTAGAGAAATATGTCTTGGTGTAGGTCTGTTTGGGTTTATCTTGTTTTGGACCCTCTGTGCTTCCTGTACCTGGATATCTGTTATCTTCTTTAGGTTTGGGAAGTTTTCAGCCATAGCATCTTCAATTCCCTTTTCTCTTTCTTCTCCTTCTGGGATCCCTGTTATGCGTAGATTGGCATGCTTTGTATTATCCCACAGGTCTCTTATGTTGCTTTCATTTTTTTTCATTTGCCTTTCTGTCTGCTGTTCTGATTAGGTGATTTCCATTATTCCATCTTCCAGGTCACTTGTTCTTCTGCATTATTCGTTCTACTATTCATTGCCTTTAGCTCAACTTTCATCTCAGTGAATGAGTTCTCTAATTTTTCTTGGTTCCTTTTTATAGTTTCTATTTCTTTTTATAGTAATCTGCATTTCTATAAATAGTCCTTAACTTCTTCAGCGTTTTCATTATCTCCTTTTTGAACTCGATATCTATTAGATTAAAGAGGTCTGTTTTGTTGTTTGTTCTTTCAGGGGAATTCTCTTGATCTTTTAATTGGGAGTGGTTCCTCTGCTTCTTCATTTTACTTATATTTCTCTTGCTCTATGAGTTGAGGACGAACAATTATCTACTGTGGTTTGGAGGGCTGTTTTTATGTGGGAGTGTTCCTGTGTAGCCTTTGTGGGTTTGATATTTTTTGGTGCGAGGGCTGTTTTTAGCTTGGATGCCTGCCACCTCTTTCCTCAGTGTATGCTGGCTGTTGTCATCCCCTTGCTAGGAGGTGTGACTGGTGTTGTGGTGACCAGAACCTGCACTGGATATTGAGTGGGGCCTCCTCCTTGCTCTGTGGTTTTCACTGCTCTATCAGGCTGGGTTTGTTCCCTAGTTGTTGGAGTAGAAGCCCCCAGGTGCATTTCTGAGTGATGGTGCAAGGTAGGTGGGATTGGCGTGCTCCCATTGGGAGAGGAGCCACTGACTATTCCTCTGCCAGAGCTGTTCACAGGTGAGTGTGCTCACCTGTCACCCGTTGTGCGGGCTCACAAAGTACACTGTTGTTGGCACTGCCCTTGCCCCCGTCTCAACCTTGGGAATGCCATCAGTCAGCCCTGGTGTCCCTCTGGCCTTGTTTTCACAAGGCCACCAGCGCAGATCCACTGAAGTCAGGTTCCAGGACTACAGTAGTTGTGCACCTGGACCTGCCGTGGGGGCTATGGAGGCAGCTCAGACCCTGGCCCAGCCCAGTCCCTACATGCATGTGCCCACAAAGCCCACAGCTGCTAAGGCCAGATCTGTCCCAGCCATGGGAGGACCTGTTGTCCCTCGGATGTTCTGCAGGTGCTGAATTTACACAGCTGGCGGCGGAGGTGTAAGTCTGTGGCTTGCACAGCTGCAGGGAGAGATTTCAGCCCTACTTCCTAAGTCTCGTGGCCGCTGGGGTCCAGCTGTGGTTTCAGCTCTGCCTCTGTGTGTGGGCAACCCACTGGCGTTTGCTCCCAGAGCCCGCCGAGGCAGCGGCTGGGACGCTGGAGCCTGTCAAGGCAGGAGCCCCCAGGGCGGTGGCTGGGGTGCGCTCCCCTGGAGCCTGCGGAGGTGGGGGCTGGCACGTGAGAAAGAGGCTGCTATGGCGGCCTCCATCCCCTCCTCATGCGCCACTTAACGATGGCGCTTCACTTCTGTGACAGGCCTGGGCTTCTTCCGCAAACATCCCCGGTTGCGACCGCACCACACTCCAGCCCCTTCAGGCTGTTTCCACACAGCCAACAGCAGCCCTCTCCCTGTTCTGTCCTCTAAACTCTGAGTTTCAGCACCCAGCCCCTGCCCGTACCAGCAGATGTGTGTCTCAGGCTGGGATGCGCAGGGCGGTGGCACGGCCGTCTGTGCAGGTCTCTGTTTGTTCTGCCTGCCACAGACCAGTTGTTGCACTCTCCTCTGCACCTCTGAAGCTCCCTTTCTGTCCTGGTTGATCTCCCTGCCAGTGAGGGGGCATCCCAGGGTGCAGGAACCTTTCCTTTTTCCAGCTCCCTCCCATGGCCGCAGATCCCGTCCTGCTTTCCCTTTTTTTTTTCCCTTTTGTCCTACCTGGTCACGTGGAGATTTTTCCTGTCCTTTCAGGTGTTTGAGGTCTTCTGCTGGTGTTCAGTAGGTGTTCTGTGAGAATTGTTCCATTTGTAGGGGTATTTTTGGTGTATTTGTGGAAGGAGGTGAGTTCCACGTCCTTCTACTCTGCTGTCTTGATTGGGGCTCCTATTCCCTTCTTTTAAAATAATTCTTTAAGCATGAAATATTGCCATTTGCAGTAATATGTTAGTTACTGGACCTAGAGAATATTAAACTTAGTGAAGTAAGTCAGAGAAAGACAAATACTATATGATATCACTTATATGTGGAATCTTAAAAATAATACAAAAGAATCTGTATACAAAACAGAAACAGACTTAACAGACATAGAAAACAAACGTATGGTTACCAAAGTGGAGAGGGAAGGGAGGAGGGGACAAATTAGGGGTGTGGGATTAAGAGATACAAACTACTATACATAAAATAGATAAGCAAAAAGGATTTACTGTGTAGCACAAGGAACAATATTCAATATCTTGTAATAACATATAATGAATATAATCTGAAAAAATATAACTGAATCACTTTGCTGTATACTTGAAGCTAACACAATATTGTAACTCAACTATACTTTAATAAAAAATACATATATATAATGATTCTTTTAAGTTTGAAAAATTAAAAAACAAAAAGTTGATACCAAACAGCTAAAAAAATAACTTTGAAAAACAGGTAGAGTCTGAGTCAAATCCATTAAGACTTTGATGAACACATACATGCAGTTCTTGGTATGGCCAATATATGGCAGTTCCCATTATCTTACCCGATAATAGCTGCTGTCAGTGTTTACTGTGTGCCAGGCACTTTATGTGCTGTGATTTAGAATCTTCACGCCTCAATGCTCCATTTTTCTGTTGAGGAAACTTAGGTTGAGAGTGGTTAAGTAACTTATCCAAAGTTACACAGTGAGGGTAAAAATAAACAGATTTGAACCCAGGAAAGTTCTCACACTCTGAAGTCTACCATGTGGCCTAGGCAGAACGCTGCTAGAACCACTGCCCTAGTATATTTAGATGCTATCATGGCACATATCGTCACCACAAGAATCTTTGTATAGCAGTGACAACAGAACCCATTTGTTTTATGAAATACGTATTAAGAAGAGGATGCGGAGAATATCTTAGAATTTTTGTTAATTATATTTTTAATCTGTGAAAAGTCTTCCTTTTTACAGATTAGTATGTGATAAGATTTGGACAAGGGAAAAATTCAGTAACATCTGAGCTGGTTGATTTGTAGCTTGAATGTGTAAATTCATATTTTAAACATTAAAGATTGAAAATATTTTTTTCATTTCTTATCTCAACAGCAAAATAGCACTACTTTCCATAAAAATATTTTTAGAAATGTTTATAGTTTTTTAGTGCTGCATCTGTAGCGTTTAAGAACATTGATCTTTCTGACAAGAAACAACATATTTCCCAGTTTAGTATAATGGTCAAACTAAGCAAAATGTAAAGCACTTATTACATCAAATTTGAGCATTTAAAAAGTTATTTTAGAGTAAATACTGATTTTAAAATACTGAGGAAAAAAAGAAAAATTAGTCATTTCATCCTAAAATAGCTTTTGTAAATATTTTACTGTATGTCTTTTGGGTCTTATAGAAAGTTTTAAACATAGTTGTAATTGTAGAGTATGTATGTTCTACTTTTCACCTAACATCGTAAGGAAGTCATGTTTGCTTGAATGGTTTAAAAATTACTTTTACTGTCTGCTTATTAATATACTTAAATTAAAAAAATCTTTATGTAAGGACTTTTCTGTTATAGAGAAAATGTTTTGAGTGTGTGGTGGTGGTAGTGTCTAGGGAGGAACAGTAATCTTTTTGGAAAGAGAATCTTTTCTATCCCATGCTCTTGTGGGTCCCGTTGTATCAAGAATAACAATAGCCAATGTTTATGGAACATTTATTGTGTTTCTGGCACTGATCTGATCACTTTCCATGGATTAACTCTAATCTATAGAATCACCTATGAATACGATATTGTTACTACTCTCATTTTGCAGTTGAAGAAACAAAGGCACACAGACCTTAGGTAACTAATTCAGTCATGTAGCTAAGAAGTAATATTACTGGAATGTGAACTCAGGTAGTCTCGCTCTAGAACCCGTGTTTATTGAATACTACATTATTTTGTCTCAAAATGATTGTCTTGTTTAAATACCTCCTTGAGTGTACTCCAAATATTAGTAAATAGAGTTTTATATTTGTATGTAACAGATTTAAATAATATTCAATTCAAAGGAATAGGAAAAAAAGTGCTGCAGAAAAGCACCTCTTTTAGAAGCAAAGAGGCAATCTCTGCAATTTCTTGTAAGTGTTAAGTGAACTAACAAAATAGTGAATTCTGTTTTGGGTAGTTTTACTGATACTAGGTTTAGTGGAGATTGCATTTCAGAAAATTCAAAAAGTATCAGACTTAAAACACTTTGGAGTGGCTGTCATTTTTCCAGTTTCTCCTCTGAATCAAGTATGTATGTCAAGCACTGTTTTCAGTTGGCATTTGAGAGCGAGCCTCCTGAGGTGATGCCTGAGAGAGCACTTGCAAACCATGAAGAATTCCATTGCTGTAAGCTGCATTATGATGAGATGTGGATGCTTTTATGTAGTAGATGATCTCATCATACAAGCTCATGTTGGATTACCCACTTGGCACAATTGAAAACGACATGCTATTCCAAGAAAGCCTAAGTGTCTTTAGTTAATGATGGGTGATCCTGTTGAGTCTCTCTTTTCCAAAGTGCTTTAAAAGCACTGAAGTACTCTCAGAGAGGCCATCCTAGCATGGATTATGTTGAAAGGGAAGAAAAATGCTGTTTTTTGCTGGAAGTAATGTGGGATTTAATAAATCCTTTGGCTTTGATCTTAATATGTCCTAGAGAGGGGACTTCCCTGGTGGTCCGGTGGCTAAGACTCCGTGTTGCCAGTGCAGGTGACCCGGGTTCGATCCCTGGTCAGGGGACTAGATCCCACATGCTGCAACTAAAGATCCCGCACGCGGCAACGAAGATCCCACGTGCTGCAACTAAGACCCGGTGCAGCCAAATAAATAAATGAATATTTTTTAAAAATTAATACATCCTAGAGAAAAAGATAAGCACACACATGCATGACCTTTGGGGATCTGTTTTTATTTTATTTCATTTTTATTTATTTATTTGTAATAGAATATAATTGATTTTACAGTATTATATTAGTTTCAGGTGAACAACATAGCAATTCAATATTTTTATAGATTATACTCCATTTAAAGTTAGTTACCAAATAACGGCTAGATTTTCCTGTGCTGTACAATATATCCTTGTTGCTTATTTATTTTATACATGATAGTTGGTACTTCTTAATCCCCTTCCCCTATCTTATCCCTCCCCTTTCCCCACTGGTCACCACTAGTTTATTCTCTGTGTCTGTGGGTCTTTGTTACTCATTTGTTTACTTTTTAGATTCCACAATAAGTAATAATGGAGAACTATTTTTATTAAAACATTATCTTGTGACGTACTCTCTGAATATGCCCTGTCCAGAGTGTGCGTAGTGTTCCTTTACAGGGTATTTTATCAAATACCAGGCTTATTGAAAAGTTAGAAGTTGAAGTATGTAAGTTTGAGTCAAGAAAAAAAAGTCACTGAAGTTTTTTAAAAGTTAAAAATTAAAACATTTGTTTTCAACCACCCTAACCATGCTGTATTTCTTATGTTTTATGTGTATGTATAGGATTTTTATATTACTGTGGGAACAGGATTGGTGTTTTTGGTGGCATCCATCTTTTTCTCTTTGACACATGACAGTACCACGGCTGAACTTGCTTCAATTGTAAGTAACTTTTATCTTTGCTTATTTTTATTTGCTTAGAAATATGGAATTTGGAAAGTACTTGACAGGTTATACAGTAAGGGAGAGTGGTTTGTCTTTTAACTTATTTTTTAGTGTAATTTGATTAGAGGCCTAAAAGCAAATAAATATGATAGCCTTAAAAACCTAGAAACTGTCTTTAGAATTTGACTGAGTTTTGTTAACAAAAATCCATTGAAGCCACATATGAACTTTATTGCTAATGGAAGTGGTAAAATTGACTTGATTATCTTACATTTCTCCCCTTTTTGGTTCAACAGAAACACATCTACATATCAGGTGCTGTTTTAGGTGTAGAGAATAGACAGGAGAAATGACCCCAAAGTTCAGCCTAGTATAAGAGATAGATAAGTAAATGTTTTTATCTGAAATCCTTGAGGGACCAAATGTTTTTTAGAATTCAGAATATTCTGCATTTTAGAAAGGTAATACTGTGCATATACTGTATTACACACCTTCAGAAGGCCTGGGCAGCACCTTGTAATCCAACATATTAATATTTCTGAAGCATCTGAATATTCACAGTAAAAGAGATAGGTAAAGACTGTAAAGAGTTTTACGTTGTGTCAATTTTGAGCCAAGTGAATCATGAAACTTCGAGTTTTTGTTTCTTTTTGGACTTCAGAATTACAAATCAAGGATCATGGACTTAATTGGTGCCAGTGCTGTGAACATGAACAACTAACAACTGGTTAACAAATCCTCTTACTAGTCAGCTGATTTCCAATTAATGCTTTGTTCATAAGAAAATTGAAGTTGTAATTAATTGAACTGTCAGCTAATAGATCATTAAAACTGCTTTTTATGATAGAACAACTCAAAAGGAGTTCAGAGAATTAGATGGCTATAACATATCTACCTATTTACGTGAACACGGTTTCTTAGTACTTAATGTGTAAAAACAAAACAATAAAATTAATGCCGAACCTTGATGCATTCTAGCAGTAAGTAATATTTAGTCATGGATACATGAAATAGCTGAAGAGAAAAAAAGCCTTATGCTTAATTTGTTTGTAATCATATTTTTGTTGCAGAAGAGTATGATAGGGTGAATCAGTAAAATACTTCCTAGTATAAAAATGTATTACTATAAAATCCTGTGGAGGAAGTAAAATAAAGTTGAGGAAATGTTGAGTTCGTGGGGGGAAAAGAAAGCATGTCCTAAAATTACCAGCTATTAAAAAAAAAGCTTATTTGTGTGTTTTAATTAGGTGGTGTGTCAGAATATTACAGTATTCAGATTTCATTAGATATATTTAAGAGTGACTGGTGGTTTAAAAGCTCAGTATTTATAATATGCTGGAAATTATCTTTTGCAACTATTTAAATTATGAAAATTATATAGACTTAAATGGGTGAGGGAGTCCACTTTTTTAAGAATTATGATGTGAACAGAAGAGCTAGAAGATCATTTGGGTTATATGCATAGAGGGTCCTGTATGGACCGGAGCTCTCTAAGGTGGTCAGAGATGTCTTCGTAGACAAGATGACATCTGATCTGCCTTTAAAGTGTCAAATAAATTTGCCAGTCAAATAAGGGGACAGATGCCATCAAGCCAAAATACAGACTCCAGAGTGAAGAAGGGACTTGGGTTTCGAGGGGTGGAATTGATAATTACATTTTGGTTGGATGTGTTGGGGACATCCAGTTGAATTAATGAATTAGGAGCTCCGTTTGCTTTACAGTGAAATGAGGCAGAATGGAGGGATGGGGTGTGAAGGGCAAGAGACTGCAGCAAACGACGACAAAATGTTAAACTTCATGGAGATGGAGCCTTAGAATTGAGACTTTAGCCGTGACCTACATCGATTTTCTCTTTTTACAGAGCACTTCTTTGGCCCCCTTCCTTAAGGGTTTTGCTAGTGAAGAAGCTAAATTTGCACCATGGTCTTCTGTCTCTTGACAGAATTCTCAGAATGTTTGATTAGATGTTAGAAGAGTACAATGAGGAAGAAGTGATTTAAGGAAGAGGAAGTAGGTAGTGGCGTCATGTTGCTGTGTCATTACAGTGTGACAGTGAGCTGGAAAATACTTTTTAGGTAATTGAACCATTTAACCTAAAAGTATCTTCCAAATAGAATTTCTGTTTTGATACAAATAACCTTTTCCATTTTTACCTAGGCGTGGCTGCCTGCTCTTCTCATCTGTGTGTCAGTCTAAACCATTGCTAACAATCCGGTGTTTTGTATCATGTTATAGGATTTTGTTTTTCATCTATTAACCTTAGCTTCATAGATTGGCACCTCACACATACACACACACACAAGACAGGACATTAATATTTTGTGAGACTTTGACTAATGACCATTATTCTGGAATTGTTTTTTGTAACTTCTTTCCATTTTTTGATGACCTTAAAAATTTTTTAACCACTAATGTTAAGAATGATGTGTTTAAGATAAATTGATGAATTGTCTTGCTTGTATAAAGCATGATCAGAGCCAAGTAGGAAATGTGACAGTATATTGCAGAATTCCTCATATAATCTTTGCCCCTTTTTCCTCCTCAGGTGTTTGGATTTCTAGCAAGTTTTGTGTTCCTGTCTGACTTTTTCATTATGGTCTATGAAAAACGTAAGGAGCCCCGGCCAAGAAAACCTGAGGCTACTGTTAATGAACCACTTAATGCTTAGAGACTCTAGGGAACAGGTGTTACGTCGCCACTGCGTGGTGCCTGAGCCCTGGCAGAAGCTCTTGTAGAGTCTGTCATTATTAAACCACTTCCTTTGGAGCGCAAGGCAGAAAGGCAGTTTGATCAGTATTGATTGGACTGTGTGTCAGTCACCACAAATTGGGCCAGAGGGCTTTTTGTTTTAAAAAATATATTTTCTTTTGGTAACGGTTGAAACTTGTGTCAGATGAAGTTTTGTTTTGTTTTGTTTGGAGGTGAGGGCAATTGTTCCTTTAAGTCACATAGCTCAACTGATGATAAATTATTCTGTCATTGTTACTAGGCTTAGCTTTCAAATTATGCTTTACAGCTGTATAAACAGCATGATTAAGTTTATCCATTTAGAAATGGTTTCATTTTTAAATTAATTTGCTTAACTATAACTTTGCTTTTGGATGACTAGATAAAATTTAATGTATATTTAAGAGATCAATATTTTAAATGTTGGTCTAGGTTTTTTCCTTAAAATGTAAAACCCAGGCTTTACTGTATCTCACTCAGCCTTAAAATTATACTGTAACATTTTAGGATAATAATAATTAACTCTTTCTGAGACCTTTTATAGCCTAATAGAAAATGTGTGGGAGACGTTGATATTGTCCATGTTACAAAAGCAACAGCATCAGTAACCCCATGTTTATACTGTACTTTGGTTGTCAGTATCAAGTAAAAAAAAAAGATCTTTATATAGAAAGATAGAAAAATGGAAGAAACTGCTATCATGACTAAGGACCAAAGATAAGATACACTTTTGCACAATGCAGTGAAAGTAGTTATAAAAGTAGGCCTCGACCACTTCCAAATGCCTGAAGAGATGAGTTCATACTGCGAGATAGAAAATGGTTTGTTCCCTTTTGCCATATGATTATTTCTACTGACGTTAATACAGCTCTGCAGGTTCTGTTCAGTGTTTTCTTTGGAGCCAATCTTCTTTTAAAACCCCAATCTTTGATTTTTGATTTGAGAGCCTCCCTTTTCTGTCTCCTTATCAGAATGGTCCATGTACTACTTCATCAGGCATAGCTGGGCCTCTGGCTCTGGCTTCCTTGATGGCAGATTCTCCAGAATCTTGGGCCCTTTTAATTGCATAGAGTATATAGCAGGATCTTTCTTTAGGGTTCTTGTTCCCACATAGGCATTGCTCTGGTTTTTCTTCAAAGGAGACCTTCTTAAGAAAGTGAATATCCAGAGATTCCTGCCCAGTTTAATACTGTTGATGGTGTAAGGGAGTAGTCAAACTATTCTCGGAAGACACTTCATATCCAGTTCTGATAATTTGGAAGAACTGTCTGTTGCTGGCAGGCTGTCTTAGAGCCAGCCAGCAAGGGCACTTTGAACAAGACCTTTCTTAAAGTGGGTCCTTTTTTTTTTTTTTTTTTAAACGGGACCTTTCTGACCAAGTGGTTCACAGACTAGACCTTTCTTGTCCTCCTGGTAGATTTTTTTTGACTCAAGACTGTAGGGCTCAGGCAATGAGCCCATGCATCAGATCCTTCAGTACTTTGGTTAAAGTCTCCTGGGCTAGTAGGTTTTCTGTCTGAAAGAGTGGAATCATGTTTCCAGTGAGACAGTTTAATGACCTCATCCTTTTTTAATTTCTCATCTGCCAATTGTGTGTTGTAGATGGTTTTCAGACGCAGATGGCCGGACACAGCTTCTGCTCTTAGTGACTCAGAACCTTATCCATTTGTATCAGAGCTTGGATGCTAGTGCTAGTGGTGATGTCACCACTACCTGCTTGGGAGATAATGAAACCAATCTTGGATGCTGTTTTAACTAGGTGTGCTGTCTGAGAGAGGAGAAATAGCCTGGGTCTTGGGTTCAAAGATAAGCAGCTTATGATAGGCAGGTTCTCAAATTTCACATCCAGCTATACTGTTGTCCTTTTAAGTATCATCTGCACCCAGCTGGGATTCAGAGCAGACCAGCTGGGCTACCTCAGGGTCCCGACTCATGCACTGGGCTCAGTTGAGTTTGATGGAATGTCCTCTGCTGGCCTCACATCCACAGCATGTTGGCGTGGAACTTACTTAAGCTCTGCTTGTTCTGAGGTTTCACTTCCATTTGTTTCATTGGCACAGAATGAACCTCTTAGCTGGCCACCGAAAGGTAATATCTTCACTGGTATTTTGGGTCACTCTAGAACCTTTCTTCACATTGTTTTTTACAGGACCCATGACTGATTAGCCTCCATCTTCTATTGTAGAAGGAGTTAGTTAGGAGTAAAAAGATCTTTGTGGTAAATAAAAATTTCAAGGTGAACTTGAAACCAAAGATACTGTTACTTACAGAAAAGGGCACGCTTAGTAAACTCAAATGTAAAATAATTTTTTATTAACGTTTATGGTAAATTTATATTGTACACAAATAGACTGTTTAGAATGGTTCTTAAAAATTATAAGGGAAATGCACATACAGTATAAAAATTTTATAACTGCTCTACTTCTGTTTGGGGACTGGGAAATGTATTTTTACATTGTTTATAACCAATCATTTTTGTATTTAATAATTTTAAATCCTGAGTCTTTTATATCTCTCTCAATGTCAAATTTTGTAGTCTTCTTTTTAAATAAACCCACTTTATTGTTCACACCTTTGTAGTTGTTTAATTATTATAAAAACATGGTGTTTAAATGAAAGCTTTCTCCAGAGTTCTAGGAGTTGGCTCCACAACCTTGTTAAGAATACTGGACTTTGGATCTGCCTGGGCGTGGGGCATGGGTAGAAAAGAAACACGTCCAACTCCTACCCATGGGCTGTCCCTCTTCTTGGAAAGTTGGAATACACATTGAAACAACATTTTTAGGGAGCCGTATGTGAAGAGTTACAAAGGAATGTTTGTTAAGGACTAAATATACCTTTAAATACTCCCAAAGAAGCAAATTTGGACTCGATCACATTTCTCGGTGTGGCCAACAATCCTAAAAACAAAATAGGTACATTCTCTTGCAAGCTATTCAGTGACTGGGAAAGTGTGAAGCAAAACTGAGGTGGTTCTGGTAAAGCTACAACTATTTGTGTAGTTTGCAAAATTCCTGCCTCCAGACGTACAGAATAACAAGGTCTTTATAGTCGTCAAGAACTCACTGGAATTTGTACATTCTTCGGAGTTTTGTGTTTGTTTTGTTTTGATAAAGAGCATGATTTTATCAATATGCAGTCAACTGCAAGGAGCAGAAACCTAATTAAGTAAGTGGGTCTTAAACAGTAAGGAAAATTTACTTCACAAGAAGTCTGGGTAGGGCAGTTCCACAACTGGTAAATTCAGTGGCTCACCAGGGACCCAGGCTCTTTCCATGTTTTTCTGCCCATCCACCTTTTTTTTTTTTTTTTTAATTTATTATTTATTTTGGCCATGCTGGGTCTTAGTTGCAGCATGCGTGTGGGATCTAGTTCCCTGACTGGGGATCAAACCCAGGCCCCCTGCATTGGCAGCACGGAGTCTTTCCCCTGGGCCACCAGGGAAGTCCTTGCCCATCCACCTTCTGCTGTGAGAGTTTTTGTCTTCTGGATTGACCCTTTATGGTTTCGCAAGATGGTGGCAACATCTCCAGGCATCATCTGCTTGTACAACAATGTCCAAAGGCCAGAAGAGAAGAGGTTGTTGATTCTTCCATGTCCTTCCAAGGTGTTCCTTTTTCACAGAAGCCCCTTGGTGGACTTCACCTACTTATCTTACTAGGAGATATTAAATACCTGTTTCCAAATCACTTTTTAACATGGAGACTAGAATTGCTGTGATTGGCTTAAAGTAATCAAGATTCCTCCCCTTAGGTTGTGAATATCCTTTGAAGCATATAGCCTTCTGATACCTGAACAAAATTGGTTCTGTTAGCAAGAGAAAGCGTCATGGGTTAGGGATCAACAGTCTGTCATAAGCGTGTAAAGGATTGTGACCTAGCTAGGAGAAATAAAATACCCAGTTTAAGAAATTTCTGCAACATTGTAAGTCAACTGTACTTCAATTAAAATTAAAAGCAAAAAATTTCTGTAGGCCTGACTACCCCAAAACAATTTAAAATAGAAAAACTTGTTTTATTTTTTACACTAAATTATAATTCTACAAATAATGTCTACCATAGAAAATTGGTTTAACAAAAGTGGAAAGTATTGTTCTTTCCCTGATATCTTTGCATTTAGCTACTTTAAAATTTTTTGAAATATGTCAAGCACTGGAATTACAGAGGATAATGCTTATTGTAGATACCACCCAGCTTTAGTAGATCATAACATTTTGCCATATTTGCTTTAAGGCCCTTGTTTAAAGAGAAAATGAAGTTACACTTTTCAAGTACCACCACCTCTAATCTTGTTCTCTTTCCTTTTCCAAAGGTAAACACTGTCTTGAATTTGGTGGATATCTTTCCTGTTTTTCTTATCTGACATATATATAGATGTATCCATAAACAGTGTACAGCGTGGTATAGTTTGCTTTTTTTAGTCAGTAGTATTTTTTTTTTAAATTTAATTAATTATTTATTTATTTATGGCTCTGTTGGGTCTTCGTTTCTGTGCGAGGGCTTTCTCTAGTTGCGGCAAGTGGGGGCCACTCTTCATCATGGTGCGCGGGCCTCTCACTATCGTGGCCTCTCTTGTTGCGGAGCACAGGCTCCAGACGCGCAGGCTCAGTAGTTGTGGCTCACGGGCCTAGTTGCTCCACGGCATGTGGGATCTTCCCAGACCAGGGCTCGAACCCGTGTCCCCTGCATTGGCAGGCAGATTCTCAACCACTGCGCCACCAGGGAAGCCCCAGTAGTATTTTTTTTAATGTATTATTTTTGGCTGCGTTGGGTCTTTGTTGCTGCAGGCAGGCTTTCTCTAGTTGTGAGCAGGGGCTACTCTTCGTTGTGGTGTGCGGGCTTCTCACTGCGGAGCACGGGCTCTAGGCGCTCAGGTTTCAGTAGTTGTGGCACACAGGCTCAGTAGTTGTGGCTCACGGGTTCTAGAGCGCAGGCTCAGTAGTTGCGGTGCATGGCCTTAGTTGCTCCGCAGCACGTGGGATCTTCCCGGACCAGGGCTCGAACCCATGTCCCCTGCATTGGCAGGCAGATTCTTAACCACTGCACCACCAGGGAAGTCCTAGTCGATAGTATTTTGAAATTTATCTGATACTTGTAACTCTAGTTCATTCATTTTAACTGCTACTTGGTGTTCCATCATACGTATACTACATGCCACGATTTACTTACCATTCCTCTGTTTATAGAAAAATTTTTTAAATTCTTGATCATTTCAACCAGTGTTGCATTGAGCAGACATACTTGGAACATCTTGTGTACATGTGTTGGGTGTGTATTTAGAAATCAAATTGTTGGGTCAGAGGGTATATGCAATTTCAACATGGCTAAATATTTCCAAATGGGTCTGCAAAGCGGTGGAACCAATTTGTTTATATTCTTTTTTTTAAAATTATTTATTTATTTCTTTTGGCTGCATTGGGTCTTCGTTGCTGCACGTGAGCTTTTCTCTAGTAGCGTCGAGCAGGGGCTACTCTTCGTTGCGGTCTGCGGGCTTCTCATTGCAGTGGCTTCTCTTGTTGCAGAGCACGGGCTCTAGGCGTGCAGGCTTCAGTAGTTGTGGCACACGGGCTCAGTAGTCGTGGCTCGTGGGCTCTAGAGCGTAGGCTCAGTAGTTGTGGCGCACAGGCTTAGTTGCTCCGTGGCATGTAGTATCTTCCCAGACCAGGGCTCAAACCCATGTCCCCTGCATTGGCATGCAGATTCTTAACCACTGCGCCACCAGGGAAGTCCCCCCAAATTTTTTGACATTATAAAGTACCATAAGGTAATGATGAAAGAAATATTAAAAGTAATAAAAAGCAAAGCTTATCCCTTTTACCTTTTGCATAGTGATTTAACTAGTAAATATTTAACAAAGAGAATTTAAGTTAAATATCCCAAAGCCAGACGAGCTACTTATGAACAGTTTATCAGAATAAACTCACCTATGTGGCAAAATAGTGAGAAGATTTATAAGTAGACGTGATAAGCCTAATGAGCCTGGTGATAGCTGGTTGTCCAGAAACTTAGTTCAACTTTAAAAATTACAAAAAAAAACTATAAATTTTAATGTATTTCTAAATGTTCATCTAAAAAGGTACAGCTTTTTAGAAACAGGATACAACCTTATCTAGAGAGTAAATATAAACAATACCTTAGTTGGCTTAAAAGCAGCACCAATTAAGAAGGCATTCAAAAAAAAAAAAAAAAGAAGGCATTCAAGCTCAACAATATAATTATCTTCTCCCTTTTTTTGTTTTGTTTTGTTTTGTTTTGTTTTTTGGCCACACCATGTGGCTTGCGGGATCTTAGTTCCCCGACCAGGGATTGAACCCGTGCCCCCTGCAGTGGAAGTGCAGAGTCCTAACCACTGGACTACCATGGAATTACCAACAAAATAATTATCTTAATACCAACAACAAATTAATCAACTCCTAGTTTAATACTGGACTTATTAATAGAAGCAGTAATATTAATGAGTAACAAGAAATATTTCTCCTTGCATAAGCTTACGTCAGTGACCAATGCTATACTGATAATTAACAGTAAATAAACGAAACCAACGATAAACTATTTATCAAATACACTGTTAACCTTTATACAGTTATACACCTAAGGAAGATTTTAAAAAAGTAAAAGGAACTCTGCAAACGCAAACCCCACCTATTTACCAAAAACATCACCTCTAGCATAAGAAGTATTAGAGGCACTGCCTGCCCAGTGACATCTGTTAAACGACCGAGGTATCCTGACCATGCAAAGGTAACATCACCATTTGTTCTCTAAATGAGGACTTATATGAATGGCCACACGAGGGTTTTATTGTCACTTACTTTCGATCAGTGAAATTGACCTTCCCATGAAGAGGTGGCAATGACAAAATAAGACGAGACGACCCTATGGAGCTTTAACTAACCCAAAAAATAAATGATTAAGGGACAACAAAAATTTCATGTGGGTTAACAATTTTGGTCCGGGTGACCTCAGAGAACAAAAAAGCCTCCGAGTGATTAAAATCTAGACCTACTAGTCAAAATAATTTATCATTTATTGATCCAAAAAAATTGATCAATAGAACAAGTAACGCTAGGGCTAACAGCACAACCCTATTCTAGAGTTCATATTGACAATAGGGTTTACAACCTCGATGTTGGATCAGGACACCCCAATGGTGTAACCACTATTAAAGATTTGTTTGTTCAACGATTAAAGTCCTACTTGATCCGAGTTCAGACAGGAGTCATCCAGGTCGGTTTCTATCTACTCTATATTTTTCCCAGTTTGAAAGGGCAAGGGAAATAAAGCCTACTTTATAAAAGTGCCTTAAAATAATTAATGATATAGGGACTTCCCTGGTGGTCCAGTGGTAAACACTCTGTGCTTCCAATGCAGGGGGTGTGGGTTTGATCCCTGGTCAGGGAACCAAGATCCCACATGCCGTGTGGCGCAGACCAAAAAAAAAAAAAAAAAAATTATATAATCTTAATTTAATTAATTCCTAATTACTCAAGAAAAGGGTTTGTTAGGGTGACAGAGCCCGGTAACTTCATAAAACTTAAACCTTTATAATCAGAGGTTCCACTCCTCTCCCTAACACAATGTTTATAATTAATATCTTAATACTCATTGTTGCAGTTCTTCTAGCCATAGCATTCCTTACATTAATTGAACAAAAAGTACTAGGTTATACACAACTCTGAAAAGGACCAAACATCATTGGACCATATGGCCTATTACAGCCTATTGTGGATGCAGTCAAATTATTCATTAAAGAACCACTATGGGTCACACCGGTTAGAATGGCTATCAAAAAGACAAGTGATAACAAGAGGTGGTAAAGATGTGGAGAAAAGGGAATCCTTGTGCACTGTTGATGGGAATGTGAATTGGTACAACCATTATGGAAAATAGTATGGAGTTTCCTCAAAAAATTAAAAGTAGAACTAATATATAATATTATCCAACAATTCCATTTCTGAGTATAACTCCAAAGGAAATGAAACCACTATCTTGAAGAGATATCTGCAACTCATGTTCATTGCAGCATTATTCACAATAGATAGAAAGATATGGAAACAACCTAAGTATCCATTAAAAGACAAATGGATAAAGAATGTGGAATATTTATTTATATAATTCTACCATAAAAAGAAGGAGATCCTGCCTTTTGTGACAGCATGGACCATGAGGGCATTGTGCTAAGTGAAATAAGTCTGACACAGAGAAACACTGTATGTTCCCACTTATATATGGAATCTAAAAAAAAATTTAACTCATAGAAATGGAGAGTAGAATGACGGTTGCCAGGGGCTGGGAGTGGGGGAAGTGGGGAGATGTTGATCAAATGGTACAAACTTCTGGCTATAGGATGAATAAGTTCTGGGTATCTCATGTACAGCATGGTGACTGTAATTAGCAATACTGTATTATATACTTTAAAGTTGTTAAGAGAGTAGATCTTAAATGTTATCACCACATGCAAAACAAGGGTAATTATATGAAGGGATGTAGGTGTTAACTTACATTTTTGTGGTATTCATTTCACAATACATTCATATATCAAAAAAAAAAAAAAAAAAAGAACCACTATGGGGACTTCCCTGGTGGTCCAGTGGTTAAGAATCTGTCTTGCAATGCAGGGGATGCTGGTAAGATCCCACATGCCACGGGGCAACTAAGCCCACACGCTGCAACTACAGAGCCCATGTGCCACAACTAGAGAGAAGCCCGCGCACTGCAACGAAGAGCCTGTGCACTGCAACGAAAGATCTCGCGTGCCACAACTAAGACCCGACGCAGCCAAAAGATAAATAAATAGGGCTCCCCTGGTGGCGCAGTGATTAAGAATCCTCCTGCTAACACAGGGGGCACGGGTTCAAGCCCTGGTCTGGGAAGATCCCACATGCTGTGGAGCAACTAAGCCTGTGCGCCACAACTACTGAGCCTGCGCTCTAGAGCCTGCGAGCCACAACTACTGAGCCTGCGTGCTACAACTGCTGAAGCCCATGTGCCTAGAAACCATGCTCTGCAACAAGAGAAGCCACCACAATGAGAAGCCCACATACCACAGCAAAGAGTAGGCCCCACTCGCCACAACCAGAGAAAAGCCCACGCGCAGCAACGAAGACCCAATGCAGCCAAAAATTAAAAAAAAAAAAAAAGATGGGAGTTTAAATCTCCCCTTAATGATATGCCACAATCAGAGACATAAACAAGATTCATTACTATTTCATCAGTCATTCTAGCCCTACTTATTATAGTCCAATGAAAAATTTCAAACTACGTTTATCACTTAAACCCAGAATTAAAACTCACTCAAATGCAAAAACAGGGCTTCCCTGGTGGCGCAGAGGTTGAGAATCTGCCTGCCAATGCAGGGGACACGGGTTCGAGCCCTGGTCTGGGAAGATCCCACATGCCGCGGAGCAACTAGGCCCGTGAGCCACAACTACTGAGCCTGCGCGTCTGGAGCCTGTGCTCTGCAACAAGAGAGGCCGCGATAGTGAGAGGCCCGCGCACCGCAATGAAGAGGGGCCCCCGCTTGCCGCAACTAGAGAAAGCCCTCGCACAGAAACGAAGACCCAACACAGCCAAAAATAAAAATAAATTAATAAAAAAAAAAAAGCAAAAACAATCCACCCCTTGAGAAACAAAATGAATGAAAATGTATTGGCCTCTTTCATTACCCCCCCAACAATAACAGGACTTCCTATTGCTATCTTCATTGCTCTAGTCCCAAGCATTGTATTCCCCACTCCTAACCCACGAACCCACAACTGTATCATTTTTACTCAACAGTGACGAGTCCAATGCACATCAAAACAAATAATGGCCATTCATAATCACAGAGGACAGACCTGAACACGAATACTTCAATCACTCATTCTATTTATTGGGTCAACAAATTTACTAAGACCCCTACCACCTTCATTTATACCCACCACACAACTCTCAATGCATTCAGGTCTAGCAATCCCTCTATGAGCAGGAACTGTAATGCCTGGTTTTCCCCACAAAACAAAGCATCCTTGGCCTATTTTCTATCACAAGGACCCCACTGTCTCTTATCCCTGTGCTAGTCATCATTGAAACTATGAGCCTATTTAGTTAACCAGTAGCCTTAACAGCCAATATTAGAGCAGGTCACTGATTAATTCATTGAATCGGAGGGGCAACTCTAGCACTACTACATATTAGTACCACCACAGCCCTTATGACAGTCATTATTCTTTTTTTTTTTTTTAATATTTATTAGGCTGCATCGGGTCTTAGTTGCGGCACGCAGGCTCTAGAGCTTGCGGGTTTAGTCGCCCCTCGGCATGTCAGATCTTAGTTCCCCGACCAGGGATCAAACCTGCGTCCCCTGAATTGAAAGGAGGATTCTTAAACACTGGACCACCAGGGAAGTCCCGACAGTCATTATTCTTATCCTACTCACAATCTTCGAATTTGCTGTCCCCCTAATTCACACTTACATATTCACCCTACTAGTAAGTCTCTACGTATATGACAACACACAAAGACCCACGAAACCCCTGCATGTCAGAGTAAATCCTAGTCCCTGACCCCTTACAGGAGCTCTTCCAGCCCTCCTAATAACATCCAGCTTTGTCATAGGATTTCAGTTTAATTCAGTACTATTATTAGCACCAGGCTTACTAATACTCTAATAATATAACAGTGATGGCAAGACATCGTCCAAGAAAGCACCTTCCAAGGCCAATCCTGTACCAATTGTTCAAAAAGGACTTCGATATGAACTCATTCTCTTCATGATTTCAGAAGCCCTCTTTCTTAACAGCTTTTTCTGAGTCTTCCATCACTCGAGCCTCACCCCACACCTGAACTAGGCGGATGCTGACCACCCCAGGCATCTGCCCTCTAAACCCACTAGAGGGACCACTCCTCAACACCTCAGTCCTATTAGCCTCCAGGGTACCCATCACCTGATCCTGCCACAACCTCATAGAAGGAAACCAAACACATACGCTCCAAGCCCTTTCTATGACAATTGCGCTGCGTGTTTACTTCACACTTCTACAAGCCTCAGAATAGTACAAAACGCCTTTTACAATTTCAGATGGTGTATATGGATCAACTTTCTTCATGGCTACAGGATTCCACGGCTGACATGGAATGATTGGTTCTACTTTCCTAATCGTCTGCTTCTTACACCAATTAGAATTTCACTTTACATCCAATCACCACTTGGACTTTGCGGCCTGATATTGACATTTTGTAGACATAGTATGACTATTCCTTTATATATCTATTTATTGATGAGGATCTTCTTGTTTAGTATTAAATCATTCAATTGACTTTCAATCAATTAGTGTTGGTATAATCCAAAAAATAATAAATCTTATATTGATATTAATCACAAATAGAACACTAGCCTCACTGCTTGTATGTATCACATTCTGACTCCTTCCATTAAATATTTACACAGAAAAAACAAGTCTCTATGAGTGTGGATTTGACCCCATATGGTCGGCACGCTTACCCTGTTCCAGAAAAGTTTTTTTAGTGGCTATGACATTTCTTCTCTTCGACTTAGAGATTGCTCTCCTTTACCTTTACCCTGAGCATCCAAACAAATAACCTAAAAACCATGCTCATTATAGCTCTGTTTCTAACCTTACTACTAGCAACAAGGCTGGCCTATGAATGAACCCAAAAAGCACTAGAATGAACTGAAAATGATCATTAGTTTAAGCTACAATAAAGGATTTTAACTCATTAGATTATGATTAAGTTCATAATTATCAAGTGCCTTTAATATATATAAATATTATTATAGCATGTACAGTATCTCTTGTAGGATTACTAATGTACCAATATTCCCTAATATCCTCACTAGATATTATGCCAGGAAGGAATAATATTATCACTATTCATTATAACAACCTAATAATTATTTGCAACCCTAATAATTCTAAACACACTATTTAGAATAATTCTAAATTCTAAACACACTATTTAGAATAATTCTAAATTCACTCTAGCAGAATACCCATTGTCCTACTAGTATTTGCAGCTTACAAAGCTGCACTTGGACTATCCCTATAAGCAATAGTATCACACATGCATGGCACCGACGAGGTACAAAATCTTAACGTTCTCCAATGTCAAAAATCATTATCCTTACAATTATATTAATACCACTAACAGGATTATCAAAGAATAATAGAATAGGAAGTAACCCTATAGCCCATAGCTTACTGATTAGTAGCCTACTTCTTCTCAGCCAATTTAACGATTATAGCCTCAACTCTTCACTAGTTTTTTTCTCTGACTCCCTATCAGCACCACTAGTAGCTTTAACAACACGACTTTTGCCACTCATACTTCTAGCCAGCCAATCCCACCTGTCCAAAGAATCTCTAACCCAGAAAAAACTGTACATCACCATACTAGTAAAATGACAAATATTTCTAATCTTAACATTGACTACCATATATGGAAACACAAAAGACCCTGAATAGCCAAAGCAATCTTGAGAAAGAAAACTGGAGCTAGAGGAATAAGGCTGCCTGACTTCAGACTATACTACAAAGCTACAGTAATCAAGACAGTATGGTACTGGCACAAAAACAGAAATACAGATCAATGGAACAGGATAGAAAGCCCAGAGATAAACCCATACACCTATGGTCACCCAATCTATGACAAAGGAGACAAGAATATACAATGGAGAAAAGACAGCCTCTTCAATAAGTGGTGCTGGGAAAACTGGACAGCTACATGTAAAAGAATGAAATTAGAACACTCCCTAACACCATACACAAAAATTAACTCAAAATGGATTAACGACCTAAATATAAGACCAGACACTATAAAACTCTTAGAGGAAAACATAAGCAGAACACTCTTTGACATAAATCACAGCAAGATCTTTTTTGATCCACCTCCTAGAATAATGAAAATTAAAACAAAAATAAACAAATGGGACCTAATTAAACTTAAAATCTTCTGCACAGCAAAGGAAACCATAAACAAGATGAAAAGACAACCCTCAGAATGGGAGAAAATATTTGCAAACGAAGCAACTGACAAAGGACTAATCTCCAAATATATACAAACAGCTCATGCAGCTCAATATCAAAAAAACAAACAACCCAATCAAAAAATGGGTGGGAGACCTAAATAGACATTTCTTCAAAGAAGACATACAGAGAGCCAACAAACACATGAAAAGATGCTCAACATCAGTAATTATTAGAGAAATGCAAATCAAAACTACAATGAGGTATCGCCTCACACTGGTCAGAATGGCCATCATCAAAAAATCTACAGACAATAAATGCTGGAGAAGGTGTGGAGAAAAGGGAACACTTTTGCACTGTTGGTGGGAATGTAAATTGAAACAGCCACTATGGAGGTTCCTTAAAAAAACTAAAAATAGAACTACCATATGACCCAGCAATCCCACTACTGGACATATAACCAGAGAAAAACATAATTCAAAAAGACACATGCACCCCGATGTTCACTGCAGCACTATTTACAATAGCCAGGACATGGAAGCAACCTAAATGTCCATCAGCAGAGGAATGGATAAAGAAGATGTGGTACATATATACAATGGAATATTACTCAAATGTAAAAAGGAATGAAATTGGGTCATTTGTAGAGATGTGGATGTACCTAGACACTGTCATACAGAATGAAGTAAGTCAGAGAGAGAAAAACATATATATTAATGCATATATGTGGAATCTAGAAAAATGGTATAGATGATCTTATTTGCAAAGCAGAAATAGAGACACAGACGTAGCAAACAAACATATGGATCCAAGGGGGAAGGAGGGGTGGGATGAATTGGGAGATTGGGATTGACATATATATACTACTGATACTATGTATAAAATAGATAACTAATGAGAATGTACTGTATAGCACAGGGAACTCTACTCAATGCTCTGTGGTGACCTAAATGGGAAGGAAATCCAAAAAAGAGGGGATATATGTATACGCATAGCGGATTCATTTTGCTGTACAGTAGAAACTAACACAACATTGTAAAGCAACTATACTCCAATAAAAATTAATAAAATAAAATGTTTCCCAGAAAAAAAAAATGACTGCCATAGAACGAATCCTAGTTTACATTTTATTTGAAGCAACACTAGTTGCAACACTTATTATCATTACCCGATTATATAGTCCAACAGAACGACTGATGCAGGACTTTATTTCTTATTCTACACACTAGTAGGATCCCTCCCACTTTATTTTTTTGTGTTTTGGTTTTTTTTTTTTGGCCACACCTTGCAGCTTGTGGGATCTTAGTTCCCCAACCAGGGACTGAACCTGTGGCACGACAGTGAAAGTGCTGAGTCCTAACCACTGGACCACCAGGGAAGTCCCCCCCATTCAGTAGTTTTTAAATTTGGGGGATGCTTCACCTCAGCTATGGCGTCTGAGGCCCTAACACAGTCAAATACATGTACATTTGAGCTTGAGCATCTTTTAATACGTTTGTTGACCTTTTAAGTCATGAGCCCATCTATACCAGTAGGTACAGATGCTGATACACGATCATACTTTACATCAGCTACTTCAATTATCTCTATTCCCACAGGAGTAAAAGAATTTAGCTGGGGCTTCCCTGGTGGCGCAGTGGTTAGGCATCTGCCTGCCAATGCAGGGGACACGGGTTCAAGCCCTGGTCTGGGAGGATCCCACATGCCGCAGAGCAACTAAGCCCGTGAACCACAACTACTGAGCCTGCGAGTCTGGAGCCTGTGCTCCGCAACGGGAGAGGCCGCGACAGTGAGAGGCCCGTGCACCGCGATGAAGAGTGGCCCCCACTCGCCACAGCTGGAGAAAGCCCTTGCACAGAAACGAAGACCCAACACAGCCAAAAATAAATAAATTAATTTTTTTAAAAAGCCACATATACACACACAACCATACTACATATTTAAAAAAAAAAAAAAGAATTTAGCTGATTAGCCACTCTTCACGGAGGTAACATCAAATGATCCCCCGCTATATTATGAGTCCTAGGATTTCTTTTCCTTTTACAGTAGGTGGTTTAACAGGAATTGTTAGAGCCAACTCATCCCTAGATACTGTCCTTCTCGACACACTCTATGGAGTTGCACTTTTCCACTATGCATCAGGAGCGGTCTTCATCACCATAGGAGGCTTTGTGCAACTGATTCCCGCTATTCTCAGCTTATACACTCAATTCAGCAGGAGCAAAAATCCATTGTGAATTATATTTGTAGGCATAAATATAACCTCCTTCCCAAAACATTTCCTCGGTTTATCTGGAATACCACAATGATATACTGACTACCCTGACGCACATACAACGTGAAATACCATTTCATCAATAGGTTCCTGCATTTCAGTTACAGCAGTCATACTAATAATTTTCATCATCTGAGAAGCACTTGCATCACAACAAGCGGTCTCAACAGTAGATGTAACCACTCCAAACTTAGAGTGATTACATGGATGCCCTCCACCATATCACACATTTGAAGAACCCACTTATGTGAGTCTAAAATAAGTAGGAAAGGGACTTCCCTGGCAGTCCAGTGGTCAAGATTCTGCCCTTCCGATGCAGGGGGCGTGGGTTCGATCCCTGGTTGGGGAACTAAGATCCCACATGATGTACGGCACGGCCAAATAAATAAATAAAATAAAATAACTAGGGGACTCCCCTGGTGGTCCAGTGGTAAAGAATCCACCTTCCAGTGCAGGGGACACGGGTTCAATCCCTGGTTAGGGAACTAAGATCCCACATGCCCCGGGGCAACTAAGCCACAACTATTTAGCTCGCGAGCTTCAACGAGAGAGCCTGTGTGCCACAGACTACAGAGCCCATGTGCTCTGGAGCCTGCGCACCACAACTAGAGAAGAGAAAACCCACATGCCACAACTAGAGAGAAACCCGAGCACACCACGCACCATAACGAAAAGATCCCACATGCCTCAAAGACCGTGTGTGCTGCAACTAAGACCCAACGCAGCCACACAAAAAAAGAAAACTAGGAAAGGAAGGAACCAAACCCTCTTCTACTGTTTCAAGCCAATACCATAACAATTATGTCTTTCTCAATAAATGAGATATTGGTAAAAAGTACATAACTTTGTCCAAGTTAAATTATAGGTGAAAGCCCTATCCCTCTCCATGGCATATCCTTTTCAACTAGGCTTTCAAGATGCAACATCACCCATGATAGAAGAGCTTCCTACATTTCCATGATCACACGTGAATCATCTTTTTTTAAAAATTTACTTATTTACGTAGGCTGCACCGAGTCTTAGTTGTTGCATGCGGGATATTACTTGCCGCATTCGGGACATTAGTTGCGGCATGTGGACTCTTAGTTGCGGCATGCGGACTTCTTGGTTGTAGCATGTGGGATCTAGTTCCCTGACCAGGGATCGAACCCCGGCCCCCAGCATTGGGAGTGCTGAGTCTTAGCCACTGGACCACCACGGAAGTCCCGAATCATATTTTTCATTGGCTCTTTGGTTCTTTATATTATTTCACTCATACTAATGACTAAACTAACACATACAAACACAAGAGATGCACAAGAAGTCTAAACAATCTGAACAATTTAACAGCCATCATCCCAATCTTAATTGCCTTGGCATCCTTATGACTTCTTTATATCAATCATCCTTCTCTGACTGTAAAAACTCTAGGGCACCAATGAGACTGGAGTTACGACTACACAGATTATGAAGCTTTAAATTCTGACTCCTCTGTGATACCTGCCTCAGACCTAAAGCCAGGAGAACTGCGATTGTTAGAAGGAGATAACCGAGTAGTTCTACCCATAGAAGTGACAATGCGAACATTAACCTCTTCTGAAGAGGTTTTACACTCATGAGCTGGGCCTTCATTGGGCCTAAAAAGAGATGCTACTCCAGGATGCTGAAACCAAACAACCCTTATATCAACACAGCCAGATAGTGCTCAGGAATCTGTGGAGCAAATCATACCTTCATACCTATCATCTTCGAATTAGTTCCACTAAAGTATTTCAAGAAATTGATCTGCAACAATATCATAAATTCATTAAGAAGCTAAGCTGCATGAAACTTAAGTTAAAGATGAGAGTTTAAACCTCCCCTTAATGATATGCCACAACTAGAGACATCAGCACGACTCATTACTATTTCATCAATCATTCTAGCCGTATTTATTATATTCCAATGAAACATTTCAAACTATGTTTATCACTTAAACCCAGAACTACAACTCACTCAAACACAAAAACAATCCACCCCTTGAGAAACAAAATGAATGGAAATGTATTGGTCTCTTTCATTACCCCAACAATAACAGGACTTCCTATTGCTATCTTCATTGCTCTAGTCCCAAGCATTGTACTCCTCACTCCTAACCCATGAATCCATAACCGCATCATTTCTTTTTTTTTAAATATAAATTTATTTATTTTATTTATTTATTTTAGGCTGCGTTGGGTCTTCATTGCTACACATGGGCTTTCTCTAGTTGCGGTAAGCTGGGGCTTTCGTTGCGGTGTGCGGGCTTCTCATTGCAGTGGCTTCTCTTGTTGCAGAGCATGGGCTCTAGGCACGCGGGCTTCAGCAGTTGTGGCACGCAGGCTCAGTAGTTGTGGCTCGCAGGCTTTAGAGCACAGGCTCAGTAGTTGTGGCGCATGGACTTAGCTGCTCTGCAGCATGTGGGATCTTCCCGGACCAGGGATCAAACCCGTGTCCCCTGCTTCAGCAGGCAGATTCTTAACCACTGAGCCACTAGGGGAGTCCCCTTGCCTATTTTCTACCACAAGGAATCCCCAGTGCCTCTTATCCCTGTGCTAGTCATCATCAAAACTATAAGCCTATTTTGGCAACCAATAGCCTTAGCCATACGGTTAACAGCCAATATTAAAGCAGGTCACTTACTAATTCATTGAATCAGAGGGGCAACTCTAGCACTATTCAATATTAGGACCACCACAGCCCTTATGACAGTCATTATTCTTATCTCACGATCCTCAAATTTGCTCTCCCCCTAATTCAAGCTTACATATTCACCCTAATAGTACAGTAAGTCCCCTACATATGAACAAGTTCTGATCCAAGAGCACGTTCGTGAGTTCAATTTGTTCGTAAGTCCAAATTAACCTTGGTACCCAACTAACACAATTGGCTATACAGTACTGTAATAGGTTTATAATACTTTTCACACAAATAATACATAAAAAACAAACACAGAAAATAAAGAAAACATTTTTAATCTTACAGTACAGTGCCTTGAAAAGTACAGTAGTACAGTACAACAGCTGGTATACAGGGGCTGGCATCGAGTGAACAGGCAAGAAGAGTTACTGACTGGAGGAGGGAGAGGAGGGGGGAGATGGTAGAGCTGAAGGATCGTCAGCAATGGGAGACGGAGGGCAAGCTGCAATTTCACTCATGCCTGACATTGATGGCATAGGTTCTGGTTCCTTGCTGGATTCAATTCTATCCACCCTCTTGCTTCCAGACATCCTGGGCTTGAAATAAAGACACTGTACTACTGTACTCTATACAGTACTGTACAGTAAAGTACACAAAAGCACAACTGTAGAGGATGCAGGCATGTGACAGTGTACGCCAGACACGTGAACTAACTTACGTGATTGGACATGCAAATGCACATTCGCATCTTTGAAAGTTCGCAACTTGGAGGTCCGTATGTAGGGGACTTACTTTAAGTCTCTACTTAAATGACAACACACAGACCCACCAAACCCCTGCATGTCATAGGGTAAATCCTAGTCCCTGACCCCTTACAGGAGATCTTTCAGCCCTCCTAATAACATCTGGCCTCGTCACAGGATTTCAGTTTAATTCAATATTATTGATAGCACAAGGCTTACTAATACTCTAATAATATATCAGTGATGATGAGACATCATCCGAGAAAGCACCTTCCAAGGCCATCCTGTACCAATTGTTCAAAAACGACTTTGATATGGACTCATTCTCTTCATGATTTCAGAAGCCCTCTTTCTTAACAGCTTTTTCTGAGTCTTCCATCACTCGAGCCTCACCCCACACCTGAACTAGGCGGATGCTGACCACCCCAGGCATCTGCCCTCTAAACCCACTAGAGGGACCACTCCTCAACACCTCAGTCCTATTAGCCTCCGGGGTACCCATCACCTGATCCTGCCACAACCTCACAGAAGGAAACCAAACACATATGCTCCAAGCCCTTTCTATGACAATTGCGCTGTGTGTTTACTTCACACTTCTACAAGCCTCAGAATAGTACAAAACGCCTTTTACAATTTCAGATGGTGTATATGGATCGACTTTCTTCATGGCTACAGGATTCCACGGCCGACATGGAATGATTGGTTCTACTTTCCTAATCGTCTGCTTCTTACACCAATTAAAATTTCACTTTACATCCAATCACCACTTGGACTTTGAGGCCTGATATTGACATTTTGTAGACATAGTATGGCTATTCCTTTGCGTATCTATTTATTATTGAGGATCTTACTCTTCTAGTATTAAATTGTACAACTGACTTCCAATCAGTGTCAGTATAATCCAAAGAAGAAGAAATCTTATACTGACATGAATCACAAATAGAGCACTAGCCTCACTGCTTGTATGTATTGCATTCTGACCCCCTCCATTAAATATTTACACAGAAAAAACAAGTGTCTATCAGTGCGGATTTGACCCCATAGGATTGGCACGCTTACCGTGTTCCATAAAATTTCTTAGTGGCTATGATATTTCTTCTCTTCAACTTAGAGATTGCTCTCCTTTTATTGTACTTTTACCCTGAGCATCCCAAACAAATAACCTAAAGACAATGCTCCATGAACAGATGCTTAACATCACTAATTATCAGAGAGATGCAAATCAGAGCTACAATGCGGTATCGCCTCACACCAGTCAGAATGGCCATCATCAAAAAGTCTACAAACAGGGGGCTTCCCTGGTGGCGCAGTGGTTAAGAATCCGCCTGCCAATGCAGGGAACACGGGTTCGAGCCCTGGTCCGGGAAGATCCCACATGCCGCGGAGCAACTAAGCCCACGCGCCACAACTACTGAGCCTGCGCTCTAGAGCCCGCGAGCCACAGCTACTGAAGCCTGTGCGCCTAGAGCCCGTGCTCCACAACAAGAGAAACCACTGCAATGAGAAGCCCACGCACCGCAACAAAGAGTAGCCCCCACTCGCTGCAACTAGAGAAAGCCCGCATGCAGCAACAAAGACCCAACACAGCCAAAAATAAATAAATTAATTAAATAAAATTTTTTTAAAAGTCTACAAACAATAAGGTGTGGAGAAAAGGGAACCCTCTTACACAGTTGGTGGGAATGTAAATTGGTACAACCATTATGGAGAACAGTATGGAGGTTCCTTAAAAAACTAAAAACAGAGCTACCATATGATCCAGCAATCCCATTCCTGGGTATATACCCGGAGAAAACCATAATTCGAAAGGATACATGCACCCCAATGTTCACTGCAGCACTATTTACAATAGCGAGGCCATGGAAGCAACCTAAATGTCCATCAACAGTGGAATGGGTAAAGAAGATGTGGTGCATACATACAATGGAATATTAGCCGTAAAAAAGAATGAAATAATGCCATGTGCAGCAACATGGATGGACCTAGAGATGATCATACTAAGTGAAGTCAGACAAAGACAAATATCATATGGTATCACTCATACGTGGAATCTAATTTTTTTAAAAACTGACACAAATGAACTTATTTACAAAACAGAAACAGATTTACAGATACAGAAAGCAAACTTATAGTTACCAAAGGAGAAATGTTGGGGGGAGGGATAAATCAGGAGCTTGGGATTAACATACACACACTGCTATATATAAGATAGATAACCCACAAGGACCTACTGTATAGCAAAGGGAACTCTACTCAATATTCTGTGATAACCTATATGAGAAAAAAATCTGGAAAAGAATGAATATATGTATATGAATAACTGAATCACTTTCCTGTACACCTGAAACATTGTAAATCAACTCTACTCCAATAAAATTTGTTTTAAAAAATGCTCATTTTAGGGCTTCCCTGGTGGCGCAGTGGTTGAGAATCTGCCTGCCAATGCAGGGGACACGGGTTCGAGCCCTGGTCTGGGAAGATCCCACATGCCGTGGAACAACTGGGCCCGTGAGCCACAACTACTGAGCCTGCGCGTCTGGAGCCTGTGCTCCGCAACAAGAGAGGCCGCGACAGTGAGAGGCCCGCGCACCGCGATGAAGAGTGGCCCCCGCTTGCCGCAGCTAGAGAAAGCCCTCGCACAGCAACGAAGACCCAACACAGCCAAATAAATAAATAAATAAATAAATAATAATTAAAGGTGCTAATAATTAAAAAAAAAAAAAAAAGCTCATTTTAGCTCTGTTTCTAATCATACTACTAGCGACGAGCCTGGCCTATGAATGAATCTAAAAAGGACTAGAATGAACTTAATATGATCATTAGTTTAAGCTAAAATGAATGATTTTAACTCATTAAATTATGATTAAGTTCATAATTATCAAGTGCCTTTAGTATGTATAAATATTATTTTAGCATGTACAGTATCTCTTGTAGGATTATTAATATACTAATCTCACCTAATATCCTCACTAGATATTATGCTGAGAAGGAATAATATTATTACAATTCATGATAGCAACCCTAATAATTCTAAACACACATTTCACTCTAGCCAGCAGAATACCCATTTTCCTACTAGTATTTGCAGCTTACAAAGCTTCACTTGGACTATCCCTGTTAGTAACAAAAGGGATATAATAATAAGAGTAATAATAATAATCAAACATGTATGGCACCAACTAGGTATAAAATCTTAACCTTCTCCAATGTCAAAAATCATTATCCCTACAATTATATTAATACCACTAACAGGATTATCAAAGAATAATATAATCTGAATTAACCCTTCAGCCCACAGCTTACTGATTCGTTGAATAAGCCTACTTCTTCTCAGCCAATTTAATGATAATAGCCTCAACTCTTCACTAGTTTTTTTCTCTGACTCCCCATCAGCACCACTATTAGCTTTAACAACACGACTTCTGCCACTCATACTTCTAGCCAGCCAATCCCACCCGTCCAAGAATCCCTAATCCAAAAAAAAAAAAACTCTACATCACCATACTAGTGATACTACAAATATTTCTAATCATAACATTGCCTGCTGTAGAACGAATCCTAGTTTATATTTTATTTGAAGCAACACTAGTTCCAACACTTACTGTCATTACCTGATGAGATAATGAGACAGAACGACTTCACACAGGACTTTCTCATTCTGCACGCTAGCAGGATCCCACCCACTCTTAGTAGCACTAGGACATATCCACAATACTACAGGCTCATTAAACTTCTTAATAATTCACGGACACAGAGAACAGACTGGTGGTTGCCAAGGGGGACGGGGGTGGGGGAAGGATGGAGAGGGAGGCTGGGGTGAGCAGATGTAAGCTTTTATATACAGAATGGATAAGCAACAAGGTCTTACTGTATAGCGCAGGGAACTATATTCAGTATCCTGTGACAAACCATAATGGAAAAGAATATAAAAAAAGAATGTATATATATGCATAACTGAGTCACTTTGCTGTACATCAGAAGGTAACACAACATTGTAAATCAACTATACTTCAATTAAAAAATTTTTTTAAACTTCTTAATAATTCAACATCAAACACAAATAATACCCGACTCCGGATCTAACATTTTCATGGGACTAGCAGGCATAATAGCCTTCAGTGTAAAAATACCTCTCGACAGCCTTCACCTCTGATCGCCCAAAGCCCAGGTAGAAGCCCCCAGTGCAGGACCCATAGTCCTTGCAGCTGTATTACCAACACGTGGAGGCTACAGCGTGCTATGGTCACAACAATTCTAAATCCACGCACAGATTTCAGAGCATATCCCTTTCTCATCCTTTCCTGACGAGGAATAATTCTCACTCGCTCCATTTCTTCACACCAAACAGACTTAGGGTCACTCACCACATATTCATCAGTCAGCTGCACAGCACTAGTCGTAGCCATTCTCATCCAAACACCTTGAAGCTATAGAGGAGCTGCCGCCCTAACAATTACCACCGCCTCACATCATCTATACTCTTCTCCCAGCAAACTCACACCACCAACGCATTCACAGCCAAACAATCATCCCAGCACAGAGGCCCACAAACGCTCCTCCCATTCACAGCAACATGATGATGACTAGCAAGCCTTACAGATTTAGCCCTACCCCCAACTCTCATTCTAATTGGAGATTTTTTTTAATTGGACTATAGTTGATTTACAATGTTGTGTTAGTTTCTGCTGTACAGCCAGGTGAATCAGTTATACATATACATATGTCCACTCTTTTTAGATTCTTTTCCCATATAGGTCATTACAGAGTATCGAGTAGAGTTCCCTGTGTTATCCAGTAGGTCCTTATTAGTTATCTATTTTATATATAGTAGTGTGTATATGTCAATCCCAGTCTCACAATTTATCCTCCAGTAACCATAAGTTTGTTTTCTACATCTGTGACTCTATTTCTGTTTTGTAAATAAGTTCATGTGTACCTTTTTTTAGATTCCACATATAAGTGATATTATATGATATTTGTCTTTCTCTGACTTAGTATGATCACCTCTAGGTCCATCCATGTTGCTGCAGATGGCATTATTTAATTCTTTTTTATGGCTGAGTAATATTCCATAAGATATATATATATATATATATATATATATATATCTAATGGAATATTATATATATTGGTATATATAATGGTGCATAAATATATATCTTTATCCATTCCTCTGTTGATGGACATTTTGGTTGCTTCCATGTCTTGGCTATTGTAAATAGTGCTGCACTGAACATTGGGGTGCATGTATCCTTTTGGATTATGGTTTTCTCCAGATACATGACCAGGAGTGGGATTGCAGGATCATATGGTAGTTCTATTTTTAGTTTTTTAAGGAACCTCCATACTGTTCTCCATAGTGCTTGTACCAATTTACATTCCTACCAACAGTGTAGGAGGGTTCCTAGAGTACTATTTGTAGTAATATCATCTTTCTCATGATCAAACGTTACCATTATCCTCATAGGAATTAAAACAGTAATGACTGCTTTAGACTCACTATAAATGCTAATCATAACACAACGAGGTAAATATATACATTACGTTAATAACATCAAACCATCACTGACATGAGAAAATGCCCTTATAACTCTCCACCTCTTACCCCTCTTACTCCTGTCACTTAATCCCCAAATTATTTGGGGGCCCCTCTACTGTAAATATAGTTTAAAAACCCCCACTAGCTTGTGCATCTAGTAACAGAAGCTCAAACCTTCTTATTTACCAAAAAAGCATGCAAGAACTGCTAATTCACTCCTCCATACCTAACAGGATGGCTTTTTCAGACTTTTAAAGGATAGTAGTCATCCCTTGATCTTAGGAGCCAGAACACTGGTGCAACTCCAAATAAATGGAATAAACTTATTTGCCTCTTTCACACTAGTTACATGATTTATTTTAATACCACCAATTATAACAACAAACTCTAACATCTATGAAAGTAACGTATATCCATCCTACATAAAAACCACTATCTCAGAGGCTTTATTACCAGTCTAATCCCCACAATATTATTCATTCACTCAAGCAAAGAAATAATGATTTCAAACTGACACTGAGTCACCCTCCAAACCTTCAAATGATCACTTAGTTTCAAAATAGATGACTTCTCAATAATATTTGTACCAGTAGCACTATTTGTTACATGATCTATTATAGAATTCTCAATGTGATATATACACGCAGACCCGAATATTAACTGATTTTTCAAATACTTACTCCTCTTTCTAATTACAATACTAATTCTTGGTACTGCCAACAATCTTTTCCAACTTTTCATCAGAGGAGAAGGAGTTGGAATTATATCTTTTTTACTGATTGGATGATGACATGGCCGAGCAGCAGCAAATCCAATTGCCCTTCAAGCAATCTTTTTCTTTTTTTCCTGTGGCCATGCCATGCAGCTCTTGGGATCTTAGTTCCCCAACAAGGGATCCAAGCAGCCCTGGCAGTGAAAGCACGGAATCCTAACCACTAGGCCACCAGGGAACTCCCCCTCAAGCAATCTTTTATAACCGCATGGGAGATACTGGATTTCTTATATCGATAGCATGATTCTTATTCAACTTAAATGCATGGGATTTACAACAAATTTTTATACATAACCTAGACTACCCAAACTTACCCTTCATAGGACTTGTTTTCCAGCTGCAACTGAAAAACCCACCCCATTTGGCCTACCCCCTTGAATTCCCTCAGCAAGGGAAGGCCCTATCCCTCCCACCCCCTCCCCCGCCCCCAGCCCTACTCCTCTCAAGTACGAAAACGCAAGACTGGTAACAGCATTTTTCTACTTATTCACGTTTACCCCCTAGTAGAAAATAACAAGTTCCTTCAAACAACAGCATTACGCTTAGGAGCAATCACCACACCCTTTACAGCAACGGATGTTCTCACCCAAAACGACATCCAAAAAATGGTTGTTTTCTCCACTTTCAGCCAAGTAGGCCTCATCATAGTAACAATGGCATGAATCAACTTCAATGAGCCTTCCTGCACATTTGTACATGCGCCTTCTTCAAAGCCATATTGTTTCTATGCTCCGGATCCATGATCCACGATTCAAACGATGAACAAGACATTCGAACAATAGGAGGTTTATGGAAAGCCGTATCTTTTAACGCAACATCTCTGGTCATCGGAAGCCTCGCGGGAACAGGAAGACCCTGCCTCACAGGTTTTCATTCCAAAGACCTAATGATGGAAACTCCTGACGCGTCAAATATCAACGCCTGAGCGCTGTTAATCACTCTCATCACCACGTCGCTCCCAGCTGTCTACAGCACTGGAATTCTTTTCTTCCTGCTCCCAGGGCAACCTTGCTTCTCTACATTAATTCTCATCAGTGAAAACACCCGCTCTTAATCGATTCCATCAAATGTCTATTAGCCTGGTGGCGCAGTGGTTGGGAATCTGCCTGCCAATGCAGGGGACACGGGTTCGAGCCCTGGCCTGGGAGGATCCCACATGCCGCGAAACAACTAAGCCCGTGAGCCACAACTACTGAGCCTGCGCGTCTGGAGCCTGTGCTCCGCAACAAGGGAGGCCACGATAGTGAGAGGCCCGCGCACCGCGATGAAGAGTGGCCCCCGCTCGCTGCAACTGGAGAAAGCCCTCGCACAGAAACGAAGACCCAACACAGCCAAAAATAAATAAATAAATTTATTAAAAAAAAAAAAAAAAGTCTATTAGCCAGAAGCAACTTCACTGGATTCCTTCTCTCCAACAATATTACCCCACCAACAATTCCACAAATAACTATGCCTCATTATTGGAAATGAACTGCCCTGGCCGTGACTGTGTCAGGTTTTATTCTGGCCCCTTGAAATCAACCTGACTACACAAAATCTAAAATCGAATTATCCTTCAAACCTCTTCAAATTCTCTCACCTCTTAGGATATTTTCCAACTCTCATGCACTGCCTCTCACCATACTTAAATTTATCAGCGAGCCAAAAATCAGCCTCATCGTTTTTTAAAAAATTTTATTGAAGTATAGTTGATTTACAATGTTGTGTTGCTTTCTACTGTACAGCAAAGTGAATCAGTTATACATATACATATATCTACTCTTTTTTAGATTCTTTCCCATATAGGTCATTACAGCATACTGAATAGAGTTCCAGTAGGTCCTTATTAGTTACCTATTTTATATATAGCAGTGTTCCTTTGCCTTTTTTTTTAATACTGAGTATTTTCTTCATTTGAGAGTTCTTGACATATTATAGATATTACCCTTTGTAATATGCCTTGGAAATATCTTCTCATATTCTGTGAATTATATTTTAACTTTGCTTCTGTAGTTACCTCAAGGTCAGAGATGTTCTCCTCTACTTTCTAAAATGTTTAAGGATTTGCGTCTTATATTTAGTACTTGCTTGTGCCTTGATTTTTGTGTGTGGTGTGAGTCTCTCATCCCCTCTGATTTATTATTTCAGTGAGTGACTCTGTTCCTCTAATAGACAATATTGCCCCTGTCATTTACCAGGTTTATGTATATGCCTGGGTCTGGTGCTAACTTTCTTGGGCTATTTTTCCCCTTGCTAATACCACAGTCTTGATAAAAATCTTAATATCTGATATGGCAAGTTCTAAATAGTTTTATTCTTGGCACTTTTTTTAATTTTAAAGACTTTTTAGAGAAGTTTTGGGTTTACAATAAAACGAAGAAGATTACAGAGGCACTTTAGTTTTTATTATGAATTCTTAAGATGGATTTGGCAAGTTTCATTGAAAAATGAAAAAAGCTTTTTGATTTTTTCTTGGAATTGCATTGAATAGATTAATTTGTGGAAAAATGATTTATTATTGACCCTCACAGTCATGAACATAGCATCTTCACTGATTTAGGTCCTTTATTGTTTTTCAGTAAAGTTTCATGGTTTTCTTCATAAAAGTCTTGCCCATCTTTTGTCAGATTTATCCTAGATACTTATTTTTGTAGCTACCCAGAATGGGATCTTTTTCTTTTCTTGGCCGCGCAATGTGGCTTGTGGGATCTTAGTTCCCTGACCAGGGATTGAACCCGGGCCCTCGGCAGTGAGAGTATGGAATCCTAACCACTGGGCCACCAGGAAATTCCCCAGAATGGGATCTTTATTTAAAAATTACATATTCTGATTAGAATTGTGGAACAAGGATGGGGTTAATTTTGATTATTTTGTATTCAGCAATGCTGCTGGCATCTTTTTTTCCCTCTAATAGTTTGGATTCCTGTAAGACATCTCACATTCTGGATTTATCTGTTTGTGTTCTTGTGTTATTTATCTTGTTCCTCTATTCTTAGTATTTCCTCTAAACAAAAAGCAAACTCTAAAGTCTTGCTTAAATTCAGGTTAGGCTTCTTCTTGTTTTAAGCGTTTCTTGTAGGTGATGTTGTGTACTTCATCAGGCAGTGTGTACCCTGACGTAGTGCCACTCTTAGTGCACACTTAATCAGTGGGTTCAGGTGCTGACAGCCTGACTCCTCCCACTGTAAATTTTCCCATCACCTTTTTAGCTGAAAAGTTTCATCCATTGACCTTTGTCTAAATCTGTTATTTTAGTAAGGGTTGCAAAATGGTGACTTTATACTGTAATTCCTGCCACTTTTGTTAACTAAAATTCTTCAGTAATACTGTTACATTTTTAGCATGCATATTTGATTTTATACAAACGTATAAATTTAATCAGTGTTCCTACCCATCTCCCAAACAAAACTGACCTTAGAATGAATGCCCATCAGTTCTTCCCATCTACTGCATTGTTGTTGCCTAGTTGTTTAAATTTATCTTGTTTTAACATCTCCCTCAAGTTAGCTATTATTGTTGTTTTATGCAACCATTGCTTTTTTAGACTTGACAATATATTTTATTTTTTCCTCACCGTTGCCTCTTTACATTCTACTTATTTTTGGATTCCATTTTCTTCTGACTCAAGGGTTAGTTGTCCTTTCAGCAAGAGTGCCCTTATACTTAAAAAATAGCTAAGCTGGATGGTGAATTCTAGATTGACAGTTTTGGGGTTTTTTTTTTAATCTCAATCCTTCAGAGATATTATTCCATTGTCATCCGGGCTCTAACATTGCAAAATAAAAATCTGCTGTGAGCCTACATTCATAGTAGGTCATCTTTGGTTCTTTTAAGATTTTATCTTTGCATTTGGTATTGAGTTTCACTGGAAGACATCCAGGTGGATTTATTTTCATGTAACTTACGAGGGATGTGGTATGCTTCCTTAGTCTGAGGATTGACATTCTTCATTTCTAGAAAATTCTCATTTGTTTTCCACTTTGAAATTAGCTCTCCTTATTCTCCCTCTGGATTAGATTCTGCATCAGGCATGCATGGGACCTTCTCATTCCATCCTCTGTAAAGTTTTTTTTTTAATGAGAAATGTGTTTTTTTTGGCTGCATCAGGTCTTAGTTGCGGCACACAGGCTCTTCGTTGCAGTGTGTGGGCTTCTCTCTAGTTGTGGCGTGCAGGCTCCAGAGTGCATGGGCTCTGTAGTTGTGGCACACAGGCTTCACAGCATGTGGGCTCTGTAGTTGCGGCACACAGGCTCTCTAGCTGTGGTGTATGGGCTTAGTTGCCCCGCGGCGTGTGGGATCTTAGTGCCCCAACCAGGGATTGAACCAGCGTCCCCTGCATTGCAAGATGGATTCTTAACCACTGGACCACCAGGGAAGTCCCATCCTCTATAACAATGAACTCTTTAATATTTTCTAATTCTTTATCTCTCTGTGCTACACTCTGGATGGTAGCCTCAAACACTAATTTTTTTCTTAAGCTGTATTTCACTTATTCATTGAATTTTAACTCTAATTTACAGTATACCAGCTCCATTGAGCTTTTAACTTCATTTACTTTATTTTCTTTCAGATTATTCTATGAAGATCCTAAGTTCTTTTGATGCTAATTCTCCTATTTGTTGGATTTACTGAATCTTCCTCACATTGGTTCCACTGTATCCTTTGGAAGTGCAAACTCCAGGTTTCCAATGGCTCAGCCCTTTTTATTTGATCCTCAGGTTCGACTCAACCACCTGTACACTTGGCCTAGCTTCTGAGTACCTTTCCCAGCCACCAGTTACCCCCCTTCCCTCACAGTCAGAATATTTAACATCTACAAAAAGATTGTTCCACCAGAAGCCAGTAGCCAGTTGGAACCAATGTCAACCCATCCTGGCTTTGGACAAACCAATGTCAACCCATTGCTTCTGCCTTTGAAATCCTCTCAAGTTAGGGTTTAACCTAAAATCTACATGGGCAACAGAGAAGAAGCCAGATCTTTTTTTTTTTTTTTGGCCGCACTGCAAAGCATGTGGGATATTAGTTCCCTGATCAGGGATTGAACCCATGCCCCCTGCAGTGGAAGCCCAGAGCCCTAATCACTGGACCACCAGGGAATTCCCAGAAGCCGGCTCTTAATAAAACCAGCCTCTATGGAGCAGGAGGTATAGCTGGAGACTCTGAAGTTCTAAACCCCACCTTGGTGCCTTCTGTAACTATCTCCACAAATAATGATGCATACTAAGTAACTCCCAAATTCAGTGACTTAACACTATATAGTTAGCTCATGAGTCTGTGGGTCATAGTTTAGGTTGCGTGGCTTTTCTGTCCTTGGCAGGGCTGACTTGAAGTCTGGCCATAGGCTTGCTGTTGGCTGGAAGCTCATGCTTCTGGGTCATCTCTCTGTCAACAGGGGAAACCAGTCCTCCTCCATGTGCCTCTCACATCCTGCCAGCAGGCTGGCCCAAACATGTTCTCATGGCAGTGGGAGAAGCAAGAGGGACAAGCCCCAAAGGGAAAGTGCTTTTCAGGTCCCTGTTTTATCCTGTTTTAACATCCCACCCATGTCTCTACTTCCTTGAGCACATGCCCTCACAACGAAGGGTGGTAGCTGCCACCCTGATGGGCATCCTCTGATTAAAGACTATTTTCCCTCAAATGTGAATCTATAGGGGAATACGTTCACTGAATGGAATACAGAAATTCTCTACTGATATGGAAAGATATCCAATTTAATATGACACTGTGCCTCTTGGTACAGATATAAGTAAGGCATATTGGGGGGAATCAAGCAGGTTAGAAGTTGAGCATGTGCAGTTCCCTAAGCTTTCATTAGCCTATAGTTTGTTCGGGACATAAACAGACTACAGGCAGAGAGGGACCCCACCCCACAGTGCTCCCATGTGTATGTACAGAAGGTACAGGGGGCACTCAAGTAATCATTCAACTCTCAAAGAATGGAAGCTCTCTGGAAGAGCGGCCTTATTGGAAAAGGAGACCCTCAAGAGCTCAGGGGCTGGACAATCCCACTCCTGGGCATATATCCAGAGAAAACCATAATTCAAAAGGATGCATGCACCTCTATGTTCATTGCAGCTATTTACAATAGCCAGGACACAGAAGCAACCTAAATGTCCATTGACAGAGGAATGGATAAAGAAGATGTGGTATATACAATGGAATATTACTCAGCCATAAAAAAGAACAAAATAATGCCATTTGCAGTGACATGGATGGACCTAGAGATTGTCATACAAAGTAAAGTAAGTCAGAAAGAGAAAGACGAACATCGTATAATATCACTTATATGTGGAACCTAGAAAAATGGTACAGATGAACTTATTTGCAAAGCAGAAAGAGTCACAGATGTAGAAAACAAACTTATGGTTACCAAGTGGGGAAGGGGAGGTGGGATGAACTGGGAGATTGGGGTTGACATATATACACTACTATGTATAAAATAGATAATAAGAAAATACTGTATAGCACAGGGAACTCAGTGCTCTGTGGTGACCTAAATGGGAAGGAAATCTAAAAAAGAGTGGCTATATGTAAATGTATAACTGATTCACTTTGCTGCACAGCAGAAACTAACACAACATTGTGAAACAACTATACTCCAATAAAAATTTAAAAAAAAAGAAAACAACTCAAGGGCTGGAATCACTATATTTTTCCATTGTGCTAACTCAAACCTTTAGAGTCATCTCTCCAATAAGCTACCAAAATGAGGGAGGAAATGAACCTCCAGGGCCATCCAAATTTGTCTTAATCCACCCCTGGCCCTGGGGCCCTGCAGCTGGGTTAGATGAGGGTGACATAGTCAACATCATGAGAACTAGAAGATTAGGGGAAGGACATTTGAAACTGTTGGTCCATACTTGTAACAGGGGGAAAAAAAAAAAAAAGTTACTCATGTCCCCTTGACCTCCGTGTATTTCTGGGGTCAGACATGTTCACACCTGATCAGTTGAGATCTGTCATCCCCCGTCAGGGATGAGCCACACCATCCTCCTTTCTGGACTCAGGAGTTGCCATTTTCCAATGTAAGTAGACAGTGGGCAGAGGAGGGTGGCCATAGAATACCTGGGACAAAGTGTCCAAGTTTGTCTACATAGATTTGAATGAAATGAAACATCCACCCCTTCATCTGTTGAGGTCAAAGCAGGTGCAAAAGTCCTTGAGTACCTAGGAGCTCAGGTAGACAGAGGCGGTAATCACCTTGTGCAAGTTGTAGAAAGGTGAAGACAGACCAGCTGGCCCTGTGGAAGTCATCACTGAGGACTCTGGTATAGCTGGCAAATAATACAAGTCTTTGCAGTGAAGAGTTGCTTGCATGATTTCTCACTGGGCATCTCAAGCTTTATGGTGCTTGCTTACCCATGGTGGACTTGAGCACAGCCCACTGGTCTGTGGTAGAGGTGATGGCCACACGTGTTGGCTTTTTCCATGTATGTTTGTCTCAACACTTTTCTCTAGATGTGGTTGCTTCATCTAAACATACATATAATGTAAATATTGAGTCTGTAATTATTTACGTTTACACGGGGGATGCACCCAATATATGGTATGTCTTTACAAGTCCAGTCCTGGGCGGCCCAAAGACCTGACCATTACAGCTAGGCCGTTAGCGACAGCCCATGAGCTTATATACAGATATTGTTCGTTAAATCCTGGGGGGTGCACTCCGGCTAGAAGTCCCACCTTAAGTTCAGCTCATCACAAGGGGCGTCCATTGCTGCGGGCCATCGGCCGTTTGCTCTCACTGAAAGGCTCTAGCATCATAGAGGACCTGCTCACCTTGGAGGTGGGTGGGATCCTTCGTCACTGATTCTTGTCAGCTGGCCTTCATGAAACCAGCAGCCCAGTAGGGAAGACACCTGTTTGTGAAGTTAGTTAAAGGCTTAGGGGCTGGCCTTAATTGGAAGATCCATGATATTTTCATGATAGAACTTTCCCATCTATGGAATGTAGTTCAGACTTGCAGGATGTCAAGTTGGAGGCTGTTTTGATTAGAGCTCAGTCATTCTCACAGTCGCTTCTCAGCGGCAGGAGAAAGTTCTCAAGTTCAAAAGCTCAGAGGCCCAGAGGAACTGGAGGAGTGGTCATTGCCAAAGGCCCCCTTCAGCTGTGCAGTTGGTCACAGACACATGTACTTCCTCTAGGTCTGAAGAAGACAGAGGTGCTAGGGTAAGGTGTCTTTCATTGCCGCCCAAATGGCTTCCAAGATTATTGGTTATTTGGGGCCCTCATTCAAAGGTGGCCACACGTCTGATGACTTGGGGTGGAGGCTGTGGGAATATTTCCAGGTTTGGGATGTACTACTGTCTCCAACAGCCAATATGCAAAGTGGCTAGTTTGGGGGTGGGGCCCCTTTTTTGGTAAGTGGTAGCTATGACAAAGTTTGTCCTTAACTGATTGTGAAATGTCTCTTTGGCTGTGACGCAGCTCCCAAGATGGTTAGTTGGAAGGCAGGTCACGTGGATTTTGTCCTCATTGAGGGGCCCATCTGTCTTTCATCAGCAGTGCTTGGGTGATGCAGCAAAGCAGTTTTCTCTGTGGAGCCATTACAGAGATGCCTGCATACCCACCAACAGTTCACATGATACCAGGTGTGTCCAAACCACTGATGCTCTCTCACTGGAGAATTCAGGGCAATAAGTGTGTTGTGTGCTGTGCCAGGTAAAGGCAAACTCATTCCACCCGTCCCTCACCCCTCCATGCCCCCATTTAAAAAATAAAGTGTTAGCAGTACCCCAGGCTGCAAACTAAGAGCCAGGTATGATGGCAGCAGCACCTCCATCCACTTTGGAGACATCGGGCACTGTGGAAATGAAAGTGGCCACCTTCTTATTTAAGCGCCCAGAGTCCACAGTAAAGCTCCCAGCTTCCATCGGCCAGACAGCGGGGTGCAACTTCCAAGGAAGCTTGGAAGATATGCGTAGCACCCCTGGCCATCCAAAACCTTGGGTGAAAAGACCTTGTACCTTTTCTTCTCCCAGGAAGAGGCACTGTTTCAAACGCTCGGCAAGCTTTATGGGGAAACCCTGTCGGCGGCTCTGCCTCTGACCCCTTACATGAGCCACCAACAGTGGATGCAATGAACGGATCCCGTGAGCAGGTTTTTACAAAAGAGCAGCAAGCACAGTCCAGACCAAAACCAACCAAACAAAACCCCACAAAACTACAGGCAGTATCTATAATAGAGTTTAGGAATATGTAGGGCTTCCCCCTGGGTGGGGATGAATCCCGCCACCCGATCCTATACCTGAGTCTTGTCCCTGCTTGTCTCATGGCTGTAGTTTATCCGGTCTGAGTTTTATCAGCTCACGCTGAGTAGTTCTTTGCTGCACGGGAGCCGTGGACTCACTCCAGGTTTCTGCCTCTGCTGGTCCGCTCCGCCCGCCCCTTTAAGGCTGTCAATCACCTGACTTGGCTTTTAGTCGTAAAATAGATACATCTGTGCAGGAGTTTTCCTGGGCTGCCTTCTTCCTGGCATTCAGTGGCCTCATTAACCAGGGTTTTTATTTGGTAGGTGACTCACCTCTCGTTCAAACGACTTGATCATCTGAGAATCTTAGTGGCTTTCTGTCCACCCACTTCTTGGGGTCCCTGGCCGTTCACTGCCCCCTTGAGGCCGTGTATTTTCTTTCCTTGGATGAGTCAGATGCTCAGAGCTCTGGCCAATGGGGCCGCCAATCTCCACTACTGTCTTCTGAGGCTGCCCCTGAATAAGGCTGTTGGTGCAGCCGCCGCATATTGTCGGCTTGTACCCACAGATCCAGATGAACCATCTACGTGGGCAGTGAAGCCGGGAAGGAGAGAGAACCAGCCAGTATGAGGATGCGCTGCCGAGTAGACCACCCTGTGTGATCATTTGCATGGTCCCACGGGACTGTCCTTGGAGACACTGTATAAAACCTGCCTCAGAACAGTCTGTCCCGGGAGAGGAGGACAAATGTATCCACTGACTCCTATGTCCCATTAGCCAGCATCACCCCACGGGGCAGGAACTCCTGCACCTGCGGGCTGGACACCCCTGGCGGCGACCACGGGAAAGCTCTGGTGTGACAGTCAAGACCTGTCAGTGAAGCGTGCAGCCCAGCTCCGTGGTTGCGCTGGAGTGAAACTGGTCACAGCCCTTGCAGGGCAGGCACACGGTGCCCGCTGGATTAAGAGATGGGGGGGCCAAGAGGATGTCCAGTGCTGCCTAAAATGCGGTGTCTGTTACAGCAACACAGCGAAAGGATGACATACAGCGTGGGGTTTAATAAATAACGGCCATACTTCGCTGCACTTTTTAGGCAGTACATCGAGCAACGCTAGAATTATGTAATAAGAAAAGCAAAGGTGTGGTGAATGGTAGATTCGGAAGAGAAGAGGACCGGGGGTGGGGGTGGGGGATGGGAAGCGTGTAGTTACAGTTAAATGGAGGCTGCGGTCGCGAACCAGAGGATTATGATTCATCTGAGCGCCTGAAGTCCAAATAAAACGTGGCAGTTGCGCTTCTGTTCCCGAGCCCTGGAGTCGGACGAACCGGGCTCCCCGCGGCCACCAAAAGGCGGCGCTGCGGGCGCGGGCGGCCACCTGCGGGGCCCGGTGAGTTTCCCATAGAAAGGCAGGCCGAGTCCCCGGGGAGCCGCGGCGGCGCCGGGCAGCGCGCCTCGGGCTGGGGACCCGGCTCCCGCTCCCCGGGGAGGGCCCCGCCCCCGCCCAGCGGTCGGGAGGAAGCAGCTGACTTCCTGCGTCCCCCCCACCGCCCCCGCGCCCACCCGCCCCAGCACCACCGCCGGGGGCGGGGTAGCAAACCTGGGGCCCCGGCAGGCCGCAGCCAGCCCCACGCAAGTTTTGTTTGGCCTAAAAATCCAGATTTCCACTTCTCTCAGTCACTTGGGGAATGAGGGTTTCTTTTTCCTTTTTTTTTTACAGTTTTGGTCAGATCAATAGAGTGCCCATTTTCCTGGCTGCTATCACTCTTCAGAACTGAGCCCTGCGCAACGCTTCATACCATAGCATTTCCTCTTTTGCACAACTTTATATATTAATCATGGTCTTTTTTTTTTTTGGCATAATTACTTATCTATACAGAAAATTACAGTAAATCCTCAACAAGCCACCAGTGGCCTCAGTCTCCTTACAATGTCCAGAGGCTCCAGGTGTTCTCACCGCGGTCTCCTGAGGAAGTTTCTCCTGGTTTCCTGCCCCCTTCAACCTGGGCCGGTCGCTGTGTCCATTTGTCTGGTGCCCCGTGGGCAGCCTGGCAGCTCCCTTCAGGGCAGGGGGTGCCTGACTTTTTTTTCTTTTTTAAAGCAGAGAAATCCCTTTTCTCAAACTAAATCCCCCATGAAATTCCATTATATAAAACAGGAAATATAGTATTCATATAAATTACTCATTTACATTTATAACATTGACTTCTTATGAAGTGAGTCTAGAAGAGTAATGGGATTAATTTGAAAACCGCACGATTTGGAGGAAGGAGCTAACTGGGGCTGTAGCCTCATCTTCCATTCATTCCGCTGCTTGGTCCTGGTGGCAGGAGTTGGAGGAAGCCTGGCTCGCCCAGGACGTCGTGGAAGGTTCTCAGCCGCTCACCTCCCACTCCTGGCGTCTCCCTGGACCAGCCCAGGTGCAAGGCCAGCCTTCCCCGAGGGCTGCATGAGGCCAGGGAGCCTGTGCTGGAGCATGGCCGGCCCAGGGGTTCCCACCGTTCAGTGCTTGCCACTGATAACAGAAGAGTGTGCGTTTTAAGATGTTAACATATATTTTGCACATAAAATCGACATCTGTGAGCTCCTCGGAGCACCTGTGAGAGTTCACAGGCTGCAGTTCAGAAACCACTACAGTGGAGAAAAGATGGCGCTGAGAAGGGGCCCAAAGGTCTGCAGTGTTTCCATGGCAACAGAAGTTAGCTATCCTTGCTAAGGAAGAGGCCTGGGAGGTGGTGGCACAGGGAGTGGGACAGCTCTGGGTCACCTGAGCATCCTGGCTGGAGGCCCAGGCTGAGGGCCAAGCAGGTCACCATGTCTGGAAGAGAAGCCGCCAGGCCCGCTGCAGCACAAGGGCTGTGTCAGGCCAGGGCCTCCGTCAAGAACACACTTGTTTCCTTCTCTGGGCCTCCTGCAGACACCAGGGCCACCTGCCTGTGGAGGAAACCAGCTGGCACAGGCTGGCTCTGGCCCCGCCCTGCCTGCCCACCCAGAGGACCTGGGTGGGGTGGTCACAGGCCAGACCTGGACTCAAATCCCAGCTCTAGCCCTAACCTCACTTCCCCTCGGCTTTCTCCTTGGATCTCCCTACTCCACGGCCCAACCTTCAGGATAGATGTGCTTCCTAGCAGGGCCCTCAGAGAAAGAGGCAGTGCTATGGCTGCACGCCACCTCCTGCAGAGAGCAGCACAGCTAAGCTGTTTTCCAGAGCCTCTCTGAGCAGCAGTCTTTCTTGTGGGCGGTGAGAAAACACCTGTGCAGAGGCCTGCCAGACAAACGGCCCCAGCCCACTGTCCAGCCCTCCTCCCCAGGTCTCTGCTGGCCAGGAGCTGCCCGCTCATGGGAGATGATGTGGGCAGACCCACTCTGGTCTCATCTCCCAGTGTCCCTAGTGCCACAGGTGCCAACGCCCTATCCTGGGCCTGTGGTGGCCACAATGAGCCAAGGCTGGCTCTTGGTCCTTGGGGCAGGTACCTGACTCCCATCCTCCCCCCATGGGTCCAGTCTTCCCTCCTCTCACACCTTGGCTTGGTCCTGCCTGGCTGGGTCTGCTCAGTGGGTCACCTCCCCGTGCGGGGACAGAGTTTGGCTTACGTGTGGGCACTCCCCCTGGGTGAGCAGCCCCAGAGAGCACCTGGTGTAGAGAAGACACCCACATCCTGCAGCCTGTATCCTTTAGACCTGCGACGCTTAGCTGTTAGAACACGGCGCTGGCCTCTGCTGGGCTGTGGTGCCTGCTGTGGGGTGTGCGTAATTGGACCTCTGCCTTCCTCCATTTCCCAAGTAGCTTTGCAGCTACTTAGGTGCCTTAGACAGAAGGTCCTGCATTGCTTTAAAAAAAGAAAAAATTGTGGTAAAATATACATATAACATAAAAGTTAACCGTTTTAACAAATTTTAGTTATACAGTGCAGTGGCATTAATTACATTTAGATTATTGTGCAGCCATCACCACCGTCCATCTCCAGAATTTTTTTTTTTTTTTTTTTGGCTTCTCACCATGTGGGATCTTAGTTCCCTGACCAGGGATCAAACCCGTATCCCCTGCAGTGGAAGCACGGAGTCCTAACAACTGGACCACCATGGAAGTCCCAACCAGAATGTTTTCATCTTCCCAAATGGAAACTGTACGCATTAAACACTCACACCAGGGCCCCTCCCTCCAGACCCTGGCAACCACCATTTTACTTCCTGTCTCTCTGAATTTTGCCTACGCTATGCACCTCATGTAACTAAAATCATACAGTATTTGTCCTTTTGTGTCTGGCTTATTTCACTTAACATAATATCTTCAAGGTTCATCCATGGTGTAGCATGTGTCAGAATTGCCCTCTTTTTAAAGGCTGCCTGTGTTGCTTTTGAGTCTTGTGTAAACAGTACTGGCTTCCACCCTTTTACATCAATTTACTTTGAAAATACACAAGGGCTTCCCTGGTGGCGCAGTGGTTAAGAATGCAGGTGACACGGGTTCGAGCCCTGGTCTGGGAAGATCCCACATGCCACGGAGCAAAGCCCGCGCGCCTAGAGCCCGTGCCCGCAACAAGAGAAGCCACCACAATGAGAAGCCTGCGCACCGCATGGAAGAGGAGCCCCTGCTCTCTGCAACTAGAGGAAGCCCGCGCCCAGCAACAAAAACCCAACGCAGCCAAAATTAAATAAATAATTTATAAAAAAGAAAGAAAATACTCAGATCTTGAGAGGCCAGGACCATCTGCATCCTCTGCTCCTCTTACCGCCGGTGGGGCACACAAACCCAGTGGGCCCCCAGGTAGCGCTCACTTCACAGCCTTCTTCTAACTTAATGAGAAATCCTTCTGCAATTGGCCAAGTCAACATTTTATTTAAAAACATACAAACACGTACACAATGGTAACAAAAGGAAAGGAACCGAGATCTCCTATTTGGGGACAGGCTGACCTCATGGTGCTCCCATAAGCCTCACTTTAAGAAAGAGGGTACCTTCAAGACCAGATTTCCAAGCGAGATAAATTAGGAGGTGGCTGTGTTTTCACAAGAGGATTTAAGGCAGCGCCCCTCCCCGAGGGCTGGGGAGAGGGGCATCAGTCCCTGAGGCGGTTCTAAAGCAGGAGGGAGAGATCATATTTCCCTGGAGGCTGCTTTTCTTTCCCGGACGGGGAGGAATATTCTCTGAGGAAGTGAAGAAGGCTGGCGTGAGAGGCTGGACCCGCTCAGGAGCCGGAGGAAGGGCCCCTCCCGCACCCACCGGCCCGGGGACCCAGACCCCGGTCTCTCCTGCGGCCGCCGGCTCAAGCCCCTCCATCCGCGTGGGTCACACGTCCTGCAGCGCCTCCTACAGGGCTGGCGGGCTGTTAGGGTATCAGACGGCGGCATCTGGGAAAGGAAGCGGAAGAGTTGGCAGAGCTCGGCACGCAGGGCTGCCCAACGGCTGCGCATGCGCTGCCTCCCCGTCCGCACCACCGCCCGTGGGAATGATGATTCCCCTCCCAGCTCCTCCCCACCCCAGCCAGGCCTCTTCCTCAGAGGTACTGTAACTTCTTCAGCTGTTTCTTTTGGCTCTTCCTCCGTAATTTTACCTAGTATATGTATACTTACATTTATAGATTACTTTTAGACATTACCTATGAACTTTTTCGCATTTTTTTACCATTCATTTTTTCTTAAAACAGTTTCACAGACATATAATTCATATACCATACAGTTCACCCATTTAAAGTGTGCAATTCCGCCGCTTGCACTATATTCACAGAACTGTGCAGCTACCCCAATTTTAGAGCATTCTCATCGCCTCCAAAAGCAGCACCACAGGCATGCGCAGTCACCCCTGTATCCCTCCCCCCAGCCCTAAGCAACCACTACCCTACTCTGTGTCTCTGTGGATTTGTCTATTTTGGACATTTTTCCTAAATGGAATCCTACAATATGTGGTCCTTGGTGACTGGCTCCTTTCACCTAGCCTTCTGTTAGCTTTTTGCCACTGGGACCATTAAGACTGAAGTGCTGCTGTGGCAACCTCTCTGCTGGGCAAGGTAAGGTGCTTCGATATTTTTAATGTATTTTTAAAAAACAAAGAAAAAGAAGAAAGAAAGGAAGTGCTGGATCAAAGAAAGAAGTAAATTAACCGAAATAGCTGGTTTGACTTTCAGCAATTCTATTTCTAGGAATTTATTCTAAAGATAAAAAATATTAAGTGTGTGTATAGGGATATATTTATAAGGATATTCATTACAGCACTGTTTAGTAGGAAAGAATTTTCTTTTAAAAAATAAAAAAACAAACATAAAGTCCCCAAATAGGAGACAAGTAAACTACGGCACCGACACGCAATGGAGCCAGTGCAACACCGTGGAGCCATGAAGGATGCCAGAGAAGGACACCTAATGATGTGGGGAAAGTGCCTGATAGGGGGCTAGGTAGAAGCAGAAGAGAAGGTTACAAAATAATACATGAACTCTGATCCTTTAATAAATGCACATGTGCAGGGACTTCCCTGGTGGTCCAGTGGTTAAGATTCCGTGCTTCCACTGCAGGGGGCATGGTTTCGCTCCCTGGTCGGGGAACTCAGATCCTGCAAGCTGCACAGGGCAGCCAAACAAACAAAACAAGCACATCTCTCTATATATATACTCAGAGAGGAAATGCAGGAGGGATAGACACCCAGCAGGTGCTGTTTCTGGGTAGTGTGATAATGGTTTTTATTTTTAAAAATTTCTTTTTATTTCGATTTTCTAAATGTACTACATTTTATTTTTGTCATTAGGAAACTCATTTAAAGAAAACGCTAGGCCATCAGAGACGCAGATGTGAGGGTGCCCCTGGGCGCTGTGGAGACAAGACGGAGCAGAGGGTCCTCTGCAGCAGGGTGGTTCCCTACTGCCGAGCTCCAGAGCCTGTGTCCTCCCGTTCCTGAGCAGAGGGAACCTTCTCGGTCATCTGTTTTCAGACCAGAACTCACCTGTTGACTGGGTCACGCACGAGATCTTGTAGGACAGCCACACGCTCGCCAGGCAGAGGAAGGTGGCCAGGAAACCGAAGATCTGCACGGGAGAAAGGGGGCAGGAAGAGCCCAGGCCGAGGGCAGTCACGCGGCAGCCCTTTCTGCTGCTCATCCCTGGGCCTGTTTCCTATACCAGCTGTGGCTGGGAGGGAGCTCAGGGACTCAAGTGACCCGGCCACCCGTCCTCGCTCAGGTGTGGAGGTGACGCCCGGGCCCGCAGCTGGGACACAGTCAGGCCTCCGGTCGCCACCCCTCACCTCTTCTCTAGGCAACTACCTGCCCACGCTCGGGTTTATGTTTACAACCGAGCTGGGGCCAAGCCACCGGACTTTAATTATCCTGGGCTAATAAGACAGAAAAAGGAGGAATAGTACATTTTAACTTGGGTTTTTAACACATTAACATTCAAATGGATTTTCCTGGTGTGGTAGCATCATCTGCACTTCATCCGTAAAGGCTTTCTGTCTGTCTGGCTTTACAGCTGTGTCGGAGCCAGAAGCTGAGGCCCCAATACCTAGTCTTAGGTTTGCATGTATTTAAGTAACGTTAGGCTGAAATAAGTTCAGGCAGTGCTCCTTTCCTTTCTGTGCTCAGCTGTGAGCACCTAGCCCAGAGCAGCCGCCTCGTTTGTGATAAGGAAAGGGCCTCACGGCGGCTCATTAAATGATGGAGCAAGAAGCAGGCAGGGACTCAGGTGTCTTTGCCTGGAACTTGGAAGCCTGTAGCCTCTCCTGACTTGTCAACACTGGCAGCGGCAGCAGCTAACACTGACTGAGCACTTACTTCGTACCACGCAGTGTTCTAAGCCCTTTAAAGGAACCCGCACAGCTCTGCCAGGTGGGCGCGGCTGTTACCTCTCCCCGCTCATTTTTCAGCTCAAGAAACCAGGGACAGGAGGTCAACTCTTCAGCCCAGGAATGTGGAGCCAGCAAGGGCCAGACCAGAGATCTGAGCCCAGAGTCCACCTCTGCTTGCCTGTTGCCCAGGTGCCCTCAGGCCCTCCAAGTGCACGGCTGGGAGCTCCCTGAGGTCCAGAAGGAACGGCCCAGGAGCAGCCAGACCAAGCGCAGGATTATCCAACCTAGCTGCTGGTTTCCACACGTGGCTGCCTGTCACCCCACCCCCGACCCCGTCCATTGCTGTGGCTCCTTTTGTACCAATTGTCTGCACCACATAATCAGCCTATTAGAGCCTGTCCTGGCCTCTCATTGTCTGTTCTGCACAATTAGCACATTATACACCATCCCAGTCTCCAACTGTCCACACTGCATAACTGAACAGTTTATTATAGGGCTACACAATGCTCTTCTGGATGACAGTGCCTTGTGTGCTAATTGTTTCATGTGCCCTGGCCTCCTAAGCTAGATCACCACTTTCTCATTAGCAGGGACCATGTCTTTTCATTTCTTCTGGCCCCTCGCCTGGCCCATGCTTGGTCCTAGGCACAGAGATCGTGTATGACAAATGGGGTTTATTGGGATTCCAGGGCTAACATTGTAATGTGCCACCTCAATCAGGAAACCCAGTGGGAATCTCCCCACATAGTCCTGAAACACAGCGGGCGCCAAGCTCTTCTGTGCCCCCTCTGCCAGCCTGCCTGCAGCTGGGCAGGGGGCAACCATCCCTCTTCTTGGAAACTGCCTGGGGAGGGGGGGAAGGTGCTTAAGGGGCACGAGTGCTCAGGGGTTTGGCCACCCCTCCGTGGTGACCTTCTGCCCCATGCAGACTCCACCCCTCCGTGGAATTCCAGGCACTCACCCACTCTTGGCCCAAAGTCAAGAGAATTTTGGTACCGTGTGGAAGTGAGTGACTATCACACAGAGAGCTTTTCTTAAAACTCATTTGAAAAGTGAGGCAAATCAGTTCTGGCCTACAGACTTCCAAACTGTAAACAATTAGCTAAAACAGAAATCAGATGACAGGAGTCTATAGATCTTTTTAAAATAATGTATATACACATATGTGTATCTGTGTGATAAATATATATAGCTCCCATAGCACTATGTTTTGTCCACTTCCATGCTACTTCTATTCAGGTTAGCAGATGGGTCAATTTTCACCTCTGAAAGGTATAGGAGTGTTATTTCCTGGCCTGAATACTGTTAAAAGTCAGGAATGGCAAAGCTAGGACTCATGGCAGATTATCACTAGCTGATCACAATAATGTTCCCCTGGGCTGGAAAGAGGCCTCAGAACCTTTCCCTGAACGGGGCTGAGACAGCCATGAGCAAATGACCAGAGTGAACATGAGAATTAAAACCTACTTGCACCCTGATTTAAGTAGTGGCTGTTAAGAGAAAGAGGCCTGGGCCGCTGGGGCCATTTGAGTTTGTAACAGCCCTGCCCATCCACCTTCTGACACCCTGCCCCGTGGGCCCAAGTTTAAGGCTCTTTGGAGACCACTGCTGGTGGATCAAGGTCCGGACTGATTCTGAGAAAGAAAGGCCCAGAGAACAACCCCTTTGCTGCCCTGAGAGGAAGAAAATGAGCATTCGGAACAGGAATTCATTCCTGCCGCTTCCCGGAGAATGTCCTCACCGCTCCAGCCACCAGTCGGCTCTGGCTGTAACTCTTGGAAGCTGCCACGATGGACGCGATTAGGAGGAGCAGGGTACCGATTAAATAGTGCAGGAGTTCCTGGGGGCAAAAACAAAGCAGAGCAGTGGGTAGGGAGCTCCACTCCTGGTTCTCAGAGGAACCTGGGCATCAGGAGAGATGCATGGAGGGGAGGGAGTGACACTTCCTCTTCTCCCTGTAACACCCCAGCAGGAGCAGCAAAGCTCACAGGCAACGAGAAAGGAAGGCCAGCCAGGATGAGGCCACACAAGAGAGAAAAGACGCCAGGCAGGCAGGAAGAGAGGCGACAAAGAGAAAGGATGCTTCTCGGGTGAGGAGAGATGTCCCCCTGGGACCACTCCACTCCTGAGGTCAATCTGTCCATGGTACCTTGACCTCCGGCCAAAGCTACTAACAAGCAAATGAGCTGCTTGCAACTCCAAGGATGGAGAGTTTAAATGAAGCTCCAGCTCTGAGAAGCAAAGCCCCTTAAAAAGATGTATGCCTTCGCTTCTGCTTCAGAGAAAGTTCTGGGCTAGCAATGTGCTGGTTTTGGTGGCTGCCTGGAGGGTCTCCCCATTCTGTGAACAAAAGTCCTCCCAGTTCTGTCCTCATTTTGTCTTCTCTCTTCTCTTCTGTTGGAAGTGTGCCCTCAGGCCAGACTGCTGAGGGGTCTGCAGGAAGGGCTGACTCCGCCTTTGCTTCCCTTGGGTCCACAGGGGCATCCATTTCCGCCCCATTCACTCTCCGTGATAAAATGGGGTCTTTGCAGGCCCTGGATGAGGCGGGGCGCCTCTGTCATTCGACAACAAGGGAATGGTTCGCCTCATCCTTTCCCCTCCCCACAAACGCCAGATCAGAGGAGAACTGGGGCTTAGGGCCATTGACAGTGGGGTGTGCTCCAGAGAGGAATTTATAGCTGTCAAGGCCTATATTAAAAATGAAGAAAGGTTTCAAATTAATAACCTAACCTTTACCATAAGACACTGGAAAAAGGAAAGCAAACTAAACCTAAAGCAAGAAGAAAGAAGGAAATAAAGATTGGAGCAGAAATGAATGATACAGAGAATGGAAGAAAAACAGAGGAAATCAATGAAATCAATAGCTGGTTCGTTGAAAAGATCAACAAAATAGAGAAACCTCCTTTAGCTAGACTGATCAAGAAAAAAGAAAGAAAACATTCAAATGACCAGAATCAGAAATGAAAGACAGATGGGAATTCCCTGGTGGTCCAGTGGTTAGGACTCGGTGCTTTCACTGCTGGGGCCTGGGTTCAATCCCTGGTCTCGAAACTAAGATCCCACAAGCCAAGAGGTGCGGCCAAAAATAAATAAATAAATAAAAGTGGGGACATCACTACTGGTGTTACAGAGTTAAAAAGGATTTTAAAAGAATACTATGATCAATCATATGCCAATAAGTTAGATAACTTAGATGAGATATTCCTAGAAAGACATGCTACTGAAAATGACTCAAGTAGGAATAATCTGAATAAAATTTATAATAAGTAGAATCTGAATCAACAATAAAAACACTACCCACAAGAAAAGCTCAGGACCAGGTGGCTTCACTGCAGAATTCTACCAAACATTTAGAGAAGAATCAATTCCAACTCTTCCCAAACTCTTCTAAAGAACACAAGAGGAGGGAACACTTCCCAGATCATTCCATGAGGCCAGTATTACCCTGATAACAAAACCAAAGACATCACAAGAAAACTAAAGGCCAATAATATATCTTATGAATACAAACGCAAAAATCCTAGCAAACCAAATCCAGCTACACATAAACTGAATCATACACCACAGCCAATCAGAATTTATCCCAGGAATGCAAAGTTAGTTCCACATGTGAAAATCAATGTAATATGCCATATTAATAGAATCCTGGGGGGAAAACCTACATGACTATCTCAACAGACAAAGAAAAAGCATTTGACAGATTCTATCACCCTTTCATGATGGAAACACTCAACAAAGTAGGACTAGAAGGTAACATCTTCTATTTGATAAACCTCCTACAAAACCCCCACCTAACATCATATTTAATGATAAAAGATGAGTGCTTTCCTCCTAAAATCAGCAACAAGATAATGATATCTGCTCTTGCCACTTTAATGCAACATTCAACTAATTTCTTGCAATGAGCCAAGAAAACGAAGCAAAAAGCATCTAGATTGGAAAGGAATGTAAAACTGTCTCTATTCACAGATGGTATGCTCTTATAGATAGAAAATCCTAAGGAATCCACTAACAATCTATTAGATCTAATAAATGATTTCAACAGGATTGAGGGTACAAGATCAATATACAGAAATCAATTGTATTTCTATCCACTTGTGATGAACACTCCAAAAATGAAATTAATAATTACATTTGAAATAGTATCAAAAAGGATAAGATACTTAGGAACACACTAAACAAAAATAGTATAAAACTCATACTCTGAAAACTACAAAACATTGTTGAAAGAAATTTTAAAAGATCTAAATAAATGGGAAAACCTCCCATGTTCATGGATCATGACTTAATATTGTTAAAATGGTAATACTCTCCAAACTTATCTAGATTCAATGCAATTCATATTAGAATCCCAGCTGACTTCTTTGTAGAAACTGAAAAGCTGATTCTAAAGTTCATATGAAATGGCAAAAATCCAAAACAATCCTGAAAAAAAAGGACAAATGGGAAGACTCACACTTCCTAATTTCAAAACTTACTGCAAATCCATAGTGACCAAGGTAGTATAGTAAGATCAGTGCAACAGAGTTGAGAGTCCAGAAATAAATCCATGCATTTATGGCCAACTAATTTTCAACAAGCTGCCAAGACCACTCAATGGGAGAAAGAATAGCCTTCCCAACAGATAACTGGGACAACAGGATATTCACATGCAAAAGAATGAACCTGAATCCTTGCTTCATACTATATGCAAAAATTAACTCAAAATGGATCAAACACCTAAATGTAAGAGCTAAAAGTATGAAAGGCTTAAAAGAAAACACAGAGGTGAATCTTCATGATCTTGAATTGGCAATGGCTTTTTAATATTATATCAAAACCATAATCAAGAGAAAAATATAAATTAGATTTCATCAAAATAAAAACCTTGTCCTTTAACAGATACTATCAAGAAAGTAAAAGAAAAAGAAAAAATTATGGGAGAAAATATCTGATAAAGGACATTTAACTAGAATATACAAAGAACTCTTACAACTCAAAAAAACAACCTAATCAAAAAATTGGCAAAGGATGTGAAAAGACATTTCTCTAAAGAAAATATACAAATGGCCAAAAAGCACATGAAAAGATGACTAACATCGTTAGTCATTAGAGAAATGCAAATCAAAACCACAAGCTGTAACTTCACACTCACTAGAATTAATAAAATCTCGAAGTTGGAAATTAACAAGTGTTGACAAGGATGTGGAAAAATTAGAACCTTTATATACCACTGCTAGGAATGTAAAGTGGTACGTCCACTTTGGAAAACAGTCTGGCAGTTCCTCAAACAATTAAACATAGTTACCATGTGACCCAGCAGTTCCACTCTTAGGTATATCCCCAAGCAAAATGAAAATATGTCCACACACAAAGTTTGTACACAAAATGTTCATAGCAGCATGATTCATAATTGCCAAAAGGTAGAAATTCATAATTGCCACATGTCCATCAATGATGAATGAATAAACAAAATGTGGTATATCCTTCCCATGGAATATTAGCTATAAAAAGAAATGAAGTACTGATATATGCTACAACATAGATAAACCATGAAAACACTCTACTAAATGAAAGAAGCTAGTCACAGAAGACCAAATATATGAGTCCATTTATATGAAATGTCCAGAATAGGAAAAGTTACAGAGGCAGGAAGCCAATTAGTAGTTGCTCAGGGCTGGAGGTGAATGAGGGATAGGAGGTAACAGCTAAAGGGTACAGGGTTTCTTTTTGAGGTGATGAAAACATTCTAAAAATGACTGAGGTAATGGTTACACAAGTCTGGGAACACACTAAAATCCATTGAATTGTACACTTCAATGGGTAATTGTATGACATGTGAATTATATATCAATAAAGCTGTTTTTAAAAAGAATATAGTGGGAAGAAAAAACCCTAGCAACTTCTGACATGTTTCCTCAGACTCTGCCAGTCGACTTTAGCTGACAAATCTTATCAATACTCACACAGTGTAAATACCCATCACCCCTGTCAGCTTCTTCCTTCCATGTTCCTCCTCCGAGTCACACACACACACAGCCCATTTTCTGTCACTTGAGAAAACAAGCACTGAGGTGAGAGGCACAGCCTTCTTGTAGCTGGAAGGTGAGTTTTAGAAACCAGTGGTGAGTTTTAGAAACCAGTGGGACATGAGGCATAGACGTCCACCTAACAGTGGGAAATTCAGAGCTGAAGCAGCCAAGGATGGTGCAGGAAGGCGGGGTAGGCAGACAGGAAGGACTCCGTCAGGTCTCAGTGCCCAGCCAGCATCCTGACTTGTGCAGGCCGAGAGCAGGCCCGGCCACTCCCTTACCGACAGGGGCCAGCTGATACAGGTGAGCACGCGGTACAGGCGGAAGAGGTGGACCAGGTAAAAGGCGAGAATCATGATCAAGTTGCAAATGGTGACCACTTCAAAGTAGCTGTAGGCACTGTAGCTGGTCCACAGAGAGCTCCTCACGCAGATGAAGGCGATCAGCAGCGAGATCTGGGACGTGAACACAGAGACATCAGAGAAATGCCCACCCAAGATGGGCACCCAGGGAACGAACAACAAAACAACAGAAACACAAACAACCGCAGGGAACTGAGGAGCTGCCACAATCCAGGTTACCCCATCACAAATTGGCTGGAACAGTGCAATTTCCCACAGTACAAGCTTTTGAAACACAAGCCATTGTGAATGCTGAGGACGGCAGGGAGTGGGCTGTTCTCTCTGTTCTCTGAGGTCCATGTGCCAGCAGGATGCATCCTCAGGGAGAGGGCAGGAATTCTGGAAATACCCAGGCAGGACCACCTCCCTTATTTGCTGGACCTCCATGGAGTCAGCGTGATATTGAACCCCAGGTTTCCATGTTAGGTTGAACTGAAGGAAGTTGCCAATATTTGACTGTTTTTGACCCACCAAAACGTTAGTTCATACGTATAACCTACCAGCTGGCAGACAGTAAGTTACTGTCAACGAAAAATCAAATAACCAGCAAGCTAAGAAGAAAGAAAAGAGAATTTTATTTGAGCCACCCTGAGGACTATAACCTGGGAAACAGATTATCAGAAGCTCTGAGAACTGCTCCATTGATCAGGAGTTAGAAATGCAGTTTTATATATACATATATATTTTTTATAAATTTATTTATTTTTGGCTGCGTTGGGTCTTTGTTGCTGCCCACGGGCTTTCTCTAGTTGCGGCGAGTGGGGGCTACTCTTCGTTGCAGTGCGTGGGCTTCGCACTGCAGTGGCTTCTCTTGTTGCCGAGCACGGGCTCTAGGTGCACAGGCTCAGTAGTTGTGGCTCACGGGCTCTAGAGTGCAGGCTCAGTAGTTGTGGCGCACGGGCTTAGTTACTCCATAGCATGTGGGATCTTACCGGACCAGGGCTCGAACCCGTGTCCCCTGCAATGGCAGGCGGATTCTTAACCACTGTGCTACCAGGAAAGTCCCGCAGTTTCATACATTTTTGAGACAAAGAAATTATGTATCATATTGACAGGTTAGCATTGTGTACACAGTTCCTCAAGTGTTTTTTTTTTTTCAGTTATGCATGTAGAGACAAACTTTTTAGTCAATGCAACCCCTTATAGGAGATGAAAAAGAAATATATTAATCATAGAATTACAATGCTGGCATGTGAAGAAAGGGGCAAGCTTTTTCTCAAACGTTGATCTCATCCTCCTGCTTTGAGGAGGTCTGGTTAATGTGTAATGCAGATGCACACTGCCTATGGGGTAAGGCCTACTACAAAGGGGGCATGTCATTTGTTGTTGCTGTTTTTGTTTTTTTCTGTTTGTTTGTCCTGCCATAGAAAATTTACGATTTTCCTCATCGTTACCACTTACTGATGCTTGATGTACATGATCTCCTTGAGACTCCCCACAACTCTACCAGGTCAACAAGATCATCCCCATGCTCATAAGGGGAAACGGAGGCACACAAGCCCCCATACTTAGCTTAAGGCTACGTCCACTGTAGGCTGCGGAGGCACGATTTGAACCTTAGTCTGTCTGATTCCAGGGACCCTGTTCCTCCATGTCAGATGCAGCTTTGCCTTCCAAAAACTGTGAGCCCTCACCACAAATGACCTGAGGAAGGCGGATGTGCCATCAGATGTGTGGGAATCCTGACTACAAGGTGGTACTTGCTCCCCCCCGGGCCTGTGGTGAGAGCTTGCTAAGTATATTGTTACATGAATGAATGAGTGTGCAGAATCAATAAACTAATGACCTAGTAATGAATGAACAGATCAGGTCAATTATTAGCAACATAAGAATACCATGGAAGGGCAGACTGGAAGAGAGGAGAGAAGATTCTGAGTTTCTGGGAAGGCCACTCACAGAGAACAAAGTCTTGTTCACCCCACACAGGGGATAAACCAATAACACACAGGTGTTAAACGTATGTAAAGTCTCAGGGTCTATTTTAAAAGCACAACTAATTTAGGACAAAGCTGAAATATTTCACACTGCCTCTTTCCTACAGAACAGTGATTCTCCAAGGGTGTGTGTGTGTGATTTCGTGTCCTATGGGACGTTTGGCAATGTCTGGAGACGTTCCTGGTTGTCACAGTTGCAGGGGGGGTGTTACCCACCCTCCACAATGCACAGGGCAGGCCCCGTAATACAGAACTATCTGGCCTCAAGTGTAGCCTTCAAACTACTGCCCTACTGTGGAGAAACCCCGCTGTAGAAAATGTGAGTCTACAATGAGAATTAGATCACGAAATGGATCTAACGCTGGTTAAAGTGGTTAATGCTAAAAACTCTATTTTCCAAAGCCCCTCATTGCTAGCATTCTACCAAGGTCCTCGGGTACAGGGACGCCAGCTAGCAAAGAACACTCAGCTTGAGCCTAAAGTGGGCATGAAGAGTGTTCTGCTTAACAGATCAAAGCAGAAGAGTGTGGCCCTGACACACAGGGACCCTCAACATTTGCGTATTTCCCTTTGCTAATGAGCAGCAAGAGGATTTTCATTTTTTCAGTTCCTCTCCAGCCAGCCGGCCACAGTGACATAATGATTCACACCTAGAGGTTGTTTTAAAGCCTCAAAGGGAGGCTTTGCTTCACTCAGGAGTGTGCATGATGGTCAGAGCTCTGCTGCCCTATAAGCCCCCATTTCCAGGCCTCGTCTCTCTGGGGAGTCTGGGGGGGTCTCCCCAGCCTTGCACTGACCCTCTCACACACACTGGGGCATTTTAATTCAAGGCCTGCCTTAAAATGCAAATAACCCAGGATTATGCAGTGGATTTCTAGGTGGAGAAGCTGTTTTGCACCTAATTTAATTCAAAGATTAGAATAATTTTTATAAGTCTTCATCTGTGACAAAGTCTGCAGACACGTGGGTGGGAGTTTCCCCAACCAAGGAAAGGGGCCCGGGCAGGTCTTCCCCTCTGAGCCCAGGGGCTGAGCGCCGTGCAGCAGGAAGTACATTATTGCTCTACCCCAAACTGTCTCAGACCTCTCTGGGAAACCTGACTATGAAATAAGACTTCCTGAATTCTGACCCCTGGGTCTCAGGCCGCCTACCACGTGCTCTTCTCCAGCAGAGCCCAATTTTGGACAATCTCGTTTAGACAGCAGATGGTGTGTACTTGTGCACACTACCGAAAGTGTCCTTTTTGCCGAAGGAGTCATTTATTACTACTTTAGCTAGCCAGCATCTTAGCTAGTGCACTTAAGAAAAAGAGAGACTTGATTGACTCTAAAGTTTTCAAGAACTCCTCCAGGGCCAGTGGGTAACCTCTGCAAGTGCCCTGAATCCTCTAGATCAATACTCAGGGGGCAGCCAGGAAGGTGAAGCAGAAGAAAGGACAATGGAGAGAAAAGGCCTGGGATGTGGGCGACCGCCCCGCCCCCCGCAACCAGCCCTCTCAGGACCTCTTCTTCCCCCACCCTTTTTAAAAAATTGAAGTAGAGTTGATTTACAATGTTGTGTTAGTTTCAGGTGTACAGCAAAATGATTCAGTTATGTGTGTGTGTGTGTGTGTGTGTATATGTGTGTGTATATATATATATATATCAGTTATACATATATGTTCTTTTTCAGATTCTTTTTCTATTATTCAATATTACAAGACATTGAATATAGTTCCCTGTGCTGTACAGTAGGACCCTGTTGTTTACCTATTAGGACCTTTTCTTGTTCTCAGTGAGAAAAGCCTGAATTCAGAGAAGCTGAAGTGAAGAAGGCTGGGAGGCTTTTGGAAGACACATACGGTTCTGTTTATTCATTTATTTTTTTAAAAAAATTTATTTATTATTAGTTTTTGGTTGTGCTGGGTCTTTGTTGCGGCACTCGGGATCCTCGTTGCGGCATGTGGGATCTTTTAGTTGCGGCATGCAGATTTCTTAGTTGCAGCACGCATGCGGGATCGAACCCGAGCCCCCTGCATTTGGGAGCACAGAGTCTTACCCACTGGACCACCGAGGAAGTCCTGGTTCTGTTTGGAGTAACGTCAATGTGATACCACCTAAAGGACTCACTTGTTTCTCTGGGTGCTTCCTAGCTCCTCTCATAAAGGTCTGTTCTTTTATTTTTTATTATTATTATCTTTTTTGGCCTCACTGCGCGGCATGTAGGATCTTAGTGGCCCGACCAGGGATCAAACCCATGCCCCCTGCAGTGGAAGTGCGGAGTCTTAACCACTGGACCATCAGGGAAGTCCCAGGTCTGTTCTTTTATAACGAACTGTCATGAAAAGTTGAAAATAAGGTATCTAACATAAATGTCCAGGGGTTTAAAAGTCATGTTCCAAGAACCCTTAACTCAAAGCCGGGTCTCACAGACCCACCGCGGCATGTTTACAGCCACTGGCTTTCCCTCAGATTAGAAACCACCTCGTCCCCCTCAAACCGTGTCCTTTCTGACTCCATGCTATCAGAATTCTTATCAGAAAGAAGAGATCATTTTTGTGAAAGCAGCAGTGTGTTTCAATTTCACAGGAGAGGAAGCACACTGAACATTACCTGAAAGAGACGACTGTCCCCTGAGAATTTTGCAACTAAAACAGGCTGGTCCCTAAGTCCATGGCCAGGTGCCAGGCAGCAGGCCCAGGCCTGGGTGGGTCTCCCTCAAGGAGGAAATGGAATTTTGAAGTCTAAGATGGACAAGTTCTGGAGAAGCCTCCAGAGGCAGTGCTCAGGAGATGACCTCTGGTGGTCTCAGGGTCCCGGCTGCCTGTGCCCAGGGACATTCCCTCGGCAGGCCTGTCCCCCGATGCCCTGCCACGTCTGGGGCACTGAGTGTGCCTGTGTCTGGCTGCAGATGGCACCAGACACCTTTGTTTGAGAGGCCGGGGCTGGATGCCAGCAGGTCACCCACCCCACCCTCTCGCAGGGTTTTTATTCTGACCTTGGGATAATGTCTCAGTGAGAGAGACAGGCAGGAGGAGGGAAAGCAACTGATAAAAGGCAACATCAAAAGGCCTCAGACCAACTCTAAGAGGCTTTCCTGGAAAAGCCCAGGAGATGAAAGCCAAGCTTGTTCAAAAAGTCAGAGATGTGGACGATGATACAGTGATGGGAAACTGCATTTGTAGATGCACGCAGGCCCCCAGCGACTCTGCTTGGCAGCGGGCTGGCAGGCAGGAGACTCTGCAGTGTTCCAGCTGTGGCTGAGCTCTGCCCTGGGGCGCGGGGAGACACACCTGTCTGCTGGTGAAGCCCCCTCTAGGGACCAGGAAATGGCCCCGTGCAATCTCATGAACAGCCACGTGCCAAAGGATTATTCATTGGTTATTAAAATTCACTTATTTTGCTTTCTTGTATTACAAAGATCGCACGTCAAGTTGTAAAAAGCACTTTATGGGCTTCCCTGGTGGCGCAGTGGTTGAGAGTCTGCCTGCCGGTGCAGGGGACACGGGTTCGAGCCCTCGTCTGGGAAGATCCCGCGTGCCGCGGAGCGGCTGGGCCCGTGTGCCGCAACTACTGAGCCTGCGCGTCTGGAGCCTGTGCTCCGCAACGAGAGAGGCCGCGATAGTGAGAGGCCCGCGCAGCGCGATGAAGAGTGGCCCCCACTTGCCGCAACTAGAGAAAGCCCTCGCACAGAAACGAAGACCCAACACAGCCAAATAAATAAATAAAATTAAAAAAAAAAAAAAGCACTTTATGACACGTCTTGGAGCTCTTTAATGGCACATATACAGATCTACCCTTTCCTTTTAATCAGCTGCGGCTTCACTGGACTCAGGGTCTCTCAACCTCGGCACTGCTGACACTGACCAGGAGGACGCACTGTCGTGGGCGGCTGCCCTGCAGGATGCCTAGCTGCCACCCGGTCTCTTGTTTCACATGTGGATTTCCTTTCTGTCGCACTGGCCCTCCTTGACTTGATGCTCCACAAAGGACAGCCCTTCGCGAGCACTTACTATACCCAAGCCCAGGGCTAAGTGCTCTACAATTTTTAACCAAGTTCATCCTCACAACAGTCCTAGAAGGTAAATACTACTGTCATCATTTTACAAGGAAAATGAGGCACAGAGAGGTTAAGTGACTTGCTGAAAGTCACACAGCAGGGAAGTAGAGCCAGCTGGGCCCCCGGCATGCGACTGCATGTCCTTGCTCCCCACCATGATGCTGTCCTGCCTACAGGACCTGCTTGTTTCTCTCCAGGACCGTTTCCTGGCTCTTGCCTCTGTTTCCAGCCAAGGGCTTGAACTCTCTATCCGGTTCCCACTAGGGGCGAGCACGGAACAGCCTGTGGGACCCCGGATAAAAGAAGGGAATCCTACCCTGACTCAGAGTCCCACACACTCGGAGGCAGGGCTCTGGGGCTCCAACTCAGAAAGGTGGGCCCGTTAAAAACGGCGGTCATGTCAAGTGTCCTGCTCAAACAATAGGGTTACTCTAATTACATAATCAGTACTTATTCAGTATAGAAAATTAATTCATACAGGTGTCTATTTAAGAAAACAAAAATCAACCATAATCCCACTTCTCAGAGATAACCACCACCCCTGGTATTTTGGGGTATTTCTTTCCACATATGGACGTTATGAGCACATATGTATTATTATTCCTTTTTGAAGATTGGATTACATGCTATATACAGTTATATACTCTGCTTTTTAAAAAGATTAAGTATTTTATCATTTGCAGTCTCTCCTCACTCGGTTATTCTGCTTTAGAGCTCCAGCAAGCTGTGTATTTCACCTGTTTATTTTTGTTGTCACCCCCCGAAAAATAAGCCCCCTGATGATGGGGGTTTTGATCTGTTTTGCTCACTGTTGTTGCCCCAGAGCCAGGAACCCTGAATGGTGCGTGGGTTCTCCATAGTTATTTGTGGCTGGAATGAATGAATACCGTTTACGGTGCACCCCTGAGGCCTTCCACGTTCCAGGCACTGGGCAGGGCCACGCTCCTGCTCCCTCGTGCTGAGAGGGGAATAGAGAAAGGAAAAAGCATCGCCCTGGACAGGCCCTACCTTTTACGCACGGGAGGAGACCAGTACGTTTGCGGTTCTCCTGCGCATCTGAAACAACTGCGAGCTTTAACCCCAGAAGCAAGGGGTCACCAGGGAAGCTGTACAAAATACACACGCACACGTTCAGGTGTGGATCAGGCCAGAGTGACGCTTTGACAAGCTGGCCACCCCAGCCGGGGCCACCGCTGGCCAGTGCGTTCCTCATTGGAGATGGGTCAGCTGTGGGAACACGGGCAGGGCCCAGAGCGAATTCCCTGCTCTACCCCCAGGGCCCAGCGCAGAGGAGGCCTTCAGTGACGTGTGCAGAACTGCATTTGGGGTGAAACTGGATTCTCACCGGGACCCCGTAGTAAACATGGCCTGTGGGCAGACTGCAGCCTCTTCTCCGCAATCATGTCCCCTTGGCTCTCAGGCTACAGGAGGCAGCACTGGACACAGGGGTTTGCTTTGGGGGCACAAGCAGGAGGGGGGCTGCCTTAGCAGGGGCCACCACAACAAGCAGATGGAGTGCCCAGCAATTGAGACACACCCGGAAATATTTATGGATGAGCCAAAACGTAGTATAGGAGCTGCTTCACAATAATATGGGAGCAAGTGGGCATGAAAGGTCTTTGGGGGATGATGGAAATGTTCTAAAATTGGATTACGGTGATGGCTGCACAACCCTGTCAGTTTACTCAAAACCACTTAATAGTATGTTTAAAACAAGTAGCTTTTACAATATGTACATTATGCCTCAATAAAGCTGTTAAATATAATATGGGAAGAGTAAGGGGATGAGGATGTATTTCAAGGAGGACTGGGCATGAATTGGTGACTGTTACAGCAGGTGATGAAGGTGACAGTACACCCTCTAAGGATGCGATGAGGATTAACTTCAGTTAACACATGGAAAGTCCTGGTGCTTCACCCCAAACAAGTATGCAACGAACTGTGAAATAACATTAACAGTGAACTAACATGTGAGGGTTAATACTGAGCATTGGGGACCTCCCTGGTGGTGCAGTGGTTAAGAATCTGCCTGCCAATGCAGGGGACATGGGTTCGAGCCCTGGTCCGGGAAGATCCCACATGCCGCAGAGCAACTAAGCGCATGCTCCACAACTACTGAGCCTGTGAGCCACAACTACTGAGCCCGCGTGCCACAACTACTGAAGCCCGTGCGCCTAGAGCCCGTGCTCCGCAACAAGAGAAGCCACTGCAACGAGAAGCCCATGCACCGCAACGAAGACCCAACGTAGCCAAAAATAAATTAATTAATTTAAAAAAAAAACTGAGCATGGGCTTGGGAGGCACTGCTGGGCTCAACACCAAATTGTCAAATATCTTTAAAAAACGCATATCCTTTGACCCAGTAATGCCATCTCTAGTAAATTATCCTACTGAAACAGTGGTGGGTTTTTTTTTTCCTGGTTTTTTTGTTTGGCCTCTAGTCTTGCAGAATCTTAGTTCCCCAACCAGGGACTGAACCTGGGCCTTGGTAGTGAAAGCGCTGAGTCCTAACCATTGGACCGCCAGGGAATTCCCCAGTGGTGGGTTTTCAATTGAGGGAACACAATATTAATTTATAGGGGAGAACATAGAAAATACATTAAATGCTCTTTTTTAAGATTCTAAGATCAGGATAAAATCAGATGATAAGACCCCTGTGTGCAGCCAGGGTCTGACTCAGAGTAGGAGCTAGTGTTTCTCAGAGGTTCCCTGATGAATAATAAAAATAAAATAAAAGAGGCTGACTGCCAAGAATCTTCTCCAGGACCAGGGGGAGCAGGGGCAGGGTCCACAGCCCTTGCTGGGACATGAGCTTTTTACAAAGTGCTGAAATAATGATGATTATTCTCACGAATGGCTACTACTCATTAGGTACCTCCCACGTGCCCAGCACAGGGCTGTGCTATTATGACTCCCCTTCTACAGATGAGGAAACAGATGTGGAGAGGTGCCTGCCCCAGGCCATAGAGCTATTTGCACAGAGATGGGATTCAGTCTTTTCCATCTGCTTCCCAAATGCGGTTCTTAACCACAGTACCCTGCTTCCTGCCTCTTTTATGTGTTTTTTCTTTTCCCAAGCTGTGGGACTGGGCAGATGACTTCATCAGCAAAGCTTTAACTGTAAAGCTTTCCCTGAGGACTCAATGGCCTGGGGTAGAAGACGGGACGGGACCGGACCGGGCTGCACAAGAAGCTTAAACTCTCTGCAACCAGATATGCTGACTCCCTCGGCCTCAGCAGTGCAGGGTAAAAGTAACATCCGACCCCCCGTTAGCACACTGTGGCTGTTTTCCAAAAACGGCCACAGCAACATTTCCAGGCTGCTGTGCTCTTCCAGAGCCTTGCTGCTCCCCACCAAAAAGCAGAATCCATCCACTCCCCTTGAATCTGGGCAGCCTTGGCACCGCCTGGAATGTGGTGGGATTGATATGGCAGGCCTCCCACGGCTGGGTTAGAGGCCCCGACATAGCTTCACTGTGGCCCCCTCCATCTGCAGACGCACCCCTGGAACTCTCCCACCAGAGGTCACTTGGTGAGGCCACGGGTGGGCGTCTGGCCAGAACCCCAGCTGAGGGCTGGTCACCAGCCAGTATCAACCACCACACGTGAGAAAGCGAGTCTTCAATCATTCCGGCCCCAGCTCTCGAGGTCTTCCAGATGCAGCCCAGTCATCCTGGAGCAAAGACAAGCCCCGTTCACTGCACCCTGCCCGAGCTCCTGACCCACAGACTCTGTGAGCGTAATAAGTGGCTGTTTTACAGCTACTAACCTTGGGCGTGATTTGCTGTGCAAGCACAGTAGCTGGAGCAGGCGCTTAAACAAAAAAAAAGGTCCCGCTTGGCCTGTTCTGAAAGTATGCATTGTTCTGGGTTTCGTGTTTTGATTCTTTGCAAGGGGAAGTTGAGGTCCGCTCAGAGGGCAGTGGTGGGCCCAGGTGAGAGATCACATCTGCGTCTCGCACCTGGCACTCTGGCTTAGACACGTCCCCTCTGCGGAGATGCTCTTGGGGCAGCTCAGCTGGAAGGCAGCTGTCGCCTCCGAGAACCTTGTCGCTGACTATTACATAATGAAGCCGCTGTAAAGGGGACGGCGGAGGATGGCTCGATAGATCCCCACCTCCGTCCCACATCGCATCCGAGAGGATGCTTGTCCGGGATCGTCCTTGACGAGAGGCTCTGATGGGGCAAAAACCGCTGGGCCTGGAGGCTCCGGGTTCGATTGAGAAAAATGAAAAATGCCAGTGACAGTCAGAGGCTACATCCTCGAGCTCTCGGTCTGGGCTTCCCTGCAGCCGTGGCAACTAAGAGGGAAAAGCAGGAGCCCAGGACGGCTGCCTTAGCATCCTCTCGGCTCACCCCGAGTGGCTCAGCTGGTGAGAACCACTTATTTATGCTTCCTGGTAAGATTTCACTTGAAAAGAAGATCCTCCTACCAGATACATCTACATATTGATTTTCTTTAAATTCAGGGAGGCAACTGTCTACACAGTGCTGAGCACAGGCAGGTCCTTGAGTCTGGGGAGCGGGTACTGCCCACCATGAGCTCTGCGACAACGCCACCTCCCACCATGTCACGAGACTCAAGCTGCTAGGCTGCTACTCCCAGAGGGTGACAGACACGTGGATAGTGCTGAACCCAGTTACTCCAGCTGAACCCAGCTCAGATCAGACTAGAAGCTAACCTCGAGACATGGAAGCCAGCCCGGGTCATGATTAGCAGGGTCAACCCCAGCTGACTTCCGTCATGTGAGCAACAAACACTCATTGTTGATGCCACCAAGATTTTACGACTGTTTGTCATGCAGCAAAAGCTAACCGATGCATCTGTTTTCAGAATTTCCCTGGTTTCCCATTTAGGCAACCCCAGTTTTTAAAGTGAAAAGAAGAATAAATTATTTATTCAGTGATTATTTATTGAGTCCTAACCATGTTCCCAGCCCTGCTGAGGGACACAAGGCTACACTGGTTTCTACTTTGCCAAAAACAATCCTACGGAAACCTTGATGCAGAAGAAAGGGTTATGCCACTCAGTACTTTGGCCAGATCCTGGGGAAGTAAATATTTGAAGAAGCTGTGCGGCCGGCCCCAGCAGGAGGCCTGGTATCCAGCCCTGGGCACGTGCCAGAAGTAAGCGCCTGCTGAATTTGAGAATGCGGGTGTGGGATACCTTGATTAAAAACCCAGGCAGCGGGGCTTCCCTGGTGGCACAGTGGTTGAGAATCTGCCTGCCAATGCAGGGGACACGGGTTCGAGCCCTGGTCTGGGAAGATCCCACATGCCGCGGAGCAACTGGGCCCGTGAGCCACAGCTACTGAGCCTGCGCGTCTGGAGCCCGTGCTCCGCAACAAGAGAGGCCGCGATAGTGAGAGGCCCGCGCACCACGATGAAGAGTGGCCCCCGCTTGCCACAACTAGAGAAAGCCCTCGCACAGAAACGAAGACCCAACACAGCCATAAAATAAAAAATAAAAAAACAAAAAAAAAACCCAGGCAGCATGATGCCAAACCAGTGCCAGCCTGGGGGAAAAAGAAATTAGTCTGGGATAAAAAATGACAAAGCAAATACCTAAGAACAATTAAAGGATTGTAAGCATGTGTCACTGATGGAAAACCACAGTGGTTAAGGATGCATGACTGTCGTCTGGTATCCTGCGAGGAGTGGAGAAGGAAGCCTGAGTGTTGGCCAAAGGCCACCTCCAATCAGAATGAGTGAGGCTGAAGGGGAACAGTAAAGCACAGCCAGCAACCATGATAGGTCAAATTGTCACTTAACAAACACAATTACTAATGGGCCAGTTAACCTCGCTGGGCCTCAGTTTCCTCATCTTTAAAATGGGGATAGGGCTTCCCTGGTGGTGCAGTGGTTAAGAATCCGCCTGCCAATGCAGGGGACACGGGTTCGAGCCCTGGTCCGGGAAGATCCCACATGCCGCGGAGCGACTAAGCCTGTTCGCCGTGACTACTGAGCCTGCACTCTAGGGCCCACAAGCCACAACTACTGAGTCCATGTGCCACAACTACTGAAGCTTGTGTGCCTAGAGCCCTGCTCTGCAACAATCCACCACGGTGAGAAGCCTGCACACCGCAACAAAGAGTAGCCCCTGCTCGCCCCAACCAGAGAAAGCCTGCGCGCAGCAATGAAGACCCAACGCAGCCAAAAATAAATTAATTTTTTTTAAAGTCCTTGCAGAGGTATTTTGGGAAGAGTAAACAGGATGATGTCTGAGAAGCTCTTAGCACAGAGCAGCACTTAAATGGCGGTTCATTGAAGTGCAGCGAGTTGTCACCGGGAGATGAGCACAACGTAGGACAGCTTAGACACCCGTGCTGCCCAAAGGGCGAGGAGCCTCAGACCCGGACACAGGTACCTAAAAAGAAAACAGGGGTCGAATGCCATCAGAGAGGCACCATCTGTGAGAAAGGATGCTGGAGGAGAGGAAGGCCAGGCACATCCTCTGTGAAGAGCGGATGTGGCCCAGTGTGGACCCACGGGAGGCAGGATCTGAACACACAGGGAAGGGAAAAGGAGGCTTCCAGCTGAGGGAACCCGGTGGGAAGGTGTGGGGTGGAAAAGCACGGGGCGTATCTGGGGACAGGTGAGTTGTTCTCCATTGCAGGCAAACCGCACATGTGCGTGACAGGAACAAAGCTGGCAGGAGCGGGGGGGCGTCCGATTCCAGGCTGAGGAAGTAGACATTCTGGGCAGGCAATGGGGAGCCAGTGAAGGTTACCGAGCAGGGAAGAACCACAACAGAACTGCAGGCTTGGAAAACGAATCTAGTGGAGATGGGGGAGAAGGAGCGCGCGGTCAGTTAGGAGGAGGCTGTGCCCATGCTTTCAGGGGCACGAGGAGCAGAATCAGAGATACAGCCAGAGGAACGGGCGGAGAAGGCGGGTGGGAGGAGGGCGGCAGGTGGCACAGATGTCCCGGGGACCCTTGGGGGTGACGTGGGGAGCGGCCCCCGCATCACAGCAGGCGGAGGCCGACAGGAAGCTCCCCCTGCGAGCCCGTTCGGGAGGCGGCTGCCTCGGATTCCTCAGAGTGCTGACCACAGGCTCCACATGAGCTGGCAGCCCCATCTGTTCAGACCTTGGCACAGACAAAGCCACTCATGAAAGAAAAATGCGCCAGGCCTCCCCCTCCTGCGGGCCACCAGTGCCCCCGCTCCTGCCCTCTGGCCCAATTCTAGAGAACAACTCCCCAGAGAGGACAAGACCACGGGGCTGGCACGGACACCTCGCCCATGTCTTCTTCCCTCTCCAGCCACCATTTCCTCGGTTCAAAGGCACAGTTACTGTGACCTGCGCCCCCAGCTTCAGTGACATCACTCCCAAAAGCAGGCCCTTCTCTGATGCCTCACTCTCCTTTGCTCTCTCACTTTCGGGTCACCTGTGTGCCAGGTGAAAACAAAGACTCTCCTTCAGAAAGTTCCCCACCTCCTTGACCTACACTTACAAAATAACCGGTAAGGCTGGAACCTGACCCCTCCCTACACTTCCCCTCACCAGGCCTGCAGGGTCACCCTGAGCCTCCTGGCTGCTGTAAAAGCTGCCTGGTGGTAAGACACAGGGTCTTTCGGTCCCCACGGAGCAGCCCTGCCTCTGCCCTGGTCTAGATGCCTGTGGAGGAAGCAGGAAGGACAGAGACATGAACATACAGTTCATCCTAAACAAAGCCCCCTCTCGTGCACCCTGCTAAGAGGGAACCAGACCACTCAGATAAATGCAGCACAAATACACTGTCCCCAGGGCTGCACTGGGGCTGGGCACAGAGCAGGACCTCAGTAAGGTGAGACAAATCACCTTGGATCTGGACTCAAATGCTTCTTTTTACATCCTGCTTCTGAACTGAGTTTCACTACGTTATGCTGTTCTAACACATGGGCAGAAGTGAGACACAGGTAAAGCCCAAAAGAGCAGCAACCACAGGAAGAAGAATGAGAGCCAAGGATTCAGAACAACCCGCGCTGGCTTATCAGTATGTGAATGTCTCAAAGAGAAGGTCTGGAAGTGGGCTGGGTCATTAGCAAGCTGCTGGATCAACTCTTTCCAGGCTATCAAAACCCTCAACAAAATATTGGCATATTGAATCCAACAATCGATAAAAAAACATAAATGCTCAAGAATTAACTAAAGTTTGTCCCAGGAATGCATGGCTGGTTCAACATTTGAAAATCAATGTATGTACCGTATTAACAGACCGAAGAAGAAAACCCAAATACTCATATCAACTGATACAGAAAAAGCATTTGACAAAATTCAATATCCATTTATGATAAAAGCTTTCAGCAAACTAGGACAGCAGGGAACTTCCTTAACCTGATAAAAGGCATCTACAAAATAATCTAAAGCTAACAATGTACTTAGTAATGAGAGACTGCATGTATCCCCCTAAGACAGGGAACAAGGATGTCCTCTCTCACCATGCTTATTCAACATATTTCCGAAGGTTGCAGTAAGAAAAGGAAATAAAAGGCATGTAGATTGAAAAGGAAGAAACGAAACGTCTTTATTTGTAAACAACATGATTATTTATGTGGAAAATGCCGACAGAATCTACAGAAAAAGATCCTAGAACTAATAAATGGGTTTAGCAATGTCACAGGTTTCAAGATCCATACCACAATCAACTGAACCTGTAGATCTAACTGCCAACTGGTAGGAAATACTGGGGACTGAAGAACTTGTTAGGGACACCGCAGGGATGCACTCAGATGCATCTACGCAATGGGAGTGAACCACAGGAATGAATGAACAGCTTTATTCTAGAAATAAATTGTAATGAAAAAGAAGGAAGAGGAGGAAGCCACAGATTAAAAGAGACTTGAGAGACAGACACATGAACAAAATACGACATGTGGTTTTTATCTGGATCCTGATTTGAGCAAACCAACTGTTTAGATACACACACACATAACTGGGGAAACCTGAACAGACTGGATATTTGATATTGCTTGTCTTTTAAGTTGTGACAATAGTAATATAACAATATAATATAATATAATCATAGTGGTCACTATTAAAAAGTATACATACTGAAATATGGAATCCTGCATCTGCTTCAAAACAATCTATGGGGTAGATGGGAGACAGACATAAAACAAGACTGACCATGTGTTGATAATTGTTTTAGTTGGGTGATGGATGCAGGGTCATTATAATATTCTCAATATTTTTATGTTGAAAATTCCCCATTATAAAAACTTTAAAAAGCAACGTACAGGGAACTGTGAGTAGACCCGAACCATGGAAATAATGCTGCGACCAGGGAAGGGTGGCAACTGAACAGAGGTGTCAAGAAACTGTTTCCCAGTTTATCCTTTTTAGACTTTCAATGCAAGACCCAGATGAAACAGGTAAATTAACACCCTCACTGCTTGATTAATTCCTCCAGCAATTTTGCTGAGGCGGTTGACAATGACGGGGAAGCTGTCAAAGCCTGACAGAACCATGACGAGCTGATTTCTATGGCTAACAGCGCTTCCATACCTCACCACTACCAAAACGCCCATTCTGGGAACCAATCAAGAATTTTTCCAAACGCTACGCCTTTGCACAGGCCGTTCCCTCCTCCAGAACGCGCTTCCCGCCTTTTCCTCCTGCCTCGCCATCACCCCACGCTCAGGTCTCAGCCTGGAGGCGCCTTTCCCGGGAAGGTCTGGGCACAGGCGGGGAGGACCCAGAGCACCCTCGGCCTCCTCCCGCAAAACCCTCGGCCGCTGTGCTAATCACACTTCACGGATTCAAAGACGCCCGCCCCGTCTTTGCACACCAGCTCTTCCCTCCAACCGGAGGCGGAGCTATACCTGCTGCTGGCCAGACCAGACAGCACCTGTGGAGCAGTTACCATTGCCTGCCATGTGCCAGCATCAGAACTTGCGAGTGGGTGTCAGCACGTGGAAGAAAATCCCAGAGGCCAGAGCGGAGCACTCTTCGAAGCCCTGGGAACCAGAGGCTGTGGGGCTGACATGGCGAGATGGTGAAACAGGCACATCAAAACAGTCAAAAGCCAGCTTACGAGCCCAGCACCAGTAGCTTTTAGTTCTTTCACAGATTCTTCTAAAGAATGCTGCACTGCTCACACTTTGGATGGCACAGAGGACCAGAGTATGCAAAGATACTTTAAAAAAAGAGTCCTTAAAAAAGAAAAGAAATTTAGAAGAGGGCCACTTTAGGAATATCTTAACCAATTTATTTTCCTTCATCAAGTTTCCTTTTTATGTATTCACAAGAATATATAAAATCTCCATTTAGTTAAGTCTAAAGGAACTCTTTCAAGGAGCATAAAATAAAATTTCTAAATGATAAGAGATTTGCATCCTCATATAGTTAACACTGGCTTCCTTTCCTAGCAGTGTCTAAAACAATGCGGCCTTGGAGGTGATGAAATACAACACCTGTATAGTGTCCAGATCTTCTGCCCAAGGGGAAAGGTCTGATCAGCCTTGTTTACCGCTGTCCCCCTCAACATCTGGCACAGGGCTGGGACAGAGGAAGCATCAAATAAATATCTGATGCAGTGACCTGAAGCAGAGCCTCTGCCAGACAAAGAGCCACGACTAGAACCACACAAAGGTTTTATCACTCGAGCCAGAACTAGAAATCCGAAAGTGAGCTGGCTGCGTCAGGTCTTCTATTCTCTCAGCCTTTGATCCACTACAGCGATGCCGTTGTTCAGTGTTTGCTGGTGTTGCTTTAAATTAGGAGCTCCGTCCTGACAGCCTGACAAAGCGGCAGACACTTCTCTCATCCCTCGGCTCACCTCCGCTTGTTTTGGCGTCAGAACCCCGTTTTGAGTGCGTAAGTCAGTGGAAAGCTGTTGACCCAACTAAATAAAATCGGGTATCCAGCCTCTCCCCGCAGGCTCCTGCCTCCTGGCCTGCAGGCCTGAAGTGACTGCCCCGGGCCCTTCCACAGCTCGGCCACTCCCCTCTCCCTCATTATCCCTATTAATGATCATGATTAATAATTATCATTACTGGGTCTTCTGAGGAGGTCCACGCCTCTCAAGCACTTCACCCAAGCTGACTTTTCTGAAAGGAGTGCTGTTACCAGAGGCTTTGACAAAGAAAATCTTCTTTCAGTTCATTCAAAAAAAAAAAAAAAAAAGATTCTGCACGGACATAGAGAACAGACTGGTGGTTGCCAAGGGGGAGGGGGTCGGGGGAAGGATGGAGAGGGAGGCTGGGATTAGCAGGTGCAAACTATTATATACAGAATGAATAAACAACAAGGTCCTACTGTATAGCACAGGGAACTATATTCAATATCCTGTGATAAACCATAACGGAAAAGAATATTTTTTAAAAAGAATGTGTATATATATATATATATATATATATATATATATATATATATATATATATGTATATATGTATAATTAAATCATTCTGCTGTACAGCAGTAATTAACATAACACTGTAAATCAACCATACTTCAATAAAAAAATAAATTTTTTAAAAAAAGCAAAAACAAACAAAAACGACAACAAGAAAAAAAGATCCTGACTGCTTTCTAAATTCCAGGCACCCTGTGGTGACCCAGACAGGACGGTCACTGCCCTTACGCAGTTCAGGTCCTGGTAGAGAAGACCCACCACCAACAGGTAATGAAGATGTGAGCAAGGGGATTTCAGCTAAAGAGGTGCTGGGAAGAAAGCAGAACTGGGCAACAGAACAGGGTGATGGGGGGTGGCTGGGTGGAGTTGTGGGGGACTACTTCAGACGGGGGGGTCCTTCAGAGGCAGAACAGGGGGAAGCAGGCCATCTCTAGACCTAGGATTGTTTCTGTTTCCTTATATTTAAATAGGAAAAAAAGGGGAAAACCACACGGTCCAGTGGTTAGGACTCAGTGCTGTCACTGCCGAGGGCCCAGGTTTGATCTCTGGTCGGGGAACAAAGATCCTGTAAGCCGCGTGGCGCAGCCCAAAAAAACAAAACTAAACCATAAATATGAAAAATGGGGCCTTGGAGTCCTCTGCACACAGCTGACAGAAAAAAGAGTAGAGAATCCTGCCTCTTAAAAGCCTCAAACAGGAAGCGACAAATAACACTTCTACGCTCATTCCATGGGTGAGAACTAGCTGCACGGCTGCACAGCTGTGGACCAGAAACAAGCCTGCACCCTGGGAGAGGGAGCCCGGGGTTTTGGTCAACAGCTAAATACTTCAGCTGAACTCTGTATCTGATGGCATAAACTACTGTGAACTCGGGTGCATGGCAAAAAAAAAAAAAAAAAAGAAAGGAAAATAATAGTAACTAAATGAGAGAGGCTGTTGTGAAGAATCCCCCAAGCAATTTTAGCCATTGTCCCAAGGATATTACCTTTTTTTTCGTTTTGGCCGAGCCATGAGGCATGCAGGATCTTAGTTCCCCGACCAGGGATTGAACCTGTGCCCCCTGCAGTGGAAGCGTGGAGTCTTAACCACTAGACCGCCAGGGAAGTCCCCTAAGGATGTTACCTTTGAGTTAAGCCATTTTTGCCTTTTCTTTTTATTAACAGGACATGCAGTTAAGCTCAACATGAACTATTACCCCCAGATAGGAAGTCTGCAAAAGGGACTTTTGTGAAAACAAAAGCACTAAAAGGGAGATAAGTCACCATGATCCAAACACTTTTCTTTCCTTTCTTTCTCTTTTGCCTCTGTTGTAGCCACAAAACACGGAGAATCAGAGGGTCCCTCTGAACCAACTTCAATATCCAATGATGGGGCTGCTCTGTCCTGGACTCTTCACAAATGTCAAAGTCCCGAAAGATAAGAGAGACCGTTCCAGGTTGAAGAGATTACAGAGACACAACCACTGAAGGCAACACTAGACCAGAAAAAGGACGTTAGTGGGTCAACTGGTGAAACCCGAATAAGGCTGATAGATTAGACACGACAGCACTGGTGTCACTGATCTCCTGATGGAGGGAGCCATACTGCAGTTTGTAAGAGAAGGCCCTTAGGAAATGCTCACTGAAGCACTGGGGACAAAAGGGCATCAAGTCTGCAACTTACTCTCAAATGGTCCAAAGAAAAAAAATAACATGTATATAAATAAAAAATGATTAAACAAATGTGGCAAAATGTTAACAACCGGAGAACCTGAGGGAAGGGTATGTGGGGAGTTCTTTGTGCTGTTCCTGCAAAGTTTCTGTATATCTGGAATTATTTATAAATAAAAAGTTACAAAAGTATATATAGTTTAGAGACAAATCATTGGGCACTTCTACAAACATTTAAAACAGGAACTATTTCACAAGCAGTAAATTAAGCAGGGTTCACTCGACCATTTTAAGACATATTTGAGCTGCAGTCTCTTACCTGTAAAGATTCTACTAGAAAGCGGTAAAATTTATTTGGCATTCTAACAGTTTGGGGGAATTGGGGACACTTCATTTACTGTCCGTGGAAGGCCAGACAGCACATCTCTGGAACCCACTTTTCATCTTTTGCCTCCACCCTGCCATCTGAGAATGACTCTGATGCTCTCTTCAAGTTTGCTCTGTCTTTATGGTTCTGCTTTTCTCAGCAAAAATTCAAGGACCGCTTCTCTCTCTGAAAAACCTATTAAGGAAAAAAATGTGCTAAAATAAAGAAGATGGAGGCGTAATGCCAGCCAGAGTGGCGGAGGGTGGCCATCACCTCTCCAAAACTGCATGCCTGGAAATAAGCAAAGCACTTCTAAAAGGACAAACTAGGGACTTCCCTGGTGGTTCAGCGGCTAAGGCTCCACGCTCCCAATGCAGGGGGCCTGGGTTCGATCCCTGGTCGGGGAACTAGATCCCACATGCATGCCACAACTAAAGATCCTGAGTGCTGTAACTAAGACCCGGCGCAGCCAAATAAATAAATATTAAAAATAAATAAATTAATCAATTAAAAGGACAAACTATGAAAAGTCTGCCCACAATGGACAGTCTTTAATTGGTTGTATTAGTGTCCTGTGGCTGCTGTTACAAGTTACCACAAAATTGGTGGCTTAGAACAACAGAAATTTATTCTTTCACAGTTCTGGAGACCGGAAGTCCAAAATCAATATCACTGGGCTGCAGTCAAGGAGTTGGCGGGGCTGAGCTCTCTCTGGACACTTCAGGAGGGTGTGCTCCTTACTTCTCCCAGCTTCCATGGCTGCTCTGGCCATCCTGGCTCATGGCTGCATCACTCAAGCTCTGCCCCATCTTCACATCACCATCGCCTTCCCCACAACCCTGCTGTTGAGTCTCTTATAAAAACACTTGTCATGGGATGTAGGGCCCACCCAGAAAACCTAGATAATCATTTAAAGACCCTTAACATGATTAAATCTGGAAAGACCCTTGTTCCAAATAAGGTAACATTCACAGGTCCCTGGGTTTAGGACGGGGATATAAATTTGAGGGGAGGGGGACCAGATGACCCACTACATCTGGAAATCAATTTTTTTATCCCTAAATGACACTAAGACAACTATATGTTGAAATGGTGATCACAGCGCTAAATATAGGCATATCTTGTTTTATTGCATTTTGCTTTATTGCATTTTTTACAATAGCACTGGCGTCACTGATCTCCTGGAGTATCTATTGGTGCCTGTTTTCCAACAGCATTTGCTCACGTCATGTCTGTGTCACACTTTGGTAATCCTTGCAGTATTTCAAACTTTTTCATTATTATTATATTTGTTATTGTGATCTGTGATCAGTGATCAGTGATGTTACTATTGTAATTCTTTTGGGGGCACCACAAACCATGCCCATGAAAGACGGTGAGCTTGGGACTTCCCTGGTGGCGCAGTGGTTAAGAATCCACCTGCCAATGCAGGGGACACGGATTCAACCCCTGTCCGGGAAGATCCCACATGCTGCGGAGCAACGGAGCCCGTGCGCCACAACTACTGAGCCCGCGCGTCACAACTACCGAAGCCTGTTAACCTAGAGCCCGTGCTCTGCAACAAGAGAAGCCGCTGCAATGAGAAGCCTGCGCACCGCAACGAAGAGTAGCCCCCTCTCGCCACAACTAGAGAAAGCCCGCACGCAGTAACGAAGACCCAACGCAGCCAAAAAGAGATAAATACAAAAAAAAAAAAAAAAAAAAAAAGATGGTGAGCTTAACCAGTAGGTGTTGTGGGGTTTTGTTTGTTTGTTGGGGTTTTTTTTTGGCTGCACCCCACAGCATGTGGGATTTTAGTTTCCCGACCAGGAATGACCCCACGCCCCCTGCAGCGGAAACATGGAGTCTTAACCACTGGACCACCAGGGAAGTCCCTGTAGTGTGTGTTCTGACTGCTCCACTGACCAGCTGTTCCCCATCTCTCTCCCTCTTCTCTAGTGTCCCTATTCTCTGAGACACAACAATATTGAAATTAGGCCAATTAATAACCCTACAACGACCTCTAAGTGTTCAAGTGAAAGGAAGAGTCATATATCTCTCAGTTTAAATCAAAAGCTAGAAATGATTAAACTTAGTGAAAAAGGCATGTCAAAAGCCCAAACAGGCTGAAAGCTCGGCCTCTTGGGCCAAATAGCCAAGCTGTGAATGCAAAGGAAAAGTTCTTGGAGGAAATTAAAAGTGCTCCTCCAGCGAATACACGAAAAATAAGAAAGCAAAACAGACTTAATGCTGATATACAGAAAGTTTTAGGGGCCTGGTTAGAAGATCCAACCAGCCACAACATTCCCTTAAGTCAAAACCTAATCCAGATCCAGGTCCTAACTCTCTTCAATTCTATGAAGGCTGAGTGAGATGAGGAAGATGCAGAAGAAAAGTCTGAAACGAGCAGAGGTTGGTTCATGAGGTTTAAGGAAAGAAGTCTCTCCATAACATAAAAGTGCAAGGTGAAGCAGCAAGTGCTGATGTAGAAGCTGCAGCAAGTTATCTAGAAGACCTAACTAAGATAATTCACGAAGGTGGCTACGCTAAACCACAGATTTTCCATGTAGATAAAACAACCTTCTATTGGAAGAAGATGCCATCCAGGACTTTCATAGCTAGAGAGAAGTCAATGACTGGCTTCAAAGCCTCAAAGGAGAGGCTGATTTTCTTGTTTGGGGCTATTGCAACATTAAATTGAAGCCAATACTCACGTATCATTCCGAAAATCCTGGGCCCTTAAGAATTATGCTAAATCTACCCTGCCTATGCTCTCTAAATGGAACAACAAAACCTGGATGAGAGCACATCTGTTCACAACATGGTTTACTGAACACGTTAAGTCCACCGGTAAGACCTATTGCTCAGAAAAAGAGATTCCTTTCAAAATATGACCACTGGTTGACAAGGCACGTGGTCGCCCAACATCTCTGACGGAGATGTACAAAGTGAATGTTGTTTTTAAGCCTGCTAACACAACATTCTGCAGCCCATGGATCAAGGAGTCGTTTTGACTTTCAAGTCTTACTATTTACGAAATACATTTTGTTAAGACTATATAGCTGCCATAGATAGGAATTCCTCTGATGGATCTGGGCAAAGTCAACTGAAAACCTCTGGAAAGGATTCACCATTCTAGCTGCCATGAAGAACATTCATGATTCATGGGAGGAGGTCAAAATAGCAACATTAAAAAAAAAAAAAAAAAGCAACATTAACAGGAGTTTGCAAGAAGTTGATTCCAGCCCTCATGGATGACCTTGAGGGGTTCAGGACTTCAGTGGAGGAAGTCACTGCAGATGTGGTGGAAACAGCAAGAGAACTAGAATTAGACGTGAAGCCTGAAGATGGGACTGAATTGCTGCATCTCCTGATAAAACTAGAACAGAACAGAGGTCACTTCTTATGGATGAGCAGAAAAGTGGTTTCTTAAGATGGAATCTGCTCCTGGTAAAGATGCTATAAAGCGTGTTGAAATGACAACAGAGGATTTAGAATATTACAAACACTTGGTTGATAAGGCAGCAGCAGGGTTTGAGAGGATTGACTCCAATTTTGACAGAAGTTCTCCACTGGGTCAAATGCTATCAAACAGCACTGCAGGCCGCAGAGAAATCATCTGTGAAAGGAAGAGTCAATCCATGCGGCAAACTTCAGTTGTCCTATTTTAAGAAATTGCCACAGCAGATCACCCTGATCAGTCAGCAGCCATCAAACACCAAGGCCAGACCCTCCACCAGCCAAAAGATTATGACTCGCTAACGGCTAGAAGAGCATCTCTGGGGTGCACCTCACTCTCCAGAGCTCCCCGCAAGATCAGGCTGAGGCGAGACTTCTCAAACCCATCTGTCTAGTCCTCCTCTTGCCCTTGACTGCTTCCCTCACTCAAGAACCAGTTGCACAAGAATCCCCATCTCTAGCTCTGCCTTTAGGGAAGCTGACTTCAACACTCCCTGTGATGGATGTTGGGAAATTCTAAGAAAAATGCTGGTCACGCAGGTCTTCTTGTTCCCTAGACTTTTCTGGTTCTTAACATCTTAAATAAAGTTAAGTGGGAGTCTAGAGCAGTGGAACTCTGAACCCTGAACACGAAGTAGAGTCTCTCAATGGCAATGAATGTGGAAGGCCCCTGAAACCCTCTGGGAGAAGATCACAGGAGATGTGTGAGAATCTAAATTACAGGACAGATGAAAAAATTTCCAAGAGCAGGCAACATTTGGTCCAGGAATTCTACTTTTAGGAGTTTCTCCTTCTGATTACCTTGTACACACACAGAACTATGATATGTACAAGGGTATCTACAACAGCCCTATGACGTAACAAAAGATGGGAAATAACCTAAATGCCTGTTGAGAGGGGACTGGTTAAATAAATTATGGTAAATCTACTCTCTGGAACACAATGCAGCTGTTAAGGAAAATGAGGAGAATGAGAATACACTGAACACATAAGAAATTATCCCCAAGATGGAAAGAAGATGGACAAACACGCACACACACACACACACACATCGAAACATAAAATAACTCCTGAAGGATATACAAGAAACCAGTATCACTGGTAGCCTCCAGGAAGGGAAAGCGAGAATTGGAGGACTTTTTGAACTTTTAAAATCTTGATCATGTGAATGTTATCTGTTCAAAAAAACCAAATACAATTTTAACAATTGTACAACCATAATTACTGTTTGGATCAGGATTTTTATTTTTTAGAATGGCTCTGGGAAGTGACCCTGGAGGACAGTGGGACTACTGGGCGATGGGGGCCATTCTTACATGTCTAGTAGCTGCACAGAAGGTATTTAAATTCCCCACACGGTTTCCTCATCTGTAAAGTGGAAATACTGACACCTCTTAGGGATGTTGTAACGACGAGTGAGTTCTAGCATTTAAAGCATTCAGCACAATGCCAAGAGCAAGAACTCAACCAACAGATTTACTCCACAGGAATTCAATGACACGTGACCACAGCCCAGATAAAAACTTGTATAACTGTTACTGTAAAAATGGCCACTGTACCTCCTGTCTCCTGCACGGCTGTTGCCCCATGTTTTCTTGCTAAGGAGCAGCCGTGAGAGCACCAGATTTGATGCAAGAGGCCCGGGCTTCTGTGGGTGTGTGAGATGTCTACTGCTGCATAGCAAATTACCCCAAGTTGGTAGCTTAAAACAATATTCATTTATCATCTCACAGTTCCCACCAGTCAGAAGCCCTGGCAAGAGACTTCTGCTCAAGGCTGCAGTGTAGGTGGTGGCCAGACAGGGGTTTCATCTGAGGCTTGGGGCCCTCATCCAAGCTCATATGCTACTGCAGCTATAGGAATGAGGTCCCTGTTTCCTGGCTGGCTGTCAGCAGAAGGTTGCTCTCAGCTTCTAGACAGAACCTATAGATGCTCGCCACGTGGTCCTCTGCCAGGCCCTCTCCCAGCAAGGCAGTTTACTTCTCCAGGGCCAGCAGGAGCATCTCTCCTTTGGGAAGAACCCAGTACAGCAGGTCCCCTACGTACGAACCTTCAAGTTGCGAACTTTCAAAGATGCGAACGTGCGTTCGCAAGTCCAATCACATAAGTTAGTTCACATGTCTGGCGTACACTGTCACGTGCGTGCATCCTCTACAAGTGGTTGTGCTTTTGTGTACTTTACAGTACTGTATAGAGTACGGTAGTACAGTATCTTTAATTCAAGCCCAGGATATCCACAGAGATTCACGATGCAGGAAATGGCAAGGGGATTTTCTTTATTTGAGGAGGCACTGTTAGTTTTTGAAGCACAGGACCTGAACATAGAATGGTACATAAAGGTTGCAGCAGCCATTCAAAACGCAATCCAGTGCTACCGTGTCATCTATGACGAGAAAAAAGGAGCTACTACCCAATGATAGCTACTACTATCACTGGATCATTTTTCAAGAGGGTAGATAGAATTGAATCCAGCAAGGAACCAAACCTGTGCCATCAATGTCAGGCGTGAGTGAAATTGCAGCTTGCCCTCCGTCTCCCATTGCTGATGATCCTTCAGCTCTACCATCTCCCCCCTCCTCTCCCTCCTCCAGTCAGTAACTCTTTTTGCCTGTTCACTCGATGCCAGCCCCTGTATACCAGCTGTTGTACTGTACTACTGTACTTTTCAAGGTACTGGACTGTAAGATTAAAAATGTTTTCTTTATTTTTTGTGTTTGTTTGTTTTTTATGTATTATTTGTGTGAAAAGTATTATAAACCTATTACAGTACAGTACTATATAGCCGATTGTGTTAGTTGGGTACCTAGGCTAACTTTGTTGGACTTACGAACAAACTGGACTTACGAATGCACTCTTGGAACGGAATTCGTTCATATGTGGGGGACTTAACTGTACCTCTTTTGAGGGCTGTCACCTGATTAGATCAGGCCTACCTGGAGATAATGTCCTTTTGATCAACTCAGAATCATCTGATTTAGAACCTTAATTACATCTGCAGCATCCCTTCACCTTGGCATATGACATAACCATGGGAATGACATCCCATCATCTTTGCTATTTCTTATTGGTTAGAACAAGTCATAGGTCTTGCCCACACTCAAGAGGATGGAATTACATAAGGTTGTGACTCACTGGGGGTCCCCCTAGGGTGTGTCTGCCACAGTGGGCTAGCCTGGGAACCTGTCTGCCATACACAGACAGACAGACAGCACACCATGGCGGGGAAGGGTTGGGCCTTGGCCACACCTAGGCTCAAATGCTGGCTCCAGAATTTAATGGAATTTTTGAAACTTGGGCAAGTTACAAAACCTCTCAGCCTTCATTCAACCAACAGAAGGGGAAAATAAATAACAGAGTCATTAAGGGTTAAACAAAGGGGAACTGCATGTAAAATTGCCTGACATAATAAAGTAGACACCCGAACCTTAGTTCTCCTCTCAGGAGGAACTTAGGACTTAAACACAAAGATGATACTAATGGTTTCCTCTTAAGCCTTCCAGCAGCCCAGACAGTAACATGTGAAACGCTTTATAAAATACGACACACACTGTCTGGCCTATACCCCAGTGAGGGGTTTTCCCCAGTCTGGCTGAGTTCATCTCTGGCAAAAGGTGAAACTGTCATTAGTACCTGCTGTCACATCTCAGAGCACCTCCTTTTAGCTCTGCTACCGTCTGCCCACCAATGAGGAGCCAAATGGATAAGTTATGGTCCAACCAACTACCACGTGTAGTTATCACAGCATCCTTTTCAAATAAGGTTTAATGACATGGAAAAATTCTCATGGCATATTGATAATGAAAAAAAATAACCCCAAATTGTCCTTTTATGAGCTCAAGACCTGGACTCAAACTGCTTCACTATTTATGGCTTTGTGACTTTGGGCAAGTTACCTAATTTCTCTGTGTTTCCTCATCTGTAAGGTGCAGATAATGATAGGACCTACCTATCATGAGGATTAAATGAGGTCACACATGTAAAACACCTAGCCCAGTGGCTGTCACCTAACAGGAACTCAATGTGTGATAGATGCTATTATTATAATTAGTTAAGTATGACTTTCATCATTTGAGAGGAAAAGTTTAAAAAAGATTTCTTTATAAACAATATTAGCATGGTTGCCACCTCCTTAGGGGAATAAAAAAAACCTAAGAGGAAGAAGTGAGTAAAGAGATATGGAGGGTCATGCTATATTTAATCACTCCCTCTGCCTTCCAGAAGGTCCAATTTACTCTGTACCCGAAAGCCTTTAATTTCTCCCCCCTCCTTCTCATTCCCTTCTGAATTCCCTTCACTTTCTCCATCTCTAAAAAAAGAAAATGACACCCTCTTTACTCTTAAATTTCACAGCAACCCCTTCCGTGAGTAATGTGTGGCAACCATTTTATAGACAATTTCTCTTTCTCTATCAATCAATCTATCCTTCTATTTATCTAAAGTAAAAGGCTGCTCAAGGGAAAGGAAGAGCCTTGTCACTGCCGCTGCGAAGTAAAACACAAAGCAGGTGAAAGGCTTTCTCAGCAGGACGCTGAGAAGCTTCTCGGTGCTGATTTCCGCCAGGGAGCAGGACCGGGCCGCGCTGGGGAGAGGCCCCGTTCTCCTTGCGAGCCCTCATCTCTCAGGGAGACCCGGGGCTGGAGGACCAGCCGCCAGCACCAGGCCCTGAGCCAGGCCACGGATGCCAGGAGTTGCTAAGGACCCCAGAGAGGAATGCCCGGGAGTGAGCAGTGGGCAAAGGAACTGCTGAGCCAAACTGGTGACAAAGAAGGAGAGCATGTGGCAGGCGGCGGGTCAGAGGGAGGCCCCCAGGCAGCAGGCCTGGGGCAGCACCTCGGGCAGATGGCAGGGGGAGGAAACAGATGGACAGCCAGGGCCCGGGCAGGAAGCGCCAGCACTGAGAGTGGGGGATGAGGGATGGGAGGAAGGGAGCAGAGAGAAGGCCTTCCCTGGTACAGAACTGAAATCAATGCACTGACCCACACAGGGAGGCCTCGGAATGTCCCGGAGGGTCTCCAGGACCCACTGTAATGCCAGAAACCCTGTGCAACTCTGTCCAGACTCATGCGGGGCAATGCACCAGCCCCATCCCCACCCTGGTCTCCCAGCCTCATGGACCCTTCAGCTGCTGTTTGCATCAGGACCATCTTCTCTGGCCAGTGGTTCCCAATCGGGGGTGGGGGGGACAGGCAGTTATTTGGGGTGCCCTGGAGGGGAATTCTTGCCAGTAGTTAGGAAATCCACATGCTCTGCAGCCTGAATAAATAATGCCTCATACCCGCGTGGTACTATCATCCTTCCAATGTACGCGGCTGTTGCCATAGCTTAAATACAAGTGCCTTTAAAAGTATTTGATAAAAAGAAAGACTGCAGTAGACATTATACAGTTCTCATTTCATTCTGGACATACAGAAGATGATTTCTCCAAGACCCCTTGCTTTTGGAAAGGACATGTGGCTGCTTCTGACCAATGGTATCACCTTTGAGCCAAAGAATAAAAGAGAACCTGTAAGATCCTTATGTGCTTATTATCTTCTTTGATTTCAATTGAAGAAGGCATGTGTCATAGAGGGTGTCCCAAAGTCATGGTGGTGACTCCATCAGCCTTGCACCGTGTGACTTGTGAAAAAGATGTATTTTCACACCAGCAACCAATGACTGATATAAACTATGAAGAAATAAATCTTTTCTTATTAAGCTCTAAAAAAATAAAATAAAAGCATTACAAAATTTCCCAGTCCATCCATGTCACTGTTCCTTTTCCAAACCATCAGACACCAAAAATACTACTATGACTTAAAATATTACTACTATCACACTTGGCTCCTTGAAATTTCTGGATGATAAAGGGACAACCATTAATTTCTAGATGTTAACAAGTCTAGACAGTTATTTAATGCCAGCATGCTCAGCAGGGCAAGAGGCGCTCCATTCCTCTCTGTGAAAGGTGAGGGCCATTTATCCCTGGGAAGTATTTATGGCTTTGCACACCAAAACTTCTCTACAGGGGAGTTCATCACTGTCTTGTTCGTGAATGGGCAGAACTGGAAGCTCCTTGAGCCACAAAAAGGGGGAGGGGGCTGGTCACACAGGCAAAGGGACATTCGTGACTGGCTATAAAAACACTGTTGAAAACCTAATTGCAGACAAACCTTAAGTGACATGAGAAATCATTCATCACATATTAAGCAAAAAAAGCATTTTACAAACAGTAGAGTATCATCCTTCTTTTGTAAAACCAAAACAAAACCAACAACCACAAATTATATCTCTCCTATGAAATAGTAGAAAATCTTACTTTAAATATCAATCTTGGGGGAGACTTGGGGGAAGACTCTAGTTTCTTCCCTGTGTTTCTCAAAGTTTCTACAATGAACAAGTATTACTTCTGTTATTGGGAATAAAGCCCATAACTTATGTCTTATTATTTTTATTTGTTTGACCATTGATGGACAGCAGTTTCTTGTTCTTGCATCGGGATTGGGTTGGGGTCAAAGACTCTTGACAGTGAGGTTCTTTGCTGCCCTTAACTCTGCAGCTTCCAGGAAACAGGGCATGGGGGTGCAGGTTGCATTTGGGAACCAAATGATCTGAAACAGAACACGGAAGGGTGGGCCATTCTGGGCTACGCTGGCTCATTCTCCACTCACAGGTCTATTCACGGTTATATCGGAGGCTGCGATCCCCCAAAGTCTAACTCCATTTGGAATCTCGGCTGTGAATGTCCAAGGGAAGCCCATACTTGCTCCGACCTCCTAGAAAGTCTTTAGGATGCTCTCTCTGGCCAGAAAACTCAGGCACTCTCCCCCGACTCACACACCCACTTAGGCTCCTTCAATCATATTTCGGACAATTCACCTCTTTAGAATAGTAAGTACTTGCAGTGCCTTCATTACTGTACTGAAACGAATAAAATGCATCCTGCATATGATCCTCATCTCTGTGACAACCAAAAAAAGCTTCCACAAAGTTCCAAAATGACCCCTAGGGGGCTGTACAGCCCCAGGTTGAGAACCATCACTTCAGTGGTGGGTTGATTATCGACATGATGACTTCTGGGATAGTCTTAGAATAAGGACCATATCCTCAGCACTATCTGGCAGACCCTAGATGGTCTAGTCTTGGCATATTTCTCCAGACTCATCCACATCACTCCCAGCCTTGTTCCTACCCTCCAACCATTATCACTACTTCTTCCTCCAGTCTCAGAGCCACTGTCTGTGCTCTTCCTTCTTTTGGTAACACTGTTCCCTCATCCTTCAAATATTCCTTCCTCAAAGAAGCCCATCCTTACCTCCCAGACAGGGCAGACCCCCTAGTTAATTCTCTATGACACTGAGGACCTCTCTTTCATAGCTTTTGTCCCAGTTTATAATTTTATATTTAAAATCATTTGACTAATACTTTCCCTATTACATTATAAAGAGAACAGGAGCTGACCTGTCTGGTTTACTCTGCTTTCCACACTGCTCTAGCATACAGTAGGTGCTCAATATTTACTGAGTAAATAAAGGAACCTTCTGGGAATTCCCTGGCGGTCCAGTGGTTAGGACTCCGTGCTCTCACTGCAAGGGCCTGGATTCAATACCTGGTCGAGGAACTAAGATCCCACAAGCCCCGTGGTGCAGCCAAAAAATAAAAATAAAATCAAGGAATCTTCTGGAAGACACTTACATTTCCATCTTTACTGCTTATGAAACTACACTCTGATTCTCCTTCCCTATTATGGTTCTGCAAATGTCCCAGTCACTGCCGAAAGGATCTATCTTGTTAACGGCTGTATTCCCCACGCCTCGCTTGCACAGAGGTAAGAAGAGAGCAAATACTCAAGAAGTGAGAGAAGCCTCTTTCTACATGTCAGGGTGGGAAGGGGAAGAACTGCCCAACACTGGCCCATGTCTCACCCTATCTCCTTCCTTTCCACCACCCCAACATCACCCAGCTCTGACTTAAGCACACTGAATTAGGACGTGGAGAGGCCAACGGGGCATGCCCAGCCCGACACACCCACATTCATGTCTCAAGATTCAACTCAAATGTCACCTTGCTCAAAACCAAAGCAGCGGGCTTCCCTGGTGGCGCAGTGGTGAGGAGTCCGCCTGCCAATGCGGGGGACATGGGTTCGGGCCCTGGTCCGGGAGGATCCCGCATGCCGCGGAGCGGCTGGGCTTGTGCACCACAACTACTGAGCCTGTGCGCTAGAGCCCGCGAGCCACAACTACTGAGCCTGCGTGCCACAACTACTGAGCCTGCATGCCACAACTACTGAAGCCCGCGTGCCTGGAGCCTGTGCTCCGCAACGGGGGAGGCCGCCGCAGTGGGAGGCCCGCGCACCGCGGTGGGGGGTGGCCCCCGCTCGCCGCAACTAGAGAAAGCCCATGCGCAGCAATGAAGACCCAACACAGCCAAAAATAAATAAATAAAAATAAATAAACTATTTAAAAAAAAAACAAACAACCAACGCAGCTCAGCATGATTTTTTTTGTTAGTAACTAAAATGCCTCTACTTCCTAATTTTTAGTCCATCTAGACGCTATTCTTTGAGAAAAGGGAACTAAGTCCCTCTCCCCTTCAGGTCTGGCCCAAGCAGGAAACCAGAGCCCCCTCTACACACGCTCAGCACCCAGAGTAACAGAGCTGTGGATGCCTGGGCAGCCCTCACCCCGTGTCCAGGCCTGGGGCTGGCCCACCTTGGTAGGCCCTGCCTCTGGGTCTGTGACCTTGCGTCTAACCCACATCTCTTCCTTCACCCTCCCTTTCAAAACTACCACTTCTCCCTCACCATTCTGGCTGCAAACATGACAAGGAGTGGAGTCACAAAGAGCCCAGCCCAGTTTCAAAACATACCGAACAAACGGGAAAGGTGTTGAAATTTTAAAATTGTAAGGAAGAAAAACATGGGAAGGCAGAGAAGAGTGGGGAACAGGATAACAGGCCGGGCAAGGTCTGCGCTGCTGGAGGTCCCTGCAGCGCCGGTGGCACTCGGCGCCCAGGCCTTCGCCCTGCCCACTCTACAGTGAGCCCCATTCCGGCGACTCCCGCTCTCCCCAGATAAGTACCGGCTCCCCAAAAGGCCTTCCCCATTGACCGCTGCCGTCCAACGGCCCCGAGAACCGGCCCGCCCTTGGAACTTGAGGGGCAGGGCCCGGGACGGCTGCCCCAAGGGTCCCAGGGCTTTCTACCCCCGTGAACGCCTGGCCTTCGGACCCCGCGCTCGGGCGAGGGTGAGCCCCGAGCAGGAAGCCCTGCGGCGCGGAGTCCGGGGAAAGAGGCGGCGGGAGAAGGTCGGCTTCCGTGGCCTGAGCGCTGCCGCCCGGCCGCTCTCCACCCCCGGCCCGGGTCCGAAGCGGCGCGGCCCGAGAAGAGGAAGGAAGACACACAGGAACTTTGGCCGTGGTTTCGGTCACCAGCTCTCAGGCTCCGCAGAGTGGCTGGAAAAACTTGGGACCTCCGAGCTGGGGAGGCGCGAGCAGGCCGGATGGGTGCGCCGAGTTCCAGCGCGGGGGCTGCACGCGCAACTCGCCCGAGGAAGCCCCCTCCAACTTGACTTGGGCGGCGAGACCCCCGCCGCGGGCGCGTCCCCTCCGCGGCCACCCCGTGTGACCCCGGCTCGCGCCCGGGCCTCTCTTACCATCTGCGCCACTTTCAGCAGCGCTCCGTGGGTGCGGGGGTACACGGGGTCCAGCAGCCCCTCCGAAGAGCTCGCGCCCAGCTGCCCCGCACCGGCCCCGACTCCCGGGGCGCTGCCGCTGCTGCACGTGGTGCGGACGAGCCCGGGTCCGTGCGACATCGCGCGGCCCTCGCCGGCCGGCAGCCTCCAGCTGCCGAGGCCGAAGGCCAGAAGCAGAGAGGCTGGGTGGGGCCGCGGGGGCGTGGCGCCGGGGCGGGGCGTGGCGCCGGGGCGGGGCCCGAGCCCCCGGCCCGCGCTGAGGACGCCCACCCAGCCTCCGCCGGACGCGCAGGGGAGGGCCTGGCCTGAGCTCTCCGGAAAGGTGGCGGCAGCCCCCGCCCTCGGGGAGGCGCGAAAGTTGGGCTGGAGGGAGGGGGGAAACGGACGCACTGGGCCGTGGCCTTTCCGAGATGGGCGAGGCCCGGGCACAGCTGGGTCTCAGCCTCCTGGGATCTGGTGTGGGTGCGGCTGCGGATATGTGCTAAGGGTACTTGATTGAAGTGTAACTCACATACACTGAAATGTCCAAACCTTCCGTGTTCAGCTCCGTTGTTATGTATGTGTGTGTACACCTGTGCAACCACCGCCCACAGCAACAAATACCGGGCCGATACCCCCCAAAAAGTTCCCTCGTGCTCCTTCCCTCTTTCTGTCACTATAGGTTCGTTCTGCCTCTTCTCAGACTTGATGTACTTGAAATAATACAGAATATTTTCATTTGTGTCTGGCTTCTTTCACTCAACAAGATGCATCGAGATTAATCCCAATAAAGCTGTGGTGAACATTCCGGTGAGATTTTTTGGTGGACAGAAGCTCTCATTTCTCCCGGGAAAATACTTAATGAGTGGGTTTGCTGGGTCACAAGGTGAACATAGGTTTACTTCTAGTAGACGCTGTCAAACAGAGATGCTACATTGCACTCCTTCCGGGTTACTTTTATTTTTCTTTATTTTTTATTTTTTTATTATTTATTTATTTATTTATTTATGGCTGTGTTGGGTCTTCGTTTCTGTGCGAGGGCTTTCTCTAGTTGCGGCAAGCGGGGGCCACTCCTCATCGCGGTGCGCGGGCCTCTCACCATCGCGGCCTCTCCTGTTGCGGAGAACAGGCTCCAGACGCGCAGGCTCAGTAATTGTGGCTCACGGGCCTAGGTGCTCCGCGGCATGTGGGATCTTCCCAGACCAGGGCTCGAACCCGTGTCCCCTGCATTAGCAGGCAGATTCTCAACCACTGCGCCACCAGGGAAGCCCCCGGGTTACTTTTAAAATGAGCAAGCAGGACTACAGAAATGAAATGTTATCAGTGTCCTCTCTGAGCAGTGTCCCTGTGGCCACACTTGATATATCTCCAAATGTTTCGAAATAACACAAAAAAATCTACCTCATGACATCATTGGATGCCAGTGCTGTCCTGTCATCAGAAGACAGTCAATGTGGCAAAGTCCTGATAATTCTAGAATGTCGAGATACTCATGCAATCTGTTTTTTTTTTTTTTTTTTTTTTTTTTTTAACATCTTTATTGAAGTATAATTGCCTTACAATGGTGTGTTAGCTTCTGCTTTATAACAAAGTGAATCAGTTATACATATACAATATGTTCCCATTTCTCTTCCCTCTTGCATCTCCCTCCCTCCCACCCTCCCCATCCCATCCCTCTAGATGGTCACAAAGCACCGAGCTGATCTCCCTGTGCTATGCGGCTGCTTCCCACTAGTTATCTATTTTACATTTGGTGGTGTATATATGTCCATGACACTCTCTTACCCTGTCACATCTCACCCCACCCCCTCCCCATATCCTCAAGTCCATTCTCTAGTAGGTCTGTGTCTTTATTCCCGTCTTGCCACTAGGTTCTTCATGGCCTCTTTTTTTTTTTTTTTTTTTTTTCCCCTTAGATTCCGTATATATGTGTTAGCATACTGTATTTGTTTTTCTCTTTCTGACTTACTTCACTCTGTATGACAGACTCTAACTCCATCCACCTCATTACAAATACCTCCATTTCATTTCTTTTTATGGCTGAGTAATATTCCATTGTATATATGTGCCACATCTTCTTTATCCATTCATCTGTCGATGGACATTTAGATTGCTTCCATGTCCTGGCTATTGTAAATAGAGCATGCAATCTGTTTTGACAAGTCTCCCAGGTGATTCTGATGACCACTCAAGTTGAGCACCATCATTGCCAAAGTTGAGGCATTTCAGGAATTGTAATACCATGTTCTCTACTTGTGTGTACATTTGAAAGTCTTCATGACTAAAAAAAATTGCCTCTAATATCTGTTTTCTGTTTAGATAATAGTCACAGTGCCTTCCATTTCGTTCTCTATAAGACAAAGATAATTGCATCTCGGGGCTGCTGTGATAATGTGATAGCCGTGCAGTCGCTCTGTGACAGCTCCAGATGCATGTCGTTTTCCATACAGATTTACATCATCACTTTTGTACTTTTCCAAGGCTTCGGACCCCATCATGGACATGACAGGGGGTCTTTGTTGAAGTGAAGGCTTCAGGGAAGCAGAAAAACCCAGCAGTGGATAATTTCCCCTCCTTCCAGGGGCCTTCATCCAATTCTCCAGCAATCTTCTAAATCAGTGATTTTCAGTGTATGGTCCCCAGACCAGCAGCACCAGCATCACCCCGGAACTGGTGAGAAATGCAAATTCTTAGCCCCACCCCCCTCATCCGCCCCAGACCTGCTGAATCAGAACCTCTGGGGGTGAGGCTCAGCAATCTGTGTTTTGGCAAGGTCGGCCCTCCACCTCCCACGTGATTCAGAGGCATGCCGGAGTTTGAGAACCACTGGCGTTTCCGGAGTCCACTGGAGCTGAGCCTTGCCTGGGTTTCTCGGACTGCCGTTGGCCCATGTGCCACCCAGCTTAGATCGGAAATAATCACTGGTGGTGGCCATGCTGTGTTAATCACTTTATCATGATCACTTAAAAGCCCGAGCGAGAGGCTTGGCAGCACAAGAGCTGCGTGCTGATCGGGAGTGCAAGAAGAGGCTCCACAGACCAGACCTGCGGCCAAGTACACAGAGGTGTCTACACGGGGTGATGACTTCTTGGTGGGAAGGGCTGCCCCCTGGGGAGGAAGGGCTTTGGTGGGTGCAGGGCTGGGTGCACTCAAAAGAGGGGGCCCACCACCTTTGCCATCTTGTCTTGCCACCTCACCAGCCACATCTAGCAGCTTCCACTCCTTTGGACCCCATGCTCAAGCCTGAATGAACGTCACGGCCTCTGCTATATCATGCCTCTGAGTGTTTGTCTGAACTCTTTTCTCCACCGACGGCTGGTTAACAGCTCTTTATCCTTCAGTGTGTGGATGAGATGGCCCCTCCTCCTCCAGGAAGCCTTCCCTGACTTCCCACCACTTCCCAGTAAGGGTAAGGTGACCCAGGTGGGCTCCCATCATTTGATTAGGAAGTTGCATGGTGATACTGTCAAGTCATCTTTGGAAAATACCACCTGCCATGACTCCTATGAGAATTAGATAAATTAAGGCCTGGAAAGTCCTCAGCAAAGTGCCTGGCACATAGCAAGTCCTCAGCAGTGTGCAGGCTCTTCTGGGCCTTTATCCTGATATCCATGGCACCAATCACAATGCCTGGAACACAACGGTGCATCTTTATTACTTTTCAATTTGATAGTGGAAGAACCATTTATGCTTAATTGCCATGAAGCCCAAGGATAATCGTTACTATCAGATGTGACTAACAGGTCACATCAATTTCACTGGTCTATTAAATTAAAACTAAGTCTGAACATGAATGCTCACTCTGCATTATTTGTTGTGCATAAGGAATAATCTTCTACTTGAAAATGGGGGGAAACCTATCTGGAGATTCAAGAAAAGGGTAGCGTGGAAAGAGCACTGGATTCAGAGTTAGAAGACCTGGCTGGGAATCCAGGTGCCTCGGAGCAGGAATCTCCAGATCTGCAAAGCAGGGGGCGGCGCTGCTTACTCACAGGGCTGCTGTGAGGAGTGAATGAGATTACACGTGTTCAGGCATTTGGTACACGTTAGTGGACCCTGAAATAGGCTGGGATGGAGGACGGCTGTGTCTGGCAGGCTGGGGCACTGGCAGACGGGCAAACAGCATTCTGAGCCAGGACCTAGCAAAAACAAGCAAGCAAACAAAAAAGCAAAGACCTCTGGGCTGCCCTTGGTTCAGATCTGCCCTTTTGTTCATAAACCTTGACCAGCTTACATGCCTTGTACCATGTCCCTCCGATACCCCCAAGAAACGTCTGTAAACAACTGAGGGACACGAAACATTGCTAACGCTTGCTGCCCGGCTCAGGATGTTTGTACTTGGTTCCTGCCTACACTTGAGAATTTGGCGCTGACTCACACAGGTGGTCCCTGAATTACCCCCACCCCCGCCCAATGTGTCTCTGGAAAGCCCACCCTACGGTGGATGTCACGTTGCAGACTGATGTCTGGCAGTGGTTGATGAGAGCATGGTGACATTGGATGGGTCAGCAGTGAAGCTGGCCTTGGACAGTTTTCTCTCATTTTCTGATAATTTCCTGTGTGTTGCCATGACTTCTCAAGTAGACTGTAGGTAGGCTCCCTGTAGACCATCTGCTTTGTGAATGCTCTCCACTGGCTGTGACTTGCTATGCTTTGCGGCTGTACATTTGCAAGAGTGGGGCAATGGAGGACCCCTAACTCCTTTAGCAGTGGGACAGTCTGCATAAGGGTCCTGGTTTTATTTGCTTGACCTTTGGAATGAGGAGATGGGACTTTAGTTGCTGGTCTGCCCACAAGTGAAGTTATCTGGACCTCAGTGTTCCTATTTGTGAAATGGGCTGATAGCGCTCATTTTTGAGGTTCAAACAGAAATGAATCTGAAAATGTTAAGAAAGGTAACAAAGCAACATACAAATGTAAGGAATAATTAGATTTTTGTGCTAACGTTTTCTATCAGCATCAGTATTCCTATGAAGTTATCAGGACGGGAGGGAAGGAAGGGGAGAGGGAGGAGAGGAGAGGAGGCTCTTTTTCCTTCTTTATCCATGAAATCTTTCATAAATGAAATAAATGATGACCAAAGATGACTACACTTCCCTTCAAAAGGAGACCAAGGAATGGGCATAGTCCCCTGAATGGTTTTTACGCAATTGCTCTGGTCACCTGCCCACCTTTATAAGAGAACTTGAAGATGTTAATTTTTCCACAAGTAATAAGGATCCTTTTTTTCTTTTTGACCTGCTGAAACCACTGCCTTCTCTCGTCTTTTATTTAAAAATATTTATTTCCTGATGATGAAGGTATTTCCTGCTCAGTGTAGAAAACTGGGGGAAATTCAGAAAAAACAAAGAAAACTGAAATCACCCCATGATCCCACCACCCTTTACAGTTTGGTTTGCTCTGCCTTTTGTAAACACCAAGTTATACCACAAACATTTCCTGTTAAAAATTACTCACAAAGGGTTTTTAGTGGCAGCATTGATTTTTTGTGTGTGTACAACTTATTTTTCTCCATCATATATTTTTAGGAAGACAGCACTTTAACAACTGATCTTCGTTTTAATAACCAATCTAGCAACCACAGTTCAAGCACAGCTTGAAAAATGTGTTAAAAATACAAAGTTAAATCATTAATGATGGTGCTAACCAATTCTGACTCTGAATAAACTTGGGTTGTAGTGCATTCATTTCTAAAGTCTCTTTCAATGAATTTAATTAATTATTGAATCATTCTCCTCCTGTTAGGGTTTTAGGCTAATTTAGTTCTTTTTCCCCCCTATTATACATAAGACCAGGATTAGCATCTTTGTGCATGAATCTTAGACTCCTAAGAGAAACATCCCCAAGTTCAGGGAATGGATAATTTTTAAGGCTCTTCATACGTACAGTGAAATAGATTTCTGGAAATGTACCACTTCATCCCTACAGCCTATGTAGTTTTCACCTGGTTCCTTTCCTCACAGTACAGATGTTCTCTATCCACTAGGCTGGAGGAGCTGGAAGCTCAATGATGTCATCACGAAGAAGTTTCTTTCCACCTCCCTCTCTCTTCCAGTCACCTTCATCCCACGACTGGCTTCTCCTTGTGGTCGCAAGGTATTTGCCAACAACTTCCTGCCTACGCATTTCCTCAGAACTCCTTTCTCAGAACTCCCCAGCAAGCCTGGTCACGTGTCCCTGCCTGAACCAGTCGCTGTGGCTGTGGTGGGACTGGCTTAGGCCATTCCTAGAGCACAGTGGAGCTGGCTTTCCCCGAAGTTGCTGGGGTGTAAGTGGGTGGTATGGATGTGCAATAAAAACTAGGGTAGTCGGATAACAAGAGGCGGGGAGAAGGGATGCTGAGGCAGCAACAAGGCCGGCTACATCCTGGATGAGTTATTCCGAATATTCTAGAAAAAAGTCTGCCATTGACACACAAGTTTTCTCAGAACACACCTTCCAAATGGAATGTCTCTTCAACTTTCTTGCCACTCACCTTCCTAAGTTTCTGAAAAATCATCGCCTCTAGGTTGCCAAGCACTTTCCCCCAAAGCTGATCCTCCTAGACACCGAACACCTAAGTTAACTAAGTTTACTTGTAACAACACATACTCTAATCTTCCCCATTATTCTAGGTCATCAGCACTGGAACAGTTACCTCACCTTCCTGTACAGCTGTCTGCTTACAACTGGCAGCAAGAACGTAGCCAGAACATTTATGTAAGGCCAAGTTAGGAAATACTTCTCAGGTTGCCCTTTTTCAGTGTTAAGTGTGCACACGTCTGTCCCAGGCTTCTATGGGCTTTCCTCGGAAATATGGTGGGTCTGGTCCCAGACCACCAAGATAATGCGAGTCACAAAAATTTTTTGGTTTCCCGGTGCATAGAAAAGTTCTGTTTACACTATACTGTAGTCTATGAAGTGTGCAGTAGCATTATGTCTAAAAAACAATGTACATACTTGATTTAAAAATATTTCACTGTTGGGCTTCCCTGATGGTGCAGCGGTTGAGAGTCCGCCTGCCAATGCAGGGCACACGGGTTCGAGCCCTGGTCTGGGAAGATCCCACATGCCGCGGAGCAACTGGGCCCGTGAGCCACAGCTACTGAGCCTGCGCGTCTGGAGCCCGTGCTCCGCAACAAGAGAGGCCGCGATAGTGAGAGGCCCGCGCACCGCGATGAAGAGTGGCCCCCGCTCTCCGCAACTAGAGAAAGCCCTCGCACAGAAACGAAGACCCAACACAGCCAAAAATAAATAAATAAAAAATTAAAAAAAAAAAAAGAAATATTAAAAAAAAAAATTTTACTGCTAAAAAATGCTAACCATCACCTGAGCCTTCAGGAGTCCTAATCTTTTTGCTGGTGGAGGGTCTTGCCTGGATGTTGATGGCTGCTGATCAGGGCGGTGGCTGAAGGTCAGGGCATCTGTGGCAGTTTCTTAAAATAGGACAACAGTGAAGTCTGCTTCATCAATTGACTCTACCTTTCACAAATGACTTCTCTACAGCCTGCAGTGCCGTTTGATAGCATCTGACCCATAGATCTTCTTTCCAAACTGGAGTCAATCCTCTCAAACCCTGCCACCGTTTTATCAACTAAGTTTATGGAACAGTCTGAACCCTCGGTTGTCATTTCAACAAGCTTCACAGCATCTTCACCAGGAGCAGATTCCATCTCAAGAAACCACTGTCTTTGCTCATCCATAAGAAGCAAACTCTCTTCTGTTCAAGTTTTATCAGGAGATGCAGCAATTCAGTCCCATCTTCAGGCTCCACATTTAATTCTAGTTCTCTTGCTATTCCCACCACATCTGCACTGACTTCCTCCACTAAAGTCTGAGGGCTGGAATCAACTTCTTCCAAACTCCTGTCAATGTTGATATTTTTTACCTCTTCTCATAAATCAAGAATGTTCTTAATGGTATCTAGAACAGTCAATCCTTTCCAGAAGATTTTCAATTGACTTTGCCCAGATCCGTCAGAGTAATCACTACCTATGGCAGTCAGAGTCTATGAAAAATGTTATTTCTTAAATAATAAGCTGAAATGACTCCTTTATCTATGGGCTGCAGAATGGATGTCGTGTTAGCAGGCATGACAACATTATCTCATTGTACATCTCCATCAGTGCTCTTGGGTGATCTGGTGCCTTGTCAATGAGCAGTAATATTTGGAAAGGAATCTTCTTCTGGGCAGTAGGTCTCACAGTGGGCTTAAAATAGTCAGTAAACCATGTTGTCAACAGATGTGCTATCATCCAGGCTTTGCTGTTCCACTTACAGAGCACAGGCAGGGTGGACTTAGCCTAACCTTTAAGGTCCCTAGGATTTTCAGAATGGTAAATGAGCACTAGATTCAACTTAAAATCACCAGCTGCATTAGCCCCTAACAACAGAGTCAGCCTGTCCCTTGAAGCTTTGAAGCCAGGCACTGACTCCTCCTCTCTAGCTATGAAAGTCCCAGATGGCATCTTCTTCCAGTAGAAGCCTGTTTTGTCTACACTGAAAATCTATTGTTTAGTGTAGCCACCTTCATGAATTATCTGATCTTCTGCACAACTTGCTGCAGCTTCTACATCAGCACTTGCTGCTTCACCTTGCACTTTTATGTTAAGGAGACGGCTCTTTTCTTTAAACCTCATGAACCAACTTCTGCTAGCTTTAAACTTCTCTTCTGCACCTTCCTCATCTCCCTTAGCCATCACAGAATTGAGGAGATTTAGGACCTGGCTCTAGGTTAGGTTTTTTTTTTTTTTTTTTTTTTTTTGGCTTAAGGGAATGTTGAGGCTGGTCTGATCTTCTTTTTATCCAGACCCCTAAAACTTTCTACATATCAGCAGTGAGTCTGTTTTGCTTTCTTATCATTCGTGTATTCGCTGAAGGAGCACTTTTAATTTCCTCCAAGAACTTTTCCTTTGCATTTACAGCTTGGCTGTTTGGCACAAGAGGCTGAGCTTTCAGCCTGTCTGGGCTTTTGATATGCTTTCCTCACTAAGTTTAATCATTTCTAGCTTTTGATTTAAACTGAGAGACATGTGAGTCTTCCTTTCGCTTGAACACTTAGAGGTCATTGTAGGGTTATTAATTGGCCTAATTTCAATATTGTTGTGTCTCAGGGAATAGGGAGGCCTGAGGAGAGGGAGAGAGACGGGGAATAGCTGGTTGGTGGAGCAGTCAGAACACACACATTTACTGATTAAGTTTGTCATCTTATAGGGGCATGGCTTGTGGTGCCCCCAAACAATGAACAATAGTAACATCAAAGATCACTGATCAAAAAAAAAAAAAAAAAAAAGATCACTGATCACAGATCACCATAAGAAACATGAGAAAGTTTGAAATATTGGGAGAATTACCAAAATGTGACACAGAGGCATGACACGAGAAAATGCTGCTGGAAAAATGGCACCAATAGACTTGCTCCACATAGGGTTGCCACAAACCCTCAATTTGTATAAAACACAGTATCTGTGAAGTGCAGTAAGGTGAAGCGCAATAAAACGAGGTCTGCCTGTATGCCTGGATTGTTTTTTTTCTGTGAAAAATCTCTCTTTTCAATTTAATAATTGTCTAGGGAACAGAAATACAGACTTTTAAATTAATATTCTACCCAGGGCTGCATCTTCAGTTAGTGTTTTTAAATGTCTGTCCTCTAAGCAGAGATATTTTATGTATTTAAAATCTTTTGTGTGCTGATACCCTGAAGGGATTTTCCTATGAAGAGAGCAATTTAAAAATGTACAAAAGCAACTGACACTGAACATTCTTGTCTCTAGATTTTCTTACAGTTTTAAAATATTGGCTAAATATTTACCTTTTGGGGCTATGAGTTGGAAATAGCAATGGAGAGAGATTAAATGCCTAAAGCATTTCATTGATTTGCCATGAGTGTGGAAATACATCAAATTAAAACCCACCCGGCTCTATCAAAGAGAAGGTGATGGTTCTGGAAGGGCTGAGAGGTGAATGCAGACAGTGAGCACAGACAGCAGAGTGTAAGCACACTCTATACCATCCCTGTAATAACATTTTTCAACCCCAGAAACCTATTCTTCCTGTTATGCTGGCTGTGTTGCATGTGGCTTTGCTTTTTCCTTCTTTCTCAAGAGAAAAATTAAACCCAGTTCAAAACTTATAGCTTTAGCTGAGTAACAGAGAATCATTTTGTTGTCTAAAAACCCACACTTAAAAATTATTCATGAACAAAGTCTCTCAGTATTCAAAAGAAGAAATGATTTCCTTTCAGCCAAAAATAAATTTTTGGTGGTTTTTTGGGGTAAACTTTTAAGGCAACACAAAGGGTCATGCTCTTGAAAAGCCACATATAAAGACATGACAGCAAGTCTCCTCCGCATGGACGCAAATGAATCACGGATCTCTTGAAATAGATCTCTTTGGCGCTACGGGTTCAGGAAAGGCCTACAGCTGGTTGTGGTTTATTTGGAAGACATTTCAAAGTGGCTTATGAAACCTTTTACTCCAGAAGTTACTTCCTATGTATGTGTCCATGATTATAGAAATCACACTCTCACACACACACACACACACACACAAACATAAAAGCAGGCTTCTTTCTTTATGACTGTTTCCAGAAACAGAGACCTCTTAGGTTACAGTTTTTCTGCCTCTTATGGAGACTTGATTGCAATATAAAGTACTTTAAAAATCTACCAGGTAATGAAAGAGAATGTAAAAAAGAATATATGTGTATATAAATATATATAACTAAATCACTTTGCTGTACACCTGAAACTAACACAACATTGTAAATCAACTATATTTCAATTAAAAAAAAAATCCACCAGGTACATGCAAGGTGAACATGCTTCTGGGAGTGTGAGAGGGAGAGATGGACAGAGAGGCAGCACACACAAACCCTGACTAGTTATTTCAGCTCTTCTTGCAAAATCAGCGAGTCAGAGGCTGTCCGGGTGATGACTGGGAACGCAGCTCCAGAAAGATCGCAGCCCCGGTCACCTGCAGGTCTGCGTCACTGAAGCTGAAGCTTCATGGCTACATGCGGGACCCAAAGAGGCCTCTCGTGTTCCCCACCCCCACTCACTCCCACCCTCCACCCCACCTCTCCCTCTTGGTGTCCCCTCCCCCCTACCTTTTTGGACACACAACCCAAGAACATTCTTCATTGTTCCTTTCAAAGGTCTGGGGTGGGTGTCATTAGACACTGAAGAAATCCCAACTCTCCTTTATAGGGGGAAACAGAGCTTGGCTAAGGAATTAGATGAACAGGAAAACCAACGCAAACAACACACAACAGAAAGAAAACAGCACTGCCACACGAGCAGAAGAGAGGAGGCCACGGGGCCATGCCCACAGAGTGCACGGCCAAACCCTCTCCCTACCATCAACTATACTAACGTTTCTGTGGTTTTTTGTTTTGCAGTTTGAAAAATCACCCAAGATACACTGCCATTCCAGCAAGAACCACCTTGCCTAAAAACACTTCCTCTAAGTGCACATCTGCCTCCGGAACGGGGTTCTTCCCACTGTCTCATAATATCTAATAACAATGTTACAAAATATTAGGGCTTGGAGATTTGGAGCCTTTTGGTCCGATATGTTCCACCAAATATGGTACCTGTGTCTGTGTGGTCAGCAAGATGGTTTTTAAGGTACATGCAAGTATTTATCCTTTTAATGGTTATGAGCTTATTTTAATCTGTATTAGAAAAAAATACCACCAGCACATCAGCCACTGTGCTCAGAGCACCACTTAAGGCGAGCTCATTACTAAGTTCTAAGGCTAGTGTCTCATTAGATGCTTTCTGTGCCAACCAGTTGGCATGTGAGACTCATGCCACCGGCGATCCCCAGACTTGAGGAGATGGGTCTCTCCAACCACGCTGGCCTGGGGGCTGTGGACAGTGTCTCCTGGCAATATCACCCTAGGCAACCCCATGAGGATGAAGAACTCCCCCCAGCCCCCGGCCTCAGGCTTCAGCAATAGGTCTCCTTTCTTGAGTCAGATGCCACATTACCCTGGATTGTGAAACATTTAATGAAAAAAGAATCTGGCATTTTTAAAAGTTAGGTTTACAAACTTGATGCATTCTTAATATTAGCAATTTATCTATTTCTAATACACTGCCTGAGAAAATAAGGTCTATGAAGACATCAACAAGATAATTAAGATTCATTATAAGCTACAGCACTTTGCAAGTAAGTATCCAGTTTAATTATAACAAACCACTGTGAGCAAATTTAACTAAGTATATAAAAACATTAGTTAAATACAATTCTCTGGAAATATACATTATACCTACAGCTGTTTTTACAGTGAGATTCTTCCTTTTTTTTTCCCTTTTAATTCTCAAAATGGCAAATCACTGTATGGTCCTGGATCTCCAAGCTATAAAACTGAAATATGTGTTTCCAGCGTAGCAGACGGTGACCAGGAAGGCGAAGAACTGGAGAAAACAAAGCATAATAGAAATGGGGTTTAGGGCACATCCTAATTAGCACAAGTTATCATTTCACCTCTACTGAATAATGCACTTATGGCATCCCTTGACTCCAAGCTTTCTCATCTAAAACTGCTTTATTGGTTCAATTACCTTCCTTCTGAAACAATTTCAGACTAGGCTGTTTTTCTTTTTGGGAACCTATCTGGAAAGCCTGTAGTCTTACTCCAATAAGCCCAGGGTGTTCACGTGGGGGTGAATATGGTGGTGTGCATCTGAGAAAAGCCTGTGTATTTCTAATTTAGTATCGGTGATTTTAGACCAAGGCTTAACCTCAGATTGTCACAGGCTCAGTTTACACAAACAAGCTGAGTGGGCGGAAGGAAGCCAGGGGCCCCCAGGGGGTGTGAGTGCAGAGCTGGGAAAACGCCGGGCCCTCTCCTGGGGCAACCACAGCCCAGTTCCACCTGATTCTTCATTTTTTAAAAAATTTTATTGACGTCCAGTTGATTTACAATGTTGTGCTAATTTCTGCTGTATAGCAAAGTGACTCAGTTATACATATATGTACGTTCCTTTTCATGTTCTTTTCCATGATGGTTTATCGCAGGATATTGAATATAGTTCCCAGTGCTATACAGTAGGACCTTGTTGTTTATCCATCCTATACATACTAGTTTGCATCTGCCCAGCTGACTACTCGTGCTGTGTGCTAACTTGAGCCCTGTGACTTTTAATCTCACGTGGATCCACGCTCTTTACCCTTCAATAGAGATTTTGAAATATAGGTCAAGAATACGATAAACACCCATGGATCACCCACCAGCTTTAACATCATACTGTTGGTCTTCCTGTCTAACTGCCCGCCTCCCGCCCCCATCACTTCTACTGCGGATGGAATGTTATAAGGCCCATCTCAGAGAAACTTTTTTTTTTTTCAGAGTAACTTTTAAAATTAGTTTTTTAAATCTGAAAAATACACACTTATGGTTTAAAAATGCAAACAGTACAGAAGCACATAAATTAAAAAGTAGAAGCCCCTCATCCCACACTCCTCATGGCCCATCACAGTCCCTGGAAGGAACCTCTGCTGGTGTCTATCTTCCCAGGCATCCTTAGAGCATAAACAAACATTTCTACTTCAACACACAGAATCCTAGTGTGCTCATCTTCTGCCTCTCTCTCCCACGGACACTGTAGGCGGAATTATTCTTAGAATCCCTCAAATGTTTTTTTCTCCCTCAAACACTTATTTTGTTCTAGCATTTGTCTTTCACTCGAGCGGACTCTTTCAGCCTCTTTGTGCTCCAGGCCAACGGGAGGCCCCATGATGCTCAAACCAGGAAGTTCATTGCCAAGGTGTCCCTCCCGCAGGTGATGCTTTTCCCTGCAGGTTAACTTTGTCCTCCTCGCCCTCAGCCGGCCTTGGGGAGGGAGGAGGAGACCGTGGGGATGAAGTGCTCACTCACCGACGAGGCTGCCCAGCTGTTGAAGTTGTGACTGTCCCTCTCCGGGGAGACAGAAGACGCATCCACAATAGCGGCTGAGAGGTATAAGACGAAGGCACTGCCATTAAAGCACAGACCCTGGGAGACAGAGGTGCAGAGTGTTTAGGGAGCCTGGGAAGGTCTGGGCACACCCGGATCTCAGAAGCGGCCAGAGGCACACCTCGGCTGTGGCAAGGGGCCCACCTGGACTCGTGAGGGGGCAGGGGACAAGGGCGATGAGAAGGCAGCTCCTCGGCGCCTTGGGGGTACTCGGTGCACGCTGCTTCCTCGCTTACCAACGCTTTGAGGGGCTGCAAAGGGGCTCCTCAGTTGGAGCAGCGAACAAAATATCCCAACCAGAAGGCAGACGCGTCTGACGTTTAGCATCTGCCAGCAGCGAGTAAAATTTTCAAAATTTGGCTGTAAACATCTTAAAACTGGGGGAGTTTACACAGAAACCCAGATTTCTGGATTCTCTTAGGAAGGGGAAAAAAACAACAACAACAGAAGATCTAACGATCCTGGGAGCACATTTCCAGCTTATTTCTCTGTGAAGAATACCCTGCGGTTGTTTAAGTCAGTGCATCTGGGTGGCAAGGATTCAACAGGGTTTACGCTCACTTGCATGACTTTCTGGTCTCTTCACACGTGTGAGTGTGGAACCCCAACATGGAGGGGTGTCCTGACTGCTGGCCAGGGTTCTAATCACTACTCAGGCAGAGGAGCTCCCGGAGCAGGATGACATCAGAAAAAACTGCTGGATGGAAGTTGAGAGACATGGGCCCAATTGTGCGTGAACCCGTGCAGAGTCAGGAGGCTCCAAACCTCAGTTTCCTTAGCTATAAAATGCGGACACACCTCACGATGATAAATTCTGAAAATGCAAATCAGAGCATTTTCAAACCCGGGAGTTTCAGAAGGGAGCAGTGTTAAATAAGAAAAAAAAAAAAAAAGTAACATTAAAGGCAATATTTTAAGTTCTTAATGTAATAAATCAATGAAGGAGGCTTAGGCTTGGAGGAGAGACAGACTAATAGATGCTCTAGGCCAGAGGTCAGCAAAATAAGAACCCCGACCAGCAGTCAGGAGACCAAGACTTTGAGTCCCTTCAGAACTGTCACAAAATAGCTAAAAATATGGAAGTGGCTTTGGCACTGGCTAATAAAGAGCGGCTGGAGAGTTCTGAGGCACATGCTAGAAATATGGATGTTTAAGGAGATTCTGGTGAGGTCTCAGATGGAAATGAGGAATATACGTTATCGGAAACTGGAGGAAAAGTGATCCTTGCTATAAAGTGGCAAAGAACTTGTCTGAAAGGTGTTCTAGTGTTTTGTGGAAGGGAGAACTTCAAGCAATGACATCGAACGTTTAGCTGAGGAAATTTTTTTAGCAAAGTGCTGAAGGAGTGGCCTGGTTCCCCCGACAGCTTGGAGGAAAATGCAAAAGGAGAGAGATGAATTGAAGAAGGAATCATTAAGCAAAAAAGAACCAGAACCGGGACTTCCCTGGCAGTCCAGTGGTTAAGACTCCGCACTTCCAATGCAAGGGGTGCGGGTTCGATCCCTGCTCAGGGAACTAAGATCCCACATGCCGCACAGCGTAGCCAAAAAAACAAAAAAAACAAAACAAAAAAGAAGGTTTTGAAAAATTCTCAGCTCAGCCATATTGCGAAAAATGAGAAAGCTCTTTCAGAAGAGAACACTCAGGGTGTGGCCGAACAGCCTTTTGATAAACAGATTACAGGTACAAACCACAGATCTAATCGACCATCTTAGCAGAAGCCAGGAATAGGTAAGGGATTATACCAGTAGAAACATTACCAGTTTGAACTGAAGGGGATGCAGACGGGCCAAAATGAAGGAGGGCTGTGGAACTTCTTGGATTCTATGGGACAGAACCATAGAACTATTTGACTGCGAAATAGCTTTATCTTTCAGGAAAAGAATGAATCGCCCGAAGGTGATTCAGAGATCATCAGGGCTGCCACTCCCATCGCGGGCCCAGTGGGCAGGCTGGTTCCTCCTCAGTTTCAAAGGGTGGGATTTCTGTGAGTCAGGATATCCCTACCCAGTGCCACAGGGGCAGGGCCACCCTGCAGAGACACCAGGGTGACATTGCTACCCCAATGCACCGGGAAGGCAGAGCACTGAACCAAAAAAAGGATTGTTCTGGAGCCTTAAGATCAGATGGAATTTGCCTTGTAACTTTTGGGCTTGCTGGGGACCTGTCACCCCTTCCTTCTTTCCTATTTCTCCCTTTTGAAATGGGAATGTCTATCTGTACCTGTCTCACCGCTGTATTTTGGAAGCACTCAATTCGTCTGGTTTCACAGGTTCATAGCTGGAGAGGAATTTTGCCTCGGGATGAACTGTACCTCGAGCCCCACCCATATCTGACATAGATGGTATTTAAAGGAGACTTTGGACCAAGACTTTAGTTGATGCTGGAATGAGTTTGGGGGATGTTGAGATGGAACAAATGTATTTGCATGTGAGATGGTCATGATTGGGGGGGCAGAATTTTTTTAATATATTATTATTTTTATTAATATTAGTATTTTTTATAAATTTATTCATTTTTATTTACTTATTATTTTTGACTGTGTTGGGTCTTCGTTGCTGCACGCAGGCTTTCTCTAGTTGAGGCTAGTGGGGGCTACTCTTCATTGCGGTGCACAGGCTTCTCATTGCAGTGGCTTCTCTTGTTGCGGAGCATAGGCTCTAGAGCACGTGGGCTTCAGTAGATGCGGCACGTGGGCTCAGTAGTTGTGGCTCGTGGGCTCTAGAGCGCAGGCTCAGTAGTTGTGCCGCATGGGCTTAGTTGCTCTGTGGCAGGTGGGATCTTCCCGGACCAGGGCTCGAACCCATGTCCCCAGCATTGACAGGTGGATTCTTAACCACTGCGCCACCAGGGAGGCCCAGGGCAGAATATTATGGACTGAATGTGTCCCCCCAAATTCATATGTTGAAGCCCTAACCCTCAACGTGATAGTATTTGGATACGGGGCCTTTGAGGTAATTAGGGTTAGAGGAGCTCATGAGAGTGGGGCCCCCCTGAGAGGGTTAGCACCCTTCTAAGAAGAGACGAAAGGGAGCTCACATCCTCTCTTTCTCTCTCTGCCATGTGAGGACACAGCAAGATCAGCAGGCATCTGCAAGCCAGGAGGAGAGCTTGCACCGGAAACCAGCTGTACTGACACCTGATCTTAGACTTCCAGCCTCTAGAACTGCGAGAAATTTCTGTCATTGAAGCTTCCCGTCTAGGGTATTCTGTTTTGGCACCCAAGCAGACAAAGATAGGTTCTGTAATCTACACATTTTCTTATCTATTCCCCCTGCCCCGCCCCCAGGCTGTGTCTCCCTTTGTAATCATGCACCCAGCATGCAGTCAGGACAAGAATCCAGTCACTCTTGACTACTCCTGCTCCCCAGTGTGAGGTCACCTAGTTGTTCTAACAGTGACTTTCATTTTTCATTCCAACTCTTCACCTCTCAACATCAAAGAACTCTGGTACACAAAGGGTTAAAGCCACGGCCCCAGGAGGGGTTTGGAGGCCAGAAGATCTGCTGAGGCTATGCCCAGACACACCTGTTCCTAGGTGACACTGTTTATAGGGAATTAACAAAACAAGAGTGTACGCAGAGAACAGAGCTTCTCTTGATTCAGTCTTCTGGGGACTGGTTTGCTACTTTGCCTAAAAGGAATTCCTGGACCTTCCAACAGTGCTGTGTCACGCTCAGGTGTAAAACACCTGTGCTGCGTTCTCCCTGACTCTGCCCTCTGCTTTGTTGGCAGAGACAATCCCGAATTGTCTGGAGAAGGACTAAATTCCGTCCTACCTAATGGGCAGTGAACAAGAAGAACGCCCACGGTTTCCTTACCACCGCGGTCCAGGGCACCTGGGGGATCCTGGTGTAGGTCATCGTTATGTAGATGATGAGGAAGAAGACGGTGAGGACCCAGTAAAACACAGCGACAAACATGACCCAGCCAAACGCAGGGACCCGGAAGTACTCAGTTCCAGCGATCAGTGTCCATACCAGCAGCCCCAGAACCTGTGAAACGGGAGAGGCCGTGGAAAGGAAAAGGGAGGTGGAAGAGAAGATGGAGAAGGAGGAGGAAGTGGGGACAGAGAAAAAAGTAATTATACAAAGTGTCAATCACAATTTTTACTCATATATATGGGTACATGTACCAAATGTGATCTGGCCGCAAGCTCACATTCTTGCAAATGCCAGGAAGGTAAAATGAATGAACAGAACAGGCAGGGCAGAGACCAGGACAAACAAGAAACCCACGCCTTGTTTCTGGGGGAAGTCTCTGCCCAGCTCCGGCCAGCTGTGGGCTGGTTTTCTCCATCTTTCTCCCACCCCCACCCCCAGGAGAACACAGAAACTCAAGTTTGTACATGATGACCTCGATTTTTAAATGTCAGCACTAATAAAGAGGGGCAAAACAACACACATCTGTGGCTGGAATCTGCTCCCGATAGCTGTCAAGGGAACAAGACATAAGTTATGCATTTATTCCAGCAACGGTCACCCGACTTCACTGCTGCTACAGAGCAAGACCAGCCCGAAGCCCCACCACATCACCACTGAGTGAAGGAAGGATGCTGGTCTACGCTGTGTGAGTCTCTGGTCCTCAAGGAGGGAGGCCACGGCGAGGTGTGCCTTCCAGGGCCCAGGAGGACTTTATTCCTAACCCATAGGAAGGAAAGTTGGCATCTAAACCCTATTCCCAGGAGACAGCATCAGGCATGTGGGACGGACTCTGGCAGCAGATCTGGCTGCTGTGTAACTTGGGACAAGCGATTTCCTTCCTGTCTCAGCTCTCTCCATGGGATGTGGGACAAGACATGAAACTGACTCTGATCACAAAGCTGGTCATTCGGCGTTGACACCTGAGCACCTGCCCTGAGCACATGCCACAGGCCAGGCTTCCTGCTCCGTGGGCCCCGAGGGTAGAGCAGGGCAGAAACCAAACAGACCTGCTCATGCACGACTTAGAGTCTCATGGGGGGAAATATCTGAATAGTTACAGTTGGGAAAATGCTCTGAAGGAAATAAAGGGTGTGACAAGGGTCTGTGACGGGGGCTGTGACCTTTTTGGCAGGAACAACAAATGTCAGAGGGGGCTGTGCTGAGGAAGAGCCTGAAGACCCTCTGGGAGCTAGTAAGACGGGCAGAAGACACCGTCCCAGGCAGAGAGCATGGCATGGGCAGAGGGCTGCTGGGGAAGGGCCTTCTAGAACCTGCAGGAGAGTGGAGGACGTTAGGACATGGGTACAAGATGTTAGAGGGCTTGGGGAGGGTCAGATTACGTGGGCCCAGGACACCTAAGGATTTTGTACTTTATCCTAAGAGCTACAGGAGGATTCTGAGCAAGACAATGATAAGATCAGGTTAAGTTTTTGCAAGATCACTCTGACTGCATGGTGAGAACAGGCAAGCAGAGTGTGGGTAGGGGTAGGGAAGCACTTTGGAGACGGCTGTAATAATCCAAGTGGAAGAAGATGATGCGCCAAGATGCTGGTGAATACTGGGAAGTGAGTGATTCAAGGCAAATTTCAGAAGGAGACAGGACCTTCACAGATTTGATAGATCAGATTAGGATAAAGTGGAATTACCCCCAGGTTTCTGGAAAGACTCCCCAGTGGATTAGGGTGTCACTTCCTCAGCTGGAAAGATGAAACAGGAACAGGTTAAAGGGCTGACCTGGGCTCAGTTTACAACCTATCCAGTCTAGGGGAGCCAGGGACCTCAGGATGGGGTTAGAAGTGGACAGTCCAGGGGGAAGAGTTCAGGCCCCTCTTTAGGAAAGAAGACTTCCTGTTAGGATCACTTAGCCCTCAGACAGGCTTCCAGGGGACCTTTTAAACTGTTCACTGAGACAAGCCCACTTCCCTGGCGAGGTCTGGATGTCTGTGCTGGGGAGCAGGGAACAGACTCTAAGTGCTGCTGCTTCCCCTCCTTAGAGCTGAAAGTTGATGTTCTTTTATCTGCTTGATGTCGTATATGAATGCCAAAGAAACATTTAATGGAGATATATTTTTGTGTTTACATTTGTGGCAATGGAATTTATTGCAAGTGAAGAAGCACAAAACAGGATAAAATCCCAGAAGGTGCCAAGCCTCAACACCCATGGGGTTTTGGTCTGGAATTCATCACAACTGACAGGTCATCTACACACACAGGTGTGCTATTCCGCTGGATCAGTAAGACAGGTAACACACCTCATCCAGCATGGTAGGGTCTGAAACAACAACAAGGGCTTCTTGATTCAAACTGAAGGGGTCAGAAGGGGCCTCTGTTGATTCACACAGGAAATAACCACAGGAAGAACCACGGCAACGTGGCAGCTGTCTCTCCAGGAGTGTGCAAGAGTTTAAGAGTTGCCAGCGTAAGCCTGTGCCAGCTAAACAGGCTTGGCTAACAGCTCTTGGCTCTGAATGTGAAAATGGTTTTCATTATTAAAGCAAGTGGAGTCCACTATCCAGAGACGCTCTGTCTAAAGTGCTAGCGGCGGTCATCTTTTACACACAGAGATAATATCGCTAACTGAGCTGTCTCTCAAAAAACAGGAATCCTTGACCCAAGATCTCACCAGCATACACAGGAAAAGAACTGTCAAGAAAAGAATTACTCTACCCAAGTGAATTTCCTAGGTAAGTGAAATATATCCAGAAGCACACTTTTTGTCTCTCACTATAACCAATACTGATGAAAAGCACTCTACAAAAATAGCTCCGTGTGTGTGTGTGTACGTGTGTGTGTGTGTGTAACTAGATCTTTATTTGTTTAGACTACAAAAATACTGTTTGTTTTTTCACTGATAAACATTATTTTAAGCCAACCCTTTTTTTTGAATGGTAAATCTAAGACAAAAAAGTTTACGAAAGTGGTAAGTGCAGGTAAAAATAAGCACAGCAGTATAAAAACTATATATAAAACACACAAAGAAGTCACAAACACCAGTTGTAAATTCTCGAGAAACCAATATAAAAATTTTACATCCAGCCTTCCTAACTTCTTTCGCTTGCATTTATAACTACCACCTGCAAATCCTTTTCTTTCTCCTTTAAAAATACGGATCACTCAGTATATGGTGCCTATAACTTGTTTCTTTCCGTCAGCCATGCCACCGAGGACCTCTTTCCAGATCTATGTCGATTTTAACAGCTGCCCAGTTTTCCATAATTCATGTAACCAGTTCCCTATGGAGAAAAATTTAAGTTGTCTCCTTTATGTTTGTACAAAAAATACCCAGGGAACATTCTTATATAATGTATACCTCTGCAAACCTGAATTCCAGGATAGATTTCTAGAAGTGGAATTTCTAGAATATTTTAAGCTTTCAAATTACTGTCAAATTACTCATCAAAAAACTTGTGCTGATTCATCCTCTCATCTGAGTATGCCTGCTCTTCCCTTCCAACCTCATTAAATGCCCAGGTTTTAAATGATTAAAAACCTGACTGAAAAACAAAAGAGATCTCATGTTTTGCCCTTCACTGCTTGACTGAAGTACAGCACAGAGAAAAGTGTACAAATCCTAAGTGAACAGCTCAATGAATTTTCACAAACTGGACCAACTTGTGTCACCAGCATCCACTCAAGAAAGAGAACATGTCTAGCACCGCTGCGGCGGTGGGGGGGGGGGGGCTCCATCACGCCTAGTTACTCCTTCCCTCCTCCGAGGGTCCCACCTCCCCTGGTTTCTGTCATCCTGTTTTGGAACTTCACAGAGATGGAATCCTATTGTCCATGCTCCCATGTTTGATTTCTCTCACTCAACATTGTTTCATCCACGACACTGAACGTCATTTGTTCACTCTCTCAGCTGCCCCAGCGATGGTTCTCAAACGTCAGAATCAACTGAAGGGCTTGTTAACCTACAGGTGGATGGGCTTCCCCCCAGAGTTTGTGATTAGTAGTAGGTCTAGGAAGGGATCTGAGAATCTGCATTTCTAAGTTCCCAGGGGATACTGCTGGTTCAGGGACCACACACTAAGAACAGATGTGCTGTATCCTTCTTGTTTATTTTAGTTTGCATTTTCCTGATCAGTCGAGGATGGAAGAGCATCTTTTCAAATGCTTATTAGCCACTTCTAGTTCTGATTTATTGATGTTTTAAAAAAATCACTTTCTTACTGATCTGTAGAAATCTTTACATAACAGGGATGGTAACAAACTACATATGTGGCAATATTTTCCCATCCAGCTTTTTTAAATTCAGTCTTTAGTCACACGGGAGTTTAAAATTTTTACACAGTTAACTGGTAGCTCTTTGAGCCTTCTTCTATTCCTATGTGCTTAGGAAGGGCTTCCTCAGCACAAGATTATAAAAATATTCTCCTATATTTTCTGACAGTTTTGTGTGTATGCTTAAATCTTTAAACAAACTAGAATTGAATTCTATATACAGGGTGAAGAAAGTCCAACTTTATTTTTTTTCTAGCAGATGGTCAGGTGATCTGTTATCACTTACTGGTGACTTCTCACATTTTGGGTCAGTTTCTGGAATCTTCATTCCACTCATCTGTGTTGACTGCTGTGCCAGCACCAATTCCTGTAGCTTCAGCATGTATTGTAGGCTTTTGGGTAAAGATGTCAAAATGGACACATGAATCTAACTTTGTTCCTTCCCCAAACCCTTCTAAAATTATCATCAGAATGAGATGAATAGGAAAGGAGACAAAAGGGACACATTTTTGGAAGGGGCTCCCCTGAGTACACAGCAAAATGGATGAAAACAGACTCAACCGAGGTTCAGAAATCTCAGAACCTCAGGTGCAAAGAGAAGATGTTTTGAACAATCAAAGAACCACCAAGGATCAGAAAACAGAAAGGCTTTTAACCTTTTCCAGAAGCAGACAGAATGTTAGAAAATAATGGCAAATGCTTTCAAATTGGAAAGTGGTTTCTAACCCAGAAATTACCCAGGAAAATAATCAATGAAGAGCAAGAGGCAGACTTTTTTTTTTTTTTCAGATATGCAACATCTAAAAAAAAATCCACCTTCCACACCTTCTCTCTCAGTAATCTACTGAAGGATATGACCCAACAAAATGAGGGTATAAACTCTAAAAGAGGAACTACTGAGTAAACCAACAGAACTCTGTGGGAGAAAGGTGAGGGTAATCCCCAGAAGGAGGGGAAATCCAGGCATGACAAACGCCCCAGGCACAGAAGGTAACCAGGTCAGATCGCAGCCGAGTGACTCAAAAGACAGGGACTTCCCTGGTGGTCCAGTTGTTAAGACTTCACACTCCCAATGCAGGGGGCCCCCGGTTCCATCCCTGGTCAGGGAAGATCCCCCATGTCGCAACTAAAAGATCCTGCGTGCCGCAACTAAGACCCAGCGCAGCCAAATAAATAAATAAATATTTAAAAAAAACAAAAACAAAAGACAGGCATGGTGAAGGCCATCACCACCGTGCCTTTCGTCACTTTACCTTCTTCTTAACCTGGTGAGTCTATTAGGGAATCTGCTCCACCCCAAGTGAGGGAGGAAGCCAAGAAAGAGGAAGACAAGGGATCCAGGAAACCAGAAAGTCAGCCCAACAGAAAGGTAAAGGGAATGCCAAGGTGAAGGGAGATCCCCAGGAGAAATGCATCCAAGATAAAAATGAGAACTCTGATTATCTGATGGGAATGGCTTGTGGGAAACTTTACTGAAAGGCTATTAGAAAAATGCGAGGTGGGGCTTCCCTGGTGGCGCAGTGGTTGAGAGTCTTCCTGCCAATGCAGGGGACGCAGGTTCGAGCCCTGGTCTGGGATCCCACATGCCGTGGAGCAACTGGGCCCGTGAGCCACAATTACTGAGCCTGCGCGTCTGGAGCCTGTGCTCCGCAACAGGAGAGGCCGCGATGAGGAGTGGCCCCCGCTTGCCGCTACTAGAGAAAGCCCTTGCACAGAAACGAAGACCCAACACAGCTAAAAATAATAAAATAAATAAATAATAATAATTTTTAAAAAACGGAATTCCTTTAAAAAAAAAAAAAGAAAAATGCGAGGTGAATTAGCTACAAAGAAAAGTGACCAAATTCTTAAAAAATATGTACGTTATTAACGTCACTATACCAAAAGAAACTATTAGCAGCTGTTTGTAGTTAAGTGTTCACTGTAACACTTGACTCTAATATTTACACAGAGATAATAAATATTGAATATTGACCTGAACAAATGATAACAAGGAGAGGAAAGCAATAGGGATGATGCAATGGACTGGATATTTCAATTACCTGCCTTGTGGAATGAGACTGATTGCCCCACCCACCCCGCTTCCTGAATGGTACCAGATATCTGTGTTTTTTCTATGAAGAAAGTTTTTTAAAACTGAAAACCTTCAACATCGTGACCTCTTGAGACTGTCAGCGAGCTGATTCCAACAGCCCTGCTGGACCCTCCGCATGCACATGCCTCCCACGCAGCTTCCTTATTCTAGGGTCCTGTGGACCAAGGAAACAGATGCCTTAGATTTTTAAAAATCACACTGAAAGACACACTGAGTTTGTCTGTGAGTTCTCTCCTGCCTCTGAAGCCTCTGAACTTTGTGACAGCTGTTCTGCTGCTCAGAGGAGTTTAAAGGGTCTCATTTATTCAAATGTACACTGAGCATCTCTTATGAGCCAGGGCTTTTTCGAGGCACTGCGGGTTGGCTGCTTTCTTTCTGACTTTAGCCTGGAACCGGGATGGGCACCATCTGTCCTTCAGCCTTGAAAACAGACAGGTGACTTCTGACAGTGAACTAGGCTACCCTGGGAGCAACGCATCAGCTGTTTCCGGCTGGCTTTGCCCCGGGGAGCTGTGTTAATCCAGGTGTGAGCTCAGCACACCTCCAAAATACCTCAATGGGCTTTAGATCATTGACCATATTAATTCCTTGCAATAAAGTGGCGTTGGAAACTGGCTACTGTAGACTTACTCTTACGTGTCCTGCAAGGAGAGAACCAAACAATATGACCATGCCAGGCTGTCTCCTCCTGCCATGTTTAATACCACACACACGTGACAACATTCAATCATTCAAAAACCTCACTGAGGGCTTCCCTGGTGGCACAGTGGTTAAGAATCCTCCTGCCAACTCAGGGGACAAGGGGTTCAAGCCCTAGTCCAGGAAGATACCACATGCCGCGGAGCAACTAAGCCCGTGCGCCACAACTACTGAGCCTGCGTTCTAGAGCCCGCAAGCCACAACTACTAAGCCCATGTGCCACAACTACTGAAGCCTGTGCACCTAGAGCCCGTGCTCCGCAACAAGAGAAGCCACCGCAGTGAGAGGCCTGCGCACCACAACAAAGAGTAGCCCCCACTTGCTGCAACTAAAAAGAAAGCCCACGCGCAGCAACGAAGACCCAATGCAGCCAAAAATAAATAAATAATTTATTTAAAAAAAAACTCACTGAGTGTGCACTGGTGGTGCAATGATGTGGGAAAACAGACATGGTCTCTGCCTCTGGAAAAGGTCGGTCAATGGATATTCAACTATGAACTGTGGTTAAGTCCTATGAAAGGAAACTAGGCTGATACAAGAATGTAAAGCACAAGGACCCAACCACGTCTGGATGGTCAGAGGCAGTTTAAGATTAAGTAGGTCAATGGGAGTTAGCCAGGCAACATTTGGGTGATGGAGGGAAAGCCAAGACTCTGAGATCTCAAAGACATCCCATCTGATGACGTGAGTCTCCCACAGGCTCCGACCCAATACACGAAGGTCAGATGGAAGTTCAGTTCCACAGGAGACTGACCCATGGCTTGGCATCGGATGTCAGTCTCCAGACAGCACCTTTTCTCAAAGTCAAGACTCATTCCATAGTGGTTTGAGGGCCAAAGAATGTGAATGCTGGAAAAGAAGTTCAGGAGATGTTTGGGATCAACAAGCTTAGAGCTAGTTAGTGGTCAGAGCAGAACCAAACGTCTAGTCTGGTGTTATTTTAATTTGTAGCATCGGGTCTTGATGTCTTCCTCCCCTTCTCCGCTTCCCCGTTCTCTGGCTGGGGTGATGCTAGCACTCGTGGTTACGTCAGACTGAGAAGCAGAGCTGGCTCAGTGGGGAAATCACGTACTCCAGAGTCAGCCTGTCCTTGGCCAAGTTACCAACCTGAGCCTGTTTCCTTATCTGTAAAATGGGGATACAGAAACTTTCCTCATAGGGTTGTTGGAAGACAAAGTGAGTTAATATATGCACAGCAGTGCTTGGGACCAGCTGGCTGCTGGGTCAGTTATTACTATTATGCTAGTATTATTAACAGGGTTGACAATGACTCTCAGGAGTACGTCCCCTCCTCCTTTCCCAGGATCCTTTTCTCTATCGTTCAAGGTTTTTACACCTGTATGGAGCCAAGGAGTCTTACCTATGTCCAGCTCCCTGACATATGGACTGAACTTGAGGCCTCTCCTATGGGCAAGATGCCCAACAAGATGCCAGGCTAAGTGAACCAGGAGCGTCTGACCCTTCAGCTCTGTCCTCTCTGCCTGTGTGGACACCCTCAATATCATGGTTACCATGTCCTCCGTTCCTATTTGGTTAAATGGTACAGTGCCAAGGCCATCTGGCCTGGTAGAAAGATTCAGGCTTTGAATTCTTACCAGCTGTGTGACTGGGCAAATAACATTTATCTCCTTAACCAATATTTTTTGAGCACTTACTATGTGCTCAGGCCCCAAGTAATAGTAATAGCATATAATGTCCTAGAGAGTAAGGAAGAGCTTTCCATGCCTCACCTCACTTTAACCCACACAGCTGCCCTCTGAATAACTTTCATCAGGACCGTTTTACAAATGGAGAAAACAGGCACTAACTATGTGTTACATAGCTTAGTCCTGACTTTTAACTATGGTGTCACATAATATCAATAACATGCCCCAAATCAGTTAATTTCTCCGCGCCTCAGTTTCTTCATCTGTACCCAGGGATAAAATGTATCTTCTAGAATTCACATGAGACAAGATGCTCTATAAATGATAACCACTATTGTGATTAATAATGGCAACAACAGAGCGTTTGGCAGACCACAAACCTGCCCTGAGGGCCAGCCACGTGCAAGGCTGAAGAGGCCGGCACCTGCTCTGTTTTCTTGCTGTGCTGGTTCGGAGCATCACCTGGAATGCCACCAGCCAACCCCTCCCAAGCGCAAGTCTCTGGGCAGAAATAAGCTCTGGTAAAATGAGCAGATGCCTTGATGCAAACCCATGCTTGGTTCTGCAAAACAAAATTCCCCAGAGCTGCCCACTGACGCTGGGCCACCAGGCAGTGCTCGAGCTCATCGTTACAAAGCCTATTATCTGCTGGCCTCTCCCGTGGCGCCTTGGTTCATTTAAAATAGAGACAGATAGAAAGAAAACAGGGATGGCTGCAAATCTTATCTGCTCTGATGCTTTAAACATCCGATTCAGAGAGCTGCTGTTTTTAACTCAATGAAGACCAGGAAATCCTGGGAGAAAGCTGATATACTGCAGAGGCTGACATCAGAGCCATCTCAGGTCAGCAACCACGCCGTGAGCACCTGCTACAAGCCAGACACAGTGCTGCGTGCTCAGGGTCCAAAGGTGAGCAGGGCACGAGTTCCCACCCCTGAGGACTCTACCACCTCGTGTGAGAGATGAACACAATCCAGTTCCTTCTTTTTCATGGGGGTTGACAACTGTGGGCCATGGTCACCCGCAGCCCGCTGTCTGTTATGTACAATCCACAAACACGGCCAATGCCCATCCATTTAAGCGTTATCTAAGGCTGTTTTCATGCTTCAACAGCAGAGTGCATGGCCTTTGGCTGCAAAGCCTAAAATATCTACTATCTGGACCTTTACAGAAAAAATTTAGCCAATCCTGTTAACCGTCACACTCACTCTCTGCATCAGGAAATATACACACGTGCACATATAGTTGTTAGATTTTTGTTTCCTGCATTGTTTCAAATAAACCAGATTATTAACACACTGAGCCAGAGGAGATGACAGGGGAAAAGCGTGCACCCTTTCCCTGCACCATCGAGGAACTGTATCATACTCAAGATGACAGCTCCCTATACCTGCTGAGTGCTTTCGAGTCACCTCCACGCCCCTTCCAGATCAGCAGTGCTTCTTCTGTTCAGCAAGCATGGCGAACTTTTCCATTTACCCACTAGAGGGTGACCAAACACTGCTTATGAAAGGTTTAGGAGCTACGGTCCCTCCTCGGTGGGATGAGATCAGAGTTTACCATCTGTCTGGATAAGTTCCTACACTTGAAGCACATTCCACAGAGGTGGCAGGATGTGGAAGAATAAACTCGGTCTGGGACCCACCCATTAGACTCAGACGTTGCCTGGAAACAGATCTGACAAGAAATGTACTCGGCTGGCTTGTGATAAGGATTAATTAATACGAAGACTTGGAAGGGGCAAATTTAATCCATGCGCCCCGACTAAGCTTTATTGAAGTATGCTTAATACCTGCTGCTTTCTTCAACAAGAAACTGTGCCTCTTCGGGCCTCTGCTTCCCAATCTGGGAAATGGGGAAGACAGAGTTAGGAAAGCAGTTTTCAAATGGGAGTTGGGGGACCAGCACCTGGGAGATGCATATGTGAATCACCCGGGGGTATTTCAAACCACTTTCTTCTTGGTCGTCTTCCCACTCTCACACACCATGAGGGTTGGTGTCTCCCTCTGGCCCTGCTTGACCTCTCCTCAAGTACCATTATAGGAGACCCTTGGGTGCTGCAGAGCAGAACAAAGCTTGAGGCCTACGTGATGCTAGTAGTTTGTGACTTAACCTTACTCTTGCTTGGAACTTTAGTGTGACATCTATGATCAATTAAAGGCCTGCTCTGAGGGAAACCACAGAACCTCAATATTCCCAGCAGGCAACTGAATGGAAATCTGCATATGGGGCTGGTTTTCAAATATATGTACAAATTCTTTGACACACCTCTTGAATGCAGGCTCCTCTCAAATGTTTCTGTTGAACGGAGTGTGGCAGAAATGATGCTATGTGATTTGCGAGGCTAGGTCATAAAAAGGATCCAGCTTCTCCTGGGCGCTGGGGAAGTTGGCAGCCACGTTGTGAGGACACTCAAGCAGTCTTGTGGGGAGGCCCACACAGAGAGGAGCAGAGCCCTCCCACCAACTTGCCAGCCAGGCGAGGGACTGCCTTGGTGAAGTGGATCTCCAGGCTCAGTCAAGCCTTAACTGACTGCAGCCCCGGAAGACACCTGACTGAGCCCCAGGAAAATGCCTGACCCAGAACTGCCCAGTTAAGTTGATCTTGAATTCCTGATCCACAGACACTGCGAGTGATAATACATATTTACTGCTGTTTAAAACTGTTACGCTTGGGGGTAATCTGTTACGCAGTAATAGATGACTAATACACGAAGTTCATCCAATGTGGGCTTGTGTCCAAGAGGCAGAGTGGTAGGGAGGGAGGACCTAAGACCTAAGTTTGTCACTAACTTTCTGGCCCCTCTAAGCCTCAGTCTGTGCCTCCATGAGATGGGCATGGCACCATCTAGGTTGCTGCAGGGTCTGAAGGTGTTTTGTGATCTACAAAGAGCTACATAAACAGCAGTGATCACTGGTCTCATGCTTTTCTCCTCTAGGAAACATGATGCAATGCTTAGCAGAGCTGGCATCTTGGCAGTAAGGGTCCTAGAGTATTCAGCCAGTGAAATAAAGTGGGCTCTATTCCTGTAGTTAGAAATATGGGGCTCAGGGCATTAAGGACGTGCTAGAGGACACGCTGGCACACTTTTCCTGTGAAGGGCCACATGGTAAATATTTCGGGCTTTCTGGGCCATATGGTCTCCAACACAACTATTCAATTCTGCCACTGTGGCATGAAAGCAGCCACAGACAATATGCAAAAGGATGGGAGTAACCGTGTTCCACGAAAACTAGTTACAAAAACAGGTGGCAGGCTGGACTGGCTGGCAGGCTATCATCTGCCAACCTCTGCCCTCGAGCCTTGCTTCTCCAAGTGTGTGGTCCCCAGAGCAAGTCTCACCTCCCAGGAGCTTGTTAGAAATGCAGGCTCTGGGACTCCCCTGACGGCCCAGTGGCTTAGACTCCGCGCTCCCAATGCAGGGGGCCCGGGCTCGATCCCTGGTCAGGGAACTAGATCCCACATGCCGCAACTAAGAGTTCGCATGCTGCAACTAAAGATCCCGCGTGCCGCAACTAAGACCCAGCGCAGCCAAATAAATATTTTTAAAAAGAAGAAGAAATGCAGATTCTCAGGCCGCCCAGCACTGAATCGGCATCCCTGGGGGAGGGGTCCAGCCACGTGTTCTGAAAGCCTCCAGCAGCTCAGCTCTGAGAAGGCCCGCCTGCCTTCCCTCCTTTCCCCCGAGCCCCACACACCAGGGGCTTACAAGGGATTTTGGGTGACAATGACCTGATCAAAGATCTCAGGCCTCACAAAGGACACACACCACTTCAATATTCTCCATGAATTAGTGAACAACACTGGATTCATGGTCCTGGGTCACCAGTAAGCAAAGGAGCAGTCAGTCCTGGTCAAAGAGCTTAGAGTCTTCAAGAAAACAGAACAAACTGTGTGGTAGCAGCACTCTCAGGGCGAAGGGATTGGGTTCAGTGACACCCAAAGGCCTCCTCAGTCCCTGAGGCTGAGGGAGCCCTTTGTGGTCAGACGCCGGCCCGGCTCCCGGCGCTGCTTGCTTCTTTCAGCAAAGTTCTTTGAATGCTGGTTTCCTTCCGTTTTGGTGAAGCACTGGGGTATAAAAGGCAAAGGGCGGAAGGAAAAGGGATACCTTTTAAGGAACAGAAGAGAGATGAAAGGCTTATAGGGAAGAAGCAATAGGAAGGAGGAGAAGAAAGGAATTATGGGGAGTGGGGATCACTACAAAGCAGCACCTTCCTCTCTGACCTGGGGGGACCCTCCATCCCATCACGACGATAACTGTCTTGCCTCTCATCAGCATCAGTGTCTGCCTACGGTATTGCCAGTTACATCACTCATCTCATTCAGCCACACACAGCCGCGTGGTGTAGAGGATCATGATCTCCAGTGTAAGGTCAGGTCCAAATCCACGGTCTACAAAGCCGGGTCTGAGGACTCCTTTCTGCTATGGAACCTCCCAGCACCGCCCACAGGAGCACAGCTCTGCTTGAGGTCAAGGAAGCATCTCACACGAACGAGCCTTCCTGTGTGCTGACTCTACTGCATCGCAGGCCCCCTGTGGGCACGTCCCCCCAGGGGTGGGGCTCCACCTCTGTCCTCCGCCCTTGAGGCACCAGGAGAAGGAGGAGATCAGACAAAGCAGTTCAGACGCTGTAAACAGTACAGTATCAGAAGTCACACGGCCGCTCTTTAATGTCAACCTTAAAAGCACTGTAATAAAAACCAAGCAAGGAGGATTATGAACTGATTTCCTCCACCAAAGATGCCGAGCGCTCGACCCACAGCTGCGGTGTGAAAAGCCGAACCCTCACATTGAGGAAGCCGGATCAATGTGCTGGACGTGGGGGGCTCTGCAGGTCTCTGTCCAGGCTGCTGTTCTCTGCAGTCTGTCCTTCCCTCGGTCCATGCGCCCTTTGGGTGTCTAACTGACTCTGAGTGCAGGAAATAAGGTTGTGCTTCATCTTTAGCCGAGGGCTCGGATCCCTCAGCAGTCAGGTCTTGCTTCCATGGAGCTGGAAAGGCCCCGGCGACGTGCTCCCCTGCTGGTCCAGCGGTTAAGAATCCATCTTGCAGGGACTTCCCTGGTGGCGCAGTGGTTGAGAATCCGCCTGCCAATGCAGGGGACATGGGTTCGAGCCCTGGTCCAGGAAGATCCCACGTGCCGCAGAGCAACTAAGCCTGTGAGCCACAACTACGGAGCCTGCGCTCTAGAGCCCGCGAGCCACAACTACTGAGCCCTCGTGCCACAACTGTTGAAGCCCATGTGCCTAGAGCCCGTGCTCCGCAACAAGAGAAACCACCGCAGTGAGAAGCCTGTGCACCGCAATGAAGAGTAGCCCCCACTCGCCGCAACTAAAGAAAGCCCGTGCACAGCAATGAAGACCCAACACAGCCATAAATAAATAAATAAATAAATAAATAAATAAATAAATAAATAAATAAATAAATAAATAAAATAAACGTATGTATGTACCTTCCCTTAAAAAAAAAGAATGGGCCTCGGGACTGGAACACAGCATTACCAAGAGATAAAGAACTCAGAGAGCCTGTGCAGGGCTTATCACCTTGTGTCGGAGTGTCTTCCTTTGTTCTGCTTTAGTATGTACACAATGGCCCTCAGGCATGTCCCCAGCTTTCACACTCCACAGGGGAAGCACTGGGGCCTTTCTGCTGTGGCTGAAGAAGGGTGCTCACAAGCCAACTGCCCTGTGTTGGCCACCAGGGGCACTGCCTAGTGAGGAGGGACTGATGTCTACTATTGAAACTGATGTCTCTTCTCCACGCAGGTAAAGCGATGTCCCATCCAGTTGTGTTTTTCTTGGTAACTCCAATTCCAAGGTGCAGTGGCAGAAGTGTTTGAAGTGCTGCCTGAGATTGGTGATCAGTACAAGATGTTCTGCTCCCTTGGGATTGAAAACTAGTGATGGTACTCAGCTTGACATCTGTCTTTATGTCATTTCCATACTGTTTTGATTACTGCAACTTTATAATAAGTTTTTGAAATCAGGAAGTGCGAGGCCTCTAGCTTTACTTTTTCTTTCTCAAGATTTTTTGGATGTTCATGATCCTTTGAAATTCTGTATGAATTTTAAAAATTTTCTGTGCTTTGGTGCTGGGAAAACTGGACAGCTACATGTAAAAGAACGAAATTAGAACACTCCCTAACACCATACACAAAAATAAACTCAAAATGGATTAAAGACCTAAATATAAGGCCAGACACTATAAAACTCTTAGAGAAAAACATAGGCAGAACACGCTATGACATAAATCACAGCAAGATCCTTTTTGACCCACCTCCTAGAGAAATGGAAATAAAAACAAAAATAAACAAATGGGACCTAATGAAACTTAAAAGCTTTTGCACAGCAAAGGAAACCATAAACAAGATGAAAAGACAACCCTCAGAATGAGAGAAAACATTTGCAAATGAAGCAACTGACAAAGGATTAATCTCCAAAATTTACAAGCAGCTCATGCAGCTCAGTATCAAAAAAACAAACAACCCAATCCAAAAATGGGCAGAAGACCTAAACAGACATTTCTCCAAAGAAGATATACAGATTGCCAACAAACACATGAAAGAATGCTCAACATCATTAATCATTAGAGAAATGCAAATCAAAACTACAATGAGGTATCACCTCACACTGGTCAGAATGGCCATCATCAAAACATCTACAAACAATAAATGCTGGAGAGGGTGTGGAGAAAAGGGAACCCTTTTGCACTGTTGGTGGGAATGTAAATTGATATAGCCACTATGGAGAACAGTATGGAGGTTCCTTAAAATACTAAAAATAAAAATACCATATGACCTATCAATCCCATTACTGGGCATATACCCAGAGAAAACCATAATTCAAAAAGAGTCATGTACCACAATGTTCATTGCAGCACTATTTACAATAGCCAGGACATGGAAGCAACCTAAGTGTCCATCGACAGAGGAATGGATAAAGAAGATGTGGCACATATATACAATGGAATATTACTCAGCCATAAAAAGAAACAAAATTGAGTTATTTGTAGTGACGTGGATGGACCTAGAGTCTGTCATACAGAGTGAAGTAAGTCAGAAAGAGAAAACCAAATACCGTATGCTAACACATATATATGGAATCTAAAAAAAAAAAAAAAAGGTTCTGAAGAACCTAGGGACAGGAATAAAGACGCAGACGTAGAGAATGGACTTGAGGGAAGGGTAAGCTGGGACGAAGTGAGAGTGGCATGAACTTATATATACTACCAAATGTAAAATAGATAGCTAGTGGGAAGCAGCTGCATAGCATAGGGAGATCAGCTCGGTGCTTTGAGACCACCTAGAGGGGTGGGATAGGGTGGAGGTGAGGGAGGGAGACGCAAGAGGGAGGAGATATGGGGATATACGTATATGTATAGCTGATTCACTTTGTTATAAAGCAGAAACTAACACACCATTTTAAAGCAGTTATACTCCAATAAAGATGTTATTAAAAAATTTATTTTTCTGTGCTTTTGCAAAAAACGCCATTGGAATTTTGATAGGATTGTGTTGAATCTGTAGACTGCTCTGTGTAGTACGGACATTTTAACAACACTATGTCTTCCAATCCACAAACACAGATGTCTTTCCATTTATTTGTCTTCTTTAATTTCTTTCAGAAGTGCTTTGTAGTTTTCACTGTACAAGTCTTTTGCCTCCTTGATTAAGTTTATTCCAAAGTATTTTATTCTTTTCGATGCTATTGTAAATAGGATTGTTTCTTAATTTCCTTTTCGGATTATTCACTGCCAGTGTATAGAAATGCAACTAATTTTTGTGTGTGGATTTTGTATCCTGCAACTTTGTTAAATTCATTACTTGTTCTAACAGGAGTTTTGTTTGGTGAAATATTTAGGGTTTTCTACATACAAGATCATATCATCTGGGAAGAGAGCGAATTTTACGTCTTCATTTCCTATCTGCATGAGTTTTACTTCTTTTTCTTGCCTACTTAATTTGGTTAGGACTTCCAGTACTATGTTGAAAGAAGTGGTGAGAGGGGACATCCTTGCCTTTTTCCTCATCTCAGAGGGAAAGCTTTCAGTTTTTCACCATTGAGTACATTGTTAACTATGGGCTTTCATATATAGCCTTACTTATGTTGAGTTTGTTCCTAGTTTGTTGAGCATTTTTATCTTGAAAGGGTGTAGAATTTTGTCACATGCTTTTTCTGCATCAATTGAAAGGATCATGCAGCTTTTGTCCTTCATTGTGTTAATGTGGTGTGTTATACATTAACCTTCATATGGTGAACCATCCTTGCATTCCAGTAATAAATTCCACCTGATCATGATGTATAATCTTTTTAATGTGTTGTTGAATTGGGTTTCTTAGTATTTTGTTGAGGATTTTTTCATCTACATTCATTAGGGATATTGGTCTGCAGGTTTCTTATAGTATCTTTGTCTCATTTTGGTATCAGGGTAATGCTCACCTCATAGAATAAGTCTGGTAGTGTTCCCTCCTCTTCAATTTCTGGGAAGTCTGAGAGGACTGGTGTTAATTCTCCTTTAAATGTTTGGTAGAATTCTCCAGTGAAGCCATCTTGTCCTTGGTTCTTTTTTTTGGGAGGTTTTTGATTACTGATTTAATCTCTTTCTAAGTTATAGGTCTGTTCAAGTTTTTAATTTCTTCACAATTCAGTCTTAGAAGATTATATGTTCCTAGAAATTTACCTGTTTCTTCTGGATTGCCCAATCTGTTGATGTATAATTGTTTGCAATAGTCTCTTGTGAGCATTTTTATTTCTGTGGCATCAGGTGTAAGTAATGTTTCCTCTTTTTTTTTTTTTTCACACACACACACTGTATTTTATTTTTACAAGAGATAAATAGACTGACACCAAGCATTGTACATGGATGACCACAACAAAAGCAACAATGATTGCAATTACTAAACATGAAACACACTCATACTATGTCATAATATTGACATTCAGTCCAGTAATCCTCCACTGTAACAGCTCCTTTACTTTGCAGTGAAAATTGATTTGTATATTCTTTGCCTCTGAGTCCTTGTGGGATTTTTTTTTTTTAATTCAGACAGAAAGTCACAAAAATTATACTCATCCTCATCAGTTCACTCAGTCCCATGTAATTAATTTTTTTTTCATCTTGATCTTTTGTTAGCACTTTTATGAGTTCATCAGTTTTTCATTAGAGTTCTGAAAATGCTTATTCATTCAGTTCAGCAGTACAGTCAGTTACCAGAAACCTGTACTTGTCAGAGTTTTTTCCATGAATTTCTTGAAGATGAAAGCCTTTTATAGGAACATATTTGCAAAAGCATCAGAGTACACCCAGAACTGTCTGTAAATGACAAAAGACTTAAAAATGACCACTGTTAAAGATTTGATGAAAGTTCATAATAATGCAGTTGACAAGAAAATTAGTTATTTCTGAGATATACATTTTAAAGTAATAACTAGGATTATTACTTATAACATTATACCAGAACATATAAGATTTTTAGAAATTTCATGTAATGTCTGAAACATTTATATTAACATATTTCCATACATATTTCCATACAAATACAAATATAAGATTTTTAGAAATTTCATGTAATGTCTGAAACATTTATATTAACATATTTCCATACAAATAACCCAATGAAAGTTTAGTATTAGTTGTTTTGTTTGTTTTTTTATACTGCAGGTTCTTATTAGGCATCAATTTTATACACATCAGCGTATACATGTCAATCCCAATCGCCCAATTCAGCACACCACCATCCCCACCTCACTGCAGTTTTCCCCCCTTGGTGTCCATATATCCATTCTCTACATCTGTGTCTCAACTTCTGCCCGGCAAACTGGCTCATCTGTACCATTTATCTAGGTTCCACATACATGCATTAATATACGATATTTGTTTTTCTCTTTCTGACTTACTTCACTCTGTATGACAGTCTCTAGATCCATCCACGTCTCAACAAATGACTCAATTTCGTTCCTTTTTATGGCTGAGTAATATTCCATTGTATATATGTACCACATCTTCTTTATCCATTCGTCTGTTGATGGGCATTTAGGTTGCTTCCATGACCTGGCTATTGTAAATAGTGCTGCAATGAACATTCGGGTGCATGTGTCTTTTTGAATTACGGTTTTCTCTGGGTATATGCCCAGTAGTGGGATTGCTGGGTCATATGGTAATTCTATTTTTAGTTTTTTAAGGAACCTCCATATTGTTCTCCATAGTGGCTGTATCAATTTACATTCCCACCAACAGTGCAAGAGGGTTCCCTTTTCTCCACACCCTCTCCAGCATTTGTTGTTTGTAGATTTTCTGATGATGCCCATTCTAACAGGAGTGAGGTGATACCTCATTGTAGTTTTGATTTGCATTTCTCTAATAATTAGTGATGTTGAGCAGCTTTTCATGTGCTTCGTGGCCGCCTGTATGTCTTCTTTGGAGAAATGTCTATTTAGGTCTTCTGCCCATTTTTGGATTGGGGTGTTTGTTTCTTTAATATCGAGCTGAATGAGCTGTTTATATATTTTGGAGATTAATCCTTTGTCCGTTGATTCGTTTGCAAATATTTTCTCCCATTCTGAGGGTTGTCTTTTCGTCTTGTTTATGGTTTCCTTTGCTGTGCAAAAGCTTTGAAGTTTCATTAGGTCCCATTTGTTTATTTTTGTTTTTATTTCCATTACTCTAGGAGGTGGATCAAAAAAGATCTTGCTGTGATTTATGTCAAAGAGTGTTCTTCCTATGTTTTCCTCTAAGAGTTTTATAGTGTCCAGTCTTATATTTAGGTCTCTAATCCATTTTGAGTTTATTTTTGTGTATGGTGTTAGGGAGTATTCTAATTTCATTCTTTTACATGTAGCTGTCCAGTTTTCCCAGCACCACTTATTGAAGAGACTGTCTTTTCTCCATTGTATATCTTTGCCTCCTTTGTCATAGATTAGTTGACCATAGGTGCGTGGGTTAATCTCTGGGCTTTCTATCTTGTTCCATTGATCTATGTTTCTGTTTTTGTGCCAGTACCATATTGTCTTGATTACTGTAGCTTTGTAGTAGAGTCTGAAGTCAGGGAGTCTGATTCCTCCAGCTCCGTTTTTTTGCCTCAAGACTGCTTTGGCTATTCGGGGTCTTTTGTGTCTCCATACAAATTTTAAGATGATTTGTTCTAGCTCCGTAAAAAATGCCATTGGTAATTTGACAGGGATTGCATTGAATCTGTAGATTGCTTTGGGTAGTATACTCATTTTCACAATGTTGATTCTTCCAATCCAAGAACATGGCATATCTCTCCATCTGTTGGTATCATCTTTAATTTCTTTCATCAGTGTCTTATAGTTTTCTGCATACAGGTCTTTTGTCTCCCTAGGTAGGTTTATTCCTAGGTATTTTATTCTTTTTGTTGCAATGGTAAATGGGAGTGTTTCCATAATTTCTCTTTCAGATTTTTCATCATTAGTGTATAGGAATGCAAGAGATTTCTGTGCATTCATTTTGTATCCTGCAACTTTACCATATTCATTAATTAGCTCTAGCAGTTTTCTGGTGGCAGTTTTAGGATTCTCTATGTATAGTATCATGTCATCTGCAAACAGTGACAGTTTTACTTCTTCTTTTCCAATTTGGATTCCTTTTATTTCTTTTTCTTCTCTGATTGCCGTGGCTAGGACTTCCAGAACTATGTTGAATAATAGTGGTGAGAGTGGACATCCTTGTCTTGTTCCTGATCTTAGAGGAAATGCTTTCAGTTTTTCACCATTGAGAATGATGTTTGCTGTGGGTTTGTCATATATGGCCTTTATTATGTTGAGGTAGGTTCCCTCTATGCCCACTTTCTGGAGAGTTTTTATCATAAATGGGTGTTGAATTTTGTCGAAAGCTTTTTCTGCATCTATTGAGATGATCATATGGTTTTTATTTTTCAATTTGTTAACATGGTGTATCACATTGATTGATTTGCGTATATTGAAGAATCCTTGCATCCCTGGGATAAATCCCACTTGATCGTGGTGTATGATCCTTTTAATGTGTTGTTGGATTCTGTTTGCTAGTATTTTGTTGAGGATTTTTGCATCTATATTCATCAGTGATATTGGTCTGTAATTTTCTTTTTTTGTAGTGTCTTTGTGTGGTTTTGGTATCAGGGTGATGGTGGCCTCATAGAATGAGTTTGGGAGTGTTCCTTCCTCTGCAATTTTTTGGGAGAGTTTGAGAAGGATGGGTGTTAGCTCTTCTCTAAATGTTTGATAGAATTCACCTGTGAAGCCATCTGGTCCTGGACTTTTGTTTGTTGGAAGATTTTTAATCACAGTTTCAATTTCATTACTTGTGATTGGTCTGTTCATATTTTCTGTTTCTTCCTGGTTCAGTCTTGGAAGGTTATACCTTTCTAAAAATTTGTCCATTTCTTCCAGGTTGTCCATTTTATTGGCATAAAGTTGCTTGTAGTAGTCTCTTAGGATGCTTTGTATTTCTGCAGTGTCTGTTGTAACTTCTCCTTTTTCATTTCTGATTTTATTGATTTGAGTCCTCTCCCTCTTTTTCTTGATGAGTCTGGCTAATGGCTTATCAATTTTGTTTATCTTCTCAAAGAACCAACTTTTAGTTTTATTGATCTTTGCTATTGTTTTCTTTGTTTGTATTTCATTTATTTCTGCTCTGATCTTTATGATTTCTTTCCTTCTGCTAACTTTGGGTTTTGTTTGTTCTTCTTTCTCTAGTTTCTTTAGGTGTAAGGTTAGATTGTTTATTTGAGATTTTTCTTGTTTCTTTAGGTAGGCTTGTATAGCTATAAACTTCCCTCTTAGAACTGCTTTCGCTGCATCCCATAGGTTTTGGGTCGTCGTGTTTTCATTGTCATTTGTCTCTAGGTATTTTTTGATTTCCTCTTTGATTTCTTCAGTGATCTCTTGGTTATTTAGTAACGTATTGTTTAGCCTCCATGTGTTTGTCTTTTTTATGTTTTTTTCCCTGTAATTCATTTCTAATCTCATAGCGTTGTGGTCAGAAAAGATGCTTGATATGATTTCAATTTTCTTAAATTTACTGAGGCTTGATTTGTGACCCAAGATGTGATCTATCCTGGAGAATGTTCTGTGCGCACTTAAGAAAGTGTAATCTGCTGCTTTTGGATGGAATGTCCTATAAATATCAATTAAATCTATCTGGTCTGTTGTGTCATTTAAAGCTTGTGTTTCCTTATTAATTTTCTGTTTGGATGATCTGTCCATTGGTGTAAGTGAGGTGTTAAAGTCCCCCACTATTATTGAGTTACTGTCGATTTCCTCTTTTACAGGTGTTAGCAGTTGCCTTATGTATTGAGGTGCTCCTATGTTGGGTGCATATATATTTATAATTGTTCTATCTTCTTCTTGGATTGATCCCCTGATCATTATGTAGTGTCCTTCCTTGTCTCTTGTAACATTCTTTATTTTAAAGTCTATTTTATCTGATATGCGTATAGCTACTCCAGCTTTCTTTTGATTTCCATTTGCATGGAATATCTTTTTCCATCCCCTCACTTTCAGTCTGTATGTGTCCCTAGGTCTAAAGTGGGTCTCTTGTAGACAGCATATATATGGGTCTTGTTTTTGTATCCATTCAGCCAGTCTATGTCTTTTGGTTGGGGCATTTAATCCATTCACGTTTAAGGTAATTATCGATACGTATGTTCCCATGACCATTTTCTTAATTGTTTTGGGTTTGTTTTTGTAGGTCCTTTTCTTCTCTTGTGTTTCCCACTTAGAGAAGTTCCTTTAGCATTTGTTGTAGAGCTGGTTTGGTGGTGCTGAATTCTCTTAGCTTTTGCTTGTCTGTAAAGCTTTTGATTTCTCCATCAAATCTAAATGAGATCCTTGCCGGGTAGAGTAATCTTGGTTGTAGGTTCTTCCCTTTCATCACTTTAAGTATATCATGCCACTCCCTTCTGGCTTGCAGAGTTTCTGCTGAGAAATCAGCTGTTAACCTTATGGGAGTTCCCTTGTATGTTATTTGTCGTTTTTCCCTTGCTGCTTTCAATAATTTTTCTTTGTCTTTAATTTTTGCCACTTTGATTACTATGTGTCTCGGCGTGTTTCTCCTTGGGTTTATCCTGTATGGGACTCTCTGCGCTTCCTGGACTTGGGTGGCTATTTCCTTTCCCATGTTAGGGAAGTTTTCGACTATAATCTCTTCAAATATTTTCTCTGGTCCTTTCTCTCTCTCTTCACCTTCTGGGACCCCTATAATGCGAATGTTGTTGCGTTTAATGTTGTCCCAGAGGTCTCTTAAGCTGTCTTCATTTCTTTTCATTCTTTTTTCTTTAGTCTGTTCCGCAGCAGTGAATTCCACCATTCTGTCTTCCAGGTCACTTATCCGTTCTTCTGCCTCAGTTATTCTGCTATTGATTCCTTCTAGTGTAGTTTTCATTTCAGTTATTGTATTGGTCATCTCTGTTTGTTTGTTCTTTAATTCTTCTAGGTCTTTGTTAATCATTTCTTGCATCTTCTCAATCTTTGCCTCCATTCTTATTCCGAGGTCCTGGATCATCTTCACTATCATTATTCTGAATTCTTTTTCTGGAAGGTTGCCTATCTCCACTTCATTTAGTTGTTTTTCTGGGGTTTTTTCTTGTTCCTTCATCTGGTACATAGCCCTCTGCCTTTTCATCTTGTCTATCTTTCTGTAACTGTGGTTTTTGGTCCACAGGCTGCAGGATTGTAGTTCCTCTTGCTTCTGCTGTCTGCCCTCTGGTGGATGAGGCTATCTAAGAGGCTTGATGGGAGGCTCTGGTGGTGGGTAGAGCTGACTGTTGCTGTGGCGGTCAGAGCTCTGTAAAACTTTAATCCACTTGACTGTTGATGGGTGGGGCTGGGTTCCCTCCCTGTTGGTTGTTTGGCCTGAGGCAACCCAACACTGGAGCCTACCTGGGCTCTTTGGTGGGGTTAATGGCAGACTCTGGGAGGGCTCATGCCAAGGAGCACTTCCCAGAACCTCCGCTGCCAGAGTCCTTGTCCCCACAGTGAAACAGAGCCGCCCCCCCGCCTCTGCAGGTGACCCCCCCAACACCAGCAGGTAGGTCTGGTTCAGTCTCCCCCAGGGTCACTGCTCCTTCCCCTGGGTCCCGATGCACACACTACTTTGTGTGTGCCCTCCAAGAGTGGAGTCTCTGTTTCCCCCAGTCCTGTCGAAGTCCTGCAATCAATTCCCACTGGGCTTCAAAGTCTGATTCTCTAGGAATTCCTCCTCCCGTTGCCGGACCCCCAGGTTGGGAAGCCTGACGTGGGGCTCAGAACCTTCACTCCAGTGGGTGGACTTCTGTGGTATAAGTGTTCGCCAGTCTGTGAGTCACCCACCCAGCAGTTATGGGATTAGATTTTACTCTGATTGCGCCCCTCCTACCGTCTCACTGTGGCTTCTCCTCTGTCCTTGGACGTGGGGTATCCTCCTTGGTGAAGTCCAGGGTCTTCCTGTCAATGATTGTCCAGCAGACAGTTGTGATTCTGGTGCTCTCACAAGAGGGAGTGAGAGCACGTCCTTCTACTCCGCCATCTTGGTTAATCCTCTCCTCTTTCATTTCTTATTTTGTTTCAGTCTTTTTTCTCTTTTCTTAGTTAGCCTAAGGATTTGCCAATTTTGTTGATCTTTTCAAAAAACCAATTAAGTGTTTCTTTCTTGATGGTGAGGATCACATACCTCTGTAGCACACATATAGGTATACATTCATGGGTTTTAATATTCACTGATTGAAGGTTCACCTATTACTGCAACAGAAAAGAATCCACGGAGAAGGAGGCCAATTTGCCATATTACTGAAGACTGTCCAGGCAGTTTCTGTTATCAGTATATTCTACACTTCAGTCTTTTTGACCTGTCATATAAAAAATGAAATTTCTCTCTATATTAAGGACAAGGAGAGGCTGCAGCACAGCTTATACAATTTGGTAGTTTGGAATGGACCCTTCCAGTTGCCTTCCAACAACCCATCATGTGCTGAATCTGATATTTTGTAATTAAGAAAAATGCAATGGGATTATTTTGGCAATTTTGTTTGGGAGTCTCAAATTCAAACTTCACTCTAGCTTTTTTCCTAAAAGATGTTATCAAGTTGCCGTAAATCAAAATTTATTTTAAAAGCCTTAGAGAAGCGCCATTCACAAGAGGATGCATAAAATCCTGTTTGGGAGCATAATTACCTTCTAACTCCATGTAAACTTGAGTTTTCCTAGACTGCATCTATTTATAGCACATCTGTGTAAAACTCCATTTTTTCCTCCTTCCACCAGCTGAATGAGGGGCACTAATATTACCGTACACCAGGACAACCAAAGAGACGGGCTTGCATGAGGCCAGTGCATGCAAGAAAAAAGACACAGCTCTTTCCCTTGAAGAATGCTCAGTGTGGCCAGGGAGATGAAACAAACAGAAAACAACACTGCAGCACAGCCCAGGGTAAGAGCCTAGGAAGTGCAATCACGTCAAGAAATGCTGAGAGGTTCATTCAGGAGGAGCAAAAAATGAGTCTGGGTGCTCAGAGAGGACTAACAGCCTCAGGAAGGCCAGGACGGCAGGCAGTGGTGAGGCGGGGGCTTGGCACCCCCACCTGCTTTAAGGATGTGGGCCAAGACAGAGGGTTGGCAGCAAGAGACACGGAGGGACAGAGGGGTTGGGGCCACACTGTGGAGCGCTCGGGACGGCAGGTTAAGGAGTTCAGATTTTATTCACCAGGAGGGCATGATAGGACCAGAGGCACTTTTGGAAACAGATGTTTCTGGCATCAGCATTTCTGAGTTGGCACACCTTCAAAATCTCCTTTGGCAATGGCTGCATGGGGTGAACCAGTCATGTAATCGAGCGTGGCTCGTCATCGGGAAGATCTGTTTCAACGTAACGTTGCCTGGACGGCCAGCAGGTCGGGGGAGTGCCGGGGCCCCTGCCGGGCTGGCCTCTACACCACCTGGCTGCGTCTGCTTCATCTTAGGAGCAGACCTGCGATCCTGAGGGAAGGTTCTAAGCCGGCTGTCCTGAGCCGGCTTATTTCACAGCTCCCATTAAGTGTCTGCATCCTAGGTGATGCCATCACCTACCACTGCTCCTGGGACGGTAATGTCCCTCCACTCAGTGGGTTCAGATGCTCAACCCGGCATTTTACAGTCAGCCACTGGCCCCTTGGGACTTCCTTTGTGACTGTCCAGGAATACTGTACACACGACTAATCTCGGGGAGGACGTGGCACTTTGCCACATTCCTTCTTCCACCAGCTGAACGAGGGGCACTAAGGTTACCGTACACCAGGACAACCAAAGAGATGGGCTTGCACGAGGCCAGCGCATGCAAGAAAAAAAGACATGGCTCTTTCCCTTGAAGAATGCTCAGTGTGGCCAGGGAGATGAAACAAACAGAAAACAACACTGCAGCACAGTTGTATGGGAAGCCACGTTATCTTAGCATCAATTTTATCCAAAGATTTGGGGGTAAGTTAGGGGGAAAGTGCTATCACAGATAAATAACTAAATACCTGCTATAGACTGAAAGTTTGCGCCCCCTCCAAATTCATATGCTGAAACCTAACACCCAGTGTGATGCTATTTGGAGGTGGGGCCTTTGGCAGACGATTAGGTCATGAGGGTGGAGCTTGCACGAGGCCAGTGCATGAATGGGGTTAGGCCCCTTCTAAAAAAGTCATCAGGAAGCTCCCTCTTCCCTTCTGCCACGCAAGGACACAGTGAGAAATGAGCCGTTTATGAACTAAGAAACAGGCTCTCACCAGACACCAAATCTGCCGCACCTTGATCTTGGACCTCCCGCCTCCAGAACCGTGAGAGAGAAATCTCTGAGGTTTACAAGCCACCCAGTCTACGGTATTCTGTTACAGCAGCCGAACGGACTAAGACAGTACCTTTTCGCTGAAAATCAAAACCAGGAATATTGCAGAGGAGAAGGCTCACAGGAATTTTAAAAATAAAATATAAAACTCCAAAAAAAAAACACCAAAATCCACCTGGGCAGCATCAAGCCTCACTCTCAGATCCCTGAGTTCACTCTCAGAGGTTGGGGAGAGTTTTGGTTGAAAAACTTGATTAAGCTCAGGCTGACAGAAACAAGACTTGTTAATTTGGATACTTACTGTCACATTTTCCTTCCACTGAGTGTCTAAAAATGACAAGTCCCCTCCCCTCCCCTGGGAGAAGCTAATTATCCGTGGCTCAGCTTGGACTTTTCTCTGAAGAACAGGCGACCATGGAGGTTTTTTTTAAGGCTGCCAATAACAATGCATCTCTATTACTGGAACTTCTTCCCTGCAGCTGAGTTAGTTACACCTAGACACCCCTTAGTTTATTTCACAATTTAAACAGGCAGGCGATGCTCCACCGGGCATGGTCACAAACCAGTGCTCCCATTAAAACTGGAATAAGATGCTGCCGCCAATGGAGCTGAAATTTTAAACAGTTCACCAAGCTCCTTCCTGGGCAAGATGATGTGAGAGACCCCAGCCTCCTCTTCCCTTAGACAAGCTTAACAGTAATAATTCCCTAAATGAGGAAAAAAGGTCCACCTGCTACTTCCTGCGCTCTCGCAGAGAGGCCTGGCAGAGCTTCATGTAAGAGGAGGACACACAGGCCAATAAACCTGAGATGATTACACTAAATTGGCAGCAGCCCACTGGAGGCAGAACATTTTAACAAATAGGCATTTATAATATTTATAACAAGTCCATGTTGTCTTTGGAAAGGAGAGCCCAGAGAACATCTTTCACAGGGGATAACTAGAAGGCATTTGTGGATGGAAGAAGGTTTCCACTACTCACGAGGTAGGGCTCCTAGACGGGAGAAATGTTTTCACGTTACAAGCAAACAGCTTCACGACCAGGCCCCCGATACCACACTTTACTGTTCTTAAGTAAATGGTCCAACAGATCGTGTTGCAAGCCACCAGTGAAAAGTCTCATCATTGTGAACACACAGAAATGAAGGGGAGGGCCCTGATGGAAAAATAAAGCCCAGCCAACTCAGTTGTAGAAACATGGGGCTGGCATCCAAGTCAAAGTTCACCAGAAATAACCCAAATTCACTTGGCCAGTTTCAAAGCCATTCATTGCTGCATCTACCCAAATGTGTTGGCAACTAGCAGAACTGATCAGCTTTGGGCTGGGTCTGCATCATTTTACACGCCGGGGGGAAAAGAAAAAACAACTAGCATTCCTTGAGTCCATATTATGGGCTAAGGGATTCCTAAGTTCACCACCTATCAAGGCAACAACTTGACAATGTTGGTAATTTTGTCCACATTTTAAAATGCAGAAACAAAAGTGAGGTTGGCAATTTGCCCAAAGCCAGCAGCAGGTGTAGGATCTGCACCTGATTTTCTGATTCTAGAGGCTGTGGTCACTTATAAGATCTTGGGCCGCCTCTTTGGAGTTCTGCTCAAAAAGCCGGAAAGGGTTGTAGCAGGTCAGACTCCTCGCATGACAGACACGGCTCTGTGACAAAGCCTCAGAGCTCCTGGGAGTCTCTCGGATACTAGGAAAAGCTTGTGATGACTCGGCCTCTGGTTCAGGAGCTACGAGGAACTATTTATGTGGGAGGATTATTAGGGGTAGAGACTACAGAGCTACATTATGGGTGAAAGTTACCAAGTTTGAGAATCAAAGTCTGGCCCTGCTGGTGTCAATTTAAAAACACACTTTTTATACATAGAGCTTGTGTGTGTAAACTACTTAAGACGAAGATGGAGAGTCAGGGGAAGAAGCGGAAATGGCTGTTTTACCGCTGATGCTCGCTCCCAGAAACCCATGAATGCATCTCGAGGAAGCGAACTGGGGACAGGAAGCCTGGCAGGTGAGTGGCAAGTGGAAAGCTACCAGGGCAGGTCCACAACATCCGCCCCGCAGTCCCGTCTCTGCCCCCAGCCCTGCCAGCCTCAGGGGCTGAGCAGCTGTCAGAGTGCAGTCGGGAGGACCAAACCGCCTGCATCCGCTCCAGCATCCTCGGGCTGTTTGACGACCACTATGCTGGACCTCACTGCTGCCCTGCTTATGGAAAGGTCAGGCCCCAGGGCTGGCACCTGGGCCAGCGTTTATGGTGAGAGCTCATGCGGTTCTCCAGGAGGTCCAACCCCACCCGCCCCTAAAACACCCGCTCTGTAGAAACAGGAACGAAGATCGACCAAGATGCCGTGGGGAAGGCAAGAAGCTCCCTCTGCTGTCTCCGCCTCTGGATTTCTCTGTAACCCAGCCACGAAGAAGAAAAAGGCCAGCCATGTTGCCAGTGTCAGTGCTCTGGCCACTTAGGGAGAGATGACAGCAATTCAAGTCTCAAGTCTAACTTCCTGGGGAGGGACTTCCTTGGTGGTCCAGTGGGTAAGACTCTCCGCTCCCAATGCAGGGGGCCAGGGTTTGATCCCTGGTCAGGGAACTAGATTCCTCATGCATGCCACAACTAAGAGTTTGCATGCCGCAGTGAAGATCCCATGCGCCGCAACTAAGACCCGGCGCAACCAAAATAAATAAATATTTTTTTTTTCCATGGGTTTTTAAAAGTAATTTTTTTTTTTAAGAGATAAATAGACTGACACCAAGCATTGTACATGGATGACTACAACAAAAGCAAGAATGATTGCAATTACCAAACATGAAACACACTCATACTATGTCATAATATTGACATTCAGTCCAGTAATCCTCCTCTGTAACAGCTCCTTTACTTTGCAGTGAAAATTGATTTGTATATTCTTTGCCTCTGAGTCCTTGTGGGATTTTTTTTTTTTTTTTTAATTCAGACAGAAAGTCACAAAAATTATACTCATCCTCATCAGTTCACTCAGTCCCATGTAATTAATTGTTTTTTTTTATCTTGATCTTTTGTTAGCACTTTTATGAGTTCATCAGTTTTTCATCAGAGTTCTGAAAATGCTTATTCATTCAGTTCAGCAGTACAGTCAGTTACCAGAAAAAAAAACTTCCCAGGAGGGGCTTCCCTGGTGGCACAGTGGTTGAGAATCTGCCTGCCAATGCAGGGGACACGGGTTTGAGCCCTGGTCTGGGAAGATCCCACATGCCGCGAAGCAACTAGGACTGTGAGCCACAACTACTGAGCCTGCGCGTCTGGAGCCTACGCTCCACAACAAGAGAGGCCACGATAGTGAGAGGCCCGCACACCGCGATGAACAGTGGCCCCCGATTGTCGCAACTAGAGAAAGCCCTCGCCCAGAAACAAAGACCCAACGCAGCCAAACATAAAAATAAATAAATAAATAATAAATTTAAAAAACAAAAAACAAAAAACTTCCCGGGGACACCATTGATGGGCTGACTTGGGTCAGCTGCCCATCCCCAGACCACCCAACTGTAGCCATGGCTGGGTGTGGGGGGAGGTAGCTGCCACCATTGCCTCTTCCACTGCCACCATTCGTAGAGAGAAGGAAAATTCCTAGAAACCCTGTAATCAAAGAACTCAACAGGTGTCTGGGACCAGGACAGCATTAAAAGTGGCCCAGCAAGCAAGCTACCTGAGTTACCAATCCACGAGGACATTAAAACCCTCATGGATAAAATATTAAACTTGGTGTCATGCAAAATGTAAATTAGCTTCATGCCAGCTTCTCAATGACTTTAAATGCTCCTAGTAAGTTATAAACCCACCACTAAAGAACACTTGAAAGATGACCAAAAATAATGACCTACCTGATAAAACTCCAAGGGAAAAAAAAAAAGAAAAAGCCATCTGATTAATACAGAGCTAACATGCCGTGCAGAATAATCTGGATTGAACTGCCTGCTAACTTGGGTTCTGTAGTTTAGCTCTGGGACCTGTGGTTTTTCCTCTCAAACACACATAGGGCTAAAGTTCCAAGTGCCACGGATATAGGCCTGTTCCCGGACTCCCATGGGAAGGGAATTCATCACTGAGCACTGAAGTCAGCAAACTTTTTCTGTAAAGGGCCAGAGAGTAAATATTTTAGGCTTTGCAGGACAGACAGTTGCAGTAGCTCATCTCCATGGCTGAGGCCTGGGAGCAGCTGATATGCAAACAAATAGGCATGGCTGTGTTTGAACAAAGATTCCTGAAAACTGGCAGCAGCACAGATTTGGCCCCCAGGCTGTAGTCTGCCAACTCCTGATCTAGCAGATTACAGACACAATTTCCCTGCACCTCAAAAGCGGTTTGGGATACTATGGTGGGGCTCCCCTACCTGTGAGGCACGCTGCTACTCACCAGAACATCTCCCTGAAGATGTCAGGACAGGATGTGCCTCTCCCTCTTGTGTCCCAGGAGGGAGGCCCGAGGAGTCAGTCCACACACACGCATGCACACGCACGCCCACAGGCACACTTTCACCAACTGTGTGGTCCTCCCCCTCTCCCCATACAATGTTCTATTTTCAGCAGATTGTCAAGTGAACAAGCTGGTGCAAGACCCAAGCCTCACTTAGGTCCCCAATGCCGTTTAAATAGTGCCACGTTTCCCTGGGAAGCATGCTGGCACAGCTTTTACACCAGCAGGAAAATACACCTCTGACTTGGGTGTTGCTTTTATTTATATTTATTTTTTTAATTTTTTGGCCTCACCACTTGGCTTTCAGGATCTTAGGTTCCCGACCAGGGACTGAACCCAGGCCCTCAGCAGGGGAAATGCAGAGTCCTAACCACTGGACCGCCAGGGAATCCCCTTGGGTGTTGTATTTAAACCCTGTCTCCTTGTGGGTCGTATAAATAAAACGGCTGGTCCTTAGCCGATACCAGCACTGATTTCTCAAGACCAAAGTAACTGCCGACATAGGAAAACTCCAGAAAAGGAAAGTCACCGACTATTGCCCAAGAAGTACAACAATGCTTTAAAATAAGCTTGGGGGGGGGGGGTCTTGGGTAGAGAAGAAAGGAAGCCATTAGCTGCTAAGGAACCACTGTCCTAACCCCGAATGAAGGACGGGAAGTAAAATAAGATCACAGGGTCAAATAAAGTCACTTCTGTTTTCCGGTGATTTTGCAGGGAGAGAAACTAAGTTTATGTGGAGTTTCAGAGATGAAAGGAAACCACATCTCCTTCCTCCGTCATCTCACCTACCACACCCCAAGTCCAGGACAAAAAGCAAAAACAGATGCCAAGGAAGAGGTTCAGGTACATCTCGAGGCACTGTAAATTAATCCAATGCTATTTAATAACAGCTTTATTGAGATGTAATTTACACACTATAAACCGCACACATTTAAAGTGTACAATGCAATGCATTTTAGTGTATTCACAGAACTGTACACCTGTCACCATCATTTTCGAACATTTTCATCACCCTAAAGAAACCCCTTCCCCATCAGCAATCCCTCCCCCTTTCCTCCCACCATCACCACCCTCAGCCCTGAGCAAGCACTGATCTACTGTCTCTACACATCTGCCTATTTTGGACATATCATATAAATGGAATCATGCGATACCCAGCCCTTGTGTCTGGCTTCCTTGTTGCAGCATGTATTTTTTTCAATGGCTGAATAACATTCCATTGTATGCCACATCACATGGTGTTTGTCTGTTTATCAGCTGATGGAAATTTGGGTTCTTTCCACTTTTTGGCTTTTATGATTCACTATCATAATGTTTGTGTGGACATACATTTTCATTTCTCCGAAGTCTGATTTGATTTCAGATGTACGAGGGAAACTGACTAAGGATCTGAGGGAGTGGCACCGTTTGGGGTCAGTTTAGGTTTTCAACAACAGACGCACAGATCTCGGGTGAGAAGCAGAAGTTTCTCGGGGTGCTCCCTCCCCGACACAGCTGCTCCAGTGGAGCACGCCTGCAGGAGGATGTCCACAGGGGCCTCAACTTTCAAGTTCACTCTGCACATTACTGACTGCAGCTCCCAAAGCCTTTTATGTCAAGTATCCCAACGTGAACTGACAAAACACTATTTCTACCAAGGGTTGTTTTTTTCGAGGATGGTTTTGACAGCTCTGCCATGCCTCCCTTCTCAGCAGAGCCAGTTTGCACCAACATCTGAATATTTTGTGGCGTTTTCCCCTTCTTAGCGCATTAGAGCAAGTGTTAAATGGAACAGTGGAACCACCGATGCAGGCGACAGCATTGTTAACTATGTGTTCACAGGATGGAAGTCAGTAGACCGTCCAACTGAGAAGAACAAACTTCACACATAGAAAATGCTGGAAGTAGCTCTCTGGAGAGCACCTAAGAAGCAAGGTGAAGTGATGAATGAAGTGGTAAAACCTTTTAAAGTACAGACTGAGAATTAACATTTCAAAAAAACCCCCAGCATGGTCAATTTCCAAGTGAGACAACATCGTGATGCCAAGACACAATAGTAATCAAATTGGCAAAAATTAAAGACAAAGAAAAATTATTGAAAGCAGCAAGGGAAAACCCTCAAATAACATACAAGGGAACTCCCATAAGGTTAACAGCTGATTTCTCAGCAGAAACTCTACAAGCCAGAAGGGAGTGGCATGATATACTTAAAGTGATGAAAGGGAAGAACCTACAACCAAGATTACTCTACCCAGCAAGTATCTCATTCAGATTCGATGGAGAGATCAAAAGCTTTACAGACAAGCACAAGCTAAGAGAATTCAGCATCACCAAACCAGCTCTACAACAAATGCTAACTTCTCTAAGTGGGAAACACAAGAGAAGAAAAGGACCTACAAAAACAAACCCAAAACAATGAAGAAAATGGTCATAGGAACATACATATTGATAACTACCTTAAACGTGAATGGGTTAAATGCTCCAACCAAAAGACACAGGCTTGCTGAATGGATACAAAAACAAGACCCATATACATGCTGTCTACAAGAGACCCACTTCAGACCTAGGGACACATACAGACTGACAGTGAGGGGATGGAAAAAGATATTCCATGCAAATGGAAATCAAAAGAAAGCTGGAGTACCAATACTTATATCAGATAAAATAGACTTTAAAATAAAGAATGTTACAAGAGACAAGGAAGGACACTACATAATGATCAGGGGATCAATCCAAGAAGAAGATAGAACAATTATAAATATATATGCATCCAACATAGGAGCACCTCAATACATAAGGCAACTGCTAACACCTGTAAAAGAGGAAATCGACAGTAACTCAATAATAGTGGGGGACTTTAACACCTCACTTACACCAATGGACAGATTATCCAAACAGAAAATTAATAAGGAAACACAAGCTTTAAATGACACAACAGACCAGATAGATTTAATTTATATTTATAGGACATTCCATCCAAAAGCAGCAGATTACACTTTCTTCTTAAGTGCGCACAGAACATTCTCCAGGATAGATCACATCTTGGGTCACAAATCAAGCCTCAGTAAATTTAAGAAAACTGAAATCATATCAAGCATCTTTTCTGACCACAACGCTATGAGGTTAGAAATCAATTACAAGGAAAAAAACGTAAAAAACACAAACACATGGAGGCTAAATAATACGTTACTAAATAACCAAGAGGTCACTGAAGAAATCAAACAGGAAATCAAAAAATACCTAGAGACAAATGACAGTGAAAACACGACGATCCAAAACCTATGGGATGCAGCAAAAGCAGTTCTAAGAGGGAAGTTTATAGCTATACAAGCCTACCTCAAAAACAAGAAAAATCTCAAATATACAGTCTAACCTTACACCTAAAGGAATTAGAGAAAGAAGAACAAACAAAACCCAAAGTTAGCAGAAGGAAAGAAATCATAAAGATCAGAGCAGAAATAAATGAAACAGAAACAATAAAACAATAACAAAGATCAATAAAACTAAAAGCTGGTTCTTTGAGGAGATAAACAAAATTGATAAACCATTAGCCAAACTCATCAAGAAAAAGAGGGAGAGGACTCAAATCAATAAAATTAGAAATGAAAAAGGAGAAGTTACAACAGACACCGCAGAAATACAAAGCATCCTAAGAGACTGCTACAAGCAACTCTATGCCAATAAAATGGACAACCTGGAAGAAATGGACAAATTCTTAGAGAAGTATAACCTTCCAAGGCTGAACCAGGAAGAAATAGAATATATGAACAGACCAATCACAAGTAATGAAATTGAAACTGTGATTGAAAATCTTGCAACAAACAAAAGTCCAGGACCAGATGGCTTCACAGGTGAATTCTATCAAACATTTAGAGAAGACCTAACACCCATCCTTCTCAAACTCTTCCAAAAAATTGCAGAGGAAGGAACACTCCCAAACTCATTCTATGAGGCCACCATCACCCTGATACCAAAACCAGACAAAGACACTACAAAAAAAGAAAATTACAGACCAATATCACTCATGAATATAGATGCAAAAATCCTCAACAAAATACTAGCAAACAGAATCCAACAGCACATTAAAAGGATCATGCACCATGATCAAGTGGGATTTATCCCAGGGATGCAAGGATTCTTCAGTATATGCAAATCAATCAATGTGATACACCATACTAACAAATTGAAGAAGAAAAACCATATGATCATCTCAATAGATGCAGAAAAAGCTTTTGACAAAATTCAACACCCATTTATGATAAAAAACTCTCCAAAAAGTGGGCATAGAGGGAACCTAGCTCAACGTAATAAAGGCCATATACGACAAACCCACAGCAAACATCATTCTCAATGGTGAAAAACTGAAAGCATTTCCTCTAAGATCAGGAACAAGACAAGGATGTCCACTCTCACCACTGTTATTCAACATAGTGTTGGAAGTCCTGGCCACGGCAATCAGAGAAGAAAAAGAAATAAAAGGAATCCAAATTGGAAAAGAAGAAGTAAAACTGTCACTGTTTGCAGATGACATGATACTATACAAAGAGGATCCTAAAGATGCCAGCAGAAAACTACTAGAGCTAATCAATGAATCTGGTAAAGTTGCAGGATACAAAATTAATGCACATAAATCTCTTACATTCCTATACACTAATGATGAAAAATCTGAAAGAGAAATTAAAGAAACACTCCCATTTACCACTGCAACAAAAAGAATAAAATACCTAGGAATAAACATACCTAGGGAGACAAAAGACCTGTATGCAGAAAACTGTAAGTCACTGATGAAAGAAATTAAAGATACCAACAGATGGAGAGAAATACCATGTTCTTGGATTGGAAGAATCAACATTGTGAAAATGACTATACTACCCAAAGCAATCTACAGATTCATTGCAATCCCTATCAAATTACCAATGGCATTTTTTACAGAACTAGAACAAAAAAATCTTAAAATTTGTATGCAGCCTCAAAAGACCCTGAATAGCCAAAGCAGTCTTGAGTGAAAAAAACAGAGCTGGAGGAATCAGACTCCCTGACTTCAGACTATACTACAAAGCTACAGTAATCAAGACAATATGGTACTGGCACAAAAACAAAAATATAGATCAATGGAACAAGATAGAAAGCCCAGAGATAAACCCACGCACCTATGGTCAACTAATCTATGACAAAGGAGGCAAAGATATACAATGGAGAAAAGACAGTCTCTTCAATAAGTGGTGCTGGGAAAACTGGACAGCTACATGTAAAAGAATAAAATTAGAACACTCCCTAACACTATACACAAAAAAAACCTCAAAATGGATTAGAAACCTAAATGTAAGACCGGACACTAAAAAACTCTTAGAGGAAAACATAGGAAGAACACTCTTTGACATAAATCACAGCAAGATCTTTTTTGATCCACCTCCTAGAGTAATGGAAATAAAAACAAAAATAAACAAATGGGACCTAATGAAACTTAAAAGCTTTTGCACAGCAAAGGAAACCATAAACAAGCCGAAAAGACAACCCTCAGAATGGGAGAAAATATTTGCAAATGAATCAACAGACAAAGGATTAATCTCCAAAATATATAAACAGCTCATGCAGCTCAATATTAAAAAAACAAACAACCCAATCCAAAAATGGGCAGAAGACCTAAATAGACATTTCTCCAAAGAAGACATATAGATGGCCAAGAAGCACATGAAAAGCTGCTCAACATCACTAATTATTAGAGAAATGCAAATCAAAACTACAATGAGGTATCACCTCACACCAGTTAGAATGGACATCATCAGAAAATCTACAAACAACAAATGCTGGAGAGGATGTGGAGAAAAGGGAACCCTCTTGCACTGTTGGTGGGAATGTAAATTGATACAGTCACTATGGAGAACAGTATGGAGGTTCCTTTAAAAACTAAAAATAGAATTACCATATGACCCAGCAATCACACTACTGGGCATATACCCAGAGAAAACCATAATTCAAAAAGACACATGCACCCCAATGTTCATTGCAGCACTATTTACAATAGCCAGGTCATGGAAGCAACCTAAATGCCCATCGACAGACGAATGGATAAAGAAGATGTGGTACATATATACAATGGAATATTACTCAGCCATAAAAAGGAATGAAATTGGGTCATTTGTAGAGACGTGGATGGATCTAGAGACTGTCATACAGGGCGAAGTAAGTCAGAAAGAGAAAAACAAATATCGTATAGTAACGCATATATGTGGAACCTAGAAAAATGGTACAGATGAACCGGTTTGCAGGGCAGAAACTGAGACACAGATGTAGAGAACAAACGTATGGACACCAAGGGGGTAAAGCCGCGGGAGGGGTGGGGTGGTGTGATGAATTGGGCGATTGGGATTGACATGTATACACTGATGTGTGTAAAACTGATGACTAATAAGAACCTGCTGTATAAAAATATAAAATAAATAAATAAAAAACAAGGAAAAAAAATGACTGAAGCTGGGTGGTGGGTAGATGGGAGTTTTTTACCCTCAGTTTGAAATTTCCCACGATAAAATTAAAATAAAACTACACATTCCCGAGACCTAAACACGGAGAGAAATTCCCAGGGTCTCAGCACTGTTTGGCAACAGTTTGCTGTCACCTTTATCAAAAGTGGAAGGTTGTGGTGGAAATTCCTTCTGATTATTTTAATTCGTCAAACAGGTAATACACTGACATGGCTTGGAAATGGAAAAGTATAAAGAGTCAGACAGCGAAGCGTCTCCAGTTCACCGGATCCCTCTTGGGTCTCTCCTACCACAGCTTCCCCCGCTCCCTCCCTCCATCCAGAGGCAAACGTTGTTATTAGTTTCTTGCGCATCTTTCCAAAATTACACTTAGCTCTCCCCCTCCACCTCCCCTTGTTGTCCTGACTTGATATGTTTTGGAGCTCTTTTCCAAGAACTTAGAAAGCATCCTTACGTCTCATTAAACTGCTACATAATGTTCCCGAGTGTAGAGTCTCTGCTAGTTCCGTATTGGTGGACATTTGGGTTTGTTTCCGGTCTCCAGCTCTGCAAACAGTGCTGCAAAGGCTCACCTTGCACAAATACCATTTTGTATGCGTTCAGGTTCGCTGTGGGGTAGATTTATACAGCAGTGTAACTCCTGAGTCAAAGAGTACCTGTGCCTGTCCTTACAATACCTGCTGTTAAACTGCCCTTCATAAAGGTTAGACTTTCATTTACTTTCCCACCAACAATATGTGAATTTCAAAATAAAACCCAGACAAAGTTCCGAGCATCTCTTTCCTCCTTCCCTTTAGCATTGTCTTTCCTCCGACATGAATGCTTGTTTTCCTACTAAATGTCATTTCAAGTGAGATGGACCAGGTCAGACGTGAAGAGTTTACTTTAAAGAAGTAATCTCAATTGTCCATGCTTACTGTTTAATCTATGTTTTAAGTCCTTACATAAACAATAAGCTAACATTTACTGAGCAGCCCCTAAGAGCCAGGCGGTGCTTCGAGCCCTTTCCGTGGACCCACACACTTAGACCCTGTACAGTTTTGAGATCAAGTCTGTCACCAGTCTCAGTTCAGATGAGCAGAGAAGCCCGGACTGAGTGACCGTCCCAGGTTACACAGCTTGGGAGTGACAGGTGATGTCAGGGGTCCCCCACCTCTCCCTCCACCACTCTGATGGTTAGAAAAACTTACAAATTCAGATTCCAGGCCACTTCCCAATATCCAGGTCTCTAACAGTAACATGTAAGTCTGGTGTTCCGTTTTCAAACAGTGGCTTGTCCTGCATTTTTAGGAGTAAATTATACACAAAAGCATTTTCTTATCAGAGGAAAATGTCCACCATATTGGCAAACAGACTTCCAAATCTGGGCTCACAACCAGTCGGATGTGAGCTGAGCATGGAGCCCTGAAACATTTATAAATGGAAAATGTTTGACGTTAAAAAAAAAAAACCACAGCAGTCCATATATTCTATGACTTAGGGGAAAAAAAAAAAAAAAGAGAGAGAGAGAGAGAATTGGGACTTCCCTGGTGGCACAGTGGTTAAGAATCCGCCTGCCAATGCAGGGGACACGGGTTCGAGCCCTGGTCCGGGAAGATCCCACATGCCGTGGAGCAACTAAGCCCGTGCTCCCCAACTACTGAGCCTGCGCTCTGGAGCCCACGAGCCACAACTACTGAAGCCTGTGTGCCTAGAGCCCGTGCTCTGCAACAAGAGAAGCCACTGCAATGAGAAGCCCGCGCACCGCAACAAAGAGTAGCCCCCGCTCGCCGCAACTAGAGGAAGCCCACAAGCAGCAATGAAGACCAAATGCAGCCAAATAAATAAATAAAAAAGAATTGAACTTAGGGGGCTTCCCTGGTGGCACAGCGGATAAGCCTCCACACTCCCAATGCAGGGGACCCGGGCTCTGCAGACGGGAAAACCAAGGCACAGAGAGGTTAAGTAACACCGAGGTCGTGAACAAAGACAGAGCCCAATCTCCTTGTGTCCTATATCAGTGTCCTTCCCACTGTCCCACCCAACACTCCAAGGCTCTGGAGAAGGACCTGGGCAGTGGAGGTACCCAGGTGTGTGCTAAGGGGCATTCCTGCAAATCGTCTGTTTTCTTCCGAGCACATATACACACAGAGATGGGCAGGGAACGTTATACATTTGTTTCTCCCCATATAGAAAACTCAGCAGATTACTCTGCGGCTTGCTTGTTTTTTCTTCACATCACTAAGGTCCCTAACAGTCTGTAGACATGAACCTGCGTCTGTGTTGTCTGAAGCTGCTGAGAGCAGGACCGTTTAGCCTGAAGGCATCCTCCTACCCAGGCCAAATTAGAGACAAGTGGTGGGTGGAGTCTGAGGGAGCCATGGCTCCTCTTCTATTTTTCTGAAAAGGAAGCTTATGTCTCTTCCATCCTGAAGTAGTAACATTAGGAATAATAATAATAGTAATAATACTAATATTAGTAATAGTACTACTAATAATAATAAAGGAAGAAAAATCTGCTTCTCTCCATCTCCCTTTTTTCTCTTTTCTTTCTGAATTGTGCTCCTAATGGGAATGGCCTTAACTTGCACCTCGGTTTCTTCTTTTTTTTTTTTAATACATTTATTTGTTTATTTATTTATCTATTTATTTTTGGCTGCTTTGGGTCTTCGTTGCTGCGTGCAGGCTTTCTCTAGTTGCGGTGAGCGGGGGCTACTCTTCGTTGTGGTGCGCGGGCTTCTCATTGCAGTGGCTTCTCTTGTTGCGGAGCACGGGCTCTAGGCGCACAGGCTTCAGTAGTTGTGGCACGAGGGCTTCAGTAGTTGTGGCTCGCGGGCTCTAGAAGCGCAGGCTCAGTAGTTGTGGCGCACGGGCTTAGCTGCTCCGCGGCACGTGGTATCTTCCTGGACCAGGGCTCGAACCCGTGTCCCCTGCATTGGCAGGCGGATTCTTAACCACCGCGTCACCAGGGAAGCCCCTCGGTTTCTTCTTAAAGCAGTATCCTCTTGTCTTCTAAGAGCTTACACTCTGCCAGATTCCTTTGCTGCTTTATTTTCCTTTGCACACTCCCTGAACGTGGTCCTCCAGAGCCTTCTCCGCTTGTCCTCCTGTCCTACACTGGTGGTCCCCAGACCAGGAGCAGCATCACCCGGAAGCTCCACTCCAGACCTACTGAGTCAGAAACCCTGCGGGGGGATTAGCGAGTTGAGATTTAGCGATCTTCCTGGTGATCCTAAGGTTTGAGAACCGCTGCCCCCGACAATTCCAGCCCACAGTCACCTCCCCTCATCGTGTGTGCCCAGATCCTCACCTTTAACCTCAACTTCTTTCCAGCTGCACATCCACACATGCAGGTGTGCTAACACTGACCCCAAGGACTTCTTCTCTCCCCCAGGGTCCCTTCTTCCCATACCCCCAATGCCACATCCCCACCTGCCCGGACGAGCCGCCAAGACACCGCAGACTCCTGCTGTTCCCTCACCTTCCTCATCCAATCGGCCACCAGGCCAGGTCAATTCTACCTCTTCTCTCCATTTCTAGGGCCTTACGTCTGGTCCTCATCATGTCTCAGTTGGCCTCACCTGGGTGCTTCCAAAGAGTCGGCGGCAGTGTGGAACTACAAGAACACTGGGCACAGCTGGTCTGAGTGAGGCCTACAGCAAGTGTCTTGAAGAATGTCTGCATGTAGTCAAACTAAGTGTAGGTATATGCTATGCCTCGGCAATCTTAATCCTGGGACTGTGTCCCCCATATTCTCACATAGGTCCACGGGTGACATGTACAAGGATGGTTATCACAGCATCCAGGGTTGGAAGCAACTTGGCCAAGCATCCCTGGGAGACAGGATAGGTAAAAGGTGATGGACGCACACTCTGGCAGACTAATCGCACTGATGGCCCCAATTAACCTATTACCATGCCCTCTGCAATGTGACTTTTCCGCTCCTTCCTTCAAGAGGTAGAGTATTTCCCCACACTTTGAATATGGGTTGAACCTGCGACTTGTTTTAACCAACAGAATATGATGGCAATGAGTGTGTGTAAGTTCCAAGTCTAGGCCTTGTGCATTTCCCTCTCTTGGACTCCTGTCCTGCCACCACGTGACCAAGCTTGGGCTAGCCTCACGGAGGATGATCACAATATACCAAAGACCTCTGAAATTACCCAGCCCCCAGCAGACCCCAGATGAATGAGTGATACCAGCTGAGATGAGCAGGGCCAGGCACAGATCAGCCAAACCACTCAACCAATCACTCAGACTCAGGAAAACTGAACGACTGTTGTTTCAAGTCACTAAGTTTGTGGTGGTTTGTCGCTAAGCATGACTAACTGATAACACACTCCAAGGAGTACTATGCAGCAACTAGAAGCAACAGAACAGATGGGTGTGTAGCAAAATGAATTGATTCTAACGGCACAGAGCTAACTGGAAAAAAAGGTGAGTGAGATGATTTATGCAAATGCAATTGTGTTAAGATATCCACACAAGTCAATAAAACGCACTTTATGGAAAAAAAGAAAAATCAAAGATTTACATTTAAACCCTAAGTATGGTTGCCATGGTGTAGAGGAAAAGGAGGATAAAGGGGAAACAATAAGAGGCCTCGCAGAGGTCAATGCTAATGTATGAACAGAAGAGTGATTTCGTAACCCTCCACGCTGACTCACCTTGTAAATTCCAGCTCAGAGGAAGCGCCTGTTCTCAGCCTAAGGCACCAGTTCCTCTCCAACAGCTAAGGTGGCCTGTAAACTAAGAACGTGCATTTCCCAGAGTTTGGTGATTGTCTACTGGTCTGTTTTGCTAACGAGATGATCAGCTTTGAGCGCAGTGTCTTAATTTTCTTGCAACACCTGGTGCCTCATATACTGCAAACATTTGTTGATAACAGAACTCTTTTATCCTGTAAAAAGGAGCTTTTCCACCTTGGTACCACTGACATTTTGGACCTGATATTTCTTTGTTGTTGGTAGTACGTATGTGTGGTGGAGGACGCTGTCCTGTTTACTGTAGGATATTTTAGCAGCATCCCTGCCTCTACTTAGTAGATGCCAATAGCACCCTCCGGGTTGTGACAATCAAAAATGTCTCCAGGGGGCTTCCCTGGTGGTCCAGTGGTTAAGACTCCACGCTCCCAATGCAGTTCCCCTGGTTGGGGAACTAAGATCCCTCAAACCATGAGGTGCAGCCAAAAAAAAAGAAAGTCTCCAGATTTTGCCATACGTTCCTTATGGGTCAAAACCACTCCCTGGTTGAGGACCACTGCCATAAAGGATTGGGCTACATGATGCTACGATTCTGAGATGGCACTTTACAAACAGTGAACATGTTTGAAACAAATAACGTCTAAGATGACTAAATTATACCACGCTCTACAGAATACTTCTCCAGGAGGATTCAGATTGCCAACATTTTTCCTTCTCAGATGGTTCTCATCCAGTAGCCCAAAACTAGTGTCTTCGCTCACTACCCTAAGGGGAGAGATGAAATATTCAATACAAAATCCACTTGAGTTTTCAAGTCCATGCAGAAATATTTCTAAGTTTTTAGTCAAACCTTTTCTTTTCTTTTTAATTAAAGTATAGTTGATTTACAGTATCATGTTAGTTTTAGGTGAACAGCACACTGATTCAGTTATACGTATTTTTTTCAGATTCTTTTCCCTTATAGGTTATTACAAAATATTGAGTATAGTTCCCTGTGCTATACAGTAGGTCCTTGCTGGTTATCCATTTTACAGTCAAACTTTTTATTTACGAAGTTTAAATGTCCCTTTAAGCCAGCGGTAGATGCTGCAGATTTTTCTCATGACACTGCAGAGGCTGTTTATCTAGCCAGCGCTGCTGAAGCGGACATCCCTGTTCTGTCCTATTAACTAAACATGAAAACCGATGCGTAACCACGCTCACATAATTCTGCCTCATTTGCCTTGTGTGCACCACCAGGGCAAACACCAGGCATTTCAATAACCTCACCCAGACCTTCAGTAATCACTGCAGGCTACTGGCTCCAGACAAATATTTGCCTTGCAGGTCTCTCTATGGGGAGATGAAGCTCAACTAAGCTTCTTTTGTTCATATAGACTGAGTGAAACAATCTGGAAACTACAGAGCACTCACATCATTCATTTCTTGCAATTATACAAATAAAGGAGCAACAGGGATGGTTCTACAAAGATCTGACTGGACGCCCTTCCTTTTACTTCTTCTTCCCTTGCAGCCTCCAACAACAAATCAAACAGGGCTAAGAAGAACATCAGTGGGTGAAAGTCTGTTGGGGAGGAGTACACTCCCATGGTCTCAAAAGAGGCCCCCACAGACTTACGACAAGAGCGCCCCATTTTACAAGATCTGGCAGATACCCCTGTAACCCGGAGACCACACTCAGCAACGTTGCTGTGGAAACAAGCCATGATCATGTGCCCCCTGATGTGACCTGGTCAGAAACATACAGCACCACCTACCTTGTATTCTTGCCCACACTGTTTAACCTGAACCTTATCATGAGGAAAACAGACAAACCAGGCTGTGGAACATTCCAGAAGAAAATGGCCTGGACTCCTAAAATGTCAGTGTCCTAAGACAACAAAAGGCTGAGGACGTTCCTAGATTAAAAGTGACTACAGAGACATAGCCACCAAATGCAATTTGTGATCCTGATTGAATCCTTGAACAGAAAAGGTGGAGGGAGGGCTTCCCTGGTGGCGCAGTGGTTGAGAATCTGCCTGCCAATGCAGGGAACACGGGTTCGAGCCCTGGTCTGGGAAGATCCCACATGCCGCAGAGCAACTAGGCCTGTGAGCCACAACTACTGAGCCTGGGCGTCTGGAGCCTGTGCTCTGCAACAAGAGAGGCCGCGACAATGAAAGGCCCGCGCAACGCGTTGAAGAGTGGCCCCCGCTTGCCGCAACTAGAGAAAGCCCTCGCACAGAAACGAAGACCCAACACAGCCCAAAAAACAAATAAATAAATAAATAAACAAATGTTCCTTTCGGTAAAAAGTTTAAAAAAAAAAACAAAGAAAGAAAAGGTGGAGGGAAAGGACATTACAGGGACATACTGGGACATTAAAGAACATTTTGGGAATGCGAATATGGGCTGCATTAACTATATAGTATTGAACTGATGCTAAATTCCTTCAGTGTGATAAAGGGATTGCAATTATAGAAAAGAGTATCTTTGTTCTTGGGAGATACACTGGAGTATTTAGGGACTGTCATATCTGCAACTTCAGAGTGACTGAAGAAAAAATAAAATACACAAACAGAAACTAACACAACATTGTAAAGCAATTATACTCCAATAAAGATGTATTTTTAAAAAACACACACACACACAAGGAGATATAGCAAGTGTGGCAAAATGTTAAATGGGAAATTTAAATGAAGTTGTCTAGGGACTTCCCTGGTGGCTGCAGTGGTTAAGAATCCGCCTGCCAATGCAGCGGACACAGGTTCGATCCCTAGTCCGGAAAGATACCACATGCCACGGAGCAACCAAGCCTGTGCGCCACAGCTACTGAGCCTGCACTCTAGAGCCCCGCGAGCCACAACTACTGAGCACGCGTGCCACAACTACAGCGTGCCTAGAGCCTGTGCTCCTCAACAAGAGAAGCCACCACAATGAGACGCACACGCACCGCAATAAAGAGTAGCCCCTGCTCACCGCAACTAGAGAAAGCCCGCGCGCAGCAATGAAAACCCAATGCAGAAATAAATAAATAAATAAATAAATAAATAAATAAAAAGAATGATCTGAAATCAGTAGTATTGATGCATCAGAGTTCTCAAAAATCCTAGAAATTTCTCATGGATACAATAATGGGCTTCAAGATTGTGAATCCCAAGCAAATATTAAAGTAATCTTTGTAACATGTCAACAAACTGAATATAGAGAAATCTTGCCAGGAAAGGGCTCCACTTCCCAGCAAGCAGTGACTCTCAGCAACTTAGAATAAGACAACAAAGATTCTCTTCAAAAAACCTTACTTATTTACAACCCAAATTTATTTACTTTGGACTCTGAGACTTGTACAGTTTGGACAGTCAGTAGAGAGTTCATGTAATGGTGACCAAGAACAATCTGCTGAGAAAAGGAGGAGGCTGCCTAGCTGGGCACATGGTTGTTTGTAAGGGTTGGGGGTTAGAGAGAGAAAATTAATAGTTTTTTCTGTTTGGTCGCGCCGCTGCACACGGGATGAAGGATCTTACTTCCCCAACCAGGGATCGAACCCGCGCCCCCCTGCAATGGAAGTACAGAGTCTTAACCCCTGGACCACCAGGGAAGTCCCTACTTTAAATCGTTTAATAGGGCCGCTTGGATATTAAGACCAGGTCCTTCTTCAAAGATGACAAGTTTCTGCACCAAATGCCCTGGTTCCTTTGTTCAAACCTAGCGAGTCAATCTCTTTCTGTCTGGGATCTCAAAAGACCCTGAAGCTACAGGCAAAACTTGGTGTGTGTGTGCACACATTTATGAGGAAAGGAAGCTTAGATTTCCCTGGTTCTCCACAGACCCCTGACCTCCGCAAAAGGTTAAGGGCCAACGCCTTCTGAGATCTGCTATAATCCCTTCTCTGGGCTTGAAATACCCAGGGAGCTTCAAGCACCCCACAAGTGTACTTTTTAACTCAAAAGAGCCTCTGATTCCTTATTTTCTGTTTCCATCTCTCTCCCCAAGGTTCTGGCTTGTCAGGATGCCAACCTGCTTTTTTGAAGCTTTGTTTCATCTTTTCCCCCCTTGGCCCAGGAAATCTTCGCTCTCAGACTTAAAAACTGACTTTGAACAGAGAAGTGGCCCTAAGGTATAGGGAACAGAAAGATCCTGTTAAAGGCACTTGGCACCGTAAACTGAATAGCAAACAAAGGCACACAATTCCACTTCGTACTTTTCCACTGTTATTTGTTCCAAGTAGAGAATTAACTTGAAAGTGGTTATCTTTATCTTTTATATGTTATTTTATTATATATGATTATTTTATGCTTTATATAAGAAGTCTAAAGTAGAAGTCTAGATTCTAAATACAGACTATGCTATTCTTTTTTTTAATTGATTTTTTAAATTGAAGTATAGTTAATTTACAATGTTGTGTTAGTTTCAAGTGTTCAGCGCAAAGTGATTCATTTTATATATGTGTGTGTGTATATATATATATACACATACACACACATATATATATTCTTTTTCAGATTCTTTTCCATTATACGTTATTAGAAGATACTGAGTATAGTTCCCTGTGCTATACAGTAGGTCCTTGTCGTTTAGAGTATGTTATTCTTATTTAGGAAAAAAAATTAGAAATTAGTGACTACTCTTAATTCCACCAAAGGAATGAGTCTATTTTTGTTACAAAATTTTCAGCACCAGAAGGAATATTAATGACTAGAGAGTCCCAGCTTTCCATTTTACATATGATATGCAAAAACAAAAGTACCCTGACTTATCCAATGTCACACAGCTAGCTGGCTACAAACTCAAAACTCAGAACCTCTAAAGCCAGTCCAATGTTCTCTGGAATACCACCTGGTTTCTCCACATTAATGCCTTCTGAAAAAAATATTTTTCCTCCTTCTTTGTTTTAAGACTATCAATAATAAGAACCTCTGGCTGGAGCCAAAAAGCATTCTTGGAAAACTGTGTGAGCTGTCAGGAATCTCCAGTACAATGTCACTACTGTGCCTGGAGAAGCAATGCTACAGCTCCCCTGAGCCCAAGTGGGCACAAGAGATCCCCCCCCCCAGCTGTGTCTCCCCGCTGCCCCTCTTCACCCACCTCCGCCCTACCTTACCATTTCCTGCACTCAACTGGCAGGTTGGAAGATAAGGCATAAATCTTTTACTCTTATATTGAATTGCCTTGTTCTTAGTTTTAAACAGAAATGAACAGAAATTTCTACATTGTTAATTAAAAGGTACCATGTTGCTTTTTATCCATGTGGCTGTCAAAGTATACTTTTTGAAAAGTTAAACACTTGCCTCTCATGTAAATATAGAGGAGACATGCCAAAGATTTAACTCATTGATGAAGGAATCAGTAGGATGACAAAGCTGGCTCAAAGGAGGGCACAAAAACCGAAGTGGAGGAAAAAAATCTATGGAAAAAACAAACTCTGGAATAGACTAGAAATTCTGATACAAAACTAGTTAGGAAACTCCCTGGCTGTCCAGTGTAGGACTCTGTGCTTTCACTATTGAGGTCCCAGTTTCGATCCCTGGTCAGGGAACTAACATCCCACAAGTCGCGTGGCGTGGCCAAACAAAACAAAACAAAACAAAAAACCCAAAAACTTATTAATGTCCTACAGGGCATAAAGCTTTAGCCTTGATGGGCCTTTCCTACCTGGGAGAAATCATTCACATCTTAATTGGACAAAAATCATTTGCAACTTATTAATATCAGCCTGTTTTCATAGGGCTTGTGAGTGAAAAATGATTTTTATATTTTCAAATGATTGAAAAAAATCAAAAGAAAAATATTTTATGACACGTGGAAACTACATGAAATTCAAATATCAACACTCATAAATAAAGGTTTATTGGAACACAGTTGAATGCATTTATTTATGCATTGTTTATGGCTGTGTTCACAATACAACGAGTTCAGTAGTTACCACAGAGACCAAACGGCGTGCAAAGCCTAAACTATTTACTACGTGGCACTTTACAGAAAAAAAATTGCTGACTTCTGCCCTAGAACATCAGATGATCTTCAGGAGGCTTGTTAGACAACATTCTAGTAGGATACGGAAAGGGCACTCGGTCGTCTCTTTTTGCCGTATTTTTAAGTTCTGGATAAATTTTTCTTAAATCTTTCCACCAGTTTTTGATGTTTCTCCCCTTGAGTTAATGACTCCTGTAGAAGAAAAACCTATGTCTAGTGTAGGAACAGCCAAGCTAGATAGAATCCTGGCATTCTTATGGTTAAACCGAAGTACTCCAACGTGTTTACAAAATATAGGGTAACCTAAGCCAACGTTTTCATTGATTTAAACCAATGCTCCCTTTTGAACACACCTCCAAAAGGAGGAGTAGAAGGAAGAGACACTTACATTTGAAAATGGTGCCGCAACATCCTCTGACCTCGAGCTGTTTGTCTAGGACCTCAGACTGTTCTCCGTGGAAATACACCAGACTCTTTGAAGAATGAACTCAACCACGATGGGTTTAAACTAGCCATGTGATGAGGGGCTGGTTGATAGGGGAGAGCAAATTAAATTTAAAATCAGGATTGTTTTCATTTTATAAGCAAAGCTGGATGTAAGGAAAAATTCCCACTAAGGTTTCTCTGGAAAGAGACCAAGAATTCTGAAAATAATTTTTAAGGAAAGATTTCGAAAAGCAAGGAGTCACATGCCAATTGCATGTCTCATATTTTAGACCTTCCAATACTCAAAGTTTTTAGTTAGGAGATTATCGAGAGTGTGTGGGGATTCTATGAACAAAGAACACTGCCAATGACCATGAAATGTGCAGGGGAACTCAAACCAGGCCTCTTTGCCTTCGCCCTGGAGTTCCTTGGCATCTCTGACTTCTCCCTGGCTATTCTCATCCAGGGCTCCCTCTTAAACAAACACTCCAAGTCCTTAAATTAGTACCCAAACTATTCCCCCGAATTCTTCCCACATACAGATCTTCTTTTCCTATTTTAAACTGCCAAAGCCCCCTGAGTTTAAGAACTTTATTTTCTTTAACTACCACAAGCTGGTAATGAAGTGTTCCTCCAGATAAGGCCGGTGAACAATAGAAGAAATTATCTTTCACCACCATTTTGTGCAAGACGCTGTAACGACACCACTGGGACTTCAGGCAGACAAAGCAACCTGGAACATCCACCCCAGCAGCGACAGGGCTGAGACCAGCTATGGGGTTGTCCGGGTGAGGCAACCATTTATTCCACAAGGGGAGTTTGAGTCACAAATGTTGCTTCATAGAAGAGAATAGCCTGGTTAAAAGTTCAAGTTCAGACTGTGTCCATTCAAGGCAAGGAAATGGTGTGATCCCTCAAAAGTAGAGGGCAATTTCCCTAAAATCATCTTTTTACACTAAACACATAATACGGGGATTGATTCTTTGTCCAATGGCTAGAACACCAATCTCCCAGAAAAACAACCATCTTTTGAGAGCAAACACATGGGGAATGAGCTGAAAAGGTAGCCTCCTGAGGCTTATTAAAATGATAAAAACGTGGACATTAGGTGGGCTGCTCTGCTGCCCTGTACTGGCGGGGCCAAGGATCAATAACACACAAAGGCACCCACGCAAACGTGGGCACACACACACCCCTCCTGTGCCTCTGTGGTCGAGCGAGGCACTGCTCTTCCCAAGAAAAACCTGGGTGAGCAAGGCGGAGGTTGCAACCCATGGAATCTCAAATCCAGTAGGAACATCTGAAGCAACACAGTACATTATGCAACCCTACGGGCACCATTCCCATGGAATAACGTCGACAGAGCCCTCAGAGTGAAGCAACACTGCAGCCCCAGCAGGTCATTTAATAAATGCTCCAGAAGAACAAGTGATCTCTCCAGGGTCATCGGGCCAGTAATGGGGCCAGAAGCAGAACACGTGGCTTGTCTCAAGGGAGTGGCAAAGGGAAACCAGATTCCTACAAAGGAAAACAGGTTCCAACTGGGCCAGGTTGAATAAAGACACACAAACAAGCATCCACGGTCCGTCCTATGCTTCAACTGTCTCAGAGGAGATGGCGTTTGGAAGCCTCAAAGGACAGTGAAAATTTTGAAAGCAAGGAGGAAGCTCATTCTTGGTGGAGGAACGGCAAGAGTAAAGACCGAGAAATGGACAAGTGCAGGACACTTGCCACTCGGGAAAGCAGATGAGGCTGAATCTCACTGAGCGCCTTGTTCAACATGAATAAGGTTATTAAAATAGATGTTGGGACTTCCCTGGCAGTCCAGTGGTTAACACTCCGAGCTTCCACTGCAGGGGGCACGGGTTCCATCCCTGGTCGGGGAACTAAGATCCCATGTGCTGTGCGGCGCAGCCAAAAAAATAGAAAATTAAAAAAAAATTTTTTTTAAATAGATGTAATGCTGGCTGATGAAGAAACACGTGGCATTGCTCACCTACAGAGCCAGCAAGAATCCGAAGTTTCTACAACACCGATGGTGTGGCAGTGGAGACACAGCTGACGGGACTGCCGAAGGGCATGGCCCTCGTGGAGGGGAAAGCTGGCAAGAGCCACCAAAATGAGAGGTGTTTACCCTTGATCCAGGAGCCCCACTTCTGGGGACCTATCCCACAGATACACCCGCACAAGGGGACCATGGCCATGAATAAGCGGCTGACCAGCAGCAGCCTACAAGCCAGGGCCCAACGAGAGGGGACTCGCGGACTCCATCACGGTGCTGCCACCAAGGATGTGAGGAGCCGCCCAGGTGTGCGAACCCGGGGGGTGGCTGGGATGTCTGTACACGGAAAAGTAAAAATAGGCAGATAGACAGAAAGACAGGCAGACAGACATCGCAGGAAGGGGAGCTGTGTATAGAGCTTGTTAAGGTAAAAAGAGGTGGGAAATAAAGATACTTGCTTGTATTCGCCTGAAGAAGCAGTTCTCAACTTTGAAACAGTTTTGCCCCCGGAGGCATTTGATGATGTCTGGAGACATTTTTGATTGTCATGAGGCAGGTGGGTGCTTCTGGCATCTAGTGCATATGCACAGGACAGCCCCCTGCCCCCCAACAAAGAACTACCCAGCCCCAGATGTCAACAGTGCTGAGGCTGAGGAACCCCAGACTAAAGAAACGACAGAAGGATAAATAAGAAGCCTAAGGCTGTCCTGTGTAAGAGGCGGGGTTAATGACAGGGGTGGGAGCAATATTTCTGGGCACAGCTTTTCATAAGTTTGCCTTTTGAACCATGTAGACATATTACCTAGTATATGCCTGTTTGGAAACTAAGTGCAATTAAGAAAACAGAAACACAAAGTCGTGATGTGTGTGAAACAAGAGAGGCTCCACACTGGGACTCGGGGCCCAGCTCTGCCACACCCCAGTCTCCAGGCCCAGCCTCCTCATCTGTGAAACGAGGCACCTCTGTAAGAGGAGCTCCACGTCCCTCGGGAATCTCCTCCAATTCCAAGCTGCCCTGCACCACAAGGAGGTCACGACCCAAGGTGATGTGGGTTGAATGAGGGGGCAGACATTTCTCCCACACGCAAACTCAAACTCAGGAATGCTCAGATTTTTTTTCTGAATATTTTCTCCAATAATCGCCTTGAAAAACACCAAACATTCTCTGTTTCCAGAGCATGTTGTTAAAAATCAAGCCACGAGGTAAGCCTGGACAGAAGAAAATGAGAGCTACAGATCATGGGAGGGATTTAATGATCCCTGACATTAAAGGGATTTTGTGATCCCTTAATGATTAAGGAGATATAATCTCACCTAATTCATAGCCTATGTTCAATTACCAAGTCATACAGGCTGGGAAAATAACTCCCACTAGCCATCCACAGAGTGGCGGCAAAGGCCACCTCCTCCTCTAAAAAATAAATTCACACGGGACGAACTAGGTGTAAGGGGGCAGGATGTAGGGCCCAGGACTTGTGCCCAGGTCACTGGCTTAACTCACCACAAACCAGGCGGGTGCCGGGTACCTCAGACCTTTAGGTGGGAAAAGGAAAATTCAAGAAATAAGGTTTCCAGATTCGTTCCTTTCCTGGATCCAACTGTGACCATCCCAGTGAGGCCACCACTCATCCCTGCAGGACAGCTTGGTAGAAGGGGATGCGGGCTGAACTGGCGTCCTCCCTGTTTCACTTACAGCGACGTGGCTTTCGATAAGTCACTTAACTTTTCTCCATTTCTTCATCTGATTAAGTGAAACGCCTAAAGACTTGTCAACAGTTGACTTACAACAAATACGCTTCTCCACCCAAACTCATCTTTGCCTCTCATCTCCCATGAGATTGCCAGCGGAGAAAGAAAAATAAAATCTACATCATATTCCAGCCCTACTCAGCCTGTTTTAGTATTTCTCAATCTTGAATAGTACATGGGCCTCTTTAAAGTGAACATAATTCTTACAACAACCCTCAGTGATGGCTAAGTCACGTAATGTCAGTATAAATGAGAACTAAACGTACATCCTTTCTTTCTTCTTTTTGGCCACACCTCGCAGCTTGTAGGATTTTAGTTCCCCGACCAGGGACTGAACCCGGGCCCCAGCAGTGAGAGCACGGAGTCCTAACCACTGGACTGCCAGGGAATTCCCAAACACACGTCTTTTACTTATAGGTTCCTCCACACTGATAAACCAAACTAAACTTGCAATTAAATAGAACACAAAACCATAGATCCAATAAACTTCTAATCAACAACAGTAGTTACTTTTCAGTAGCAAGATTTAATGAAACCAGACACTCTTTGCAACTGAGATACGGTACTGAAAGCAGGGTGTCAGTTGTTTTGTGTTTACTAGCCATGTCATATCCTGTGTGGAAATACAATTCTCCAGTCACTTTACTCCAGCTGCTGCAAGCCCCTTCATGAAATGTGGCATTACTTGGCCTCACTTGGTCTAACCAGACCCCTATATAATCAGTCTGTTTGTTCTTTTGTCATTAGCCCATGATGGATAACTACAGCTCAGCATCAAGGTGATACAAACACAAACACAAGTGTCTGCCCTGAAGATGCCTGGCAACCCTTGGGCAAACTCAGAATGTCCAGAATTTGCCTGTAACACTACAGTTACTCAAAATTTTTTTAATTTCTGAAAACACAAACACTGACTCCAGCCTAAGAAACACTGCCATATTAGATCACATCTAAACTCCATAATCTAGCACCAAAGTACTGGAAATTTGGCCCCAGACTATCTTGCTTCACATAGGAACACATTTTAGAAGCAGCTTAAGTTACACATACCTTACACTTACCCACACAAAGGTTTTGTGATTTGGACTGTAATTATTTTGAATTTATTTGGGAAAGAGTTGACATCTGTACAATATTGATGCTTCCCATCCATAAACACGGTATAGCTTTTCATTTTTTTAATGTTCATCTTTCATAGTTCTGCTCTATAAAGGTCATATATAGTAAGTTTTAAAAATTATATTTGCAAACTGTTTATTGTTTGTGTACAGAAATGGAATTGACTTGGCCATCTCCATACAGTTGGAGGATACATGAACTAATGAGGATTTTTATACAAAGACTAATTTTCTAAAGTATTTATTCAGATTCTATCAATCTAATCAACCTTTAAAAGCGGAGGCATTTATATATTCTACTAAACTTATATCACACTAAATCCAATGTTCTAATTTAAATGTATTCTGATTTGGTAGAATAACTGTAATTCCTGTCATACACAATGACAAAATATAAAACTTTACTAGCATCCAATAAATCTAACACTAAAATTTATTTGAACACTAAGAAAATAATTCACCTAGTAATAGTTTAATAGTATTAGCAACTGAAGTATTTCGTGATTTTAAGAGTAAAAGTAATGATCACATTGGGCCCCAACCTGGTTAAGAACAAAATATCTGGGAGGTTTAAGTAAAACTTTGAAAAAAAAAATTCATGACTATGTGTCATGCTAATTCTGATAAAGATAAAATATTGAAGAAAAACTTCAAATTGAGAGAACTGAGCAGCTGTGTGTGTGTGTGTGTGTGTGTGTGTGTGTGTGTGTCTAAGAAAATGGTGGCAATCTTACTTTATTCCTTTCTAGCTGGGAACTCCCTTACCTCATCTGGGTTCAAATATCACAGAAGGTACCCAATAAAAACGGCAGTTATGCACAAGGGCTTAATTTCTAAAATATGCAAACAGCTCATACAACTCAATGACAAAAAAAAACAAACAACCCAATCAAAAAATGGGCAGAAGACCTAAACAGACATTTCTTCAAAGAAGAAAAACAGATGGCCAATACGCACATGAAAAGATGCTCAACATCGCTAATTATTGGAGAAATGCAAATCAAAACTACAATGAGGTACCGCCTCACACTGGTCAGAATGGCCATCATTAAAACGTCTACAAATAACAAATGCTGGAGAGGGTGTGGAGAAAAGGGAACCCTCTCATGTTGTTGGTGGGAATGTAAATTGGTGCAGCCACCATGGAAAACAGTATGGAGGTCCCTCAGAAAACTAAAAATAGGATTATCATATGATCCAGCAATCCCACTCCTGGGCATATACCCTGAGAAAACCATAATTCAAAAAGACACATGCACCCCAATGTTCACTGCAGCACTATTTACAATAGCCAGGTCATGGAAGCAACCTAAATGTCCATCAACAGAAGAGTGGATAAAGAAGATGTGGTACATATATACAATGGAATAGTACTCAGCCATAAAAAATAATGAAATAATGCCATTTGTAGCAACGTGGATAGAACTAGACATTATGACACTAAATGAAGAAAGGCAGACAAAGACAAATATCATGGTATCACTTTCTAAAAATCTATACAAATGAACTAATTTACAAAACAGAAACAGACTTAGAAAACTTATGGTTACTAAAGGGGAAAGGTGGTGGGGGATAAATTAGGAGGTTGAGATTAATATATACACACTAATATACATAAAATAGATAAACAAAAAGGTTGGGACTTCCCTGGTGGTACAGTGGTTAGGAACCCACCTGCAAATGCAGGTGACACGGGTTCGAGCCCTGGTCTGGGAAGACCCCATATGCCGTGGAGCAACTAAGCCCGTGTGCCACAACTACTGAGCCTGCACTCTAGAGCCAGTGAGCCACAACTACTGAGCCCATGTGCCACAACTACTGAAGCCCGCATGCCTAGAGCCCGTGCTCTGCAACAAGAGAAGCCACTGCAATGAGAAGACCGCGCACCACATCAAAGAGTAGCCCCTGCTCGCTGCAACCAGAGAAAGCCCGTGCGCAGCAACGAAGACTAACACAGCCAAAAAATAAAAAGAAATAAAATTAAAAAGAAAAAAAAGAAATTCAAGCTTCAATGTCTGCAGATAAAATTGCACTGGAGCACAGGCAGGCTCACTCAGCTACAGGCTGCCCATGGCTGCCTCACTGCAGTGCAGAGCTGCATGGCCTGCAAAGCCCCGAACATTTTCTCTGGCTCTTTATGGAAACTGTGCCAAGCCCTGAGTCGAGTGTTTGCTCTCGGGCAGGCCCTGAGTTCCACCCACATTACAGACATTTAATTCTCCAATGCCCGAAGGAGGTGGGATTGTTCTCCTTGTCAGAAAACCAGAACAGCCTCAACTTCAAAGTCACCTGTGCTACCTTCATTCAAACATTTGAGTACAAAAAAACAGGTGCCAGGCACTGTGCTAAGTAGGGGGGAATTTAGCAGGGAACAAAACAGATACAGCTTCTGCTTTCAAGGACTTTATATTCCCAAGGGGAGAAAGGCAAAGAGCAGTATGTAGTTATCAGTCGGGATAAGGGATACGGAAAAGTCACCGATCAGCACAGGGTAGCGTGGGGCGGAAGCCAGTTCTGTTGCCAGTCCCTGCTTTAAAAAACAAAACAAAAAAAACCCCCAAAAACAAACTTTTTATTTTAAATTATAGACTCATAAAGCAGTACAGAAAGGTCTTGGGTACCCATCACCCAGCTTCTCCCAATAGTGGCACCTTACGTAACTGCAGTACTTTATTAAAACCAGGACACTGATACATTAAGACAGGCACAATACACTTAACTAGTCTACAGAAATTATGTGGATTTCATCCATTTTTGCAAATACTTTTTTGGGGTATACGCTTATGTATAATTCTGTGCAAGGCCCCTGCTTTTTACTACTATATTACCTAACTTCCAACCGAACCGCCTCCAGCGTGTACCCACTGCTGCCCCGGAAACAGTAACATTTAGGGGCTGCTCTCCATGTGCCCTGAGGGTCCTAAGCTTCCTTCTTGGGTCAGGTCAGATGTGCCTAGACTGCATCGCTGGAGACTCTGAAACGCTCCCTCATTCAACTGCCCTGCGATGCCAGGCCTGCAACTTCCCTCTACAAGGAAAGGCCACGTGGACCCTGCGTCTCAAGTTTCTCCCAAGCTTCTCTGAGGACAAGATCCAGGACACCACTCAACATTCCTGATATAACTGCCCACGTGAGAGAACTCTCAAAAAGAGCCAGGAAGGGGGGCAGGGATAAATTAGGAGTTTGGGATTAACACATACACACTAGTATATATAAAGTAGATAACCAACAAGGACCTATTGTACAGCACAGGGAGCTATGTTCAACGTTTTGTAATAACTCATAAGGGGAAAGAATCTGAAAAAAAGAATATATATATGTATAACTGAATCACTGTGCTGTATACCTGAAACTAACACGACATTGTAAATCAAGTATACTTCAATTAAAAAAAGAAAAGAAAATTCACACACACACACACACACACACACACACACACACACACAAGAAAAACAAAACACGGACTTCCCTGGTGGCGCAGTGGTTAAGAATCCGCCTGCCAACGCAGGGGACACGGGTTCAAGCCCTGGTCTGGGAAGATCCCACATGCCGCGGAGCAACTAAGCCCGTGTGCCACAACTACTGAGCCTGTGCTCTAGAGCCCGTGAGCCACAACTACTGAGCCCGCGTGCCGCAACTACTGAGCCTGCATTCTAGAGCCCACGCGCCACAACTACTGAAGCCCGCGTGCCTAGAGCCTGTGCTCTGCAATGAGAAGTCACCGCAATGAGTAGCCCGCACACCGCAACGAAGAGTAGCCCCCGCTCGCCACAACTAGAGAAAGCCTGCGCGTAGCAACAAAGATCCAATGCAGCCAAAAATAAATAAATAAATTAATTAATTAATAAAATAAAAAGAGAGAAACAAAACAAAATGAGCCAGGAAGAAAACCAAGCAACCAAACAAACTCTCCCTCAAACAACTGACTGGCTTCTTCTGTTCCAGTAAGGAGAACTGTAATGCCATTCATTTACTCAATAAAATATTTATCGAGTTCCTCCTGCCTTCCAGGTACCAGTGTACCAAGATGAATAGGCACAGTTCACGGCCTCTGTGAGCTGGGATCTTGGCCAGAGGTGGAGGCAGACACGAATCATCTAGAATGTCTACTCTAAGTCCTAAATACACTTTTTTCGATGATGCTATAGTATCAGTTACTTAGATTTTTCAATAAAAAACACAACATGATGACTAAAAGGAATAAAAAATTATGAGTGACAAAGCAGAGTGCGGCAGTCGTGGGGGGCAGTGCACCTCCCCAGTTCCTGGTCGGTGGGCAGCAGAGAGCGCGAGGCGCAGGTGACCCCCCCCATAGTGGGCCCCTCCTACCTGCCACCACCACGGTGCTCACTCACCTGCTTCCTCCTGCTCTCCCGGGCTAGAGTTTTTCCCATTTTCTTTTGTTAAATTTAAGTGTATATTTGCATGGAGGTTTATATATACTCATAAAGCTACTTCAAATCCTTTTTAGAAACAAGTGGGCTACAAATAAAATACCCAGTGGATAATTATAAACGGAGTTTCAGAAAAGACACTGAAGGCATTCTGAATATCCAGAGCATCATTTTCTGGCCAGAAACTAACAGTGCGTTGGAGTCTCTGCGTGGATTGCCTCATTTCTTTGTTATTCCTCCTCAAAGGCTCTCTGTACCCCAGTTCTCAAATGGGGGTATGTGCACATGTGTGAAATGTACTGAAGATGTTTCTGGTGTCAAGATCAATCCTGGGAGCCAGAGGCAGTAAACATCCTATCATGGAGGAAGAGTCCCAAGCAATGGTCAACATTAGCCACGTAGGATGAGCTCAAGAGATTGTGGTTCAGTCCAAAAAGAAGAAATTCAAGTGGGCTTTCCCCTGTTAGAGTCAATTAGCCAAGTTCTGCTCCATGACATGTAGCTGTCACTGATAAAATGACAGAGATTGTCCCACATGGGAAAAGAGCAAAGAACAATACAGTAAGAAGGGAATAGCAGCTCCTAGATGACCACGTGCTTTCCCACGACTTGGGCTAAGGCCCATTTCTCAACCTTTTTTCATGATTGTCCCTCATTCCCAAGGAACCTTTGTAAACATCTTTTCCCTAATGTCCTCCAATTCTCCCCTCCATGAAACATGTTTTTCTTTTAACAAACATTTATTTAGTGCCTATGATGTGTAAGGAGATATTTCAGGCCCTGGGGGTATAGCAGTGAGCAACATAAACAGTCCCTACTCTCACATCGCTCTCATTCTAGTGGGAGTATCAGCCCCACAAAAGTACGTATGTCAGATTGTCAGATGGTGATACATGTCATGGAGAAAAATAAGGCAGGTACAAGGAAGCCGAGTAGCTGGAGAGGCTGACCCAGGAGCGGAGCAGGACATGGGGTCTTGTAGACTGAACAGATTTTGGCTCTTACTCCAGATGAAATGGACGGGGCATAACATGACACATCTTAGCAGGCTCTCCCTGGCTGCTTTGCTGAAAACAGACTGGGGCTGGGGTGGCACAAGCAAGGGGATCAGTTAAGAGGCAACTGTAAAAATAAGACAAGAAAGGATGCTGGTTTGGCTGAGGGTGGTAATACTGGAGGTGGGGAGAACTGATAACATTCTGGGTAGATTTTAACTTTCTTTTGTAGTATAACCAAATCACCATCATCACAGCTAAACAAATTAACAGTAATTATTTAACACCAATACTCAGTCAATATTCAAATATCCCTGATTATCTCATAATTGTTTTTACCACTGGCTTGTTTAATCAATAACCAAATAAGGTCCCTATAATGTAACTCACGGACATTTATCTCTTAAGTCTCTCTTAATCTATAAGGTTTCTCTCCCATTACTCACTTTATTTTTTCTTTAAAATGTGTTTTTTGAAGAAATTGGGTAATTTGTCCTATAACTGCATTCTTTTTTTTTTTTAATTAATTAATTTATTTGTTTATTTTTGGCTGCATTGGGTCTTCGTTGCTGCGCACGTGCTTTCTCTAATTGTGGCAAGCAGGGGCTACTCTTCGTTGCAGTGCGCAAGCTTCTCATTGTGGTGGCTTCTCTTGTTGCGGAGCACGGGCTCTAGGCACGCGGGCTTCAGTAGTTGTGGCTCGCGGGCTCTAGAGCACAGGCTCAGTAGTTGCGGCGGATGGGCTTAGCTGCTCCATGGCATGTGGGATCTTCCTGGACCAAGGATCGAACCCATGTCCCCTGCACTGGCAGGCAGATTCTTAACCACTGTGCCACCAGGGAAGCCCCCACTAACTGCAATCTTGTGAGTTCTTTAAACATGTTTCTCTGACCCCCATATTTCCCGAAAATTGGTACTTAGCATTGAGTTGCCAATGAAACGTACAAGAAGAGACGGTAAGTTGGCCTATACAAATCAGGGATTCAGGGAAGATTCAGGGGAGAGGTCCAAGCTGGAGATAGAAATTGGGAATCATAGGGACTTCCCCGGCGGTACAGTGGTTAAGAATCTGCGCTTCCACTGCAGGGGGCACCGGGTTCGATCCCTACATTCATTGCAGCATTATTTACAATAGCCAACATATAGGGACTTCACTGGTGGCGCAATGGTTAAGAATCCGCCTGCCAATGCAGAGGACATGGGTTCAATCCCTGGCCCGGGAAGATCCCACATGCCGCGGAGCAACTAAGCCCATGTGCCACAACTACTGAGCCTGCACTCTAGAGCCCGCGCACCACAACTACTGAGCCTGCATGCCACAACTACTGAAGCCTGCGTGCCTAGAGCCTGTGCTCTGCAACAAGAGAAGCCACTGCAATAAGAAGCCTGTGCTCTGCAATGAAGAGTAGCCCCCACTCTCTGCAACTAGAGAAAGTCCGTGAGCAGCAACAAAGACCCAACGCAGCCATAAATAAATAAATTAATTAATTAATTAATTAATTAATTAAAAAAAATAGCCAACATATGGAAGCAACCTAAGTGTCCATCAACAGATGAATGGATAAAGAAAATGCGGTGTCTATATACATATATACACACATATACAGTGAAGTATTAGCCATACAAAGAATGAAATCTTGGGAGTTCCCTAGTGGCCTAGTGGTTAGGATTCAGCGCTTTTACTGCCATGGCCCAGGTTCAACCCCTAGTCTGGGAACTGAGATCCCACAAGCTGCGCAGCATGGCGATAAATTAAATCGAATTTAAAATAAAATAAAATAGGGCTTCCCTGGTGACACAGTGGTTAAGAATCTGCCTGCCAATGCAGGGGACACGGGTTTGAGCCCTGGTCCGGGAAGATCCCACATGCCGTGTAGCAACTAAGTCTGTGAGCCACAACTACTGAGCCTGTGCTCTAGAGGCCGCAAGCCACAACTACTGAGCCCGCACGCCACAACTACTGAAGCCTGTGCACCTAGAGCCCGGGATCCACAACAATAGAAGCCACCGCAATGAGAACCCCACGCGCTGCAACGAAGAGTAGCCCCTACTCGCCGCAAGTAAAGAAAGCCCGCGTGCGGCAACGAAGACCCAATGTGGCCAAAAATAAATAATAAAATAAAATAAATAAATTTATAAAAAATAAAATAAATAAAATAAAATAAAAATAAAATAAAATAATGAAGTCTTGCCCTTTGTGACAATATGGATGGATCTAGATGGCATTATGCTAAGTGAAATAAGTCGGACAGAGAAATACAAATGCCCATGATCTCACTCATATGTGGAATAACAAACAAATGAACGTACAAAACAAAACAGAAAAAGACTCACAGATACAGAGAACAAACTGGTGGTTGCCAGAGGTGACGGGCAAAATAGGCAAAGAGGATTAAGAAGTATAAAGTTTCAGTTATAAAATAAATAAGTCACAGGGATGTAATGTACAGCATAGGGAATACAGTCAATAATAATGTAATAACTTTGTATGGTGACAGATGGTTACTAGACCTACGGTGGTGATCACTATGCATACACCTGATGCTAATATAATACTGTTTATCAATTATAATTCAGTTTTTAAAAAGAGCAAATGGGATGAGAGGAATTAGGAAATAAAGACAAGTCTTTCAAGAAGTTTTGCTGCAGAGAGTTCCCTGGTGGTCTAGTGGTTAGTATTCAGTGCTGTCACTGCCGTGGCCCGGGTTCGACCCCTGGTTGGGGAACTGAGATCCGCAAGAAAGTTTTACTGCAAAGAGGAACAGAGAAAAGAGTGATAACTGGAGGCGTATATGATTTTGAAGAAATTTGCTGTTGTTTTCGAGAGGGGTCCAACGAGAGCACAGTCTCCTCATGCAATTTTTTTTTAATTAATTATTTATTTATTTTTGGCTGTGTTGGGTCTTCGTTTCTATGCAAGGGCTTTCTCTAGTTGTGGCAAGCGGGGGCCACTCTTCATCACGGTGCGCGGGCCTTTCATTGTGGTGGCCTCTCTTGTTGCAGAGCACAGGCTCCAGACGCACAGGCTCAGTAGTTGTGGCTCACGGGCCTAGTTGCTCCACGGCATGTGGGATCTTCCCAGACCAGGGCTCGAACCCATGTTCCCTGCATTAGCAGGCAGATTCTCAACCACTGCACCACCAGGGAAGCCCTCCTCATGCAATTTTTTTTTTTTTTTTTTTAAGAAGTAATTGAGTTCAAGTGAGGTCATTAGGGTGGGCCCTAATCCACTATGATTGATGTCTTTTTTTTTTTTTTTAAGAGCTCCTGACTTATTTATTTATTTATTTATTTTATGTTTTTGGCTGTGTTGGGTCTTCGTTTCTATGCAAGGGCTTTCTCTAGTTGTGGCAAGCGGGGGCCACTCTTCATCGCGGTGCGCGGGCCTTTCACTGTCGCGGCCTCTCTCGTTGCGGAGCACAGGCTCCAGACGCGCAGGCTCAGTAGTTGTGGCTCACCGGCCTAGTTGCTCCGCGGCATGTGGGATCTTCCCAGACCAGGGCTCGAACCCATGTCCCCTGCATTGGCAGGCAGATTCTCAACCAATGCGCCACCAGGGAAGCCCCTCATGCAATTTTAATACCACAGACAAATCACTCACAGACACAGAAAACAAACTTATGGTAAGCAAAGGGGAAATGGGGGGCAGGGACAAATTAGGAGTTTGGGACTAACATATACACATATGTATATACTATACACAAATCAGATAACCAACAAGGACCTACTGTACAGCACAGGGGACCATATTTAATACCTTATAATAATCTATAATGGAAAAGAATTTAATATATATGTATGTGTGTGTATATATATACACACACACACATATACGAATCACGTTACTGTATACCTGAAACTAACACAATACTGCAATTTAAAAATATTACAGATAAACCATATATCTATTTGTGTACTATACGTATATATGCACTTACACATGAAAAGAGTAAGATTTTTTTTTTTGTTTCCCCCCACTGGGAACCAGTTTTTGCTCCCTTGCAGATAATATTGCCTCCGTTGGGAATGCATGTGCTAAAGTAACCAAAATGTTCCAAGAGAAGAATCCAGCTACCTGACTCCTCCTACTTCCATTAATGTAAAATGAGTTCTTTGCTAGCCAAGGAAAGTGTTTTCAGGTATAGCCACCAGATGTATTCCAGGGAAAGCAGAGCTTATAGCTACATGTGTACTTCTACACAAAATCCTCCCATGGTGGGGCTACTAGATAATTCCATATTCTGACGGTCATACATAAAGGCATCAAACCTCAGTTTTCCCCAAACAAAGACAGGAGTTCCAGGGTCATTCACTCTCCAAACAGTTGGGTGCAGTGAACTAAGCACCCACCATTTGGAGTCAGAAAGACCTGGTTTGAATCCCATTTCTGCCACTTCCTGGTTGTGATCTCAGGTCACCATAACTTCTTTTAGCCTCATCTGTGAAATGGGATAAGGGTAGTTCCAGATATAGTGGGCTCATGCTTTTACCTGTTTTCTCTCTCCTTGGAGACCTACCTTTTCTGCAATGTAATTTGAGAGGGGATGACTCCATCCCCTGGTACCAGAAGTAGACAGATGACCCAGGTGTGGCCAGCGTATTCTATCTCCTTGGCCATACTGACTGGACCAGGAATGGCCATACGACTTAAGGTAGGCCAATGCGAGACCTCCTCCAGCACTTGGTTACTACTATGAAGAAAAAGATTCATGTTCTTTTTTTTTTCCTGGAATCAGTAACTATAAAAATAATACTGAACTGTGGGTGGCATCTTTGTCATCATGTAGAGAAAGCCTTCCTGAGAACAAAGTCTACACAGAAAAAATCATGGCCAAGAGATGGAGAAAGACTGAGCTCTGCTATCATTTGTGTTCCTGGTTCCAGCCATACCTGAAGCTATACCCATACCTCCATTTCTCAGATACATGAACCAATAAGTGCTTCTCCTTTCTGCTGTTGTTCAAGTCGGTTTGGGTCAAGTTTCCATCATCTACAACTAGAAAGGCCACGATTAACACGCTATTTCATTGTGGTACATTAAAAATGTTTATACAAGTTCTACAAAGTGTATTTCTCTGAATAAACACTCAATAAATGGTACTGATCATTACCCTGTTATGCACCAGGTGCTTTGCCAGGCATCGAGGATATAAAGGTAAGTAACAGGTATCGTGTAGAATTAGCAGTTTGTGTATTAGGATGGGACAAAGCAGAGAGAACTCAACTTGGTAAAGGAAGAAGGGGCTGAGTTATCCTGAGAAGGAGTTTGCCAGGCCTGAAAGGGAGGGAAGGGAATTCTAAACAGAGGTAACGGAAGTATAAAAGCCTGAAGGTGTGTTGAAAGAGATGATCAGGGTACAGCTGAGCAAGCAGCCTCAAATGTCTACTGGGACCAAGCAGGTAACATAAATGAGTGAAACCCGTGAGGTATAAGGCAATGAACAGCTATGACTCTTGGGCTCAGTTGTGAGCAATCTGGACGGGGTGGAGGGCTGCATCAAGGTGAACACAGGGCCTGCAGTGGCATAAAACAGGACCCACTCTCACCTTCTCTCTTTATGAAGAAATGGGTTTTAGTTATTCACACGGCCATAGAGACAGAAACCACGTTTCCTCAGCCTTAGCTGCAGCCAGATGTGGCTAAACCAACAGGACATGCCAACAGAGAAGAAATGACACATGCAACTTCCAGGTTGGGTCTTGAAGGGGTGCAGCCTCCACTTTGCCCTCCTACTGGCGCCTGGTGCAGACGTGACAGTGGGAAACAAAGTAGGATCTGGGACCATAGATGAACCCACTGTTCAGGGCAGAGAGAAAACAAGACAAAAGCAGCTGGATCCCTGGCACCTTGGAGCCGTCCTATCTGCTCTGGGAAACTAGGCTTTTGGCTGCTGATTGCAAGAAAAACACATTCCTGCCTGGTTTAAGCTCCATATCTTGGTCTTTGTCACAATAGTCAAACAAGCATTTAACCAGTACTCTTACAGGTAGAGGCCAGCTACCTTTTGGTTCCAGAGGATGACTGCCATGAGGGACTGTAGGCCCCATGTTGTGCCTTGATCCAATTTTCCAAGAGAACAGGGAAATCTAGATTTCCTTTTCCTTTTTTCTTTCTTTCTTTTTTTCTTTTTTAGGCCATGCCGCTGTGCGGCATGCGGGATCTTAGTTCCCCGACCAGGGATCAAACCCGTGCCCCCTGCAGCGGAAGCGCAGAGTCCTAACCACTGGATCACCAGGGAAGTCCTGGGAAATCTAAATTTTCTTAAAATATCTGATTTTTACATATTGGCAATGAATTCTGATTTTCAACACTATACAGGCCAGGCTCATTTCTGTTCCACGGGCGTCTCTGAAACCAAGACTTGTCATTAGAATAACAATTTAAGGCGACAACAGTGACAAGACATTCTGAGTCCTGACTGTCTGGGCCACACGAGAGAGTTCCTACAAGCTCTCATCACTCAGTACAGGCCTCAGGGCAACTCCAGCCCCAGAGCACCAGCTGTCCAAGCCCCGCAGCAGCAGCAGCAGCAGAGCCATGGGGTCTGACCTGCCTGCAGCCCACCATGCAGGGCCTCCCTGGACACCCGCGGCCTCTGCCAGGGTGAACGTTTCCCTTTCTTTCTCTCCCTTCCCCCTTCTTTTCAAGATTAAAGAACTTCTCACGAGACAGGGATGGACAGCAGTGTCTGGAGATGTCACCCATTTGTGCAAAAAAAAATAGGTGGCGAGAAAGGCATCCCTCAGTTTCCTACGGAAGGGCTGGGTGCCTCACCGAACAGGTTCACCCAGACAGACAGCTCCCTGGAGAAGGAGTGGGAGGTGGCAGAAGACCTAGAAGGTATGACGTCCACTGCTCATCCACCACCTGAGTGGCATCGGCGCCGGGCAGGGCCCCAAGTGATCCTTCTAAAAAGTAACCTCCTGGTGACGCAACTTCAGCTGAGCCCTCCTTCTGCCCAGGAATGCAGGGGGATCACCCACGCAAAGGTCCACGGTTGACCAGAGGCAACTCCTCTCACTGCCCAGGGGCGATGACGCCCATCAAGGTGCTCAGACAGGTGCAGGCCACGTGACATCCTCGCGAGCCCACGTAACGACAGGAGAAACACCAGGGCATTACTGTTGCTCAAGGAGCACAATGAACAAAACAAAACCAATCACGTTATAGAAAAAGTGGTTCCTATTTATAGTGCCACCTGCCCTCTAGGGAGCTGGTTCCTAGCTTGCTGCAGAACCCCTGTTCTGTGGCACCCTCACCGGATTAAGATGCATAACAGAGGCAGACGGATTTGGAGGCGAGGAGGGCGAGTAAGCCAGGAGGGAAGGGTGACACAGCAACACTAGAATGGAGGCAGAGGTCAGTTTGCACTGGCCAAGCTCCAGCCCCCATCACTGGTCAGTGCCCAAAACTAACCCAGCACTTGGGCGGGTGGGCTTCTTATGGACACGGGAGACAGGCAACAACGAATGGCAGGGGAGGTGGGGGAGGAGGCTGGAAGACCAAGAAAACACTGGCAGGAGGCCTTTAGGCTCCGCCTACAGGGATACTGAGGTTCTGAGCCATTTCACCAATACCCTTGGCAATGGTAGAGGGGGAAAATCTGCCTTTCAATTTAGAGCCATATGCAGTCTCTCCTTTGGGTTGGGTCTGGGTCTATGAAGACTATGATGGGCATAGTAGATAGGAAAAAGGTAAAGAACTTCTAGAAATGTAAGAGAATTGAAATTAAAGTTTGAGTATATGAATTAAACTAAAGAAAGAATTATTAAAATGGAAGATATAGCAATAACATTGATACATATGTATATCAGAACACAGAGTTGGAAATTATCAATTTAAAAGACATGGCAGGGAATTCCCTGGTGGTCCAGGGTTAGGACTCGACACTCTCACTGCCGAGGGCCTGAGTTCAATCCATGGTCGCGGAACTAAAATCCCAAAAGCCTCGCAGTGTGGCCAGAAAAAATAAATAAATAAATAAAAGACATAGCAGATAGAGTCTGAGGATCTAACACATATTTAGTTAGAGTTTCAGAAGGAGATGAAATAAAATGAGAAAGGTAATACTTTCAACATTTCAAGAGATAATGGCTGAGGGTTTTCCAATATTGTTGAAAGATCACTCACTGGATTCAAGAATCCCAATTAAACCCAAGGATATATAAAAAGAAATCCTCAGCTTGACCTATTATAATGAGATTGCTGTACATACAAAGACAATTTTAAAAGCAAAAGCAGTTCAATTAAAAAGCAATGATGGGGGGGCTTCCCTGGTGGCGCAGTGGTTGAGAATCTGCCTGCCAATGCAAGGGACACAGGTTCGAGCCCTGGTCTGGGAAGATCCCACATGCCGCGGAGCAACTAGGCCCATGAGCCACAACTACTGAGCCTGCGCGTCTGGAGCCTGTGCTCCGCAACAAGAGAGGCTGCGACAGTGAGAGGCCCGCGCACCGCGATGAAGAGTGGCCCCTGCTCGCCGCAACTAGAAAAAGCCCTCGTACAGGAACGAAGACCCAACACAGCCAAAAATAAATAAATAAATTTTAAAAAGAAAAAAAAAAATCAACAAGACGATTCTAAAATTTATATGGAGGGAATTCCCTGGTGGTCCAGTGGTTAGGACTCCGCGCTTTCACTGCCGAGGGCGCGGGTTCAGTCCCTGGTCAGGGAGTTAAGATTCCTCAAGCCTCACAGCGCAGCCTGAGTAAATAAATAAATAGTAAAAAAAAAAAAAAAAAAGCAATGATGGGGACTTCCCTGGTGGTGCAGTGGTTAAGAAACCGCCAGCCAATGCAGGGAACACAGGTTCGAGCCCTGGTCCGGGAAGATCCCACATGCCACGGTGCAACTAAGTGCATGCGCCACAGCTACTGAGCCTGCGCTCTAGAACCCACGAGCCACAACTACTGAGCCCACGTGCCACAACTACTGAAGCCCGTGTGCCTAGATCCCGTGCTCCGCAACAAAAGAAGCCACCACAATGAGAAGCTTGCACACCACAACAAAGAGTAGCCCCTGCTCGCCGCAACTAGAGAAAAGCCCACACACAGCAACGAAGACCCAACGCAGCCAAAAATAAATAAATAAATAAATTCATTTTTTTAAAAAAAAAGGAATGATGAATTATGCTTTGACTGCCAACTCTGACAGCAACCATGGAAACCAACAAGACAAAAGAACAATACTTTCAATGAACTGAGACAAAAATGACCGTCAGTTTGGAATTTGGCCTAATAATCTTTCAAGAATGAGGAAGAAAAAGATTTTCAGAAAAACAAAAACAGATGGGAGGTCTGAGATGGAAGAAGGAATAGTGAGCAAAGATGTCAGGCAACCATGTGGGTTGTGGATAAAACTAAATTGTTGATTGTATACAACAAGTGTCATGCCTATCTTGTAGGTAGAAAAGAGGACAGAACTAAATGGCTAGACCATATTTTAAATTGTGAAGGACGTCATCTGAGTTAAGAGTTCCAAGGTCTCTGTTTCCGTGTAAGAGCAAGGGAAAAATACGGATTCATTTTAACCTGGATGACAGACTAAGCCTGCTTGTTACGATAGGTAGAGAATCTACCTAACAGACAGAGCATAACTTCCAAATAGGAGAAAGGAAAAAAAAAAGAGAAACACAAAAAAGAGAATTTAATCCGTCTAAAACATGGCAGTCCAGGCGGCCATCAACACAGAAGAGGCAGGTGACGGTACATTGATATAATGGACTACAACTTGGAAAGCGAGTGAATACACATGTAGCAACGTGGAAGATGCCGAGGGATGAATGAAAGTAGCAAGTCATAGAAGAAAATATCACGTGATCCTATATTCTGTTAACGGTCAAAATAAGTCAAGGCTAAAGAATGGCCGGACCATGAACTTTACAGAACACAAAGCCAGGACAGTGGGTTACCTCTGGGGAAATGGGCAGGGCACACCAGGGGCCTCTAAGATAAGGTCATGTTCTATTTCTTAAACTGAGTGGATAGCATATGATTACTTGTTTTATTATTCTTTAAATTATATATGGGTTTAGTGATGTATGTTATTTCACACAAAAAAGTTTGAAGGAATCTTAATTCTGGGGGCATGATAAAGTCTGCAGAGGACACACCTCCCCACTTCTCAATTATATGTCAGCCATGAAAAGACTGTGGCTCCACCTTTTTTAAGTGCCTCGGGAGCTGGGAAATGCGAGTGCCAACTCCCACCCGAGCTTCGTTCCACAGCTGGCAGCTAAACCAGCCTGATCTTAACGAGTGGCCTAGTTAACCTGAGCTCTGGTCTTGCACCTGTCGCTAAATCAATCTAATCACATAAAGGGAAGTTAAAAAATCCAACATTCGCCTCCCAGGGCAGTGTGAACATCAGCTCATGATTTGAAATGTGAATGAAAAGGAAAACTGCTCAAGATTCATGTCACCGTTAAAGGAACCTTAGCCATGACTTCCAAACTATAAGCTAGGAGAATATTAAATTATAGATCTTCTCAAACATCCATCTCTAAAGAAACTTCTGGGCCTGTGAAATCCGAAGAAAGGCAGAGCCTCAAAGCACACAGACTTTCTTCCCCCTAAAGTAAACCTAAAGCTGAAGGAAGACTGGCTGACAAATCTTCCATACTTTCTCCCCTCGAGGGCCACATGCAGTGTTGGGCAACACAGTGGCTTTGTGCCTCCAATAATCTTATTCAAGAATGTTCCTTCGAGTCTGTTCAAAGTTTAGTGCTTCAGATAAAGTGTTTCTTTTTCTAAAGTGATCTTTGATGCCTGCCAATCCATGACTGATATAGATTTCTTGTTGTATCCTTTAAAAACCTCAATTCAAAGATTTTTGCCCTGCCTCAAGTCCTTTCTGGAAACAAGGCAGGTTATAAATCAACGATAAACATGTCTTTCTCCTCTGAATTATTTTTCCCCCAGAAAGTGGCACTTCTGATAATTAGATATGGGATAGATGAAGGAAAGGGGGAGGCAAGATAAGAAGCAAGGTCAATGCCTTGCGTGTTTTCCAAAACACCGCATTAAACTCAGACCTTTGGAAAACGGACCCGCCCCGTGGCTTTTTAGACCTTCTCTGAGTAAAGTCTACACAGGAACACAAACAGATGAAATCTTTCCATTACACCTACAAACCTGGCATCACTCATAATTGTGGCTAGATCACTCTCCTGATCTTTCACAGTCTAAATGAACTAATCCTGTTGAAAGTTAAAATAAGCAGGTCTTTGTTCTCAATGTAACTTTTAAGCTTTCTTTAGTTAAAATTCTAATCCTAACCCTAACCCCACTACACATCACAGAGGCTAAATTCTATATTCATGCTCATTGCTGGGTGCATGAGAACTCACAAGAAACTAAGATTTGGCCACTCATTCCAAACGCAGCCCTGTTCAAGGAGGATTAATCTACAGTCTGGACCTACTGAGGGAAGAAATGAACCTACATTTACCCAAGAAATAAACTAATATTTCCCTCTGAGACAGGGCTTACGTATATTTTAGCTCACTTCATCTGCTAACCTGTGAAGTCATCATCACCCTTCTCATTATTATAAATGGAAGTTCAAGAAATCTTAGGTTGGTCATGCAAGGTCACAGAACTAGAAATCAAACGCACATCTAGAGGGAATTCTCTGGCGGAACTGACAGGTTCAATCCCTGGTCGGGGAACAAAGATCCCACAAGCCGCATGTCCAAAAAAAGAAAAAAAAGAAAAGAAAGTGCACATCTAAATGGAAAAAGGGCAAGTCCTTAGAATGTTCTAGAAGTGTGACAAATCACAGGAGGTCTTCCACCTCCAACACAGTGACCCTGGTAGAATCCAATGAAGGTGGCTGTAGCAAGCACTGCATGTGGAGCCACTCAGCTCCACTCCCCTCCCCTCGCAGTGTTGCTTACTCTCACGAGAGGCTGGAAAGCCAGACCGCCGCAGCTCAGGTCCCACCCATGATGGAGCTCTGGCAGACACACCCATGCCGGATTTAGAAGCCAAAGACCACATCGTGGGGCCAGAAGACATGCTTCAGCAGCTTCTGCATTCCCACTGGCAGACTCAGCCGAGGCAGCGTTGGTTTTTTTGTGGCAGCCGTAACTGAAACCCCTGTGTCCCATCCCTAGTTTCAGAGTGTTGACAGATAAGTCAGGGGGAACGTGGGGCTGTGTGTCACAATGGAGGTCCAAGATCCAGCAGCAATGAGGAGATCCTGCTTCCTTGCCTTCCTAGGATAGGCCAGTTCTGTGGTATTATACTGGGAGGTGTTGCTGGAAGCTCAGCCTAGAGCCTGCTCCCCCAGCTCTACCAAAAATTTTGGAAGCCATCTAGTGATTTATAATAAGTCTCCTGATGCTCCCACTAGCTAAAGTGGATGTTGTCGTCTGCAACTGAACCTTGACCGAGACAGTGGATACAGTACTTTCCCGTAGAAGGGAGATTCCACTGGGTTGGTTACCAGGAATCTCATGGGTAGGTATGGAAGAGGGAGAAGCAACCAATGGAACTGTTTCACCTTGCACCCCACAAAGGTGTGGTTGACTCATTCACATATAATTTGAGAACTGTTTCCTCAGATCATGGCTCAACTAGAAATGGGAATGAAAGAAGGAATTCCCCAAAACCTGGGGCTGGCTTCATATCAAGTGAGATAATAAACATGGAAATTCATTTACTTTTAAATGAAAATGAATGGTAAAATGCTCATCTAAGGAAAAGTACTACCACCTTCCTGGGAATAACTCTCGCCATAAATCTTAGCAAAAAAAGGAAACAAATTGTATTCTGCATGTGTTAAATTTCAGATTTAAGTCCTTGAGATGAATAAAAGACCAAAGGCCAGCAAGGAATAAATGCCTCTTGAGTTTCTGCTCAAATTTGAAAATTTGAGGATTTTTAAAAACTATCTTTCGATATCATCCTAAGCATATTTTTCTTTTCATGTCTTACATCCTATCATTGATCATTCCTTTAAATAAAAATAGAAAGGTGCTATACCACTATATTCTAAATGCTAGACAAAGGTTCTGGAACACAATAACTATTCAACACATATTTGATGACTGAATAAATAAGATACGCATTATTAATTTACACTGTAAAACTCACAGCATTATAGACTGGAAAAGACCTTGAAGAGCTTAAGAATCAATAAGAAGATGTAACAGAAGACAAGGGAACAGCTGAGGAGTGTTCTTCTTAGGAACTATAAAATAGTGTAAATCCCTTTTCCAAAAATTAATCTATGTATTATATAATAACCCAATCAATCAAAAGCCAAGATAATTTGACAGAGGAGAGGGGACACAGCAGTGAATGACTTTTTAAAAAATTCTAAAATTTATGGCTGGGGTGGTTTACGTTATCAGATGTTAAAACGTATCCTAGAATGACGGATTTTAAAACTTGGGAACAAAGACTGGAATAAACTAGAAAGTACAGAATTGAGCCCAAGTCGATACAAGAACCAAATAAATGAAATAAAGACAGCAACCCAGATTAGTGAATGAAAAATAGATTTATAGATTATCATTATATCATGTTGGGACGACCGAGAAGATATCTAAAAGCAAAATTAGAGCCCAACTTTCTACCTTCAGCTAAAATAAATTTCAATATTAAGGTTAAACATTAAAAAGTACTATAAGAAAAACACAGGTTAAAAATTCATGTATAATTAATTATATTTAGTTTTGTTAGAGAAGTAGAATTTTCTAATGAACCAGACATAAGGAAAAAACATGACTGATAAATTTAAAGATAAGCTTTACATTGTGTAAATAAAGTCAAGGCACGAAAAGCTAGAAAAAATATTTGCAACACAGAAAGAAGGTCAATACTCTTTATATACATAAAAAATGCCTTGACATGAATAACAAAACAGCAGAACTTCTCTCTCAAGGCAGCTGACTAGACCTGTATGTTTATCTCTCCATCCTTCCCAAATTCCACTGAAATGACCAAAAACAAAAAACACCACACACATGCGAATAATTTTAAAATACACAGTAGTGCTGAGAAGCTGGAAAGAGCAACAGCAACAACCTATAGCCATGAGGGATTCCTGGGAGACATATGGGAACAAACTAAGGATAAGTAATGGGGTTTCCAGTTCAGCCCTGGAGAGGAAAACAGAGGACCATCAAAAAGGGGAATTTCTAAGCAGACGCTCAGAAAAATTCAAAGATTAAAGGTAACAGCAGGGGCTTCCCTGGTGGCGCAGTGGTTGAGAATCTGCCTGCTAATGCAGGGGACACGGGTTGGAGCCCTGGTCTGGAAGGATCCCACATGCTGCGGAGCAACTAGGCCCATGAGCCACAACTACTGAGCCTGTGCGTCTGGAGCCTGTGCTCCACAACAAGTGAGGCCACGACAGTGAAGAGGCCCGCGCACCGCGATGAAGAGTGGCCCCCGCTTGCCGCAACTAAAGCCCTCACACAGAAACGAAGACTCAACACAGCCAAAAATAAATATAAAAAAATAAATAAATAAATAAAATATTAAATATCCTGTGTCAGTAAGTTTAAAAAAAAAAAAAAAGGTAACAGCAGAAGTGAGAAAAGGAATGAGCCAAGGGTAATCTGATAAGGACTAAATTTAAAGACTTAGAGAGCTGTCGAGTTAATCATTCTCTCCACATCCCCTCTAGCAGTTACTTCTGGAAACAGTCTCCAAGATAAAGCTTCAAGACTTCCAGATTCTTCAACAAGCTATTTGCATACCTCATAACAAAGCCCGAGCAGCCACACTGCCCCCAACGCCCCTTCTGCCCCATTAATAATTCCTTTCCTCTGAGAAAAAGACATTAGATGCAGGTCATGTGGTGAAAACCTGCATTCGCTGCTGTGGGCACAGGGATTCTCACTTAAGCTGAGCAAACAGTCTCCAATCATTTCATCTACAATTACAAATCGACAATCATGAATCACCAAATGATTAAGGAAAACAGCCGTATAGAAGCAACAAACTCAACAAGCAGAAGTGGTCTCTTTGTAAACTAAGAAAAGCTTAAGTACGATTGACCTCTGAACAACACAGGGGTTAGGAGCACCTCTGACCCTCTGCGGTTGAAAATCCGAGTATAACTTATAGTCAGCCAACCTCGGATCATGTGATACTGCAGTATTTGCTATTGAAAATAACCCACCTGTAAATGGAACCAGGCAATTCAAACCTGTGTTGTTCAAGGGTCAACTGTATACCCAAGAGTCTTAAAGTGATTCAATAAAAAAGCAATCAGACTACAAAGTAAAAGAATGACAAAATGCTGGGAATTAAAACTATCAAAGCCAAAATAAAAATTCAGCAGTTGGGCTGAAGAGCAGAACATACTCAACTGAAAACCACCTGAATCTGGGCTGGAAGTGTTATTGTCCTGGAACTCTGCAAAAGAACAAAGAAATGGAAAGTATAAAAGAAAAGTTAGGAGATATTGAAGACAGTTTAATCTCTTCGGGAACTTCTTTTGAATGAAGATTATTTTTTGAAAGAGAAAACAGAAAAAAAAACAGATGCAGGAAATACAAGGAATTTCCCTGCACTGAAGACAGATTTGAATATTAGTTATAAAGGGCCCAACGAGTACTGGGAAAGATGAATTTTAAAATGCCCTTCTGGATTCATAGTGGTAAAGCATATGATCTCTAAAGAAGGGGAGAAAATTCCAAACGCTTTCAGGGAGATTTTTTTTTAAATTTGGTTACTTAAAAGGAAATTAAAAAAAAAAAAAAGGAAGTGAGAACCTGATTCCCCCAGAAGAGTGGGTTTGAAGCCTAGTAAAACAAGCCTTTGACTTAAATACTATAAAGCTCACAGTTTACTGCAACTGATGCAAAGGACATGTTCTCAGCAGGGAACATCTGGCTAGAGCTGTCCTGAGAGAGGGGTTTCAAGGTCTTCCTGATTTCTCCCAGGCTGGAATGAGGGCGTTCAGCCTGCCCAGGCACAGATCCCACCAGGACTCAGGAAACTCCAGGTGGAGGCTTAACAATCTTTTACTCCCAACCACATCAACCTGATGCTCCAGTATAATTACCTCATATGGTTGCAAAACTGCCTTTCATGAGCCATTTCACCCTGATATAGTAACAACATTCCACCTACAATTTCTTGCCACACCATCAGCACCAGCTTTCTACATTCTCATAGGTAATTTAATGTGCAAGGCATCATTCATGCAAGGTTGTACTGCAACTAAATCTGTGGGAGTGGCAATCACGAGACCAAGGTGGGTGGGGGGGACTGAACCTTACAGGCCTGTCCAGGGACTACCAGACCATCAGGTCTCTTATTAACACCACCAGATGCTAGAAGACAATGAAGCAACATCTTCAAAGAATTAATGAAAAGAAATTTTAAGACCTACAATTTTATACCAACCAAATTATTGAAGTATAAAGGTAAAAGAAAGATGTTATTAGATGTGCAAGGATTCAAAAAATTCAACACCTTCAAACCCTTGCTAAAAGAGTTACTCAAGGAGGTACTTCAAAAGTGAAAAATAAACCAAGAAAGCAAATAACACAAAAAACAGCATGAAAAAAATTAAACCTGTAGTCGTCAAAATAGTTGTTTGGTAATATGCGTGGAAAGCTTCAGGCAACTGGCAAGTAATTATTCCTAAGAAATCATTTTTTTAAAAAGTAGCCCAGGGATTGTAAAATGGTGCATTCACTTTGGAAACCAGTCTGGCAGTTCCTCATACAGTTAAATATAAAGTTATCACATAATCCAGCAATTCCACTACTAGGAATACCTCCAAGAGAAATGAAAATATATGTCTATATAAAAACTTGTACATAAATGTTCTTAGCAGCATTACCAATAGCTAAAAGGTGAAAACAACCCAAATGTCCATGAACTCATGAATGGATAGATAAAATGTAGCCACACAATGAAATAATATTTGGCAATAAAAAGAAATGAAGTACTGATTCATGCTTCAACATGGATGAACCTTGAAAATATTAGACTAAGCGAAAGAAGACAGTCACAAAAGATCACATATTGTGGGATTCCATTTATATGAGATGTCCAAAATAGGCAAATTTTATAGAGACAGAATGTAGAATTAGTGATAGCATAGGGAGAGTTGTGGGGAAATGGAGAATGACTGCTAATGGGTATGGGGTTTCTTTCTGAGATGATGAAAATATTCTAAAATTGATTATGGTGATGGCTGCACAACTCTGAATATTCCAAAAGCCACTGAGTTGTACACTTTAAGTGGGTAAACTGTATGGTATATGAATTATATCTCAATAAAGGTTATTAAAAAAACAAAAAATTGTCTAACACAAAGTGCATGGTGAGGAATAGGTAAGTGTTATCTCTTGAATGGAATGTGGTTACACATCTTAATTCTGTGGGTAGTTAGAAAAATATGTATAAATATTTTGGGTAGATTTTTAAAAGTTAACTCCAAACAAAATAGAAATGGAATTTATAACTTTCAATCACTAGAGGAAAAAATAAGGAAAACCAAGAATTCTAAATAAGTTATCACAATAAATATGAATGTGTTAAAAATTTCCATATTGAAAGACAAACTCTCAGACTCGGTATAGAACTAAAATCTAGTTATATGATCAATACAGAAGATATAACCAGATGACAAAAAGGAAGAAAATTAAAGGTAGGGTTTCCTTTGAGGAGATAAAAATGTTCCAGAACTAGATAGAAGTGATCACACAACATTGTGAATGTACTAAATGCCATTCAATTGTTCATTTTAAAATAGTTAATTTTATAGACATACCTCATTTCATTGCACTTTGATTTAATGCACTTCAAAGATACTGTGTTTTTTACAAGTTGAAGGCTTGGGGCAACCCTGCATCAAACAAGTCTTATCGGCACCATTTTTCTAATAGCATTTGCTCACTTTGTGTCTCTGTCATATTTGTTAATTCTCGCAATATTTCAAACTTTTTCATTATGTTAAGTAGGGGTTTTTGTTTGTTTTTTAAATTAATTAATTAATTTTATTTTTTCAGCTGCGTTGGGTCTTTGTTGCTGCGTGAGGGCTTTTTTCTAGTTGTGGAGAGCAGGGGATACTCTTCGTTGTGGTGCACGGACTTCTCGTTGTGGTGGCTTCTCTTGTTGCAGAGCATGGGCTCTAGGTACGCAGGCTTCAGTAGTTGCAGCACGTGGGCTCAGTAGTTGTGGCTCGCGGGCTCTAGAGCACAGGCTCAGTAGTTGTGGCACGTGGGCTTAGTTGCTCCGTGGCATGTGGGATCTTCCCGGACCAGGGCTCAAACCCATGTCCCCTGCATTGGCAGGCAGATTCTTAACCACTGCACCACCAGGGAAGTCCCAATCTTTTTCATTATTATTACATTTGTTATGGTGATCGGTGATCAGTGATCTCTGATGATACTACTGTAATTGTTTTGGGGCGCCATGAACCTGGTCCATGTAAGATGGTGAACTTAATCGATTGCTGAAATGACAACAGAGGGTTTAGAATATTACATAAACTTAGTTGATAAAGCAGTGGCGGGGTTTGTGAGGATTGACTCCAATTTTGAAAGATGTTCTACTGTGGGTCAAATGCTATCAAACAGCACTGCATGCTATAGAGAAATCATTCATGAAAGGAAGAGTCAATTGATGTGGCAAACTTCACTGCTGTCTTGTTTTAAGAAACTGCCGCAGCCTCCCCAACCTTCAGCAGCCACCGCCCTGATCGGCCAGCAGCATCAACATCCACGCAAGACCCTCCACCAGCAAAAAGATTAGGACTCACTGAAGGCTCAGGTGATGGTTAGCATTTTTTAGCAACAAAGTATTTTTAGTTAAGGTATGTACATTTGTTTTTTGAGATGTAATGCTATTATACACATAACAGCTTACAGTATAGTGTGAACATAACTTTTATACACACTTGGAAACCCAAGAATTCATGTGAGTAGCTTTATTTTGATATTTGCTTTATTGTGGTGGTCTGGAATCACAATATCTCTGAGGTATGTTATGTGAATCTAACTTCAGTTAAAAAGGGACAAGAACATATCAGATAAATGCTAGCCAAAAAAAGCTGGGGTGGGTGGCAGTATTAAAATCAGACAAAATAGAACACAGCAAAGTGATCTACAAGGCTGGTCTTATACATGAACATAGACACAAAACCCTCAGATATGATACTAACAAATCAAATCCAAGAGTTAAAAAAAAGTCTTAAAATCCACTAGTTTATTAAAAGAATACCTTACAACTAAATAGAGATTATCCTAGGAGTACAAGAATGATTCAACATTAGATTTCCTAATACAATTCACTCCATTAGCAAATAGAAAGAAACAAAAACCTGTATGATCACCTAATAAAAAGGCACCCCCCCAGCCAAATCCTATCTCCCCAATTCAAAAACCATTCCTGATTAAAACAGTTACACAGTTAAACCTACCTTCCTTAATTCAATAAAGAATATCTACCAGAACCTACAGTAAAACCTGTATTATCATTAAAGCATTAGAAACGCCGCAATTAAAGTTATGAGTCCGCCAAGGATACCCATCTCATCCCAATCATTCAACATTACACTGGCAGTCCTAACCTATGTAATAATAGAAAAAAAAGTATAAATATAAAAAGGAAAAGAAAACCATCATTGTTTCACAGATGTTACTATAATTTACTTATAAAATAATAAAACTATTAGAACTAATTACTCAAATAAAATGGCTACACACAAGAGTAAAACAAGATAATCAACAGCTTTCTTACAAACCACAAATAGTCAGAAATTGCCTAATCCAATTCATTTTTTATAAATCCTATTTATCAAATATACTAAGAAGTACATAAAACTCATCTGGAAAAAACTTACGACTTCAAGAGCATCAAATGACCTTAAATAAATGCAGAGACACAATATTCCTAGGTGATAAGATTCAATATCATGGGGCTTCCCTGGTGGCGCAGTGGTTAAGAATCCGCCTGCCAATGCAGGGGACATGGGTTCGAGCCCTGGTCCCGGAAGATCCCACATGCCACGGAGCAGCTGGGCCCGTGAGCCACAATTACTGAGCCTGCGCGTCTGGAGCATGTGCTCCGCAACAAGAGAGGCCGCGATAGTGAGAGGCCCGCGCACCGCGATGAAGAGTGGCCCCCACTTGCCACAACTGGAGAAAGCCCTCGCACAGAAACGAAGACCGAACACAGCCATAAATAAATATAAATAAATAAATTAAAAAAAAAAAAAAAAAAAAGATTGTTTAAAAAAAAAAAAAAAAAAAAAAAAAAAAGATTCAATATCATAAGGACAGCTCTTCAAATTAATTTATAAATTTAATGCAATCTCAATCAAAGTTGTAGTGGAATGTAAGGAACATTGATTTTAAAAATCACCTCTAAGTGTTAGTGTAAGTACACAAGCACAGCAAGAAAGAGAAAAATTTGTATGATTTACCCTACTGAATATTAAAATGCATGATAAAGCTATAGTCAATTTGGAAATGACTCAGAAATAGAACAGGGTCAAGAAATAGTTACACATATGTGGGAATATAATATGATTAATGGTGAGACAACTAGCTATGCATTTGGGGGAAAAAAGTGAGATTACATTCTTATCCACACACAAAGAACTTACAGCTTTAGATGGCAAATTTTTTTTAAAAATATTTTTTTAATTTATGTATTTATTGTATAATTTGTATTTATCAATAAATAAATACACCCTGTGCAGCGTGCAGGATCTCAGTTCCCCGACCAGGGATTGAACCCAGGCCATGGCAGTGAAAGCACTGAATCCTAACCACTGGAGCACCAGAGAACTCCCACTGGTAAATATTTTTAGCATTTAAAGAAACTATATTTTCTTCAAATATTTGTATAATATTGGGGATAAGGAAGCCATGTTTAAGCGAACTAAACCCCACAAGGCTAAATAAAGGTAACACTCTAGATTTCATGCAAATTAGAAACTTATTTTGATGAAAAATGTCATGAATGATACTAATAACAAATGACAAAAGAAAATTAATACCCATAATACACAGGAAACACAAATCAACAAAAAGCGATATGGAAAAATATCAAGATATTATTAAATAAAAAATAAATTGCAGAATATATAATACACTCATTCGTGTGTATTTGTTTTATACTACGTGTGTATTCACACGTGTACAGAACAAGTGTACAGAAAAATGTGAATGGTAGGGACTTCCCTGGCAGTCCAGTGGTTAGGACTCCGTGCTTCCACTGCAGGGGGCCCAGATTCTATGCCTGGTCAGGGAACTAAGATCCCGCACGTCGCAGGGTGCGGCCAAAAAAAGAAAAAGAAAGAAATGTGGAGTTAAGGAGGTAGGTTAGCAGAGACCAGAGACATTCAGTTTTCACTCCATATATACATGATTTTAAATTTATCTGTACAATGAACACACTGCTTTAAGCTTCTGTAATTACATTAATGTTTAAATATATTCTCATTATAAAAAATTTAAACCATACAAAAGATAAGGAGTTAAAAAGCAAACCTCCCTATTCAAACACATCCCCCAAACCATTCTTATTTCCCTCCTGGGAGGTAATTTTCATTAACGTCTTTGCTCCCTTTTATATCTCTAAAACATTTTTTAAATAAAGAAAGAGCCCCGGGATTTCCCTGGTGGTCCAGTAGTTAGGACTCCACGCTTTCACTGCCAAGGGGCCGGGTTCAATCCCTGGTCAGAAAACTAAGATCCCACAAGCCAGGCAGCCGGCCAAAAAAAAAAAAAAAGAGCCCCATTTTTTTAAATGGGTGAAGGAAAAAAACAACAACAGGTAGTTACTAAAAGAAAAAAAAAAGGCTAATAAGCATATTTTAAATGTTCAATTTTAATAATCACAGGAACACAAATAAAAACCATTTGCTTTCTGTGTGAAGTCAGACAAAGACAAATATATGATATCACTTATATGTGGAATCTAAAAAAATGGTACAAATGAACTTATTTACAAAACAGAAATAGAGTCACAGATGTAGAAAACAAACTTATGGTTGGGGCAGGGTATAAACTGGGAGTTTGGGATTGACATATACACACTACTATATATAAAATAGGTAACTAATAAGGACCTACTGTATAGCACAGCCAACTCTACTCAATACTCTCTAATGACCTATATGGCAAAAGAACCTAAAAAAGAGTGGAGATATGTATAACTGATTCACTTTGTTGTACACCTGAAATTAACACAACATTGTGAATCAACTCTACTCCAATAAAATTTTTTTTTTTTAAGTTTGCTTTTTTTCACATGTGCAGGGCTCCCCGGAATAATTAGCTGATGGTCTGCCTGGTGGGTGTCTATGCCAAGTCAGTTTTTATTAATCTGAACATCTCCCACCCCAAGAAAACGGGCAAATATTAAAAGTTTGAGCATTTGCAGAAACAAACCCTGTCAAACACCGAAACTCCACTAGAGGGAATGCAAATCAGTTTAAACCTTTCTGTACAACTTGGCAGTAATATCAAAAGGCTTGAAAACACATAAGCCAACCCCACCCCACCCCCTACACACAAACAAACACACACACAAAACTATTAGAACTAATAAATGAGGTCAGCAAAGTTGTAGGATACAAGGTCAAGAATACAGAACTCAGTTGGATTTCTATGATCTAGCAATGAACAATGTGAAAATGAAATTAAGAAAATAATTCCATCTTCAATAGCATCAAAAAGAATAAAATACTTAGGAATAAATTAACAAAAGAAATGCAAGACGTATGCAGAAGACTATAAAACGTTCGTAAAGAAATTAGAGAAGATCTAAATAAATGGAAAGACATCCCATGTTCATGAATTGGAAAACAATTTTTTTAAGGCGGCAATACTCCCCAAACTGATCTACAGGTTGAACACAATCCATATTAAAATCCCAGCTGCCGGGGCTTCCCTGGTGGCACGGTGGTTGAGACTCTGCCTGCCAATGCAGGGGACACGGGTTCGAGCCCTGGTCTGGGAAGATCCCACATGCCGCGGAGCAACTAGGCCCGTGAGCCACAATTACTGAGCCTGCGCTTCTGGAGCCTGTGCTCCACAACAAGAGAGGCCGCGATAATGAGAGGCCCGCGCACCGCGATGAAGAGTGGCCCCCACTTGCTGCAACTAGAGAAAGCCCTCGCACAGAAACCAAGACCCAACACAGCCATAAATAAATTAATTAATTTTTTTAAAAAAAGTTGTTATTAAAAAAAAAAAAAAAAAAAAAAGAATCTGCCTGCCAATGCAGGGGACACGGGTTTGAGCCCTGGTCCGGGAAGATCCCACATGCCGCGGAGCAACTAAGCCCGTGCGCCACAGCTACTGAGACTGCACTCTAGAGCCCGCGAGCCACAACTACTGAGCCTGCGTGCCACAACTACTGAAGCCCACGCGCCTAGAGTCCATGCTCCGCAACAAGAGAAGCCACCGCAATAAGAAGCCTATGCACCTCAACGAAGAGTAGCCCCCACTCACCACAACTAGAGAAAGCCTGCACGCAGCAACGAAGACCCAATGCAGCCAAAAATAAATAAATAAAATAAATAAATTTATATGTAAAAAAAGAAAAATTTGTTTAAAAAAAAAAAAAAAATCCCAGCTGCCCTTTTTGCAGAAATTGGCAACGTGACACTAAAATTCAAGGAAGGGCTTGTATTTGGAAATACAAACCAAAACCACTGTGAGATACCACTTCATACCTTGTAGGATGATTAGAATCAAAAAGAAAATAAATCTTGGTGAGGATGTGGAGAAACTGGAACACTCATATTGCTGTTGGGATTGTAAATTAGTGCAGCCACTTTGGAAGCAGGCTAGCAGTGCCTCGAAATATTAAACAAAGAGTTACCATATGATCCAGCCATCCCTTCCCAGGTAAATGCCCAAGAGAACTGAAAACTATGTCCACAGAAAAACTTGTACATGAAGGTTCACAGTAGCATATTCATAATAGTCAAAATTTGGAAACAACCCAAATGTCCATCAACTGACGAATGGATAAACAAAATGTTATATATATATAATACAATGAAATATTATTTGGCAACTAAAGGAATGAAGTACTGAGACATACTACAGCCTGGATGAGCCTTGAAAACATTATGCTACGTAAAAGAAGCCAGACAGAAAGGGCCACATATTATAGGATTCCATTTATAAAGAAATGACCAGGATAGACAAATCCATAGAGGTAGAAAGTAGATTAGTGGTTACCAAGGGCTGAGGCCAGGGGAGACCAAGGAGTGACTGGTAACAGGTAGAGGTTTCTTTTTGCAGTGACAAAAATGTTCTAAAGTCAGTAGTGAAAGCTGTACAAATGTGAATATCCTAAAAATCCCTAAATTGTACACTTTTATAAGATCAACTTTTTGTGAATGATATCTCAATAAAGCTGCTTTTTAAACACAGCTATGCCCAAACTCATAGAACTCTACACTAAAAAGGGTAAATTTTACTGTATACCTCTATAAATTTGACTTTAAAGAAGATTCATATACCCTGTTACTCAATTCTAAGTACTCATCTGTAGAAAACATTAAAGACCATCCAGAAAGATGTAGCTTAAAGAATGTTTGTTACAACATTGTTCCAGAAAAGAAAGAAACCTAAACTGAGCAGCAGGAACCTGGATATTTATGGAATACTAGGTGGCCTTTAAGAATGCCAGGAGAGCGCTTCCCTGGTGGCGCAGTGGTTAAGAATCCGCCTGCCAATACAGGGGACACGGGTTGGAGCCCTGGTCCAGGAAGATCCCACATGCCGCGGAGCAACTAAGCCCGTGAGCCACAACTACTGAGCCCGCATGCCACAACTACTGAAGCCCGTGCGCCTACAACCCATGCTCCACAAGAGAAGCCCGCGCACCTCAACGAAGAGCAGCCCCTACTCGCCGCAACTAGAAGAAAGCCCACGGCGCAGCAACGAAGACCCAATCAGCCAAAAATAAATAAATTAAAAAAAAAAAAAAAAAAAGAATGCCAGAAGAAATTAATCACTGATGGGGAAAGGTAACTTATCAGGTCTCCCCAGAAACTGGCACATGTAGATTGGGTAATCTGAGCAGAGTTTAATAAAGGTCTTATTTAGAAAGCAGGGTGCAGGAAGACCACAAGCAAGAGGAAGCGGCTGGGAGTGACCAGTCAGCAGAGCCAGGGAAAACAGCCGAGCGCAGAGGGCTGCCAGACAGCCCGCCCAGCACAGAGCGACACAGCCAGGCTGCTGAGCCCCAGCAGGGAGGAATCCCAGGAACCTGCTCCCCTCCCACCTTACAGCTTCCTGCGGGTGCCGGGAGGACATCGGAATCCAGTGGGACATCAGAGGGGACCCTGGACACGATCTGTGCAAGTCAGCCTGCAGGGTGGAGAGCCGGGTGGAGAGTGCATCCAAGTGACAAATGGAAGATGTCCAGCACAGATGGTCACAGCAGTAAACAAGGAGTAGTTTACAAGTGACTACTTTTTTAAAAAACTACAGATAAGTAACATACAACCACTTAAGAAACTCTGGAATGGTTTACTCCAAGGAGTAAACAGTGGTTCACCCAGAGTTCCTCAACGGTGGTGCTGTTGGCAGCTGGCAAAGCAATTCTTCATGGTTGGGTACTGTCCCAGGCACTTTAGGACATTAGCCTCCCTGGCCCCCAGGGCACTAAACACCAATAGAAACCTCAGGCATTACAATAACCAAAAATTTTTGAAAAGCCTCCCCACTCCCAGACATAGGTTGGTACCATGCCTGATAGTAACCACCGTGGGGGTGAGAATTGAAGGGTTTTTTTTTCTTACTTGCATTTTTATAATTTTTCTACCAAGACTAGGTATTGTTTTTGTGAAGTAGAAAAAATACGTTCACTATTCTTTAAAAAGAACTCAACAGAATAGAATAATTTAGATTCCAGCTCTCGGGGAAACCCTATTTTGTCCTTCCCCTAAGTTTGCTCATGACAGTAAGTAAATGAAAGGCGATCTGACATTATTACACGGATGACATAACTCATTTTGAAGTCACCAATAACAGGAAGAGTGAGATTAACTCACCTTCTGACAAATCACTTTTATTCTTCATATACTCATAACTGTTATGAGATCACAGCATCCTACGAGTCACAGGTCAAGTACTAGATTGCTTCCAGTTTGTTATAAAACTTTAAAAGGAAGGAAACCATTACAATTTGGTTTCTACACGGTGTTACATTGGCACAGCCTAGAGTATTTTAGCAGGTTGAGCTATTACCACTCACCCCTGTGAGAAAGCCAGGGCAAGGGATTTTGACAACAGATTTGGGGAAACATTGTGTTTTGTTCTCTATTACTTCCCCCAGGCTCAAGGGGGGAGTCAGGTTCTTAGTAATTCTTTGTCTCAGTATTTTGTATTTTCAAGGCAGAAAGTAGCATTCTAACTTTCTAAGGCAGGTCTAACTTAATCTCAGGGCTGGAAGTGTAATAGTTTGAAACCGCCCCGCCCCCATCCTGGGATAAAGAAGTAGTGGTACCATTTTCACTAAGTTCAAGAAACCATCCATTGTAAGCTGCATCCTGACCCAGATATTAAAACATGAACAAAAAACGATCTTGGATCAATAAAACATAGTATACCATTTAGGGTGATCCTTAGCATTTTTAATTTTAAAAGTCCTTCTAACGTAAAAAAATATTTAGTTTAATAGGCTCACATTACTGATGACAGTTTAAATTAATACAACTTTGGGGAAAGATAACTTCAGGATATGTATCAAAACAGAATATGTACATTTGTGTACCCTTTGACACACCAATATATACTTCAAGGAACTTTCCCTCAAGAAAGTCAACTGGAGGGTTTCCTTGGTGGCGCAGTGGTTAAGAATCTGCCTGCCAATGCAGGGGACACGGGTTTGAGCCCTGGTCTGGGAAGATCCCACATGCCGCGGAGCAGCTAAGCCCATGCACCACAACTACTGAGCCCGTGTGCCACAACCACTGAAGCCCGCACGCCTAGAGCCCGTGCTCCGCAACAAGAGAAGCCACCGCAATGAGAAGCCCACGCACCGCAATGAAGAGTGGCAACCGTTCGCCACAGCTAGAGAAAGCCTGTGCGCAGCAACGAAGACCCAATGCAGCCAAAAATAAATAAATAAATAAATAAAATTAATTAATTAAAAAAAAGAAAAGAAAGTCACTGGAAAAGTGTGGAAAGAGAGGGAAAAACAGGAAGATTGCTACACCACTGGCTATACTAGTAAAACCTAGAACATGTTAGTTTTAAAACAGAAAGCTGAGGAAATCAAATATAGTACTTCTATATGACAGAAAACTGTAATAATGCAAGAGATCCAAGACCCTGAAAAATGTTCATGGTAAGTAAACACAGCAGTTAACAAATCCATGAGAAAAATTATAATACATGCGTAGGGGAAAAAAAGTATAAAAGGAATTTCAGAAAAAAAACTAAGAAAATGGAAAGATAAAAAATCAAATTTTTAAAAATCTCCTTAAACGTCCATGAGATTTCCTGATTGAGAGAACACACCAGGTCCTTAGTATTATGGAAGAAAACGGACTCATATGAAGGCACATCATTATGATGTTACAGATCTCTGGGGAGAAAGAAGATTCTACAAGCTTCCAGAAAGGGGTGGGGGGCGGAAATCAAGAATTGGAATTTCTTTTAAAGAATTATAAGAGCTAGAAGATAATAGAGGAATACTTTCAAAATTCTGAGGGAAAACAATTTCCAATCTACCATTCTTTACCTAGTCAACCTATTAATTATGTGTAACAGTGGAATCAAGACATTTTGAAAGATGCAAATCTCGACTTACACATGCATCCTTTCTCAGGAGACTACCAGAGGCTGTGTGTTCCCCCAGCGGCAGTGAGTCAAGACAGAGAAGGACACAGGTCATGGGAAGGAGGGGGTCCAACCCAGGAGAGAGAGGAAGAGAATCTCCAGGGTGACGCGCAGGAGATCCCAGGCCATCAGCTGTGCCCAGGTGAGCAGGCTGGGTGGGAGGAGGTCAGTAGCTCCCAGAGAGGATTGGTCAGAAGGATGACCCTAACTGAGTACCAGCTGCCTCTCAGTTTCCTGAGAGGGGATTCAAACAACTAAGGTAAAGTTAGTGTCTAAATATCTAGAGAACTAAAAAACGGAAACAGAATTACAGACTCCAGGGAAAACAAGAAATTGGGCAGAAAAGGAAAAGCACTCATAGACCACTCAGTGGCTCCTCTGTGAACAGTGTTCCCAGTATCCTAAGGTAGCACTGGTTAGTGATGTAACCCAAAGACAGGAAAGGTGTATGTATAATGGGGGTGGGGAAGAAGTGGTCCAAGAGAGCTAAAGCCTCATCTTTCAGAGTGGGAAGCCACTGAATAACATCTACAGTTGGCAGGGGGGGGAGGGCGCAGTTGGAATCAAGAACCAGCATTATAAACACATTATTTAGAGCTCTAAGAGATGTGAACGTGGGTACCTCTGCTATAGCGATGGTGGGGAAAACTTACATTTCCACCCGTAGAACTATGACTCTTTAAAACTTGTGCATGTATAGACGTGTCAAAAATAAAAACCCAACTCTAGTAGTAATAAGGACAATTTTTCTTACATATTTTTCCATTTTTTTCAAAAAACGTATTGAAATCGAAAAGTATACATGCCAACATATCAACAGTGGTTATTTCTAGTAACGGGATTGTGGACCATTTACATTTTTTCTTTCACTTTCCAACTTTCGGAAAAAGTATGTAACATGGAGTTTATTGACCATAAATCAGAAAACAAGAGGTGTTTTACTTTAAGCCTGGTCCACATCCACCCCAGGGTAGAAGCCCCATCTCTGTCATTTTAGCTTCTGCTCGTTCTGCTGGAGCAGGGGAGCCTGCCAACTCCTTCATTCACACAGCAAATATTTGTTGAATTCCTATAAGCCAGGCCCTGCACAGTGATTCCAATACCCCGGCTTTTTACTGGATCTCCTGAAGGCCTCAATGCCAGCTGGGGGAACCAGCTGGGGGAACCAGCTGGGGCATGGGCTAAGCCAACACTTCAAACTCCTCGTGCACTGGATCCACCTGGGATTGATTCAGTTGGTCTGGGTTGGGCTCTGAGACCCTGGAGGAGCAAGCAAGCTACTTGATGTGCACAGGTTTTGCTGAAGGTTTCTCAGAGGAACCACTGGGGTCCTCAGTCACTTCGGCACCGTCATGGCCCCGTATAGGCTAGATTTCAATCTCACAAATGTTTAAGTGAAAGTATACGAGATACAGCAAAAGGGGCGCTGCTTAGACAGCTAGAAAGGATGCCCCTTGGTAGTGAAGAGCAGGACCCTGGAGTCAGGCAGGCCTGGGTTTGAATCCCACCTCCACCACCCCCAGGTGCGACCGACTTCCGATCTCTAAGCCTCAGTCTCTTCACATGCAAAATGAGATAATAATTAAAGCTACATTCACAGGATAGGGTTGTTGTGTGGTACATGAGAGCACGAAAGCATCTAAAGCGCTTGACGAGACCCTAGCACAGGATGAAGACAATAAATAGTGGCCACCACTAGCTGTTAACACGGCCGGCGTCCTTTCTCAGCCACGAAGGGACCTAAGGGGCGATCACTTGACCTCTCAGCCTCCATGTCTTCCTATGGAGAGGAGAAGGCACATGCCCGGCCTCCTTCCTCAGAACGTTCTGAGTCTTAAACCAGGATGTGCACAGCACCAAACAGGAGACCCTTTGGTCTTCAAAGAGCACCAGACAGGAGACCCTCAGATTTTATTCAGTAAACGTCTCCTGATTCACCTCGATTTTACTACCAGGTAGATAAATTAAGAAAAAGAAAAAGTCTGCTCCTCTTCTCTGATCTTCGTAAAGTTTTGCTTTTAGGGAAAAGGCCACCCAGGTAGAGGGCAGGTAAGGGAGGCACCAGGTGTCCCTGACGCTCATTAACACAAACTCAATGCCCACCAAGCATCCTGCTCCCAGAACACACCACGACCACAGAGAGGGCCCAGCAAGTCGAGTTTCTCTCCAACGGACCTCCCAAGGGTCACGACCCTCTCCCCCAAAAGAGCCCAAGGTGATGGGACCTCGTTCAGAAAGGGGGTCTCTGAGTTTGGCACCTGGGGATGAAGAAGAGGCTGAGCAAAAAGGATTCCTTCGAAGCCCTCCCGAGCATGCGAACAAGCTCCCAGGCGAGGAGCACGGCGCGGGGCCCACCTGCGCCCCTGCCCCCGGCCCCGCCCGCCCAGAGGCACTCACGATCTCCGCCACGATGAGGAGTCCGGGCAGGGTGCGGAGGAACTCGCGGTCGTAGGCGAAGCTGCTGCTGGTGGTGGAGAAGTTCTCCGCGAAGGAGCTGGCGGTGGTGGTGACGGTGTGCGAGCGGGCGCGCTGCGGCTCCTCCATCGTCGCGCCCCGGCCGGGCCGGCCCCGCCTCGGGGACCCCCGGCGCGTCGGGGCTGGCCGCGCGGCCCTGAGCCCGGGGACACCGGCGTGGGGGGAGGGGAGCGCGGCGGCGCGGGGACCAGGGCGCGCGGGGGTCACCCGCCGGGATCCGTCCGGCCGCAGTGCGTGTCCGGCGAGTGCGCGGCCGCCCCTGCTCCTAGGCGCGCGGGCTCTCGGCCTGCGCGGGGGCCCCGGAGCAGGAGACCGGGCGAGGGGAGGCCGCCAACAGCCAAGAGAGGCGGCGGAGGCCGGGCGGAGGGGAGGGGGCGTGGAGAGGGGCGGGCGCGCGGCTGGCGGAGAGAGACCGCCCCGCGGAGGCGCCGCGGAGCGACGGCCGCTTCACCTGTTGCGGGGCTCGCAGCCGGGAGGGCGCGCTGGCGCACGCGGGGCGGCGGGCTGCGCGGCGAGTTGGGGGAGGGAGGGAGGGCTTGGGGAGTGGGGGGAGGGAGAGCGGGGGTCGCGGCCGCTCTGCCAGGCCCCGCCTCCCGAGGGCGGGCCGCCGTTAACCTGTCTCCTTCCACCTGGCGGCGGCCAGCCCTGGGTCCGTGGACCCCGGGGAGAGCCAGGCCTCCGGGCCCTGCGACTCCTGGAATGGAGGGGCGGTGACTCCAGGGGCGAAAGAGCGGCTGGAATTACGATCCGGCCGGACCTTAGACCCGAGATCGATGCGACGCCGCCGGGACTGTCCAACCAGAGCTTCTCCCCCTGCCGCCGCTTCCGCTGCCGAAGCCCGGCGTGATTTCTTGCTCCTCCTGCCAGGAACAACTTGAGGAACCAACTTTTTCGCCGGGTTTGGAAGGCGAGATGCTTCCTGGCGCTCGCAGTGGCTCGATCGCCGGGATCCGTGGAGCCTCGGGGCCGGCGCCTGGCCCGGAGATGAGAGCGGGGAGATATTTGGGATCCCTGGTCATGATGAATCTGTGTCCCATCACCCTCGGTAGGAAATGTTGGAGGAAAGCTTGAACGGTGTGTGTTGTGCAAACTAAAGTTTCTGACTAACGGGCTGTACTTTCCTGGGGTGCGGGAGAGGATGAGGGAGGCCCACACAGTGAGGCAGCTTGTTAGAGGGTCAGGGTGACCCGAGCTCCAACACCGGCACTTGCATTTCTCAGCTGTGTGACCAGGAGCAAGGGCCTCCACCTCTCTGTGCCTCAGTGGTGCCATCTGTAAAATGCGTAGATGGCCATCTTGCCAACAAAAGCATCTTCGTGGCGCTCTCTTGTATTGTGAAAGGATGGCAAGAAATGTTCTATTTTATTCAGAAACCCGCAAAAGCAAAGGAAATAATCCTTGTTCACAAATAAAGGGTTGCTCTGGGGTCACCACAAAGCCATTCCCTCTTATGTGTCCCAAGACACGTTTAAAAAAGATCAGAAGGGACATTTTTTTCCACAGTGTCCTATCAGCTGAGCTGAGAAAGCAAAAACTATTGCATACAATCTAATAAAACAAAACAAGGAATTCGTTTCTTTTAGTCTAGGGCCTACTCAGGAGGACCTCAGGGAGTAAAAGTTAAGGCTTCAAAAGCATTACAGGGCTTCCCTGGTGGCGCAGTGGTTGAGAATCCGCCTGCCAATGCAGGGGACACGGGTTCGAGCCCTGGTCTGGGAAGATCCCACATGCCGCGGAGCAACTGGGCCCGTGAGCCACAACTACTGAGCCTGCGCGCCTGGAGCCTGTGCTCCGCAACAAGAGAGGCCGCGATAGTGAGAGGCCCGCGCACCGCGATGAAGAGTGGCCCCCACTCGCCGCAACTAGAGAAAGCCCTCGCACAGAAACGAAGATCCAACACAGCCAAAAATAAATTAATTAATTAATTAAAAAAAAAAAAGCATTACAAAGACGACGATTTAGACAAATTCCATCCATGAGCGTTTGCTAAGCATCTTGGGCTGGTGGTTAAAGAGAATAAGAAATATAGCCCTTTCCCCTAGAGCAGCGGTTGCCAACGTCTGGTACCCCGACCAGCAGCATCAGTGTCAACCAGGAACTCTCAGAAATGCAAGTTCTCAAGCCCCATCCTAGACCCACTGAATCAGAAACTCTGAGGGCAGGGGCCAGGAAGCTGTTTTTGAACCAGCCTTCCAGGAGACTCTGATACATACTGAAGTTTGAGAGCTACTGGTTTAGAGAAACCAATTTTGCAGCTGTGGAAATAAGAGATACACACATGGAATGGCTGGAGAAGCTGTCTGTGGCATCGTGCAGGACATTTAGCGAAGGCAGGAAGGAAGTCGAAACAGCTCTATTTCTGTATTACAAAGGACAAGCCCTTCTCAGAAAACCCCTGAGGCCAAATGGATTTCAAAACTCAGATCTTTAATTTAGAAAGGTAAAAATGTACATATACCATACACCATATAACACCCTCAGTGAGGTCTGGAGTGGTACTTTAATCAAATACACTAGTTTTCGGCAATGAAAATACGTGAATGAATTAAGTGTGTGTTTGGCTTATCTACTGCAGTGCGATAAATGCTCCCAAACATCAGTGGTTTAAAATAACAACCATCTTACTCATGAATCTGTGGGTCAGGAATTTGGGCGGGGCTTGGCTGGCAGAGTCTTCTGCTCCTCACGGTGTTGGTTGGAGTCATTAACTCAGCTGTTTTCAGCCGGTGGCAGGGCAGGTGTGGAAAGGCTGAAAAGCCTTCACTCACATTCTGTTCACTCCCTTTCTGGCACTTCAGTGCTCCTCTACCTGGCCTCTCTCTCTCTCCATGAAGCTTATTAGGCTTCCTCATAGCATGGTGGGTTCAGAGTAGTTGGACTTCTACACAGTAGTTGGCTTCCAAGAGGGGAAAAAATAAGCAGAAGCTGCAGATCTCAAGATCCAGCCTTGAAATCTACAGAGCATCATTTCTGCCACATTCTATTGGTCAAAGCCAGTGATAAGGGCAGCCTGATTCAAACAGAGGGGAAATAGACACCATGTCTGGATGAGAGAAGCAGCAAAGGACTGTGGCCTTTGCTTTTAATCCACGGCCTTTCATCTTTTAATCCATGAAGTGGGATAAAAAAAGACAATAACTTCACACCATAACTTCACACCAGGTTAAGTCATATGTTTCTACCAAATACATTTTCTGCAAACTTGAAACTTTTGGTTTTCAGGTTCTTAGATTTCAGAATTACAAAGAAGCAATTATACACTGGTTGTTGACAAATGGGCTGCTCCTTTCCAACTGCTGCCTAAATTCAGGTGCTCATCTTCTGCCTGGAAGCCTCCTGATGGGATGTCCATTCCTCCAATGACATGTTTATACAATCCACCCTTCATCTACCTGCAAGAATTATTGTCCTGAAACCCCAGGCTCAGATCTGGGTTAATGTCCCACTGTGCACACTATAAAAGCCGCTAGGAGGTGGCACACCTCACGCTTCCAGCCCTTTTCCCAAACTGCTCTAGAATGCTTCCCATTCCAACCCCAAATACATTTTCACATGTCTCTGTAGGTGTGACCACTTTATGTCCATAACCAGCTTTTCTCAGCCTAGAAAGCCTCCTACCTTCACCCACAGCTCAAATCTGCATCCTTTGGGCCCATTTCAAAAGCTACCTTTTCTGTGATTTCCATTAGATTTCCATAAAGCTTATTATCGTCTTTGCTTTAGAATTCATTCATTTTACACACCTCTCTTTAACACTTCTTGAGGGACTATGAATTACCCTTCTTTATCTCCCTCCCCACCGGAGGAGGTATTGAATGAATGCTGAAACCCAAACTTTATTCTTTTTTTTTTTTAATGTTGATGAAGTCTAGCTTATTTTCTTTTGTTGCTCATGCTTTGGATTTTATATCTAAGACTCCATTGCCAAATCCAAAGTCATGAAAATTCACACCTGTGTTTTCTATTTTTTTTTTTAATTAATTAATTAATTTATTTATTTTTGGCTGCATTGGGTCTTTGTTGCTGCATGTGGGCCCTCTCTAGTTGTGACCGGGGCCACTCTTCGTTGCAGTGTGCAGGCTTCTCATTGCAGTGGCTTCTCCTGTTGCTGAGCACAGGCTCTAGGCGCACTGGCTCAGTTGCTCCGTTGCATGTGGGATCTTCCCGGACCAGGGCTCGAACCCATGTCCCCTGCATTGGCAGGTGGATTCTTAACCACTGTGCCACCAGGGAAGTCCCCCAAACTTTATTCTTAAATGCAGAAAAATATCAGAGGAAGAAAAGGTAGGCCCTGCCCTCTTATAAAAGACTTCGTGCAGAACAGAGCTTTGAGCTTAGACTTGTAGGAGTTATCTAATTCATTAAAATGGAGGAGAAGGTGGACAGGTAAGAAAGACATCACCCAGCCTATAGGAACAGGCGAAGCAACACCACAAGTGCCAGCATGAGTAGGCCAGGTACAAACAGATACAGAGAAATCTAAGGAGATCTGTTTGCATGGAAGAAGGTTCTCGTGTGGGTTGTTGAGGGTTTATACAGAGTCTGAAATATGGTTTCCACTAGGCCATATTACCCAAGAAGCAAGCTATGAGATGTAGCATTGCCAAGAGTCCGTGGAGCCCAGGCCTTTCCACAGGGACCCAAGGCTCATCAATAATTCAGTGAAAAAGTGGACACCTTGTGACTTTTACCTACTATCTGAAAGAGGACCAAGGGACATTCTCATTTATAAAGAATTTTTTATAGATTCACCTAACACTCGTTTTTCTTCATTATTATTCTACTTTAAAATTAATTATGATTTTTTCAGGCAAGAATCATCAATGGATGTTAGAATTAATGAGTGGAAGTATGATGAGAAAAAAGGATATTTACATCATCTCAAAGTATCACCCCAGAAGGTACAGTTTTCCCTTTGAATACTTATGAATTCATAAGTAACTCTGCAGTGGGGAGACCTGTGAGACACCACCAGATGTCAAAGTCAGTATCATCAGATAGCGTGTACCTCCTGATCTGACGCATCGAGGAGAAAGCAACATCACTTCTGTGGTCTTCTTATCAAAATGAATAACCTGGGCTTCCCTGGTGGCGCAGCGGTTGAGAATCTGCCTGCCAATGCAGGGGACACGGGTTCGAGCCCTGGTCTGGGAGGATCCCGCATGCCGCGGAGCAACTAGGCCCGTGAGCCACAACTGCTGAGCCTGCGCGTCTGGAGCTTGTGCTCCGCAACAAGAGAGGCCGCAACAGTGAGAGGCCCGCGCACTGCAATGAAGAGTGGCCCCCGCTTGCCGCAACTAGAGAAAGCCCTCGCACAGAAACAAAGACCCAACACAGCCAAAAATAAATATAAATAAATAAAAATTAAAAAAAAAAAGAATAACCTGACTTCAGTCATGAGGAAAGGACAGACCAAAATCAAAGGACATTTTGTTAAGTATCAAGGTCATAAAAGACAAAGAAACACTGAGGAATTGTTCCACACTTGAGAGCCAAGTGCAAGATGAAATGCTAGATGAGTCGGAAAAAGAACCTCAGGGGACTTCCCTGGCATCCAGTGGTTAAGATTCCGTGCTTCCAATGCAGAGGCCTCGGGTTGGATTCCTGGTTGGGGAACTAAGATCCCACATGCCACTTGGCCAAAAAATGAAAAAATAGAATAAAATACATGTGAATTCAAAAATATACAATTAAAAAAAAAAAAAACCTCAGTGAGACAGTGGGGGAAATCTGAATAAATTTTGTAGATTAGATAACAGCATTGTATCAGTGTTAATCCCATGATTTCAATCTTGATACTCTTGTTATGTAAAATGTTAATATTTGTGGAATCTGGGTGAAAGTTTACAGAAAATCTTTTTTTTTTTTTTTTGCAACTTTTTGGTTAGTCTGAAATTATTTCCAAAAGTTAAGAAAATAAAAATAATTATTTATGGTTGATCACAGAGTTCTCTAGTTCCAACTGTAGTTCAGATTCTCCAGGCACATTTGATTTTGTAGTTTATCCATCCCAGAACTTCCTGTCTCCCCTCCTCTTGTTATTAATGTGTCTTGTAGGGAAAGCAGGAGTTTGGCTTAGAAGTGAGAATGTTCTTTCACTCAGTCCTGAAAGCTACCAGTCAGTCTGGTCTGTCCTCAACTTGAAAACAGGCAGACATGGGGCCCAAATCCATTCACCAATGAAGCTGTAGGTCTGTTTGTTTGGGTTCCAAGATGCTCTCTCAATTTGACCAGAGGCCTTAAGTCCTCTGGGGTTAGCAGATAAGGTCAAACAAGTAAATGTATCAGCCGGTTTTGTTTCAGAACAGCTTCTTGAATTGTGGTCTTCTAACCAGATACACTTGGGCTTAAAATATTAACTTTGTAGAAGGTTCTTACCTCACACAAAGGAGTCCATTCACTCCCATTTTTCTTGGAACATATGATCGCCCAGGTCACACTTTATTTTTGTGTTTTAGTTTTAGAAACAGGGACCAGAAATATTTCACTTTCCTCTTACCATAAATCCACATTTGGGAACCTGGAAATGCAGTGAAATCAGCCCAACATTCAAACTCAGTTGAGGGGCATGTAATAGAGAATGGTGGGGTCTGTGGTGAATAAGAGCACGAATGCTCTAAAAGGGCCACCTGGGTTTCTACCCCACCTGATTGCTACCTTGCAAAACTTTGGGCCTAGTATTGCTAGAAATCCCAGTTTATTTATTTATTTATTTTCAGCCACACAGCGCGGCTTGTGGGCTTAGTTCCCCAACCAGAGATCGAACCTAGGCCCTCAGCAGTGAAAGCTTGGAGTCCTAACCACTAAAATACCAGTTTTTAAATATTGCCAATTAACGTCCATTATTTTAAAAGACTGTATGTGTCACCTTTGTGGGCTGAACAACGAATCTGAGAAACCATCAGTTGGCATCACCTGATTCAGGCAAAGGGAGAAGGCTCTCTTCTCCCTTCCCAGCCCCTTCCCCTCTCCCTCCCCCTGGGAGGCCCTCTAGAAGTCTGGGAGGGTGACTCTGAGTGTGGAGGGACTGGAGGAACTACTGAGGAGAGAGGTGAGTGAAATGTGAAATCAGTGGAGGGATGCTTAGGGTTGACCAGGGTTTTCTGGAGCCGAGGAAGGTTAAGAGTGGGAAAATTTAGAGGGGTTAAGAGTCAGCTGATTTAGAACTAGGTGTTTAGAAGGTGTAATAATAATAACTAAGTAGTAATTAATTTATTATTGGCTTATTTTGGGTCAAGCACTGCCTTAAGTTGAATTCTATTCGATTTTTTAAAAATCTTCTTGGGACTTCCCTGGCGGTCCAGTGGTTAGGACTCGGCGCTTTCACTGCCGAGGGCCCGGGTTCGATCCCTGGTCAGGGAACTAAGATCCCACAAGCTGGGCAGAGCCAAAATAAAATGAAAAATAAAAATAAAAAATAAAAATCTTAAGGGTCTTGATCTCAATGAGAAAGATGGGCTCCCCAGAGTTCTTAGCTGCGGCCATTGGCTCAAGAAACATTGATCTAATATCTACAACGTGCTGTGCACTATTGGACTACACAGCTCTGTACGACTGTCCCTTCCTTTACTGAATATGTCATCAGAAGCGGGGAGACAGCAGTAAATGAGTGGTGGGTGGGATCCCTGCCAGGCCAGGGGTGGGCCCAAGGTCAGCCTGCACAGTGGGAAGGCAGCATGGTCAGGCTGGGGATCAGGGACTGTTTCTTCCAGAAGCAGACATTTAACTGTTTCCAAGGGCCATTCGAAGTTAACTAAGCAAAGAATCGGGATAGAGGAGGAAATTCCAGAGGAAGGACACAATTCCCCCATCAGGAAGCACGGGATCGGTGTGTTTGCTGAGATATATGGTGAGATGGGTTTTCAGCCCTCCTGGCTGTCCAGGGTAAAAAACAATGGGCCTGCTCCCTCTCCATTTGGTCCATAAACATTAATTACACTGTGCTTGGCAAAGGGGGAGATGGGGAGAAATTCCATCAATGAGCATTTATGAAGCTCGTGATCATACCATACCCCCTCCTGTTCGAGTCACTGAGAGCTGCAGGGGTGCGCGTGTGTGTGGGGGGGGGGGTATGTAATCATCTTCCTAGAGGAGTGAATAAAGTCAAGATCAGGTACTTGAGGCTCTCGTGATCCTCAAGCTTTTTACTTTTTCTGCAAGTACTTTACAAGCAAGTAGAAAATTAAATTGACGATACACATAACATTTCCACCAAACCAAAGCTCAAGAAGAGGACTGGGAGGTGGGGGGGAGGGGGTGGGTACCGTTCACTCCCTCCCGAGGGGCAGCTTAGTTGACCCCTCACACCAGGTCCTAGAGTGGAAAATGACTGAGGTTTGTGGAAGGAAGGGAAAATTTTCCTGCAGCACCTTGCAGGGGCCCATTTATCTTATTCAAACAATAAAACAGCATCAATCACAAGCAAATGGAAACCCTGGAACGTGTCAGAATGAGGCCCACGCGGCTGGGCGCTGGATTCAGAAAGGAGACCCAGTGCGTTTGGAGGAGCCGCCCTAGAAGTTCCAAAAGGGGTGGGAAATCGGAAGCAGCCGCTGCTAAAAATACCCTGTGCTTGTGAATAACGCTTTGTGGAGGCTCCATGGGCCTAATCTACAGACTTTGCTTTGTAGGACTGAAAAAAATTCTAGGCTCTTATAACAATCTGAAACAGAGGTGAATTCGAGGGTCCTGTTGCCAACACCTTTTAATGAATAAAAGCTAATTAATGCTAATGAATAGCGTTAATTAGGTGCCCACGAGCAAATTCCTCTGACCCAGGTACTAGATGAGCAAAGACCTGTCCCCACGTAGCTGACCACACCCAAAGAAGCGCCAGGAACCTTCCCAAATGAAATCAGAAGCACACCCAAAAATTGGACGGCAGAGATAAAAAGCAGAGTAATTAATACCCACAAGTGTCTCTCCGGAAGACTCTCGAGAGGAACGCGTTAAGCAAGCAATTTAGGGAGTGGGTGTTTGCTTACCAACTACATTTGCTTTAGAAAGAATTAACTGGAAGGTTTATTTATAGATGATTAACTATTTGACTGAAGAGAGAGGATGGAGCTGAGAAACATAAAGGCAGCTAGGATCTTTAGCCAGAGTCCGAGAAGCACCAATGAAACACCCCATTTGTACAAAGAGATACATTTAAATGCATTCTTGAAGAGCTGCTGGCAAATAAAAGGTAAAATGTATTATGGGGTTGCCTGTTTATAATGCCAAGAATCACCCCCTTGTGTATTTGTCTTGGAATTCCCACGGTCAAATCCACTTTGTTCACAAGTAAGTTACTGTTTCTTCGCGCGCAGCATGTACTTGCCTTGGATGGTGGGAAAGAGGCTCCAAGCCTGGGTAGCATGTCCACATTTGCACAAGCCCAAGTCATATTAGCATCAGGCTTATTAACGGATGGATGACAAACTGCACTTGGGTTTCTCCCCTCCCTCGACCTGGTAAATCTGTAACCAGAAAAGCCAGTTAGGTCTCCTAGTTTTGTGGGATCTGTGCTTTTCAGAGGGGGACATCCTGTGAGAGCTTCGGAATGTATTCTAAACTCACTGCCATCGAGAATGGAACTCACCACGGACTCCTAGCCTCGTGCGCGGAATGTGATAAGCATGCAACAAGATCTGAGGCGGGAATAGAGTAAAAAGAAGTACTTTTCATAAAACCACAGTATTGTGGGACCTCTAAACAGGTTGTCACAGACAACTGAGACAGCGCTCGGCACAGAGCCTCCTACGTTATTCTTATTTTTAATTATTATTATTATTTTGGCCACGCCACACAGCTTGCAGGATCTCAGTTCCCTGACCAGGGACTGAACCCAGACCAGGGCAGTGAAAGTGCCAAATCCTAACCACTGGACCGCCAGGGAATTCTCACGTTATTATTGTTTTGATGATTGTCTCCCTCTCTAGGAATGGGTCATGTCCACCCCATCACACAAGGAGCAGTTGACATAGGTTTTTTAGGCCCAAATTGGAGATTACAACCACTTCTCATCAGCAGTCTTTTTACAGGACTGATTTTAGCAACTCTTACATGACAGAGACTCTAGCTGTCTTCAGATGTCCCCTGTCCCCTCCTTCCTTTAATAATAGAACTCTAGAGTTTTAGCAGGGCACACAGTCACCTAGTTAAGGACATTTCCCAGCCTCCCTCAAAGTTAGGTGTGGCCATGTAGCTAAACAAATAATAATAATAACAATAACAACTTACAGTCTCATATGTTTCAGGTAACTATTCTAAGTGCTTTAGATATACCAACCCATTTAATTTTCACAATAACCCCAGGAAGGGTTAGGAAACAGAGGTGCAAAGACATTAACTGACTTGGCCAAGACCACAGATGGTAAGTGGTAGAACTGGGATTTCAACCCCAAAATGGGGGCCCAGAGTTTGCCTTCTAGCTCACGTTCAGCCCAGTGGAATGTGAGTAGAACTCCCAGGCCCTGCCTTCAAAGGGGAGAGGCTCACTCCCCATCGCCCTGTCTCTCCTTCCTGCCAGCGGGAAATTGCCATCTTAAGCCACAAGATGGAAGCCGCTTGTTGAAGATGGTGGGACAAGATGAAAGGATGGGTGCCCAACACCACAGAAGCCATCAGCCTGATGCCTTATGCTCAGCGTGTTACAGGAGAGAGAAAGAAATCTTTATCTGATTTTAACCATTGCTATTTGGGGAGAGAAGGGTTAGGGTTAGGTAGTCTTCGTTACAGTAACACTGTAAGAACATAACCTAACGAATCCACCTTAGGTCAAGAGTGAGGTCATGGAGGGAAGGGAAACATGTCTTTGAGCACCTACTGTCTTCACACATTGTCTCATTCATTCCCCACAGAAGTTCTGCAAATAGGCATTGTTAGCCCATATTTGGAATGAAGAATCCGAGGCTCAGAGTGGGTAAGAAACTTGCCTAAGACCACACAGCTCATAGATGGATGGGCTGAGATTTCAAGAAACCTTCTCCAAAGGCCTCTTTTCCACTGTTCCACAGTGATGCTCTAGGAAAAGGTGACTCATTTATAAGATGCATTTCTACAACATCTGTAACGTGATTCATACCCTTTTATGAGTTACTCCTCAAGGCAATCTGATCAGATTGGTGCTCTTAGTTCCATGCTGCAGATGAGAAAACAGGCAAGACAAGCAATTATACCCCCAACATCCACAGAGGGCTAGATTTAGAAGCCACAGCTGCAGAAATTCAAGGCTGATGATTCCTCTACAAAGAGAACAAATTTGAGAACCTAGCAGTCCTTATTTTTAAACTTGTGAAGTGTCTTCTCATTTTTCAGGAATTTTAATGGTGGGGGATAGAAGGGGAAGAGGTTAGTTGCTGATGATACGGAAGTGCTGTGTTTAGTATGAGTTTTACAGATTTTTCCTATTTGACTATTCAAGGTTTGTTGGTCACATCAGACCTTCTGAGTTGCGGGGGACAATTACATAAAGACCCCCCAACCCAGAAGCTGGCCCTCTTCTAGAGACAAAGGAGGTGGTCACCGAGGGTCTCACTCATTCTGGCCATAGACAGCCTCAAGATGGGAGACCTGGGGACCCCTGGGTCCTCAGTACCATTTTGCTTCTTCTCCTGTTTCCTGCAGGAAACCAGCTTTCTCTGTTTCTGGTCTATCTGGGGGGATATGGTAGCCAAAACTTCTCTACTCCATTTCTGCTGGGTTAACAAGGGCAGCCAGACCACGCTGGAATCTGCATCTCCCACCCAAATTCCCAGGGAAGGGGTCCAAGAGTATAGTTCAAGCCCACTGCCTGCCTCCTCATACAATCAACGATGGCCGATGCACCACAACGCTGTGGATTGGGGGGGGGGGGTGCATTCCTATGGAAACAGCAGTGGCCAGATGACTTAGTACAAGGGGTCCTCAAATCTAGCTGCACGTCAGTCATCTGAGGAACTTAAAAAACTGTCCAAGTCCAATGCCCACCTCCAGAAACTTTGATTTAATTGATCTGGATGAGATGCCGTATGGAATCCTGGCATCAGTGTTTTGGGGAAAGTTCCCCAGGTGATTCTTTGTAGCCATAGTAGGGCATTTGCAATGTATCTTAACAGCAAAGAGGAACATTTTCAGGAAGATTTTTAAGCAGGAAGCTGTGTGTTCTGAAAAGCTGTTTGCTTTGCTGTGATTTGTCCGTGGCTCCATTCCTCTCTTATGTTAAAGAAACGTCTGAAGATCTTGCTACTTGAAGAGTGGCCCCTAGACCAGCCGCTGCAGCAGCGGCACTGCAGAACCTCGGGCCCTGCTCAGACCTGCTAGACTAGACTCTGCATTTTAACAAAATCCTGGGTGCTTCCGTGCATATTAGAAGCACAGCTTTAAGCCCTTGGTTCTCAAACCTGGTTGCACATTGGAGTCACCTGGGGAATATTAAAAACTACTGAGGCCAGGCCCTACCCCCAGGGATTCTGATTTAATTGGGCTGAAGTACAGCCTGGGTATTGGGATTTTGAAGAGCTCCCCAGATGACGGTAATAGGCAGCAAAATTTGAGAACTATGGCCTTAAGAGTCTTCCCTTCCCACATTCCCCACCCCACTTCTCGCCCTGTCCCCCCCCTCCCCCCCCCGGCCAAAAAGCAAGTAGGGGAGTCAGTACTGAAGATCCTACTCTGTTAGGATGGTGAATTCCAAGAAAGCAGTTTTCCTGCTTTGTACAATTTGCTGTAGGCTTAAGGATGGTAAACAGCTCCAGGCAAAAATACAGCCCTAAAGATTCGACTTAAACTTTTACAAGAATTGATTTGGAGACCGTATGCCTGTCCAACTCTCTACCCCTTCCCTCTCCAGAGCCGTACCCCTAGGTGTCAGCCTGGCGTTCTCTCCAAGCCACTGCTTGAGGGCAGGGGAAGGGGGAATAAATATTAGGCTTCCAAACACCTCCGTGTCCACAACACAGGAGAGAGTTTTTCTTTTCTTTCTTTCTTTTTTTTTTTTTAAGTGGGCTGCTCAGTTTATGCTTTGCCCTGCTCTGAGCAGCTGAACTGAAAAGCACTCCAGAGTCCATCAAGCGGGGCAGACAGCATGGGAGGGAAATAATGGAAAAACATGGCAGAACAATTGTCCTTTTATACAAGGTGATCTTCGCTGGGGGAGGGGACTCTTTTGTTTTATTATTCTCCAAATTAGCCTCACAGGAAAGGGTCTGTGCTCTCCCCCGAATGCCCATCACCCCAATCCTGGGCTTTTCTTTGTCACCTTTCAATCTCCCCAACTCCGTAGTTTTTCTTTTCTTGGGAAAGAATCACGTTTCCTTAAAAGGGTTGAGGCAGATGTTGAAACTCAAAACCAAAGAACTTAAATCTGTAGGATTTCAGGAGCACCAGTGACCGATGAAATACGGCAGAGTAGAGACAAAACTGCACGAACAGGGAACTGGGTCATCTCCCCAATACCTGGCTCCAAGAAGCAGCCACCTGGAACTATGAAAATATGCCACGGTTCCTTAGATCTTCCTGAACCAGGTCTTGAAGTCGAAGGGTAACTTCCAGTGTGACAAGATGGGTTTGTTGGACTTTGAGGTGTCTCTCCAGCATCAATCATACCCTTCCATCGTTGTAGGGTTGCCAAGGTGGGAGAATGAGCCTGACCCCACCCCCAGCCCCTTGGCTGGTCTCTGATTGGTTCAAGGCAGTCGGGATACTCCTACCTCTGCATCCTGATTGGTTGGAAGAGAAGTCTATCTCAATACTGTGAGGGGAAGCTGGATTGAGGACCAAGCCTACACGAGGGAGGAACACTGAGCTGAAAAGCAGAGATGCACCCCTCAACGTGGCCCTGAGGAGTCAGCGCATATGCAGCCCAGCGTCCTCATCCCTGGGTCGGGAGAAATCTGCGGCGTGTGTTCCACCCCACTTCTGAGAGCTTCCCGAGGGACTAAGCTTAGGTGCCCAGAGTCTGTAACTGACTTAACAATGCCCCCTTTATTGGCCGCCTTCCCTTCCCCTTATCACTTCCCAGCGCTTTTCTCGTGTTCCCTTCAGATCCCGGAATAAACTACTTGTACTCAAATCCTCATCTCATGTCTGCTTCTGGGGGAAATCTAAGCTAAGACAGTTTTGTTCAAGTCGAACTTTTAGAACAAATAGGTAGCTTTCTCTTTGTGGATGCTGTGGTGCTTTTTGGTCCTCTGCCTGGATTGATTGCCCCTTCTCCCTGGTCTCTGCTAGACAAACTCCTACTCGTGCTTCAAGACCCAATTCAGACTTGTCCTTCTCTGTGGGTTCTTCCTAGAAGACTTAGTCATGGCCTCCCACTGTTGGAATGACCTTATTGGAGATGGGCATTTACCTGGCAGTCTTTCTTCCAAACCAAGTCAAGCTCCTCTTCCCCAGGGACTTGCACAGAAGGTGGCACACAGCTGTCATTCAATAAATATTTGTTGAGTCCATGTGTGAATCCCTAACATGATAACATGGTGGTTGTTTTACATCACTAAGTTTTGGGATGGTTTGCTACATAGTAGTAGCTAACCAGAACAGCCATGATTAACTTTTTTACCTTGTGCATGCTACTTAAACTTTCAGATCGCTTACCTGAAAAATGGGGATGATGATAATAGTCGTACATGCTGTCTAGCTGGGTTTTTGTGAGTGTAAGTTAAGGGATTTGTGCCTGGCACGTAGTCATTGCCCAAGGAATACTTTCACTAGAGTTCTTACTGGCAGGGCCAAGCACTGAACTTGTGATCTTAAAGAGATGTTTAATAACCAACACAGCTGACTTTCCAACAGGGTCCTTTTAAGCAGTTTCAGTTCTGAGACTAATTCCTCTCCCAGAGGTTTAGTTCTTCACCTGCCACAGGTGGTGTTTTTTTGGGCTTTGGGAGGCAGGGGCTTGTGGCAGATGGGTACCCATTCCCCAACCCTTTCGCTGGCCTCACGCAAGGCCCAGAGGGCTCACTTTAACTGCCAGTAGGGGAAACAGGCTTCCCAATTCCCTTAATCCCTGATTCTCACAACATTCTGCTGCCATCGTACAGAAGATGAAGCAGTCAGCCTGTGCTAGCCTTGCAAGGGCCTCCCCTCCCCTCCCTCCAATCTCCTGCTGAGGCTCCCGAGTGGCTAAAGAGAACAGCCTCCAGGGCAGTCTGGTACCAGAGCAGGATGGGAAAGGGTAGAGAGGAGAGCTACAGGGGCAAACAGAAGTCCTCCAACTCAGCATCGGTGTCTTGATTGAATTTTCAGGGGGAAAACCGTAAAGGCTCAAAAAAGATTAAATCACTTTCCCAAGGATACAAGGAAATGGATGGCGCTCCCTGGAGGGATGGCCTAGTTATTCTCCTTATAACTATGTCTTTGAATGCAAGTTCCTTGATAATATCAGAGCAAGATTTTTAAAATTGTTTTGGTGGTGGAGGGAATGGGATGCAACCTAAATATATTTGAATCTTCTTTTAAATCATATTTATGTCAATTAGGTTGGTTCTTTGTTTTGTTTTTTTGCCACACAGCAAGGCTTGTGGGATCTTAGTTCCCCAACCAGGGATTGAACCTGTGGCCTTGGCAGTGAAAGCGTGCAGCGCTAACCACTGGACTGCCGGGGAATTCCCCAATATCAGGTAGTCTCCTTGGGAAAATGTTTCTCTCACTGGGCTGGGTCTAGGGCTGGGCTGAGAGCAGGGTGACAGTGATTAAGGTAACTCCCTCGAACCCTGGAAATCACTGGTTTTGAATGGAAAGGCACCCAACATTTTTCCCATTTTTCCAAGTAGGTTTACAGTGTGACTTCAACTCCGTTCTTCCTTTTCTCATATGTTTCAACTAAGTCTGGGTTCTAATAAAGACTAAACTGAGACATGTTGGTCTCCCTTGCTAGTGAGCAGTCATTATTTGCGGTAGCTAAGGACTGCATACCGTAGGCAAATGCCAGAGGCTTGGAACTACTTCAGGCATGAATAAAAGCCGGCCTGTTTTTAACTATTGCTGGTCCCTGGATCTCCCTGAGCTTTATCTGGGAGGCAGGAGTGTAGCCAGAAGCACAGATCCTGAAGCCAGAACACCCATGTCTGCCATTTCTAGCTGTGTGACCGTTGGCAACTAACTTAACCTCTCTGTGCCTTGGATTACTTATATATATATAAGGAATATATTCAGTCATATATATAGTATATATATATGACTGAATCACTTTGCTGTTCGCTTGAAATACTATAAATCAACTATACGTCAATAAAGAAAAACAATCCCTGACCCTCTGGAGTTGACATTCTAACACTGTTGGTCGTGGACATCAAAGGTAGACTTACCATGAAGATCAAGGCTACAGGCCCCTCAATTGCACAGGCCCTTCCAAAGGCTCTATGGGGGCCCCTACCAATGCCTTTTCATTTCTTGCCTAATTTTGTACTCATAATTGTGTATTCTCTTTCTTCAAGAGGGCCCTCAAAACTGCAGAAGCCTGAGTCTGCAAACCCCACAAAACCTGAGTCTGCCTTCTTTTATTTCTTTTTTTAAAAATATTTATTTATTTATTTGGCTGCACTGGGTCTTAGTTGCAGTACACAGGATCTTCATTGCTGTGTGTGGGATCTTCGTTGTGGCACGTGGGATCTTTAGTTGTGGCATGTGGGATCTACTTCCCTGACCAGGGATCGAACCGGGGCCCCCTGCATTGGGAGCACCTAGTCTTAGCCACTGGACCACCAGGGAAGTCCCAAGTCTGCCTTCTTACTGTTTATTACTAGTAATAATGATTATTTGGGTGATAATAATCATTATCATTTGTTGGGAAATGAGGCAATGTTGTAGGTGACTTCTGAGGTCTTATGTTATTACTCTGAATATTTATTCCTTTAAGTATCCCAAAGAAGGCCATCCCTGGTGGACTCACAGGCCAGGTGCAGAGCCTTGTGGATCCAAATAGGCATTAGAGCACCTCTTCCTTTGTCACCTCCCCCATCCCCTCTGGCACACTATGCCATCTAGTTAAGCCTGAAAGCTGTCAAAAAAGAAAATTGTTTGCATCAGCTGCTCCACCTGATTCGTTCCCTTAAGGCTGTGGACTGGGCTTGGACTCTTTTGGTGAGAAGGGGGCTTGGAGACCATAGGGCTCCAAACCCTCATTTCACACAGACAGGAGCAACCCAGGGTGCTCAAAACTAGGACCTGAATTCAATACTCTTCCCTATAGCGGCCTGGATCCGGCATCCAGAGAGGGGACAACCCATATTTGTCAAAATATCACGTAACAAGTATTCAGGTGTTTTTTTCACAATGTACCTACTGCTCAGGTATCTGCAATACACATGCAAATATAATTTCTAACCTGCCCCCAGGGAGTGGCCTCTTTGGATGGCAAACAAGACTTTGCTCCCTTTAAATGCCTCTGTACACAGAGTGTGTGCAGCCCACCTCACCCCACGCAGCTGACTTGGGAAAACAAACATATTTGTCAATAGGCACAGCCATTAAAGACCCATGCAGGAATTTTATTTTACAGGTTCTAAGTACCTCTAGAAAAACTTTTGCCTTTTGGACTGGGAATATCTAAGGAAGTAGATTTTAAATAATTGGTTTCATATCAGTTATCTTGTGCTATTTATTGCCATTCTGAAAAAAACCGTATAAAATAGAATTGCCTGTCATGTAGATTCTGGGGGGAATTACATGCAAAATTAATTTACTCTTTAAGCCAGACAGCATATATAATTATCTGCTGTGGCTAGGATTGCAGTTTTAAAGAGTGCTGGGAATAGCAATGGGTGAAAAAGGAAAGATTTGGATAGGAGCTTTCAAATAATTATTCCATTAGAGCTGGTTTATTAACTTTGGTATTAAATTAATATATCAATGGCATACTTGTTCCAGGAACAAATTTTCTTTAACCTTCTCCATGTATCCAAATGCCCACAGAACTTTCAAAAATTATGCTGGGCAATTTTGCTTTTAAAAATGCCTTGACGGGGGCTTCCCTGGTGGCGCAGTGGTTGGGAATCTGCCTGCCAATGCAGGGGACACGGGTTCGAGCCCTGGTCTGGGAGGATCCCACATGCCGCAGAGCGACTCGGCCCGTGAGCCACAACTACTGAGCCTGCGCGTCTGGAGCCTGTGCTCGGCAACGAGATGCCGCGATAGTGAGAGGCCCGCGCACCGCGATGAAGAGTGGCCCCCGCACCGCGATGAAGAGTGGCCCCCGCTTGCCACAACTAGAGAAAGCCCTCGCACAGAAACGAAGACCCAACACAGCCATACATACATACATACATACATACATAAAAAAAAAAAGAATGTAAGCAGACAAGAATAGCATTAAAAAAAAAAAAAAAAAAAAAAGCAAGCCTTGAGGGACTTCCCTCGTGGCGCAATGGTTAAGAATCCGCCTGCCAATGCGGGAGACACGGGTTCGAGCCCTGGTCCAGGAAGATTCCACATGCCGCGGAGCAACTAAGCCCATGTGCCACAACTACTGAGCCTGAGCTCTAGCGCCCATGAGCCACAACTAACGAGTCCATGTGCCACAACTACTGAAGCCCACGGGCTAGAGCCTGTGCTCCGCAGCAAGAGAACACACCGCAATGAGAAGCCTCGGCACAGCAACAAAGACCCAACACAGCCAAAAAAAAAAAGCCTTTTAGGGACTTTGCTGGTAGTCCAGTGGTTAGGACTCCTCGCTTCCACTGCAGGGGGCATGGGTTCCATCCCTGGTCGGGGAGCTAAGATCCCACATGCCCTGTGGTGAGGCAAAAAACCCCACTGCCTTTCATACAATGGTCTTTTGAATAAAAGTTCGGGGCTTCCCTGGTGGCACGGTGGTTAAGAATCCGCCTGCCAATGCAGGGGACATAGGTTTGAGCCCTGGTCTGGGAAGATTCCACATGGCGCGGAGCAACTAAGCCTGTGCACCACAACTACTGAGCCTGTGCTCTAGAGCCCGAGAGCCACAACTACTGAGCCTGCATGCTGCAACTACCGAAGCCCGCGTGCCTAGAGCCTGTGCTCCTCAACAAGAGGAGCCACCGCAATGAGAAACCCACGCACTGCAACGAAGAATAGCCTCTGCTCGCCACAACTAGAGAAAGCCCACGGGCAGCAGCGAAGACCCAATGCAGCCAAGGATAAATAAGTAAAGTTATAAAAAAAAAAAAAGATCTTCCCAAGTTAAATAACTTAATTGCACATGATTTTTCAAAGCATAGCTTTAAAGTACTAGGGGATCTGAAATGGATGGTAATTTTCATTTCAATTGTTTTGTTTTTTCAGCCCATGTGAGTTTACGTATCTTGTCTAGGTCTCATACTAATATTGGCTGGCCAAAAAGTTCGTTCGTTTTTTCCGTAAGATGGCTCTAGTAGCATTTAGTTGTCTTTAACTTCATTCGAAACAATTTTGTTAGATTGTATTGTGACAGCTGTCATATTAGCGTGCATTTAGAAAAAAACTTATCAAAATTGGTGAATTTTTGTGTAGCCATTTTAATACTGAAGACAGAAGAAAAAAAGCAACATTTTTGGCATATTATGTTTTATTATTTCAAGAAAGGTAAAAACGCAACTGAAACGCAAAAAAAGATTTGTGCAGTGTATGGAGAAGGTGCTGTGACTGATCGAACATGTCAGAAGTGGTTTGCGAAGTTTCGTGCTGGAGATTTCTCACTGGACGATGCTCCAGGGTCAGGTAGACCAGTTGAAATTGATCAAATCAGTTGGATTTGATCAATCCAATTTGATAGCGATCAAATCGAGACATTCATTGAGAACAATCAACGTTATACCACACGACCGACATACTCAAAATATCCAAATCAATGGCTGAAAATCATTTGCACCAGCTCGGTTATGTGAATCGCTTTGATGTTTGGGTTCCACGTAAGTTAAGCGAATAGAGCCTCCTTGACCGTATTTCCGCATGCGATTCTCTACTGAAATGTAACAAAAACGTTCTGTTTTTAAAATAAATTGTGACGGGTGATGAAAAGTGGATACTATACAACAACGTGGAACGGAAGAGGTCGTGGGGCAAGCAAAATGAACACCACCGACCACACCAAAGGCCAGTCTTCATCCAAAGAAGGTGATGTTGTGTATATGGTGGGATTGGAAGCTCTAGTATGAGCTCCTTCCAGAAAACCAAATGATTAATTCCAACAAGTACTGCTCCCAATTAGACGAACTGAAAGCAGCACTCGACAAAAAGCGACAACAGAAAACGCATGATCTTCCATCAGGATAACGCAAGACCACATGTTTCTTTGATGACCAGGCAAAAACTGTTACAGCTTGGCTGGGAAGTTCTGATTCATACGCCTTAGGCACCAGACATTGCACCTTCAGATTTCCATTTATTTCAGTCTTTACAAAATTCTCTTACTGGAAAAAATTTCAATTCCCTGGAAGACTGTAAAAGGCAACTGGAAGAGTTCTTTGCTCAAAAAGATAAAAAGTTTTGGGAAGATGGAGCTATGAAGTTGCCTGAAAAATGGCAGAAGGTAGTGGAACAAAACAATGAATACGTTGTTCAATAAAGTTCTTGGAGAAAATGAAACAATGAATACGTTGTTCAATAAGTTTCTTGGAGAAAATGAAAATTGTGTCTTTTATTTTTACTTAAAAACCAAAGGGGGACTTCCCTGGTGGTGTAGTGGCTAAGACTCTGCACTCCCAATGAAGGGGGCCTGGGTTCGATCCCTGGTTGGGGAACTAGATCCTAAATGCATGCTGCAACTAAGAGTTCGCATGCCGCAGCTAAGAAGTCCGCGTGCTGCAACTAAAGATCCTGCGTGCTACAACAAAGCACAGCCAAAATAAATAAATATATTTTTTAAACCGAAGGAACTTTCTGGCCAACCCAATAGTATCTTCTCTGGGAGTTCCCCGGTGGCCTGGTGGTTAGGATTCTGGGCTTTCACTGCTTCGGCCCGGGTTCAATCCCTGGTCGGGGAACTGAGATCTCACAAGCTGCGCAGCCAAAAAAAAGAAAAAAAAGTGTCTTCTCTGACTCTCAAAACTGTCCCACCTTGAGGATAACTTACCTGGTCACCCTAATTCTACTGCAGGTCATGCTGGGTAAAGATGTCTCCTTACAAAGACTATCAGTTGTTTACTGAATGATTAACTGCCAGTTACCAAAGGACCTATATTTCCTACTGAGGTAGATGGACTAAGCCCAGTGTTAATGATTTCATTCTATTTACTGAATTGTGCTGGAGCCCATTAGCTAACCAGCAACTGGCCATTAGCATGCTGGGAAAAGAAAAAAATAAATGATAGAGTTACAACAATATACCAGGCAGAGGAAAACAAAGGAGATGAACATGAGCAAAAGCCAGGGAGTGTTCCAAATACAGAAATGACCCCAGAATCTGTTTTTCCTTTTAATTGAAGTATAGTTGATTTACAATGTTGTGTTAGTTTCTGGTGTACAGCAAAGTGATTCATATGTGTGTGTATATATATATATGTATGTATGTATGTGTATATATATGTATATATAGATATATAGATATACAGATATATTCTTTTTCATTATGGTCTATTACAGAATACTGAATATAGTTCCCTGTGCTATACAGTAGGACCTTGTTATCTCAGAATCTTTTTATTTAACAAGATCTGCTACTGAAAAACCAAAGTTTATAATAACCTATCTAGGAAGAGAATCTGAAAAAGAATGTATATATGTATAACTGAATCACTTTGCTGTACACCTGAAACTAACACAACATTGTAAATCAAGTATACTCCAATATAAAATAAAAATTAAATAAAAAGGAAAAAGAAAAAAATTAAAATAAAAAGTATATCTGGATGTTAAAAAACAACAACAACAAAAACCAATGTGTGGAAAAAATGGAATCTACCATGCAGTCAAAAATTATTAAGGGGACTTCCCTGGCGGTCCAGGGGTTGGGACTCTGTGCTTCCAATGCAGAGGGAGCGGGTTCGATCCCTGGTCTGGGAACTAAGATCCCACATGCAGCGAGGCCAAAAAAAGAAAATTATTAAGATCTTTCAATATTTACAGTAATATCACAGCTGGAAAGATAAAATTATTTATAGTGTATGACTTAGCTGTGACTGGAGAATGATATATTTTGCTCCTGAAAAAATAAAAATGATGTTTTATGAAATTTTAATAACTATCTAATCCTTTATGAAAAAATCTAGAACGTTTGGGGAAATGCATGCAAAAAGTCAGTTTTAATTCAGTAGTTCAAATTTATTTATCAGAGTAGTAGAAATAGTTTTGATGTATAAATTTATTCCCATGCTGAAATTATTCCTAAAACATAAATTTCAGAACCACTAAAAATGGAAAAAGGTTTCCCTCTGACAATGAGGAATATTCAGGAACATTTTCACTGGGTGATTTGAGTCTTGTAGCTGTTTAAGGAAAAGTCTGCTCTGAGCATGTTTCCTTCCCCAAATTATTAAAGCAATAAAAATTCACTGTATAATATTCCATCAGTAAAGAAATGCCAGAAATGAAAATTACTTCCTCTCTATTCCACTCTCCAGAAGTAACTATCATTTTTGCTTTCAATTGAAGTGGGATTTTTTTAAAAAGAATTTTTTTTTTTTTTTGGCTGCGTTGGGTCTTCGTTGCTGAGCACGGGCTTTCTCTAGTTGTAGAGAACCAGGGCTACTCTTCGTTTCTGTGTGTGGGCTTCTCATGGCGGTGGCTTCTCTTGTTGTTGAGCACAAGCTCTAGGCACACGGGCTTCAGTAGTTGGGGCACATGGGCCCAGTAGTTGTGGCTCACAGGCTCTAGAGCACAGGCTCAGTAGTTGTGGCGCACGGGCTTAGCTGCATGTGGGATCTTCCCAGACCAGGGATCGAACCCGTGTCCCCTGCATTGGCAGGCAGATTCTTAACCACTGTGCCACCAGGGAAGTCCCCAAAAAGAAATCTTTAAAGCTTAGAATAAATATGCTTTGTGAACAAAAAAAGTGAAAAAAATTAATAATATCAATGCAAAGATACTTTTTCCAGGGGGCAATTTCTCTTTACTTGTTAATGGTGTAAAAATCAATTTCCAATCATAAAGCCAAGATATAATGATCCAAAATATCACTTTTTTTTTTGAAATTTTTATTTTGAAATGATTAAAGTCTTGTTATGGACTGAATATTTTTCTCCCTAAAATTCAAATGTTGAAGCCCTAACCCCAGTGTGATGGCATTAGGAGGTAAGTTAGGTCATGAGAGTGGAAACTTCATAAATGGGATTACTGGCCTTAAAAGAATAGGCCAGACAGCTGGCTTCCTGTCTTTCTGCTATGTGAGGATACAACCCAGAGGCCTCTGACCAGACCCCGACCACGCCAGCACCCTGATCCCAGACTTCCAGCCTCCAGAACTGTAAGAAATAAATTCCTGCTGTTTATAAGCCACCCAGTCTCTGGTACTTTGTTATTGTAGCCCGAAGTGACTAAGAAAAGTCTCAAAAGAAGTTACAAAAATAGTACAGAGGTCCCAGGTATCCTTCACCCAGCTTCCCCTAATGGTTACTTCTGACATGACTATGGTATACTATCCAAACCAGGAAACTGACAAGATCATTTCTTTTTGAAACACCACGTGTTTGGGGGAAAATCCTGCCGTAAATATGACAAGAGACCAGTTGGATTCTTTTTAGTCAAATAAGATTATTCTCCAAGGTATCTATACAGTAGAAGGACCTAGTAACAACTATTATTATTATATGTAACCTGACATCAAGTCACAGGCCTGGATGGATGTGAACACAGAATATTTAGTGGGCTTTGATGGACTACATATTGGTTTAAATGCTATGCCATCCTGGTTGAAATAAGCTGAATTTAAAGTAACAAAGGACATTGATGGAATGAATACATTTATACTTAATGGTAATGACATTGGAAATACATTTTTCTTCTTTCCTTTTTTTCTATTGGAGAATAGTTGCTTTACAATGTTGTGTTAGTTTCTGCTGTACAGCAAAGTGAATCAGCCACACGCATATATATGTCCCCTCTTCCCTGGATTTCCTTCCCATTTACCTCACCACAGAGCACTGAATAGAGTTCCCTACGCTATACAGTAGGTTCTCATTAGTTATCTATTTTATGCATAATAGTGTATATATGTCAATCTGAGTCTCCTAATTCGGCCCCCCACTTTCCCCCTTGGTATCCATACGTTTGTTCTCTACATCTGTGTCTCTATTTCTGCTTCACAAATAAGTTCATCTGTACCATTTTTCTTGATCCCACGTATATGTATTAATATACGATATTTGTTTTTCTCTTTCTGACTTATTTCACTTTGTATGATAGTCTCTAGGTCCATCCACATCTCTGCAAATGGGACAAGTTAGTTCTTTTTTATGGCTGAGAAATATTCCATTGTATATATGTACCAGTACCACATCTCCTTTATCCATTCTTCTGTTGATGGACATTTAGGTTGCTTCCGTGTCCTGGCTATTGTAAATAGTGCTTCAGTGAACACTGGGGTGCATGTATCTTTTTGAATTATAGTTTTCTCTGGGTATATGCCCGGGAGTGGAATTGTTGGATCATATGGCTCTGTTCTTAGTTTTTTAAGGATCCTCCATACTGTTCTCCATAATGGTTGTACCAATTTACATTCCCACCAACAGTGCAAGAGGGTTCCCTTTTCTCCACACCCTCTCCAGCATTTATTGTTTGTAGATTTTTTGATGATGGGAAATACGTTTTTCTTTAAAGTACTATTTATTTAATTTTTAAAAATATTTATTTATTTGTTTGTTTGTTTGGTTGCGCCAGGTCTTAGCTGCAGCACGCAGGATCTTCATTGCCATGTGCGGGATTTTTAGTTGGTGGCATGAGAACTTAGTTGCGGCATGCATGTGGGATCTAGTTCCCTGACCAGGGATTGAACCCGGGGCCCCTGCATTGGGAGCGTGGACTCTTAGCCGCTGGACCACCAGCAAAATCCCTAAAGTACTATTTAAATACAACATTGCTTCAAATGGAAATCAGCAGCTGTGCACAACCACAGAACTTATGGCACTGATATTTCAGTTGTAACAGAAAAGCCTGTCTCCCAGGCCACACTTAACATTAGTTCCTCAAAAGCACGGTTTTAATTTATTTTGGAAAGACCTACATTTGGTGCATCCTTCACTCTTGAGATTGCATTTAGCAAAATCCAAGAAAACAGATAATAAAGTAATGTGGGTATTACTACTATACAGTTTTATAGTTATCAAGCAGGTGGTTTGGGGGCTTGGAAAACGTAATGACAGTATATTTTTATAGGCCAGAACTACTGAACAGAGGAACATAGAAGGTCAAAGGACTTTTCAAGATAAAAAAAAAAATCTATTTATTCAAGAAATACTTGCTGAAGATCACCTGGTAGGCAGGCACAGGCCCGGGCACTGGGTACACAATGCTGGAATAGCCTTTTTTTTTCTTTTTCACATTTTGACACCTCAGAAATAGAGAGGTGATTAATGGTGTCCTAAAATCACTGTTGGCCGTATGGCAATTGTGGTGTAGTCATCTCTGCCTACAAATTTGTGAATTTAGCTATAATTCCTGTTTGTGATACTGGTTAACTGCTACCCTTCAATGGTTTGGTCAACAAATCATTTAAGAAGCATTTGAAGAAGGAATATGAGTCCTAGTTGTTGTATGAAAATCTTCCATTGACCCTTCCAGTAGCATCTTTTTTTTTTTTTTTTTTTTTTAACATCTTTATTGAAGTATAATTGCCTTACAATGGTGTGTTAGCTTCTGCTTTATAACAAAGTGAATCAGTTATACATATACAATATGTTCCCATTTCTCTTCCCTCTTGCATCCAGTAGCATCTTGAAAGCACAAAATCAAAACTTGCAAAATAGGCATCAGGTCATTGGAAAAAAATTCTAGAGACAATAGTGGAGTACTTTCTAAAGAGATTCTGAATATATGACATTCTTGATGTCTTAGGGGATAATATCATGTTGGAAAACATTTACACAAAGACTCTGGATTGAAAAGTGGTTCAGAAGAATAAGACTACAAATGTGAATTTTATTACTCACATATATATTATATCTACATACATGGTATATATGTGTGTAATATGTAGCATATCATACACATGATATATAAGATACATATATATGAATCAACAAATATATTTTCCTTCTACATAAATGCAAGAGGGATATATGATCAAATATATGTTTAAATAAGCTTATTAAAAAGGCCAAAGAAATCCAATAGGAAAGGGACATTTTTTCAACAAATGGTGCTGGAACAATGGCTATCTATTAAAAAAAATAAAAAATAAAGAATAAAGAATACTGACCCCAACTTACACTATATACAAGTTATTTTGACAGCTTAAGGCTGTGGATATATGGTGTAAAATTGTTTCAACTTTTTTGTATGGTTGAAAATTTTCAAGATAAAATAAGTCTAAAAGAGCTCTATCAATCAATATAAAATAAAAATTCTAAGTGGTAAAGAGTCACTGTCTCCTAGTTTAATTGACAGGGTGTTTTTTTTTCTTTCTTTCTTAATTGTACAAAAGATAATGATGTATCTTAAAGTTGACAGAATTTCAGATTTGAAGAAATACAGTGGTTCCTAGGATGGAGGAAAATACAGTCCTCTTTCACCCTTTGGGACATGAATCTGAGACTGGGAGGTGTTAAGTGCTATAACAGGGTAGTGTGAATGCACCCCTAAAGTAACCCTTACATTTTAGAGCTTTGCAGTTTGTACTGGGCATCCACATTATAACTGCAATGAATTATAATTCACTGTAATTTCTTAACCATCTTGCAGGTAGGTACACGATTAGCCCAATGTTCACTGGTCAATGAATGAATGAAGGAACACATAAAAAAACTAGGGCCCACATCATTAAAAAGTCTACAAATAACAAATGCTGGAGCGGGTGTGGAGAAAAGGGAACCCTCTTACACTGTTGGTGGGAATGTAAATTGGTGCAGCCACTATGGAAAAAAGTATGGAGTTTCCTCAAAAAACTGAAAATAGAATTACCGTATGATCCAGCAATCCCACTCCTGAACATATACCCAGACAAAACTATAATTCAAAAAGATACATGCACTCCTATGTTCATAGCAGCACTATTTACAATAGCCAAGACATGGAAGCAACCTAAATGTCCCTCAACAAATGAATGGATAAAGAAGATGTGGTACATATACACAATGGAATATTACTCAGCCATAAAACAGAATAAAATAATGCCATTTGCAGCAGCATGGATGGACCTAGATATTATCATATTAAATGAAGTAAGTCAGATAAAGACAAATATCATATGATATCACTTATATGTGGAATCTAAAATTCAATACAAATCAACATATCTACAAAACAGAAACAGAATCACAGACATAGAGATCAGACTTATGGTTGCCAAGGGGGAGGAGGGAGGGAGAGGGATTGAGTGGCAGTTTGGAGTTAGCAGATGCAAACTATTATACATAGGATGGTTAAACAACAAGGTTCTACTGTATAGCACAGGGAACTATATTCAGTAACCTGTGATAAACCATAATGAAAAAGAATAGATATATTTGTATAACTGAGTCACTTTGCTGTACAGAAGAAACCAAACACAACATTGCAAATCAACTATACTTCAATAAAATTTTAAAAAAGAAAAAAAATTTAAAAAGAAAGAAAAGAAAGAAACCAGGGTACAGAAGAATTAAGTATCTTAACCTAAGATAATCCAACAAGTAAGGGTTCTAAGACTTGGTTCTTCTGACACCTCTTCCTGCTAAACCATTTATCTTTGATTAGGTTCCCTAAAAGCAGAGCCTGAGCTGAGGATGTCCTGTGCATGATTTATAGAAGTTGTTATCTCAGGAAAAACCTGTAAGGGATGAAGGGAGGCAGGATAGGGCCAGGGATTGAAGCTCCGTGGAGACGGGAGTTCAGCCAAAGTCCAGCCTCAACCTGCTCACAGGAACCCTGGAGAGGGAGTGTCTCACCTTGGGGCGGGGGGCTGGGCTTGTTTACTCCTACATCAGCCTGTTCATGGCTTGGGAGGCCCCACCTTCTCATGTAGGGGGTAGGCATCTTTGAGCAAAGTGGCTCTGAGCCAAAACTCAACTGCAGCTAAAGAATGGGGGCACCAGCCAGGGAAAGGGGGCCTGGGCAGAGCAACACAGCCTCCCCTCTACCAGTGGGAAGAATGTTCTCTTTAAGAATCGAGAGAAGGGACTTCCCTGAAGGTCCAGTGGTTAGGATTCTAGGCTTTCTCTGCGGGGGGCCTGGGTTTGATTCCTGGTTGGGGAATTAAGATCCTGTAAGCTGCACGGTGCGGCCAAAAAAAAAAAAAAAAATTTGGGCTTCCCTGGTGGCGCAGTGGTTGAGAATCTGCCTGCCAATGCAGGGGACACGGGTTCGAGCCCTGGTCTGGGAAGATCCCACATGCCGCGGAGCGGCTGGGCCCGTGAGCCACAATTACTGAGCCTGCGCGTCTGGAGCCTGTGCTCCGCAACAAGAGAGGCCACGATAGTGAGAGGCGTGTGCACCGCGATGAAGAGTGGCCCCCGCTTGCCACAACTAGAGAAAGCCCTCGCACAGAAACGAAGACCCAACACAGCCATAAATAAATAAATAAATAAATAAATAAAATTAAAAAAAAAAAAAAGAATCGAGAGAATATACAATGGAATACTACTCAGCCATAAAAAAGAACGAGATTTTGCTATTTGCAGCAACATAAATGGACTTGGAGGGCATTATGCTAAGTGAAATAAGTCAGATGGAGAAAGACAAATACCGTATGATATCACTTATATGTGGAAACTAAGAAATACAACAAACTAGGGACTTCCCTGGTGGCACGGTGGTTAACAATCCGCCTGCCAACGCAGGGGACACGGGTTTGAGCCCTGGTCCAGGAAGATCCCACATGCCGCAGAGCAACTAAGCCCATGTGCCACAACTACTGAGCCTGAGCTCTAGAGCCCACGAGCCACAACTACTGAGCCCGCGTGCCACAACTACTGAAGCCCGCGTGCCTAGAGCCAGTGCTCTGCAACAAGAGAAGCCACCGCAATGAGAAGCCCGTGCCGCAACAAAGAGTAGCCCCCGCTCGCCGCAACTAGAGAAAGCCTGCATGCAGCAACGAAGACCCAGCACAGCCATAAGTAAATAAATAAATAAATAAATAAATAAAAAGAACTACAACAAACTAGTGAATATAACAAAAGAGAAGCAGACTCACAGATACAGAGAACAAACTTGTGGTTACCAGTGGGGGGAGAGGGGCAATATAGGGCTGGGGGAGTGGAAGGTAGAAACTATTGGGTGTAAGATAGGCTCAAGGATGTATTGTACAACACGGGAAATATAGTCAATATTTTGTAATAACTGTAAATGGAATGTAACCTTTAAAAATTGTATTAAGGGCTTCCCTGGTGGCGCAGTGGTTGAGAATCTGCCTGCCAATGTAGGGGACACGGGTTCGAGCCCTGGTCTGGGAAGATCCCACATGCCGCAGAGCAACTAGGCCAGTGAGCCACAACTACTGAGCCTGCGCGTCTGGAGCCTGTGCTCCGCAACAAGAGAGGCCGCGATAGTGAGAGGCCCGCGCACCGCGATGAAGAGTGGCCCCCACTTGCCACAACTAGAGAAAGCCCTCGCACAGAAACGAAGACCCAACACAGCCAAAAATAAATAAATAAATAAATAAAATACAACAAATTAAAAAAAAAATTGTATTAAAAAAAAAGACTCAAGAGGAGAGGAGGCCTGCTTAAGCCCACACTGTTTACCCTCAGCTTTATGCTTTGGTCACGAGGAGTAAAGAAATGAGGCTGGGCCTGCCAGTTCTGCTTTATGAGTGACAGCTCCACAGGGCGCCAGCTCTCCCCACGCTGCCTCCCCGCTCCTCCCTCCCCTTCTCCCCTCTTTCCCCCCCTTCTCTCCTCCCCCTCCTTCTCTTCTTCTTCCTCTTCTCTTCCTTCTCCTTCTCCTTTTTAAATTACCAAGTGACCAAGAGCCAAGCACAACAACTAAAGGAGGTGCTCAGTATAAATATTATCCCCTAGTTGGTGTGCCAGCATTCCACATCCCCTTGGATTTCTTTACCACTTCCCTTCACACAAGCTCTCTAGCTGAGTCTCTTTGGTGTCTTTGTCCTAACACAGCCCTCAGGCTGCCGGGAGCTGGCTTACAAACGCCTGGCAGTTTACAGACCTTCCCCAGGAGCCCTTAATCTCTGTGGCCCTGAGTCAAAGGGACCGTTCCACCATCTAGTTCCGCCATGGGTTTCTTCTGGGAACACTTCCCGATACATAACTTTCACATGAATCCTAGTCTCAAAGTCTGTTTCTGGGAAATTCAACCTAAGACATTCCTTTTTACCACTCAGGGAAACTGAGATGTAAGTAAGTTGCCCAAGCAAAAAAAAATTGATTAACACTGAGATGGCTCTCTTCTGGTTCTCAGATTCACAGACCAACCATTCTATTCAATACAGCTTTGTGAATCAAGGTCCTCATTAACGTCCAGGTCTCTCTGCAGGACAGCTCTGCACAAAATGCTGCTAGGAAGGGCCAGCCATGCCAAGCCGGCCACCTCTTTAACCACCATCCCAGGGTTCATTAAAGTTAGTTCTTAGAGAGTAGACTCTGCTGTCCTCAACTTTGCTCCCCTCCTCCTGTAGAACCCAGCAAATTTTCCAATATCCAGATATCAAGGACCAATGCCTGGCAATGATAAACTTTTCATTGTACCATAATGAAAAGGAGGGAAAAATGTCAATGTGGTAAATTTTGTATGACAGCAAATATATTCAATTTAAAGGACTCTTCTTTACTCTGAGATGGTGTCCTTCCAACACTTTTAATGTTGAAATATCCTTTCTTATATAAGATAATAGTAAAAGTAGATAGCAGTTGACTTTTTTAAAGTGGTCTAATGTAACAATATTAAAGTTGGCAACTCTGTCATAATAGATTTTTTTAAGGTAATGGTGGGTGGGTTGAGGGGCAATTTTATTCCTCTTGAAACCCAGTAGTCCAGAAGTTACAGTCTTGGGGGTGTACCGGGCCCTGTGGGTGTCAGGAAATTTTCTTACTTCAGTAGAACCCTTCCTTAATCATGACTACCAGTGTTAACCAGGATTCTCTTGATAGCAAGTGACAGAAATCCAATGATCTTAGATTAAAGAGGCTTTTGCAAGGCTCTCATTACTTCAAGAAGGTGCTGGTAGGCCTCACAGACAATGGAACTAAGCACTCAAAAACCACTGTGACTAGGAGTTTGGGATTAATATATACACACTACTAAATATAAAATAGGTAAACAACAAGGACCTACTGTATAGCACAGGGAACTCTACTCAATATCTCGTAATAACCTATGATGGAAAAGAATCTGAAAAAATACATATACATATGTACAACCGGATCACTTTGCTGTACACCTGAAACTAACACAACATTGTAAATTAACTATACTCCAATAAAAATTTTTAAAAAACCTCACTGACTCTCCATGTTCCCAAGTATAACAATTGTGTATTTTTTTAATTAATTAATTAATTAGTTTATTTTTGGCTGTGTTGGGACTCCGTTGCTGCACGTGGGCTTTCTCTAGTTGTGGCGAGTGGGGGCTACTCTTCGTTGCGGTGTGCAGGCTGCTCATTGTGGTGGCTTCTCTTGTTGTGGAGCAAGGGCTCTAGGTGCACAGGCTTCAGTAGTTGTGGCACGCGGGCTCAGTAGTTGTGGCTCGCGGGCTCTAGAGCACAGGCTCAGTAGTTTTGGCGCACGGGCTTAGTTGCTCTGCGGCATGTGGCATCTTCCCAGACCAGGGCTCAAATCTGTGTCCCCTGCATTGGCAGGCGGATTCTTAACCACTGAGCCACCAGGGAAGCCCAACAATTGTGTATTGTTACATAACAAACCACTTCAAAAATCAGTACATTAAAACAACAATAGTCACTTATTACGCTCATGAATCTGCATTGGACAGGGTTTGGCAGAGAAGGGAAGGCTCATCTCTGCTCCATGCGGTGTCAGCTGGAGGCCTCACTTAAGGGCTGCTTCTAAGGTAGCGCGATCACGTTGGCAAATTGGTGCTGTTAACTGGGTGATCATCTGCGCTGAGGGCTCCAGGTGCAGGTCTCTCCATGTGACTACTGCTAGCATGAGAGCTGGATTCTAAGGGCAAGCGCCAGAGGGCGAGCCAGGGGAAAGCTGTATTGCCTCCTATGAGCTGGTCTCTTAGTCAGACGGTACCCCTCTGCCCTCCCTATCAGGGGAGGGCAGTCACGAAGCCCCATAGTTCTTCAAGGGTTGGGGATAAACTTCTCCTCTTGACGGGGAGTGGCCAGGTTCTGGAAAAGTGTGTGGCAGGAGAAATACGACCGTGGCCACCTTCTGGAAACACCATTGGCTACATCTAGCATTGTCTTCATTCTCTCCAGTGGATTTCTCCCAGGCATGGAGGGCATGGCCATCTGTGATTCTCAGGCTCCTATCTTCAGCTCCTTCATCTGAGAGGGATGCCCTCTTGCCTTTGGCCCAGCTTGGGGTAGATCTTCGCACCAATTACAGCGGGAAGAGATTGAATAATGTGATTGGCTTATTTGGGGTTAGGGGTTTACCAATCACTGTGGCCTACGGGGTGAGATCTGAAAGAAGATGGCCCTAAGCATGGGACCAGGGGCAGGATAGGGGCAAAACACAGAGCCAGCAGAGGGGGGAAGTACTATCATGAGCAGACAGGTCAATAGCTGTCCACCACAGGGCTTGCTCATAAAGGCTGCTCTTCCCCTCCCCCACGGGGTGACAAGGAATGCGGCCAGGGCCCTGATAAATGGGATCTCTGGTTACAACCCAAGAGAGGAATCGTATTACTTTATAGACCCAATTCTGACAATACAACTACAGGTTTGGGTGGAAGCTGTGGAGATTTACATTTAAAGAAGCAAACCCGGCAGGCTTAGCAATAAATGGAATTCATTTCTTTCTGGAAGTTTCTGCCCCCAAGGAGGCGTGCCGTTTCAACCTATGTGCTCCTGATGGCTGCAAGCAACTCACATACATTTCTCAAAACAACTTCTTTGGTTGAACACTTCAGCTTTTGAACGCCAACTTTGGCCCCCAAAACGCAAGAAGCCACTTGAGATCCTCTGAATAAAATCGAGATTTTGGGATAGTCAAGACCTTCTACCATCTGGCTCCAGCTAAAAAAAAACAAGCCTCCATTTCCACTACCAGCGTAAACTGTAACAGATAGAATTTAAAATAACGTTTTAGGGGGACTTCCCTGGAGGTCCAGTGCTTAAAACTTCGCCTTCCAATGCAGGGGGTGCAGGTAAGATCCCTGGTCAGGGAGCTAAGATCCCACATGCCTCGCGGCCAAAAAACCAAAAACATAAAACAGAAGCAATATTGTAACAAATTCAATAAAGGCTTAAAAAATGGTCCACATCAAAAAAAACTTTAAAAATAAAATAACGTTTTAGGGAATTCCCTGGCAGTCTAGCGGTTAGGACTCCATGCTTTCACTGCCGAGGGCCTGGGTTCGATCCCTCATTGGGGAACTAAGATCCCAAAAGCCATGTGGTGCGGCCAGAAAAAACAAAACGTGTTTTAAATACTTTTCAGTATTTTTATTTGTCACCTTTGCTAGTTTCCTAGGTGGTGGATTATGGACCCTTTTTGTTTTCTTCTTCATATTTTTCTGTATTTGAGGAAACCTAATCAACGTTACTTTGGGGGAAACAAAATTCTTCCCTCAGTAGAGAGGTCCTCTCAAACCTGTCAGGCGCTGCTGGAGCTCTTCCGTAGGGGAGGCTGTGCATCTTCCATCACCCGACTGTTATCCCTGTGAGATGATCACAGCAGCCCCCAACCCGCCTCTCTCATGCCCAGGAGCGCAGTTCTGGGCTCTGGACCAAGATGCACCATCCTCAACCACCTTCCCACTCCTGCCCCCTGGGTATTTGAAGATCCTTATCCAGGTCATCCCACACCTCAGCCTAAGCTCTGTCGCCAAGTTAACCAGATTCAGGATGGTGGACGGGAAAGGTCACCTGCCATTCTAGTCAACAACGAATGTTGCCCACCATCAAGCCATCAGCAATTGCAGCACCCCCGACGGTACAAAGTCCAGTTTACCTTCATTTACAAGTGTCAAAAAGAGTAACTTTCAAAAATGTGTAAGGTCAACTAAGGCATCTGCTAAACCATTTTGCTGGTCATTTTGAAGCCTGGACGACGCAGGAAGAGTCTATTTTTGTGCTTATTGTTGAGAGCGGCAGGAATCAACAGGAAAGCAAACCCCATGAGTGAGATCAGATCATCTCGGACAATGGGTTGTGGAGCCACTGCCCCAAAGCTGCTGAGTGAGTCTGAGAGTTAGGGTCTCCCCCACCCCGCCACTGGAGCAGCCCAGGTGCTTCTAGGAGCTTCACAGAGCAGAGGTCAGAGGCAGATCAAGGGGCCTGGGAACCTGCCAGCCCCTGATTTGTGTGGGGTAACGGTCAATGAGGTAAGACAAGGAAATAGAAATGTTTTCTGCTTGTGCTGACTCAGGCCAGGCCCTTGGGCTGGAGTGTGTGTGCCTCTGTGTGTGTGTGTGTGTTTCTGTGTATGTCTCTGTGTGTGTGTGTGAGCGTGTGTGTGTGTGTGTGTGAGCATGTGTGTGTGTGAGCATATGTTTTCCTGACCAGCACAGACCTATCTCTGCTCAGTGTTGGATTGTTAAAACTTCTGAAACCAAATACTGCTTCTCATCTTGCTGTTTATAGAGACTGACAGATTTCTTTTATTATGTAAGTTTAAAACCCTTTATGTCTCCTAAGAAGTTTATGGACCCCCTAACCCACTGCTGTGTGAGGGAGCCGGTCTGGTTTAGACACCTGGGAAAGCAAGCAGTCTGGAAATACTTAGAGAAATGAGATTTGCCAATATGTACCCATAGCCCAGCCTTCCTCACTCCTGGGGATATGCCCAGAGAAACTCATTCCTGAGTTCGTGAGGACACATGTAGAAGAACATTCATTGCAGCATCCTATGTGTGACAGAGGGCTATGTCTGCCCATCACTGGGGAGTAGAAAAGTAAACTGTTGAAGAGTGGCAGACCATGGAATTCCTGGACCAGCCAGCATCAATGAACTAAAGATACATACAATAATATGGACAGATCTTGCAAATACGATGTTGAATGATAAAAATTTAAAAATAGAGGGAGAGGGGACTTCCCTGGTGGTCCAGTGGCTAAGACTCTGCGCTCCCAATGCAGGGGGCCTGGGTTTGATCCCTGCTCAGGGAACTAGATCCCACATGCTGCAACTAAGAGTTTGCATGTTGCAACTAAAGATTCCGTGTGTTGCAACTAAAAGATCCCGCATGCCGCAACGAAGATCCCACGTGCTGCAACTAAGACCCGACGCAGCCAAATAAATAAATAAATATTTTTAAAAAAATAGGGACTTCTCTGGTGGTCCAGTGGTTAAGAATCCGCCTTCCAGTGCAGGGGATATGGGTTCAATCCCTGGTTGGGGAACTAAGATCCCACATGCCACGGGGCAACTAAGCCCATGCGCCACAACTAGAGAGTCCGTGCACTGCAACTACTGAGCCTGCACTCTCTGGAGCTCGTGCGCCACAACTAGAGAGAAGCCTGCACTCCACAACTAGAGAAGCCCGCGTGCCACAATGAAGGTCCCGTGTGCGGCAACTAAGACCCGACACGGCCAAATAAAAAAATAAATTAAAAAATATATATATATATAATAGAGAGAGATCTAAAACAGTACTTCTCAACATACAGATGGCCAACAAGCACATGAAAAGATGCTCATCATCGCTAATTATTAGAGAAATGCTAATCAAAACTACAATGAGGTACCACCTCACACCAGTCAGGATGGACATCGTTAAAAAGTCTACAAATAACAAATGCTGGAGAGGGTGTGGAGAAAAGGGAACCCTCCTACACTGTTGGTGGGAACGTAAATTGGTGTAGTCACTATGGCGAACAGTATGGAGGTTTCTCAAAAAACTAAAAACAGAGCTACCATATGATCCGGCAATCCCACTCCTGGGCATATATCCAGACAAAACTATAATTCGAAAAGTTAATGCACCCTAATGTTCATAACAGCACTATTTATAATAGCCAAACTGTGGAAGCAACCTAAATGTCCATCAACAGATGAATGGATAAAGAAGATGTGGTACAGGGACTTCCTTGGCGGTCCAGTGGTTAAGACCTCACGCTTCCAATGCAGGGGGCAGGGTTCAACCCCTGGTCAGGGAACTAAGATTCCACATGCCATGCAGCGTGGCCAAAATATTAAAAAAAAAAAAAAAAGATGTGGAATCTGAGCCCCACACAGACCCACAGAATCAAAGTGTCTGGGGTGGGGCCCAGGAATCTGTGTTTTCTCCAGGTGATTCTTATGCAGCTGAAGTTGAATTACCATTTACACGCATTTCAAATACATACATACATTAAACAATTCTCTGTATTTTCCCAAAGTAGGTTCATATCCAAAGAAATCTACACATTACAGTAAGTGCTCATGGGGAGAAGCATGGAACTGAGGTGAAGGGGGAAATCCAATGAAATAAATATAAAAGTGTGGCCCAGCTCCCTCTTGATGATAGTAAGTGATAAACTGAATGACTAACTTAATTCTGCAAAATCCTAAAAGTAAACTGGAGAGAGAGGCACTGCAGACACAGGGAAATCTTTTTTTTTTTTTTTGGCCTTGTATGTTAAGTGCACTGACTGCTCCAGCCAGCAGAGGTATACGCTGTGAAGTGTTCACACCTGTGCATGAATAGAAGCTCGGTTCCTCCTACTCCCATTAAGCAATTTTTTTTTTGGCTGCGTTGGGTCTTCATTGCTGTGCATGGGCTTTCTCTAGTTGTGGCGAGCGGGAGCTACTCTTCCTTGTGGTGCGTGGGCTTCTTATTGTGGTGGCTTCTCTTGTTGTGGAGCATGGGCTCTAGGTGTGTGGGCTTCAGTAGTTGCAACATGCAGGCCCTAGAGCTCTCCGGCTTCAGTAGTTGCGGCGCATAGGTTCAGTAGTTGTGGCTTGGGGGCTCAAGAGCGCAGGCTCAGTAGTTGTGGTACACGGGTTTAGTTGCTCTGCAGCATGTGGTATCTTCCTGGGTCAGGGAACAAACCTGTGTCCCCTGCGTTGGCAGGCGGATTCTCAACCACTGTGCCACCGGGGAAGTCCCTAAGCAAATATTTAAATATATCAGTTTGAGGCAATGCCAAAGTATTAGCCTGCCCAAAATGTCCACATATTTTATTCCGGCCCTGAGAGGATTACCTTATTTGAAGAGGCCTGTCAAACAGGTGAGAGGCTATAGTTGGAAGAAAAAACACACTTTCTCCAGGAACAAGTTAGCCCGCAGATCCCATAGGACGTGGCCAGAAAATCAGGTCCAAGGAGCCCTTGGCCCACCCAACAGGGGAGCTGAATGACCACAAAGAAACAAACTTCTCTCCTGTTATTTTTTTTTCCTCTTTTGTTTGAGAATCTTACTTCTGACTGTTGGGAAAAGCAGAGCAGTGGTTTCCTTGGCTGAGCCCTTAAGCATTAGGTTATTTAGGTGCCAAAGGACCTGATAGATGTAGTGGTGAAGAGGTTGGCACTGTGCAGACCAGGAGCCCTCTTTATCTGGATGCCCCCTCAGTCGTGGAGGGGCTGAGTGGCCGGCTGGGATGGTTTATGGTAACAGGTCCCCAGGCTGGGAGTGGAGAAGGCTGGATTTATCCTAGGAATGCAAGGTTGGCAACAATTGAAAATCCATCAATGTAATATACCACGAAAATAGAATCAAGGGGAAAAAGCCACTCCTACTGTATAGCACAGGGAATTATATTCAATATCCTGTGATAAACCATAATGGAAAGAATATGAAAAAGAATGTATATATATATGTATAACTGAGTCACTTTGATGTATAGCAGAAATTAACACAACATTGTAATTCAACTCTACTTCAATAAAAAATAAATTTTAAAAAAGGGAAAAAAGCCACATGATCATCTCAACAGACACAGAAAATGCATTTGACAAACTTCAACACTTTTTCATGATAAAAACACTCAACAAACTAGGACTAGAAGAGAACCTCCTAAACTCGAAAAAAACAAAACAAAACAAACCTAAACTCAACTAAACTAAGCTCACATCAACTAAACTAACTTCATACTCAGTGGCAGAAGACAGAATGTTTTCTTCCTAAGACTAGGAACAAAATAAGAATGTCTGCCCTCACCATTTCTATTCAACATTCAACAATTTGACAGGTCTACTAGGCAAGAAAGTGAAATAAAAGGCATCCAGATTGGAAAGGAAGACATAAACCGTGTGTCATCTATTTGCAGATGACATGATCTTATATATAGATAATCATAAAGGACCCACTAAAAATTATTAGAACTAATAAACAAGTTCACCAAGGTTGCAGGATACAAAGTCAGTATACAGACCTTGTTTTATTGCACTTTACTACACTTTGCAGATACTGAGTTTTTTATAAATTGAAGGTTCGTGGCAACCCTGCATCAAGCAAGTCTAGTGGCGCCATTCTTCCAACAGCATTTGCTTACTTCATGTCTCTGTGTCACATTTTGGTAATTCTCACAATATTTCAAACCCTACACCTACAAAAAGATTACGACTCACTAAAGGCTCGGAAGATGGTTAGCATTTTTTAGCAATAAAGTATTTTTAAATTAAGGTATGTACATTTTTAAAGACATAATGCTATTGCACATTTAATACAGTATAGTGTAAACATAACTCTTATATGCCCTGGGAAACCAAAAAATGCATGTGACTCAATACTGCGATATTTGCTTTACTGTGGTGTCTGGAACTGAACCCACAATATCTCTAACGTATACCTGTACAAAAATCAATTATATTTATATACACTAGCAATGAACAATATGAAAATGAGATTGAGAAAAATTCAATTTATAATACCATCAAAAAGCATAAAATACTTAGGAATAATTTAACATGAGAAGCATAAGACCAGTACACTCTATAAACTATAGAACACTAAAAGAAATTAATGAAGACCTAAGTAGATGGAAAGATATCCCATGACTATGGATTGGAGGATATATTGTTAAAATGGCATACTCCCCAAACTGATCTACAGATTCAATGCAGTCTCTATCAAAATCCCAGCTGGCTTTTTTGAAGAAATTGACAAGCTTATCTTTAAAATCATATGGAAATTCAAGGGACCCAGAATAACCAAAACAATCTTGAAAAGGAGGAACTAAGCTGGAGGACTCACACTTCCCTATTTCAAAACTTAATATAAAGCTACAGTCTTCAAGTCAGTGTGGTACTGGTGTAAGAATAGACATATAGACCAATGGAATAGAATTGAGAGTCCAGAAAGAAACCCATACATCTATGGTCAATTCATTTTTGACAAGGGTGCCAATACTATTTAATGGGGCAAGAAGTCTCTTTCATAAATGGTGCTGGGATAACTGGATAGCCACATGCAAAAGAATGAAGTTGGCCCCTACTTCATGCCATATATAAAAGTTAACTCAAAATGGATCAGAAACCAAATATAAGAGCTAAAACTATAAAACTCTTAAACGAACACATAGGTTTAAATATTCACACATATACACACTACTATATATAAAAGAGATAATCAACAAGGACCTACTGTATAGCACAGGGAACTCTATTCAATATTCTGTAATAACCTATATGGGAAAAGAATCTGAAAAAGAATGGATAAATGTATATGTATAACTGAATCACTTAGCTATACACCTGAAACTAACACAACATTGTTAATCAACTATACTCCCATATAAAATAAAAATTAAATTTAAAAATAGAATAAAATAAAAGTACTCTGTTCAATACTGTAAAAAAAAATCTTCAAGACCTTGGATTAGGCCATAGTTTCTTAGATAGGACCTGCAAAAGTGACCAAAGAAAAAGTAAATAGGACTTCATCAAAATTAAAAACCTTTGTGCTTTAAGGACACAGTCAAGAAAATGAAAAGAAAACCCAGTGAATGGGAGAAATATTTGCAAATCATGTATTTGACAAGAGACTTGTATCTAGAATATATAAGGAACTCTTACAACTCAATAATAAAAAGACAATCCAATTTAAAGATGAGCAAAGGATGTGAATATCAGTTTCTCTAGGAAGATATACAAATGGGCAATAAGCACATGAAAAGATGCTCAACATCATTAGTCATCAGGGAAATGCAAATCAAAACCACAATGAGATACCACTTCACACCCACTAGGATGGTTATAATAAAAAAAGCAGAAAATAACAGGTGTTGACAAGGATGTGGAAGATTTGGAACCTTTGTGCACTATTGGTGGGCACTTAAAATGGTACAACTACTGTAAAAAATAGTATGGCAGTTTCTCAAAATGTTAAACATAAAGTTACCATATGACCCAGCAATTCCACTCTGAGGTGTATATGCAAGAAAACTAAAAACATATGTCCACACAAAAACCACACATGAGTGTTCATAACAGCATTATTCATAATAGCCAAAAAGTAGAAACAGGGACCCCCTGGTGGTCCAGTGGGTAAGACTCCACGTTCCCAATGCAGGGGGCCTGGGTTCGATCCCTGGTCGGGGAGCTAGATCTCTCATGCATGCCGCAACTAAGAGCTCGCATACCACAACCAGGAGCCTGCATGCCACAACTAAGAAGTCTGCATGCCACAACTAAGAAGTCCGCATGCCGCAACTAAGGCCTGGAGCAGCCAAAATAAACAAATAAATAAATATATTTTTTAAAAAGTGGAAACTTGCCAAAAAAAAAAAAAAAGTGGAAACAACCCAAATGTCCATCAACTGATGAATGTGGTATATCCATACAATGGAATATTATCCAGCCATAAAAAGAAATGAAGTACTGATACCTGCTACAACATGAATGAACCTTAAAAACAATTACGCTAAACGAAATAAACCAGATACAAAAGACCACATAGTGTAGCATTCCATTTATATGAAATGTCCCAAACAGGCAAATCCATAGAGATGGAGAGTAGATACAAGTGGTTGCCAGCAGCTGGGAGAAGGGGAGAGTGGGGAGGGATTGCTAATGAGTTTCCATATAGTGTGGCCAGCCTTCTTGGTTTGTCTGGGACTGAGGGATTTCCACGGTGGGTCTCTCAGTGCTAAAGCTGGGACAGCTCCAGGCAAACCCGGAAGAAGTGGTTGCCCTATTCCGTATCTGTAAATGAAAGTGTTATATTAGGTTGTCTCTAAGGTCCCTTCTAGCTTACAAATTCTTTGAGATTTTATTTGTGAAAAAAACAAACAAGCAACAACACACAATCAAAGCCCAGAACAAGAAAAGCCTGTTTTTCTTTCCCTGTCTGGTAAATGATACGCCCCGGGCAAGCTTGCTGTCCAGACCTCTTGGTCATACCCAGGGTATCCATAGCCTTCCCTGAGTGTGGGAGAAGCATGGGTACCATGCATCTACAAAATAACCCCTTTTCAGTCTCTAACCCCAAACCAAAGAAATCAGAACATCTGGATGTGGGACCCAGGCCAAGAGGATTTTTAAAAAATCTGCCAGGTAATTCCAATGTGCAGCCAGGTATGAAAACCAGAGGCAGTGGGATCTGACACCTGCCCTGCTCCTCTTTCCCAGCCCCTCCCATGACTGGGCTAAGGGCTGCTGGGAAATATCAGAGGAGCTGATCAGAGTCTCTCTCAGGAATTTGAACTAAGACATTTTGGGGGAAGCTTGAGAAAGGCAGGAGAGGCCATAGTAGGTCACAGGTGAGAGGTCGTGGAGGGGGTTGGGTTGAGAGCAGAGGTCAAAGGAAATTGAGGAAGATCAAGAAAAACTAAGCAGACAGGGACCCAAGCACAGGTTTCACAGGAGGCCACAGACTAGTGACTGCTGGTGCCGCTCTGCTTCCATTCCAGGGTTTGCCTAATTCTGTTGAGTTTTATAATAAATCCTCTTTCTCTTAGCAGGAGGAGATATTGCATTTTCTAAAGATGGCTACAACAATATCTCCAGCCCGCATGCTCCCCTCAGTGTGACCTCACCACTTCCCCATCGGAAGGTGGCAGGTAATTTCTCTCTCCTTGAATCTAGGGGGTGACCTTATGTTGTAGCCAACAGAATGCAGCAGAAGTAACTCTATGTGTCAGTAACTCTACTGACTCTATTCGTGTGCTGAGTCAGAACAGCCATGCAGCTTCCATCTGGTTCTCTGGGGACCTTCTCTCAGGGAACCCTGAGCCACCAGGTAGGAAATCTGACTCCCCTGAGACTGCCATCTGACTAGGTCATGTAGGCTCTCCAACTGACAGTCCCAGCTGAGTCCAGCCCTCCAGGCATCCCCACCAAGGCGCCATATTGGATTCTCCAGACAAACCCACCCACTAGCTAGTACCACTGAGCGACCTCAATCAACATCATGAGAAGAATTGCTCAGCCTGAGCCCTGCCCACATTCCTGACCCACACAATTTATGGGATGTAATAAAAAGGTTGTTCTCAATCTACAAAGTTTGGAGTAGTTTGTTACACAACAAAATAGAAACAGGTTGTCTAAGAAAATCTGTATTCCTTGTCATCAAAGAGCCTGATGGGCACACCAACTCTCTCCCAGGGTTTGTCCCCATTCCTAACTCACCTTTGGTTTAGTTTGTTTTTTGTGTTTTGTTTTTGGCCATGCAGCATGTGGGATCTTAGTTCCCTGACCAGGGATAAAACACACGCCCCCTGCAGTGGAAGTATGGAGTCTTAACCACTGGACCACCAGGGAAGCCCCACCTTTGGTTTAGTTTTCATCAGGCCCCCAACCACCAACCTCCCACCACCGACGGGTGAAACTTGCACTGTGGATAGGAATTGCTGACACTTTTCACAATCAGAATTGTTCTAAAAAAACCACAGCACAATTATAAAGTATTAAAAGAAAATATAAGCAATATATTGTTTAAAGTTGTAAAATATACATAAAACCGTTTTAACCATTTTTAAGTGGCATTAAGTACATTCACATCATTGTGCAACCATGACCACCATGCATCTCTAGAATTTTTCATCTTGCAAACCTGAACCCCTACATCCATTAAACAACAGCTTCCCATTTCCTTCTTCCCTCAGCCCCTGGTGACCACCATTCTACTTTCTGTCTCTGTATTGGACCACTCTAGGTACCTCATGTAAGTGGAATTATACAGTATTTGTCCTTTGGGGTCCGGCTTCTTTCACTTAGTGTAATGTCTTCAGGGTTCATTCATGTTGTTGCAAATGGCAGAATTTCCTTCCTTTTTAAGGTTGAATAGTATTCCACTGCATGCATATACTGAATTTTGTTTATCCATTCATCCATTGATGGACACTTGGGTTGCTTCCACCTTTTGGCTATTGTGAATAATGTTGCTATGAACATGGGTGTACACATATCTGCTTTCAATTCCCTGAAGTGGAATTGCAGGATCACATGGTAATTCTAATTTTAGTTTTTTGAGGAACCCCTGTATTATTTTACATAGAAATTGCACCATTTTTCATTCCCACCAGCGGAGCACAAGGGTTCCAACTTCTACACGTTCTCACTAACTCTTTTTTTTTTTTTTTCCTGGCGGCTTTGGGTCTTCGTTGCTGCGCGCGGGCTTTCTCCAGTTGCCGCGAGCGGGGGCTACTCTCTGTTGCGGTGCGCGGGCTTCTCACTGTGGTGGCTTCTCTTGTTGCAGAGCACGGGCTCTAGGCACACAGGCTCTATGCACACGGGCTTCAGTAGTTGCAGCACGCAGGCTCAGTAGTTGTGGCTCACGGGCTCTAGAGCGCAGTCTCGGTAGTTGTGGCACACAGGGTTTAGTTGCTCCGTGGCATGTGGGATTTTCCCAGACCAGGGATCGAACCCGTGTCACCTGCATTGGCAGGCAGATTCTCAACCACTGTGCCATGCGGGAAGCCCTCTCACTAACTCTTGTTATTATTATTATTATTATAGACATCCATCCTAATGGATGGAAAGTGGTATCTCATTGTGATTTTGATTTGCATTTCTTTAATAACTAGTGATGTTGAGCATCTATTCATGTGCTTATCTTCTTTGGAGAAGTGTCTGTTCAAGTCCTTTGCCCACTTTTTCACCCGGTTGTTTGGTTTTTCATTGTTGAGTTGTAGGAATTTTTGGAAATTCTGTATATTAACTTATTATTATTATTATTATTTGGCCGCACTGCGCAGCTTGCGGGATCTTGGTTCCCCAACTAGGGAACACGGGCCACGGCAGTGAAATCACGGAGTCCTCACCACTGGACCACCAGGAAAATCCCTTGACCCCTTATTAGATTAATGATTTGCAAATATTTTCTCCCATCTTGTGGACTGCCTGTAAGCAATATTGAAAGAGCTCAGACTAACACAACATTGTAAATCAACTGTACTTCGATTAAAAACAAAGAGGGACTTCCCTGGCAGTCCAGTGGTTAGGACTCCACGCTTCCACTGCACGGGGCATGGGTTCGATCCCTGGTTGGGGAACTGAGATCCCAGAAGCTGCGTGAACCAGCCAAAAAACAAACAAAAAAAAAGAGAGAGAGAGAGCTGAGAAACAGCTGGGTACTTTCTGAGCGTGGTACCAAAACAGAAATAATAAAGGAAACAGTCAGTGGATTTGACTACATAAAAATATGTGTTAGCTATGATTTAAAAATACTACAAACCGGGACTTCCCTGGTGGCGCAGTGGTTAAGAATCCGCCTGCCAATGCAGGGGACACGGGTTCGAGCCCTGGTCCAGGAAGATCCCACATGCCGCGGAGCTACTAAGCCTGTGAGCCATAACTACTGAGCCTGCGCTCTAGAGCCCAAGTGCCACAACTACTGAAGCCCACACAGCTAGAGCCCATGCTCCTCAACAAAAGAAGCCACTGAAATGGGAGGCCTATGCACCACAACAAAGAGTAGCCCCCGCTGGTCGCAACTAGAGAAAGCCCATGCGCAGCAACAAAGACCCAATGCAGTCAAAAATATAATTAATTGTGCTCGCTTCAGCAGCACATATACTAAAATTGGAACGATACAGAGAAGATTAGCATGGCCCCTGCGCAAGGATGACACGCAAATTCGTGAAGCGTTCCATATTTTTCAGGGGACACGGGTTCGAGCCCTGGTCTGGGAAGATCCCACATGCCACGGAGCAACTGGGCCCGTGAGACACAATTACTGAGCCTGCGCGTCTGGAGCCTGTGCTCCGCAACAAGAGAGGCCGCGATGGTGAGAGGCCCGCGCACCGCGATGAAGAGTGGTCCCCACTTGCCACAACTAGAGAAAGCCCTCGCACAGAAACGAAGACTCAACACAGTCATAAATAAATAAATAAATAAATAAAAGAACGTGAATTTCTTTAAAAAAAAATATATATATAATTAATTAATGAATTTAAAAATAAATAAAAAAACAAAACCACAAACCATATCAAAAGTAAAATGACTCAGGAAAAATTTTTTTGCAATATACAGCAATGGATTTTTAATATGTAGCAAGTAAAATCCAAGTAGTCTAGTAAACAAAAGCTAAACCCCAATAAAATTAAACAGGGCAAAAGACACAAATATATAGTTACAAAAGAAGAAATATACCATCCTTTCTACACATAAAAAGTCTTGTGGAAGCAAAACTGACATCTTGCTTCCATGAAGTCCCAGGTTTAGGGGAAAATACACTTTCAGGCCTGTCAAATTCTAGCCCCTCGAATTAACGGACTCCTGAGCATTGCCTGTAAGGTGCTGACAACTTAATGCAAACAACTTTATCCCTGACTTTGCAATGCTGCTGTCTGAAGTCAGGCCACAACCTCATAGAAATGATAACCCTGTAAGGAAATTGCTGGTTTTCAGTCCTGAACATACCAACTGTAAATTCAGTCACCTTGGTAATTCTGCAGTGTTTGGCTTTAATGACCTGCTGTGTTTTTTTTTTTATTTGAATAGCAGATCCTTCTGGCTGTCTCATATTTCTTGCAAGTAAACTTCTTTCCTTTTCTTACTGCTGTTATCTGAGTCTTCAATTCACTGGGAATCAATGAAATGCACATTAAAATAAAATATTAAAATATTAAAATATCAAGGTACCATTTTCACCCATTCAGTGGGCAAAGATGTATTTTGCCAAGATACTGCTTAATGCCAGCTGGGTGGGCAGTAAGTTGGGCCCACCTATGTGGCTGCTAACTTTTAAAATATACACTTTAAATCCTGTAATTCTAGTACCTGCAATTCAACAATGGTTATTTAGGTATATCCTAAAACTAAAAAGAAACAAACACTAAAATGTCACCAACTTACAAACAGTCAAATACATTTTCTAAGAATATGTAATACTCTGGGGAAATGCTCTTGATTTAATGTAAAATGAAAAAAGTGGGATCATACAGGATGATGGAAAATTTGATAATAAAACCATATATATGGCATTTTCATAAGAAAAAGAAAGTATTTAAATCACTACCCTTTCCTTTTCTTTAAGGAAAAAATAATTTATATGACTGCTGTCATTTAATAACAGAGCACACTAGAACTTATTAAGTTCAATTAAGGTGGAATTATATATAATGTTGTGTATTAAGGTCAGTTAAGGTGGGTGGGACTGGATGTGGCGGTTGGGAATGAGCAAAAGAAACAAGAGCGGGGAAGAAAGAGAGCTGGGATAGTGTGGGGGACTGAGAGAGACAGACAGACAAACCTAGAAACTTAGGCAGAATGATCAAATGAAATCAATTCCTAGAGAATTGTTTCATGTCCTCTCTCTCTTCCCCCGCCCTCTCTCTCTCTCTCTCTCTCTCTCTCTCACACACACACACACACACACACACACACACACACACACACACACACACACTCCGGGCTATTGTTTCAGAAGGTTCTCTAACAGAAACCAACAAAGAAGACAGCTCTCTGAACCAACAAGAACACAGACTCTCCTGCAGTTACAAGTGAAAGGAAACGATGTTCACATCGAATCCTTGTCAGAACAGCAGGACACCAGAGATGGCTCAGAAGTTGTGGTGGGCTGTTCTGGGGACAAAATAAGTCTTATGGCAAACGGCTCTACACCCTTCCCTGGAAATCACCAATAAATGTCGTGCAGGGGCTCCCACCTCTGGGAGGCGGGGACTTGGGCTCAGGCTACTGAATTATTTATTAGAGCCCTAATTTACAACAATGAAACCAGTTTAAACAAATTAAAAGGGCAGGGTAGGGGAGTAAGCAAGCACTGGCCAAAAGAAAAGAACAAGCTGTTATTTACAAAGGATGCACAGGCACAGGCGCAGACATGCCATGTGATCAGAGAGGCAGCATACCAGCAAATTAGCAAACGTCTCTTGCAAAGATCAAAAACAGGAGTAATTGCCCACGGCCGGCCCAGGTACCAGCTGCTGAGCAAGCGATCCTGGCTTCTGTTGGATACAGAACTGGCTCTGTGTAAAGAGCTTTGAAATGCTGGGTCAGATGAGGTCTGTCCTATCTCAAACTGAGACTCACACCTTGAATTGCCCAGGTTTGAGAATGCTTGACTGGATGAAAACCCTCCAAGGAGCCTGCTTTAAGTAACAGGGAATGTCCCAGAGCTGGAATTAGGAAAGTGTCACCAACACAGGAGATTTAACACTTGGTGCCTGGAAAATAAAGCAGCGTTCCTTGGCACCGTATGAGAGAAGCAGGTCAAGTTAGCAGCTTTCAGCTACCCCTGGAGAGAACCCAAGAAGCCATCCAACACCTGTGAGTGCCCTGCTGGGTGTGCATTTCAGGAACCTCAGGGTCTTTGATTCTTGTGTAGTCACTCCTTCCAATAAGTCAAATTGGCCCAAGCTCTGAGGTGGCTGCATATAATGTAACAGAAAGTTCAAGGGGACCTCACACAAGATGTGGTACATATATACAATGGAATACTACTCAGCCATAAGAAAGAGTGAAATAATGCCATTTGCAGCAACGTGGATGGACATAGGCATGATCATAAATACTAAGTGAAGTAAGTCAAGAAGAGAAAGACAAATATATATGATACCACTTATATGTGGAATCCAAAATAGGACACAAATGAACTTATCTATGAAACAGATACAGACTCACGGACACAGAGAACAGACTGGTGGTTGCCAAGGGGGGAGGGGGTTGCGGGAGGGATGGAGAGGGAGGTTGGGATTAGCAGATGTAAGCTATTACATATAGAATGGATAAACAACAAGGTCCTACTGTATAGGACAGGGAACTATATTCAATATCCTGGGATAAACCATAATGGAAAAGAATATTAAAAAAAAGAATGTATATACATGTATAACTGAACCACTTTGCTGTACAGCAGAAATTAACACAACATTGTAAATCAACTATACTTCAATTAAAAAAAAAAAGAGGACCTCCCACATGTATCTGTGAGTTAGATAATGGCAGGATGCACAGAACAGACATATCTTCCTGCCCCCTCCCTCCTGTTTCCTTTAACTCGGAAAAGTGGCCTCAGCCTCAGCGCTGGGGCATGGCTGTGACACTGAGACAGATGTAGGGCAGGACTCTGACAGGGAGATGTAGACAACACCAGGTAAAGGGGTGAAACTTTCTACCAGCATGCGAAGTGGAGTTGTACTGCCCACCTGGAACCGTGAGCTGGTCATCGTAGCCATGAGATCATAACAACACGACAGGGCACATCATCAGGGCACAGAGGAAGCCAGCACATGGAAGGAAATCCTCGGAGAGATGAGAAGAAGGCAGGGAAATAGATTTGACAGCTTGTTGCTGCCAGAGCTTCCTTAGCAAAGATAAGATCAGGATTGGGTTTATTTAAAAAGAGACAAATCCTGGTGTCTACCCAAGATGTTTGTTCCTATTGTATTTAATCTGTTGGCAGGAGCAGGAAAGAAGTCAGTTTGGGGTAAACACTGCGTCAAGCAGTAGCCATTCCTCGCAGAGCAAGTCTGGACACTGGATGCTGAAAATGGACCAAGAAAAACCAGCACATCCTGGCAGCATGCCCTGCGCAGGGGCTTCAGCTGTGTCTTTTGAGAAACACAGACCATCTTCGTCAGCAGAGCTTTGAACGCCCACTAAGATGGGAGGTCAGAGAGCGGAAGGTGAAACTGGACATCACACTCCAATTCCATAGAAAAGGGACATGCGGGTCCCTTCCTGAGAGCCGCCCAGTCAGTTTTGCTAAACAGAACTGCAAACCCTTAAGACATGTAGAATAAGTATTCCTACATTAAAGTGGTTTACAGGAAAAAGTTGAGATTGCTCCTAAAAGACATCTCTATCAGAGCTTCTCAGGCCAGCAGGTCAGTGGAGTCACCCAGGGAATCTGGGACCCGCTCAAGACCAGTGAATCCGAATCTCTGAAAATCGTTGTTTGCAGAGCCTTCCAGGTGGTTTCAATATGGACGCAGGGTAAGAAACAGTAGCGTAGAGCAGAGCTTTTCTAACTTTAATGGGCATACATCTCACCTGGGGATCTCCTTAAACCGGAGTTTAATCCCAACAGGTCTGGGGAAGGCTGAGAGCCTGCGTTTCTAACAAGCTCAGGGGATGGGGGTGCTTGATCCAGGGCTACACTTACGATGCGAAGAGCCTCTAGAGCTACCTCTTTAATTATGGGCATTGGATTAAGGTTTCTTATCAATAAAGTACAATTCAAAGCCAGGGATAAACCTTTGTATCATTTTGGTCAAAAAACTTTTCTTATCATGTGTGGGAGGAAGACAGGGGTAAGCAATCAGATCAGATGGGCAGAAATCAGAACAATTTTTAATTTTGGTCACATTTTTCAGTAAACATTACTTCAACTGATGAATCAGTAAACTAAATGTGGTACATCCCTACACTGGAATATTATTTGGCCATAAAAGGGAATGAAATCTTGATACATACTACATGGATAAACCTTGAAAATATTACCCTGGGAATTCCCTGGCAGTCCAGTAGTTAGGACTCCATGCTTCCACTCCAAGGGGCCTGGGTTTGATCCCAGTTTGGGGAACTAGGATCCCACAAGCCTGCGGTGTGGCAAAAAAAACCCAAAAAAACCCAAAAACAAACAACTATGCTAACTGAGGGAGTCAGTCACAAAAGACCACATATTAAATATTGCATTTACATGAAATGTCCAGAATTAGCATATTTATAGAGATAGAAAGCAAATTAGTTTTTGCTTAGGGCTGGAGGGATGGGGGAAAGGAGAGCTAGCTAAAGGGCAGGGGGCTTCCTTACGAGGTCATGAAAATATTCTAAATATTCATGAAATATTCTATAATTGACTGTACTAAAAAAACATTGAATTTTACACTTTAAATGGGTGAGTTGTATGACATGTGAATTATCTTTCAATAAAGCTGTTAAAAAATTACTGAAATGGCTTCCCTGGTGTCACAGTGGTTAAGAATCCGCCTGCAATGCATGGGACACGGGTTCGAGCCCTGGTCTGGGAAGATCCCACATGCCGCGGAGCAACTAAGCCCGTGCGCCACAACTACTGAGCCTGCGTTCTAGAGCCCGTGAGCCACAACTACTGAGCCTGCATGTGCGCCTAGAGCTGGTGCTCCGCAACAAGAGAAGCCACCGCAATGAGAAGGAGCCCGCGCACCACAAGGAAGAGTAGCCCCCACTCGCCGCAACTAGAGAAAGCCTGCACGCAGCAACAAAAACTCAATGCGGCCAAAAATAAATAAATAAATAAATAAATTTATTTTAAAAAAAATTACTGAAAGATCTTTGCAGTGCATATAAGCAACCAAACATATAAAGAATGTATAATATTTTTATGTATTATATATGATATACATTATGTTCTTTATATACTATCTTTAATATTATATAGAATATATAATATAAAATACAAAGATTATATAAAGCCTTGTAGGAGCAAGTCTATTAAAAAAAAAAAAAAGGCAAACAACCCAACAGGAAAAGAGACAGAGGATGTGCACAGACAATTCACAAAAGAGAAAACCAGAAGGGTCAATATACACACGGAAAGAGGCTCCACTTCTTTGGAAGTCAGGGAAATAAACATTAGTATATCAACCAGATATCAATTCAGACCCATAAGATTGGAAAAAGAAGTGCAAAAATTAGGATAATGACACTAAGCTATGCTAAATGTATTCTCATGTATTGCTGGTGGGAAGAGTAGACTGGTCCAAAATCTTTGGAAAGCAATTTAGCAATATTTGAGTACATTTAAAGTGTGCCTATTCCATGACTTGCTGATATACACATGTGAGAAAGTCTCACCCATGTATACAGGAGGCATGCACAGGAATATTCTTCCATTATTTTCTGTATTAGTAAAAAACTTCAACAACTTATATGCCATCCATAGGGAAATGGATAACTATATTGGGATTTATTCACATAATGAAAAATTAGCTTTTAAGAATAAATGAATTTGAGCTACTCTATGTAGTAAAATATTTAAAATATGATTCATATTACCTCCTAGAAGTAGTCTAAAGAGAGCAAAGGTACAGGAGAAAGTCAAGTTGGCAAATATGTATGTGACTTGGACCTGACACTCCATCACCTCCACCCCGTTGCCTTGGCCAAGCCAGTCACACGCCAAGCCCTATCTGCAAGGGCTGGGAAATAGACTCCATCTGTAAAGTCTCATGGCCAAGGTGGATTCAGGGAGGGCTGAGGAATTGGGGCCATGATTGAAATGAAACAAAATGAAACATGGACTATGTCCAGGCCTTGCCCTGGGCACCTCAGTCTTATTTAGTGGTTCCTGGGCTCTAGATCCCCTCCCCTCCACACCTCATAGACCTCCCTCAGGGCAATCCGACCTCATAGTGGCCTCACCCAACACCTCTGACGCTCATCCGCTTTTGATCTGTGGTCCACAATGTTCTCTTGTCTCCTGGACGTCTCCCTGCAGAAGACCCCAAGCGATTCAAACCAAGTATGGATTTGTCTTTTTCTCCCCAGGTTCTTTCCATCTTGAACTTCCCTAATGTGTTCAGGGAACTGTAAGAAGCAACTTATACATGTTCTGACTCCTCAAGAAACCTGACACTATCTACAGACAAGGAAATTGAAGCCCAGAGAGGTTAAGTTATTTGCCCAAAGTCCCACCAGGCCAGAACTTGAATCCCCACCTGACTCCAAAGTCTTGAAACTAGATGTGGACTCAACGTAAGGGGCCAGAAGCTTTTAAAACTTGGTGCTTTCTTTTTAAGAAAAAGAATACAGGGAATTCCCAGGCAGTCCAGTGATTAGGACTCTGCGCTTTTGATGCCGAGGACCTGGGTTCGATTCCTGGTTGGGGAACTAAGATCCCACAAGCCACACAATGCAGCCAAAAAAAAACAAAAACAAAAACAAATTTAATAAAACAAAGTTAGGTACAAGGCTGTAGAAGGGATAAGTACAAGTAAGAGTCTTGAAGCGTAAATTTCATTCACTTCCTGATAAAATAGCCTCTAAATGGAAATCACACTATCTCCAAAGATAATGAATAGGCAAACCAGGGAGAAGATTGGGATGCGAAGAGGTTTTTTTCTTCACTGCATACCACCCTCTTGGCTGAAACTTCTTTAAAGCATGGAAGGAAAGTCCATCCTTTAGAAGTATTTCCCCAAATATGTTCCTGGAGTCTTTCCTGAGAATAAAAAGGAAGCAGATACTTTTGTTTTTGCCAGAATGTCAGTGTCAGAATAAGAGGGAAAAGAAGACAGATATTTAACAAAGACAGACATGAGTGGGAGTCCAAAATCAAGGAAGGGAAAGAAATCCAGAAGCAACAAAATCCAGTCCGATGTTTAAGTGGATACAGGACAGAGTCAAAGCAAAACATCAAAACTTACGGTTCTGGGTTACAAAGTCAAAACGAAACCTAGATACTGGACAACTGCCCAGCACAAACTCCACTCAGCTCACATGAAATGCATGGCCTTCTTGCCACTTGACCAAAAAGCCACAGGAAGAATGATGCTATTTTTTGCAGGCTGCCGACTGCCTGGGGGAAAGTCATTTCCAAAGAGTGACCTCTAGTGGACAGGAGGGTCATCGTTCACTGGAACCGGGAATTTCCTGACAAGCATCTTAACCCATTTCAGCTTGCTTTTTTTTTTTTTTTTTTAAATTTATTTATTTATTTTATTTATGGTTGTGTTGGGTCTTCGTTTCTGTGCGAGGGCTTTCTCTAGTTGCGGCGGGCGGGGGCCACTCTTCATCGCGGTGCGCGGGCCTCTCATTATCGCGGCCTCTCTTGTTGCGGAGCACAGGCTCCAGACGCGCAGGCTCAGTAATTGTGGCTCACGGGCCCAGTTGCTCCGCGGCATGTGGGATCTTCCCAGACCAGGGCTCGAACACGTGCCCCCTGCATTGGCAGGCCGACTCTCAACCACTGCGCCACCAGGGAAGCCCTCAGCTTGCTTTTTATTGTACAAGAAAGAGCCTTCTGGGGTTTTGCTTAAACAGTGAATTTGTGATGTTTTAAATTTTTAATTAACGTTTCTTATTTCAACATTCCTCGTAAACAGCTCACTTACATGACATATTCTGTGCCTATATAAACCTTCAGCACCACCAACTCTTACAGCTGTTGGTAAGATGGCTTTTTAAACAAAATTCTAGTTTTGAATAACAAAATTTTACTTTTTATGGTAAAACTGGTAGGAGAGACTTCTAAATTCTTTTTTTTTTTTTTTTTTTTTCTTTTTTGGCCACACCGTGCAGCTTGCGGGATCTTAATTCCTGACTAGGGATTAAACCTGAGCCCCCGACAATAGAAGCACCGAGTCCTAATCACCGGACTGCCAGGGAATTCCCCTGAATTCTTGATAAATACAAAATTGTGTATTTCTCGGATTTATTGGTTCGATTTAGATCTCTGTTATAAAGGTATCCCTAGTAGAGGTTATAGAAGTAATCAGGAGAAGAAAATGAGGTCAGAAGCGTAAATTGCAGCCATCCTTCTGAAGGTTACTTTGGCAGTGTTTGTTAAAATATAAAACACATTAACTTTGTGCCAGCCATTCCACTTCTAGTACTTTATCCTCTAGATTTACTTACCTAAGTGAACAGAGGTACATGTGCAAGGATGTTTACTGAAGCAATTACCATAATTAGAGAAAACAATCTAAGTATTCATCTGTAATAAATTATGGAAGTCATATAATTAAACATATGCAGATATTTAAAGGATGTGGGAGATCCATATTTTCCAATATTAAGACTATAAAAGAAAGTTTTAGAACAGTATTTTTTTTTTGGTTTTTTTAAAATTAATTTTCATTGGAGTATAGTTGCTTTACAATGTTGTGTTAGTTTCTGCTGTACAGCAAAGGGAATCAGCTATACATATACATATATCCCCTCTTTTTTGGATTTCCTTCCCATTTAGGTCACGACACAGCACTGAATAGAGTTCCCTGTGCTATACAGTAGGTCCTCATTAGTTATCAGTTTTATACATAGTAGTGTACATATGTCAATTCCAATCTCCCAGTTCATCCCACCGTCCCTTCCCTGCCTTGGCATCCATACGTTTGTTCTCTACATCTGTGTCTCTATTTCTGCTTTGCAAATAAGTTCATCTGTACCATTTTTCTAGATTCCACATATAAGCGATATTATATGATATTGGTTTTTCTCTTTCTTACTTCCCTCTGTATGACAGTCTCTAGGTCCATCCACATCTCTACAAGTGGCACAGTTCCGTTCCTTTTTATGGCTGAGTAATATTCCATTGCATATATGTACCACAGCTTCTTTATCCATTCCTGTTTGTTTTTTTTTTATAAATTTATTTATTTTTGGCTACGTTGGGTCTTTGTTGCTGCGCGTGGGCTTTCTCTAGTTGTGACGAGCGGGGGCTACCCTTTGTTGCGGTGCTTGGGCTTCTCATTGCGGTGGCTTCTCTTGTTGTAGAACACAGGCTCTGGGCACGCGGGCTTCAGTAGTTGTGGCTTGCAGGCTCTATAGCGCAGGCTCAGCAGTTGTGGTGCAAGGGCTTAGTTGCTCTGTGGCACGTGGGATCTTCCCGGACCAGGCCTCAAACCCGTGTCCCCTGAATTGGCAGGCGGATTCTTAGCCACTGTGCCACAGTCCCGTTTGTAGATTTTTTGAAGAACAGTACTATGTCTTAATATCTAATACATGCATGAACACTGTGTATGTAAACAAGTTTTCAGGAAGAATTGAGTGACTGCACCTTTGACCTTTCAGTCACTGTCTGATTTTGTTTTACCATGAACGGCCATTACTCAAAGGAGGTGACATAACCTAAAATTTAAGAACCCAAACTCTGAAGGCAACCTGTCTGAGTTCGAATCCTGGCTTTATCAATTACTAACTCTGTTAGGTAAGTTCTTTAGCCTCTTTGTGCCTTAGCTTTCCCATCTGTATATGGGATGATAAGTTTTGAGAATTAAATAAATTCATATATACAAAGAACCAGAGTAGTAAAGCTAAAAGTGCTTTACCACTATTATTTTAACTTACAATTTTAAAAACTAGGTGTTGATATATTCAGGGAAACTGGGTGGCCCTGAGAGTTTTCTGTACTATCTTTGCAACTTCCTGTGAATCTATAATTATCTCAAAATAAAGAGTTCTTAAAAAGTTGCTTAAAACAAACCACTGATATAAAAGATGGTCAAGATATAATGTTAGCTGAAAAAAAAGCAAGGTGTATAGTAAGCTCTATTTTGTGTAGAAAAATGGGAAAGGGATTAAGTATATATTTGCTTATGTAAAATGAAATTCTAGAAGAGCACATTAGAAACTAGTAACAGTGGCTACTTGGGCAGTGGGCAGATGGGCTTTATTTTGGAATCAAGTGACTGTTTCCCATTCAAAGATTATTTTAAATAAGAGCTATAACAAAAAAGAATCACAAATAACACTTCTATCAAAGCATAAAAGCATTGCATTTCCATTTGCAACAAGTTGAATAACACCAACTTGACAAATTACAAGTTCAATGATGAAGGTACTTTTCCAATGGCTCAATTTTACTCAATGTGTAAAATTCAGAGATGTTTCATTCCTTAGTTTTTGAAGTGGAGCTGAAGAGTCACTCCTTTTGGCTTCAGCTAGACAAGGTTTTTATTTTTTATTATTTTAAAAAATTTATTTATTTATTTTTGGCTGCATTGGGTCTTTGTTGCTGCGTGCGAGCTTTCCCTAGTTGTGGTGAGCAGGGGCTACTCTTGGTTGCAGTACATAGGATTCTCATTGCCGTGGCTTCTCTTGTTGCGGAGCCCAGGCACTAGGCACGTGGGCTTCAGTAGTTGTGGCTCACGGGCTCTAGAGCGCAGGCTCAGTAGTTGTGGCGCATGGGCTTAGTTGCTCCGTGGCATGTGGGATCTTCCCGGACCAGCGCTCGGACCTGTGACTCCTGAATTGGCAGGCAGATTCTTAACCACTTTGCCACCTGGGAAGCCCTAGACGAGATTTTGAGTTTACAGCTGGCATGTAGGCTTATCGAAAATCTAATGACATTTCTAATTAGAAGCTTTTGAAATGAGGAAGACAACTTAAGGACACTCCAGTGTTAAAGAAGCACGTGTTAGGGAGGTCCCTGGCAGTCCAGTGGTTCAGACTCGGAGCTTTCACTGCCAGGGCCTGGGTTCAATCCCTGGTCGGGAACTAAGATCCCACCAAGCCACGTGGCATGACCAAAAAAAAAAAAAAAAAAAAAAATATATATATATATGCACACGTTATAAATCCTGGCCCTTGACGGCATTAATTCTGGAGGAGGGACAATTACATATACAAAGTCTGGACTTAGCTAGTTAGTCCTGGGAGGAGAGGAACAGACATATCCACAGTGTACCCACCCACATTCCAACACAGCCTCCTGTGTCCAAACAAGCGATGCCAAAATAGATACTAGGATGCTATAGGGACCAATGTATAAATTCTCCGAAATCTCTTGATATTTCTTAAGTTCCATCTCATCTTAACTCCTCAAATGTCTTTTTAGCAACATCTTAGGGTAAGTTATGCCAGCTGCTGTAATAAATAACACTTAAATCTCAGTGGCATAATAATGATTTTTGTAACTATCACAGTCCAACGTGGACCGAGGGTGGGGGGACTTTCTCCACACAGTCATGTAGGAATCCAGGCTTTAAGAGCCAACATACAGTTTCCAGGTCATCCTGGAAATTGATATCTAGTCAGCACGCAGGAAAAGAGTAAAGACTCAAACAGAATCGTAACCCCAGGAAGTGGCATTTTTTTCTTCCCTATGTCATTGGACAGAATTCAGTCACCTAACTGCAGGGGAGGCTGGGAAATGTAGTTTGTGCATCTCAGAAAAAATTTTATAATTTAGTTAATATATATCCTTGTGTCTGCCATAAGCAGCTATAAATCTGTCTCCTTTTATATGTTAAGATTTCCTGCTTTTCACTGACCTTCACAGTAATCCTTTGAGCCAGACTGCATGGATATTATTCCTGCTTAAACGATGGGGAGAATGCACTTCAAAGAGGACTTGGCTGACTTGACGAAATGGGTACTAAGACAATGAAGCATGATCTCGAACCCAAGCCTTGCCACAGTGCTACACCTCCCACCCAAACGAAAGGGGACGCAGCTTGCTTCAGTACTCATCCAAACCAAAGGGGACGCAGCTTGCTTCGGTACTCAAATCAATCACACCTTCAGTAAATTAGTAGATTATGCTTATAGCTTTCTCATACAACTTATTTCCTCAAAATAAAAAAGAAAGAAAAGGTTCACCATCAACTTAAGTTTACAAGTAGTCATAAAAAGTTATAAAGATTATGTGGTAAAATTTTAATGGAAATATATTTGGGAGAATAACAAAATTGGTCACATACAATAAATTCTGGACAAATTTCAGACTTTATTTTTTCAAAAATTGCCTCTCCCTCTTCTTTCTTCTAGAACTTCTCTCAGATGTATGTTGACTCTTATCCTATCCTCTATTTACTTTTTAAATTCTGAGACATTTTCTCTGCTACTTTCTGTTAATATCTTCATATCTATTTTCCAGTTTGCTAATTCCATCTACAGCTCTGTCAAATCTACTCTTTAATCTGTCCAAAGACATAATGTAAATTATATTCATTTCAAGATGTTCTAATTGGTTTGTTTTCAAGTCTCCTTGGTTGTTCCTTCACCCCCAACAGTAATTTGACCTTAATACTTTAATCCTCCTTTTATGTCTCTATTTTTAAAATTACCCTTCAAAGCACCTCTCATTTTGCTCAATTAAATATCTAGGCATCTAATTCTTCTGTTTCCAAAAGGCTGTTGACTTTCACTCATAATGAACTATTTTGCAATTATTTTATAATTTTAAAAGTGCATATTCAGTGGGAATATTTGTAGGAAGTGCATACTTACGGGAAGCCTGTGCAGCCTGGATCCAGAGTGATTTCTGCAGGTGTTTTTGTTTTTGCTTCTGTCAGTTACCTACCGGCATTACTGGCCCAAGTTCTGACGTTTATGCTAACTTTGGCTTGTGGTTCCTGGATATAAAAATTCAAACCCAAAGCCTGTTTGTGGTGCTGGCATGATCACAGGTTTTCAGCAGAGACCTTTTTCTCTACCTGGAGTCCAACTTTCTTGCTTCTGCCCATATGTGTTTTCTTAGCCCATTTTCTTCCCAACAGTGTAGCCCTCGGAGGTTCTAGCATAAGCTTTACAGCCCAAACCCCTAGGTGATAATGGAGAGCACTCCCACACCCTCCCCTGAAGCCACAGAGCCACCTCAAAGCCTTACTCCTCTGGCCATCAGCCCCCATTTGTTTCAGGCTCTTGGGGATTTCTCTCACGGTCCACTGGATGGCTGCAACTGGAAGGCCTCCATCCTACACTTACAATTATATAAAAAGATCAGCAAGCAATGGAAAGGAACACAGACAAATGGAAGCAGATGTGTTTGAGGAGTGCATTAGAGATAAAGCCTTTCTTTTAAAATTTGCCTTTTTATTGTTGTCAATGCAACACAATTCAGGGAGAAAAAAAAAAGAGCTTCTTAAACAAATAAAACTATTAAATAAGCTGATTTTAAAAAATAGGATCAGTAGCACAGGTTTGGGGGATTAAATGTTTATTAAATCAAGCTTTTAAATTATATCCACCTACAGTCTGTAAACAAATATAGTACATGTGTAGGTAAAAGGCTCAGATTAGAGCTAGTGGAAAAACTGAAGATTCCTTTGTACAGTGGCACCTCACTACTCCCTGGGCCGATACCATGGGGCCAATGTTATAGCTAAGAGTTAAATGAAAAACCAGAAGGAGTTTAACTCAATTCCACCTGCTAGGATGGGTTTCAAGACAGATATTTATTCCACATTATAGTAGGTTGGATTATACAAGGCAACAGCGTAGTTTTTACATTCAGAGATTTGGCTGAAACAGTATAAATTAAGCTTCTCTTCTAGATGTCTCCCTCCCCTATTACCATAATTAGTAAGAAAGGTGAATTAAAATAAATGATGGACCACAGGTGGTTATAAAAATAGATAACTCGTAGAGTAATAAATATCTACAGTTAGCAAAGCACAAACTTATATAAAATTTACCTTTTTCCATATGTGCAGAATATTATAATTATGTTCAAGAGGTACAGTCAGAAGACCTCAGAGTGGTAAGAGGGCATTTATAAAGAAAAAACACTCAAGTACAAAACCCAGAGTAGGAAGCTGAATGCAGATGAGAATATACAAAAGACAAAATCCGAATTCCTCACATCTGATGATCCTACTTGACAGACACCACAATTAGCCTACAGCCCTTTATGTATCTTAAAAAGCAACACTTTGTTACCTATGTACAAACTTTTCAAAATATTAATTATGAGACAAGCAAAAATGGATTGACTTAACAGTGGCCCTAAAATCAATGAAACTTGTAGCATTTTGTGTGCTTTCATATACTTCTGTGTATAGGAGTTTTTAAAATTCCCACAAAATCTGTTCTATAATCATTTTGGGTATAGAAGGGAAAAAGTCCCAAGCTGGAAAATAAGAAAGGTCAAAATCTCAAAGTGACTGAAAATGCATGAATATGTAAGACATTCATACATTCCCTTAAACACTTATCAAGTACTATGTAAGGTAACTGCAATGCTATCCTGAAACCAATCACATTTACAAAGATACAGTAATTCCCATTCTAATTCTATAATTAAAAGCACTTAGTCCACACAATGTGCGTTTCAGCGAGGTTGACATCCACTTGGCTGTACCTCATAGTGTCACCTTAAAGCTATGTCAAAGATCTATGGCAGACCTGAACTGTAAAGGTTCAGAATGAACAACACCACAGGCAGTCATTCATCCTCATTTCTTGCAGAGAGTGAAGGGTATACTTGAGCTGTCCTAAGGTCACCTCAGCCTGGAAACTTTGGCAAGTTTCCTTGCCAAAAAAAACCCACAAAAAACCTCCATAATCTGTCTGGGACTTGCTGGGTTAAATAAACAGGTTCCACTAACACACATTCTACCCCTTCAGGAGGGGTGTACAGGTGCAGCTTTCCCCAAACTCACTGGACCTTGCCAGGGAACACCGGAACCAGCACTGGATCCCGGGACACTCGTTTCCTATGGAACATGATTTGAGAAATGCCAATCTAAAATAAATTTTCTACAGTAGTGGTTCTCAAACAGTAGCGAGCATTGAAACACATGGAAGGCATGTCAAAGCAGAGACACAATACCCCCACTTCAGAGGTCTGGGGTGGGACCCGGGAACCTGCATTTCTAAGAGACTCCAAGTGAAGCTGATGGAGTGAGGGCCACACTGGGTGATATCCTTCTAGACAAGGACCCACGCAAGCCTCAGCTGCAGGAAGCCCGCCAACAGCCTCAAGAAAGGCTGCAAATGGCATTTGCTGCAACCAATTAAGCGGGAGTTCAAACCAGCTCAGTGATGTCTGAGAGCCTCTGGCTGTGCCCCTACTCACCGGGCGACAAGGGCACAGTGACTGCACCTTAAAAGAGGAATAACAGCAGCCCCCTTTCAGGGGACCTGTGAGGCTTAAAGGAAATATTTGCACAAAAGTACGACCTGACAAAAAGCATCATACAAGTGTCATTAATCAGAAGAATGTGTCAGTCACAGCAGAAAAATCCCAGATGAGTTTTCTGTCTTCTGCCACTGCTGAGCCTTTATGAAAGCACATTCTGGTAGCTAATGAAGAGAAAAGAGGCTAAAAATGCAGAAAACTGCAGTGAGAGGAAAATCTATGAGTGGATTACCTAATTAAAAATAAGTAATTGTTAAAAAAAAAAAAAGATCAACCCACAATCGAAGTAGTTCATTATGTTGGCTTTGAGATAGTGTTTAAAAGTTACAGTATGTTGATCTTTGAACTCACTCACTCATCCACTTTACCATGTTAATGTTGGTTAAATTTTAACCTCAAGAGAATGAGAGAAAAAGAAATTCCTTCACTGGAATACATAGGAATTAGATCCAAAACTTTTATCTGCGATAGTTCCAATCTGATAAACTACCACAGTGGGAAAATTTCAAAAGTGATTTTTAAAAAGGGCCTTTAATTTTGGTTCATAGAAACATCCACAGAATGAAAAAGGAACACACACTCACACGTTCATATACGTGCGTCTAGATGTTGCCCGGTAACATCTTAGCTAATGAACTTCATTTCGCAATTCAAAAATGAACCTGTAAAAATTCATACACATCCATGATGGGATTACGGTCACGCAAACATCTTGTTGCCAAGTCCCGGTTTCCATCTGAATCCAAATGACTGATCGGAAAGGCAGGCCTTTCCCTGACAGGTGGCAAGATTCACTTTATGTATGCTCTGGATGGCTCTGGAGACAAGACAACATCTCTTGAACGGGCCTGCCTTCGTAGCAGATCTGGTACACCGCAGTGAACAATGGAAACCTGGTCGAGGGGACAGGAAAAGACAAGTTAAGCCGTCTGGTCTACCTCACAGAACCAACTAGTCTTTCTCTCCCGCCTAACGGACTGCAGACTAGCATATGCTAGTATTGGAAAACAAAGCGACCGCCTTCACGTCCCTCCATTACTTGGTCTGCAGAGAGCCTCTGCACGGTGGCTGTAAGAACTTGGTACAACCTAAACCATCCCCTGCCTCGTTGTTTGGAGTGCGCTGTCTACACTCACATCCCAGGGTAGTCTTTACAGGGTGATCTGTGGTCAATGACATCAAGAGTTGTGGCTCAGGCTCTTGGCCAAATCTAGAATGAATCCAAGTTTTTGTCACTATTTTAAAAGGTTGGAGAATAAATTTTTAAATCACAGGGAGGTACTTCTCTTGCTGCTCCAAAATCAATCATCCAAGAATGAAGATGAGGCAGCCCACACAGCACCATAAATAATGCAGGCCTGGAACATTCTCAAAAGAATCAACGTGGGGACCCACAATTAGCGAAGTGCTGATCTCACGTTGGAAGTGGGGTTTATTCTGCCTTTTCTTCCAAGATGCGAGCACAGGTATAAATGAAAGTTTGAAATGGGTGAGGGCACGAAGGAGTGGGCTAATACTCCACCGTAAGAAAAGATAGCGTTATCCCAGGGCACTGCTGGCTCAGCAAGTTATTATTTATTTATTTTTTATGGCAAAAATCACTAAGGAAATCACTTTATAATTTCAATCAGGCTTTTAAACACACACACATACACACACAGCCTAAAGTGAGCTTGAAAGAATTCCCAGGAATCTTCAAATCCATTCTGAAAATTATCTAGTTAAGCATCCTATAATGACAATGTAATTTAAGAACAGCAAACAGGGCTGATTAGTTATATGTCTTTACGACAGTCTGTCACTGTGGGTTTTTTGAGGTTCAGAATGTTCTGGGGGTTTTTTGGAGTCAGGTAGAGAATCAAATCTGACTCCACAGCCTATTAACTTTGGGCAAGTTTCACAAGCCCTCTGACCCTGTTGCTCATCTGCAAAATGGGGCTGGACACTCAAGATTATTGTAGTAACTGACTTAAACGTGTAAGGTGGACAGTACGACACATGACATACGGTGGATGTGCAATAAATAAACAGCTTATAAATGCAGCCACAGGGTGGCCACTGGGTTCCAGACTGTTCGAGAGGACAGGGCCCAAGCCTAGTTTGTTCACCTCCGCATCAGCACAGCCTGGCCCAGTGCAGGCAAGGGGCAGGTGCTCAGTGAGTTATTTGTTGAATAAATTCTTGTAAATGGGAGTTAGAGCCTGGAGATTTCAACCCTTTCCATGGCTTAGTTTTCCTCTTCCTAAGATGAGAACAACTTGTATGTCCCTCAAGCAGGGTGGCAGGTTGTAAGTGGCCAACCGAAACCATTCCCAACCCCCTTCTCTCCTTATCGAGATTGGAAATAGCCTAAGGCTCACTTTCTCAGCCTTTCTTTCACCTAGAATTGGCCCAGTAAGTAATTTCTAGCCAGCAAGACACAATACATCTGGGAGAGTTTCTGGGGAAGATCTTTCTCTCCTTGAGAGGCACTGGAGGAAAAATCTGTTACCCAGACTGCCCTTGCTCCCTGCCCCTGAGTGCAGTTGTGTACGTGATGCTTGGAGCTGCTGGCGCCATCTTGAGGCTTTGAGGGAAGGTTAACAAGATCACTAAGATGCTAATCCAGAGGCACTGAGCCAACACCAATAATGTCCACCTCCAGATTCTCTGTTACACGAGAAAAATAACCCTACTGTTCAAGGCATTTTAACTAGGCACTGCTCTTAAAGCCAAGAGCAATTTTCATGACCAGCCATTTCCAAAATGTGTTCTGTAGACGAGGTGTTAACAAGTGATACAGAGGCAGGGAGAGGGGGGATTTCTATCAATAAGTAATTTATTTAACCCTCACAACTGCCCTATGAGGTAGATAATATTATCTCCACTCTATAGATGAGGAAACTGAGGCACAGTTTCTGACTTTGTAGCCAACACTCAACCACTAGGTTATAATGCCCGTCTAAATGCTATTTTCTAAATTTTAAAATGCTACAAAGCCAATTAGATCAGTTTGGGGAACTCTCTAAAGAAGGTGAGAAGTGAAAGGAGGACAAGGAAACCATAAACAGAATGAAAAGACAACCTAGTGGATGGGAGAAGATATTTGCAAATGGTATGACCAATAAGGGGTTAATATCCAACATGTATAAACAGCTCATACAACTCAACAACAAGAAAACAAACAACCCGATTAAAAAGAGGGCAGAAGAAGTGAATATACATTTTTCCAAAGAGGAGATGCAGATGGCCAACAGGCACATGAAAAGATGCTCAATCATCAGGGAAATGCAAATCAAAACCACCGTGAGATATCACTTCACACCTGTCAGAATGGCCATCATCAAAAGGAACACAAATAACAAATGTTGGCCAGGACGTGGAAAAAATTTACAGTCCTATAGGTGGGAATGTAAATTGGTGGAGCCACTGTGGAAAACAGTATGGAGGTTTCCCAAAACACTAAAAACAGAACTACCATACGACCCAGCAATCCCACTACTGGGCATATATCTGAAAAAAACAAAAGCACTAATTTGAAAAGATACATGCACCCCAATATTCATAGCAGCATTATTTACAATTGCCAACATATGGAAGCAACCTAAATGGTCATCAACAGATGAATGGATAAAGAAGATGTGGTATATATAAACAATGGAATACTACTCAACCATAAAAAAGAATGAAATGTTGCCATTTGCAGCAAATGGACTCGGAGGGTATTATGCTAAGTGAAATAAGTCAGAGAAAGACAAATACTGTACCATATCACTTATTTGTAGAATCTAAAAAATACAACAAACAAGTGAATATAACAAAGAAAGAAGCAGACTCACAGATACAGAGAACAAACTAGTGGTTACCAGCGAGGACGAGGAGAGGGAAGGGGGGAGGGGCAATACAGGAGTGGGAGAACAGGAGGTACAAACTATTATGTATAAAATAAGCTACATGCATATATTTTATAACATGAGGAATATAACCAATATTTTATAATAACTGTAAATGGAGTATAACCTTTAAAAATTGTGATTCACTATATTGTACACCTGTAGCATATAATATTGCACAGCAAAAATACTTCCCAAAAAATAAATATTTTTTTTCAAAAAGTGAAAGGACAAAAGATAATATTTTATTAAAAAATGGGCATAAACCAAATAAATCAGCTATCCTACTAATGGATACTGAGGGCTTAGATGTGTCAGGCCTCAATCATGAGCCGGGATGTGCAGTATTGTAAATGAGGCCCCAGCCCTCAAGGAGCTTACAACACTGTTATGGGCTGATTGTACTCCTCCCCCAAATTCACCCAATGCCCCAGCCCCTCAGAATGACTATATTTGGAGACAGGGCACTGAAGGAGGTAATTAAGTGAAAAGGGTTCATTAAGATGGACCATGGGACTTTCCCAGCAGTCCAGTAGTTAAGACTCTGCCTTCCAATGCAGGAGGCTCGGGTTCGATCCCTGGTCAGGGAACTAAGATACCACACGCCGGGTAGTGTGGCCAAAAAAAAAAAAGATGGGCCCTAAACCAATAGGGCTGCAGTCCTCATAAGAAAAGGAGACTAGGACTCAGACGTACACAGAGGGGAGACCACGAGAAGACGCGGGGAGAAGAGGCTTCAGAGAGGTCAACCCTGCCGACACCTTCGATTTCTGTCCTCTATAACTGTGAGAAACAAATTTCTGTTGTGTGAGCCACTCTGTCTGTGGCATTTTGCTGTGGCAGCCCAAGCAGACTAATACAAACACCTGATACTCACACATGGTCATAAAGACACAGGCACAAGGACGTTAAATAAAGCAAATTTCACAACAACAGAAAAACCCCAACAATGTCTATTAATGTCTTAACGTCTATCAAGAGAAGATTGGTTAATAAATAAACTGAGGTTCTCCCACACCATGGAATGTTCTGCAGCCATTAAATGAGACCTCTAGGTGCAGATGTGGAATGATTTTCAAAATATATCCTAGGGGACTTCCCTGGCGGTCCAGTGGTTAAGACTCCACACTTCCAATGTAGGGGGCACAGGTTCGATCCCAGGTTGGGGAACTAAGATCCCACATGCTGCATGGCGAAGCCAAAAAAAAAAAAAAAAAAATTCTGAAGTGATGAAAAGGGACAAAGCAGACTGTGGAGTTCGTTACCCATCACACAAACAAAAGGGCCATGTGGAAAGTTCACCAAACCCTGAGAAATCCACCTCCATCTGGGGTAGGGATCAGGACCCACTTTAACCTGTGTGCCTTTTTGTAGGACTTTAATTTTTTTTTCTTCCAAAAGCATGTGCCCCCCGTGCCCAAATTTGAAAAATAGAAGTAAAATTGTAAGTTTATGCAATAAGTCCATAGCACATTAGCAGCAACAGTTTCTAAACCAGGGGTTGGCAAACCATGGCCTGAGAAGCAAGTCTGGCCTGTGACTTGTTTCTGTGCCGCCTGTAGGCTAAGAATCATTTTTACCTTTTTAAAGAGCTATGAACAGAAACAAAGACTATAGGGCAGAGTCCTGTATGTGGTCTACAAAGATGAAATCTTTGTTATGTGATTCTTTACAGAGAAAGTTTGCCGACTGCTGCTCTAAACAGTAAGTTCAAAGCAGGGAAAATGATTTGTATCTGGAGGATACGAAAGAGGTTCTCTGAGGACAGACCTGGCTTGCCTTGTGGGCGGTGATGGTTGAGATGCTCATAAGGGGGTGTCCAGGCAGGCCAAACCACAGGACAGATGCACACAGGAGTCTGAGAAGGAGGCGGTTGGGGCCAAGGGAGGTCCGCTTCCACTAACGCAGGGGTCACAGGACACAGTTAGAAACAAAGTTGGTACTCAACTGAGATGCCAACCTAAGGCCTGTGGACCTCCTTCTCTAAGAGCAGGAGGCCTCTGAGTTAGAGGTGACCACAGCAGTCATCTGGTCTACCACTTTGACTTTGTGGATAAACAGCACAGAGTAGCTAAAAACATGACCTGCCCAAGACCACACAGCTAATGAGACACAAGGCCACTGGCCTCCTGCTCAGCGCTCTTTCTATAGCAGGGAAGGGAGAAGGAAATGGAGGAAGACCAGCATGGTGATGGCTGGAATGGAAAAGAAAGAAATCCAGGTAAGCGGCGGTGCGAAGGGAGAATAGCAGGACTTGGCTCTACTTGTGCCACTGGGGGCAGGCGCAGTGGGGGATGGGCCCATGGGACTCGACACGAGGCCTGGGAGAAGGGCAGGTGCCCCTCAATCCAGCAGTGACCTCACTAAGCACAGGGATGGCTGGGTCAATTTCTAATCAGAAGAAAATGGGACATGACTGTGGAGAGGCGGGTTTCTCCTGTTTGGTTACACTTGCTTTTAAACAGGCAGGTACTGATCCCAGAACACCTGTTCCAGCCTGTATCCTCCAGCAGTTAGACAACACACAGACTCACACCAGCCAATGTGTCAACTCATAGAATCCTATCAAAGGGCAGGACCCTATCCTATCTGTGTACTACTGTGGGATCCTAGGACTCTATCTTGGTTGCACACAGATGCCACTTTAAAACTGTGATTGGGAGAGACTCACCATCATCAAACACCCAGGTATTTTTTTAAGACTTAAAACAAAATTTCCTGATAAAGACTTAATGGTCATTAAAGTAGCCCCAATCACACACAAACCCATCAGTGTCTGCTGTTAAATAGGTAAGGAAAACCATGCATATCATGGGTATTTTCCTTTTAATCATGATTAAAAGGTAGTTCTCCTCCTCCAAGGCTTGTTTATGACTCCCCCCTCTGCCCGGCTGGCATTGAAAGCCGTTTCAAAAAAAATCAAATGCAAATCAAGGAAGGAAGACAAATGTTCTGTTGTCCCTCATTTCTAACTTCCAATAGGGAACTGGACGGCTGAACAAGGGGGAGAGCTGGATGCAGGCGGCGGGGTCAAGATGCAGGTGCTTGGGACCAGCAGCATCTAGACTGACCTGTAGAGGGTAAGGGACCTGATAGCAGACCCGTGACCCACCTCCCGGTGCAGAGAAGTGCACGCTGGGGACCAGCTCCCTACTCTCCCAGGCACCCACCTCTCCAGACTATTACAGGAGAGTTAAGGACGCCCAGGATGTGGCACACAAGCATTTACTGGGTGGTGTGGTGGCATCGTGATTACGGAGACAGGCTTAGCAAATCAACAAGAGGAAGGGCTGGGGCAGCCTCAGACGCTGGGCAGCTTCTGTGGGACTACCGGGCTTCCTCCCTCCATCCCGCAGCAGAGCAAGCTGATCCAAGCCACCTCTAACATGTGACCCGCCTGGACGGGCAGCGGAGGATGGGTGGGGAGACTACAAGGCTGCTCATCACACCTTAAACGGGGCATCTCCAGTGCTGGAGTCCTGGGGGCAACTTGTCCTTCCTTCTTTTCTGAATTGTCTGACATTTCATTAACAAGGCTATGTCTTTTTATTAAAAGGACAAAGTAATCTTTTTTTTTTTAATTTAAAATGTATGTCATGTAGCTCTTACCAAACACCCTGCAGGACAAGCCAGAATCTCAAACTTCCTATTTTGTACTATGCCCTACAGCGCTGAGCCTCCCTCCCTCGTTTCGTGTTTTGTGTAAATGCTTATTTTCAGGGCAGGCAGATGTTTCCTGTCACACAAAGGATGGAACTAATCCAGTAACTTTCTGCACACACTCATCAAACGCCTGTGCTCACACGCTGACCAGGCTGGGGGTCGTGAGCAAGAGGGAAGATGATGGCCGCTCCTCTGGCCTCGTGGACACTGGGACACTTACTTGTCGAGCAGCCCCTTCTTTTTGAGTATGCGGTACACCTCGGCCGAAGTTTGAGGTCCTTGCAGCTTCTGCCCATTCAGCATCTCCTTCTCCAATTCTTCGATGGTCTTAAAAACAAAGGATGAAAACAATCTCCTGTAAAATCTAGAGCATCACTTATTTTAAGAGCAGAGTGGGGGAGGAGAGCTGCAAGCCAAGAAAAGATAACGACATACAAGGCAGAGGGTGTAGGACTGAAGTGCTTTTAAGCAAAGGCAGAGGGCGGTTAGCAGGACAAGCCCAGCACACACAGCCTCCACCCCCAGGACAGCGGCTCTCCCCAGCCCGGGATCCCACGCCGGGGGCTACCTTTCCGGTCCTGGCAAAGGCCTCGGCCACCCTGCGGTTCCGGCCCCCATAGCAGGTGGTGATCAGATCAGCCACGCCGCAGCTCTCCAGGAATGTGGCCGTGGACACTTGGCCCTTGCAGAAGAACCTGGCAAAGGCGATCATTTCCATGAGCCCCAGGCGGATGACAGCGGCTTTGGTGTTGTCGCCACAGCGGAGGCCGTCGCAGAACCCGGCTCCCACGGCCACGATGTTCTACAAAGGAGACAAGAAGCCTGGGGATGCCGTCACATGCCCGCTGGGGGAGAGAATGCAGGGAAGGCAGGGACACTGGCTCCCCTCGGTCCCACACGACCCAGGGTTCTTTTTTTTTTTTTTTTTTAACATTTATTTATTTATTTGTTTGTGCTGGGTCTTAGTTGCAGCATGCGGGATCTTCGTTGCTGCGTGCGGGATCTTTTAGTTCCAGCATGCGGGATCTAGTTCCCCGACCAGGGATCGAACCCAGGCCCCCCGCACTGGGAGCTCAGAGTCTTAACCACTGGACCACTAGGGAAGTCCCACGACCTGGGGTTCTGCTTTTGTACCCGTGAGAGAGAGAGAGTAGAAAGAAGGGACCAGGCTCCCATATTCCCACACCTGTGCTCAGAGGGAGGCATCAGCCAGAATGGGAACGGTGGATGGGAGTCTCTGGTCAAATACTGCTAGAACAAACGGCTTTTTTTTTTTTCTTTTATAGTTGAATAAATCAAATGCTTTATTCAACTATAACATTCACAGAAAAGTAGTCAAATCGTTAAGTGCACAGCTTGATGAATTTTCACAAACCAGACACACCTGTGTAACCAGCACCCTGATCAAGGAGTAGAACGTAACCAGTGCCCCAGGAAGCCCCCTCTGACCTTCCCCTGGTCACCCCTGCACCAAAGGTAACCTCTCTCCTGACTTCTAATGGCACAGGTTTACTACTTTCCTTGTCCTTAAACTTTATATGAATAGAATCATACAGGGTGTAATCCTTCGTGTCTATCTTCTCTGTCTCAATTTGACATCACATTTGTGAGCTTCAGCCGTATTTTTACACATAACATTTAGCATTTATTTTCATTGCTACGTTATATTCCACTGTGCAAATATACTGCAATTTATCTGTTCTGTTGATTGGCATTGGGGTAGTTTCCAGTTTGGAGCCATTACAAATGGCTCTGCTGTGACACCTGGTACATGACCTCTGGTGACCGTGAGCAGGCATTTCTGTTGGGAGCGTACCTGGGTCAGAAGTGCTGCGTGATGATGAGTGCATACGTGCAGATCAAGTTTCCGCCTTTTGTTTCATTTAATAATCCCTGGGATTTCCCTGGTGGCGCAGTGGTTAAGAATCCACCTGCCAATGCAGGGGACACGGGTTTGATCTCTGGTCTGGGAAGATCCCACATGCCACGGAGCAACTAAGCCCGCGTGCCCCAACTACTGACCCTGTGCTCTAGAGCCCGCAAGCCACACTACTGAGCCTGCGTGCCACAACTACTGAAGCCCGCGCACCTAGAGCCCGTGACCCGCAACAAGAGAAGCCACTGCAATGAGAAGCCCGCACGCTGCAACGAAGACCCAACTCAGCCAAAAATAAGTAAGTAAATAAATTTAATAATCCCTAAATGAGCATTTCTGAAGCGCTGGGTTGTTGCATGGCTCTATGCTGGACACCAGGCAGATCAGACATAGACTTGCCTCTTCAGAAGCTGATAACCTAGTTCGGGGGTCAGCAAATTAGGGTCAAGTGTTATAAGTAACGTTGTACTGGAAACCAGGAACCCCCGTTCAGTTACACACTGTCTGTGGTTGCCTGTGTGCTGTCAACAGATCTGAGTAGTTGTGCAGAGACCTGTAAGGTCTGCAAAGCCCACATTTTCTAACGAGCTCTTCTGGAAAAAGTTTGCCACCCCCAACTTAGCAGGAAAATAAAACCTGTGCACAAATCACAATGATGCTCAGCAGAAAGCGATATTACGTAAGAGGTACTGAAGGCTGGGTCTCATTTCAACCCATGTGTACTGAGCGTGCACTGTGGGAAGCCCCGCTGGACCCTGGAGGGGCTGAGGGTGCCCTCAGGGGGTGGGGGGCTGCAAAGATAGAATTAGACACAGGGCGTCCTCAAGGAGTTGACAATATCACTGGGAAAAGACATAGAAAAGCACATCATGAGACAGAAGGACGAGATTGTGCGGAGAAGCTTCATTTCAAAGCAGGGAAGCCTGCATGGAGGAAGTGGCATCTGAACTGGGTCTCAAATCCTATGTAAAACCAGACAATCACATATGCCAAGTAATGCCTGAGTGGAGGTGACGGGGGGTGGCGGTGGGGGGTGGACTTGTTTGGGACACCAGTCAACCCTCAGGTTCCCAGCTCTTTCCATGTTACCAGCTCCCTCTCCAAAAGCACTCAATGCAGGAAAAAATGCAAGTATTCTGCCTCTGTCTAACCATACAAGCATTTTGTCATAATACCTGATGCCTGTATATGGATTTGTGCCTTAAGAGATCTTAAACTATGAAGCCAGTTAGTAACTGAGAAATAAGCTAAAATAAAATAAGTGCATTTCTTCCTCACTCCCCCTAATTTTTTAAAATTAAAGACAGAACATTTTTAAAAACATTCAGAACTATAAAATCTGAGGGATAAGGTAGAAAATGGAATGACCCGGGGAGGAAAAACGTCTTCTCTGGTTGATATGCAGTTTTTTATAAAACAGATCAAACACAGCACTGATGTGGCCAGGCTCACCCTGACAGGATGTGGCCACTTCAGATGAAAAAGTTCCCGTGAGCCCTCTAGAAGCTTCGGTGGGCTTCCAACAGAGCAGGACCCTCTACTGGCTCCCTGGGTGGCGGCAGATGAAGACGGCTGAATGAGGGACCAGAAGGCAGGGGCCCTAAATGAACCTTCCCTTCCTCAGCAATCACATCAGGCCTTACTCTGGTTCTGGCTATTCCTCTGCAAAGGCCAGGATCCACGCAGACCCCGGCTCGTACAGCTGCAGGCAGAGCTGAGGAATCCAGCCTCCTGACCCGGGAGCATGTTTTCATAAGGTATCACCTCTGCCTGTACCTGTGAGCTTCTCCAGTCCTTCCCACCACACAGGCAATGCAGACTGTAGCTCTCAGCAGCTCCCTGACGACAACCACCAGCCCCAAGCACCTGCTGCATGTGCACAGGGATGGGGGGAGGGCGATTCCTGGCTGGGCGCGCTTGGCGTCTGGCAGCATCACGTGCGGAGGAGAGGGGAGAGGCAGAGTGAAGGAGCTGGAGAGATGCTGACGGGCGAACTGGGATCCATTCTGCGGCTCTGCCCCAGAGCCGCTGAGTTGGGATGGAACAGCCGGACCTTTTAGATGGGACACTGTGCAGAGACCAGGAGCGAGAACACCCAAGGCTGGGCCCAGACAGGCCCAGTCACCCCTCCTGGCATAGCAGCCAAACCGAGGAAGCGCATAGGGAGATACGAGGGGCACACGCATGACATCCAGAGGGCTTCTGGTTCTCAGTCTGCCTTGTCACTGTGTGACCTTGGGATAATCACTCCACCTGTCTGAGCCTTCTTGGCCTTGGTTGTTAAATTCAGGGCTTGGACGAGATCTCTCAAGGCTCTTCTGGTGGTGACATTCCTCCAGGGAAGCTGGCTCAGTTGTGACCTGCCCTGGGACTGCAGACAGTGGGACAGCCCTGGGGCAACAGAGAGACACCTAAAGACGTGCAGAGGGACTGACCACAGAGACCACGAAGCCAACTGTTGGTGAGCCCACCAAATGGTTTTATCGAAGTTACTATGGCAACACGTCAAGGCCTAGCTTCCAAATGGTTAGATTGTGGAAATGGCTCTCTGATGCCTCCTGGGCTGTGTCCCTGTGCCCACCCCCACCTCCTCACAACGTGACCCACTCTGGAGGTCACTTGACAAACCAATCCCAGCCAACGTCTACAGACTGGATGGGACATAACACGGACTTCCTTTCAACAAGGGGCTCCTACGGATTATTTACGAAGTGCCTACAGTGAGCCCACCAGGCCACTGCACACACAGTCTCATCCGTATTCTCATGGCAACCCCGGCAAGTGTGTGCCTGTCCCCCTGGCTGGCTCACCGAGGGTCAACGGCTTGCCAAGAACGCCCGGCTGGTAAGTGATGCACGTGGGACACGCCCCCGGTGCCTGGCTCCACGGGCCCACTGTTCCCTGTCCCCTGCTGCTTCCATGGTATGGCAAACGTGGCCTGGCCACTCCCACCCCTCTCTGGGTCCAAGAGACCTTCCTGAGACCTCTGCAACCAGATATCAAAGAGGACTGCCTCTTGGGCCTGCATGGAGGCTCAGGAGGCAAAAGCGGGAGGCCTAGGAGGAGAAGAGATTTACGGGAAAGAATAATAAAAATAACAACAAAAGTTAACCTTATTGATACGGGGAGGGGGAAGGGTAAGCTGGGACGAAGTGAGAGAGTGGCATGGACATATATACACTACCAAATGTAAAATAGATAGCTAGTGGGAAGCAGCTGCATAGCACAAGGAGATCAGCTCGGTGCTTTGTGACCACCTAGAGGGGTGGGATAGGGAGGGTGGGAGGCAGACGCAACAGGGAGGAGATATGGGGATATATGTATATGTGTAGCTGATTCACTTTGTTATACAGCAGAAACTAACACACCATTATAAAGCAGTTATACTCCAATAAAGATGTTAAAAAAAAAAGTTAACCTTACTGAACTGTTTCTAAGTGCTTCATATATTATTAACTGATTTAATCTTCACAACGTTCCTACAAGGCAGGTCCTATTACTACAAACAGTGAGAGGCAAGGAAACTCAGGCACCCGGGGTAAGTAGCCCACCCAAGGTTGTACAGTCAGGACCAGGAGAGCTGGGTTTCGAGCCCTGGCAGCCCAGCTCCCTAGTTCTCTCCAGGGAACAGATCACACAAGGCTGCTCCAGGCCAGTGAGTGGAAGGCACAGAGGGGCCAGCTCAGTAGAGTTGACCCCATCCAACAGAAAAGACCAAAGCAAAGGGAGTGAGCTCTCAGTCACTGGAAGTATCCAAGCAGGAGCTGTAATGCATGAGCCCTGAGCTCCAACGCAGTGCTTCTAACCTTCTATGTCACTGCGCTCAGAGAAAAGGCAGAGGAGGGTGCCCGTGGCCCAGGGGCACACAGGTTGGGAACACCTCCCAGTTTGCCCTGGATGTCTGGCCTCCCCACCACGGGGAGGAGGGGCCACTGCAGAGTCAACCCCTCCCGTCTAAGGGGACCCTGGGCCAGTTTAATCACCATATGATGCATCCTGAAATCCTCACTCTCTCACCTACCACTTATCACTGTCAAAAGAAAAATAAACACACTGAGCTGGTCAGATCATGTCTGAATAGCACCCGAACAGATGTCCTCTGAGATCGCTCAGCTGTGAAATTTATCACTATCCGCTGGGCATTTAAATCTGCTTTAAACTATTCATGTGAATAGTGAAAATTTATTCATTATTTTAAACACAGAGCTAAAAATACCATGATTTTCAGAAGACAGGCGTCCTTAAGCCGCTGCCCATTTCCCGGGTGATAGCAATACTCAGAGGCAATCATCCTCCGCGAAGTGCGGTCTCTGCAGTCCTGAATTGGGGCAGGTTGGATAGGGCTCAGTTTCTTTCGCTCCCACCCTCCCACAAAAAGACTACAAAACTGGAGGAGCAGCCCATGTGACCCACAGTTTATGCAAACACTATCACCACCTAGGGAGAATGGTCCTGCTGAAACCCAAGTCAGTATTTTCTGTAAGTCCAACAACCCGCCTGACTCTTCCTGAGGCCACCTCCGAGTGCATCTGACCTCGCGGAAACCTGAAAAGTGTAGGCTAACTACACCGAGGTACCACGTATGGTTTGCAGGTTGGGTACTGTGTAAGGCCACCTGGCTGAGATGTCTAGGAGGCCCAAGGTCAAGCCCACGCTCAGCCCACCAGGCTGCACACCCTGATGAGAAGCTGCCTTAGTGACAGCAGTGTTGTCCAGCAGAAGTTTCTGTGATGACGTAAATGTCTGCTATCTGCTCGTCCAACAGAGTAGCCACTGGCTGCTGAGACTCAAGACTAATGTGGCTACTGAGTCTCCGAAATGGGGCTACTGTGACTCAGAAACTGAATTTTGAATTTTTTAAAAAGTTTTAATTAATTTGCATGTAAATGCACACAGCCACATGCGGCCCTGGCTGAGACTGTGCACCAGGCTGTGGCCCACAGTACATTCATCACAGCCAAAGCCCTGGAGGAAACCTACACGCCCAGCAATTAGGGTGGTGAGCCTCACCACAGACAACCCTACAAAGAATGTTGAGCCTCTGTGGCACAGGTAATGGGTGTATCTCCCAATCTACTCTCCTCTTCTTCCTGAGTCCTAGAGTTCCTGATTTTCATGCAAGTTTATGGCTACCCAGAGAGAGGGGGAAATTTCCCAACCTCCCCTGCAGCAGGTATATTCACACAAGTAAGTACTAACTGCCCATTAAGATGAAGCCAAAGTGTTACACTGTGACTCCCAGAACCTGCCTTAAAAGACAGCTGCCACATGCCCTTTATCCTTTTTTTCACCCTGCTGCCTGGAAGGCAGATGTGATGGTTGGAGCTCTGGTCACCATCTTGGAACACAAGTACAAGAGCCATACCTCGTGAGCTGGAAGGAGCCTGGGTCCCTGAGAATTCGGTGGAATGGAGTTGTCATATGGATTCAGGATTTTTACACAAGAAAGAAATAAACTTCTACCTTGTTTAGCCACTTTTTTTTTTAAATTGTTTGTGAAACTAAATCTGGTTTTAATGCACAGGTTTTATTATTTATTTATTTATTTATATAAATTTATTTATTTTTTATTTTTGGCTGTGTTGGGTCTTTGTTACTGCACTTAGGTTTTCTCTAGTTGCGGTGAGCGGGGGCTACTCCTAGTTGCAGTGCGCGGACTAACTGCGGTGGCTTCTCTTGTTGTGGAGCGCAGGCTCTAGGCGCGGGCTTCAGTAGTTGTGGCGCACGGGCTCAGTAGTGGCGCACGGGCTTAGCTGCTCTGTGGCACGTGGGATCTTCCTGGACCAGGGCTCGATCCCGTGTCCCTTGCATTGGCAGGTGGATTCCTAACCACTATACCACCAGGGAAGTCCCAGTCACTATTATTTTGGGTGTCTGTTAATGAAACTTAATCCTGATAAAGTTTTTATTAAAAATAACATAGGTTGAGGACTTCCCTGGTGGCGCAGTGGTTAAGAATCTGCCTGCCAATGCAAGGGATACAGGTTCGAGCCCTGGTCCGGGAAGATCCCACATGCCGCGGAGCAACTAAGCCCGTGTGCCACTACTGAGCCCGCGCACCACAATTACTGAGCCCGCGTGCCACAACTACTGAAGCTCGCATGCCTAGAGCCCGTGCTCCACAACAAGAGAAGTCATCGCAATAAGCCTGCACACTGCAATGAAGAGTAGCCCCCGCTCGCCACAACTAGAGAAAGCCCTCGTGCAGCAACAAAGACCCAAAGCAGCCAAAAATAAACAAATTAATTAATTAAATAAAAAAGAAAACATAGGTTGAGCTGTACACTTACGGTTTCTGTACTTTTCTATATGAAGTACCTCTTAAACTTCACATTAAAACAAAAATTCACTGCTAGTGAAAGAAGCCAGACACAGAAGAGTACATATTGCACAACTCCATTATAAAAATTCTATAGTGTACAAAAGCAGATCAGTGGCTGCTGGCTTGGGAGAGAGGGGTGAACTATAAAAAGACATATACGTGGGCTTCCCTGGTGGCACAGTGGTTAAGAATCTGCCTGCCAATGCAGGGGACACAGGTAAGCCCTGATCCAGGAAGATCGCACACGCTGCGGAGCAACTAAGCCCGTGTGCCACAACTACTGAGCCTGTGCGCCACAACTAGTGAAGCCCACGTGCCTAGAGCCCATGCTCCGCAACAAGAGAAGCCACTGCAATGAGAAGCCCACGCACCACAACGAAGAGAAGCCCCCGTTCGCGGCAACTAGAGAAAGCCCACGCGTAGCAAGAAAGACCCAACGCAGCCAAAAATAAATAAATAAATTTACAAAAAAAAGACATACAGAATTGTTTGGGGTGATGGAAATGTTCTGTATTGTGGTGATGATTTTCAGGGTATATACACCCAACTGTTAAAACCCACTGCATTATATATTTAACTGGATGCAGTTTAATATACACAAATTATGCCTAAATAAAGTTGATATTTAAAAAGGAATACTCCCGTAGTGATTAAGAGATTAATGTAGCTAAGAGGTGAAGGACATTCTGAAGCAGTAAGATGCACTGGTACAACATGATTTTGCATTTTGAATTTTCTTTTTCTTTTATCCTTGTAAGGAGCTGTTATCTTTCTTCCTCTTTTTTTTTTTTTTTTGGTAAGTCAAATGCCCTCATGCTTTTGAGCACAAAAAAAGTGTACTTCAAAAATTTTTTTAGGGCTTCCCTGGTGGCGCAGTGGTTGAGAATCTGCCTGCCAATGCAGGGGACATGGGTTCGAGCCCTGGTCTGGATTCCACATGCCGCGGAGCAACTAGGCCCGTGAGCCACAATTACTGAGCCTGTGCGTCTGGAGCCTGTGCTCCGCAACAAGAGAGGCCACGATAATGAGAGGCCCGCGCACCATGATGAAGAGTGGCCCCCACTTGCCGCAACTAGAGAAAGCCCTCGCACAGAAACGAAGACCCAACACAGCCATAAGTAAATTAATTAATTAAAAAAAAAATTTTTTTTAGTGTGGAGAAGACTACTAAAGGTTGTTAATGTGGAAAAAGTAAAACATACAAAAAAGAATGCATATATGTGTGTAACTGGATCACTCTGTCATGCAGAAATTAACACAACATTGTAAACCAACTATACTTCAATAAAATAAATTTTTTTTAAAAAGTAAAACAAACTGTTTGAACAGTAAGATCCAGTTTTTGTTTTTTTTTTGTTTTTTTTAATTAATTAATTAATTAATTAATTAATTAATTTATTTATGGCTGTGTTGGGTCTTAGTTTCTGTGCGAGGGCTTTCTCCAGCTGCGGCAAGCGGGGGCCACTCTTCATCGTGGTGCGCGGGCCTCTCACTGTCACGGCCTCTCCTGTTGCGGAGCACAGGCTCCAGATGCGCAGGCTCAGTAGCTGTGGCTCACAGGCCCAGTTGCTCCGCGGCATGTGGGATCTTCCCAGACCAGGGCTCGAACCCATGTCCCCTGCATTGGCAGGCAGACTCTCAACCACTGCGCCACCAGGGAAGCCCCAGTTTTTGTTTTAAAAAGGGAACCTACACAAATGTGTACTTGCTAAAAAGACTGGCAAGGGAGACAACAAACATTAATAGTGATTATCTCAGGATGTAGGGATTGTCTATCAGTCATTTTCACTTTCCTCTCTACACCTCTCTGTAGTGTGAAACTACCTTTTATAATCAGGAGGAAAACAACAAAATGATTAATTATGTAATCAAAGAAACACATGCCCATCTGCCCCGGTTGGGCAGGCTCTAGCAAGGGAGGGCTTCATTTCATTCAACTGCCCGGACACCAAACAGAAAGGTCAGGTCGTCCAGAGTAACCAAAGAACACCGGACTGAATCCTAAAATCCAGGATCACATTCTGACTGTGCTAATATTTGCTAAGTTTGAGTCATTTACTCTTTATTTTTTTTAAAATTTAATTTTTTCATACAGCCGGTTGAGTCATTTACTCTTTGGCTCTCTCATCTCCTTATCTGTCCAATGGGATGGTTAGACTCAATTACTGCCAAAGCACCTGTTTCTCAGTTTTCAAAACTCCCAGCTCTGATGCAAGCCGGCACCAATGATGGTAACTGATTCTGTTTTAAAGGAAAGCCAGGGGAAGGATGATAAATGGTCCTCAACCCCCATCTGCCTCCACCCCCCAAGAACCACTCTATCATGGGTAGCAGGAGGCTTCCTGCCAACAGACATGAAAAGCCATGCTCAGTTCAGACACAGGACCAGCATGTGGTCCCATCAGCAGAAACTTCTCCAGAGCCCTCAATCTAGAATCTTTCTTCTCCCCCTGCTCCTTTGTTCTGGGCGGGTTCTCACAGCTTCCCCATCCACCACGGAAAATAACCCAGTCACTTTGAGACAGCTTTGGAGCACACAGACCATGCTGAGCAATTAGGCCTTCATGGTGCCACTGCTGGCGAGCTGTCATTAGTTTAATGAAGGACTATTAAAAACACATAAAAATCTCAACCAACAAAAATAAACAACACAGCCAAAGCCAGCATCTTAAATGTATAGCAGGTCGTGTGCAATGTGAGAATCTCCCACCAGCATTCGAAAAGATGGACTTCCTGGGAGCCCAAGTCTTTCGTTGGCTTCAATTTTTTAAATTCTCATTGTATGGAGACGTGACCACACATACACACACGATATTAATTCTACAAAGTGGTTTTCAATTCTGACCAGGAAAAAAGGTGTACACTTTGGAGAAAGCATGGGAAGGCGCTCTTTGGACTGGTCTCCCCTGCATTCTTTTGATCTTTGCAATTTTCACCTGACAAAGTGAGGCGAATGCCAGATTACTTAATTTCCTACCCTAGGTGCTCAAATTCCTGAAAAGCCACTTCTGCTACAAAAGAAATTACTCAAAAGTGACTCAAAGGGGTTATCCATTCACATGGAAGCTCTTTATTTTTCCTTTTTTTTTTTTTTTTTTGAGATGGCAGCTAAAGCAGCTCTGATTCCAAGGGGAGAAGGATGAGAAGCTGCAGCCCAGCTTCCCGTGGGCTGTTCCCTAGAGTCAGGATAGAGGGACCCCAACCACGACTTTTAAAGGCAGAGGGGAACAAGTCAGGAGCCCAAGACCAAGTGCGGAAACTTCCCTTGACCCTCCCAAGTCACTAGCCAATAGAAGCTGGTTCTTTAATCTGATCTTTTCCCTTTACAGGCAAAGATAAAGCTGTTCTTAGAAAGACCTGTCAGCAGCAGATTGTTTTTTTCCTTTAAAAACAACCAACCACACCATCAAACCAATAGAGTAGCATCATTCAGAGGGGCCAAGTTCCTCTTCCTGCTCAAGATAGTAAGTAGGAGAAATGTATAAATTAATAGAATACTTCACTCCCTGGTAAGACTCCACAATCAAAGTAGTCCCTGGCTTTCCAAATGTTAATGCTGTCAATTTCCCAAAGAACAAAAACCCACCCTTCTCCCAGATTTACAAATAAAAGCCAACCATGAGTGAGAGAGGAAATCTAACCGCCAAGGAAAGGCTGGGGCAAAGGAGGAAGTGATAAACAAGGCTGCCAATTCACTATTCTCCCCAGAAGTACGTGCACAGAACACAGAGGCCGTTCTTCAGGACTGGCTGCAATGATGCTAGCAGTGGCCCTGTGTGATCTCTCCTCCTGTGAGCAGAAATATCAAGGCTGCGTTACCTTCAGAGCACCGCACACTTCAACCGTGTCCGCGTCATCCACCACTGTAATTCGAAAATTTGGAGTCTGCAGAAGTTCTTTGAAGAGAAGGCCGTTCTCCATTACCTTGCTGCCTATTGAAAGGTTAGAAAAAAGGAAATTAGTAACAGCCTCTCATCTTAATTTTTGCATCTAACACAGTTTAAAATGATGTTTTTCTTATTACAAAAATAACATATTTTCCTGATAGGAAATTTTGAAGAGTCATAGGACTAGAAATAGAAAGTTAAAATATTCCACAATCCCACCACAGGATCATTAACAATTTGGCATACATCTTTAACTTACTGAAATAGGAATATACATAGTTTTTCTCAAAATTGAGAACAACATATGTGATTTCATAATCTGCTTTCCCCCATTTATGGCAGGAATAATTTTCAGTGACATCATATACTTTCTACATTACTTTAAATGGCTGCTTTGTATTTTACTGCATACATGCATTATATTTTATCTAAGCATCTTTCTATTGTTTGATATCTAAAACTGTTGCAACTTTTTGCTACCATACACACTTATAAGCTCCTTCCAGGGGAGGAAAGTACATCCCTTTCTACCAACATCTGGCTTGACCAGAGGACATGCCTGGACTCACAGAGGGTGGGACAGATTTCCCCACCCCTTGACCTTGGGCTTAGTCACGTGACTGGCTTTGGTCAACGGGACATTAATAGACCTGACATAGTGGAGGCTTGAAGCCTATTTGTGCAGTAGTAGGGCTGGTTCCTTTGTCCCTCTGCCTTCACTGCGAGAATACATCCTGGCTGGCCCGCTGGACTCTACAGAAAGATGAGACAAAGCAGCAGAACCACCCCAGCTTTGATCCGCCAGCCTCCAGCAGACCCACAGATGTGTTAGCTGTGCTTATTTTGGATGCCACTGAGAATCTGGGATTGTTTGTTACTTAGCATCACTATGGCAACAAGAGAACTGATACAACATCAACAAACATGTTCACTGACAATTGTGGAAGATGGAAATGCATTCAAAGGGTCCTAATTTTTGTTCCCGTTGTATCCCCTCCCTTGGGACCATGCTTAGAATGACACGGAGGATCAGTACTTTTCACGTTATTTTTTTGGTTAGCGATTTTCAGTTCAAAACAAAAATAAAACTTTACACATAGAGCCTGATGTGAGATCTGCTCTGGTTGGTGGGACGCAGGGTGGCTCTCTGCTCTGGGAGGGCTCCGGAAATCAGGATGATAAAATTCACCAGCCAAGACCTAGCTCCCACGTGATGATCTCCACACAGAGCCTGGGGACTATGGCACTTTGGCCCTTCCTGCCTCGAGGTTCTCAAGCCTATTCCCAAGCTTGTTTGCACATTACAATCACCCAGGATCTTTAAAAACACCAAAGGCTGGCTACACCCCAGACCCATTAAATTACAAGCTCTGGGGTGGAGCAGGCATCACTAATTTCTGAAGCTCCCCAGGTGACTCCAATGGGCAGACAAGTTGGCAAACCTCTGATTTAACCTCCTCTAGCCTCATGAGTAAAACACTATGGCACGCTCAGGACTGTCTGAGGTTAAACAGGAATCAGGTGTGAAAACAGCCTAGGCTCACAAGGATCACACAAAGGTCTATATAATAATAATAAGATAGCTGATACATGCCTATGACTGATTTGCCCCATTGACAGACAGGAGGCCCAGAGAGGTTTACCAAGTTGCCCTAGGTCACACAGCTAGTAGGAGGCAGAGCCCGAATTCTAACCCAGGTGCTCTGGCTCCAGGGCCCGCACTCCCTCTTTATGCTATGTTCCTCTCAGGGGTGGGAAAAGAGAAGATAAGCAACAAACATCACAATCAGAACTATGGTCTTCCAACGCAGGAAAAAAAAAGAGGATTGTCAACAATTAAAATTACACCCAGAAGTAATATAATGTCAAAATGATCCAGGGGAGAGTGGAAAGAGGGTGGGAAACAGGGAAATAAGGCCAGCCAGCAGTCAGTCATTACTAAAGATGGGCAGTGGGGTTATGATACTGTTCTCCCTACTTTCATTTGGTTTAAGGAAATTTGCCATCATATAATAAAATGTTTAAAATACCTACACCCTATACTTAGAAACATATTTTCAGGACCTCCCTGGTGATCCAGTGGTTAAGAATCCGTGCTTCCAATGCAGGGGGTATGGGTTCGATCCCTAGTCGGGGAACTAAGATCCCGCATGCCGTGCTGTGCAGCCCAAAAATAAACAACAAGAAAAGAAACACATTTCCTATTCTACAGGCATTGCTATGATGTCATTTAGCCGAGTTCTCCTCTGTCCAAATATTAGAAGTATGTCCACTTGAGCAAACTGTCCTCTTCCTTTCTTAAACAGTCCTCCAGACCAGCAGCACCGTTTCATCACCTGGGTTGGGCAAAGCAGCCCCGGCCTCACATCGTGATGTTATTCCTGTCTTCTTCCTCTGTCCTCACCACCAGGGCCACTGCCTGGGGCCTCCGACACGAGGGAGGCTCACAAGCATTACGGACAGGCCTCCACTCCTCCCACTCGAGCCACTTTAATCCAACCATCAGCAGCTGTGAGTAACCTGACACATGGCAGGGAGAGGACTGCTCTCCATTTGCCGCGCTGATAAAAGGTGGCATCTGTTGGTGCCTCTGTGGCTGCAAATTACACACATTAGATAGGTGAGCTTGATTTACGGCAATCTTACATTTTCTCAAATTCACCTTTTATTTATTTTTATTCTTTTCCATTATGGTTTATTATAGGATATGGAATATATTATATATTGAATATAGTTCCCTGTGCTATACAGTAGGACCTTGTTGCTTATCTATTTTATATATAGTAGTGTGTATCTGCTAATCCTAACCCCACCCCCTTTTCCTTTTGGTAACCACTGTTTTCTATGTCTGTGAGTCTGTTTCTATTTCGTAAATAAGTTCATTTGTATCATATTTTTTTTATTATTTTTTATCAGTTTTATTTTTATTTATTTTTTAAACATCTTTATTAGAGTATAATTGCTTTACAATGGTGTGTTAGTTTCTGCTTTATAACAAAGTGAATCAGTTATACATATACATATGTTCCCATATCTCCCCTCTTGTGTCTCCCTCCCTCCCTATCCCACCCCTCTAGGTGGTCACAAAGCACCGAGCCGATCTCCCTGTGCTATGCTATGCGGCTGCTTCCCACTAGCTATCTATTTTACATTTGGTAGTGTATATATGTCCATGCCACTCTCTCACTTTGTCACAGCTTACCCCTCCCCCTACCCATACCCTCAAGTCCATTCTCTAGTAGGTCTGTGTCTTTATTCCCATCTTGCCCCTAGGTTCTTCATGACCTTTTTTTTTTTTCTTAGATTCCATATATATGTGTTAGCATACGGTATGTTTTTCTCTTTCTGACTTACTTCACTCTGTATGACAGACTCTAGGTCCATCCACCTCACTACAAATAACTCAATTTCGTTTCTTTTTATGGCTGAGCAATATTCTATTGTATATATGTGCCACATCTTTATCCATTCATCTTTTTTTTTTTTTTTAAAGGCAGTTTTATTTATTTATTTATTTATTTTTGGCTGTGTTGGATCTTCATTTCTGTACGAGGGCTTTTCTCTAGTTGCGGCAAGTGGGGGCCACTCTTCATCGCGGTGCGCGGGCCTCTCACTATCGTGGCCTCTCTTGTTGCGGAGCACAGGCTCCAGACGCGCAGGCTCAGTAGTCGTGGCTCACGGGCCTAGTTGCTCCGTGGCATGTGGGATCTTCCCAGACCAGGGCTCGAACCCGTGTCCCCTGCATTGGCAGGCAGATTCTCAACCTCTGCGCCACCAGGGAAGCCCCATTCATCTGTTGATGGACACTTAGGTTGCTTCCATGTCCTGGCTATTGTAATCATATTTTAGACTCCACATATAAGTGATATCAAATGATATTTGTCTTTCTCTGTCCGACTCACTTCACTCAGTATGATAATCGCTAGGTCCATTCATGTTGCTGCAAATGGCTTTATCAAATGCACCTTTGAAATTTTTAGATCTTTTATTGTTTTAAATCATGGATAAGAAAGCACTGACCGTATTATTATTACCAGTCATAAGCAGTGATGCAGCAAGCAGGGACCCATGGCATCTGGTCCAGAACAGGGAAGGCCCATCAGCCACGTGGAAGGGCTCTCCAAACTCAATATGAACCAAAAGACAGGAAAATCCCACTTGTCCTCCACACCAAGTTTTGGAGATAATCAACCTATTTAATAAGACTCCTTCAAAACCCTCATCTCAGTCTGTAATTCCCTACTGTTTGTGTACCTAGAAGCTCCTTCTACATAGAAGGGGCTTATGAATCCCTGACATTTAGCATCATGACTGATACATAACAGACTTTGAACAATATTTGTGGGTTGAGTGGAAGTCTCAGACTCTGTGAAGTCAGTCCCAAGAAGGAAGGGAGTTCTCACCACAAGGGGGTGCCGCAGTTCCCCATGCTCGTTAGTATTTTTACCAGACACTGAAAACAATGCCATCTTCTTCCTCCTCCACAGAAGACTCAAGCGGACTAAGATTCCTGAATCTGTCATAATTAAAAATGAGTTGGCTGCTAATGTCATCAGGAAAGGAGACCTGGATGACCACAGCACGAAGATCAAATCCGGAAAATTTAACGTTGATACAATTATCTAACTACAACCCATATTCAGATCTCCCCCATTACCCCAGTGTTGCCTTTATGGCAACCAGGATCCAGCCCAGGATCCTGCACTGCACTTAGTGGTCAGGTCTCTCTAGACTTCTCCTTTAGCCTTTCAATATCTTCTATGACACTGACATTTTTCAAGAGTGTGGACCAGTTGTTTTGTACCAATGTCCCTTCCTTTGGGCTTGTCTGGATATTTCCTCACAATTAAATTCAGATAAAATAAGAAAATTTTAAAAGTATCACTCTCCTATTCTATCTTACTTTCAACAGTTAATTTAATTTAATTCAGGTCACTCTTACCAGCCATGGACCAACCCACAGAGAAGGCAGTAGAAGCACTGGGTTAATAACAGAAGCCAGAGGAAGAGATGTAACTTCTGTGCATTTGTCTGTGTTACACACCAAAAAAGTCTAATGCACCCAACTGGGAGAAAGAAGGCCAAGAGGCAGGTAAAAATCCTAGCTAAAATCTACAGGTCTTTTTTTTTTTTGGCTGCGTCGGGTCTTAGTTGCGGTACACGGGATCTTTCGCTGCAGCGTGGGCTCTTCGTTGCGGCTCACGGGCTTCTTTCTAGTTACGGTGTGCAGGTTTTCTCTCTCTAGTTGTGGTGCGTGGGCTCCAGGGAATGTGGGCTCTGTAGTTTGTGGCACGCAGGCTCTCTCATTGAGGCATGAGCTCAGTAGCTGTGGCACGTGGGCTTAGTTGCCCCTGGCATGTGGGATCTTAGTTCCCCGACCAGGGATCGAACCCGCATCCCCTGCACTGGAAGGCGGATTCTTTACCACTGGACCACCAGGGAAGTCCCTCAAATCTACAGTTTTGAATCAAGGATTGGAGAAGTCTCAACCCTATAGAATGATTGGTGTAACCAGTCAATCCTAACCAACTGATTAGCAAATTGATTACTGGCAAATAGGATTGAGCTGGAACAACTAGTTAAAAATTATTTTTGAAAAATAGAAGTAATTACATATCAATTTGACAGGCTGCACTAAAAGCACAGATGAATAAAAGAACTATGAAAGAATAAAACCTATATACAGACTAGCATACATATGAAAATTTTTTTTCTGGAAGGATACATAGGAACTGAACTGCTAACAGTGATTCTCTTTGGGAAGAGGGAATAGGTGGGAAACTACAGTCTTAATTCTAATTTATACCTTCTCGTACTGTTTGAATTTTCTTACCTGTGACTATATTGCTCTTGTAAATATCAACCTGGGTAATGTTATTATAGGTCATTTTGTTTTCTTCCTTTTACTATTTGTGATACCTCTCCTCTCCAAAATTATTGTTTCTCCCCCACCAAAAAAAATTTTTTAAGGGCCCAGATAAATGGATTGTCAACAGAATGCTACGCAGCTATGAAGATGTATGCTGATAGAAGTAAATGAAACAATTATGAAAGAATATATAACAACTACAGCCGTAAATAGTTTGCCACAAATGGAAAAAAATAATGAAATTTAAATGAAATTAAAAATGGTTTTTGTGGGGGCTTCCCTGGTGGCGCAGTGGTTGAGAATCTGCCTGCCAATGCAGGGGACACGGGTTCAAGCCCTGGTCTGGGAAGATCCCACATGCTGCAGAGCGGCTGGGCCCGTGAGCCACAGTTACTGAGCCTGCGCGTCTGGAGCCTGTGCTCCGCAACAAGAGAGGCTGCGATAATGAGAGGCCTGCGCACTGCGATGAAGAGTGGCCCCCACTTGCCACAACTAGAGAAAGCCCACGCACAGAAACGAAGACCCAACACAGCCATAAATAAATAAATAAATAAATAAATAAATAAATAAATAAAATAAACCCCCCAAAAAAGGAAAAAAAAATGGTTTTTGTAAGTCAGAGAAAGACAAATATCATATGATACTGCTTATATGTAGAACCTAAAAAAATGGTATGAATGAACTTATTTACAAAACAGAAATAGAGTCACAGACATAGAAAACAAACTTATGGTTACCATGGGGGAAAGCAGGGGGAGGGATAAATTAGGAGTTTGGGATTGACATATGCACACTACTACATATAAAACAGATAACTAATAAGGGTCTACATATATAGCACTGGGAACGCTTCTCAATACTCTGTAATGACGTATATGGGAAAAGAATCTAAAAAAGAGTAGATATATGTATACGTATAACTGATTCACTTTGCTGTACAGCAGAAACACAACACTGTAAATCAACTATACTTCAATAAAAATTTTAAAATAAAGAAATTTTTAAGAATGGTTTTCTTTTGATTATCTCTATTTTCCACTGTAATCAGATAATGTCCGTACAGTTCCAAATAAAAGAGAAAAAAGCAAAAAAAAAAAAAAAAAGAAGTGAAAATGGCCTAACTTACAGGCATGTATGAGAACCTTTCCCCATACATCCCATCTTACTCAAGACAGCCTGATCTTGCTCAGATGCTCAGAGCTTCCTTTAACAAAGCTGCCAAGGAGAAATGATTCACATTGCCGGTATGTTTGACAAGGGTGGAAGTAAGTTCTGGAGTGGTAGATAAACTTAAAAACACTTCTGCAAAGCACCTGCAAACCCAACAATATTACTCTTCTACGAGTCCTATAATACGGGCACTTGGGAATTCCAAAGCCCTTTTTAAAAGAAACAAAAATTTTCACAACACCAATGTGTAAGAGTGGAAAGAGCTTTCTGTTTCAAGAAAAGAGGAGACCCAAGTTCACGCCTGGGTTCTATATTAGCTGTGTGACCTTGGGGCAGGTAACTTACTCTCTGGGCCTTGGGCTTATTCACCTGAAAGTGGGGATCATTCCCATCAATTTCTAGATCTCCTTGGAATCTAATGAGGATCCAGATCCTGGCATCTGTGAGTAAAGAAAAGCTGGGTTTCCCTTATAAGAAGAGGTACCAGAGAACTTGCTTTCCCTGATCCCACCCCCCCACCCCCATGTAAGAAGGCAGCTGTCTGCAAGCCAGGAAGAGAGCCCTCATCATAGAAAAGTGTTGGTTAAACCTTAATCTTGGACTTTCTAGCCTTCAGAACTGTAAGAAATAAATTCCTGTTGTTTAAAAAAAAAAAAAAAAGAAAAGAAAAGCTGGGTTTCTAAGGCTCCACCATGGATGTAACCACCTGCTTCTTGGTACAAGTACCCTTGTGTTTTTGTGTTTAACCTCGATAATGCATTACTGGATCACAGTGGGTCAACATGGTCTCCTTGGCTTTACTTTCACTCCAGAGGTTACTGAAACGCTTCAGTCCCACAGAATGGCCTCCTACATAAAATTCCCACTCCAATGAACGTCCACCCCAAGAATGTTAAGGGCAGCAGGGAAGAGTCCACTACAGAAAATTCCAGAAACGGAAAATGTGCCTGTTAAGACACCCAATGTCCCTTCCCCAGGCGGCCCTCACCGATGGTGGTCTCACAGAATTTCCCAGCAGCCACCTCATTGGCAATGTTGGCTCCCATCAACACGCTGATGTCAATGCCCATCTTCTCTCGGATGATGTCGGAAATGAGCTTCAGCCCCTCAGGACCCTCGTCTATGCCCTGCAAGGATGTCAGCAAGTTAGGGGAAAACGAACCACCAAGGACAAGAGGCAGGAGATCGTTGCTTTATAGGTCATCTAGATTCAGACTTCCAATGGCATACACAACTTGAAAAATCTCTCTTATTTACAACAGTAAACAGACATACTGTGTATGTACCATTTAAAGAGTAAAAATAAAATGAAAATGTAACCACTCAGGTTAAGAAAGAGAACATGAAGGACACCACTGAAGTCCCCTGTGTCTCTCTCCAAGTTCATCCTCCTTATTAGTGTTTCCTGGTCCCCGCCAGGGTGAACCCCTATCCTGAATGCTTTATGCCCTGTTCCCTTGCTTTTCTTGATCATTTTGCCACATAAAACTATACCTAAACCGTTAAGTTATATCAGTATATTTTTGAAAACCTATAAATGAAACTGTACTGCTCACCTGTGTGCTGTTTTGTGCTATATTATTACTTTGGAGATTCACCCACACGGCTGCATGAATGCTCTGGTTCATTCCCATTTACTACTGTGTAGTATTCCACCATTCATTTGTCCATTCTATTGATGACTGACATTGAACTGTTTGCTTTCATAAACATTCACCTGTGAACACTATGAAACACACTCTCTCAAAGAGGGTTCTTCCCCTGGCAGCCTGGGGAAGTTTATGGACTCATTCTCAGACTTGATATGCATAAAGCAAAATACATAAGATTACCCAGGAAGACAATTATACCCAAATATAGTTATCAAATGTTAAAAAAAAAAAAACAAATTTGTGACAAAGTAATATATGTATGTTATTAATGTAATTATAAAAAGATGTCATGGCAGGTCTAATAATTACCATAATTTCCAAGTAGTGACAAGCATACATGATACTTTGAGATATCTGAAGCCACTGTAAAGTGATACGAAAATACCTGTAATTTCTATTGATCACAGGGTCAAGGTCCTGCTAGTACTACTGTCACTGAAACTCTGGCCTGTGGCCTACACTCACAAGAGAAGGAAACACTTGTTTCAGTTAAAATGAATAAAAATGCAATTCCGCCCCCACATTTTAGGTCCATGAACTCTTGAATTCTATCCGTGGACCACTGTGGGTGGTTTGTGGACTTCTGGTTAAAAACTCTCTCTTTCGGGAATAAACCCAGGAGTGGGAAGTAAAGATGATTACTCTCCCAGTGAATGCAAACCATGCAAGATTTCCAGAGCTGGTGGTTCTTTCTTTGGGGGACCCCACTCTCGCGCCCCCCGCCCCTGCCCCTGCGAACCCTCTCTACGTAGAAAGCAGCCCCTCCTAAATGTGAGAGGAGCGAGGCTCGTGGAAGGCGTGGTTTTGATTCTCTTCCAGGCATCTTTAAAAAAACAAATCCAAACCAGCCATAACTTCCCTTCAGCTCCTTATCTCCAAGAGGTGAAAGAGGAAAGGAAGTTCCCGGTAACCGTGCGCAGCGAGGGCCCGTCACCTTGATGAGGGTGATGCCCAGCGCGTCCTTGGCCACCCTCCCGGTGATCTCTTCGCAGATCCGGTGGATGAACTGGTGGGGGATGACAAACACCACCAGGTCTGCGTCCTGCACGGCCTCGCTGAGGTTCGCAACAGCAACCTGCGAGGGCGAGGGGGACACGGTTACTCCTAGTCCGAAACACATCTCTTCACGCGCTGACCAGGCATCAGATGCCTCCGCTGTGCAGACTGTCAGTCAAATCAGAGCTGTGTTTGCGCCGCCTTCCCCACTCGGGACGTGCAGACGTGCATCTGAGGCCAGCAGGGTCCTGCCTCTGCTGCTTACCACCTGGGCGAGTGCCATACCCTCTCCCCACCTCGGTCCCCTTCCCTGTAAAAGGCGGTCATAACCAGCCTGTGCGGGTGGTTCTCCGTTGCTCTCCCACCCCTCCCCCACCCCCTCCCCCCGCATCCATTTCTACCATTCTTTGCCCCACTCTCTCCCCAGGAGGCTGCACTCTGTGGGCTGTTTCCCCAGGCGCCCTTGCTCTCTGGCTTCCAGGTGGCTTCAGCCCAAGGCGGGCACTGCCGGGAGCTCCAAGGTGGGAGGAGAGACGGGCAGGGTGTTGCTCTGCTCCTGGGGCCACTCCTCCCCGGCTCACAGGGGTGCTGGCCTGGCTTCCTTCTACAGCTCCACCTCCTGACCTGGTCTGAGGCAGCCCCTCTTCCACGTCTCTAAGCTCTGGTGGGGCCGCTGGAGTGACACTGGTCTGTCCCCTTGCCCTTTCAGGGGTGGCCATGGCTTCCTGCTGCTGCTAATCTCTGGACACTTCACCGAGCCCTTCTGGTTCCCTCGACTCCACCCATGCCTCTGTCAACAGTCCTACACTAAGCTCTCCTATGTAAGCACTTTGAGAGCGCTGTTGTGAAGAATAAATGACATAGAACAGAGTCTGGCACCTGGTAGGCACTCAATAAATGTCAGCTATTATGATGATTTCTTCCCTTCAGGTAAGTACAAAGATGGGTTTTAAAATTTAACATGGGCACATACACACACACACACACCCAGAGGCAGAGGTGAGGCCACCGAGTGAGGACACAGGGGCATGTAGTCTCTAGCAGAGACTGCCTGTTGTTGCCCAATGTCTGTTCTCCCCCTTCTTCCTCAGCAAGAGAACCCACAGTTTAGGGTGAGGCTCATAACTGCCAGGAAAGAAGGCTACATCTCTAAGCTCCCTTGCAGCTAGGTGCCCTGTGTGACTAAGTGCTGACCAATAAGGTGTAAATGGAAGTGTTGCGTGTGACTTCCAGGAAATGCCTTTGAAGGCCTTTCTCCCTCCTTTTGCCAGAGGGAATGTGAAGAGATGGCTGGAATTCAGGCAGCCATATTGGACCATGAGGAGGAAAGCAAATGCTGAGATGGCAAAACAGAGTCCCTGACATCGTGATGCATCATTACGACAAACATGTTTTTTTTTTTTGAAAAGTATGTAACAGATTTCTTTTTTATTTACAATCAAGTTCTGTTGGGCAACAAAATTAAATAAATAAAAGATGTGATGAACGTCTTTTATATAAGAGAAAAAAAGCGCAAACATTTACTCTGCTTAGGTCACTGTTACTTTAGGTTTTCTTTTTTTTTTTCCTTTATTTATTTTTTATTTTTTTATTTTTTGGCTGTGCCGCATGGCATGTGGGATCTTAGTCCCCCAACCAGGGATCGAACTCGCACCCCGTGCAGTGGAAGTGTGGGGGTCTTAACCACTGGACCGCCAGGGAAGTCCCTATTTTAGGTTTTCTGTCATATGTAACTGAACCTAACTGAAACTGACATAGTTCCCATTAAACACTCCTGGTTCCCAAAATGAAGGGAATTGGACACAGAATCTTCCCTGAGGAAGTGCTATCTGCCACAGGAACATCATTCAGAATGGATAAGCCTCCTAGGAAATCTAGTTTGGGAGTTGTGATGGAGATGCCAACTCCTTGACAAAATTTATTCTCCCCTTTCTCCATAAACACAGAGCTGCAAGCTGGTCACTGGTCACCTAGCTCAGGACTGCATTTCCCAGCAGCCCTTGCAGTTACATAAGGCCAAGGACCAAGTTCTCATCAACAGAATGTGAGACGGAGCAGTGCACACCACTTAAGGCCCAGAGCCCTTAAAACAGTGGCTGCTTCCTCCACACTTTCCCTTCCCACTTTTGTGCTAGTTGACAACCTAGATCTAGGAGATGGCACAGAAATGATGAAGAAAGATGGGACCAAGAACAATGGTGTGAAGAAAAGCTGTTAGACCACTATTATGTGAGAGGGAAATAAATCCCTTTGTCCTTTAAAAGTCACATTATTGTCTCTCCTTACAGCTTAGTCTAGCCTATTAACTAACTTGTGCAAGAGTTACTCCCTCACTGAAAAAATTCCCCAAGGGAATCTACCTGGCATTATTTCACTCCCTCCTCCCTTTGGCTGGTATGCAAGACCTGTCATTTACCACCCAGCCTTCATTCCCCTTCTTTCTAGCAAAAGTGCCTCTAAATTTCATTTCAAAAGCTACTGCTTCCCCATTCTACCATGCAATTTGGGTTGAATGGGCCCCTCCCCTGCTCCATGGATGGTCCTTAAGTTGTTCAAGCCAATGGGCACATAAAACAATGGGAGCCAATGTTTGCTGGAGCTTCTGAGAACAGCTGCTTCCTTATACTTCTGCAACAGCTATTGGGTCTTTCCTTGAAAAGTATGGGATGACAGTGCGAGGTCTGGAACAGCTACAACCATTTTACAGATGTGAGGGGCAGAACCTAGACCTGCCAAGGGGCTCCCATGTGAATGAAGGCAGAGCAGAGAAACAGAGGAAAACAGGGCCTCATTGACATCACTTAAGCCACTATTTCAGGCCGCACCTGAAACCGGCCCTATCTGAATTTCTAGTCATATAACCCAAAACATCAGCTTAAGCTGATCTGAATGGCAACATAGTCGTTCCTCATAGAGCAGATCACAACCCGGAGCTTAGCACTTCTCCCTCCTTATTCATACCCCCAAAGGCTGGGGGAAACCTGCCTTCCTCTTCAAAGGGGCTTCTTCAGGTTGGTAATCTAGGCTGGATAGCAAGGACTCATCACCAAAACTCTACCTGCCTATTAGTTCCCTGGCACGTGGAGATTTTACCTCCTCCAAAAAAGCAGTTACTTATTCTATTCCATTAGCCCCGATGCCAACATACAATTGCTCTATTTGTCCCTGATTGGCAAGGCTCATTATGTTCTTACACATTCCCTGTGGTCCCAGCCAGAACCACCAGCCTTTGTAAGACCTCTGACCCCCCACTCCCCTTTGGGTTACTAGCCTTACTTAGGCAGGGACTTCTGCTCTCAACCCCCTTCTCATACAAAGCCTGGCCACCTAAATGTTAATGAAAACCCTTCTTTTCTGGACCTATTGTTTCTCCTCGTCCCCATCGACCTCTACACACACACACACACACACACACACACACACACACACACACACACACACACACACACACACACACACACACACACACACACACACACACACATTCCATCTCTTCAGGGCACTTCCCTGACATGGTGAGATAGAAAAGACATCAGAACCAGAGAAAAGATGGAAAAGATGTAAGTTTGGGTCCCATGTTTGCAACTGATCAGCTGTGGGACCTGGACAGATGACTCCTGTTCACTGACCAGTCACCCCGCCTACAGAATGGGGATAAAAATCACCTTTCCTACCAGCTATTTCACAGAGCACTTTCAAATTAATATAAGTAACAGCACTCTGCAGTGATATGAAACAAGTGAAAGAGATTACTCATCAGAAAAATCTACTTGCCTCCTATGAATTCTTAACCTTTAAGGCATCAGCCCATCCCTATGTCCCCTGTTACAAAATATTCCCATAGAAGCTGCCAGCGGGCCCAGGATTTCTTCTTGTCTCTTACATTTCCTTTCTCAACAAATCAAAGAACTTGTGGTTGGTTGGGTGTGACGGGTCTCTGGGACAATAGGCCTGGGGGCTCACTCAGCGTGGACTGATGTCCTTCCATTGTCCTTGACCTTGCCCAAGTGCTTAGGGTTTAACCCGCAGAAGCAACCTGTAACCGGAGCTGCATTTGTGTGGTGCACACGGCCCGTGATTCCTGTTACACAGGATCAAAATGAGCTCTCCTCAATGAACACAGTAAATCAAATACCCTCTTTCAGAATTAAAGCTTTAGCTAAGCCTCTATCTTATCTTTTACCCTGAACCAAATCAGGACACTGCTTCGGAAACGCTGACCTATTTCATGGGTCACCTGCCAAAATCTTCCGGAGGGTATCCACCATCAAAGATCCTGAAATGTGCTGGGAAAGACATCTCAGAAGAAAAGGGCTTGCCTTTCATTGGCAAGGAGGACAGGTAATCCAATCAGAACAAAGGCATCACGGCTGGTCCGCCTGATGCCAGGAATCCAGGGCTCTTGGTCCAAGTTAATAAAGAAACTAATAATAATTAAAATCACTTAAAACAGAGCCAGTAAAGTCTGTGGGCCAAGCCTGAAGGTTCTTTTGTTTCCCCCTGGATTAGCTATCACTGTGCAGTGTGTGGGCATCTTGCCCCACCTCCACCACCAGTTAGCTAACTGGACACCACAGGCAACTCGCCTACATTCTTCAGGGAATAAGCATTTAGGCTAAACACAACAGCATGAGTAATAACACAGAGCAAAGTACAGCTGGCACACAGTAGGGGTTCAGAAATATTGTGGTTTCCTCCTGTTCCCCTAACCTCAACTTAGGCCAAGATTGTAGGTGAAATTCATATCCTTGGCTCTACACTCAGAAAAATGATCCTCGGGTACAGACAACCTTAACTGATGATTCTTATATAAATATACCAGTGTGGTAAGTGAGGTTGCTTCTGGGGGGAAAAAAGAAAGCTGCGAACCCCCTGAATTCCACAATACTATACGAGCAATATAAACTTATCATGCAGACCAGTGGTGCCCAAACTGCGGTTCCTCAGCCAACAGCATCACCATCACCCGGGAAATGCTCAGAAATGCACATGCCTGGGCCTCCCCTGAGACCCAGTGCATCGGAAACTCCAGGGGTGGATACAGTGATCCCTGTTAAGCTCTCCAAGTGGTTCTGAGGAACACTTAGGTTTGAGAAGCACCAGTGAAGATGAATCCTCCAATGAAAATGAAAAAGCTAAACTCAGGCAGGAAAGAGTTAACACTGAAACTCCTACTGAACTGATATTCTAATATCCAGAAGCCTTTAAGCCAAAATTAATAGATATACTTGCAACCCTACTACCCAAGTCAGTGGTCATTTTTTTTTTTTTTTTTTTAAATTATCTTGGCCTAACCCTCCATCCCACAGGACACCACCGAAAGCACTGAAACAGAACTCTCCAGCCTGGTTCGTTCTCCCTCACCACGTCTGCTGTCCCTGGCACTAAGCCAAACCACAAATAACGCCTGGCACTATTCCAGGCACTGAGGACACATCAGTGAATGCAGGCCTATGCAAGGAACCAAATCCAGAGAGTCAGTAACAAAGAAAAATATCTAAATTGGATTTCAAAACTTAAAATTTTTTGGACTTCCCTGGTGGCGCAGTGGTTAAGAATCTGCTTGCCAATGCAGGGGACATGGGTTTGAGCCCTGGTCTGGGAAGATCCCACATACCACGGAGCAGCTAAGCCCATGTGCCACAACTACTAGGCCTGCGCTCCAGAGCCTGCAAGCCACAACTACTGAGCCCGCGTGCCACAAGTACTGAAGCCCACGCACCTAGAGCCCGTGCTCCGCAACAAGAGAAGCCACCGCAGTGAGAGGCCCGTGCACCGCAACAAAGAGTAGCCCCCGCTCGCCGCAACTAGAGAAAGCCCACATGCAGCAATGAAGACCCAATGCAGCCACAAATTAATTAAGTTTAAAAATGATATCAAAACTTAAAATTTTTACGCTTCAAAGGATACTATCAAGAAAGTGAAAACTCACAGAATGGGAGAATATACTTCCAAACTATGTAGCTGAAAATGGATTTGTATCTAATAAAGAATCCTTACAACTCAGTAATAAAAAGACAACCCAATTTTTTTAAATGGACAAAAGATCTGAATACACATTTCAGATATATAAGATATACAAATGATATAAAAGATATACAAATGGTATATTGTTTTATATTTTTCAGATATAAAAGATATACAAATGTCCAATAAGCACATGAAAAGATGATCAATATCATTAACCATCAGGCAAATGAAAATCAAAACCACAATGAGATACCATTTCATACCCACTAGGATGGCTGGGATCAAAAAGTTAGATAATAACAAGTGTTGATGAGGATGTGGAGAAATTGAAACCCTCACACACAGCTGGTGGGAATATGTATAACGGTGCGGTCGCTTTGGAAAACAGTCTGGCAGCTGCTCAAAAAGTTAAACAGTTACCCTAAGACCCAGCAACTGTACTCCTAGGTATATACTCAAAAAGAACTGAAAACATGTTCACACAGAACACTTTACACAAATGTTCCCAGCAATATCATTCATAATAGCCAAAAAGTGGGAACAACCAAAATGTCCACCAACCGATGAATGGATAAACAAAATATGGTACACCCATAAAATAGAGTATTAGTCAGCCATAAAAAGGAATGAAGTACTGATGCAGGGTACAACGTGGATAACCTTGAAAACATTATGCTAAGTGAAAGAAGCCAGTCACAGAAGATGACGTATTGTATGGTGCCATTTACATGAAATGTCCACAACAGACAAATCTAGAGACAGAAAGTAGATTAGTGGTTGATTAGGGCTGGGGACAGGAGGAAATAGGAGGTGACTGCTAAAGGGCATGAGGTTTCTTTTTAAGGTGATGAAATATTCTAAAATTGATTGCAGTGATGGTTGCCCAACTTTGTGAATATACTAAAAACCACTGAATTGTACACTTTAATGGTAAATTGTATGTCTGTGAATTCTATCTCAGTAAAGCTGTTTTTAAAAACAGAGCTGGCAAGGCTTAGAAGGCAAAGATGAGGGTTTCCCTGGTGGTGCAGTGGTTGAGAATCTGCCTGCCAGTGCAGGGAACATGGGTTAGAGCCCTGGTCCAGGAAGATCCCACATGCTGTGGAGCAACTAAGCCCGTGCGCCACAGCTACATGAGCCTGCGCTCTAGAGCCTGAGAGCCCCAACTACTGAAGCCCACGCACCGCAACGAGGAGTAGCCCCCATTCACCGCAACTAAAGAAAGCCCGTGTCCAGCAATGAAGACCCAACGCAGCCAAAAATAAATAAATAAATAAACTTGGGGAAAAACAAAAAGAAGATGACAAAGATGAGACGTCACGACAACTATAATTCACAGAAGATGCTGCAACTGTCAATCCTGGTGTCACACTGAGGTTGGTTAAAGCTGGACCGAGGCAGAAGAGCTCTCTACCTGCGTGACCTCCTCTAAACAAAGGCCCTGGACAGACAGCCGTAACACAGGACCAACAATTTTTATCCCGCAGTGACAGGAAATAAGAAATGTTCCTCCATTCAGGTCGAAGGGGAAATCACAAACCCAGACTGCCTCAGCTTTTAGTGAGAAGTTGATGACACGGTGATGTCATTGTTACAGAAGGTTCCCCTGTGAAGGGGTCACATATGACCACGTGGTGACCTGGAGAAGGGTCAGGCGGGCAGCAGTCTGGGGGCACCAAGCAAGGATGACTCACAGTCTCAATCAGCACAAGAGGCAGACGTCATAAAAAACAATCCTACGTGGATAAAATGCAGCACATCTCTTCTGCTTGAATCCGCAAGACAGAAATGAGTAAAGCCAGCTTTTTAGCTCTAGATCCACATTCGCTCTGAGTCAATTAATCTTATGTCTGGCTTTTCATCTTAAAAAATGGTAACAATAATCGGTCTTGTCTAACACTAGTTGACTCTTTAAATGATCGAATGAGGTATTTGAAAAACTCTGAAATAAACATAAAATTTTTTAAAAAACCAACAAAAACAAAGCCCTAGCTTTGTAACAGATTCTTAACACTAAACAATTTATGTGAATCCTCTCATTTACTCCTCACAGCACTGCTAAGGAAACTACTCACAGGGGCCCATCTTACCAAGAGGAGGGGGGCTGCCCAGACTCACTCAGAGCAGGCCGTCGACTCCAAGGTGTGCCCATCACCACCATGCTTCACCACTGTTCAACTTTTAAAATTACTTATTATGAGACATTTCATACATACAAATTCTAGAATCTAGAAAGCACAAAGAAAAAACAAACAATCAAGCACCTGTGTACCTTCTGCCAGCTTAAGAAATAAAACTTTCCAATACCCTGGGTGTCCTATACCAAGCACCAGCAAGGATGTGGAAGGATGTGAGTTCTCAAACCCCACTAGGTGTGTGGAGATGGGCACAACTGAAACAGGAGGGAAGGGGGCAGGGCACAACCTTTAAAAGAAGGACACGGGGCTTCCCTGGTGGCGCAGTGGTTGAGAATCTGCCTGCTAATGCAGGGGACACGGGTTCAAGCCCTGGTCTAGGAAGATCCCACATGCCGTGGAGCAACTAGGCCCGTGAGCCACAACTACTGAGCCTGCGCGTCTGGAACCTGTGCTCCGCGACAAGAGAGTCCGCGATAGTGAGAGGCCCGCACACCGCGATGAAGAGTGGCCCCCACTTGCCACAACTAGAGAAAGCCCTCGCACAGAAACGAAGACCCAACACAGCCAAAAATAAATAAATAAATTTTTTTTAAAAATAAACAACCCAAAATGGTTTAAAAATAAATAAATAAATAAAAATAAATAAAAGAAGGACACGGCCATTGAGGATACAACATAAACTGCTTAGAACCAATTAGGCCCAAGATGGCAGAAGAGTCGACTTCCGGTAGACCTTGAGCCTCATTAAGCTCTCATTATAATACATTAGCATATGCTAAACAACACACCCACAGGCACCATGACTGAAGGCCTCCCATAAAAGGCCCAAAAGTGGGTGGGGTCCAATTGCTGGAAATTCTCACCCCCCTCCAAGACTGTTAGAATACTCCTCCCACTCATTAGCCTATGAAATTAGCCAGCCCGTGAACACTAACAACCCCCGTAACCCCGAGGCCTTTGGCCTTCTGAGATGGCCCACACTCTGTCTGTGGAGTATGTATCTCTCTAAATAAATCCACTTCTTACCTATGACTCTGTCTCTCACTGAATTCCTTCTGAGCTGAGACATAAAGAACCTGAATTTCAGTAGGTCCTGACACCGGGTGTATGATTTTAATTAAAAGACAGTGGGTTCAAGTTCCAATCTGGGTTTCGGTTGGTTCGAGTCCCCGCCCGTGGGTTCAAGTCCTAATCTGAGTGGTGTGGTTTCACTATCACGCTGGAAACCAGTGGTGCCATCTGGCAGATTACAGGCTGCATCCCTGTGACCCAGCGATGCCATCCCTGGGACAGGGACAAGGCCTTTCCTGGGGGCACTGTCTACAACAGCAAACGACCGGAAACCATGCAAATGTCCAGTCCAGGGAACGGATACACTAACTGTCATAAGCCTACAAGGCTTCAGACATCAACCATCTGGGAGCAGAGTTCCTCCCTCGTCCACACCCGGGGAGGTGGGGGGTGGAGTCAATCATGGGCCAGGCTCTGAGAGACGTGGCTCTTGACTCCCTCCTTCCCCCCTGCTCCCCTGTTCTCTGTGCAGGCAGAGAACCATCTGGCAGATTCACCTCCCCCCACGTTCCCTGAGCACTACGCTAGGAACCCTGGGAGAACGAAACCCCAGAAAGTCAAGCCCACACGCCTGGGGCAGGTGGGGGTACAGAGTGGTCCCCACAGAGTGGAAGGAACTCTCTACAGAAGGGAAGGAGTAATCGATCCCGACAGGTATGAGAAGGGAAGCTCGGAGGAATGGTCTGCCCAAGCATGGTTAGAGATGACCTCAGAAGCCTTCCAGAGCCGCGGGAACAGCGGCGCCTTTACTCTTTCCATCAGATACTTGGGTAACTAAACTGCCCAGCTCAGAACCCTAGGGAACCTTCCTCTCCCCCACTTACTGCACCAGGAGTAACTGCAGGGAAACACTGCCCGGCCCCAGTGCAGTGACACAGGGAAGTCATCAAGTCATCACTGTCTAAAAGGCCACGACTCAGCAGGCTCAGGAACAGGTGTGCCAGCCACCAGCTCTGTGACCTGGGGCAAGTTCATTAACCTCTCTGAGCCCTGGTTTCTTCCCCTATAAAATCAGAATCACCATCACAGTAAGAAAGCTAATAGCACCAACCTAAGAGGGTCACTGAGAACATTAAATGAGACTGTAACCAGACAGGGATGGGGTTCCCCGGAGAAAGAGAACAAGGCATGGCTTTCTTGACAGAAGAGAAGCCATCTTTGGCCTAAGCCATTTTGTGATCTGAGCCACAGTGCTTGCCTTTGAACAGGTCTCAGTAATTAATAATCAAAAGGAAAAACTTATCAGGCAAGAGAAGTAACAATAGCAAAGATAACACATCAGTTGTAAAGACTCCCAGTTAGATTAGCCTAAAGCACTACCTTAAGCGGTTTGCAGGATTTAAACCCGCCTCGGGTTTAAACACCACCAGATCAACTGGAACCTAAGGAATGATGATGTTGACCATTTCTGACCCTTGTAACTTTCAATCCACTTTAGCTTGGACTCACTCAGTCCACCACCACCCAAGCCCCTTTGTGAGTATGCATGTTCCCTTAGCTTAAAACTTCCCCAATTTTTCCCCTCCCCCTTTCCTTTGACTTTAAAATTGTAGCCCACCTAATCCTCAGGGCAGAGCTCCCTCGCCTGACCGCTTGCATCTCATACAAGCGTCCTGTATTAATAAATCTACTCCTTGCCAAAAAAAAAACTTCCCCAATTTTGTTGCTGGGGAGACACTACTTTAGGAAAGATCCCTGGTGTTCTCCTTACTTGCTCCAAGTAATAAATCCAAGAGGTAAACCCAGTTTTCGGGTAACGTGATGATATATGTAAACTACTTTGCACAGGGCTTGACACCAATGAACACTGTAGCCAAAGGCAATTGGAAATCCTCAGTGAGCAAGGTCTTTGCATCTCCAAACTTGCTGGCATTCATCAGCCGACAAATCTGTCTCCCCTGCTAGGAGTCAGGCAGCCACCTGGGCTGGTTTTCAAACAGACTCTTACAGAAAGCCATCCAGGGGTGAATCTGGAACAGGAGTTCATGAATTCCACTCACACAAGCAGCCGGGTCACCATTTTCATTCTCAGGCTCACCTTCTCCTTCCTCCGCAAGTCACTGGAATGAGGCCAGGCAATAACCTAGATTTTTCCTGCTCAGGCCTAATAAGCTGGAATTTTAAACTGTCAGTCTTCCCATTTTCTATTTCCTCCAATCTTATTCGGTAATTTAGGTCTTGACCTTGATTTTAATTACAGACCAATAAAACAGGAGGGAAGGGAGCAGGGCACAACCTTTGAAAGAACGACATAGTCCAAGGACATGACATAAACAGATTAGAACCAAATGGGTCCAAGATGGTGGACAAGTCAACTTCCACCAGACCTTGAGCCTCAGTATATGCTCACTGTAACACATCAGCAAGCTAAATGACACACCTACAAGCGCCATGACAGTTCTAAGGTCGACCATAAGGATCAAAAAGTAGGTGGTGGCCCAATTCCTGGAAATCCCCGCCCCTTCCCAAAATAGCTAGAATACTCCTCCCACTCATTAGCCTATAAAATTACCCACCACTATAAAAACTGACAACCCCATACCCTGGGGCCTCTCTCACCTTCTGAGATGGCCCACACTCTGTGGAATGTGTTTCTCTCTAAATAAATCCACTTCTTACCTTTCACTTTGTCTCTCACTGAATTCTTTCTGCGATAAGACATCAAGAACCTGAGCTTCATTAAGTCCTGAGACCAGGTATGTGACCTCAGTCGGAAGACTGTGGGTTTCGGCTGGGTTTGAGTCCCAGCACGTGGGTTCAAGTCCCAATCTGAGGTGCACGGCTTCACCAGTGCATTAGCTGGCCTAGGGATGGACCAAAGTCCATGCGCTTAGAAAGGGTATGTGAAATAAAATTCATATTTTGTGGCAAGACAAGAAAAATTTAAACAAAAAAAATTTTCTCTGCCCTTTGGCCTCCTCTCTCCCCTCTACTGTGCATTGTGTATCTGCATTACACGTGGACCAAACCTTCCCCGTCGGCGGAAATACCTGCTCAACCATGAAGAGCAACATTCTCTTAGCGTCAAGGAGACAACTCCTTAAACATAACACTCCTTCTTTATCTTGTACAGATTTGGATTGTATGAACTGTCAGTAATTCATTTAACATAAAGCCCTCTGTCTCAAAAAACTTATGTAACTATGCCTTGACTTCTAATGGGCGGAACAGTTCTCAACACTGAGATGCTATTCCCAAATTATAATCCTCAATTTGGCTCGAATAAAATGTCTACTTCTTTCTTAGACCAACTGATTAATTCTTCGTCAACAGGTATCTCGGGAGTTACCAAGAGACACAAGACAAAGGCAAAATTATTAGTTCTAGCTTTGATGTGACCACCACTCTGAATGCCAAGAAACTAGCCTGTGATGAGCTGCAATGTGTCCCCCCAAAATTCATATGTCGAAGTCCTAACTCCAGTACCTCAGAATGCGATTGTATTTGGAGACAGGGTCTTTTTAAAGGTTATTACGTTAAAATGAGGTCACTGGGGTAAGCCCCATTGCAACATGACTGGTGTCTGTCTCAGATACACAGAGGGAGGACCACGTGGAGACACGGGAAGAAGAAAAGTCCAGGGGAGGCCTCAGAAGAACCAACTCTTGGGCTTTGTAGGGGAGCAGATTTTGCCACCTCAAAATATGCCTCTTTGGCACATTATTTTAAGGTGGTTGTTTTTTTAAGAAACAGCAGACAAGGAAGAAACTGAAAACCAAGTAGGAGCTGTCCTTTCGTAAGAAACATTTACATTCATGAGGGAAATCTCCATTTGTAAGGGGGTCTCCCTCCAAGTACCTGGAAGAGCTGGGAGGACCAAATCTCTAGAAACTCTCAGGAAAGGGGAAGGCACTGACTTAAATCTGCGGAACCACCTTCCCCTTGATTACTGTGCTTTCCCCATCACCTCCCAGAACTGACTCTCCCCACCCTCAACATCCTCTTTTGTCTTTAGCTGAGGATAATATTTAAGGTGAGAGCTTCAGCCATTTTGGTGAATGACAGTTTTCCTGGGTCTCTCCTATGCGTATATGTTATTAAACTTTTGTTTGATTTTCTTCTGTTAATCTGTCTCATGTCAACTTAATTCTCAGACCAGACAGAAGAACCTAGAAGGGTAGAGGAAAATTTCTTAATCGGTCTCATGTCAACTTAATTCTCAGACCAGAGAGAAGAAACTAGAAGGGTAGAGGAAAATTTCTTCCTCCAGACAACGTGAAGCCTCCAGAGCCGTGAGAAAATTAATTTCTGTTGTTTAAGCCACCCAGTCTACCGCACTTTGTTATGGCAGCTCTAGCAAACTAACACAAGGCCCATGTTCAGAGTCAGGAAAACCAAAACGGACCAAGCAATGAACTTGGTGGTACAGAGGAACAGGAGACCGGGGAAGCAGCTTTCCCATCTCCCCACGTCCCAAGTGCTAACTCAGCCGAGTGTAACTTTTAGAATTAACCAAAGTCTTACCACGTTTTCTGGCAGCTTGTGTCCAGGGAGATATTTTACATTTTCATGGTCATTATTTATGATGTCTGTCAGTTTTCTCCCATTAACCGTTTCTTCAAAGACCCACATCTTGACCGTGGAGGCAAACTTCTGAAGTTTCTTGACATTATCACCAATTATTTTTGCAACAGCTGAACCCCTGCAAAAGAAACAGTGGAAAAGAAAACAAACTCACTTGGGCAGAAGAGAGAAAGCACTAGATTATATTTCAGGAGACTTGTGCTCTGATTCAAGCACTGAGCTTAGAACTCAGATGTGATGTCGCCTCAGCCGTAAGCTGTTTTTTTGTTGGTTTGGTTGGTTTTTTAATAAACTTATTTATTTATTTGCTTGTTTTTGGCTGCATTGGGTCTTCGTTGCTGCGCGCGGGCTTCTCCAGTTGTGGCAAGCGGGGGCTACTCTTTGTTGCGGTGCGCGGGCTTCTCATTGCGGTGGCTTCTCTTGTTGCAGAGCATGGGCTCTAGGCATGCGGGCTTCAGTAGCTGTGGCACGTGGGCTCAGTAGTGCCCATGTGCTCTAGAGCACAGCCTCAGTAGTTGTGGCGCATGGGCTTAGTTGCTCCGTGGCATGTGGGATCTTCTCAGACCAGGGCTCAAACCCGTGTCCCCTGCATTGGCAGGCGGATTCTTAACCACTGCGCCACTAGGGAAGTCCAAGCTGTTTGAAACTTAGTTGTTTTCACTTGGAAATACCACCCCATGATCAGGAAAGCCCCAGAATTTGCTACAAGGTCAGAAAGCACCACCCCTTGAAACTAGTAAGCACCAACCTATCTTGGAAGAGAGTATCACAGAAGGAAGAGAAATCCACCTGAAAGATGGCATTTTATATTTTTATATATTTTTTATATATTTTTATATTTTATATATTTTAAAGTAACACTTCAAGCATTCATGAAGTCTCCAAAGCAACTAGGCTATATTTCAAATCCATCAAGGAGATTAATATGCAGCTACCGTAGAATAAGCTGTGTCCTGGGGAACTGCAACAAGCTCCATGTGCAGTCATAAAGGAAAGACAAGACCCAAGTGGATTCCAGAAAAGGAGCAGAGCAAGGGCATGGGTCCCCCCAGCAGACACCCAGAGGCCTCTAAAAGCTCCCTTTTTTCTGCATCTCTATTCACCAAACCTATTCTGGTAGTGAATCAGTCTCCCATAGGCTTTCCCACAGGGGAAGGGAAGATGCTAGTTAACGCCAGTCCTCTGCACAAGAGCCGCGGGTGTGCGGCTGGTCCCCGTGGCAGAGGTGATCATGGTCAGCGGGCACCTGTGCCCATCTCACAGGTGTGTTGAGTGCACACTGATTGGGCCGCGGGTGGTACCTAATCGCGGCTGAACCAATCAAGTTCTTTTATAGGAATCTGAACAGAGAAATAGTTTGTTTCTTAGATAACTTTCCTGGTGTGAGGAGCAAAGGAAAGAATGGTAAAGAGCACCTTGAGAATTCACGTGTCAGGGCATTCATTATTTTTTCTAATGATTTTTTCTAACGATTCAGACAATTTGTGAAATGGAGGAAGGGGTGATGACAGAAAGGGGGTGGGACCAAGCTGATGCAGAAGAACAGACTGGAGACAGTTATCCTTATGTTTATCTTTGGCTGCACAATAGAATTACCTGGGAGACTGAGTTCCAGGCCACACCCAAGATCAACGAAATGGGTACCTCTCGGTACCCATTTCTCGATCCCAGGGAGTGGGATCAGGCATCAGCAGTTATTAAAGCTCCCCTGGGACTGACGTGCGGCCAGAGTTGAGAACAGCTGCTCTGCACAAGGATCTAGAACTTTGGTGCTCTCCTTCCTCACAAAGGAATAACTGTAAACATCAAAGCTCTGTGGCTTTCCCTGTGAAGTCCTTATTCTCTGTCAGCAGGACAGTATATTAGCTAAATATCCATTAATCCAATTCTCCTCTGACACCCTGCAGAAAAAAGGCCGAGAATCTCCCCACCATCACTATCACTTTTACCCTAATGTTTATCCTAATAACTCACACAAGGTCAAAGAGAGCAAGTGTGATTCTGGGGAACTGAGCAAACCGAGGAGGGGATCTATAAGACACTAGGAATCCAAGTCTAGTAAATCAAGTGGGAAAATAAACTAGAACCATGAGCCCCCTACCCATGGTCCACAGTCTTACTGGAATACACTTGTTTCTCCCTTTACAGCCGCCTCCTGGGGAAGCCAAGCATTTGCAACCAGAGACAAACCTACTGTGTTTCTGCTGAAAAGTTAGTTAAGAAAATTTAAATAAAAATTGGAACTATTAAGAACTAAGCCCACCAGGGCTTCCCTGATGGCGCAGTGTTTAAGAATCCGCCTGCCTATGCAGGGGACACGGGTTTGAGCCCTGGTCCGGGAAGATCCCACATGCCGCGCAGCAACTAAGCCCATGCGCCACAACTACTGAGCCTGCGCTCTACAGCCCGTGAGCCACAGCTACTGAGCCCGCGTGCCGCAACTATTGAAGCCCGAGCACCTAGAGCCTGTGCTCTGCAACAAGAGAAGCCACTGCAATGAGAAGCCCACACCCCGCAACAAAGAGTAGCCCCCGCTCACCGCAACTAGAGAAAGCCTGCGCGCGGCAACGAAGACCCAATGCAGCCAAAAATAAAAAAAAAATAAATAAATTTATTAAAAAAAAAAAAAAGAACTAAGCCCACCATACCTTGTCCTTTGGAGTTCAAATGGGGCTTAGAAGGACAGAACAAAAATAAGGGAAACTCCAGTTGCATTTTTTACTCATGGGAGGTCAGCAGGACCTCACTCTACCTCCTCCCAGGTTTCATCAAGGACTTCATTCAGTCATTCATTCATGCATTTATCTCAGTTATCAAAAATATCCTGAGCACCTACTGCACATAATGCCTTGGGCTAGATGCCGGTGATATAAAAGGCACAGCTCTCAAAAGCTTCCCACCCACTTAAGGAGATGAACACGGTAAAAGGAATTCACAATCCTGTGTGTGATAAGAGGTGAAGGGGAATGAGGAACACGTGATTAGAAGGGTAAACTGCGAGGGACTTTTAACACAAAGGACTCAGATGCGATCCAGGTAATCCATGGGAAGGCTCGCCTGCCCAGCGTTCAGCTGAGGGACCCACAGCGGACAGACCTGGCTGGGGTCCAGGGAGAAGACACGGGAACGGTGCTGAGGAAAACCATACCTCTGCAGAGAAGCAAAAAGGGCTTCATACACCAGGGATGGGAAAAGCAGGCAAAGCAGAGCTTCCAGCCAACACTCAGCTAATCACAGACACGTGAGGGAGCCGGGCCAAGCCAAGAACTAACCAGCTGATCCAGAGATGCACAAGCAACAACGTGTGCTTGTTATTTTCAGCACCGAGTTGGCAGAGGGTGGGCTGTTTTGCAGTGATAGCTAAGGGATGCATCAGACTCAGCAACGCTGAGGCAACCAGAGGTAACTCCAGGTAATTCTGGGCCAAGCTATTGGATCTGCCACTCATGGATGGGGGAGGGGAGGGGAGGGAAGGGAGGAGATGGACGCGAGGAAGAAGCATGAAATTCAATTCAAGAATGAATCCACGGAGGGACTTCTCTGGTGGTGCAGTGATTAAGAATCCGCCTGCCAATGCAGGGGATACGGGTTTGAGCCCTGGTCCGGGAAGATCCCACATGCCGCGGAGCAACTAAGCCCATGCACCACAACTACTGAAGCCCGCACACCTAGAGCCCGTGTTCTGCAACAAGAGAAGCCACCACAATGAGAAGCCCGTGCACCACAACGAAGAGTAGCCCCTGCTCACCGCAACTAGAGAAAGCCCGCGTGCAGCAAGACCCAACGCAGCCAAAAATAAATAAATAAATTTAAAAAAAAAAAAAAAAAAAGAATGAATCCAGGGAGATGAACAAAAAGATTCTAATGCCTATAAGGCCTAGTCTTGTTCTTTCTGTATAACTTATACAATAATATTTTTTTTTGGAGATCAGAAATGAAAACACTTTAATTTGTTCTGTTTTAATCTCTTTCAATACCATCTCCATTTGAACCAAGTATTTTCTTTGCTGTCCACCTTTTCTGTGTTGTTTATAAAACCTCAAAAGTATATAATTCACCTCAACATAATAAAGGCTATATATTCTATACGACAAGCCCATAGCTAACATAGTACTGAATATTCTTACCACCAAAAATGGGGAGATGGGGGCAGGAGGAAACTCTTGGAGGTGATGGATATTTATTACCTTGCTTGTGGTGATGGTTTCATGGGTGTATTCCGATCTCCAAACCCATCAAATATTAAGGATGTCTGAGTTTCCTGTGTTTCAATTACACCTGAATAAAGTTGTTTTTGTTTTTAAGTATAATCCATACCCAAAACTCCTTTGTGGCTTTGAAATGGTACTAAATGTGTTTGTCACATATGTGTAAGGAACAGGATCAAATAGCAAAGGGAGTGTTTTGGAAGAACCCGTGTGTTTTGAAGGCAACTATATAAAGTCCACATATAAGTGAAAACCCTGTCCTAAAAAGATGCCTGGCCGACAGAGGACCAGTCTAAAAACATGCACAGATATATCAGAACTGAGCCTAAAATAAAATAAAAATACTGCGTCCAGTCCAGTCCATGGAGGCGGTTTGTGTGTGGCTCAGCCACGGTCGGGGCTGGGGTCCCATGGCCACGGTGGCGGCGTCTCCTTGTTTCAGGGGCTGTCCTGTAACTGGCCCAGCCCGGTCAGGCACAGACCATTAACACGGCTGGGTCAAGGGCACAGCAGCCATTGCTCCACCTGCCAGCTCGTCCATCTACTAAAGGCCAGGTCTGCGATGAGTCCAGTTTTTCCCAAAGTGAGGAGTGGGGGCCAGAGGTAGCCCCAATGGCTGAACGCTGCCCACACACACACACAGCATCAAGTGACAACGACACATGTGTGCCCTTTTCAACTCTCCTGGCCTCCCTGAGAGAGCGCCGAATGTCTCATGTGAGTGTTGGGGTGTTTCCCAGCTCCCCAGCCTGTGTGAATTTCCCTTCTTCCCAAAGTATGAGGCGGCCTCCACTCAGAGCCTTGGCAGGGACCAGTATCTGGCAAGGATTTTATAATACTGTTTTGTTTCCATTCTACTGGTGGCTGCTGTTACCTTCTACTTGCGGTCTTTGGAGTGGTGATACAAAGTTTTCTTTTAAAGTCAACTTTTAAAGAAAGTCTAAGTGAATAAGCAGAACAAAAGCAAGCAGGGCAGTTTAAAGGAGGTTTAATTCCATCTAAACCTCCACCTGGCAGATTAAGACACGACACAGGAGGCTCGGTCACTCTGACCTTGGGTTACTCAACCAGGTAGTGGCAGAACTGGGAGGGGGACTCAGGACGGCTGACGGCCAGTCCTGGGTCTTTACTCCAGGGTATAATATCACATTTCCCATGGAATCATGAATTATCTTATCAACAAGTCTTGGGCCTCAAAATACAGACTAGTTTGCAACCTCAGCAATATTATGCCAACAAAATTTAAAAGGGACTTGGGGTGGGAAATCACGACCCGGTGCCAGCTGGGTACACACTGGGTATTTGACACAAGAGCTCATTTCATCTTTCCAGCAGCCACGTTATCCCCACTTTACAGATGAAGAAGTAGAGGCTCAGAGAGAATGAATAAGTTACCCGGTCACGCTGTCCATCTAGAGCCAGCAGTTCTGACCCAGATCTGTTTCCAAAGCCCACACTTTCTACTAATTCCTGTTTGCTGAGGGGTAGAGTAGAATCATTTGTTGAGAATACACATTAAGCACCTATGCCATGCAGACACTGTGCCGGGCACAGAGGACACAGGGGATAAAGCTGGTAAGTCTAAGGTTGGGGTGGGGGAGAATTCGAGCCAGAGGGAAGGGCCCGTGGAGCAAAGGTGCAGGAACAGGAGGGGCAGGGAGACTGTCCTCTGCTTTTACCCAAAGTCCACACCTGGTGGGAGGTGGAGGAAGGGCGAGGGGAGAGGTGATGAGCAGGAGGGGGAGAGAGGGAGAGGAGGCTGAGAAAGGAGCAGAGGGAAGGGGACGGGGAGAGGGAAGGGGAAGAGGCAAGGATGGGGCAAGAGGCAGAGGGTAGGGGTTTGCTGACTACCAGGTGTCAGGCACTGTTTGTTTGCTTTTTGTTTTTTGATTGACACGTAATTGACAAATAACACTGTATAAACTGAAGGGGTATAACCCCTTTGTCTGATACATTTATGTATTGCAATCTGATTACCACCAGAGTACTGTTTTCAATACCTTACCCACATTATCTGTTTCAAGCCTTAGCAACCCTCTGAGACAGGGCCTATCACGATCCCCATTTTTCAAGTGAAGACACTGAACTCCAGGGATCACACTGGTGGGTCAGTGAAGGAGGAGAGATCCACAGCCCAGGCCATGTCTTCACCACTCTGCTCTCCCTCCCTGGGTCCCAGCTGGACAGACACCCACCTGCTGGAGGTCCTAACCTCCACTGGCAACACCCCCCTTCCCCCCAACCCCTTGGCATTCACTCACCTCTTCCTCTCTAAAAAGATGTGACATTTTAATCAGCCAAGGAACAGGATGCCTATCAAGTCAGGTTGACAATTCCCAGAACTGCACGGGGTGCAGAAGCTTACTGGCACAGAAAAGACCCCACAGACCGTCCTTCTTTTACCAAGGAGGAAACTCTCTAGGGAGAACAAACAAGGGTTCAGCTACATTCTCCCCATCCCATGCCCAGAGCTGATCCTACGTGTGGATCCAAGGGAAGAGGGTGATCAGTTTTGGTTTAAATAACATCTACTTTCTTATTCATAAAAGCAATACATGAAAGACAAAAAAAAAATTATAATCTTACCACCCAGGGAGAACCACTGTTAACACTTTGTGTAATTCTTTGCAGTTAAAGGGCTTTTAAAGTACAATCAAATGCCAGGGTATTAGATGCAAATGTGAAAAATAAAGTATTTTAAAAATAGATTCAACTTGGTGAATGTTTATTTGATCTCTGGATAGGGAAGCTTTCTAAGTTCAAAATCAAAGATAGCAACGACAGAGGAAAAAAGATCAATGTGAACAACTTCACATAGAGAAAAAAAGGAGGGGGAGAAGCAGATGAAAAAAGCCTTTCTGTCTATCAAAATCCAAACTGCAGAGGAAAAGCCTCAAATAGAACGTTACATTTAACAAAAAACAGGATGCAAAATTGTATATGCCATATGATCATATGCATCACATGCAATTAACAAAATACATACCACCTCACACCTGTTAGTGTGGCTACTATATTAAAACAAAACAAAACAAAAACAAGTGTTAGAATGTGAAGAAATTGGAACCCTTGTGCTCTGCTGGTGGGAATATAAAATGGTGTAACTGCTATGGAAAACAATACAGTGGTTCCTCAAAAACCTAAAAATAGAATTGCCATATGATCCAGCAATTCCCCTTCTGGGCATATACCCAAAAGATTTGAAAGCAGAATCTTAAAGAGATATTTGTACACCAATGTTCATAGCAGAATTATTCACAACGGCCAAAAGGTGGAAGCAACCCAAGTGTCCACTGATGGGTTGAACAGATAAACAAAAGCTGGTAAATTCATACCGTGGACTATCATTCAGCCTTAAAAAGGAAGGAAATTTTGGCACATGCTACAAAAGAAGTGAACCTTGAGGACATTATACTAAGTGAAATAAGCCAGTTACAAAAAGGACAATTACTGTGTGATTCCACTTATGTGAGGAATTTATATGAACTTGAAGTTGGAATCCAGCCACGACATGGAGAAGCCCAAGCTCGCCTGCTGCAGAAAGATAGACACGTGGCCGGTCGCCCCCATTAGCCTGGCCAAAGCCCACCGACTGTGAAAGGGGGCATCGAGGACCAAGAGCCCCAGCCCACTAAACACCTGACTGCTGCCTTATGAGTGAGCCCAGGTGAGACCAGCAGAAGACCCTCCTCGCTTAGGCCCAACTGCTGACCCCCAGAATAACGAGCTAATCAATCATTGCTGTTTGAAGCCATTAAGTTTCAGGGGAGATAGTGGGGCAGCAACAGATAATCAATGAAGTTCCTAGCACCCAACTGTGAAAGGAACTGAGCCCCAAAGTAGAATGATGGCAAAGTGCCACTAGGATAACCTAAAGGAGCAGGGGGACTTCTGTCTTAGTTCCTGATGTCATCAAGCCTGGGAGGTAGGGATGAGGGGAAGAAGAAAGACCTAGATGGTTGACGACCCCAAACACAACTTCCCACCAGCAAGGACTGAGAGGCTTGGAGATACTACTTGGCCTGCCACATGGAAGATTTAGGGGACATGTGACTCTTCTATCCAATGGGACATGTTTTAGAAAAGAGTGGGCTCGGACTTCTCTGGTGGTGCAGTGGTTAAGAATCCACCTGCCAACGCAGGGGACACGGGTTCGAGCCCTGGTCCGGGAAGATCCCACATGCCACGGAGGGACTGAGCCCATGTGCCACAACTACTGAGCCTGCATGCCACAGCTACTGAAGCCCACGTGCCTGGAGCCCGTGCTCCACAACAAGAGAAGCCACCGCAATGAGAGGCCCGCCACTGCAGCAAAGAGTGGTCCCCACTTGCCGCAACTGGAGAAAGTCCCCGCACAGCAACAAAGACCCAACGCAACCGGAAAAAAAAAAAAAGAGTAGGCTCGCCTCAGCACTGCTCACAGACTACTGGGTAGAAGCTGGAGGTGACAGATTCTCCTCTCAAACATAAGACTTTTCTAATACCTAATTTACTAGATTAATTTTAAGATCAGGTGCCTTAAAAACAGTAAACTATGCTCATGTCATGTCTACAAGAAATGGGATGCCTCCTTTGGAGGGAAACTGAACGGGATGATTTTTTTTTTTTTTTTTTTGGCCGCACTGCAAGGCATGCAGGATCTCAGTTCCCCAACCAGGGATTGAACCCGTGCCGCAAGCAGTGAAAGCGCAGAGTCCTACCCACTGGACTGCAAGGGAAGTCTCTCCAGGATGATTTTTAAGACCTCATTTCAATTTGATTTTTCTTAAGTGGAATATTGTTATACTAGACTTTTTTGGGAGGGTAAGCTACTCAATATTTTTGTGACGATGGGATTTGTTCTCAGGTAAAAGTATGCTTCTCATTAAAAATGATAAGAATTTATAGAAACACGGACATTGGAGTTAGAAAGATCTGGGTTTCAACTCCACCTTAGTAACCACTGACCTTGAAAAGTTTTCTAATCTCAGTTTTGTCATCTAAAATAGGAATAATAGTAGTACCGCATAGATTTGTTATGAGATTTAAATGAAATAACGCACATCCCAGACACAGAAAATGACCCTAAGTGGTAACTGTTATGATTATCCCCCTTAAGGGAGGGGAGGAAGTGAAGAATGATGAAAGAGGTGAAAGAGGGCTAAGATAGGAAAATCAGACTCATCCCCAATATAGCTGTGATGTACATACACTGCACAACAACAGAAACAGGTGTGCGGATCGGCCTGGCAGGTGTCCTCAGCCTGGCTCCTGAGGGACATGGGTCTCCTCCCAGGTCAGCCCGAACCACCACTACCTCTCCCTCCAGCTTCCACAGTAGAGGTGTGTCAGTGCCGCCTGTGGACCAGGAAGGGGTCGTTTTGACCTCAGAGGAGCTAACACGCAGATGCCTAAACTGTTTTGAGCCCTCCACGTGGGGATACAGCAAGCATCATCACAGACACTGAGCAGCACAGTCAAAAACGATGACACTGGGGGATGAAGAGCTGCCAGGCTGCATTCAGATGCTTCCAACAGGACAAAAAGGGTCAGCCACACGTCCAGCTTCAGTCATCAATGCAAAGTAGGCCAAAGCTCTCCCTGACCTTCAGTCCCAGAAGTCAAGCTGTGGTGAAAACAAGGGCCAAAGATAACTCTCGGAAACACCTCCCGCTCTTTTATCTTCTCCCTTTCTCTGCCTCTATTCCTTAGCATTTTGTGATTGGCATTGGTAAAAGTACACTTCTCACTGAAAACGCTAAGCATTTATAGAAACATGGACATTGGAGTTAGAAGGATCTGGGTTTCAATTCCACCTTATTAACCACTGACCTTGAAAAGGTCCGTTTTGTGATGGCTCTGGTCAAGGATGATGGAACTAACACAGACAGCATTTTTTCATTAGCTGACAACTACTGAGTGCTAGTCACTTTGCACTCTCTCAGATCATCTCATTGCATCCTCACCATGATCCTAGACAGTAGGTACCCATGTCAGGAGCAATGATTCTTGGAGAGAAGCAGTTTGCTCAAGGACCTAGAGCTTGATGGGGCCAGAAACCTGGGGGGTGAGAATCCCGACTGCCTCCTTCCACCGCTGCCTGACCCAGCCTCCCAAGGAGGTGTGGGGTGTTTCTGGACTTAGACTGCAAATACAACCCTGAGGTTTTAGTTCTAGAACTGCATCTTGCACTGTGTCTGGGTGCCCTTCCCAAGGTTCTGGTGAAGGAACTTTGTTTCATCTTTGGAGGAACCTAAGAAGCTTTTGTTTTTTCCTTTCTGTTGCTATTGTGAGTCACCAGGACCAAGAAAAGCCATGCCGGTTAGGAAGCACCTCCCTGCATCCCCACAGGGGGAAGCACAACAGGGCTCAGCTGGATGCAAGAGGCCCCCTTGGCCTCCTCTCTCTCACCGTCTAGAAGAAAAGAGGTGAGGAAGGGCAGGACAGGCCCGTCAGTCTTCAGGTATCTGCATAGCAATTGATGATTATTTACATTGGGGGACGAACCAATGTGAGCTTTAGAGCCACCTTTTAGCTATAGATGTAACATCATTATTTCCATAAGCATTCTGAGCTGCTTCAAAGTCCCAAATGTAGGGACTTCCCTGGTGGCGCAGTGGCTAAGAATCCGCCTGCCAATGCAGGGGACACGGGTACGATCCCTGGTTCGGGATGATCCCACATGCCACGGAGCAACTAAGCCTGTGCGCCACAACTACTGAGCCTGCGCTCTAGAGCCCGCAAGCCACAACTACTGAAGCCCGCGTGCCTAGAACCCGTGCTCCACAACGAGAGAAGCCACCGCGAGAAGCCCATGCACCACAACAAAGAGTAGCCCCCGCTCTCTGCAACCAAAGAAAGCCCGCGCGCAGCAACAAAGACCCAACACAGCAAATAAATAAATAAATAAATATATACTTTTTTTTTTAAAGTCCCAAATGTAAACACTGCTTAAGCAATTTCCTATTCCTGAGCATCTGGAAGGGTCCGTCTTTTGGTAACCTGTTTTAAAATCAGCAGAAGGCTAAAATCCCTTAGGGAAAAATCTGTTCCACCCTCAGGGAATATGATTCAGCAAGTCTAGCTTCCGTGCTAATTCTGATGCAAGTTGTCTTTGCACCACATTTTAAGAAACATTACTAAAAACACTATTTAGAACGTCTACTCTTGGGACTTCCTTGGCGGTCCAGTGGTTAAGATTCCGTGCTTCCGCTGCAGGGGGCACGGGTTCGATCCCTGATTGGGGAACTAAGATCTCGCATGCCACATGAGAAAAAAAAAAAAAAATTCAGAACGATAACAAAAATCTAAAACATCTAATCTTGTGACAGATATTTCATTCTACTTTGTACTTCTTTTGAATTTATCTTCCAAATCCTTATCTATCTGTGACCTGAAGGAAGGGATGGTGTCCACTTGTGTCCCTATCCCTGGAAAAACCACCATATCTGCGTGGAGCAGACAGTCAAATGTCTTTGACCAGAGCTGAACACTCAGTGGGCCCCTGGGCAGCCTCTCTGTGTCCTTTACTGTCCCTAAGTTCCTGAATCTCTCTGGGGAGGTCGTGAGCCTCTCTCTAGGACTGGCATGGCTCTGCACCCAGGGCAGCAACAAGGAAGCCAACGACTGTTCCAGTCTGATCCCATCATTAAGGGAACCAGCAGCCAGACCAGACCATCAGCACATTTCTCAATTGCTCTGCTCCAGTGTCACTAGCCAAGTTCTACTCCATTTCCTTGGGCTGGAGTGAGCCAAGAAAAACAGTCAAGTACATCAGAGAGAGGCTGCGGGAAGCCGGGGGCATGGGGCCAGCGGGGGGAGGGGGGACGGGGGGCAGGGCCACAGGAGGGTCACTTCACAACTCTTGTTTCAGGCCCAAATCTGGCGTAGCCCAGCCATGCCACTTCCCCTGCACCTGGCAAAGGAGGAAAAGGTGCTGCCGTCTGTGGTTCTGTGGCCTCTTACAGAAGAGGAAACTAATGTTAAAGAACACGCGCTGAATGGGCGCTTTTTCAGTCTCACAGCCCACAAGGCAGCTGACATTTCACTCAAGTGACCTTGGGATCAGAACTGGCAAGGTCCAGCTGAAAGTCCATACGAAGCTCTGCAGTGGGCAGGTACCAACTCCATTACATGTGGGACAGAACATTCTGTTGTTGGTTGAAAAAAGAAGTTTACAGAAAAGTGCGTAATATCCTAGTATTTGTAGGGCAGAGAGATAAAAAAATATATGTAAACATTCGCTTGCATTTGATAGAATTCTTCTGTAAAGAACAGAAGAAACTGATAACACTGGTTTTCTTCCAGGAGATACCTTGGGAGACAAGTGTGGATGGGAGATGTTTCACTGTTTTTTCTGTGGGGTTTTTGGTACCTTTTAAACAATGTGAATTATTGCCAAATCATATACAATTACATTTTTACATTAAAAAGTTAGTTTTTAGACATTCATTTAGTATTTACTTAGCATATGCCCGGCCCTAAGGTATATGCTGTTCTCAAGAGCTGGGAGGGGAGGAGTGGAAACAGATAATCAAATAAATCATCATCTTGCAATGACAGATGTCAGCAACAGAGGCACAGGGAGAGGCCCCTCACCTTGCTGGGATGGAAAAGTGGAGAATCAGATAAGGTTTCCTGCAAGAAGTACTTTCTGGACCAAGTGTTAAAGACGGAGACCAAGTAACTAGTACCAATTGCTGCAGGACTCCTAGAAGCCTGAACCGTGATAAGTGTCCGGCCACAAAAAAACAGAAGGACTTTAAGGACATCACTCTGAACTATTCTATACTAGTCCCTCGGATGTGAGAAAAATAGCGCGCAGCTATGGAAAAAAGACTGAAAATATCAGATGCTATACCATATTCTGCCTCCTCTCCCCCAGCCCACTTTCCTCTACAGTAACCCAAACACACCAAATAATCCCACTGTGTAAGTTTCAGAAAGGTAACTAAAAGAGCTGACATTTAAAGTGCTTACAAGAACGCCTGGCACAAAGTGCTTTATAAACGCTGAAGTCAAATAAAGCCTATCGGAGAAGCAGAGCTGCGCAAACATCCCCCCAAGGGAGAATTCCCAAAGTCCCTGAGCTACTGGGGAGACCGGCCTGTAGGAACGTGGATTTTCTTCCCGATACTTAATATTAAGATACTAGACTTCGCAGAAACCGGAGCGGGACCCGCACCTGGAAGGGCAGAGCCGGCCCCGCCCTCGACCTGGATAGCAGGCGCCCTTCAGTCCCCTCTGCTTCGGTTTCCTCGATTCGGAAACCCCAGCAAGAACGTTCGAGCCTCCTCCAACTCCTCGGCCCAGGCGATGTGCCCAGGAGAAATGAAGAACGCCCTGAGGATGTTGCGCAAAGCCCCCGGGCGTGGCGAGCAGGTGGCCTCCGTGCGCCCGCCGCGCAGTGCCGCGAGCGCAGACAGGTGCCCGCCGGTGCGCCGTCCCCTCTCTCCGCGTCGCCCCCGCGAGCACATGGGCCCAGGGCCTCCTCGCCCAGTGCCTCGGCGCGGCCTCCCCGGGCGCGCGGTGCCCAGCCCGGCCGCGAGGCCGCCCGCCCCGCCTCCCCACGCATGGTGCCCGGTGCCCACGCCGCGGCCGGGACGCGCGCGCTCGGACGTCCGGCAGAGGGGCTTCCCGCAGGCGGAGCCCGCGCCGCCGGCCCGCCGCCGCTCACCAGTTCCCCGAGCCCACGATGCACACTTTCAGGGGCGCCGCTGCCATGGCCAGGCCGGAACGCTGCAGACCGGCGCGCGCCTCCCCGGCCGGCCGCCCGCCTCCGCCCGCTCCGCCTCCTCCCGCTCGGCCTGAACCCGCTACGGCTCGCGGCAGCCCCGCCCCTCCCGCCTCTCGGCCAATGGCCGCTACCACCCCCGCCCGAGCGCCCAGGGCCACAGCTGACAGCCGGGAGGACCCGCCCCGCCACTCCCGAGAACCACCGCGCACGCCCGGGCCCGGCTGGCCTCCCGGCCCCGCTCCGGCACCGCCCAGCCCTGCCCGAGGCCTGTCGGGACTTGTAGTCCGCGCCCCCTGGATCGACGCTCCCGCCGCGCCCCTTGCCTCCCCGGGCGGCTGCGCCCTGACTCGCGCTCCGGGCGCCGGGGGCTGCACCAGCCTCCCCGCGGAGCAGTCCTGACCCGGCTGGCCCGGGTGCCCCCCACTCCGACCCTCTCGGGAAGAGCTGCCGGGGCTGCAATTTGGAGCCGAGAGAGGATCCTGGATTGACTCTAAAGTCAACCAGGCTTGGTCCAGAGCTCGAAGTGGCCACCCCATCCTCTTCAGCTTCCGCCTCCTTTGTGGAAACAAGAAACCACCTGGCACCGCCGAACTTTGCGGTGGCCGTGTATCTTCTGAGGCCTTCGGGACTTGGCCGGACAGTACCTGAGCTCTAGGGAGGGGGAGACCTGGACGCGGGCGGCGTCGCCGTCACCCACTGGCTTGGCAGGACTGGCCTCCTCATGGTCTTCACCCCAGGACACCAGGAGGGTTTGCGGTTCTGTGACCACGCTTCCCTCCTTCCTGAGAAACAGGACGTTGTGTATCCATTCTGAGCATCACTTTCCACCAGGCGCCGCGCTGGACCCTGAGGAGGAGGACAAAGCGGTGTGAACTAGGGTTTCTGAAACTCCGCTGCAGCTCTGAGTCTCCGGAGCTTTTCAAAATCCCCACGCCCAGTCAGCACCCCAGACCAATTGCATCAGAATCTCCCGGAATGGGATACAAAACTTTCAGATTTTTTAAAGTTCAAGGGGTGATTGCAAGAGGACTCAAGATTGAGAACCAGAGAACCAAAATATCAGTGGAGACCGGCTGAGGAAACAAATACTCTACTACCTAGAAAAATACTAGTTTGATGCCCAGAGGATTAACTGTTATTTTTGTTTTCACTTCTACATTGTATGAAAAATTTATCTCTGTTACTTATGATACTTAGGCAAGGAACTACTTAGAATGAGTGAGACAGAGCGTGCCCTCCACTCCTCACTGGTGGTTAGCTCTCAGTTATTTGCCAGGAAAGATACCAAAGCGGGAATGATGTGAAAGATGGACTATCCAAGCTTTATTCATTTTTTTTCCCTTGCCATTTGTGTTACCAAACAGGTTTGTCTAATTAAGTAATGAACTCATGTACTTGAGGAGTCAGCATACTTTGCCAAGATTCACACCAACTGATCGGCTCATTTTTAGCCTTTGCCTAAAAGATTTATTCCTCATATGGACGCTCCCATTCCCCAATGCTGCAACTGCACCCGCATGAAAATGAACTGCCTGAATGCTCTGTGGACCCATCCTGCACAGGATCATACAGGGTTTATCGATCACCGGAGATGCATGACACATTGTGCCAGGATGACATAGTGAGTAGTCATTTATTTTCTAGACTGGCTACAAAGATCATGCAAAATTACATGTATCAACAGGGATATATACATACATAGTACAACTGTAAGGGAAAAGAAGGGAGGGAAACACAAAATACAGGATTGTGGTTCTAGTGGAGAGGAAGGTTGGTTATGCTTTACATTTTTACATATACTATAAACATTTTTGTGTATTGATTTAATGAAGGTCGTGGGAGAGGGGAGAAGCTCCAGGACAGAGAAGTGAGACAATCCAGTGCTGAGATGGCTGGTCCTCTGCCAGTCCCCCTCCTGGTGAGCTAAGATGGCAGGGCTGCCGAGGTTGGCCTTCTGTGGGCCACCCAGAAGAGGGTTAAACAACCTGGAGGACGACAGGTTAGCCCGTCTCATGGGACATGTGAACTCTTGAGGGACCCGGAGAAGTCCCAGGGTGTCTACAATTCGGTGTGTGGAGACAGCACCTGACAACATAACTGGGGTATGCGTGTATCTTGGTAAAAACTCACCAGGCAGCTGGGAGAAGCCAGGCAGCCCTTTAGAAACTCAGCCTAGCAATCTCCTTAGCCAGGGCATTGAGTTCATGCAGCACACTTCTGATTTTCTGCATTACAAGAGGCACGGCAACACTATTCCAAACTTTCCTATATAACTGGAGTCTCCTTTCCTCTCTTGGCTCCAGCTAACATTTTCCTCCGTTCTCTTAAGCCCTCACCACCAGCGTCCTACCGTGTCCCTAACACCCTCCCAGGGCCTTTCGACTCCTGCCTGCTACCCGGTCCCAAAGCCAATGCTGCATGTCAGGTGGCAGCAACACTCCACTTGCAGGGCTCAACATCCGCCTGGTTATTTCTTGTTGCTTAACAAAGCATCCCAAAGTTAGATCTCCAAGCAGCCACATTTCATTTCTTTAGCTCCAGAATCAGAGGGGAAGGCTCTCTCCACATGGGGTGCACGGTCAAAGGGGGCTGGAGGATCCACTTCCAAGCTGGCTCATTTGCATGCTGGCAAGTCGGTGCCCACTGCTGGCTGGTGGGCTGCAAGCCTGAGTGTTCTCCACGTGGGTGGGCCTCCCCCAAAGCTGCTTCTCCTCGTGCCTGCGTCCTACCAGCAAACATCTCAAGGGAAAGGAAACGAAAGTTGCCGGTTTCTTAAGACTTGAACCCCTAAATTAATCACAGCATCACTTCTGTCATGTGATCTTTTGGTCAAGAAATCACAGAGGCCAAATTCTAGGGGAGGGGACATAGGCCTCACCTCTCAGTAAGACAATGTCAAAGAAGTTGGGGGCCAGGTTTTAAAACTGCCACAATCTGTAGTGTATTTTCATATTATAAGTGAGGACACTGAGATACAGCAAGACTAAAAAAGACTTCCCAAAGTTCCCATGGGGAGTCAGAGCCAGGAATTGGGGATTCTGTATCTTACACTCATCTGACTACTCATTCATTCAGTGTGTATTTACTGAGCACCTGCTGTGTGCCAGTCACGGTGCTAGGTCCCAGGGATGAAGTATGAAACGAGAGGCAAGGTCCCTCCCCTCTTAGATACTTACATTTAGAGGGAGATACAGGGCCAGTTGACAGGTAATTACCCTACAGTGTAATTTACTATGGCAGCCCAGAAAAAAAAGTCTCTGTCCCAGATTTGGGGGCTCACAGAAGGCTTCTTAAATAAAGTAAGATCTTTGTTGAAGCCTGAAAAAAAAGGTGCTGTTGGCAAAGTGAGGGGCTGGCGGCGGGTGGGCACACAAAGGAGCTCTTCCAGGCAGAGGGAACAGTATCAACTAAGATTCAGAGATTACGGACAGATGACATGTTCAGGAACTAAAAGGAGCTCAGTATGGATGGAAGGGAGAAAGGAATAAGGGAAAGAGTATGAGGCGCAGGGTAAATGGAGAGAAATGAAGATAGGGAGGTAGAGGAAGTGCCTGATCATGATTGGCCTTATAAATGATATCAAAGAATTAGAACTTAAATCCTGAGGGCAGAAGAAGCCATTGTAGGGTTTAAAGGAGGAGCTTGACATGGTCAGGGCCAGGAGGTAGAGGCCAGGTGGGAGCCTGCTGCAGTGTTTATTCTTTTTTTTTTTTAATTAATTTTTATTGGAGTATAGTTGATTTACAATGTTGTATTAGTTTCAGGTATGCAGGAAAGTGATTCAGTTATACATATACATATATATACACTCTTTTTTAGATTCTTTTCCCATATAGGTCATTACAGAGTATTGAGTAGAGTTCCCAGTGCTGTACAATAGGTCATTATCAGTTATCTATTTTATTTATTTATTTATTTATTTATTTATCTATTGGCCACACTTTGGGCATGCAGGGTCTTAGTTCCCCAACCAGGGATTGAATCCGGGCCCTCAGCAGTGAAAGCACCGAGTCCTAATCACTGGACCACCAGGATATTCCCTAGTTATCTGTTTTATATATAGTAGTGTATATATGTCAATCCCAATCTCCCAATTTATCCCTCTCCCCTCTTCCCCCCTTGGTAACCATAAGTTTGTTTTCTACATCTGTGATGCAGTGTTTATTCTGCACGAGAGATGATACTGGCTTAGATAGGATGGAGGCTGGTGTGGTGGTGATGGCGATGGGGAGATGTGGGTGAAACTGAGACATATCTAGGAAGTAGAAAAATAAGACCTACTACTTTCTTGGGGGCAGAGAGAGGAAGGAGTCTAGGATGACTCCAGCTTTCAGGCTTGGGCAACTGAATGAGTATCATTTGCTAAAACAGGAAGAGGAATTGATCTGGAGAGAAGGGTGATGAGCTCAGTTCTGGAGAAGTTAAGTCTGAGGAGTCCATTTGGATTCCGTGTGCGGATTTCAGGGAGGCAGTAAGAGACACATTTGCAGATCATCAGCACGTACTTGGAAATCCCAAGGGGTCAGTGCCTAGGACGCTGCCAGGCACAGAGTAGACACTCAATAAATGTTGAGTGAAAGTGATTGACATCACTAACAGAGATGGGTCAAGTATCAAAGGAAGACAAACCAGGACAGGACTCTGAAATGGACTTAACATTTAAGACCCTGAGAGGACAAGAAAGGAGCAGCAGGAATGCAGAGTGTGGTGTTATGGTTGCAAAGGAAGACCGCATTTCCAGAAGGAGGGGTGGTCACAGGGGAGTTTGAGAGTGGTCAGACAAGATGAGACCAGAGTGCATCTTTCAAGCTAGCAGAAAGAAGGCTGCCAGCAAAGTATGGTCGTGCAGGTAGCACACTGCACAAGGCCAGTGGGCGCCATGCACATTGTGGACATTGCGGATTGGTGTGCTTGAGAGGACCATTTTCTGACAGAGGGAAGCAAGTGTCTTGAGGAAGGGATACCTTTTTCCAGTCCACACTGGAAAGGTCTGGTATGGGCTAACCACGGCCCTGGCTGTTGGTGGGCCCCATGAGAAGACTTCAGTTTCAGTTCTGGGCAGAGCTTTTGGTGGGTGGAGGCATAAATGGAAAGCAAAGAAATGGCGCTTGAGAGAGTGTAGACGCTGCTTTCTAGAAGTTTGGCTGTCAGCAGAAGATGAGGGCTAGGGACGTGTGGGGAGGGACGGCAAAACCGAAGGGGGAAGGGAAGAATTCGTAGGGCTTTTTTTTTTTCCTTTAAATCATGCGGGAAAGGCTAGAACATGTTGGAATATTCCTAGGAAGGAACCAGTAGAGAGGAAGAGGTTGAAAACACAGAAGAGAGAATGAGAGGGAAAGTAGGAGAGGGAGAGAGGGATTAGCCTTAAATTAGATGAGATGATCAGAGAAGGACTCTGAGCAGGGACACCTGAGTGAATCAAAGGAGCCAGCACTCCAGGGAAGGGGAGCAGCCAGTGCAAAGGCCCTGAGGCAGGAAATAGCCTCCGTGTTTAAGGAACAGAAAGAGCTGTAGAATAGTGAATAGTGAACAAATACGAGAGAGGGGAGAATTGCAGTCAGAGATGCAGTCAGGCCAGGACCTTGTGGTTCATAGTTTAAAAGAAAAAAAAAAAAAAAAAAGGATTTCCCAGTAGCCAAATCTGTGTCAACACAAGCATTAAAGTAAATAATGATAAATAACAAGGATTTACTGTATAGCACAGGGAACTATATTCAATACCTTGTAATAACCTTTAATGGAAAAGAATCTGAAGAAGCACATACATATACATGTATAACTGAATCAGTTTTCTGTACAACTGAAACTAACACAATGTTGTAAATCAAAGTACTTCAACTTAAAAAAATAATAAAGTAAATAAATAATAAATAACTAAAAATAAACAAATAATGATAGTAATGGGCTTAAACCCTTTGAATGAACTAAAAATTCATGGGTCTATGGTGATGAGAAATACGTAAACAATCTAGCAGAAGGGAGGGTTCCTGCTTACAGTAGCATGCCAACTAGGAAACACAGAGGGAAGGACAGTGCTCCACAGTCGTCAATGGGTGCCAAAATAGTGGTGGAAGATTGATGAGGGACAGGATATTTACGGAGCCTCAAAGTTTCCACGCAAATTGCTTACAGGGGATAAAAAAACTTCACAGTAGAGAAGACTGGCCGACACCACCTTAATCAATTGGGCAACATCGACATTACCCGTGATGGGACACACATGCCTTCTTTAGCTGGCTCGAGAAGGCATTTAGTTAATATTGGCTTCTCGAAAAAATATTTTGAAATAGCTCCCAGGCCTTGGGATTTTATAGATTAAACACATTTTTACTTGTCTGGAAGTCTGACAGAGAATCACCAATTTTTTCTTCTTCCAAGTAAGGATATAAACCATTTGCCATATACTATTCGCATTTCATTTATTTTATTTATTTTGATTCATCTTATTTATTTTAATTTGATTAATTAATTAATTTATTGAATAACTGCTGCATTCACAGGATTCAAAATCCAGAAAAATGGGAAGGGTATACAGTGAAATTCTCTCTCCCTCCCTTTTCCAGCCCCCAGTTCCCTCCCTTGAGGAGACATCATTACCAGTTTCTCTTATGGACACATTATTCTGTTGCCTGCGTCCCCACTTAACATTATTTCATATTGCAAATGCCAGTCAATGCCAAAAACTATGCACATAATGAAAATGCAAAATGAAGGATGTAAAGAATAAATTAACCTCTTTAGAAAACTCTCCCCACAAAGTCTTTCTTTTCCTTATTTTTCTGTGGCACTGACAATGTTTTCACAGGCTGGTATTGGTTAAATTCATTCCTCTAATTCCAGGGAAGATGTAAACTTGGGTCGCCCTCGAGAAACATTTTATCTACTCTGTCCCCCAGTACATGCGTCACTGCTTTGCTTCCTAATTACACACCGTACAGCCCCCAGTGGTAACACTTGTTCTTGGTACGACAGGCTTCAACTGAAATTGCCCATCTTCAATATTGCTATTGACAGTCTAATTAGAAAGTACAGATTTTTGGCCAAAGAAAACAGTGTCTCATTCTGGAAATTTATGTGGGCTTTTATCTCAGTTCCTTGGGGAAAAGAGACAGAATAGATGAAAGACAGATTTCGCTGCTTGAAAAAACCAAATAGAGTTCCAGACACAACAGTAGCCAGTGTCAATTATAATCTGTTCATACCAAAGTATTAAATTATCAAAAGGGTTGTGCACCAGGTTGTATCCACCAAATGTGCCTTTTCACCAGCCCCTTAGACTGGGGTGGTGTAAGGATTTGTTGCTTGTTTTTTTTTTTTTTTTTTTAACTTTGGGTTTATTTATTTATTTATTTATTTATTTATTTATGGCTGTGTTGGGTCTTCGTTTCTGTGCGAGGGCTTTCTCTAGTTGCGGCAAGCGGGGGCCACTCTTAATCGCGGTGCGCGGGCCTCTCATTATCGCGGCCTCTCTTGTTACGGAGCACAGGCTCCAGACGCGCAGGCTCAGTAATTGTGGCTCACGGGCCCAGTTGCTCTGCGGCATGTGGGATCTTCCCAGACCAGGGCTCGAACCCGTGTCCCCTGCATTGGCAGGCAGATTCTCAACCACTACACCACCAGGGAAGCCCCTGTTGCTTGTTTTAAAGATCATACTACTATAACCTACCTTTTTTTTTCTTATATAAATTTATTTATTTTATTTTATTTTTGGCTGTGTTGGGTCTTCGTTGCTGCGTGCGGGCTTTCTCTAGTTGCGGCGATTGGGGGCTACTCTTCGTTGCAGTGCGCAGGCTTCTCATTGAGGTGGCTTCTCGTTGCGGAGCTTGGGCTCTAGGCATGCGAGCTTTAGCAGGTGTGGCTCATGGGCTCAGTAGTTGCGGCACATGGGCTCAGTAGTTGTGGCTTGCGGGCTCTAGAGCACAGGTTCACTAGTTGTGGCGCATGGGCTTAGTTGCTCCGCGGCATATGGGATCCTCCCAGACCAGGGATCAAACCTATGTCCCCTGCATTGGCAGGCGGATTCTAAACCACTGCATCACCAGGGAAGTCCTATAACCTACCTTTATTTAGGAGCCAGCTCTTAGCCAAGCACTGGGTATTATTATTGATTACATCTGGTGTACCAGCCACCTTGGATGACTTGGAGAACTTGGGAGTTTTAAAGATGAAATTATCAGACTCAGCACTGTACCCTACCAGAGAGAGTCAGAGATACTTGTTCAGTTTCTATCTGATTAAAAATCAAATGTTAACCTGGTCTTGGTTCTAGATTTGAGTCTTATTTGTGTGCTTATTCAACACTGAACTCCTACCATATGCTGGGAGCTGAGGATACAATGTTAAAGAAAAGAGGCAAAGGTTAGTCTGGAAAGGAGATCAGATAAAGAAACAATATCTTCCATAGAGTCCAGCCTGACGTTGCTCTGATAGGAAACAGGGGACTCTGGGAACAGATGGGAGTGGTACCCACTGTGCCCAGAGCAACAGGTAAGACTTTCTGGAAGAAGGATGTCTGAACTGAAGGATGAGTAGGAATTAAATGGGAGAAGACTGAGGCAGAGAGAACAGCACATGTGAAGGCTTGGAGCCAAAAGAAACCTAGCTCTTGGTTCCTTTGAGAACTGAAAGTTCAGTCACTTAGAGGATAGAGCAAGAGGTAGAGACAGATGAGGCAGACAGGTGGACGGGGACCAGGTAATGGAGAGTTCTCTTGTAGGGGTTTGGATTTTATTTTGAAGGCAGAGGGGGAATATTGAAGCATTTTGGCGGATAAGTGATGTGGTCATATTTATCTTATAGACGATCACTCTGGTTGCATTTGAAGGGGTGAGGGGGGGAGGAAGTTAAGGATGACTTGCAGATTTCTGACTTGGGTCGCTGGGTGGGTGGGAGTGTTTTGAGGCAGAAGTTGCATTTCTTGGCAAAAGCAAAATACCTGTTGCTTTTCTGGTTTTCCTCTTTTCTAGACCATGAAATCAGATACCATGCCTGTGTTACATTCATGCCCAGCTGTATTCAAGATTGGTTGTAGTTTTCTGTAAATGACCTGCCAGCATAAGAGATGTGATTAAATTTGTAAAAGATTGGCAATTTGGAGGAATTAAAATTTTTCCATTCTTAGGTCACTTCTCAATGCAAGACAGAGTTGGGTACAGCTTAGCCCTCATAATATCACTGTCACTCTCCATGGGTTTTTTCCTCTTAATTTTTAAAAACCAAAGTAATACATACACATAGTTTTAAACTGCGTATTGTACTAAATACTACTAAATGGAAAGTGACAATCCGCCTCCCAAGATTCCATTCCCTGGAAATAACCACTTTCAACTACTTTTGGTCTTTCATCTGATATTTACTTCCATATTTCTAAATAATGTTCTTATGCTACTATTTCTTTTTAAAGTAAAGTTTTGGGGTAAGTAATATGTTCATGTGGTCCTAAAATAAGACGTGTAAAAAGAAATACAGTAAAGAGTCTCTCTCCTTCTTCTGTTTCCCGTTAGTCTACTTCCCACCCAATCCACTTTCCTCAGGTCACCACTGTTAGTTTTCTATATGTACCTATATACAAGAAAATAACATTATATATTTACTTTTCTTTTTTTCACACAAAAGGTGGCATAGTACCCCTCATCAATCAGGGTGAAGTAGAATGTGTTGCAGTAACAAACCATCCAGACACCTTAGCGGATTCTTTCTCATTCATGCTCTGTGTCCTCCCTTGGTGGTTTCACGTTTTCCTCACACAAGGTTGCAAACCAGCTGAATCTCTGCCATCTGGAGTGTCATGCTTGTGATGGCAAGAGGCAGGGAATATAACAAATTGTTCTTAGGCCCCTAAAGGCTTCCTCCCAGAGGTGACATGTGTCACTCCTGCTCCCATTCATTGAGCAAACCATGTCATGTGGACCTGACTGTTTAAAGGGGGCAGGGAAGTGCAAACGTATCGTGTGCCCGGGACTCAGAGAGCTGGATGTGCTGGTGGACCACATTGATGGTCACCTCATAGACGCACCGCTCTGCACCTTGCTTTTTTTCAGCTAAGAACATATTTAATCATGCCCTATTTGCTCTATTTGAGCAAATAGAGCATCTTTATTTATTTTTTTAAAAGGAGATGGACATTTGCATTTTCCCCAATGTTTCCTTTACAAAAAAGGCTGCAGTGAATATTCAGATGTTATTTTGCACACACGTGAATATATGTCTAGGATCAATTCCCATAAGCGGCATTGCTGGTTCAGAGAGTACACACATTTGTAATTTTGATAGGTATGGTCAAATTGCTCTCCACAGAGAATAGGCCAGTTTACATTCTTCCCAGAGCCTTGCCAAGGGAGGGAGTGTACTACCAAACTTGTGGGATTTCACCAGTTTGATGGGTGAAAATATTCTCACTTTATTTTTACACTACATTTCTCTTATTATGAATAAAGTTTTCTGCTACTTCTTGATTTGTATAATTCAGATGTCCTGTAATAGTATGGGAGTTACTTCATTAACACTGGCGCCCACCCCACCTCCACCACTCCACATGCACCTATTTCCTCCCCAACATCCTCTCTGCTCTGTAATTGCATCACCGTTTGGGGTCAATTCAGTAATTAGTTTGCCTTTTTATGACATGTAAACATATTTAGCTATAGCACTGAGAAGTGTATTATAATAAGATTTCCTCTCGTGTATTCTTTCTCCCCCTTGGACTTAATAATTGCCTTGGTTTTTTGCTCACATTTTTTTTTCTACCAATCCTTAAAGTTTTATCATTTGCTCCATTGGATTAAGTATATTCCTATCAGTAGTTTTCCCCAAATGATCAAATGTATTGACTATTTTATTGATCCTATCTTTACCTGGCGATTTCCTTCCCACTGTCTTCTGTCTCTTACGCCATCCTGACCTATTTGCTCTCTTAGCCTGCTTCTTGGATCCCGTGTCCTTCTTCTTCTTGGATTACTCCTTAGTTAAGTAGAGCATATCAATTACGAACTTCTTAAAAATTCTGTTTCTAGGTCTTTAATGGCTTTGTTCTGACCTCACCTTGATATTGGACTAGTATGACATCGTTGGGTAAAGATCATTTTCTCTCAAATTACGGAGACGTTATTCATTGGCCACTAGTATCCAGTGATGTGTGAAATAATACAGTTCAGTTCTATTTGTCCTCCAGGATCCATTCTTCCTTTTTCCTTTAGTAAGAAAATGCCTGACTTCTAGCTTCGCTGGAGATCACATTTCCTAGCCTTCCTTGCAGTGCTCTCTGGACAGGTGACTTAAGCTCTGGCCAGTAGACTGAGTTGAAATCCTGCTTTCCACTTCCAGATTGTAATCTGGAAGGAATCAGCGTCCAAAGTCCTTTCACTTTTCCCTCTTCCCCGAGGAGGGATGCAGACATGATGGGGGTACCTAGGTTCACCCCCTAAACTCAGAACTAGAAGCTGGACTGTGAAGATTCCTGAGCTGCCCTTCCAGCCCTGGGCTTTACCTCTGAGCTATGGCTGGAGCTGGGAATAAATTTCCATTTTGATTACACTCCTCCATTTTCTGTATCTCTGTGTTAAAGCCACTTAGATTATTCCCTGCTACACTGTTCCTTTCTATACGACCTGTGTTTCTTTCTCTGAAACTTTTAGGATCCTCTTTTTAACCCCAGTGTCCTGAAATTTCATGATTTTGGCCCTGTCACGGGTCTTTCTAAATTCAGTGATGCACTTTCCGTCGGAATTATTATGTTTTTCAATTCTTGTCTCATTTTTTGAGGAATTAGATCCTATCTGTTTTCTCTGTAGTTTCTGTCTGCAACTTTCATCATTTAGCATTTGTGTCCTTCACTGAAGTCCTGCCCCTACCCTCACTTTCTGGATTTTATCTTTCAGCTCTTTTGGTGCTTCTATTTTTTTTTTTTTTTAAAGGCTGTGTTGGTGGTTTCAGTTTCCAAGAGTTCTTTCTGATTATTCTTTTTTATCTCTTTGAACATATTAAGTATAGATTTTTTCCCCTTCGTTTTCTTTTGTGTTTGCATTATCCTGTGTGTGCTATCTGTCATGGCAGAGGCTTTTCCACACGTTTGGTGTTGTGAGCTGTTCATAGTTAAGCGTGAGGCACCTCTAGGTGGCTTGGGCGGGCTTGTCAACAGAGGGGCGGATGGGTGGGTGGCAGCAGGGCTTTTATGTAAGGCACTCGCAAATGTCATTATCCTGATGACTTTTCTCCAGAGCAGGTTAATTTCTCAAGAGGAGAGTTCTGTAGTTTCCTGGCAGGGTGGAGGGCATATGCCTCATCCTTAAAGTTGAGGGGGAGAGAGATCACACGTACACTTCAAACTCGCTTTCACGTATAAAGATATTAATGATTCACTTTAGCGAGCCAAGGATCATAACATATGCATACTATAGCATGTTTGTTTGTTCATTTAACAAATATTTATAATGACTCTCTCAGTGTGTGTGTGTGTGTGTGTGTGTGTGTGTGTGTGTTTGTAATGCTGGTAAGGCAAAATTGAGAAAAACCCCATCTCTGCTTTGGTTTGTAGCAGATGTGATCACAATGTATGGTCAGATAAGGACTGCCGTGATGGGGGTGGCGATGCCAGGCAGGGGATTCACCTGTATTTTGCAGGGAAAGGGGGAGAGTGGGTGGGGGAGGGACTCTACTCCTTTCTGCCCATTTTACAGATATGGAGTTTCCCTTCCTGCTTGTCCCCTCTCCTGCCCCTCCCAAAAAATAAAGCCAGGTCTACCAATTATATATTGATAAATCAATATGTGTTGGTAAAACCTTTGACATGCCAATACTCCTGAGAAAATGAAAGCCTACCTGTCATTCATACCTTGGTATTAATTACGTTAACCAGATAATCACTTAAGCTTAACTAAACTATGGGATGTTAAATGTAAGAAAGGAAGATTACTAACTGCCAGTCTAAGAGAAAGCTGAATGTATTTGCTTGCCTGGAAAGGGAGAGCTATGCCATTCAGTCTGAGTTTCAGAGTGTTACCCAAAAACTGGGTTTGCCTCTTGGTGGATGTCGAGCCAAAAGACACAACCAAGTCAGAGATCAAGAGAAGGAAGGATTTACTACTTGCAGCAAATAAGGAGAACACTGGGGATCTTTCCCAAAGTAGTGTCTCCCCGAACTGCGAAATTGGGGAAGTTCTAAGCTAAGGGAACATGCATACTCATGAAGAGGCTTGAGCTGAGTGAGGAGTCAGCATAGAATCAGGGCAAAGGTCGACAGAGTCCAAGCTTCAGCTGATTGAAGCCACAGTGGTCAGGAAAAGTCAACATCATCTTCCCTTAGGTTCCAGTTGATATGGTTGTTGAACCCCCCCCCCCGAGGGGGGTAGGGTTAAATTCTGTAAAATAGCTCAAGAAAGTGCTTCACGCTAATCTTTACTATGAAACAGAACTGGGAGTTTACAACTGGTTTATTATCTTTGCTGTTGTTACTTTTCTTTCTTGGTAACAATAGTTTGTCCTTTTGTTCCCTTCAGATCATTACTACTGAGATGCATTCAAGGGCAAGCATTGGCCAGGCTTAGATCATAAAATGGCTTAGGCCAAAAATGGCTTCTCCAATGTCAAGAAAGACATGCCTGGTTCTCTTTCTCGGGGGACCCTTTACCTTATCTGCTTACAAGAGCAGAAATTGGAAGGGCTAGATACAGAGCAAGAAGGGAGCAAGTAGAAACAAGGTAGCCTTCTGAGCTCTGGTCTCTGCATGGTACACAGGGAGGACTGTAAACTCTCCTTTGTAAACAGTCACTTTCCTTCCAAGTGTCACATCAGTGATTCTGAGAAACTTAGATTCAGACAGATCCAGGAGGGGCCCAGGACAGGGTTCAGTAGACAGGATTGTCTAAAGATAGTTGAAACTTAGCAAGACGTTCTTGTCGTTTTGTTTTTTAAAACAGGGACCAAGTGGTTCCATGACAGTGTGGATTGAGTTTACAGGAAGCTTGGAGGCCTTCCAGGTGGGACATTCCCGAGATAGCATTAAGGGGTCTGAAATAAAGGAGGAAGCCTCTGACAGTGTCAGGGGGATGTAGAGAGCATTAAGTGTGTCTGTTTGGAAGAGGAACTTAATAGACTTCGCTGCTTTACCCAGGGTCTTAGGGATACCTCTCTCCCCTATGTCTGCAGCCATTCCTGTGGTCTTGGCTCCTCTCCATGCAGTAATGAGGAAGTTGGAAAGTTGATCACATTTAGCTGAATCAAAAGGAACCCCACCCAGTCCTTTGGGACAGGCTATCCATTTAGAAACCGTCTTGGGACTTACCCGGTGGCGGTGGCCCAGTGGTTAAGAATCCGCCCACCAGTGCAGGGGACATGTGTTCAATCCCTGGTCCGGGAAGATCCCACATGCTGCAGAGCAACTAAGCCCATGCGCCACAACTACTGAGCCCATGTGCCACAACTACTGAAGCCCATGCACCTAGAGCCTGTGCTCCGCAACAAGGGAAGCCACCACAAAGAGAAGCATGTACACCGAGACAAAGAGTAGCCCCTGCTCTCTGCAACGAGAGAAAGCCTGCGCGCAGTAACGAAGACCCGACACAGCCAATAAATAAATAAATAAAATTAATTTTTTTTTTAATTAAAAAAAAAAGAAAGAAACCGTCTTGCACAGTCTTTGGTCTCTTTTTGTTGCCCTTCTCTGACTTGAGTCTTTGTTCTTGGTTTTTCCTTTTTGCCGTCTTTTCTCCCTACTTTCCCCCAGGTTTTAATTCCCCCATGCTCCCCAGGATCCACCTCTGTGGACATTTCCTGAGCTGTACCTTCCTCTATTCCCATAGGGTCCAGATCCTTCACCTCCATTGCCAGTTAAACTTCAGGAAATTGTGTAAAATATGGCACAGATCAGTGATGAATATCCTAATATAAAAGAGTTCTTATAACTTAGTAGAGAGAAAACTGAATATCCTAGCAGAAAAATGAGCACAAGACATGAAAAGAGAATTTGTACCAGCAGAAACACAAAGGACCAATAAACATGTAGAAACATTCAGGGTCAGAGGTAATATTTAGATGATGGAAAGAACAGGTAACCTTTTAAAAATTTATGTCTTCTAAATTCCATAATAGATGTGTATTACTTCTGTAACAAAAGAACAGCAATAAAATATGTTCAAACCATCTGGGATTCAAGTCCTGCTTGGTTCATCTTGGTTGAGGAGTTTGTAAAGGATGGAACAGGCTTTATGTATTCCCCATTCAAAAAAAACATTTACTGGGAATTCCTTGACGGTCCAGTGGTTAGGACTCTACACCTTCACTGCCGAGGGCTCGCGTTCAGTCCCTGGTTGGGGAACGTAAAATCCCCGCAAGCCGCACGGCACGGCCAAAAAATAAAATTAAATTAAATTAAAATTAAAAAACATTTACCTTTGAAGACGGGTACCCAGACCTTAACACAGGGGAGAGAACAATTATCTTTTTTCTGGTTTCGTAAGATATAGAATCTCTATTCCCAAATGGGAATGGTAGGAATTCCTGAGCCAGCTTGAAAGAGGCAATAAGAGATTTCTGGGCAGGCCTCTGATGTTTTAGATCCTGCTTTGTGGGGCAGCTGCCTTCAGAGAGAGCTGATAAGGACTCAGTGCTGATGGTTTCCTTGTCAGCTGATTCCTGGAAGAGAAACCGGTCTTTGGGTGTATTTCCAGAGGCAGTACCGTGATTCTTGGGAGTCACGGAGAGAGCTGGACAGAGACAGAATGGACCTCACAGGAAGGGGGATCTTAGCACCGGGGTCTCAGAGCAGAGCCTCGATGACTGTTTGTAAGAGAACCTGCTAGACGGGCCCATCCTTGGTGGACCAGACACCTTAACGGCTGCTTTTGTACTATTTACATTCTGTGACTCTGTTTGTCCACGTAACTGCCCCTAATGGCACCAGCAGGACCAAACTAGAAGACAGCTGAATTTATAGCTCGCCATACACTACCTGCACAAAGGCAGGGGAAGGCAAGGTGGAAAGGGCTTAGAATGGGGAGTTCGGTTTGTGACCTTGATCAGGACTGGATGAGGAGGCAACTATGCAGGATTGGCGAGGAATTTGAGGGATTCAAAGAATCTTAAGTTGCAAAGTATCTGTTGATGGTTTCCACTGAAGGGTGATGTATCTTTCAGGAAGTTCCTGTTCTGAACAATCTAGCCTTTTGTCTCTGCGTAATCTTCTGGAACAGTAGTCATGCTTACGAGGGCAGTGGAATTCTAAAGTTAAATCAACACAGCCTCTAAAGGGTGTGGGGGGCAGGTGGTCTCAGTCCTCAGGGCCCAAGCTGCGTGTGGGGGGAGATGGTTTGCGTTGTCATATTTAAAGTTGAATCTAAGAGAAGAGTCTCTTTTTTGTACATTTTTACTCACCTTGCTTTCCCAGGTCGACTGCTTTACTGGGAAGAGGACACGTTAACTGCCGATCAGTTCACCTGCGTTTAGATTTCTTATCCCAAGTGAGCCCATGTACAAATCAGCCCCGTGCTGTTCCGTGTCCCAAGCTCTTTATGTAATTCATTCAGTCAATGCTAGTAGTATTTACCACGAGGCAGGCTCTGTGTTTAGTTTAGTATTTCACATTCATCATTCATTTATTTATTCATTCAATGATTTTTCAATGAGCACCTATATAGTGTCAAGCAGAGTGCCAGGTGCCAAATACACAATTGTGACCAAGACACAGCTGCTGTTCTCAGGTGGTTTATCCTCTAGGAATCTCATCTTCAAAGCAGTCCCAAGGGATACTGTGTTAATGTCCTTTATGGAGGAGGGGACAGGGATGCAGAGTGCTCACATGATTTGCCCTGTCTTCCTGATTGCACATGGTGAGTTTGCAGGAATCCTGGTTAACCTGACTCTTAACGACCCTGCCCTTAACCTCTGGTGTTGGTCTGTTTACCCCTGGCCTGGTCACTCTGTGATGTTAAGGCCCAAAGATCCTGAGCTGTAGAGCTGAGACCCTGGACTTCTACTTGGCCGCCTTCCTGGTCTTCACGTGGCTCTAAACCCCTTGCTTCCTTGGCAGCCTCCAGCCCAATGCAGGATTAAATGGGGAACTAACTGGTCACTCTGGTGCTAAAAATAGTCAGCAGCCACCTCTTCCCCTGAGATACTTCAGATCAGTATCACTCCTCACTTCCTCCAGAGGGAATGCAATGCTCTGCTATTGTACCCTTGAAACATACCCAAGTTGATTTAGCAACCAAGAAATGGGGTTGAAACTAGAAATGGGGAATTCCCTGGCAGTCCAGAGGTTAGGCCTCCGTGTTTTCACTGCCCAGGGCCCAGGTTCGATCCCTGGTCGGGGAACTAAGATCCCAGCAGCCGCGTGGCACGGACAAAAAACAAAACAAAACAAGACAAAACCAAAAAACAAATACAATCAGATGTGGTGACTTTTCTGACAGGGCGTCTGGGGTTCTCAGGGACAGAGCAGGAGGAACTCCTCAGCGTTGGCCTCCACAGTGGGCTCTGGAGGAGGTGCCTGAAGGATGCACAGGGAAGGTGAGATGCAGAGGGGAGAAGAGTGATGTGCGGGGCCTGGGGGACAGCCTAAGTGAGGCTCCTGTGAGGAACCAAGAAAGGTCTGTGTGTCTGATGGACAGAGAGGGGGCTGGAGAAGTTTCCGAGGAGAGGGAAGAGGCAGCAGGGTCAGATCAAGGAGGGCCGTGTACTCCATGCCAAAGAGTTTGGGCTTTGTTCCCAGGGCAAGGGAAACCAACGAAGTGTTCTTTAAGCTGGAGAGAAACATGGTCAAATTTGCCATCTTGAACATTAATTCTGGCTGCAACTGAAGAGAAAGATTGGAGACAGAGTGGGGCTACCGTTACTCTGGGGGAACAGTGCCCTTGGCGAGGGCAGAAGTGGGAAGCACGGGGTAGATTTGGGATAAAGATAAATGGTAAAACCAATATTATTTTTGGTAGCTGAGTGTCTGTGCAGGATAAGAAAGAGGGAGGAATTGAGAGTGATGGTGTCCAGCCTGGGTATCTGATGGATAGGGAGAGAGAAAGAGGATGAGCTTGTTGGAAGCACATTGAATTAACCTCCGTACACTTGGGAGGTGGGAGGCTTGAAGTGCAAACTAGTGCGGAGGAGGCCAGACCTCGCCTGTAGGAGAATATAGCCAGCAGCTATTTAGTTAGTTAGTTAACTATTTTATTTGATTTTTTTAAATTGAGGTATAGTAATTGATTTATAATATATTAGTTTCAGGTGTACAATATAGTGATTCACAATTTTTAAAGATTATACTCCATTTAAAGTAATTATAAAATATTGGCTCTATTCCCCGTGCTGTACAATACAAACTTGTAGATTATTTATTGTATACGTAGTAGCTTGTACCTCCTAATCCATCCTAATCCCCTACCTCTATTTTGTCCCTCCCCCCTTCCCTCTCCTCACTGATAACTACCGGTTTGTTCTCTATATCTGTGAGTCTGCTTCTGTTTTGTTATATTCACTAGTTTGTTGTATTTTTTAGATTCCACATATAAGTGATAACATAACACTATTTGTCCTTCTCTGACTTATTTCACTAAACAGAATGCCCTCCAGGTCCACCTGTGTTGTTGCAAATGGCAAAATTTCATTCATTTTTAAGGCTGAGTAATATTCTATTGTGCATGTATACACACACACACACAAACACACACACACACTCAGGTTGCTTTCATATCTTGGCTATTGTAAATAATGCCACTATGAACATTGGGGTGCATGTGTCTTTCCAAATTAGTATTTTCATTTTCTTCAGATATATACCCAGGAATGGAATTGCTGGATCATATGGTAGTTCTATTTTTAGGTTTTAAAGGAACCTCCAAACTATTTTCCACCGTGGCTGCACTGATTTACATTAGTTAGTTAGTTAATTTTTATTTATTTATTTATTTTTTATAGCACTTTTTGTTTGTTTGTTTTTTATTTTATTTGTTTTGGCTGTGCCGAGTCTTAGTTGCGGCATGCGGGATCTCCGTTGTGGCATGCGGGATCTTTTAGCTGCAGCGTTTGGGATCTAGTTCCGTGACCAGGGATTGAACCCCGGCCTCCTGCATTGGGAGCGTGGAGTCTTACCCACTGGACCACCAGGGAAGCCCCTCAGGAATGCCTTTCTTTCCTGTCTTCCTTTAATGTCTCTGAGCTGTCCTGATACAATTTTTTTTTTTTTGCCACGCCACGCAGCTTGTGGGATCTTAGTTCCCTGACCAAGGATTGAACCTGGGCCCCCTGCAGTGGAAGCTCAAGTCCTAACCACTGGATCACCAAGGAAGTCCTGTCCTGATACATTTTTTAAAGGTGACAATCAGACTGTCTGCCTGAACAGGTATCATGCTACCTGAAGCCAAGAGTATAATATTATAATCAAATAGTCCAGCAAATTTGTTTGATGTATGCTTACTGATTCAGAACCAGTTAAAACATACAGAAGTAGTCAGGACTCAAAAAAGGCCATACTTTTCTATAGTTAAAACACATTTTTCGGGCTTCCCTGGTGGCACAGTGGTTGAGAACCTGCCTGCCAATGCAGGGGACACGGGTTCGAGCCCTGGTCTGGGAAGATCCCACATGCCGCGGAGCAGCTAGGCCATGAGCCACAACTACTGAGCCTGCGCGTCTGGAGCCTGTGCTCCGCAACAAGAGAGGCCGCGATAGTGGGAGGCCCACGCACCACGATGAAGAGTGGCCCCCACTTGCCACAACTAGAGAAAGCCCTCGCACAGAAACGAAGACCCAACACAGACAAAAATATAAATAAATAAAATAATTAATTAAAAAAACCCAAAAAACCCCCACATTTTTCGTGTTTTATTTCTTCTCAATTTGTTAGTTATCTATAATCATATTTATGTCAATGTTTTTGTCTGGATATATCATCATGAAAATTTTCAAACATACAGAAAAGTTGAAAGAGTTTTACAGAGAATACCCATATACCCACGGATTAGATTCTATAACTGGCAACATTTTGTTAAAGATGCTTTAGCACATACATATCCAGTTAGCCACCATCAATTTATCTGATTTGTTTTGTTTTGTTTTGTGTGTTTTTGGCTGCACCACATGGCTTGTGGGATCTTAGTTCCCTGACCAGGGATTGAACCCAGGCCCACGGCAGTGGAAGCTCAGAGTCCTAACCACTGGACCGCCAGGGAAGTCCCTATCTGATTTTTAAAATAAATTTATTTATTTATTTATTTATTTACTTATGTCTGCATTGGGTCTTTGTTGCTGCGTGCGTGCTTTCTCTAATTGCGACGGGGGGGCGCTACTCTTCGTTGCGGTGTGTGGGCTTCTTATTGCGGTGGCTTCTCTTGTTGCAGAGCACGGGCTCTAGGCATGCAGGCTTCAGTAGTTGTGGCACACAGGCTCAGCAGTTGTGGCTTGCGGGCTCTAGAGCGCAGGCTCAATAGTTGTGGCACATGGGCTTAGTTGCTCCACGGCATGTGGGATCTTCCTGGACCAGGGCTCGAACCCGTGTCCCCTGCATTCACAGGTGGATTGTTAACCACTGTGCCACCAGGGAAGTCCCCCCCACCTGATTTTTAATGCATTTCAAAGTTGCAGACATTGGGACAATCCCATGCATATCATTAATTAGAGTTCAAGGTTTGGTTACAGATTTTTTTTTGAGGTAAAGTTTATATGCAGTGAAATGCACAGATCTTGAGAATGCTATTAGATAATTTTTGAATGTCAATGGTTTCCTGATAACGCCATGAATTATTAATCCTTTGAATGATTCCTATCACCATACCCACACAAGTCCATGCAATAAAAGATCAAAGTCATTCTCACCTCAGACTGGTTTCTTTGCATTGGTTACTTTCCTCAGGCTCCAGAGCTAAGTACATGTGTCTCAGCTGGTCCTCTCCTGGGCTGGTGCCCCGCCCTGAGGCTCCACGTTTCCCTTTCACCCCCATGGGGGCCGACAGGTGGTAGACAGTGTGGAGCAGATATTACCAATCCCAGGGCAATGGCTGGATCAGTTGGCAGTGGGATGTGGGGTTGGGGCATGGAGGAAAGAGCCAGGCTACCATGATGGTGTGCAGGAGAGAAGGTAGGTGTGAGAATGGGTTCTGGATATTTGAAGCCTTGGATGCTGGGAGTGGAGAGATGGGAGGGGGATAGCTATCAGGATTGGGGAGAAGGAAAAGGAAAGGAAAATCTAATAGATGTCGCCCAGCGCAGTGGTCAGAGGAGCAGGTGTGGGGTCAGACTGCCTACGTTCATGCCCCTGCGCCTCCATTTATTAGCTGTACATTTGTTTTCACTGAACTCTCTGTGTTCCACAACTCTCAATTTCCACATCTGTAAAACGGGGATAATAGGAGTACCCACCATTCGATTCTTGTCAGGCGCACGTGAAATCATGTAGATGAGAGTGAAGACGCTGTTTCCTGGTTGGTGAGGGACAAATGTTGGCTGAACAGGTTGGAGGAGTGGTTGTCTGGTTTAGCTTTGGGGCCAGTCTTAGACATTTACAGTTTAGAACAAGGAAGGCCTCCTGCCTCTCTTCCTCATTCCCGCATCCTCATCACTCTGCCATCTGCCTGCCGTGGAAGCAGCATTAGTGTCACAGGAAATAGAGCTGCTCATTTTGCAGAAAGTCTTAGTTGCAGATGCCCAGAAGAGTTACTATATTAAGTGGGTTTCATTTAAAGTGAAGATCTCTGATCTTTTGTTTTGTTTTTTGTTTTTGATAGGGAAAGGTAGAGAGAACTAGGAGTCTAAAGAAGATGGAAGAACTAAAGCCACCAGGAGTGGGGGATAAGCAAAGGGGAGAGATGGGTACATCCAAACTGATTCTGTGGAGTGTCAGTTATTTTTATTTTTAATTTTTAAAATAAACTTATTTAATTAATTTATTTATGGCTGCGTTGGGTCTTCGCCGCTGCGCGCGGGCTCCCTCCAGCTGTGGCGAGTGGGGGCCGCCCTTCATTATGGCGCGCAGGCTTCTCATTGCGGCGGCCTCTCTCGTCGCGGAGCACGGGCCCCAGGCGCGCGTGCTCAGTAGTTGTGGCTTGCGGGCTCCAGAGCGCAGGCTCAGTAGTTGTGGCGCACGGGCTTAGTTACTCCGCGGCATGCGGGACCCTCCCAGACCAGGGCTCGAACCCGTGTCCCCTGCATTGGCAGGCGGATTCTTAACCACTGCGCCGCCAGGGAAGCCCTATTATTATTATTATTATTATTATTATTTTTTAAATTGGAGTGTAATTGCTTTACAATGTTGTGTTAGTTTCTGCAGTACAGTGAAATGAATCAGCTATATCTCCTCCCTCTTGGATCTCCTTCCCTACCCACATCCCACCCATCTAGGTCATCACAGAGCACCGAGCTGAGCTCCCTGTGCTATACAGCAGGTTCCCACTAGCTATCTATTTTACACTTGGTAGTGTATTTATGTCAATCCTAATCTCCCAATTCATCCCACCCTCCCCTTCCCCCTCTGTGTCCACACGTCTCTGCATCTGCATTTCTATTCCTGCCCAGCAAATATGTTCATCTGTACCATTTTTCTAGATTCTACATATATGCGTTAATACATGATATTTATTTTTCTCTTTCTGACTTACTTCACTGTGTACAATAGACTCTATCTAGGTCCATCCACATCTCTACAAATGACCCAATTTCATTTCTTTTTATGGCTGAGTAATAATTCCATTATATATATGTACCACATTTTCTTTATCCATTCATCTGTCGATGGATATTTAAAGCAAGCAGTGTTTTCATATATGGAGGACCCCATTTTTGCAATGCAAAAATGTTCCGTACTGTAACTAAGAAATAAGAAGCTATAGGAAAATGGGTTCAGGACAAACAGTAGAGCTAAGATTCTGGATTTTTTTTTTTTTAAACCTTGAATAATCACATTTATTCTTTCTGCGATTTTGTTTCGTGCTGCTGAGTCAGCCCTGTGGCGGAGGGAGAGAGGAGAACGCCGAGCCAATCCCGCTTTCCCCCAGTTCCTCTTCGAGGAAGATCGCGCGGGAAATCTGAGAGGCTGACAGAATTTTCAAGCTGTAGGGCCAGTACCGCCTCTAAAAGTGCTTGTCAACTCTGGCTGCAGGCTGAACGCTGTCAGTTGGGAACATCACCGCCCCTCCTTCCCCAACCAGGTAGAAAGCCAAGCTTGCAGCCGTTCCCTTGTTGACCTTGTCGCCATTTCCCGATGACTCTGCTGTGTACACAGAGGTTCACCTTCTGCGCCCTCGTTCTGGCTCTTTCACAACCGTCTCTGCCGTCTCTTTGCAGATTGATCTGTTAGCATTAACTCAATTATCAGTTTACTCTTATCATAATCACCATAACAGCTCCTACTAAAATTTACTTTTACGATAGTCATTAATGGAATCTGGCTCCTAAGTGACTCACAAGCGTTTTCCTGCCTCTGGGAGAAGCCCAACCGAGCCTTCATGCAGAGGGAGTGGGAATGTTCTCTGGCAGGAACCACACTCCTAAGTGCCTTTAGGAAACTGCTCAGGGCTCCACCCGGACTTTCTCACTCACCCAAGCTCCTGGCACCAGCCCTGTGTCATCTCAAAAGGCAAGGCATGCAACAACAACGAAAAATGCAGGTTAAGGGAAATTAAATACTGTAATTTATCTCACACTGTAAATTAATTTTAAAGGGAAGACACAATTAGGTTACTTTGGAGCCTTTCAAAGCAGGCTGTTCATTCAGAGGTAAGCCTAGTTTGCCCTCCAAAATCAGGTTCCCGTTCCTGCAAATTTCCAGGAGAGGCTGCATTGAATTGTTATTTCGAGCAAGATTCTTTTTTTTTTGGCCGCACCGCGCCGTTTGTGGGATTTTAGTTCCCCGACCAGGGATTAAACCCGGGCCCCAGCAGTGAAAGCGCCGAGTCCTAACTACTGGACCGCCAGGAAATTCCCTATATAAGATTCTTTCAACAAATGATCTGTGAGATCCTACAACGTGCAGGGCTCTCCACTAAGTGCGGCAGCTCAGGGAAGGAGGGGCGGCGTGTGCCACTACGCATCCCAGCAGGCTGACCACAGGATCAATTCTGACCCTGGAACTGGTGGCGCACGGAGTCGGGGGGGGGGTTGCTTTTGTTGCCTTTTTAAGGAAGAATAGGACTTTGACCCCTCAAAATGGAGAAAAATGGTATGTTCTAGTTCCTACTACTGCATAATAAGCTGCCCTAAAACTTAGTAGCCAAAAAGAATCATTTTATTATGCTCACAGACCCTCTGCATCAGCAATTCAACAAGAGTGCAATGGAGACACGGTATCCAGGTTCCCCAAATAGAAAGACTTCAAGGCTGCAGGTGACCCCACAGCTGGGGGCTGGAATTATCTGGAAGCATCTTCAGTCACATGGGGGGCAGTTGATACTGCCTACTGGATGTGACCTCAGTTGGGGTTGTCAGCAGGATACCTGACGGGGGCCTCTCCGTATGGCAGCGTCTTCCTCACAACATGGTGGCCAGCCTCATGATGGTCAGGTTTCCAACTTGGTGGCCCAGGGCTCCAAAAACGAGTGTTTCCAGAGAACCAGGCAGAAGCTGCATGGAGTTTTCTGACCTAGCTTTGGAAGTCACAGCGTGTCACTTCCACCACATCCTATGGGTTACAAAAGAGGCACCAAGGTGAGCTAGCTCAGTTTCAATAGGAAAGGACAGAGACCCTCACCTGTTAATGGAAGGCATATGGCCGTTTAAACACTTGTCACAGGTGTGCTGAGAAAGCACAAGAGCATGTGGTGTGCTTCCAGCTGCCAGGTGGTCTGTGCTGCTGGAATTTCCCGTGCAGAGTAGAAAATGGGACTGTGAATGTGGACCAGAGCCCCGGTTTGAAAAATCTTTCCTGCCTTTGTGGCAGGCGCCATATCTGAAGCCACACATCACAGAAGAAATAGAACTTTGTTTTTCTATGAGTCAATCTGCTTTTTCTTTTGAGAAATTCCATCAGGGCGTGGAGACTTAATCTCAATTCTGGCAGCTCTCTGCCACTCTGGGTCACTCACGCTCAGTCCCCCCTCCTCCCTTCTCCGGGGCGTATGCAGTGGGGAGGGAGCGAGGTCAGGGCTAACTTCCATCCCAGCTGGCATGGGCCCAGATGTGCCCGTACCTGATTTGTCCTGGGATGTGATTCCAGCAGGGTGTGCCATGTTGTCCCTTACTGCTGGGCTTCTTGAGCTTGGCTCTAGTTCACTTAAAACTGCCCCCTTCACAGGGCATGTGGGGCGGGGGTGGATTTTGGCTCCTCTCCTGCATCTCCCTGGGGCTGCAGGGAACTCTGGGAGGTGCTTTGGGATCTTCTCTGTCTACCTACTGCCTTTCACTCCTGTGCCAGGCCAGCTGCAGAGACAGCTCAAGACCTCAGAGGTAACAGTCAGGCTCCTTCCCCTCTAGAACCTCCAAATCTATCTGGCAGCTCTCCCTCACTCCCTTTGCCCTCAAGAACCAGGTTCCCTCCCCTGCAAGTTTCAAGTAGAGGCTGCACTGAATTGCTATTTCAAATAAAGTTGATAGATACCATTCTTGCAGCAAATAATTTTAACCACTCTCCCTTACCTTTTTTCCACCCCAAGCAAGGATTCCTTAAGATCTAACCCAACAGTAAACCCCTGGGACTCGGAATGTGAATTTGACCACATTCTTCCAAAACCTTTTGTATGTATGCCCAGAGGACCTCTCTTTTCCAAACTCAAAGGTAAAGATTGGACTCGGGTCCTGAGTCATCCCTTCCCTGAGGCAGTGCAGAGGAAAAGATAGCTCCTCAGCGTGAAGAAGGTCCAAGGGGTAAGAGTGAAGAGGGAGAGCAGTGATCACCTCGTATACTGAAAATGTTCCCATTACAAGCCTGGTGAGGCAGGCACAGAGGTGCACCGCTCACATCCCCTTTCAAGGAAAGGCTGGTTGCCCAGCTCTGAGAAGTGTGCTTGTCTGGCAGCTTCCAGCTTCTAGCTTCTTCAGAATCTGCCTCAGCTTTTTTTTTTTTTTTCCCCCAATTGTGGTAAAATAAACATAATGTAAAATTTACCATCAGTGGTATTTAGTACATTTACAATATTGTGCAGCCATCACCTCTATCTAGGTCCAGAACATTTCATCGCCCCAAAAGGAAACCGCAAATGCATTAAGCAGTCAGTTCCCTTTTGCTCCCTCCCCCCCAGCTCCTGGCAACTTTCCATCTACATTCCGCCTCTATGGATTTGCCTACTCTGGATATTTCAAATACATGGAAGATACGGCCTTTTGTATCTGGTTTCTTTCGCTTAGCATATATACAAGGTTCCTCTATTGACCATTGTGATTAGTGCTGCTGTGAACATTTGTGTGTAAGTTTTTGTTTGAACACCTGTTTTCAATTCTTTTGGGTATATTAACTTAGGAATGGAATTTCGGGGTCATATGGTAATTTTATGTTTAACTTACTGAGGAACCACCAAACTGTCTTCCACAGTGGCTACACCCTTTCACATTTCCACCAGCAATGTATAAGGTTTTCCAATTTTTCCACACCCTCACCAGCACTTATTATCTGTCGTTTTGATCATAGCCATCCTAGAGGGTGGAGAGTGGTATCTCACTGTAGTTTTGATTTGCATTTCCCTAATGATTAATGATGTTGACCTAAAAAAATGCACAACGTGAGAGTTCTGAGTTAAGTTTTATTTGGGGCAAAATGACGACTGCAGCCCGGGAGACGGCGTTTAGGATAACTCTGAGAAAATGCTCCGAGGAGGCGAGGGGAGGGGCCAGGATATATAGGAGTTTTGCAACAAAGGGCAGGTAGTCAGGAACCTCAAAAGATTGTTAATTAAAGAAAACCAGATATCTCAAGTTAAGGAATTTAGCGCTTTTCTATGTATGGAAAGATGCAAGAGGCTGGGCTTACTGAAATCATTCCTCTGTTATGCACCTCAGCTATGTGGGGCCAGCATCCTGTATTTTCACCTCCTGAGTTTCCTCAGGGCTCACCGCAGGGAGTGGCTGCAGTCTGATGGCCGCTAGATGGCAGGTATTCTTTTCAGACCTGAGTTTCCTTCCAGCTCACTGGCTCACATTGGAGGGCTGCAAACATTGATGACTGTGACATCCTTTGTTTATTGATATGGCAGGAAATATTCCACGTATAAATATTCCATTTATCAATGATGTTGAACACCTTTTCATTTGTTCCTTAGCCATTCGTATATCTTTGGAAAAATGCCTTTTCAAATTCTTTGCCCATTTTTTTTTTTTTTAAGTTTTTTTTTGGCCGGGGGGTGGTGGTGGGTAGGCACCCCCCTCTCCCCCCACCCCCAGCGCCTTGAAGCTTACGGGATCTTAGTTCCCTGACCAGGATTTGAATCCGGGCCACAGCAATGAAAGCACTGAGTCCTAACCACAAAACCGCCAGGGAATTCCCCTCTTGCCCATTTTAAAATTGCGTTGTCTTTTTCTTGTTGAATTGGAAGGGTTCTTTACATATTCTGGATACCTGCATCAGCTTTTAAGTTGAGATTCTCTCTCCTGGGGCATCCCCTGGCCAATGACCAGGTAAGACAGCGGTAGGAGGTCTTGGCCAATTCCATCCTACAGAGGATGTCTCTACAGGGAGAAATGTTGCCAGGTCTGCCTCGCAGTCAGTCTGAGATCTCGCCCTGCCCAATCCTGCTTCTCGTGCATGCCCCGCTCCATCCTAGCAACTGCTTCCCCAAGTACGCAACCTGCAACAACCAGATGACAGCGGGTTTATCCATTCTTCTTGTTTGACTGAATGTAGTCACAGCCAGGTGACCACATCAAGATGGGGTGGGGGTGGGGGAGGGTGTGTTCCGTCCACTCGACTGTTTTAATTTGGGGCCTATAGTGTTGCCCAAACACATGCACACAACACACACACACACACACACACACGAGAAAAAATACATAATACTAATATAAGAACATTTTGAATTGTAAACTTTAAATATTTTCAAATATACTTTTTTTGTTATTTCTGTATTTTATTTATTATTACTTTTTTTTTTTTATTACTATTTTTTTTTTTTTGGCTGCGCTGCATGGCTTCTGGGATCTTATTTCCCCAACCAGGGATTGAACCCAGGCCCTCGCAGTGAAAGCATCGAGTTCTAACCACTGGACCGCCAGGGAGTTCCTGTTTATTTTCTATTAAATTGAAGTATAGTTGGTTTACAATGTTGTGTTAGTTTCAGGTGTACAGCAAAGTGATTCAGTTATACATATATGTGTATATATATATATATCTTTTCTTTTTCAGATTCTTTTCCCTTATAGATTATTACAAAATATTGAGTATAGTTCCCTGTGCTATACACTAGGTCCTTGTTGGTTATTGTTTCTTCTTAAAGCAATCTGGGTAATTTGTATTTTCTAGAAGATCATCCATTTCACTTAAAGTTTCAAAATCATTACTTATAAACATGCACACGTATAATAGTGTTTATAATCAAAATTGTGTTATTACAGGAAATTTGGAAAAGTAAGGAGAAAATAAAAACCACTTATAATCAATTTAAAGAGAGAGAATCACTCTTAACATTAAGGGGTATTTCTTCTGTTTTAAGTTTAAAAAAAAATCCTACATCTTTGTTTTTATACCTATGTTAAAAACAACACAACAGGCCCAAAATGGAGTTGCTTATGCTACACCCAGTGATACCAAAGAGTCTTAACTTAATTACAGTTTCAGCCTCTCCCAGAAATGGAATCTCTCTCTTTTTTTTTTTTTTTTTTTTTACTTTTTTGGCCGCACTCTGTGGCTTGTGTGATCTTAGTTCCCATTCAGGGATTGAACCTGGGCCCTGGCAGTGAGAGCTCAGAGTCCTAACTACTGGACCACCAGGGAATTCCGGGAATCTTAAACTAGTCAGTCCGGAATCACCTGATCAACAGCATTAGGTCATCTGCTTGATAGACCCTGCCGTGCCCTAAGGGAAAGTGACTGCGATTACCGACCCACTTGTTTGCCTAGTGTAGCTTCCTTATTCCTGCTCCCTTCTGGCTACAAAAGCCTTTCATTTCATTACTCAGTTGTAAAAAAGAATGAAATCTTGCCATTTGCATCAGCATGGATGGACCTAGGGGGTATTATGCACAGTGAAATAAGTCAGACAGAGAAAGACAAATACTGTATGATTTCACTTATATGTGGAATCTAAAAATCAAAGCAAATGAACAAATATAACAAAACAGAAACAGACTGACTCATAGATACAGAGAACAAACTGGTGATTGACAAGGGAAGGGGTAGGAGATGAATGAAGTAGGTGAGGGAGATTGAGGTACAAGCTTCCAGTTGTAAAATAAGTCACAGGGATATAATGTATAGAACTGGGAATATCATCAATAATATTGTAATAACTTTGTATGGTGACAGATGGTTACTGGACTTATCTTGGTGATCATTTTGTAAGGTATAAAAATATCAACTCACTATGTTGTACATCTGAAACTAATATAATATTGTAAGTAAGTCAATTGTACTTCAATTTTTAAAAAAAGTCTTTTATCCTGTGTAGCTTCTCAGAGCTCCTTTCTCTCTGCTAGATGGATGCTGCCTGGTTTGAACCAATTTTTGCTCAAAATCAAAAATTTCAATAAGCTCCAGTTTGTCTTTTCACATCTCCTTTAGAATTTCTATGTTCTTTTCTTCTTTTTTTAAAATACATTTTTTCTGAAGTTTAGCTCTTTATTAATTCTTTAATAGCTCCTAAAATTTTTATATTAATCTTACTGTTTTCTAGATTGTTACTAATTTTTTATTTTGTCTTTGTAGTTTACTTGGAGTAGTCTTTAATCCATCTTAACTTCTAGATAAGGCTTTTTGTCCATTTATTTTATTCTTCTTGTCTAGGATATGGTTTTTGTATTTTTTTTTTGAACAACTTTATTGAGTTATAATTTAGCTACTGTGAAATTCATCCGTGGTTAAGTGTACAATTCAGTGATTTTTAGTAAATGCACTGAGTTGTGCACACATCACCACAATCCATTTTAGCACATTTCCATCATGCCATTTTATAACTCATGCCTGTTTGCAGTCAGCCCTCATTCCCACCTCCAGCCCCAGGCAACCACTGGTCTGCTTTCTTTATGTGTAGATTTGTTCTGTCTGGACCTTTCATGTAATGGAATCATATAGTATCCAGTCCTTTGTGCCTGGCTTCTTTCACTGACCATAATGTTTTTGAGGCCCACCCATGTATCAGTACTTCTGATTTTTTAGATATGTCCACCTACTGCTTTCTGGTGGTTTTCTCCCTAGATTCAGGCAGAAATCAGCACTTTGCCAAAATCTTAAGAGGACCCTTTTGCAAATCTCTGGAACTCTCAGTGCAACTCCCTTATCTCTGCTACGTTACTCCAGATCTTTTAGATATTTTATAAACAACTTTTTTGCTCTTATATAAAAACACTTTTTTTTTTTTCACCCCCGAAGTCCTCAGAATGATGCTCCCTTTCCCTTGAAAGCTGCAGAATCTCTTCTAGGATGTACAGATTCTCTCCTCTGTGAATGAGGAGATGGTCACCGGTCAGGTGACTGGACTGTTCTTACCCCCTTCATTGAGGGAGGTGTCAGATTTCTCCCTTCAGGCTGATGGAGAACTGGACTGCACTGTTTTCCAAAACAATTTCTGGTGACCGTGAGGCTTTCTTCTTTTTTCTCGGCTGCATTGGGTCTTCGTTGCTGCGAGTGGGCTTTCTCTAGTTGTGGCGAGCGGGGGCTACTCTTCCTAGCGGTGCACGAGCTTCTTGTTGAGATGGCTTCTCTTGTTGCGGAGCACAGGCTCTAGGCGCTTGGGCTTCAGTAGTTGTGGCACACAGGCTCAGTAGTTGTGGCTCCTGGGCTGTAGAGCGCAGGCTTAGTAGTTGTGGCGCACGGGCTTAGTTGCTCCGTAGCATGTGGGATCTTCCCGGACCAGGGATAGAACCCGTGTCCCCTGCATCGGCAGGTGGATTCTTAACCACTGCGCCACCAGGGAAGTCCCTGTGAGGCTTTCTTCTGACAGAAGCAAAACTTTTTTCTGCTCACATTCTAAGATTCTCCGACTGCAGAACCAGTCCAGGAAGCTGCCCAGTGGAGTGAGAGGGCCATCTGCCTCCTGCTTGCTGCCCAGCCCTCCTAGTGAGCCCAGAGGCACATTCTCTGTCAGATGGGGTGCATGGGGGGCCCTTTCTTCCAGCATTTATTGTTCTGGGGTTGCTGCCTGAGAGGATGCTCACCTCCCAAGATGCAGCGGGCGCATCAGTAACGGTAGTTGTTGTCATTGAATAGGGAGGGTGCCAGACAGTGAGGCCCAACTTTGGTTTAGACCAGTTAATTTTTTTTAATTTTTATTTAAAAAAAATTTTATTGGAGTATAGTTGATTTACAATGTTCTGTTAGTTTCAGGTGTACAGCAAAGTGAATCAGTTATGCGTATACGTATATCCACTCTTTTTTAGATTCTTTCCCCATATAGGTCATTACAGAGTACTGGGTAGAGTTCTTTGTCCTATACAGTAGGTGGTTCATACCAGTTTAGATCAACTAGCTTGCCTAAACTAGCAGGACTTCTGCCTAGGTGTTTGGTCAGAATGAGGGGATAAGTCGTCTACTTTGTGGCTGTCCATGGTGCAGAGAGCTGAGTGGGTACCATCCCGAGTGTGTTTTACAATCAGTGTCTGTTCAAACACAGCATTTAGTGGGAAGGTCTTTTTTTTTTTTCTTTCAGACTTTGCCGTGTGACCTCTGTCTTTCACTTGTCTCCCTGTGTCGCTCTGAGGAGCAGCATCTTAGCAAGTTGGGAGGTGCTGGGGGTTTACCCCCTGTTAGCCTTGAGGCAATCTAAGGATTTCGTATTTGATTGTGTAGGAATTAGTAAACTCCTGACAGTTTCAGAGTGGAAATGGAGAGGTGAGTGGGTCCCGGGTCAGAGTCGTGACTCTGGAATGGAGACTAGTTATGGGGCTACTACCACCATCTATAATGCATAAGACAAAAATGGTGGTCTGGCCAGGGCAGGGCAATTGGGATGGAAAGGAGGGAAAAGTTTCTCATTTTTTCCTTAAAATTTTTTTTTGTGGGGTAAAATATATGTAACATAATGAGGGACTTCCCTGGCGGTCCAGTGGTTAAGACTCTGCGCTTTCACTGCAGGGGACACAGGTTGAATCCCTGTTCGGGGAACTAAGATCCCACATGCCGCATGGAGCGGCCAAAAAAATTAACTACATAAATAAAATAAAGGATATGCAAAACAAATTCAATTTTTAAAAAAAGCTTTAAAAAAAAACCCATAATGCCGTACCTGGAGTAGTCAAATTCATAGACACAGAAAGTAGAATGGTGGTTAGTTATCAGAGGTGGAGGCGAGGAGAACAGGGAGTTAGTGTTTAATGGGCACAGAGTTTCAGTTTTACAAGATGAAGAGTTCTGGAGACGGATGCAGGTGATGGTTGCACAGCAATGTGAATGTACTTAATGCCACCGGACTGCACACTTAGAATGCTTAAGATGGTAAATATTATAACGTAGAACTTTAACCTCTGTTCTATTTTCTGTCTCTATGAATTTGCCTTTTATTTTTTGCTTGTTAAATCTGTGAAGATAGCTTGAGTTCTTTTCCTGCCAGAAGGTTGAGGGATAGAATGAATGGATATACACTTAAGGGCTCTTCCAATCATTGTTTTTTTTCTCTCTCTCTCTCTATATATATAATTTAAAAAAATTAATATATTTATTTATTTATTTATTTTTGGCTGCGTTGGGTCTCTGTTGCTGCGTGCAGGCTTTCTCTAGTTGTGGCACGTGGGCTTGTTGCGGAGCATGGGCTCCAGGTGCTCGGGCTTCAGTAGTTGCAGCATGCGGGCTCAGTAGTTGTGGTGCACGGGCTTAGTTGCTCCACCGCATATGGGATCTTCCTGGACCACGGCTCGAACCCGTGTCCCCTGCATTGGCAGGCGGATTCTTAACCACTGCACCACCAGGGAAGTCCCTCAATATTTTTATTAAAAAATAACATCAGTATCTGATCCTATTGCACAGATGACATTATCTGTTGTGAGTTTCTGTTTTAACATATTTTTTTTCTTTTTTTAATTGCTCTATAGTTGATTTACAATATTGTGTTAGTTTAAGTGTACAGCAAAGTGATTAGTTTAAGTGTACAGCAAAGTGATTCAGGGACATATATATATATATATATATTCTTTTTCAGATTCTTTTCCATTATAGGTTATTATAAGCTATTGAATATAGTTCCCTGTGCTATATAGTAGGTCCTTGTTGTTTATCTATTTCATGTAGAGTAGTTGGTATCTCTTAATTCCATATTCCTAATTTATCCCTCCCCTCTCTTTCCCCTTTGGTAGCCATAAGTTTGTTTTGTATGTCTGTGGGTCTGTTTGTTTTGTGTGTAGACTCATTTGTAAAAGTTTTAGATATCACATATAGGTAATATCATGTTATATTTGTCTTTCTCTGTCTGACTTCACTTAGTATGATAATTAGCATATTTTTCTATAAAATATCTTTATGGTGTATCCTACACCCCACCCCACCCCCACTTTCCCATCTCCAGGTTCTTTCTGGGGTGGCCGGCTGTGTACCTGATGAGACTGTCTATTGCATTTATATTTCCTATTTCTTATTGTTTGCTTTTACATATATGCTCTTCCTGTATCAGTTTTTCCCTCTTGAGTCTACCACCAAATAGTTCTTTAAAAGTTACTAATATCATTAAATCAGCTATACTTCAATTAAAAAAAACATTTAAAATAATTTAAGTAATTAAAAAAATTTTTTTAAGTTACTAACATCAGAATTTTGTGGAGTCTTTCAGTATATTCAAAGCCTTTCTGATTAAATAATGGGAAACAATCTAAAAATTTTTGCAAGAAGTTGGCCTCTGGCCCAAATCATAATTTAAAAAAATTATGTTCAATATATGAAAATTAAAAGTTCTAAATACCAGCAACCTTGTCTTCATCTGTGAGCTTAAAATATATCGACAGGACAAACCCAATTTCTCTCCCTGAAATTCTAAAATTGTGAAGTGGGGCTTTCCTGGTAGCACAGTGGTTAAGAATCCGCCTGCCAGTTCAGGAAACACAGGTTCGAGCCCTGGTCTGGGAAGATCCCACGTGCCGCGGAGCAACTAAGCCTGTGCGCCACAACTACTGAGCCTGTGAGCCACAACTACTGAGCCTGCGTGCCACAACTACTGAAGCCCGTGTGCCTAGAGCCCATGCTCTGCAACAAGAGAAGCCACTGCAGTGAGAAGCCTGCACACAATGATGAAGAGTAGCCCCCTCTCGCTACACCTAGAGAAAGCTCACGTGCAGCAACGAAGGCCCAACGCAGCCAATAAATAAATAAATAAAATAAATAAAATAAAATTGTGAAGTGTTTTACTTTTTTTTGTAGGTGAAGTTCACTTTAGTTCTCCTTGATTATTTTCAATCTTTCTATTTCCCTTGTTAAAATATTTCATATCGTCTTACCACCCCCTTGAGATAAAGAAGTACTTTTGGACAAAATGTGATTCCAACCAGAGAATATTTTATATAACTTAAAGGTTGTGCTTAGTAAAATTTTATCACTTGCTTACTCAACAAAATTTAGATACTATAAGTTTAGCCTCTAACCTCCTTTGACATAATCCTCACTCTCACTTTATGACACAGTCTCTTCTGTTTTATTTAATGGTTTAATAGAATCGTGTTTGAAACTGGCTGGAAAGCAATTACAAGAAACGGTTTACAGGCTACGTTCAATGGGCAAAGTTAGAGGATTTATTGCTCTTGGATATAACATTATTATTATTATTAAAAATTATGTGTTGATTGCTGGTGGTTGCACCTGGAGCCACGTGAGACATAAAGAAACCGTAATCACTGCCCTACGCCCCATTATCTGGCAAATAAAAACGATGTGTCTCTATATGGTTTCTCTGGCTCTACCTCAGATATTTTCCCCCTTAGAGTGAGATGATGCAGTTTCACCTTATTTTCACTGGCTCTCTTCCCATGTGTATTAGATCCCCTGGCAGTCAAGTTGAACTCCCTAAGAGAAAAAGCACTAGAGTGCTGAGGTGTACCAGTGACCTCTGCCGGCACGTAAAGTTGATTCATGACTCCAGGACGGGCCTCAGGCTGCCTTTGCTCATTTCTGTGAGTGAGTGTTGGAAATAACCTTAGAGGTTAGTGTCATTCCAAACTCGCTGGAAGAGGAATTTCCCCACAGGAATGAGATAAAGGGATTTCTTCCCTCACATCGGCAAGGACACTTGGCAAACTCTGCTTGTGCCCACTTTGACGAGCGTTGTCTCTCTTTAGCGTGTTCATGCCCACTGTACACTTTCTTCTCTGCAGGCCTGTTTACCAGATTGACAAGGGCAGGGGCCACGGGGGGATGCTGTCTGGACCAAAGGCCCTGCCCCTTTTGTTCTGGATTCCAGCTGAAAGCAGAGTTTCTTTTTTTTTTTTCTTTTAATGCATATTGTATGCAAATCTCTCCCTGGCATCTTTATTATTTATTTATTTATTTATTTATTTATGGCTGTGTTGGGTCTTCGTTTCTGTGCAAGGGCTTTCTCTAGTTGCAGAGAGCGGGGGCCACTCTTCATCGCGGTGCGCGGGCCTCTCACTATTGCGGCCTCTCTTGTTGCGGAGCACAGGCTCCAGACACGCAGGCTCAGTAGTTGTGGCTCACGGGCCTAGTTGCTCCACAGCATGTGGGATCCTCCCAGACCAGGGCTTGAACCCGTGTCCCCTGCATTGGCAGGCAGACTCTCAACCACTGCGCCACCAGGGAAGCCCCAGAGTTTCTTAAAGCACGGCTTTCCAGCTCTCTAAGGAAGAAAGGCGGGAGGGAAGGAAGGATAGAAAGAAGGGAGGAAGGAAGGCATTTAGAATTAGGCAGTCACTCAAAAGATTTATTTGTTTATTTACTTATATATTTATGGGACTTCCCTGGTGGTGCAGTGGTTAAGAATCTGCCTGCCGATGTAGGGGACACGGGTTCGAGCCCTGGTCTGGGAAGATCCCACATGCTGCGGAACAACTAAGCCCGTGTGCCACAACTACTGAGCCCGCGCGCCTAGAGCCCGTGCTCTGCAACAAGAGAAGCCACCGCAATGAGAAGCCAGCGCACCACAACAAAGAGTAGCCCCCGCTCGCCATAACTAGAGAAAGCCTGTGCGCAGCAACAAAGACCCAACGCAGCCAAAAATAAAAATAAAATAAACTTATTCATATTGAAGTATAGTTGATTTACAATGTTGTGTTAATTTCTGCTGTTCAGCAAAGTGATTCAGTTATACATATATATATATTCTTTTTTTACATTCTTTTCCATTATGGTTTATCATTGGATATTGAATATAGTTTCTTGTGCTATACAGTAGGACCTTGTTGGTTATCCATCCTATATATAATAGTTTCCTTCTGCTAACCCCAACCTCCCAATTCTTCCCTCCCCCAACCCCCTCTCCTTTGGCAACCACAAGTCTGTTCTCTGTGTTCGTGAGTCTGTTTCTCTTTTGTAGATAGGTTCATTTGTCCCATATTTTAGATTCCCCATGTAAGTGATATCATATGGTATTTGTCTTTCTCCTTCTGACTTACTTCACTTAGTATGATAATCTCTAGGTCTATCCATGTTGCTGCCAATGGCATTATTTCATTCTTTTTTATGGCTGAGTAATATTCCATTGTCTATATGTACCCCATCTTCTTTATCCATTCATCTGTCGAGGGACATTTAGGTTGCTTCCACGTCTTGGCTATTGTGAATAGTGCTGCTATGAACATAGAGGTGCGTGTATCTTTTTTAAAAAATTTTATTTATTTATTTATTTATTTATTTTTGGCCGTGCTGGGTCTTCGCCTCTGTGCGCGGGCTCTCTCCAGTTGCAGCGAGCGGGGGCCACTCTTCATCGCGGTGCGCGGGCCTCTCACCATCGCGGCCTCTCGTCTCTTGTTGCGGAGCACAAGCTCCAGATGCGTAGGCTCAGCAGTTGTGGCTCACGGGCCTAGTTGCTCCGTGGCATGTGGGATCTTCCCAGACCAGGGCTCGAACCCATGTCCCCTGCATTGGCAGACAGATTCTCAACCACTGCACCACCAGGGAAGCCCGCATGTATCTTTCTGAATTATAGTTTTGTCTGGATATATGCTCAGGAGTGGGATTGCTGGATTATATGGTAATTCTATTTTTAGTTTTTTGAGGAACCTTCATACTGTTTTCCATAGTGGCTGCACCAACTTACACTCCCACCAACAGTATAGGAGGGTTCCCTTCAAAAGATTTTTGTAATGGACTGTGCTAGGCTCTCTGATGATGGGGCAGGGTCGGGGGTAACACAGGTAAAATATAGAAGGAACCTTTCCCAAACAGGGTATAGGTAATTAGAGAGGATAAACCATGTGTTCCAGTAACTGCAGCACAAGGTCAAAAGTGGGAAGTGCCACAGGGGGTCTAGATGGAGAGCTGGGGAATCCAGAGCACAGAGCAGACTTCTAGTTGGTCCTCACATCTATCCATAAGGACACAGCAAACTAAAAATGCACCATACCTTCCACAATCTCTCTTTCCTCCTACCTTCCATCAATTATTTCTCATAAAAGGAGCAGATTTCTTAGCAATAGAAAAGGAAAGACGACAGAATGAAGAGGATACCAAACATTTAAAAATACAAAAGAGGAAATAAAGAATCTGTGAGCTCCATATGTTTCCAACCTGCTTAGAGAGGCTTAAAATATAAAAACCACCTCTTTGTAACATTCTTCCTTTGCCAGAAAAGGGAAGAAATACATTTTATATTGCAATTGAGTGTGCATATTATGTGTGTGGGTATGCGTGTCTGTGTCCAAAACACAAGTTTTACAAACCAATACTTGCGATAAAAGAATTATCTGTTATCTATTCTGTAGCTGATGGTGGCTGGGATGTAGAGGGTGACGGAAGAGAACACTCTGGTCTTTGGTTGAGGCAGTTGGGTCAGATGGTGGTGTCATTTACTGAGATGGAGAAAATGGGGGAGGGACATTTTTCAGACATTTAGAGAGAAGAAAGTGAATGGAATAAAGATCCCTGATTCGGCCATGTTATGTTTGCATTACTTACGATAGTGGCTCTCAGACATTTTGACTGTGACCCACAGTTGGACAGACATTTGATGTCAAGACCAAGTTGACTGCCACATCTACCTATGTGAGCACGTGTGCGTATGAGAGAGTGTCTGTATGTCCTCCTTCCTGAGCCAGACCATGTAAGCTCTGGGCTGAGAGATGGGTTGAAAGATACCAGCTAAAAAGAGGACCTGCTGAAGTGGCGGGGCCATCATGAACGGGGAGGGAAATTCTCAATGTTTCCCTTAATCCCAGGCTGAGCCCCCATCCAGAGCCCACTTCCAGAACCCAGCGGCTAGTTAGTTTCAAAAGGCCAAGGTGACTGACAGATAGAAGACAGCTATCCATTCTTTCCATTGCTCCATCTGGAAGAGAACAGGAAGGAGGAAGCTCTAGGTCTTGTCTTGCTGTGAGATAAAGCTAAATTGTGAAGCCTGAAGAGGCGTCTCCATTTTTTGCAGGAATCTGCAAAAAATCCTCTTGCGTAAAATCTGAACACATTCCAAAAAAAATTTTTTTTTAAAAAGAGATAAAGAAAAAGAAAAACGGAATTCCCTGGTGTTCCAGTGGTTAGGACTCCGTGCTTTCACTGCCGAGGGCGCAGGTTCAACACCTGGTCAGGGAACTAAGATCCCACAAGCTGTGTGGCCATGGCCAAAATTAAATTAAATTAAATTAAAAATCTGAACATATTCAATTTTCTATTAGTTTTTTTTTTTTTGAGCTAAACATAATGAAAAATATATAGAAAAATTGAGCAAATACTCCCATTTTCAACATCAAGATTTTTGGGGTTTTTTTTGGCTTCATTGCCTGGCTTGCAGGATCTTAGCTCCCGGACCAGGGATCGAACTCAGGCCCTTGGTAGTGAAAGCACCGAGTCCTAACCACTGGACTGCCAGAGAATTCCCCCAACGTCAAGAATTAATAACTGTTAATGTTCGTCTGATTTGCATCTTGTCTTCTCATTAACGAATGTGAAACATTATAGATGAAGCCGGCATACCCTTTAATCACCGCCCCAACCCAATTCCTCTCCTGTTCTGTGCCCTGACTTCAGTCAGCCGTGATGAGTTTGGTCTGTATCTTCCAATCCATGTTTTATAATTTTCATACATAATCATTTATAGCTAACGTAAGGTATTAATTTACATATCATTTCATTTATTTATTTATTTTGGCCGCACTGGCATGTGGGATCTTAGTTCCTCGATGAGGGATCAAACCCACGCCCCCTGCAGTGGAAGCACAGAGTCAACTGCTGGACCGCCAGGGAAGTCCCCACATACCGTTTTATTAATAAATGACTCCTTGGCTGGCCATGGCTCTTCTCACTCAAGCTAGTCTCCTAGAACTCCAAAGTTTGTCCTCTCTGGGCATGACAACAGTCAGTCTGGGGGCTGATGCAGATCTGTGGATGCCAGTGCAGCATCTCTGGCCCAGAAGTGAGGGTATTACCAAGGAAGTGAAGCGGGCTCTGGGGAATTTCGGTCCTGCACCTGCTTCCTCAGCTTAGAGCGCTCTCGGCTAAAAATAGCAGAAGTTGTGCACCATCTGCAAAGCTCAGCTGTGAGGGCCCCTGTTTGGAAATGAAGGGAACGTTAGCATCGCTGGTCATTTCCCAAGAACAATCTTTGTTCACGAGGCAAAATGTACTGCATATATTAATTGATGGAGGGTTTTCTCTCATGACCAGTGGTATGCGGTAGGATGCACCCTGGAGTAATAGTCACTAAGGGATCTTTGAGACACACATAATTTCTTTGGCCGTCCCTTTAGGCATCCCTGTAATCACATCAATCTGGGTTCTAAGTTGAAGTTATATTAATCAGAAAAGGAACTCCTTAAACAATATTAAGGTTCTTACAGAATCTTAGTGAGGACCAAGGAGTTGGTCTGGGAGGCCACGGAGCCGAGAACAGTGCCCAACGCCCTGCTCCAGCGTTTCTTCCCAGACAAAGCTCATTTCTGTGACTTTCAGCTTGTTTGTGGCTATGCTTCCTTATACTATAAATATTTTTATAAACTAAAAGTGTGTGTGTGTGTAGGTAATACCTGTACATGGTACAAAATTCAAAAGGTATGAAAGGATAAACAGGAAAAAGAAGTCTCCTTCCCTCTATCCCAGTGGCTCAATTTTCTTTCACAGAGGCAGCCTTATTTTCAACTCCTTGCATGTTCTTCCAGAGAAATGCTATGCCTATGCATAAATGTTTATAGATTTGTTTTTACTTATACAAATAATAGCACACCATATACCATAGAGTTTGTAACATGCATTTACCAACTAACACTGTATTTTGGAGATTGAAAATACAGACCTGCATCATTCTTTTCAGCAGCTGTATCACTCAGTCTAGGGTAGGTTAGGCTACAGTAACAAAGAGCCCCCACATGTGATGACAGCATTACGCTGATACCAAAGCCAGACAAAGATATCACATGAAAAGAAAACTACATATCAAAATTCCTCATGAGCACAAGCACAAAAATTCTTAATAAGACTCTATCAAATCAAATTGATCAATGTAGAAAAAAGGATTATACACCCTGACCAAGTGTATTCCCAGTATATCCTCTGTCCTAGGTATGAAAGGTTGAATTAGCATCCAAACATTAATTAATTTAATACACTATACTTATAAAGGCAAATAAAGTAAAAGACTACATGATCATTTCCATAATATAGAAAAATCCAACATTCATTCATGATAAAAACCTTCAATAAACCAGATAGAAGGGTACTTCTCAATCTGATAAAGGGCATCCATGAACAACCTACAGCTAACATCAGTCTTAATGGAGGAGGACTAAATGCTTCCCTTCCCAAGACTTTCTACTCTCATCACTTCTATTCAGCCCTGTACTGGAGGTCCTAGCCAGGATGATAAGGACAATAAGAAAACAATTCAACTTAGAATCAAACAGAACAAGATACTTAGGAATGAATTTATCAAAAGTAGTGCCAGGGACTTCCCTGCTGGTCCAGTGGGTAAGACTCCACGCCCCCAATGCAGGGGGCCCAGGGTTCGATCCTTGGTCGGGGAACTAGATCCTGCATGCGTGCTGCAACCACGAGTTTGCGTGCTGCAACTAAGAAGTCCTTATGCCGCAACTAAGATCCCGAGTGCTGCAACTAACATCCTGAGTGCCGCAACTAAGACCGGGCACAGCCAAAATAAATAAATATTTTTTTAAAAGTAGTGCCAGATATATACACTGAAAACAACAAAATATTGCTGAGAGAAATTAAAGAAAATATAAATAAATACACGTAAGTTCATGGATTGGAAGACTCAATATTGTTAAGATGGCAATTTCCCCAAAACTGATTAACTCAACACAATACTTAACAAAATCCCAACAGATGACTTTTTGCAGAAATTGATAAGCTGATCAGAAATTTTTTTAAAAAATTATTTATTTATTTATTTTTGGATGCATTGGGTCTTAGTTGCAGCATGTGGGATCTTTCGTTGTGGTGCCAGGCTCTTCGCTGCAGTGCACAGGCTTCTTTCTAGTTGTGGCATGCGGGCTCCAGAGCACATGGGCTCTGTAGTTGTGGCACTCAGCCTCAGTAGTTGCAGTATGCGGGCTTAGTTGCCCCGCAGCATGTGGGATCTTAGTTCCCTGACCAGGGATCGAACCCGTATCCCTTGCATTGGAAGGTGGATTCTCAACCACTGGACCACCAGGGAAGTCCTCTGATCAGAAAATTTATATGGAAACACAAATAATCTTGCAGAGCCAAAACAGTTTTGAAAAGGAAAAACAAAGTTGGAGTACTTATGTTGTTCAATCTCAAAAACTTACTATTAAAGCTCAAATGTGCATAAGGTATTATTATGCCAATTAGAGTACCAATATACTGAGATGTGCTACAAAAGGGATGACTCTTGAAAACATTATGCTAAGTGAAAAAAGCCAAATGCAAAAAATGAGTAAAGTATGATTCCATTTATGTAAAGTGTCCAGAAAATACAAATTTAGATACACGGAAAGTAGATCAGTGGTTGCTTGGGACTAGATGTGGAAGGGAGATTGTCTGCAAAAGGACTCTAGGGAATTGGAGGAAGGGGTGTTCTAAAATTCAAATGTGATGATCGTACAGTTTTGTAAGTTTACTAGAACTCATTGAACTGTGTACTTCAATGGGTGAATTTTATGGTATTTAAACTGTATGTCAATAAAGCTGTAAAAAAATAAAAAGAACAAAAGATAAAATTCAAATGCTGCACCAAATCATGAAAATTCACTGTCAGAGCCAATTGTATCATAAAAGTGCACAGGCATCCAGATTTCTGATGTTTTGTGTGATAGGCTCATTAACTCTGCTTCTACAGAGCATTTTGAGTGGAATTTGGAGAGAAATCCCTCTATCACTTTGGGGTCCACATTTGAACAAATATCTAGAACCATCCGAAGAAGCAGAGGCCCTTGCTACCCTGGCCAAAGATCACAATGTAATTGTGATTTAATTTCTATTTTCTAGTTAAATAGAAATAAAGGATAGGGCTTCCCTGGTGGCGCAGTGGTTAAGAATCCGCCTGCCAATGCAGGGGACACAGGTTCGAGCCCTGGTCCGGGAAGATCCCACATGCCGCAGAGCAGCTAAGCCTGCCAGCCACAAATACTGAAGCCCATGCGCCTAGAGCCTGTGCTCCGCAACAAGAGAAGCCACCGCAATGAGCAGCCCGCGCACCGCAACGAAGAGTAGCCCCCGCTCACTGCAACTAGAGAAAGCCTGTGCGCAGCAATGAAGACCCAATGCAGCCAAAAATAAATAAATACATTTATTTTTTAAGAAAAGCTTTAAAAAAAAAAGAAAGAAAGAATAAGAAAGGGAGCTAACTTGATGAAGAATCAGACTACAATTCAAGCTATTGATCATGGAGCCAAGTGGAGATAACATGATGAAAGACTGCAAACAATTTCACATTTAACAAACTTGTATAATTGCATTTTTAAAATGTGTTGAATCTTTTTTTATAACTCACTTCCACTCAATTATTTACACATGTGACCAATCCCCATTAAGTGGTGTGTGGCCATTGAATGTACGAAAACATCAAGAAAATGCTTTCTATTCCAACTATCTAATAGAAGCTTACATGATCTTTGTCACCAGTCTTTCTTTGCAAATGTATTCCTTTCTTCAGAACTTTCCTCCTACCACACATTTCTGCTTAGTATGAATTTCCACCTCTCCTTAAAGACTTAGTTCAAATACCACTCCATAGCTCATTCCTTCTTGAGCTCTGATTATTTGTGTAAATAGATTATCAAGTATACTTGTGTACAAAGAATGGTGCCTCATTCCTGGTGCCTCTAGGGCACCCTGCACTTGGTAACCTCGAAGTGTTTGTTGTATTGAGTGGAATGTGCCACCCCCTGGTGGCTGAATAGAGGAACAACTTCATCTTTGCTGAAGGATGGCCCAGTTCTTCAAACTCCTGTGGACTTTGGAGGGCTCAAAAATGTGTGGAATTCAATTCAAGAGAGTTTTGAGGATGATCTTCTAAAATCAGAATGAGGTGATGTTTGCATGACCCCCTCAAATCAAGAGTGGCTTGGGCTCTCTCTCGGTGGAAATTACCTTTTTTCCATTTCTCCCCCCTCCTCTTCCCCTCTCACTTTCCCTTTTTCTCCCTTGTGGACCCCTTTTTTTTTTTTTTTTTTCTCATATCCACCAATTTTGAAGTTTTTCTTCTTTCACTTCTTGTTCTCAACTTTTCATTACTCAGTTCTTTGAAACTGTGGTTTCCTTTTGATTTCTGCTTGTTTATATTCCGTTATTTCCAATGTGATCACACAGGAAACAATATTTTCTTTCTTGTTGTGTTTAATGGACACAGTGGACCAAACTCCAAACTCAGCCACTGATGTTCAGTTCCGGGGACAAAGAAGACCTCTTCAAAGAGGGTGTCTTGCATTTTTATTAACTTTCTTCCAATGTTGTTTCCCATCTATTCTCTTGCTCACTCTTTTTTTGGTACTTGAAGGAGTCTTCTTAGGGTGAACATACAGGTATTAGAGCACTCTCCACTCAACTAAAAAGCAAACTGAAGCAGAGTGAGAAGGAATACCTGTCTCTGATCACAGATACTCAATCTGATATTTTTTTAAATTTAAGTATAGTCGATTTACAATGTTTCAGGTGTACAGCAAAGTGATTCAGTTATAATAGTATATACACATATATGTATATATATGTACACATATATTATTTTTCAGATTCTTTTCCATTATAGTTTATTACAAGATATTGAGTATAGTTCCCTGTGCTCTACAGTAGGTCCTTATTGTTTATTTTATATATAGTAGTGTGTATCTGTTAATCCCAAATTCCCAGTTCATCCCTCCCCCCTTTCCCCTTTGGTAACCCTAAGTTTGTTTCCTATGTCTGTGAGTTTATTTCTGTTTCATAAATAAGTTCATTTGTATAATTTTTTTTAGATTCCAAATATAAGTTATATCATATGATATTTGTCTTTCTCTGACTTACTTCACTTAGTATGATAATCTCTAGGTCTATCCATGTTGCTGCCAATGGCATTATTTCATTCTTTTTTATGGCTGAGTAATATTCCATAGTATACATATACCACATCTTCTTTATCTGTTCATCTGTCAGTCGACATTTAGGTGGCTTCCATGTTTTGGCTGCTGTAAATAGTGCTGTTATGAACATTGGGGTGCATGTATCTTTTCAAATTAGGGTTTTCATCTTTTCCAGATATATGCACAGGAGTGGGATTGCTGGATCATATGGTAACTCAATTTGTAGTTTTTTAAGGAACCTCCATACTGTTCTCCATAGTGGCTGCACCAATTTACATTCCCACCAGCAGTGTAAGAGGGTTCCCTTTTCTCCATACCCTCTTCAGAATTTATTATTTGTAGACTTTTTGATGATGGCCATTCTGACTGGTGTGAGGTGATACCTCATTGTAGTTTTGATTTGCATTTCTCTAATATTAGCGATGTTGAGCATCTTTTCATATACCTGTTGGCCATCTGTATGTCTTCTTTGGAGAAATGTCTATTTAGGTCTTCTGCCCATTTTTTGATTGGGTTGTATTTTTTTTGATATTGAGCCTCAGTGTGATCTTTGTTCCCACTGCCCATTCACTGGCTAATCCATCTACAAAGCTGATTTCCAAAGCACTGGGGTCAAACTTCTTTACCATAAGTTTTAACAGCTCTAGTTTTTTTTAGGAGTCTGTAATCACTTATTTCTTTAAGTTTAGCGATACAATGAATGTAATTGCTCAGAATTCACCTGGCGTGATAGAACGTTAAAGCTAAGAAGATAAATTATTTTTTAACAAATGAGAAAATCGAGGCTCAGAGGTGAAATGACTTACCTGATGTCACACAGCCTGTTTGTAACACAGCCAAGATGAAAACCCAGGTCTCTTAAATTCCAGTTTTGTGCACTTTGCAGTGCTCTGTGCAGTCTAAACACAGTGTGGAGGCATTAAGGCAGGGCACAAAGAGCCAGGACCTTGGACCCAAAAGATCTGATTTGAATCTCAGCCTTGCCACTTCCTAAATCACATTAGGTAAGTTATTTAAGCATGTTTCCTCCTCTGTAAAGCTGATAGAATCTTGTACTGACCTTATAAAGTTGTTGTGAAAATTAAAAATATAAAACACTTAGCATAGGGAAAATGTGTAGTTCTATAAAAAGTAATTATATTTACTTAAATTAATTATATTTAAGTAATCAAAATATATATATTTTGAGACCAGTATAGCATAGTAGCTAAGAAAGTGATCTTTGGAGTCAAACACCTGGTGTTTCTAGTTGTAGGACCTTTGGAAAGCTATTTACCTTCTCTGCGTGTTAGTTTCCTCATCTGTCAAATGGGAATAATAATAATACTTGTCTTTTAGGGTATCTAGAAGCTTGAATGAAATAATGTATGAAAAATTCAATGTGCTTGGCACGTAAGTCAAAGCTCAATAACTCAGGGCTCCTAATCGGCAAACCACTGAAGTAAAGAATTTAGTCTAGGAAATATTTTATTGGAAAATAGTATTTTCTTTGCAAAGTGATGAGGTTTGCAAGGAGAGCAGCAGTAATGACTTTTCATTGTCAAAAACGTGTTAACAGCCACGAAGCACGAGCCATGGGGCTGCCGGGTCTTTACAGTCTTTTCCTTAATTTAACTCCCCTAATAACCCGACGAGGGAGGTATCAGAATACTCAGATGCAGACAGATGAAGTAACTGACCCAGGGTCATCCTGCTAATAAGCAGTTTCACTAGGGTCCAGGTTGCTCCAAGCTCTGTACTATTATTCTGCTGTGCTATTTTAATTCTGTCTCCCCGGCTGAACTGGTAGAATTAAAACCTGAGACTTTGAAAAACTGCACTAGATTTCGATAACCTATTCTAACCACCAAAAACTGTTAGAGATAGCATCTGTACATGGCTTTTATAAAGTCAGGAAAAGCTCTTTTTTTTTTCTTTTAAAAATATTTATTAATTTATTTATTTTATTTATTTGGTTGTGCCAGGTCTTAGTTGTGGCTCGTGGGCTCCTTAGTTGTGGCTTGCCAGCTCAGGAAAAGCTCTTTTAATGCTTAACCATTCCATGAAATCTCTTGATTATTCCTAAATGTAGCTCCTACCACAATTGGCTTTTAAACCCCGTATTAGTTTGCTAGGGTTGCCATAACCAGATGCTACCAGCTGGGTGGCTTAAACAGTAGAAATCTATTTCTCACAGTTCTGGAGGCTGGAAGTCCAAGATCAAGGTGCTGGCAGGTTTGCTTCCTCCTAAGCCCTCTCTCCTTGGCTTGCAGACAGCTGCCTTCTGTGCACACGCATCCTTGGTGTCTCTTCCTCTTCATGTTTTGTTTGTTTTGTGGTAAGAACACTTCACTTGAGATCTAGTCTCTTAACCAGTTTTTAAGTGCAAAACACAGTATTCTTAACTATGTTGTACTCAGAGCTCCAGAACCTATTCATCCTGTGCTAACAGAAATGTTTACCCATGGAGCCACATCTCCCCATTTCCTCCTTCCCACAGCCCCTGGCAACCACCATTCTACTCTCTGCTTATATGAGTTTGACTAGCTTATATTCCTCATATAAGTGGAATCATGCAGTATTTGTCCTTTTGGCTGGCCTATTTCACTTAACATAATATCCTATAGGTTCCCCTATGTTGTTGCATATGACAGGATCTTCTCTCTTTTTTTTATGTATAGAATGTTTATTGAAGTATTGTTTGTAATGACAAAAATTGACAACATAAAACATCTCATTTTAAGTTTTTACTTAGACCAAACCAACTATGCTATAGACTTATGATGAAATACTGTTAAATCACATAATATAGCTTCATAGTATGCATAGTATACATCAAAGTGCTATAGTATTGATAAATCTTTACAAACATGGGATGATATTCACATGTGTGTTTGTGTGTAACAGGTATATATTTGGAGAGAGGAAAAGATTAGCAAAATATACATTTAACTGTATAGAATTAGTAAGTTTGATTGGGTTGTAGGCTCTTCTTTTTTAAAAGCTGAATATTACTCCATTTTCTCTCTCTCTCTCTGTGTACACCACATTTTGTTTATCCATTCATGTGTCAGTAGACATTTAGATTGTTTCCATATCTTAGCTATTGTGAATAATAATGCAATGGATGTGGGAGTGCAGATATCTTTGAAATCCAGATTTCAATTATTTTGGATATATACCCAGAATTTCTGGACCTTATGATAGTTCTATTTTTAATATTTTGAGGAATCTCCATACTATTTTCTATAATGGCTGCATGAATTTCCATTCTCACCAACAGTGTACAAGGATTCCCAATTCTCTACATCCTGGCCAACACTTGTTCTTTTTGGTCTTGTTGATAATGGCCATCCTAAAACGTGTGAGGTGGTATCTCATTATGGTTTTGATTTGCACTTCCCTGGTGCTTCGGGATGTTGAGCACCTTTTCACATACCAGTTGGCCATTGTATGTCTTCTGTGGAGCAATGTCTATTCAAGTCCTTTGCCCATTTTGTAATTGGGTTACTTGTGTTTTTGATATTGAGTTTTACAAGTTCCTTATATATTTCGGATACTAATGCCTTATCAGATATATGGTTTGCAAATATTTTCTCCCATTTCATAGGTTGCCTTTTCATTTTGTTATTGGTTTCCTTTGCTGTGCAGAAGCTTTTCAGTTTGGTGTAGTCCCACTTGTCTATTTTTGCTTTTGTGGCCTGTGCTTTTGGTGTCAAATCCAAAAAATCATTGCCAAGACTGATGTCAAGAAGCTCTCTCCCTGTTTTCTTTTAGGAGTTTTACAGTTTCTGATCTTACATGTAAGTCTTTAATCCCTTTTGAGTTGGTTTTTGTGTATGATGTCATATAAGTGTGCAATTTCATTCTTTTGCCTGTGGATATTCAGCTTTCTCAACACCATTTGTTGAAGAGACTATTCTTTCCCCATTGTGTATTTGGCGCCCTTGTTCAAGATCCGTATGTTACCGACCTGGGTTCTTGGACTCTTTAATCAATAGAAATTGATAAGAGGCCAGAAGAGGAATTCAGGCAAGGCTTTACTGGGACTCATGCTGTAGCAGGGGGGAGAAAAAACAAGTAACATGTGTCCTTGCTTGCTCCCTGAGGTGGGGTGAGCTGGTTCCTTATATGGGGTGAGGGTGGGGGCGGATTGGTAGGTCAGGCAGGAGGGGTGGCTCAGGTGGTCTGCCCACCCCCTTGGTGGGGCTGTGTGCAGGGGGCATGCACAGAACCCTGCTTTTGCTCCCGGCACCTCAGAAGTGGCAACTGGATTCTGGCCTTTTTGTATCTTGTTCATAATTTGCCCCAAAAGGCACATGCATGCAGTTATTTTTAGTCCCTTATAGTTTCTTTGTCTTCTGTTGCTTGAGGAGATGTTTGTCCAGGTGCAAGCGCTGCAGCAAAGGGTCCCAGGTCCCAGGTCTCAGCCTGTCTCAAGTTCACCATATAAGATTGGGTTTATTTCTGGGTTTTCTATTCTCTTCCTTTGGTCTATATGTTTGTTTTTATGTCAGTACCATACTTTTAACTTCTGTAGATTTGTATTACATTTTGAAGTCAGAAAATGTGATGCCTCCAGCTTTGTTCTTTCTTGAGATTGCTTTGGCTATTTGGGATCTTGTGTGGTTCCATATGAATTTTAGGATTATTTTTTGTATTTCCATTAAAAATGTCATTGGAATTTTGTTGGGGATAATATTGAATCTATAGATCACTTTGGATAATATGGACATTTTAACAATACTAAGTTTTACAAGCCAGGAGCATGGGATGTCTTTCCATTTATTGGGGTCTTCTTTAATTTCTTTCAGCAATGTTTTGTAGTTTTCAGTATACCAGTCTTTCATCTCCTTCATTAAATTTATTTCTAAACATTAAAATTGGGAGTGTTTTCTTAATTTTTCTTTTGGATACGGTGTTAGTATATAAAAACGCAAGTGATTTTTGTGTGTTGATTTGGTATTTTGCCACTTTATTGAATTCCTTTATTAGTTCTAAGAGTTTTTTTGTGGAATCTTTAGGGTTTTCTACATATAAGAGTGTGTCATTTGCGAACAGAGATCATTTTACTTCTTCCTTTCTGATCTGGATGGCTTTCTTTTTCTTGCTTAATTGCTCTGACTAGCACTTCCAATACTGTGTTGAACAGAAGTGATGAGAATGGGCATCTTTGCCTTGTTCCTGATCTTAGAGGAAAAGCTTTCAGTTTTTCACTGTTGAGTATGATGTTAGCTGTGGGCTTTTTATTTCTATTTATTTTATTTTATTTTAGAGGGAAGCACATTTTATTGAATTTATTTAATTTTTTTTTTTGGCTGCACCATGCGGCATGCAGGATCTTAGTTCCCTGACCAGGGATTGAACCTGTGCCCCCTGCATTGGGAGTGCAGAGTCTTAATCACTAGACTGCCAGGGAATTCTTGTGGGCTTTTTATATATGACCTTTATTATGTTGAGGTAAATTCTTTCTATAACTAGTTTTTTGAGAGTTTTCAATCATGAAAGGTATTTTTGTGGGAGAACGGGGCCTGGGATTTGTATTCCATCATCTTACTAATGTCACCCCTCTTCCTCCTCTTATAAGGACACCAATCCTATTGCATTAGGGCCCCACCCTTTTGGCCTCATTTAACTTTAATTACCTCTTTATAAGCCCTATCACCAAATACAATCATTTCGGGGGTTAGGACTTCAACATATGAATTTGCTGGGGGGGACAGTTCAGTCCATTAAAGAATCCAAATTTTTATCCTCAAGGTAATAAGAGTGTTTTCTATAAATACTTTCAGAAAGACTTTGATTGACAAACACAGTCATGAATTTTGTGTCCAAGTTCCCCAAATTATACAATGTGAGTGCCAGAGGGGACCTTACAGATCATAGTTAGGTGCCTTCAGTTTTCAGTTGGTGAAACTTAGAGCCAGAATGGGGAAGGGGCTTGTGTGAGGGTCACACAGCTGGGACTCACTGGCACCCATACTGGAACCCAGAATTCCCATGTGGTGCAGGGGTCATTTGATTGCAGTGCACCTGGCTATTTCAAATCTGATTTTATATGTGATATCCTCCCTGCTATTCACCACTTTGAATTTCACCAATGCTCTCTTTATACCTAGGCAGATAGCAACTCAGCTCACGCCAAGCACATTTTCTCATTTTATAGATAAGGATGTCTGAGAGGTTAAGTCACTTGCTTAAGGTTCTCCAGCTCGTAAGAGACATAGCCTGAGGTGGATGTAGAGTTGCAGGTTTATGTGCTGGTGAATTGAATAGCTCATGTGTTTGCTCACTCTGAAAGCTGAGTCATCAGCTTCTTTCTCCGCTCCTATTATGACGTATCATGGCAGGTTCAACAACAGACAGCAAAAGAGGGCAACTACAGACCTTCACAGGGCACTGAAAAATGATTCTTTTGTTCTGATTCTTGTGCAAAAAAGGATTGCTGGGGAAAACAAATAATTTCTGCATGGCAGGGCCAGGGCACTTTAAGCAGATGGGCTGGAGAATACTTTATAACAAAAGCACTTTATAGTGATGGTAAAAATATCCTGTCCATGATTTTTAAAAATCTAAACAATGTAGAAAAGTATAAAGGAAGAGTAAATTTTCTCATCTTCCTGATCCATCCCCAGTTGCATTCTCCAGAGGTGATTATTACTACTTTCGTGCATGTACTCAGAAGTATATTTTAAGCACACGTAAGCACATATCTAATATATATAAATTATAGTGTAGGATAATACTATAGTTATTGTTCAGCAATGTACTTTTTAATCCTTAACAGTACATCTTGACATAGTTTCATATTAGTATATGTAGTTCCATTTCATTCTTCTTAATGATGGCAAAATATTTCACTGTAGGAATATACCACGATTTATTTAATTTTTCCTATTATAGACTGAATAATGCCCCCTCCCCCAAATGTCCATCTCCTAATCCGTGGAACCTGTAAATGTTACCTTATTTGAAAAAAGGCTTTGCAGATGTGATTAAGTTAAGGATCTTGAGATGGGGATATTATCCTGGATGATCTGGGTGGGCCCTGCATGAATCACAAGTGTTCTTTTAAGAGAAGTGTGGACAGGGGCTTCCCTGGCGGTCCAGTGGTTAAGACTCTGCACTTCCACTGCAGGGGGCATGGGTTCAATCCCTGGTCGGGGAACTAAGATCCCACATGCCACGTGGCGTGGCCTGAAAAAAAAAAAAGAGAGAAAGAGAGAGAAAGGCAGAGATCTGACACACACAGAGGAGAAGGTGATGTGAAGACAGAGGTGGAAATTGGAGGGTTGTGGCCACAAGCCAAGGAATGCCAGCAGCTGCCAGAACCTGGAAGATGCAAGGGACAGATTCTCTTCTAGAACCTCCAGAGGATGTGCAGCCCTGCTGCCACCTTGATTTTGGACCAGTGCTATTGATTTCAGACTTCTGGCTTACAGAACTGTGGAAGAAGAAACCTGTGTTATTTTAAGCCACCAAGTTTGTGGTAATTTGTTAAAGCAGCCACAGGAAATGAATACAATTCCCGTACTGATGGACATTTAGGGTGTTTCTACCATTGTGAAAGTGAGCTATAATGATTAGTTGGCACATGTAGCTTTAACCACTTGTACAATTATATTTGTAGGACAAATTCTATGAAATGGATTATCAGAGGCAAAGGATGTACATGTATAAAACAAAGATTTCATCTGGCCAAAAGAGAATATTTTATGCTTCCCAAATGAATTCCAGATACTATATGTCAAAATGTACATCTTTGAGTTTATAGCTTTAAATATTTGTCATAAAACAATAAAGACTGAAACCAAATGACCTAACCACTCAACTCAAGAATCAACTTAAAGAACAGAGTAAATTTGAAAAAATAAAACAAAAGGAAGTAATAAATAAAGACAAAAATCAGTAAAATAGTGAATAACAATAAAACAAAACAAAAATATGATATATATCAATATAACCAATGTTTTGTCAATATAATTAGTTTGACAAACCTCTAGAAAGACTGAGCAAAAGAAAAGGAGAGAAAACATGCAAACAAACAAATTACAAAGTAAAAAGCAGGAAATCAGATATAATAGAGATTTAAACACAATAAAATAACATTTAAAAATTTATACATAAACGTATCAAAAGTAAAAACTGATGGGAGAAGAAATAGGAAACTTGAACAGACTTACTAGTATCTTGAGAAAAAGTATCTCAAAGATCTCTTCCTATGCACATTAAAAACCACAGGCCCGTGATGAATTGGGAGACTGGGATTGACATATATACACTAATATGTATAAAATGGATAACTAATAAGAACCTGCGGTATAAAAAAATAAATAAAATAAAATTCAAAAATTCAAAGAAAAAAAAACTACAGGCCCATGATGAATTGGGAGATTGGGATTGACATATATACACTAATATGTATAAAATGGATAACTAATAAGAACCTGTGGTATAAAAAAATAAAATCAAATTCAAAACAAAAAAACCCCCAAACAAACAAACAAATAAAATAGAGGAAAACACCCCACAAAAAACCACAGGCCCAGATGATTTTTACAAATGTCTCTCAATCTCTCAAGGAGTATATCATCCTTACTTTATGTCAGTTGTTCCAAAGAGTAGAAAAAGAAAACCTGCTTGACTCATCTTTTGAGTCTAGTATAACCTTGATTCCAAATCCATATAAGGAAAGTAGAAGAGAAGACATTTCTAGGTCTGGGCAGATGTAAGTGTGGTAATTTATAAGTGACATTCACCCAATATTCCCAGCTCTCCCCCAGCTTTCTGGGTGCACAGTAGAATTGAATATATTAACCCGTTTGAGGCTGGGTGGGGCCTCTTTAAGTTCTGACCAATGATTTATGAGCATAAATGGTAGGTTATTTCCAGGCTGGTGAGTTTAATGGCTGGTCTGAGACCCTCTGGTGTCTCTTTACCTTTGTCATGGCAACCAGCAATGTGCGAGGTGGCACTGGCTCCATCAGCCTGGGTCTCTGGGTGACTAAGATGAGCAGTTACATCCCTGCTGACCGGTGACAGGCAGATGGCATATCTAAGAACGAAACCTGTGCTATTTTAAGCCACTGTGGTTTGGGGCTTGCTTGTTATTGCAGCAGAATCTGGCCAATGCAATGGTCAACTGATACTCACTCTCCAACCCAGCGTTCTTCCAGCAAGCCCATCCGTACTGCAAAACCCGGAAAACGAAATGCAACCCTTTTCAGTCTCCTTTGCAGCTGGAGTTCTTGGTGTGATGAAGTTTCAACAATTAGCTGCACTTGAATAAAATGTAGACGTGCCAAGCGTGGAACAGGCCATCTTCCCACTGCTCTTGCTGTTACTTTGCTTAGCGTGGTCATGGAGACACTACTAGAGCAGCATTTGGAGTCCAGTCGCTAGCTGTGAGTGTTGAGAGGCAGTTTTGGAAGCATCAGGCTCTGGCGTTTGCATTCTTGTGTCCAATCACTAGCTCCTTGGAGTCAAGCAGCTGTCGTGATGGTTCGGCAGCTTCCTGCCCTGTAGGTCACAGCTCCAGGTGGGATCTGGCAGCTGCTCCTCCGTGGCAGTTCTTAGTTCTTCCTCTGCAGCTGTGGCAGTGGAAATAACACCCATGGTCTGTTCTGAGAGTCATTCCTGGACACCCAGCCTAGCGCCTGCTTCACCATCCCTTTTATGACTTTATAAGCACCCAATTCCCTAAATTTAAACTCTTCCTGCTTATGTGACTTCATACATGCAATTAAACCCTGACTAATTTAAGACCTACCTCACAACTACAGATTCTAAATTAAAATATTAGTTAACTAAATCTACCAGTAACTATGTATATATATGGGTGTGTGTGTATTATACACACACATAAACAGACATATATGTACATAATGCAAGGATGCTTCAACGTTAGAAAATCTCTATATGCAACCGACCCTATTAATTGATTAAAGGAGAAAAATCACAAAATTATCATAATATAGAAAAAACATTTAATCGAATTAAACAACTCATGCTAAAAACTCTCAGAAAATTAAGAATAAATGGTAATTTTATTTTCTTGTTAAAGGCTATTATATTAACCAGGGTACAGTGAACTGCTACAACAAAAATGTGTAAACAGTGGCCTAAACAAACACTATTTCTTTCTTACTTAACCATCTCACTGTGAACAGTCCTGGTCTGGGGGACAGATGACCCTCTCCATGTCATCATTCAAGTTTCCAAGTTTCTTCTGAGTTATAGTTCCAGCATCCCACAGGGATGTCATTGTCTTTGGTGGAAGCTAGGTGGCTGCCACAACTAGGTTCCAGCTGTTAAAAGACATCACAAAGGAGGCATGGCCAGTGTCTTAAGTCCCAGACCCAGAACGACTCATATCGTTTTTTTTTAAATTTATTTTATTTATTTTTGGCTGTGTTGGGTCTTCATTGCTGTGCATGGGCTTTCTCTAATTGTGGCGAGCGGGGGCTACTCTTCGTTGTGGTGTGCAGGCTTCTCATTGCAGTGGCTTCTCTTGTTGCAGAGCACGGGCTCTAGGCACGCGGGCTTCAGTAGTTGTGGCTCGCGGGCTCTAGAGTGCAGGCTCAGTAGTTGTGGCACAAGGGCTTAGTTGCTCCACAGCATATGGGATCTTCCCAGACCAGGGCTCGAACCCTTGTCCCCTGCATTTGGCAGGCGGATTCTTAACCACTGTGCCACCAGGGAAGCCCGACTCATATCATTTTACATTCCAATAATGATAGTTTAGACACATGGCCTCGTCAAACTGCAAACACATCTAGGAAACGTGCCAAGCTCTAACTCTGCTGCCATGTGTACACAACCATTATGCACCACTCCAGATCTGCTTGGCTATGCCTACCTCAGTCACTTGCAAGGGTGCCCCTGGTGACAGCTCATGCCATTCCTGAGGCCTTAGACACCTAGAGGTCAGGGGAGAGGACCTGAGAGGGTCACAGTGAGCCACGATCTGGCATTTCTTGAATGCACGCTTGGTGGCAGTGCTGTTTCCACAGTCCAAGGAGTCCCCACCTGTGCACTGCCCAGAATGGACCTGCAGAGACGCTAAGTCTCCTTGAAGCTATTGAGGGGGATGAGGGATGAATCCAAACATGAAGGAGGTTAAGGCCTTAAGGGGCTGACCTGCACCACTGGGAGATAGAACATGGCAGGATACAGCAAAAACAGTGCTCCCTTTTCAACTGTATCAGGTGGTTCTGTGCCTCAGTCATATCACACAGCCTCTCTGGAGACATGCTTCAAAGTCCGGGCAGCACTGTTTGAAGCTGTTTCCAGCCTGGGAACGTATTCCCTGTTTGCTTTGCCCCCTTTCTTGCTTTACTTCCTTGATTTGCTTCCATGGGTTTGCTCCTCTCCCCAGTAGAGTGTTAGCATTTAAACTTTACCTTAGGTTCCATTTTCTAGGGAAACTGGACTGAGACACCAAAGCCCACAGAAAGCATCTTACACTAAGGGACAATTTTAGATGCATTCCCTTAAGATCAGAAATAAGGCAGGGATGATTGATATCACCACTGTTGTTCAACACAATACTGCTGGCTCTAACCAATGCAAAAAGACATAAGAAAGAACTAAAAGGTAAAAGGATAATAAGGGAAGAGATAAAATTGTCATTACTTGTGAAAGATATGCTCAACTGTATAGAAAACCCAACAGAATCAATAAACAAACTATCAAAATTTGTAAAGGTTTAGCAAGGTCTCTAGAAAAAAGACCACCTTACAAGACTCAATAGCATTCATTCCTTACACTAGTGATAAACAACTATAAGGTATAATAGAAAGTGTATCTTTCATAAGTACAAAAAATATAAAGTATCTAGGAAGTAAGATATCAGGGAGGTACTCAAAACCTCTTAGGAGAAAATTTGAAAAACTTAAAAAAATAGAAAATGATCTGAATCAATGAAGAGACAGTCCATAATATTGGACTGGATGATTTAATATTATAAAGATGCTTATTTCCTTCCAATTAGTAGTCTATATATTCAAAGCAATCCAAGCAATATTCCAGTCAGATTTTTTTTAAAGAAACCCTACCATCTTCCTATAAAATGTCTAAGGAAGGATACACGTCCATAAGGATACATGTCACTAGGTTCACTTTGAAATAGAAAAGCCAGGCTTCATCTTCCCAAATATTAACACACACTACAAAGTAACAGTAACAAAAACAGTATGGTAATCATGGATGAACAGACTGGCCCAATGGAACAGAACAGAGAGCTCAGAAACAAATCTTTGTGTACAGGAGAACTTGATAGATGGTAAAGTTGACACAAATCAATAGAGAAAGGAAAAAGTACCTTAGTATTGGAGAAAAATAAAATTGGATCCTTACCTCACTTCATTTATAAAACTGGACTACAGATGGACTAAGGTGCCCTGGAAAGATAAAAGTATAAAGTTAAAAGAAGGGAATTCCCTAGCGGTCCAGTGGTTAGGACTTGGCCCTTCCACTGCAGGGGGCACGGGTTCCATCCCTGGTTGGGGAACGAAGATCCTGCATGTCACACAGTGCGGCCAAAAAATAATAATAATAAATTAAAAAAAATAAAGTTAAAAGAAGAAAATGTAGGAGAATATCTTTGTGATGGGAGTGGGGTTGAAGGATTTCTTAAGCGAGGCCCAGAAAACACAAACCAAAAGGTGAAAAAGTTAAATGGGTTATAGTACATACAAATTAAGAATTTCTTTTCTTTCTTTTCTTTTTTTTTTTGGCTGCGCCGAGCATCTTGCAGAATCTTAGTTCCCTGACCAGGGATCGAACCATGGCCCTCAGCAGTGAAAGCACAGAGTGCTAACCACTGGACGGCCAGGGAATTCCTAATAATTTATTTTAAATATGATACAAGTGACAAAGTTGACAGTTGTCTCACAGGGAGATTTTTACATCATCAAAAAGTGACACAGAAATACAATCTAGATTATAAAGCAAATCTAATAGAAAAATGCACATAGGGACTATCTAAACGGCCAGCATTGCTCAACTTGGTTATGTAACTGAGAAATGCAAAATAAAACGAGATACCGCTTTACAGCCTCTGGGGTGGCAGATGTTAGCATCTGATGATTCCAAGCGTGGGTCTCTGGAGAGCAGTGTGCCCGAACTTAGGGATGCTGCATACACCCCGTGACCCAGCCAGCCCACTCCTGGGTGAGGACTCCAGAGAAACTTGCTCACAGCCCACGAATGGATGTGTCCACCGATGTTCATCTCAGCATTCACCTGGTACTGGGCAGGTGGAGGCAACCAGGCTTTTAACAAGAGGAGGATGGAATAAGGACTATGGAACAGATCAACCTATGGGGTAACTTTCAGCAGTTAGGTGCTATAAACTTGATATCCAGGTGCATCCTGGGCAGATCTTATTTACTTATTTAACTGAAGTATAGTTAATTTACAATGTTGTGTTAATTTCAGGTGTATAGCAAAGTGATTCAGTTATACATACATATATATCTATTTTTTTCACATTCTTTTCCCTAATAGGTTATTACGAAATATTGAGCATAGTTCCCTGTGCCCTGCAGTAGGTCCTTGTTGGTTATCTATTTTATATATAGTAGTGTGTATATATTAATCCCAAACTCCTAATTTATCCCTCCCCCCCCTTTCCCCTTTGGTAACCATAAGCTTGTTTTCTATGTCTGTGAGTCCATTTCTGTTTTGTATATAAGTTCATTTGTATCATTTTTTAAGATTCCACCTATAAGTGATATTGTATGGTATTTGTCTTTCTCTGTCTGACTAACTTCACTTAGTATGATAATCTCTAGGTCCATGCAGCTTGCTGCAAATGGTATTATTTCATCCTTTTTTATGGCTGAGTAATATTCCATTGTATATATGTACCACATCTTCTTTATCCACTCATCTGTTGATGGATATTTAGGTTGCTTCCATGTCTTAGCTATTGTACTAGGCAGATCTTAAAATCAGAGTGTTGACTGAAAGAAGCAGATTCAGATCCATGGACAATATGACTCCTGTATATATATATATATATATATATATATTTAAATTAATTAATTTATTTATGGCTGTGTTGGGTCTTCGTTTCTGTGCGAGGGCTTTCTCTAGTTGTGGCAAGCGGGGGCCACTCTTCATCGCGGTGCGCGGGCCTCTCACTATCGCGGCCTCTCTTGTTGCGGAGCACAGGCTCCAGACGCGCAGGCTCAGTAATTGTGGCTCACGGGCCCAGTTGCTCCGCGGCACGTGGGATCTTCCCAGACCAGGGCTCGAACCCGTGTCCCCTGCATTAGCAGGCAGATTCTCAACCACTGCGCCACCAGGGAAGCCCCAGACTCCTGTATATTTTAACAAGGATACCAACATATGCAAAAGTACTTATCAAGTCCATTAAATCAGAGGAGGAGGGGCGAGAATAGGGGTGGGAACGGGAGGGAGAAAATAAAATAAAATAGGAGACTGATGTAGATGCTGTGAGCTGAGGATTATAATTAACTCAATGTCTGCACCTGTTCTCCAAAAACCAATTTAAAAAATTCTAGCCGTCTTATTTCTTGTCTGTAATATGCCCTGCATCGTTCTAGGGCCTTGACACACTTTGAAGCAGCTGTTTGTGCGTCTGTCGCTCTGCGAAGCTCCGAGGGTCTGGAGAGCATCCATGTGCCCCCCAAACCCCTACCCTCCGTTGTTCCCTTGGCACCTGGCACAAGCAGGCGATAGTTTTGTTGAATGAAAACTCAGAACACTTGGGAAACCAGTCTATACGTTCCTCAAAAGCTTAGAAATGTGGACAAACCAAAGAATGTGGCGCTTAGAGCCAAGATTTTCTACATCTCCTCCTGCGTATTTTCAAGGCTCGAGGTTGGAAAGCAGGTCCTGTTTTTGGTGCTTGTGTTCTGTCTCCCCTGACTGGTTCCCTGTCTGCTCCTCCGGGTCCCCAGCTACCCTTTCTCTCTGGGCGGGAAAGTCAGCTGACGGTGGCATTGTTGTGCAATGCTTCCTGGTGGTAGAAGTGAGAGGCCAGGAGTTTGCCCATCAGGGCAATAATCCAGCGAAGGCGGGCCAGGGAACTGTGCTCTCCTGCTTCCACCCCTCCTTCCCCCGGTGCGGGGTGGGGCGGGGGGAGGTCGGGGGTCTGTGGGGGGGCAGCGGGGGCGGGCCCACACTGCCCTCGGGGTAAAGTCTCTACCTGACGTTCCAGATCTGCTCAGCCATCCGGCCTCAGCCTTTGCCACTTGAATTGGTACGATCTGCTTCTTTAACCAAGGGTACAACCATGGTCACGCTTTCCGACTTTTAAAATTCAATAATAAATGATTTTAAATAAAACAGTTAAAATTAAAACTAAATAAGGGAGTAATCAACAACGCTTTCTTTCTTTCTTTTTTATTAATTTTTTATTTTTTTAAACTTATTTATTTATTTATTTATTTATGGCTGTGTTGGGTCTTCGTTTCTGTGCGAGGGCTTTCTCTAATTGCAGCAAGTGGGGGCCACTCTTCATCACAGTGCGCGGGCCTCTCACTATCGCGGCCTCTCTTGTTGCGGAGCACAGGCTCCAGACGCGCAGGCTCAGTAATTGTGGCTCACGGGGCTAGTTGCTCCGTGGCATGTTGGATCTTCCCAGACCAGGGCTCAAACCTGTGTCCCCTGCATCGGCAGGCGGATTCTCAACCACTGCACCACCAGGGAAGCCCTCTTTTTTTTTTTTTTTTTTTTTTTTTTTAACATCTTTATTGGAGTATAATTGCTTTACAGTGGTGTGTTAGTTTCTGCTTTATAACAAAGTGAATCAGTTATACAGTTATACAACGCTTTCTTATGCCTGGCTCCGGAGGCGTCACTTTGTAGCAGACACCAGCTCCACCGACCTTGGGCCTGCCCCTCCCTGCTGTGCTGTAAGTAACAACTCCTTTATCTCACTGTTTCAAACTCAGCTGTTGGCAGGGTGAACAGGTTGGAAAGCACTCTCAGCATTAACCCCCGTGCTCGGAGTTTCCACTCTGCCTCTCCAGACCCATGATTCTCCCTTCTCCACCCTGCTCTGGGCCCTGGAAGGTCCACCTCTCCAGAGAGCATCCGCAGGCTTCCTCCCCCTCCTCTTCTGATTGGGTTCAGCCAGTGAAGAGACAAGCAGGAGAACTAGCCCGTTTCACTGTGCAGTCTGTTCCCTCCCAGGACCTGGAATGATACCACCCGCTGCTGAATCCAGGTCTCTCCTCGAGGCCGCCTTATGTCTCTGTAGCACTTTTATCTCTGGAGTCTCATTGTCCTTCCCTGCAACTCAGCATTGGTTGAAGGCCAGCCTTGTTCCCCTGAATGTTCTCAGGAAGTAGGATAGGACGGTTCAGGGCAAAGTCGACACAATGGCTCTACTTCCTCTTCAAGGATCCGCTTTGCTCCATAACCAGGTGCCTTAGGAAGCGGAAGCCCCATGCAGCCTACTTGCCTTTCACTTGGGCATATATAGGAAGAACACGCCAACAACCCTTCCCTGAACAAAGAACACACTCTCTAAGGTGACTGTGCGTTCCACCCTTCGATGTAGGAGAGTCTGGTTATTTTATACCGTCTGGTATAAATTAGATATTATATATATTATATATAATTATATATATATATCTGGTATATATTATATACCAGACGGTATAAAATAACCGTTATGTGCCTCCCGCCCCCACGCCCCTCTCCGTGTACTAGGTGTACTGTTGATTCACCTTCACCAACACCACCAATTCCTCCAGTGTGCCACCCTCTCCATCTTACGCCTTTGCCCAAGTCCTTGCTGTGCGGTAAGGTAACCCCCCCCTTCATTTGCCCAACTCCTGCTTTTCCCAGAGTGGGGTCTGCCTCGTGCAGGCAGTCTTCCTTAACCTAACTTACGTCTAAAGTAAATCCCCTAATTCAACACCTTTCCGCACTATATTGTAATGACCTGATTATCTGTGGCCCTCACCGAGACATAAGAAAGTAAAAATTATCACAGACTTTTTAAATCTACCTGGCCAGTCATCAGGCTAGGATAAAAGATACAGATAAAATCTGTTCCAAAGTTAACAAAAATTAATATCTCTCTCAAGGACACTGTAGCTATAGAGTGTTACAACAACTCCCTTCTTGGAGTGAGTACTGTTTTCTTACTGAAGAATTTTTTCTCTAAAATCATAGACTATCAGAAACTTTGCTGTCTGGAATTATGTTAGTTAGAATGAAGCATCCACCACAAAAAAACAAATGATAATTATGTGATGTGATAGAAATGTTAGCTAAGGCTATGGTGGCAATCAGATTGCAATACATAAATGTATCAAATCAACATGCTGTGTACCTTAAAGTTACACAATGTTATATGTCAATTATAATAAGAAACATTTAAAAAAGTGAAACATCCCACGGTGGGGGGTGGTGGGGGTGTCTAAGTCGTGACACAGAGAAAAGCCTCATTTACAAACCAGGTGCAGAGCTTACAACCCAGGTGCAAAACTTTGGATAAGAGGTTTCTGAACACAGTATTCCAACACTATCATAACTTTGTTTCCAAGTAAACAGGTCCCTGGGTCCACTTCCAGGACTTACGATAATACCTTAACACACAGCCCTACTTTGCTTTGAGTCTATCAGTATACGGCTTCATTTACATTTCACCTAACCGCCATTCCTTCCCCCTGTCCTATAACTCTCTCTTTTCCTTTGTTTGGTGAGACCCCCCTATGAATCCTCTGATGTGCATTCCCTCTGCCATACGTCAGTGAACCTGACTTTGTCAGTCTGAGGTTTGTGCCTGGTGGTCTTGGGCTGATTGAGACAGCAATTCACCACAGCACCTAGAACATAGGATAAGAGCAATATCTGTTCAGTGGGTGAATGAGTGAGTGACATGTTCCCCTAGATAGACTAGTGTGAGCCAAGAAGTGTCCCTAGGCCCTGGCCAACTTGGATGGTTTAGATCAGGATTTTGGAGTCAGGACTGCGTCTGAATCCCAACCTGCCATTTACTAATTATGTGAGCAAAACAAGTTTCTTACTTCTCTGGGTCTCAGTTTCCTCATCTCTTAAAGGGATTATTATTATTATTTATTGAATATAATCATCCCTCTGTTACAGAATTGTTGTAATTATCAGAAAAGATTGTCCAAAGATTGAAAATGGACAAAAGAGGGACTTCCCTTGTGGTCCAGTGGTTAAGAATCCACCTTGCGATGCAGGGGACGCTGGTTTGATCCCTGGTCAGGGAACTAAGATCCTACATGCTGTGGGGCAACTAAGCCCGAGTGCCACAACTACAGAACCTGCATGCCGCAATGAAGAGCCTGCACGCTGCCACGAAAGATCTCACGTGACGCAACTAAGACTCGACGCAGCCAAAAAAAAAATACATAAATATTAAAAAAAAATGGACAAAACAGACTATTGGGTGTCCTATCAGGGAGTGCTGGCCATTGTTTAGGGAACTTCTGAGGTATGTTTCCATAGGGGCGTGCACATTAATTGACTTGCTGTTGGCGAGACTTTTTTTTAAACCACTCTCTGAGGGTAGAAACTAAGTTGAGAAAACTGATGGTTCATAGTAATGCAAACGGTTCCTGTTCATGGCAATGCCAACTAATTTTGTCTGATAGAGAATATAAATCTCTGTAATTCCAATTCTTATTTGAACCAGTTTTAACATCTTACCAGTTTCCTATAATTAACGAGTTGGATAAAACCTTTGACACGTGTTCCTTTCACATGTGTACCTGAGTCATGATTTTACCTTTTGAGATTGTAATTTAGTATCATGAAGAGCAATGATGGGTGTAACATGCTTCCTCTGCTAGAGACCCTTGAGAAGTGGCTGTGATGATTATTTCATCGGCACACTGAGATAGGAGACAGCATGTGCCAACAGAGCAGCAAAGGCATAGGGAAGGGGTGAGGAAGGCGTAATTCTTTTTTTTTTTTAATGTACTAGATATATATTTAATTAATTAATTAATTTACACATATCTATTCTTTTTTTAATAAATAGTTTTATTTATTTATTTATTTATTTTGGCTGCTATGCGTCTTCGTTGCTGCACGCGGGCTTTCTCTAGTTGCAGCAAGTGGGAGCTACTCTTTGTTGAGTTACGTGGGCTTCTAATTGTGGTGGCTTCTCTTGCTGCGGAGCACGGGCTCTAGGCGCGTGGGCTTCAGTAGTTGCAGCACGTGGGCTCAGTAGTTGTGGCGCACGGGCTTAGTTGCTCCGCGGCATGTGGGATCTTCCCAGACCAAGGCTCGAACCCGTGTCCCCTGCATTGGCAGGCGGATTCTTAACCACTGCGCTGCCAGGGAAGTCCTATATCTATTCTTTTCCAGATTCTTTCCCGTATAGGTTATTTACAGAGTATTGAATATATTTCCCTGTGCTATACAGTAGGTCCTTGTTGATTATCTATTTTATAAATAGTAGTGTGCATATGTTACTCCCAACCTCCTAATTGGAAGGGGTAATTCTCTTGGGACACCTTCTGGCTGGATGGATAAGCTTGCCCCTCATCTTAGGTGTCTCTTGTTTTCAAGCACAGAACCCCACCTGGAACAATGGTGGGGAACTCATGCCACCAAGCATGGGTGGAATGGCCAGGCTTCAGGAAGAACAGACACTAACCTGGATCTGAGGGCATCTTTATTCAAGGACCCCCAAGGGATGTCTTCTCTCCCCCTCTGAACTCTGCCTGTTTGTTGGCTTGATTCTGTATTCCTGCCGTGGACCTTGTCCACACAGCCAGGAACATGGCTGCCAAGGCTCCCAGGACCCACTCCCCAAGGCTGCCACCAGGAAAGAAAGATGGTCTCTCCTCAGTCCCAGTTCCATGGCTCTCCAGGGAGGACTCTGAGTGGTCTAGTTTGACAAGCTGTCCATCTTAGAGTCTTCAGTTGTGACCATGTAAGAAAAAGGTCTTTGCCATGTGAACCATCTGGCTGGAGACAGGGTGGGAGCAGTTCCAGGAAGAAGAGAGAGATGCTGAGCAGAGAAGGTGAAATGTTGGAAACTGGAGTGTAACATACGTGGAACTGGCATTGAGGGGGGACAGCTAACAATGTGAAAGGAGGAACAGTCAGGGTAGGGGCTGACACACTGCGCTGAGAATAGTGCCATGATTTTGCACAGAAGATGTGGAAATACCTGCAGAATGAGTGAGATAAGCGATGGGCTTATATAGGTGTATTCGTTACCCTTCACACGTGGGTCAGTATGCTGGCCTCCTTACAGGTGTCAGTTAGCCCTCACAGAGGCCCTCTGGAGAGGTATGATTGTCTTTACTTCCACTCAGTTTCGGATAAGGAAGCCCACAGAGGTCATATAGTTATTGAAGTAGCAGAACCAGTTGGAGGCAATTTGATCCTAAATACCATTTGGAATGGACCTTTGGTTTTTTTTTTTTTTTTTTTTTTTTTATAGATAATGTTGTGTTTCTTTTTTTTTTTTTTTTTTTAAAGATATTCACGATCTTTTATTTATTTATTTATTTATTTATGACTGTGTTGAGTCTTCGTTTCTGTGCGAGGGCTTTCTCTAGTTGCGGCAAGCGGGGGCCACTCTTCATCGCGGTGCACGGGCCTCTCACTATCGCGGCCTCTCCTGTTGTAGAGCACAGGCTCCAGACGCGCAGGCTCAGCAATTGTGGCTCACGGGCCCAGTTGCTCCGCGGCATGTGGGATCTTCCCAGACCAGGGCTCGAACCCGTGTCCCCTGCACTAGCAGGCAGACTCCCAACCACTGCGCCACCAGGGAAGCCCTGGACCTTTGGTTTTGTAAGCACATATTACAATATAATACAAGCTTGGACATGACTCTGATCTTAATTTTCCTCCTTTATTTCAAGTGCTAACTCACCTGAGCAGAATGGCCATGCCACAGTGAAGGTATAGGGAAGGGAGGGAGGCTGACACTTGTATAAGACCCAGGAAAATGAACACCATTTACCAGGTACAGGAAGAAAGCCTCGAATAGAATAACCTGGTACGATTAAGGAAGGCGGAATGAAGGCTGAAATTTCTGACAGGGAGATAATCTCCCCATGAAGATAATCATTAGACCATGTGACTCAAACCTTGAGGAACGGCCAGGGTCACAGCTCTAGATGTTTAAAAGGAAAACGAATTAGTCTTGAAGAGGCCTCTCAAGAACATTTCGGCACTGACCTCAGGTGAGGGAATTGAATGATCCCTTTCATGCCTTGTCTTTAGGGCCGGTTCTGTGACGGCAGTAAAATTATTTAGAGTCTGATTGGAGAGTTTCATTATAAAATAGAGTGCTCTGTGGGTCTTATTTCCCTGGGTGGTGGGTGTGCCTGGGAAAGGCAAAGCTGTCAAGGTAGTGATCCTATTCCTGACACCAGGGTATAGTAGAGACAGCCAGATTTTCTGAACCCCATAGCAAGACAGATGAATGGCTAATGATTTTTTAAAATGATTTTTAAATATCTTTTTGGAAACAACCTCCTGGGACATAAATAGGTAATCAGATTTATTGAAAAGAAAGAAAAAATTGGGGGCCATGTCATCACCGTTGACATAGGGGAACCTAGTGGGGAAGGGGCTAGCAAGGCAGAGAAAATGATACTTTTGCCCGGTGCCACACCCCAGGTGACTACTGCAGCCCGGGTACAGCCTGTCCCTGGAGTTAAAATAATGCCATCAAGAGAGCAGAGGGGAGATAGCTGATCAAGACTGTAAGTCCCAGAGCAATGCTGACAGCAAAGCAGGACCAAAGGAAAAGTAAAAATTAGGCCCTCACCTGGAGATTATCATCCGTATCTGACTGATTTGAATTTCGCAAATTATGCCCCTCTTTTTTCTCTTTTATGCATCTTCCTCAAACTTGCATTTTCTTATGAATGCAGATTAGCTAAATAGATGTTAAAGACCCATTTATTCTAAAGTGTGAATGACTACCCAAAGCTGATGGGTACTCTGATTTGGAAAAATAAATTTTATTTATCCAAAAGAGTTGAAAAAGAACTGAGATAGTTGGAAACTCTCCAGTAATGGTGAGTTGCCATAACCAAAGGGGGAAGAACTCTATAAGGACAGAAAAACCAATAGACATGGGCTATTAAGGAAAAATCAGGAACAGGAGACTAGAGCCAAACAGGGAAGAGGTGGAGTTCCCAATATGGACTGAATTAATGGGTAGCCAATTGGAAAGAACAGCTTTAAAATAGGAAATCCAAATTACCTTATTTGTCATTTATGTATCAAAAATCCTTGGAAAATATCCAATGAAAGAGATAAGGTGATTGGAAATTGCTTATGGGTTCTGCTGGTGACAGAATGAAGTATCTCAAGCCATGCGATCCCAAATTAATATACTTGTGAAGTTCTCTTTCTCAGTTGTAAATAAACCCAATGCTTGGGGACAACTCTCTGCCCAAATTCTGACTGTTAACAATTCTCCCTTGCCAGCAAGAAATCAACTGACTCAGTGCTCATGTGGAATATTTTGTGAGTAGTTTTCATTTGACTGGCTGAACCACCAGTGGTGAGGTATGCTGATGGGGAGTATAACTTGATGGTGAGGACATTTTTTCTCTCTTCCTTTTCATTTGGGGGAGAAATGCTGAAAGGAAAACAAAAACCCAAACACACCCTCTCATTTTTTGGTACTTTACTATTCACAAAGCATAACACAAAGTATCTTATTTGAGCCTTAAAACAGCATCCACATTTTTCTGATGAAAACACTGGGGCTCCAAGAGAGAGAGTTGGTTCCTTCCATGGCAAGGAAGAGGCAAAGCTGGATGCACATTCAAGTCCACTGGACCCCAAATGCCACTAAGCCCCAGCCCTTCCATCTCCCATCCCCAAAAATTTGTTTGATGAAATGTGTTGTAAGCAGACTATCTGATGTGGAAAGCAAAATACAAAATTCTCCTTGTGTCTGGCATCTGCCAATTCACTAACTCCTCTCTGTCTCTAAAAATGAATGATGTTCATAAATGATCATAAGACTACTAGAACTTAAACACTGTCTTTTGCAACTGTAATAGTCATACTTATGGGGCTCTGCTAGGCATATAAATCGGGCATGCTTTTATAGCCAGAAATAATTTACTGCATAATGTCTGCCAGTAAATTGGAGCATATGATGATCCTAAATGTGTCTTGTCAGGAAGTAAACCATTCAACTGTAGAAAGGGCACGATATCTGTAAATAAAGGCACCCACCTTTGCATCAAGATGAATCTCCACGATCATCGCCTTCCTTCTGGCTTCTATCCCACTGTGAGTGGGGAGCCTTGTGGGGAGAAGGGGAGAAGCCCTTTGATTTTCCTTAAGTTCTCCAAGATTCACAAGCTCCCTGTTATTTGGAATGAAGTTCTCACAACAGTGAGCTTTCTATCTCCTGTCCCGAGATACTTGTCAAGTTTTTGTTTGTTGTTGTTGTTGTTTTAGGATATTGAGTATAGTTCCCTGAGCTATACGGTAGGACCTTGTTGTTTATCCATCCTATATATACTAGTTTGCATCTGCTAATCCCAAACTCCCAACCCTTCCCTCTCCCATCGCCCCTCTTGGCGACCACAAGTCTGTTCTCTATGTCTGTGAGTCTGTTTTTGTTTTGTAGATAGGTTTATTTGTGTCGTATTTTAGATTCCACATGTAAGTGATATCATATGGTGTTTGTCTTTCTTTTTCTGATTTACTTCACTTAGTATGATGATCTCTTGGTCCATGTTTGTTTGTTTTTACTTATTTTTTAAATTCTGCACTCTCTGGAGAGGAGTATGGGATCTCTCTATTCACTGCTTTTTGGACTTTTGCTTCAGGCAATTTTGTATTCTTGCTTCAGTAGTTTCAAACTACAGAAATTGACCCGAATGTTAGGATTAATCCAAAAATAAACTTCAATACACGGCAGTTGCTTGTCTCTGGAATTCCTCTCTTTCCCTTGACTGGGTAGTACAAAGATACATTATAGATTTCCAGTAGAGTGGTCTTTTCTCTTTCTAAACTTTAGGAAAACCAATTCTTAGATCTGTGGATAAAAGCCTTAAGGTCCACGAACCCCCTTTCTTCCTTGGAAATTTATATCTTAAAAAAATTCTTCAGATCAGAGCATAGGCTGGCTCATATGTAGAGGTTGAGAAACCCTCCAAGTAAAAGAACCCACAATCATGTCGTTGTTCTCTTGCATGGGAGAGCAGAGAGAAATCAGTCCTCCCAGCAGATTGCAGCAAAAAGAACGTTACAATTCTCAGTTAAATTTAAAATGTTTCCTTGGACAGATGTTTTTCTTTGTAGGAATGCTACATTGTTTTTTTTTTTTTCATTTTTATGTCTCTGGAATATTTTGCCTATTTCAGTAATCTGCCAGTCTGGTTATATGGGCTCAGCCACTGGGAAGTTGGCATAACTATTGTGCAGACCACTTAAAACTGAATTGAAATGGACTCCAGTGAAGAATGTTCAGCACGAGACTGGGGCTCCAGCTCTACCACCAGCTCACAGTGTGACCCTGGGGAAGTCTCTTCCTCTTTCTGGGTTTCATTTTCCTTTTCAGGAAAATGCCGAGATTGGCTACGTCTTCTCTTTCCAGCCCTTCATAGAGCATTTGTCGGGTGTTGAGTTGGGAAGGGGACATGTCGTGGATGGTCATTAGCGGTGGCTTTGTACCACAGGTACCTTAAGTATTCACCGCACATGTATTTCACTGCATCTTTGGACGGGGGTTTTCTATGGATTTTTTTAAGCTGGGGTATTTGTTTTGTGGCCTTTCAGGAGCCTCAACATTGTTGCAGAACAAATGAATGTCTAGATTGTTTCTTCCTTTAGCAGTAGCACAGCTGGCATTCGTATTACACTTTCAGTTTATAAAGAATTTTCACATTTGGTGTCTCATTTAGATTAAGACACTCACTGAAATGTAAACGGAGGATAGTGTATAGAAAAGACACTGGCATTCCTTCCTAAAAGGTCTGAGTAGGGCTTCCCTTGTGGCACAGTGGTTAAGAATCCACCTGCCAATGCAGGGGACATGGATTCGATCCCTGGACCGGGAACATCCTACATGCCGCGGAGCAACTAAGCCCGTGCGCCGCAACTACTGAGCCTGCACTCTAGAGCCCGCGAGCCACAACTACTGAAGCCCGCGCGCCTAGAGCCCGTGCTCCGCAACAAAGAGAAGCCACCGCGATGAGAAGCCCATGCACCGCAACGAAGAGTAGCCCCCACTGGCCGCAACTAGAGAAAGCCTGCACGCAGCAACGAAGACCCATTGCAGCCATAAATAAATAAATAAATAAATAAATTAATTAAAAAAAGAAAATGGTCTGAGTAATATCAATCGATCAATAAATAAAAGGGTCTGAGTAATATCACCTGGGAAACCTAAAGATTTGAGCAGGTGATGATAAGTATGCAGGTAGGCAGACATTCATCCATCCTTCCTTCCATCCATCCATGCATCCACCACCCTTCCTTCTTTCCTTTCATCCATGCATCCATGCATCCGTCCTTGCATCCATTCGTCCTTCTGTTCCCTGCCATAGGGAACCCATTCCCTAACGTGAAGGTAACCTGGCACTTGACCTCATATATCTTTTTTTCCTTCTTTTTAAAAATTTGTTTAAAATTTTTACATTTAATAAAATTCACTCTTTTTTGGTGGACAGTCTATGAGTTTTGACAAGTGGATAGAGTCCTTATAACCACTGCCACAATCCTCCTACAGAGCAGGTCCATCACCCCACCCCACTCCAAAAAATCCTCTCCAGCTGACTCTGTAGTCAGACCCTGGCTTCACCCTTACCTCTCGGCAACCACTGATCTGTTCCTTGTCCCTATACTTTTGCCTTTTCCAGAGTGTCCTATAAATGGGATCACATAGTACATGCTTCAGTCTGGCTTCTTTTTCTTAGCATAATGCATTCAACATTTACTTGTGCTGTTGCAGGGATCAACAGTTTGCTCTCTCTTATTGCTGAGTAGTTGTCCGTTGTATGAATGTATGTTTTGTTTTGTTTTCAGTTCATTCCCCAGTTGAGGGATACTCGGGTTGTTTCCATGTTTTGATGATTATGAATAAAGCAGCAATAAACATTCTTTTAGAGGTTTTATTGTGAACATAGATTTTTGTTACATTTAGATAAACATCCAAAGTGGGATAACTAGGTTGTATTTGTTGTTGTTGTCGTTTTTGTTGTTCTTTCACTTGTATTTATTTTTAATTGAGGTAACATAGATTTATAACATTATATGTTTCATGTGTGCAACATTATGTTTCTACTTCTGTATACCCTACAATGTGCTCACGCCCAAAAATTTGGTTTGCATCCCGTTTACCCATTTCACCCTCCCTCCCAGACCCTCCTCCTGTGGTAGCCACTACTCTGTTCTCTGTATCTTTGTGTTTGTTTTTGTTTGGTTTGGTTTGTTCATTTATTTTGTTTTGTTTGTTTGTTTTTTATCAATATTTTTACTGAAGTATAATTTATTTACAATGTTGTGTTAATTTCTGCTGTACAGCAAAGTGATTCAGTTATACATATATATATATATAAATATTCTTCTTTAAAATAATCTTTTCCATTATGGTTTATCATAGGATATTGTATATAGTTCTCTGTGCTATACAGTAGGACCTTGTTGTTTGCTTGTTAGTTTTTTATATTCCACATGTTGATGAAAATAACCAATAAACAATCTATACAAGGAATAGAAAAGAGTTTTATTTGAGCCAAACTGAGGACTATAGCCCTGAAGACAGACCCTGCACAGTTTTATGTCTTGTCAGAACAAAGAACATCAAACAAGTCAGGGAAACATTCCTTCAAGGTTTCAAAAAATAGATCAGCACGTATACAGCAAGTCAGCGTGGCCTTGGCACCTGAGAAAGGAGTCTTATTGCCAGACACATTGATGTCCCACGAAGGGAGTCATTTAATCTTTATTTTTAACATGGACATTCTTGACTTCTGGTCAATGTGCCCTTTTCCTTAATAATTAAAGGAGATGTACAATGTATGTTTGATAAGCCACAAACAGGCTGTTTTAGCATGAAATTCAAGTGCATTCATGTATAAGCCAGAATGACTTCCTTATATCTCCATATGTGAAAATTTCTATTACTACACATATGAGTGAAATCATACAGTCTTTGTCTTTCTCTGTCTTATTCACTTGGTAAGTGTATGTTTAACTTTAGAAGAAACTGCCAAAAAGTTTTCCAAAGTGGCCGTCCTAGTTTGCATTCTCACCAGCAATGTATAAGCGTTCCAGTTACTCTTAAGTCTTCACTAGCACGTGGTATCATTAGTTTTGTGTGTGTGTGTGTGTGTGTGTGTGTTTAGCCATACCAATAGGTATGTAGTATATCATTGTAGTTTTAATTTGCATTTCCCCAATGACTAAAGATGTTGAGCATCTCTTCATGTACTTATTTGCCATCTGTATATCACATTTGATGATTATTTAAAACTTTCACCATTAAAAAAAATAAGGCTGTTTATTTTCTTAGTTCTACATTTTGAGAGTTCTTTACATATTCTGGGGACAAGTCCTTTGTCAGGTACGTGACTTGCAAATATTTTCCCCAGCCTGTGGCTTGTCTTTTCATTCTCTTGTCAGTGTCTTTGCAGAGCAAAAATTTTTTAATTTTGATAATGTCAAATTTTCAATTTTTAACAATAGATTATGCTTTTGTTGTAGTATCTGAGAACTATTTCCCTAATCCAAGTTCATAAAGCTTTCTCCTATGTTTTCTTCCTAAAGTTTAAGAGTTTTACCTTCCACATTTTGGTTTATGATTCATTTTGAGTTAATTTTTGTATAAGGTGTAGGTAAGGTTCATATTTTTTTTTTTGCATATGAATGTCCAGTTGTTCCAGCATCATTTGTTGAAAAGATCACCCATGTAGGCTCAATGTAATCACAAGAATTCTTGTAAGAGGGACACAGGAGGGTCAGAATCGGAAGGAAATGAAACGACAGAAGCAGAGGTTGGGGTGATGCCATTGCTGGAGGGGCCATGAGCCAAGAAATGCAGGTGCCCCTAGAAGCTGGAGAAGGCAGGGAACTGACTCTCCCCTAGAGCCTTCAGAAAAAATACTATACTGCCTGCTAATACTTTGATTATAGCCTGTAAGACCATTTTTGAATCTCTGACTGCCAGAACTGTAAGATAATAAATTATAATAAATTTGTATTGTTTTAAGCCACCAAGTTTGTGGTACTAGTTTACAGCAGAAACAGGAAACTAATACAGAAAGCTCCATTGAATTGTGTTTACACTTCTATCAAAAGTCAATTGGCTATTCTGTAGAACTATTTCTATTTTTTTTTTTTTTAAAGATTTATTTATTGATTGATTGATTGATAGCTATGTTGGGTCTTCGTTTCTGTGCTAGGGCTTTCTCTAGCTGCGGCAAGTGGGGGCCACTCTTCATCGCGGTGCGCGGGCCTCTCACTATCGCGGCCTCTCTTGTTGCGGAGCACAGGCTCCAGACGCGCAGGCTCAGCAGTTGTGGTTCACGGGCCCAGTTGCTCCACGGCATGTGGGATCCTCCCAGACCAGGGCTCGAACCCGTGTCCCCTGCATTAGCAGGCAGATTCTCAACCACTGCGCCACCAGGGAAGCCCGACTATTTCTAGATTTTCTATTCTGTTCCATTTTTCTCTGTGTCTATGCTTTTGCCAATACCACATCGATATATCATTTTTATTTTAACCTGCCCTGAGTTATTTTATTTTCCCTGCTTCATATCTTCAGGATATGAAAATCTGGTCAAGGGTAGTGAGAAGGAAACAAAGAGATAAAAATTACAAAATGACAACTTTCAAGGTAGCCATCTGTATTAGTTAATTACTGCTGAGTAAAAAGTTATCCCAAATTTAGTGGCTTAAAACAGAAACACTTACTGTCTCACAGTTTCTGAAGGTTGGGAATCTGGAAGCAGCTTAGCTGGGCGGTTCTGGCTCAAAGTCTCTCATGAGGTTGCAGCCAAGCTGTCTGTCAGGGCTGCACTCATCCTGAGGCTTGACTGGGGTGGACCTGCTTCCAAGGTCACTCATGTGGCGGTCAGCAGGCCTCTGAAAACCTGCTTCCAAGATGATTCACATAGTGGCTGGCATGCTTTAATTCCTCTCTGTAGGCTGCCTGGGTGTCCTTATGACATGGCAGCTGGCTTCCCTAGTGTGAATGATGAGAGAGAGAAACAGAGAGAACATTCACCTAAGACAGGAACCATTGTCTTTTTATAACATAACCTTGGACATGATGTCTCATTACTTCTGCCAATGTTCTCTTCACTAGAAGTGGGTCACCAAGTCTATTCCACACTCAAGGGGAGAGGAATTAAGCTCCACCTCTTGAGAAAGTATCACAGAATTTGTAGACATATCTTTGAAACCACTATAGTCTGGCCACAAATTATTTATATCCCTCCCACATGCAAAACACACTTGTCCACTCAAGGGCCCCTAAGAGTCTCCTCCCATCACTGCACCAGCTTGAAGTCAGAATCACATCCTCTAAGCTGAGTCCAGGAGAGGAGAGGATGCCCAGGGGTAGCTATTGAAGATCAGCTCCTTGAGTTCATTCCCGCGACCTGTGAAACTGATGAAAGGCTGTCTGCCCCCTCCCCCCTCAACAGACAGTGGTCAACAGACACAGACACAGGATAGCTGCTCTGATATTCCTGTTCAAAAAGGGGGAAACGGGAAGCAGGAAGGAATCAGTGGTCCACGGTGATTCTAAAATCCAGTCAACAAGTTGTAATCCTCTTTCAAGTCCCTTGATTGCATCTCAAGACCTGGGAATAATTCTCCTGTGGTCCTTGACTCCCTCTCCAAACCCTTGGTTTTGCCTCCCAGTCAAACTTCCCTCTTTACAAGAGGTAACGCACCTTTGCTCTGTTTTCCTAACCCCAGTTCATAAAGATTTCTCCTATGCTTTCTTTTAAAAGTTAATATTTTTGTGTTTCACCTTTTAGTTTTTGATTCCTTTTGAGGTCATTTTTGAATAAAGTGTGAAGTATGGATTTTTAAATTTTTTGCATATAAATGTCCAATTGTTCCAGCACTGGTTTTTTGTGGTTTTTTTTTGTTATTGTTGTTTTTAAAGAAACTGTTTATTTTCCAACCACCTTTTTTCCATTTTCTGCCTAAGAGTCTGTGGAAGAACAGCTTCCGTGTGTTCCTGCTGCAAGGAATTTGAAAATATCTTCCTTGTTCATGTGCAGGACCTCAAGGGCTCTGGATATTGTGGAAGTTTTCCTTTAAGTTACCATGGGAACCAGAACACTGCGGTGTTGACCCCTCCCTGGGTATCTTGGAAAGTCAGCACCTTTGTTGAAATGTGGCAGAAATGACCCTGTGCCAGTCCCTAGACCAGGCTTCAAGAGGCTTTGCATGCTTCCTCTTTCTGGAACCCTCTCAGTGCCCTGAGAACAAGCTGAGGTGAGGCTGCAGGAGGATGAGAGATCCTGGTGAGGACGAAGAGCCCAGCTGTCCCAGCCAAGGCCAACCTAGACCATTCAGCCATCGCTCAAACACGCGAGGAGACCCAGACAGGATCAGCACAGTGAAAACTGATTCACACTTTCTTGGAGAATTTTGTAATACATGAGCCATGTTTATAATAAGCAGTTTGACCCAGTCATTGTAATTCCAGTATCTTATTCTAAGGAAATAATTTAACTAGTGTACAAGGTTATTTAAAGAACATTTTTTTATAACAGCAAAAGTTTGAAACACTATAGTGTGCCTCACTAATGGGATGATTAAATAGGGGTGCACATATATAGAACAATACTCTGAAACTTTTACAAATATATAGCTGATATACAGGTGATATATATAGATGATATAGCTCTAAAGGAACCTCTCTATACCATATACTTCAGTCAACAAAGCACGTTAGAAATATATTTTACAGTATGAACCTTTTTTTTTTTTGGCCGCATCACGCAGCTTGTGGGATCCTAGCTCCCCGACCAGGGATTGAACCCAGGCCCCCTGCAGTGGAAGCACGGAGTCCTAACCACTGGACAGCCAGGGAATTCCCAGTATGAACCTGTTTTTGGATAAGATAATCTGTAACTATATTTCTGCATAGAAAAATGTCTGGAAGAACATACACATAACTTATTAACAGTGGTTTCCTCTGGGGAGGTGTTACAAATATATTTCACTTTCTATTGTACATTGTATCTTTGTGTATATGAATCTTTACAAATGAGCATCCATTTAAATAAATTAATCATCAAAACAATGACATAATTTCCATTTTGGAAAAATGTCAATATAATGTATATATGGCTGTATTGTGAAGGTGCATATGACCATTGTAGTAATTTGATTTTCCTGGATATAACCCTCAGGGTGGTCCTGATGGAGCGCTCCTGGTTCACAGGGTGATGGACTGTCCCTACTCCCATTGTGGTGTTTCCATCTTCCCAGCGGCTGGTAAAGTTGCAAGTACATACTGCAGCTGAAGTCCAGGCAGTGAATTTGTAAGAACATTGGACTTGGCGTCAGAAGACCTGAGTTCAGGTTTAGTATTAGCTTCTCCTTTCTGAGTTTCTGTTTCTTCCCCAGTAAAACTGCACTTCATTCATCAAACAATTAACATTTATTGAGGATTATGGTGTGCAGACCCTGTGGCTGGATGCTAGGGGCCCAAGCTCCTGCCCTGCTTCTCTCCCAATGGTGATGGGAGAATCAATTCCTACATGAACAGAAGTGTAACAAGAAATGGAATTCCAGGCACTGAGCTGTACTTTTAGTGGTTTCATTAAGTAGAAGAAAGACTGAATCCATTATGAAGCAAGTGGAATAGTTTAGTGGTAAAGAACTCAAGCTCATTAGCCAAACTGCCTGAGTTTAAATTCTAGCTCCAGCAGGGTTTGGGGGGATGTTGCTTTTTTTTTTTTTTTTAAGTGATTTAAGCCAGATATTGCAAATATATTTAATTAAGAAAAATTTTTTTGGCTGTACTGTGTGGCATGTGGGATCTTAGTTCCCTGACCAGGGATCGAACCCATGCCCCCTGCATTGAAAGTACAGAGTCTTAACCACTGGACCGCCAGGGAAGCCCCTTAAAATTTTTTTTATTTTAAAAAATTTTAATTGAAATATAGTTGATTTACAATGTTGTGTTAGTTTCAGGTGTACAGCAAAGTGATTCGGTTATACATATATGTGTATGTATATACATATATTTCTTTTTTAGATTCTTTTCCATTATACAGGGGATGTTGCTTAACATTTCTTTTTTTTATTTTTTGAAATATAAAATATTTTTTTTTAGTAAATTTATTTATTTATTTATTTATTTTTGGCTGCGTTGGGTCTTCGTTGCTGCACGTGGGCTTTCTCTAGTTGCAGTGAGCGGGGGCTCCTCTTCGTTGCGGTGTGTGGGCTTCTCACTGTGGTGGCTTTGCTTTGTTGCGGAGCACGGGCTCTAGGCGCGTGGGCTTCAGTAGTTGTGGCACGCGGGCTCAGTAGTTGTGGCTCCCGGGCTCTAGAGCGCAGGCTCAGTAGTTGCGGCGCACGGGCTTAGTTGCTCCATGGCGTGTGGGATATTCCCATACTAGGGCTCGAACCCATGTCCCCTGAATTGGCAGGAGGATTCTTAACCACTGCGCCACCAGGGAAGCCCTAAAATAAATTTCTATTTCTCCTTGTAGAACAAGAATAAAATTTTTTACATCTTGCCCCAGTTTTGCTGAACATTTCTTTGTTTCAGTTTTTCTCCACCTGTAAAATAGGAACAGGAACAGTACACAGCTCATGTGGTTGTTGTAAAGATTAAATGAGTTACTATGTATAAAACACTTGGCACAGTGCCTGGCACATAGTAAGTGCTCAATAAATAATAGCTATGATTGTTATTATTTGGGATGGAGAACACATTAGATCAGTTGTTTCTAACACAAATGTGACCAAGTTGAAACAGAGGGTGATGTGCCTGTGACAAACTTCTCTCCACTTGTGGCTTCATGTATGGCATCTGGCCAACCATGTCAGTGACTAATTACTTTTTCTAAAATTTATTTTGGGACTTCCCTGGTGGCGCAGTGGTTAAGAATCCGCGTGCCAATGCAGGGGACACGGGTTCGAGCCCTGGTCCAGGAATATCCCACATGCCGCAGAGCAACTAAGCCCGTGCACCACAACTACAGAGCCTGCGCTCTAGAGCCCGCGAGCCACAGCTACTGAGCCCTCACACCACAACTACTGAAGCCCACGTGCCTAGAGCCTGTGCTCTGCAACAAGGGAAGCCACTGCAATGAGAAGCCTGCACACCACAACAAAGAGTAGCCCCCACTCGCCGCAACTAGAGAAAGCCTGTGCACAGCAAAGACCCAATGCAGCCAAAAATAAAAAAATAAAAAAAATAAAATGCTGTGAATTCAGAACACAAAGATAAAAAATTTTATTTTATTGAAGTATAGTTGATTTACAATGTCGTGTTAATTTCTAGTACTACTTACTCTTGCTGGTCCATGAACATCCTCTTAAGACTTTATGTGCCATTGGCAAGAATGACAGTCCCAGCTAGAAGAGGGGGTTCCGGAAACAATTACTGGAAACTCCAGACCAGCTCTCTGGGTCCATGTGGAGAAACTGGGGTAGTCAGCTCCCTACTCGGGGCAACTGTTTCTGCCCATTATTTGAAGAGGTGTGGTGTGTTTGTCCTTTTGTTCCAATTATGTATGGCTTCCATTCACAAAGTCTTCACATGGTCCAAGATGGCTGTTAGATTTCCAGTCATTCTATTTACACTTGTATTTTTCTTAATGATTTATGCAATCTGGGTGAGTTAAGGAAATAAGTCCTTGTTTTGGGCATATACGTTTTGCAAATATTTTCACCAATTTATTATGTCTTTTGTTCTCAAATTGTTTTTCCAACATGAAGAGAATTCTGCAGGTATCTTTTCTTCACTTGCTATTCTACAGTGGGTCAAGGAAAGCTTTCTAGAAAAAGTGACTTTAAATTTAAAACTCCAGTGATCCAGCAATCCCACTCCTGGGCATATTTCTGGAGAAAACTCTAATTCGAAAAGATACATGCACCCCAATGTTCACAGCAGCACTATTTACAATAGCCAAGACATGGAAGCAACCTAAATGTCCATTAACAGATGAATGGATGAAGAAGATGTGGTACAGATATACCGTGGAATATTACTCAGCCATAAAAAGAATGAAATAATGCCATTTGCAGCAACATTGATGGACCTAGAGATTATTATTACTAACTGAGGTAAGTCAGACAGAGAAAGACAAACATCATATGATATCACTTATATGTGGAATCTAAAATATGATACAAATGAACCTATTTATGAAACAGAAACAGACTCACAGACATAAAAAACTTATGGCTACCAAATGGGAAAGGGGGTGGGGGAGGGATAAATTAGGAGTTTGGGATTAGCAGATACAAACTATTATAAATAAAATAGATAAACAACAAGGTCTTATTGTATAGCACAGGGAACTATATTCAATATCCTGTAATAAACCATAATGGAAAAGGAATATATATATATATATATATATATATATATATATATGTGTATAACTGAATCACTTTGCTGTACACCTGAAACTAACACAACATTGTAAATTGACTATACTTCAATTAAAAAAACAAACAACAACAACAACAAAAAACCCAATTCCATGGGTAAGAAGCACAAGCCTGGTGAAGAGGCGGGGAAGAGTGGGGACATGTGTGCTCCTCTCTCTGTCATGGTCTTGCCTCTTCTTGCAGCACATCTGCTCCATGCACCTCTTGCTAGTGACTTACCTCTTTGGCCATTTCTGATCCCACACAGCTGGCTTGCTCTTGCTCAGCCCTGGCTTCTATGGTCTGAATATTTGTCAACCACAGTTTCTGAGAAACTCCCTCAATCATGTTCTACATAAAATGTATTTGACATAAATTACTACCATGACTGGGATGCAGGAAAATTAGTTATGATATCTCATTTGTTTTTTTCTGTGACTTGATCAAATTACTCACTTTCCCTATAAAATTCCTACACTGTCTGCAAGAGTAATTAAAGCATTATATGAAGTAATACAAGGCCAAAATGCATTGGAAAAAAATTTTTTTTCTTCTTTTTAGCAGAGAGTTTTGAATCCCTTATCAATATCCACCCAATTCCTATGTTGAAATCCTAATGCGCAGTGTGATGGTATTAGGAGGTGGGGCCTTTGAGAGGTGCTTAGTTCATGAGGGTGGGGTTAGTGCTCTTATAAAAGAGACCCCACAGAGCTCCCAAGACCCTTCTGCCACATGAGGACACAGTGAGAAGTCTGAGGCTTGGAAGAGGGTTCTCACCAGAACCTGAACATGCCGGCACCATGATCTTGGACTTCCAGCCTCCAGATTTGTGAGAGATACATTTTTGTTGTTTATAGGCTCCCAGTCTGTGGTATTTTGTTACAGCAGGCTGAACAGACTAGGACTCTGACCTTGACTAGTCCTTTCAGTGTAGCCCCTCCCCCCTTCAACTGGACTATCTCAAGGGTCTCAATGTTTTAGTCCAAAGTGAGAATTTCCTGGGCTGGCTCATCCAGTCACAGGTGGGCTGGGTAGGATGGAGTAATGGTGGTAGAGGTTCGATAATATGAAATAAGATGATGGCACCTCCCCACTTTTAGCCGGACCCTCAGGTGGCAGGCCCCCACGAGGGGTGCTGTGTGGACATATAATGACTGATGGTTATTGTTCAGTATGTGCCCACCTCCCAGTCCTCATGCCAATGAAGGGCTTCAAGAACACTCACACACTGACCAGCTGGCTCAGGGAAAGTTATGCTGTGGGGCAAAATGGTTCCTAAAATCTCAGCGGCAAAGATTTTGTGCATGTGGCATGGCCAAGGCTAACTGGCTTCAGCTCTGTCACACGTCTTCTCACTCCATGACCCAAGCTGAAGGACAGCCCTGATCTGAGACATGCTGCTCACCTGGCGGGAGGAAGAGAAAGATGGTGGAACCGTGTGATGACTCTTAGACTTATGTTTGGACATAGCATCTATTATATCTGTTCACAGTCCACTGGCCAAAAGAATTCCATGGCCAAGCCTGAGGGTCATGTGGAGGGAGAACAGTCCTCCCAGGGCAAGAGGCGGTAAGTATTTTGAACAAATAAACATTCTCACGTAGTTCATCCCAGCCAGTAGTATCATCAGTCCTATTTTGCAGGTGAGAAAACTAAGGCTAAAAGAGGTAACGTGATCAAGGTCATAGATTAGAACTCAGCTCCGTCTGGCTTCAAAGTTGGTCCTTTCTACCATGCAGTCTCTTGAGAATTTTTCTCTTTTTACACTGTGTGGGTACTTGGGATTGTAATTTATTCAGGGCACAACCCACTCTCATCAGCTCCAGAAGCTTCTCCATGAAAATTGCTAGAGCTAACCCACCTTTGAAAGCTTCCTGGAAGGCTATGGAGCTAGAAAGGGGTCAGGCTGGGGGAACTGTCCCCATGAAAGCCGACTCTATTTCATTTAGTAATTTTTTAACTGTTGAATTATTTATCTGCTTTATGGGTTTGTAGATGGGGATCACCTATCAATATTTGTTTTTGTTTTCTTGTGTGTGTGTGTTGGGGAGAGTGTGAGATCCTCAAAGCTATTTTCTAGGTAATTTTGGAAACTTCCAGATTGCATTGGATATTTATATGCACAAAAATGATGAGTGCAGTGGAGAGAGTGTAACCCATCTACTTTTGTGGAAGAGCAAAAACACAACTTCAGATTTAGAAACCCAGCTGCAGCTCCGTGTACCTTGGGGCGGGGGTGGGGTGGGGTGGAGGTGGGGGGGGGCAGAAGTTACAGCCAATAGACAGAATACTTTGCTCTGTTTGTAAGTATCTCTGATTTCTCCTGCCTTCAGTGCACTTACCCATTTCGGAGCCTCCGGTTCCCAGGTGCTTCGTGATGTCTGATAACACCAGGTAGGGCTGGATTTGCCAGGTTTACGTGTGTCCATCAGGGTGGGGATTAGGGTGAGGGCAGTGCGGCACCTAGGACGCTCAATTTAAGGAGGCACTCGCAGGAACCCGAGTTCTCTTGCCTCCGGTCCCGGCCCTGGTGTCCACTGTGCCATAACTCCGCTGGGTGAAAATGCCCCGGGAGAGCTTACCTGCCCTGCCCTCCCCTCCCAGACGCACAGGAGAGCCCGGAGAACCTCCCTGCCCTGCTTCTTGGCTCGGCCAGTGAGGTCGATGTCCAGGTGACCGTATACGTGTGTCCGGGCCAGGCTCAGTGCGGAAGACTGAGAAGAGTGTGCGCGTGAGCCGGCGTTAGGCCAGGCGGGTCCATATCCGGGTGGACCCGGTGGGTGGGACCGCCCCTCCCTCCAGGTCCCGAGGTGGGTGGGGGGTGGGGAGTGACGCGCGGAGATTCCCTTTCGCACCTTCCCATCCGAGAGGGGGCGGCAGGGTGTGGATTCCGGGCGTGCCCACCCTGCGCATCGGCGCCGGGAGCGCCCCGAGCCCCGGGCTTGGGCGGCCGCGGGGACTGGAAAGCAGAGGAGGAGGAACCGGAGGAGGGCTTGCCGAACCGGCCACCCGCTCCGAACTTGCCGGGGAAACTAGTGCGGAGGGAGGGGCCGGGGCCCGGGCCGCGGCGGGAGGAGGGGCGGCCGCAGCTGCATCCAGCCCCGTTGGCTTCCTTCCCAGCTCTCCTTTGCCTCCTCCTCCTCTTCCTCCTGTATGAGTCAGGCGTTTCCCGGGGATTTGGAGCAGCCACGCGCGGCCCGGGTGCCCGGAGCTGTAGCCGCCGCCGCGCCAGGAGCTCCAGCGCCGGGGTCGCCACCGCTGCGGGCACCCGCGTCCCAGGCGCGCGCGAACCATGGAGAGGGCGGCCCAGGGCGCAGACGGCGGCGGGGGCAGCAACAGCAGCAGCCGCAGCAGCAGCCGCGCCACCTCGGCCGGCTCCTCGCCCTCCTGCTCCCTAGCGGGCCGGGGGGTCTCCGGTCGGTCGGCGGCCGCCGCGCTCGGCGGCGGCGGCAGCCGCAGTAGCCCGGGCTCGGTGGCCGCTAGCCCGTGCGGGGGAAGCGGCCGGCGGAGGGAGCCGGCGCTCGAGGGCGTGCTCAGCAAATACACCAATCTTCTCCAGGGCTGGCAGAACAGGTAACGCGCCGGCCGGCCGCCCGCCCCTCCCCGCGCGCCGCTTGTTGTGAGTGTGAGTGTGTGCGCGCGCGATCAGGCCGCCGGCGAGCCGGGGCCGCCTCGGCACCCGGGCCCTTCCCGCGTCCCCGCTCCCCTCGGCGCGCCGCCACCCCACCCCGGGACCGCATCGCAGTGGCGGGGAGGGAGGGAGAGCCCTGGCTCCTGCTGGGACTGGAGCGGCGGGCGGGCGAGCGCGCTGGTCCCCGGGCCCTGCCTGCTAGCGGTTTCCCGTACTCCTGGAGAATGGCTGAGGACGGGAGGCAGAGGGGGCGTGCTTGACGCCTGGATGAAAGAGCTAGTACATCTGGTCCCATCACAGCAATTCTCCTCATATCATAGTTCATTTAAAACTTTGTCGTTTAAAGACACCACCACCACCACCACCGCCAGAAACCAGCCACTTATCCTCGGCTGCTTCCGGCGCGCATGCTAGCCCCCTGCCCAGTTGGTGGCCGGGAACCTCCAATCTCTGCGACGGAAGTTTAGGGTTTTTTTTGTTTTTTGTTTTCCTTTGACACCCTCTCCCCTTTCGAAATGGCAGGTCGCTATTTAAATTATTATCATTATTTTTCCCCTTTAGGTATTTTTTGAAATTCCCTGCTCACTCTACCCTCACAGTTGGGAAGCCTAGTTATGGACACGTGGAAGGATGGGTGTCAAGGGAAGGGGTCGCGGTGCTGTGTGGACTGAGTAGTGAGAATAGTGAGGAACACTTGAAAGGAGCAGATGGGGTACTGCTGCTGACATTTTTTAACTTTGTTTTTCAAAAGCAAGTCAAAGGAAAATACAAATGTCCATGCAAGGAGAATGGGGCTTTTTGGAGAGGTTGTTGATGAGATCTTGTGTCTGGTCCTTAATAGCCCTTGGATATTAGGACTTGGGGTTCTTAAGGATGCTTGTGAGATTTGAATCACACCCTGGGAACTCTTGCTTCTCTCTGCTGGTTAGTAGAGTGCGTGGTCCTCTCTCCCTTTGTAAGTTTCAGATTGTTTACAGCTGAAACAGCAGGCAGTTATTTACATGAAACTCAACTTAAGAGGAAGATGACTTCCTTCGTTTGGAACCTGAGTTGATATTATAGACAGAGAACTTTCACCGGGCTTTCCTTGGAGATCTGCTACTGTGTTAGCGGAAGTTGCACCTTAACTTTTGAATCCTTTTATTTCTTAAAATAGCCCCAGTGTCTGCTCTTGCCTTTCCCTTTTCGCCTTCAATTCTTGGAGAGCTGAAAGGATGGGTCGAGTGCCGAGAGGAGGAAGATGAGAGGACTGAATCTGATTTCAGTTCCTGGTAATTGCGTTGTTAATGGCACCTCACCATGCCTTGCTGGTGATAGCATTTGGTTTGTGTGTTGGACAGTCACCTTTAATGCTTTTTTTCCCAAGTAGCTTATGAGGCCAACAGAGCTTTTACCCTGGATTACTGTTATTTCACTTGGGGATGGCATTTTACCTGCAATGTATATTAAAGGATTTGTTCTTTGGAGTGGATTTAGGGGGAATTGGAGTGACTCATGCTTTTGTGTATCTAAATCTACTGGAGTATTTAGGTTGAAGGCCAGATTGAGAAGAGGCAAAATTTATAATAATGATAATAGTAATAATAACAACAACAACAACATGTACCTGATTGCAGGCTACACAGGTGAAATGTACTGTGTGTGCTGCTAAGATCTCATCTTTATTGAGTTTGTTTACTGTGGTTTATAGCTGCCTGCCAATGTTTGTTCTCATCACAGTAGATGCACTGGTTTTGAAGTCTACCACTGACTCCAAAAGCATTGTCTCTTTCTAATGGTTAATGTCTCAGTGTCAGGTTTTGTTTCCCACATCTGTGTTCCCCCAGCTGTGGCCAAGGCTCCATTTAGTGATCCGGAGAAAATCTTTGATGGCTGTGACTGCATACTTTCTTCTCAGGGGGTCTTATAAAGGAAGATCTGGATCAGTGAAAAGGAAGATGGAGGAGGACAAAGACAGAAACTTGGAAAATATATTCATTTGTCCATTTAATTATTCAGAGGCACCATTCCAGCTACTCTGGAGCTACTCCAGTGTTTAAAACACTTGGGCATCTTCTCATCAAGTAGTGGAGGGGTCGCAGGATTCAGAAGTGGAAGGAGCCCACCCTTCCCCAGTCCAGGGAATTGCCTTGGTGCAAGTAGGTGGGCTGGGTCAATCTCCCTGCATTTGGGGGCCTCATGGTGTGTCCCTTTGCAGTTCTTTTCAAATTGCCTGCAGTCAATGAGAAATCTCCAGCCTCGAAGTCCTTGGTGAGTGTTCCCAGGCTGCCACGGTGCTGATGACATCCTCCACCGGCTCCTAGGGCTTTGCACCAGTCACCCCCTAGTCACCACTTTACTCAGGTGTCTGCTTGCACGTCCTCAAGTTTCTGTAACGCTTATATTTTACCATTCAGTATCATATTCTGCCTTAACTTATTTGTAGTACTCTCATCCTCATCCCCATGCCCTGAGGAAGGTGGTTTGACCAGAACACAAAATAAATGACATAAACAGAGGTGACAGGAGGGAAAACTACACAGGTGGGACACGCTCAGGAGAGCATGTCCAGGACACTTGGCTCTCTCATTGGCTGAGAAAGTGTGAAGTAATCAGAGCCGGGGGAAGTGGGGAGGGCAGGGGAGGGAATACCCATTAAGGAGTTTCTATAATCCGTTATTATAGTTCTTTAAAGAAAATATTTCAGACATTACAGCATGATAGAGATTTGTAAGATGGCATTAAAGAGTAAATGCCTCTAAACAAATGAATACAATTTCCGGAAGAGGTAAGTGCTACAAATATTAAAAATATATTTAGGGAATTCCCTGGTGGTCCAGTGGTTAGGACTCTGTGATTCCACTGCAGGGGGCCCGGGTTCAATCCCAGTTTGGGGAACTAGGATCCCACAAGCTGCACGGCCAAAAAAAAAAAATATGGAACCAGCTTCTAATTCTTTTCCAGGTGATTGGTGGGGTTGTGAGAACTCAGTAAAACACTGAAAGGCAAATCTTGAATAGGCTAAGGAAGATGAGTGTTAGCAAAAGAAAACCTCAGGCCACCAATGGACATTTATTTGGAAAGTTAGAGCAGTGTGTCCTGACGTCAGCATTTAGCACACCTGTTACCTTGGGCCAGTTCCCTTATTGCACTGGGCTTCCGTTTTCCCATCTGTTAAATGTTGAAGATGGTGTTACCCCTATGCTTCTCATTAGTTCAGTGTGGGGATTAAATGAAGACATCGGTGTATAAGGGGCTGAGAATAGTTCAGGATCCTGGGAAGTGGGAGCTATTATTGGATCTTCAATTTGCCCCTTGGTAAATGGACCCTTTCTGGTCCATAAAATTCTTGGTCTAATTTTTGAATGCTGGGATGACTCTGGGACTCCATTAACGTAATTATCCTAGAGTTCTTTGAGGGGAGAGAGATCATTTAAAACTTGGAACCAGACATTTACATCTCTGTGGGAAGTGACTTACTCCCTCTTCCAGCCTCTAATCCCCATCTCCCTTCCTTGCTTTTCCTCCTTAACACTTAACCGCCAGCTGACATGCTCCATATTTTACTCTTTTGTCTTTCTGCACTAGGTGTTAGCTCCCTGAGGACAGAGAATAATTTCACCTGTCTTGTTCACTGCTGTATTGCCAGTGCCTAGAACAGGGTGTGGCATATAATAAAGGTTCAGCAAGTATTATTGAATGAGTAAGCAAACGAATGCATGACAGAGAAGAAATCAAACCAGGACTTAGTTCTGTTTTGGCCAGTGTTTGCTACTGTTATAATTCTTAGTTCTCTACCTGCTCATAGCCTTGTCCTTGAGTTAGTACGTTTATCATTTGCCCTGCTGTCCGCAACCATCAGTCTTTGTCTTCTGGGTCAGCAGACATGCCCACCCTGACTTCAGACCCGCCACAGCCCACCCAGGGTGGACCTTTAGGGACTAGATTTCCAGGGCTTGCTTTTGTCTTGATCTGCGTTAACATACTTTGAGAAGGTAGTGTTTAGCCTCCAGCCATGATTTCCCAGGATTTTGGGGCCACCTGGCCCATTTAGCAAAGCCAGTAGGGGCATATATTAACTTTAAAAATCATACTGCATTAAAATGAATGGTTTTTGAATATTCCAGTAGTTTTAGAGGTAATTGGTGGTGATACTAGGTTTGAAAATCACTACTCTGGTTTAACGTTCTTGCCTCTGTGTACTTTGGAAGGATTTGCACATCTTGCTGTCTGGGTTGTCAGATTGTTCTGAGGCTGCACTCAAATAGTTTAGGGACACTAGATCGTTTCATTGACAATAATAATAAAGGGGCAGTTGCTTAGTGTACGAAACTGCATATTACATATAATATATGTAATATGCACAATATATCTAATATATTGTATATGTTATAACCTGCTGTGTGTTAATCATTCCCTGCAGGATCCCCTCTCCCCCACCTGTTAATTTTATTATTATTATTTTTAAGTTTCTTGATTTATTTGGTTGCACCGGGTCTTAGTTGCGGCAGGTGGGCTCCTTAGTTGTGGCAGGCAGGCTCCTTAGTTGCGGCAGGCGGGCTCCTTAGTTGCAGCACATGGGCTCCTTGGTTGTGGCATGCAAACTCTTAGTTGCGGTATGCATTTGGGATCTAGTTCCCTGATCAGGGATCGAACTCGGGCCCCCTGCATTGGGAGCGCGGAGTCTTAACCACTGCGCCACCAGGTAAGTCCCCTCCCCCACCTTTTATTTATTTTTTTAAAAATTTATTTATTTATTTGTTTTTTTATTTTTGGCTGTGTTGGGTCTTCCTTGCTGTGCGCAGGCTTTCTCTAGTTGCAGTGAGCGGGGGCTACTCTTTGTTGCGGTGCGCAGGCTTCTCATTGTCATGGCTTGCTGCAGAGCATGGGCTCTAGGCGTGCCGGCTTCAGTAGTTGTGGCACGTGGGCTCAGCAGTTGTGCACTCTCTAGAGCGCAGGCTCAGTAGTTGTGGTGCACGGGCTTAGTTGCCCCGCGGCATGTGGGATTTTCCCGGTCCAGGGCTCAAACCCGTGTCCCTTGCATTGGCAGGCGGGTTCTTAACCACTGCGCCACCAGGGGAACTCTCCCCTGCTTTTAAAACGTACATGTATTTGGGGAGATTTACACCAAATGGTTACCATAGTTTTCCTTGTTGGTGGGATTGTGGTTGATTTTTATTTTCTTCTCTTCTCTTTTTTCCATTATTTTTTCCCCCTAAGGTTAACTTACATCCATTTTGCGGTTCGAAAACGTTATTGAGAAAAAGGAAAGCTGCCCACACCTTTTCACATAATCTCTGAATAACTGAGTTTTTGAGGATAAATTTGAAGTCTAACATACATTCAGAAAAGTACAGAACTCATAAGCGTACATAATTCAATGAATTTTCATACACAGAGCACACCCAGATCAAGAAAGAGCAGCCCCCCAACCCCATTCCTTGCAGTCATCCCCTCAACCCCCCCGGAGGGCTCCACTATTCTGTTTTCTAGTACCGTAGATTAGTTAGGCCTTTTTTTGAATTTCATATCATACAGGATGTGATCTTCTGTATCTGGCTTCTTTCTCTTAACATTATGTTTGAGAGCCCCACCCGTGTTGTGGTCTATTTATTTCCACTACTGTTTGGTGTTCCATTGTGTGAATATACTAAATATGTTTATATCTATTGCAGATGCAGATAGACATTTGAGTTCTTCCCAGTTTTTGGCCCATACGAATAGTTTTGGGAAATAATATGTATGCCTTTCTGTGGGTGGCTACCTAGGAGTGGAGATATTGCAAATGTCCCCCTTATGAGATATTGCCAGAGAGTTTTGCAGAGTGGTTGTGTCTGTTAATACTCCTCCAGAAATGTGTGAGTTCCAGCTGTTCCACAGACTCTTGCACACTTGACATCGTCTGTTGTTTTCACCGTAGCCAATCTGGTGGGTATGTGGTGGTATTTCATTGTGTGGTTTTGATTTGCCTTCCCTGAAGACTAATGAAGTTTAGCGTCTTTTCATGTATCTATTGGCCATTTGGATGTTATGTTTTGTAAGGTGCTATTTAAGTCCTTTGTCTATTTATATATTGGGGTATCTGCCTTTTTCGTATTGACTTGTAAAAGTTCTTTTCTGGATACAAGTTCATTGATGGGTCTGTATACACATGCACACAGGCAGTGCATATTAGAGAAGGCAGCTATCTTCTTTCACTCTATGGTTTGCCAGTTCATCTCTTCCTATTGTCTTGGTAAACATAAAATCTTAATTTTAATGTCACATTTTCAATGTTTTCCCTTTATGTTTGGTTCTTTTTGAGACCTGTTTAGGAAATCTTTGCCTACCCCATGGTAATGAGATGTTCTCTGATGTTTTCTTTCAAGAGAAAAAAACCCTTTTATTAATTTGAAATTAATAAATTAATTTCTTAGGAGTTTGAGTTGATCCTGGGGGAATGTAGACTGCTGGCAGAAGCAATACAGCTTTAAGGCTTCCAGTCTGTATTAGTTTTCTTATGGCTGTTATGAAAAATGACCACAAACTTGGTAACTTTAAACAACAGAAAGTGATTTTCTCATAGTTCTGGAGGGCAGAAGTCTGAAATCAGGTTCACTGGGTCGAAATCAAGGTGTTGGCAGGACCGTGCTCCCACCGGATACTCTAAGGGAAAATTGCTTCTTGCTTCTTCCAGCTTCTGGTGGCTGCCAGCGTTCCTTGGCTCGTAACTGCATCACTTCAGTTTCTGCCTGTCTTCATGTTGCCTTCTCCTCTGTGTGTGTCAAATCTCCCTCCGCTTCCCTGTTAGAAGGACTCCTATGAATGCATTTAGGGCCCACCTAGATAATCCCTCCATTTCAAGATCCTGAATTTTATCAATCTGCCATATGCCAAAAACTTTGCTGTGTAAGGTAACAGTCACAGGTTCCAGGGATTAGGATGTGGACATCTTGGTGGTGGGGGGGTATTGCATCCCGACAGTCATAATTCTAAGGTGGTTCTTTAGCTCTCCAGCTCCCTTCCCCATCCACCTTTCCTGCCTTCTACCAGTTGCCATGGTGACGGCCATCTCTCCCATGGAAGGGCGCAGGTTGCTGTCATGACTATAATGGGCTTGTTAGGAAGCATTGGTGGGCTCATTCATCTTTGTTTGCTAGACAGACCCCTTGGGCAAATATTAGGTAGGTAATATTGTGAGGGAAATTGTTTCTAATGCCTGTGAGTAAACCTAATTTACTTTAATGGGCAAATCGGGGTTTCTTTGGGGTTTCTTTAAGTTCTACTGAGCAGTTAGTTTTGGAAGGAATCATGTGATAATCTGTTTTCCATTTTATCATCAGAATGACTCATTAGTCCAAGGACTTCTTTTTAAAGTTATAATTAACATACAATACAATGCACAGGTCTTAGGTGCTCTGTTTGAATTTTGATACTTGTTTATACCATGTAACCACTGCTCCAAAAGGTACAGAACATTTCTGCCCCCCGGGAAGTTTCCTTGTGCTTCTTTCCAGTCCATTCCCCTTTCCCTGCAATCTGTTTCTGATTTTTATCACCATGAATTTGTTTTGTTCTTTGGGTTTCATGTAGATAGAACCATACAGTATATCCTTTTTGGAGTCTGGTTTGTTTAGTTCAGAAAGATGTTCTGAGATGCGTCCACATTGCCGCCCCTCTCAGTAGTTTATACTGGGTTTCTTTCTGTTGTTGAGTCATAGTGCATTTGTGGATACACCACAGTTTGTTTATTGATACACCTGTAGATGGACGTTTGGGTGGTTTCTAGTTTTTGGCTATGACAAATAAAGCTGCTGTTTGTGTACAAGTCTGTGTGTGGACACAAGCTTTATTTCTCTTGGGTCAACACTGGGGTTGGAATTGTAGGGTCCTAGGAGAGGTGCATGTAGAAACTGTTAGAGTGGCTGGACCGTTTCCCACTGCTCTCCATCAGTGTATAAATGAATGCGTTGCTCCCCATCCCGGCCACCTTCCGTGTTGCCACCTGGGGAGCTTTTGGAAGCTGGGACTGCCTCCTTCTCCTGGAATCGCCTTGCTTCTGAGGGGACAGCCTGCAGGAGCACAGGCTGGTGACGTGCTTAGACCCCCTTGCTGGTCCAGCTTTGCCTCGTTTTTGCTGCACGACCTTTACAAGTCACTTACCTCTTTGGACCCCGGTTTCCTCATCTGTGCCTGAGGCCAGCCTCATAGCGTTGCTGTGACCTACTGCATGCATCGGGCCTGGCACAGTGCCTAGCACGCAGTAGTTTGTTTGCTGGGAGTCTGGTATTTTAAACAGACCAGTGGGTGACTTCGTGGAACCTGGGGGTGAGTTGGTGGTCATTGTTGACCCAGCCGTAGCCAGTATGCAGCTATTTCTCAGCCCTTCCTCTCCCTGCTCAGGGCCCCAGGTGACAAATGGTTTGATTTGTGTAACGGGTGCTGGTCTCTATTGGCTGCCCAGCCTCTGGCCCGGCAGGGTGTGCTCCAGCGGACAGCTGTTGGAGAACCCTGGGAGGAAAGGAGAGATGAGGGCCTTTGTGTGCTAAAAGCAGGATTGAGATGATTGTGCCGGAAATATGGGAGGCGTTTTGCACATTTCCTCTGGGCAGCTCCTGATGGGATTTCGGGCATGGCCAAGACAGAATTAGAAAGAAAACCATCCAGAATTTGGTTTTGATAACCCAGACTCGATTGGATATGGTCACAGCCCAGAGAGAAAGTGCTTTATTTGTGCCTTGTGTAATGTTATCAAGAATAACGATACAGGGCTTCCCTGGTGGCGCAGTGGTTAAGAATCCACCTGCCAGTGCAGGAGACATGGGTTCGAGCCCTGCTCTGGGAAGATCCCACATGCCGCGGAGCAACTAAGCCTGTGTGCCACAACCACTGAGCCTGTGCTCTAGAGCCTGCAAGCCACAACTACTGAGCCCACGTGCCACAACTACTGAAGCCCGCGCACGCCTAGAGCCCCTGCTCCGCGACAAGAGAAGCCACCACAATGAGAATCCTGCGCACTGTAACGAAGAGTAGCCCCCACTCGCCAACTAGAGAAAGCCCTCCCGCGGCAACAAAGACCCAACGCAGCCATAAAAAAAAAATAATAATAATAACGATACAGTCAGGAAAAGTGGTACACAAGCCTGTTCTCTGAAGGTCGGAGAAGGCATTTGAGCCATGAATAACCTTTTCACGTTGTGCGGTAGTTTTTAAAGGACTATTTCTGTTTCTGTGTGGTTTGGTCCCTTTCTAGAAGTATTTTGATGAAAATGTAACAAGTTGAAAGGTGACCGACCTCGGTGTTTAGTAACTCTTTTCCAGGATGTGTTGTGTTTATCTGCAGTGCCGGTCACGTGGCCGGTGAGCCACGAGCAGGTATTGGGAACCACCGAGGAAGCCGTGGGATTCAGGTTCTCCCGAGTGTGCGTGGGGCTGGGGCTCTCCGTGAGCCCCTTGTTCGGGGGGAGTTAAGTGGATTAGGCAACAGGTACGTCCCTGCAATGGTCACTCCGTCAGAACTGTGATGGGTTGTGAACAGTGCAGGGAACGCCGCCACGGCGGTTTTTCTGGGCCCCTTGGTTGTTCAGTCGGGAGACTTTCCAAGCCCTGCGTGAGTTGGCAGCATCAGCCCCCAGACGCGCTCCTCTCTACGTGTAATCAGGCCTGATGGATGTTCACACCCCACGTACTTGTTGAGCACCTTTTTTGTGTATACCAAATGCCGTGCAGTATTTCTGGAGAAAACTCTAGTTCAAAAAGGTGCATGCACCCCAGTGTTCGTTACAGCACTAGACATGGAAGCAACCTAAGTGTCCATCGACAGATGAATGGATAAAAAAGATGTGGTACATACACACACACACACACACACACACACACACACACACACACACACAATGGAATATTACTCAGCCATAAAAAAGAACGAAATAATGCCATTTGCAGCAACGTGGATCGACATAGAGATGATCCTACTAAGTGAAGCAAGTCAGCCAGAGAAAGACAAATATATGGTATCACTTACACGTGGAATCTAAAAATTGATACAAATGGGCTTATTTACAAAATTGAATATACTCACAGACATAGAAAATAAACTTATGGTTACCAAAGAGAAAAGGGGATGGGGGAGGGATAAATTAGGAGTTTGAGATAAACAGATACAGACTATTGAATATTATATATAAAATAGATAAACAGTGAGGTCCTGCTGTATAACACAGGGAACTATATTCAGTATTCTGTAATAAACCATAATAAAAAAGGATATGAAAATGAATATATGTATCAATCACTTTGCTGTACACCAGAAACTAATACAACATTGTAAATCAACTACACTTCAATTAAAAACAAATAAACAAATGCCCTGAGAGATGGGGGGGGTCAGAAGAACACAGTGCAGGCCCTGCCTTATGGAGCTGACAGCCTGAAACAGGGGTGGCCGACTTTTCCTGTAAAGGGTCAGACAGTTAATATCTGGCTCTGTGGGCTCTGCGGTCTCCATGGCAACTCCTCAACTCTCCCATTGTAAACAACTGGGTGTGTCTGTGTTCCAGTAAAACTTTTATCTACAGAAACAGGTGGTGGGCTGGATTTAGCCTGTGGGCTGTGGTTTGACCATCCCTGGTCTGAAATGACATGCAGACCCCTCAATCAGGGAGTCAAGGCAGCCTCATGTGGTGGCAAAGGATATGGATTCTGTAGTCCAACAGCCTGTGCTTGCATCCTGGCTCTGCTGTTTACAACCTGTGTGGCTGTGGACCATCTAGTTTACCTCTCTGTGCCTCGGTTTCTTCATCTGTAAAATGGGGGTGTTATAGTGTCTGTGTCATAGGGTTGTTGGGATCAGCTTCAAAGCTGCGTGTAAACGGCTTAGAACAGGGCGTGGCCCATAGAAAGTACTTATGATACAGGGTGGGGTGGGGTGGGGTGTGGGGGGCTGATGCTACCCGAGAGGAAGCACCTGGGGAGAGCCCTACCTGGTGGGGATAGAGGGGAAGTGGCAGGTGAGGGGAGACCTAGGATGTCTAGGGGGTTCATCGTGCAGCCCAGGGCTTGGGGAGAGCTTCCCTGGTAGAAGCTCTGTGAGTACAAAGGTTGGGAGGCATGGAAGGAGGGAGTTAGTTTGGTATGGCTGGAATGCAGGTGGTACATGGGCTGTGGCCAGAGACTAGCCAGTAAAAGATAGACCAGGCTGGAAAAGCCTGTTTCCCGAAGGACATCTCAAGCTGCCGAGACCACAGGTCATAAAATGTCAGCACTGCCAGAGGGGAAGGGATACATTTGTGGGCCCAGGGAGCATCGGACACTTTACATTTACAATTTAATCCTTAACATGCGATGAGAGGTGTTGCAGATTTATCCAGTCTCCCCTTCTTCTATAGTCATAGAACCCCAGGTTTAATCTGGATGTGTGCTTTGTCCTAGGTAAAACTATATTTGCACCCCTCATTCCCCCCTCGCAGCTAGGGATGGCCATGCGATTGTATTCTGGTTACAAGCAGAGTGGTCACATAGTAGTTTCCTGGAACCTTCTTTGTACCTTTCCCCTTTTTTCCATATTGGAATATAGACATGTGGCCGAAACTGGAATATAGACGTGATGGCTGGAATACCAGCAGTCGTCTTTTTTTTTAAATAGATTCCTGGAGTCATGGCAGGTCCTCCATTTTTAAAAATATTCATTTTATTTATTTTATTTATTTGGTTGCGCTGGGTCTTAATTGCGGCAGGCACGCTCCTTAGTTGCGGTTCGCCGACTCCTTTAGTTGCGGCACGTGTGGTCCTTTGTTGTGGCAGGCGGGCTCCTTAGTCGCGGCATGTATGTGGGATCTAGTTCCCTGACCAGGGAGTGAACCTGGGCCCCCGGCATTGGGAGCGCGGAGTCTTACCCACTGGACCACCAGGGAAGTCCCCCAGCAGTCATCTTGAGTCTTCATGTGACTGGGATGAAGGCTATCAAGGCAGAAGATGCCTCTGATGACTTTGTTGATCAGAGCCACCTCACAAATCCTGGGCTGCCATCTTCTGGACTTTTCTATTGGGGGAATAAGCTTTTTTTTTAAGTCACTATTCGCAGCCATATCTAACCCTAACTGATGCAGGTGGAATCTCTGTTTTACAGATGAAGAAACTGAGGCATAGAGTGACCTAAGTTGCCCAATTAGTCAGGTGTGGAGCCAGGATCTGTCTGACTCTGGAGCATGTTTTCTTTCCATTACCCTGGAAGGAACTTGGAGATCTTCCACCCCCTCATTTTATAGATGAGATCACTGAGGGCTTTGCCTCAGGGTAAACCAGCAGTTCATTCCACTGCAAGGTAATCATTGCTCTGTTTTATCCCTCATTCACTATCTCTTCAGCCCTGGCCTTTCCCAAGAAGGGTCCCTGTGTTGTAATTAGTGATTTTGTAGCCTTCCCCTGGGCAGAATTTCCTTCTGTGAGTAGTTGATGTTTGGTGGGTTTTCCCTGGTCAGAAACAGGCACTGTTTTTGGGCTGTATGTTTAGAGCTTTCACAGCCTTGCCTCTTGCCTCCTGTAGTTCTTAGTCATATCTTTTCTTACTGTACTGTCCTGTCTTCACTCGGGCTCCAGGGGCTGGCTGAGGGGGCCCTGTGACTCTTTGGAAGCGCTGACAGATGAATCTTGATTGACATGGAGAACTCCCAGGTCATGAAGCTCAGAGTGTGGACTTTGGCTAAAATGGGGTCACATGTTTTGAATGCATTTTGCTTTTGGGATTCTCGTGTAGCTGAGTTCCACCCTATTACTAATACCTTAAAAATGGGCCTCCCGACCCCTTTGGCTAATGGCTCAGCACAGAGATTTTCTGTGTGCCTGTTCGAGCTGACTCATTTCATGTGTTGGTCCCAAAAAGTGGAACAGGACAAAAGGCAATTTGTGCCGCTAGTGCTGTCGAGAGAGCATTGTTGCATACTTATTATATATGTGGCATTTCATATTTGGTCACTTTCTGTACTAGCAACAATCTTTGTGGTCATTTTTATTCGCCTGGCTAATGTATGCCTTTTTCTTTTTGTGAGGTCTCCATTTGATACCTTGGCCGGAAGTGCATTGTAACACTATTGTAGTCACTTAGTTAATCTGGAGTTTCCTGTAACTGAAATTTTTTTTGTTAAATGTCAGTTTTCGGGATTCCTTTGGGGTCAGCTGAAATTCAGGAAAAGAGTATTAAAAGCCAAAACTCTATATTTTTTTCTTCACATTGAATAACAAGATAGGATTGACATAAAGATACTTCAGAAAATCTTTGTATCAAAGAAACAGGACTAAACTTGTGAAATCAAGTTTAAGTCTGGGCGAAGTCATTTTTTGAACAAAAGCAAAGCGTAACCTAACTTGGAAGAGACTAAATCGCAGTTATCTGTGTCATGGAATTGTCTGAATTTCTGTTTATCTAAAGGCTTGCTTCCTTTTCCTTTCCAGCATTGTAGCAGTCGTTGGTATTTTTAGTGTTTTTTGTTTTGTTTCCGTCTTTATTTTTGCTTTCTTAGTTTGAAACCGTAAATTCCCTTTTAACACTTCAAAATGTATATTTTGTAACAACTAAATATAACTTGTGATCTGATTTTTTTCTGTAAATGACATTATGACAGTATGCGGTCTATTAACAGTACTGTATCCATGTTAATTATTTGATTTTAATATTTGTACAGTGAAATATATGGGGGTAAAGGGGCATTATTTTGGCAACTTACTCTCATGTGGTTCAGGAAAAATGTGTGTGTATATATAGAGAGAACGAGAGAAAACGATAAAGCAACTGTGGTGAAATGTTAATAGTTCTTTAGTAATAAATAGTTCTTTGTATCTTTGTAACTTCTCTGTAAATTTGGAACTTTGCTAAAAAGTTAGCAAAAATTTGTTTGGCTTATTTTTTAAAAAGGCTGTGGGGCATGCAGTGTATACTTCCTGGCCCAATGTAGTATGTATCTAATAAAAATTACCCAGTTTGCCTTAACCTCTAATCTTCTCAAGTGGCCACTGAGGCAGCCATCCTGCGTACTTCACCCACTCTGGTTTGGAAGATGCCCCAGGTGTGATAAAATGATTCTTAGACAATTCCGGACTTTAGCTATAGTGAAGATGGTGGGAATTGTTAGTGCCTGGGAGCAACTGTCCATTAAACTAGGTAATGCCACCATATTTGCAGCTTATTGAAAGACTATTCAACCAAAGGCTTGGAGATTTGTGTTTTTATCCCTTCCCTGTCTAGTCTAGCTGTTTCATTTTATGTGGATGTCAAACGGTTTTTTTTTTTTTTCATCTGTAAATGAGATGAAGTGAGAAGCATATTGCTTGTTCTCTCTGACTGCAACATAGGAAAATTAGAATGAATTATCATTTATAATCACTTTTAAACCTACAACTTATAAATTGTTATCTAGAATTATGGTGATGCTTGTTTTAAAATTACCTGTGAAACATTTGTTGAATAAAGAGGGCAAAGGGGGGGCTTCCCTGGTGGCACAGTGGTTGAGAATCCGCCTGCCAATGCAGGGGACACGGGTTCGATCCCTGGCCCGGGAAGATCCCATATGCCGTGGAGCAACTAAGCCCGTGTGCCACGACTACTGAGCCTGTGCTCTAGAGCCTGTGAGCCACAACTACAGAGCCCACGTGCCACAACTACTGAAGCCCGCGTGCCTAGAGCCCATGCTCCACAATGAGAGAAGCCACCACAATGAGAAGCCTGTGCACCGCAAAGAAGAGTAGCCCCCGCTCGCCGCAACCAGAGAAAGCCCGTGCGCAGCAACGAAGACCCAACACAGCCAAAAATAAATAAGTAAAATAAATAAATTTATTAAAAAAAAAAAAAAGAGGACAAAGGGAATGTGTCTTGGGAGTTTTGTGTGACGATGGGCCAGCTTCTGGGAGCAGCTCTGGGCATGTGTGGTGGCCTTGACTGCAGGACTGTAGATGAAGACTTTGGACAGGAAGTGGTTCAGATATTTTCTCCCATTCCTTTGGCTGCCTTTCCACTCTGTTGATTGTGTCCTTTGATGCACAAAAGCTTTACAATTGGATGTTGTCCCATTTGTCTGTTTTTGCTTTTGTTGCCTATGCTTTTGGTGTCATATTCAAGAAATCATTGCCAAGTCCAATGTCATGAAGCTTTTCTCCTATGTTGTCTTCTGGAGTTTTATAGTTTTAGGTCTTATGTTTAGATATTTAATCTAATTTTGAGTTAATTTTTGCATATAGTGTAAGATATGGGCCTAGCTTCATTCTTTTGCATGTGGATATCCAATTTTCCCAACACCATTTGTTGAAGAGACTCTCCTTTTCCTACTGAGTAATTTTGACACCTTTGTTAAAGATCATATGATCATATACAGAATGATATACTGTATGGGCTCTCTGTTCTACTTCATTGACCCACTTTCTTTGTGCCAGCACCACACTGTTTTGATTACTGTAGCTTTGTAATATGTTTTGAAATCAGAAGTGTGAGTCCTTCAACTTTGTTTTTCTTTTTCAAAATTATTTGGCTATTCGGGGTCCCTCGAGAGTCCATATGAATTTTAGGATGAATTTTCTGTTTCTGCAAAAACTGCCACTGAGATTTTGCTAGGGGTTGCATTGAATCTGTAGATCCTTTTGGGTAGTATGGACATCTTTTTAATTTATTTTTAATTTTTTGGTTGTGCCATGTGTTAGTTGCAGCACGCGGAATCTTCGTTGAGGCATGCAGGATCTTTCGTTGCAGTGCACGGGCTTGTCTCTAGTTGTGGCATGCGGGTTTTCTCTCTCTAGTTGTGGCACATGGGCTCCAGAGCTCGTGGGCTCTCTAGTTGAGGCACGCGAACTTAGTAGTTGTGGCCCGCGGGCTTAGTTGCCCCGCGGCATGTGGGATCTTAGTTTCCCAACCAGGGATCGAACCCGCATCCCCTGCGTTGGAAGGCGAATTCTTTACTACTGGACCACCAGGGAAGTCCCTGGATATCTTAAAAATATTAAGTCTTTCAATCCAAAGACATGTGGGATGGCTTTCCATATATTTATGTCTTCTTTAATTTCTTTCAGAAATGTGTTGTAGTTTTTAGTGTATAAGTCTTTCACCTCTTTGATTAGGTTTATTGTTTTTTTTTTAATTGAGGTATAATTGATTTACAATATTGTGTTAGTTTCAGGTGTACAGCAAAGTGATTCAGTTACACACCACACATATATATATATTTTTTTTCAGCTTTTTTTCCATTATAGGTTATTATAAGATATTGAATATAGTAGGTTAGGTTTATTCTTAAATATTTTATTCTTTTTGATGCTATTATTAGTAGAATTATTTTCTTAATTTCTTTTTTGGATTGTTCATTTTTAGTGTATAGAAACAAAACTTTTTTTGTGTGTGTTGATTTTGTATCCTGCAACTTTGCTGAATTCCTTTATTAGTTTTGACAGGTTTTTTAAACTTTTGTGGACTCTTTAGGGGTTTCTTTTTTTAAAAAAATAAATTAATTTTATTTATTTATTTTTGGCTGCATTGGGTCTTTGTTGCCATGTGCAGGCTTTCTCTAGTTGCGGCAAGTGGGGGCTACTCCTTGTTGTGGTGCGTGGACCTCTCACTGCAGTGGTTTCTCTTGTTGCAGAGCAGGGGCTCTAGGTGTGTGGGCTTCAGTAGTTGTGGCATGCGGGCTCAGTAGTTGTGGCTCGTGGGCTCTAGAATGCAGGCTCAGTAGTTGTGGCACATGGGCCTAGTTGCTCCACGGCATGTGAGATCCTCCCAGGCCAGAGCTCGAACCCGTGTCCCCTGCATTGGCAGGTGGATTCCTAACCACTTTGCCATGAGGGAAGCCCTAAGGGTTTCTTTTTTTAGGAAATATTTATTTATTTTTTGGCTGTGTTGGGTCTTAGTTGTGGCACGCAGGATCTTTTGTAGTGGCACACGAGCTCTTCATTGCAGTGCGCGGTCTTCTCTCTAGTTGTGGTGTGCGGGCTCATTAGTTGTGGTGCACGGGCTCTCTAGTTGTGGTGTGCCAGCTCAGTAGTTGCAGTACTCGGGCTCCAGAGTGCGTGGGCTCTGTAGCTATGGCACACTGGCTCAGTTGCCCTGCGGCATGTGGGATCTTAGTTCCCCGACCAGGGATTGAACTAGCGTCCCTTGCATTGTAAGATGGATTCTTAACCACTGGACCACCAGGGAAGTCCCTCTTTAGGGGTTTCTATGCATGTCATTTGCAGAGATAATTTTATTTCTTCCATTCCAATTTGTATGCTTTTTATTTCTTTTTCTTGCCTAATTGCTCTGGCTAGGACTTCTAATACTATGTTGAATAGAAATGGTGAGAGTGGGCATCCTTGCTTTGTTCCTGATCTTAGAGGAAAAGCCTTCTGTCTTTTGCCATTGAGTATGATGTTAGCTGTGGACTTTTCATAAATGGCCTTTATTTTGCTGAGGTAGCTTCCTTCTTTTCCCAGTTTGTTGAGTGTTTTTTATTTTGAAAGGGTCTGCTACCTGCTTTTGTAAATAAAGTGTTACTGAAACATAGTCATGCCCATTTGTTTACATATTGCCTATGTCTGTTTTCACTCTCCAGTGACAAAGTTGAGTAGTTGCTGCAGAGACCTTGAGGCCAGCAAAGACTGAAATGGTTACTGTCTGGCCCTTTTCTGATTGCTGCTTTCAACTATTAATGTGGTAGGTTACACTGATTGCTTTTTGAATTTTGAAGCAGCCTTGCTATCCTGGGATAAACCTCACTTGGTTATGGTGTATTATTCTTTATTTATGTTGCTGGATGCAATTTGCTAATATTTTGTTAAGGACTCTTGCATCTATGTTTATGAAAGATATTTGTTTGTAGTTTTTTAATACCATCTTTGTCTGGTTTTGGTATCAGGGTAATGCTAGCCTTAAAATGAGTTGGGAAGTTATCCTTCTTGTTATATTTTCTGGAAGAAATTGTGTAGAGTTGGTGTTATTTCTTCTTTAAATATTTGGTAGAAATCACCAGGGAAACCATCTGGCCTGGAGATTTCTTTTTTGGAAGGGTTTTTAACTACAGATTCATTTTAAAAATAGTTGTAAAGCTATTCAGATTATCTGCTTCATCTGGGGTATGTTTTGGTAGTAAATGCTGTTTGAGGAATTGGTCCATTTCTTATAAATTGTTGAATTTATAGGGTGTATAGAGTTGCTTGTATTATTCCCTAATTATCCTTTCAATATCTTGAAGCCTATAGTGATATTCCCTTTTTCCTTTTCCTGATATTGGTAATTTGTGTCTTTGACAGTCTTGCTAGAGATTTATCAATTTATTGATCTTACTAAGAAGCAGCTTTTTGTTTCACTGGTGGTCTTTACTGTTTTCTATTTTTAATTTTTTTTACTTCTGCTCTAATCTTTTTTATTCTTTCCTTCTGCTATTTATGTTTAGTTTCTTCTTTTTTTAGTTTCTTAAAGTAGAAGCTTAAATTATTAAATTATTTCATCTTTTCTAATGTAAATATTTAATGCTATAAGTTTCCCTTGAAGCACTGCTTTAGTTGCCTTTACAAATTTTGATATGTAGTATTTTAATTTTAGTTCAGTTCAAAGTATTTTCCAGTTTCCATTGAGCCTTTCTCTTTGACTCATGGATTATTTAGAAGTATGTTAATTTCCAAGTGTTTGAAGATTTTCCTGTTATCTTTCTCTTACTCATTTCTAGTTTAATTTCATTATGGTCAGAGAACATACTTTGTATCATTTCAGTTTTTAAATTTTTTTATGGGTTGTTTTATGACCTTGGTTATGTTCTATCTTGGTGAATGTTCTATATATACTTGAAAATAATATGTATTCTTTGTCATTGGGAGAATTGTTCTGTAAATGTCAATTAGATCCAGTTCTTGTTGATAGTTTTCAGTTCTTCTATATCCTGATTGGTTTTAAAAAACCTTTATAATTTTAGAGCTGTGGTCTAGAAAGAAAGCACAACCCCTGCTTACAATGTCATATGTATTCAAAATTTCCCCTGAATTTGTGTTCTTTCACAGACTGCCTTATTTGTATATTTAATTTTCCTGAATATCACCTGCATAAAGTCACGAGAACTTGATATTTGTTCATATTTTTGGAAAGCACACAAATATTACAGGACGGGGTGCTGTTAATCTTATTTTATGAGGTCCTCTCCCTGACTATCTGGTACTTGCCATTATTTTAGGTAAATATCTAAAAAATCAGTTTTAGAGCCACCTGGAGATACTTTTTTTTTTTTTTTTTTGACCTTGGGGCATGTGGGATCTTAGTTCCCTGACCAGGGATTGAACCCACGTACCCTGCAGTGGAAGGGCAGAGTCCTAACCACTGGACTGCCAGGGAAGTCCCTGGAGATACTTTTTCAGACAATTTAGGGGACTCCAATTCAGGCTTAATGTAAATACATTGGGTTCAACCCCGCCAGCCTCACGACACAGCCAGAAAAAGAAAATGTATGTATATATATATATATGCGTTGGTTCTAATGAGTGGATGAATGGCCTCCAAAGAGGTTCTGAGACCACAGCTCCCCCGTTAAGACTGCCGAGTAGACTGAGTCACCAGGGAGACATCTGTGGAAGGAACCTTTAGAGTATCCAGATTCATCCATCCCCTTTACAAGAGGGGGATTTTCCTTTATCCTCCTAAGACTTCCATTCCAGCTTTGAATATGCAAAGTCTTCTGTAGTATTTTGAGCCTGTTATGGGGCCAGGGTGGACCCTAGACCACATCTATAGAAGAGGGACCATTAGAGCTCTGATCCTTCGGTTCTGAGGATCCCGGGCTGGACTGGGGTCTTGTCTCACACAGGTAACACCTTGATCTCTCTCCTTTTTCTCCCCACCCTAGCTCGTGAATGACCTTAGACAATGCATTCTAAATGGGGGTGATAAAGAATGGTTCCTGGGGTGGTGGTGGTGAAAATGTCTCACTTTTTAATATATAAAGTGCAGATATAGGTAGAGTACATAAATAGATGAACAGTCTATCTCTTGTATTAATTTCATTGGGGGGATGCTTAAGGAAATTTGTCTGAAAAGGCTTCCTAGGAAACTGATGATGATAAAAAAGGTTGAGAAATACTGCTTTAAATTGAAGTTGCTGAGAGGCGCCAAGCGGAAGGGCTACTGGGCTTTGAACAGTTTCTAATTGGCGGCGGGAGGGTGATGCTTCAGAATTTTATTACAAGAAAATATTTTTATCCAGAGATTTTCAGTGACTAGAACAAAAGGAAAATAGGATTAAGTCATATCATGAATTCAGGTTAAATGTGAGGTGGTTGTTAAGAGCTTTGTTAAGTAACACAGGGAGAAGTTATAAAATAGGGAGAATTTCCTTCTGCCTGGAGTCCTTTAAGAAAGGTCCTGTGGGAAGTAAACCAGGTCTCCTGGAGGGCTGTCAGTCCATTGGGTGGCTGAGGAAGGAGCCTTCAAAACAGTATTTTAAAACCTGGGTACCACCCCTTTTCCCATTGTTTGGACAATTGGCAACGTTTGAGTATGGGCTATGTATTAGGTAATACTATTGAATCAATGTTAACTGCCAGAAATTGATAATTGTACTGTGGTTAAATAAGAGAAGGTTCTTATTCTTGGAAAATACATAATGAAGTGTTTAGGAATAAAAGATGTCTGTGCCTCACAATGTTTCCAGAAAACCTGTCTATAAGGAGAAAGGGAGAGGGAAGGGGAGGAGGAGGGAGCTGGGTGGGTGTGGATGGAGGGGAGGAAAGGAAGGGGCAGGGCAGGAGAAGGGAGGGAGAGAGCCAGAGCCAGGATAAAGCAGATACCAGAACATCAGTAACTGTTAAATATGGGTTCAGCAATAAAGGAGTTCTCTGTAATATTCTTGCAACTCTTCTATAAGTTTGAATCATTTCAGAGTATAAAGAAAAAGAAATAAAAAAAGGAAACAAGAAAACACATGGCTTCTTTGAGATATACAAGTCACACCGTGTCCTGTAATATTATTTGATTTGATGGTTTATTTTTTTAATTTTAATTTTTTAATTGAAGTATAGTTCATTTACAATGTTGTCTTAGTTTCTGCTGTACAGCAAAGTGATTCAGTTATACATATGTATACATTCTTTTTCATGTTCTTTTCCGTTATCGTTTATCACAGGATACTGAATATAGTTCCCTGTGCTATACAGTAGGACCTTGTTGTTTATCCATTCTATACATAATAGTTTGCATCTGCTAATCCCAAACTCCCAATTCATCCCTTCCCCACCCACCTGTAATGTTATTTGAAACCAACAAATCAATGAAATAGTTTGACTGAAAGCAGGATCCAGGAGAGCAGGTGTTGCCCTAAGTCCTGGCGCAGTGCCGGGCTGTAGTCGGCTCTAAATAAATATTTGCTAGAATGGATGGAATCAGAGTAGCAGTGATTTCAGAGTAGGCCTTGCAGGTTTGGATGTGTTTCCCCATACACACCTCTCTGTGCCTCTGTGGTCTTTGTGAAAATCACCAAATGACAAATTTTGTCTCAGGGACCTTGCATTAACGACTAGTGTAATGGAAGACACTGAAACCCTAATTTTAGACTTCTTGCTGGTAAAGCACACGAGGCACCCAGCAGAACATTTGTGACATTCTTCCTGTACTGGTTCCCATTTAATAAGTATGGAATCTCCAGAAAACTGTGTTTAGGTGGAAGCTAAAGTTCCTTTTATTATGGTAAAATATACATAACATAAACTGTACCATTTTAACCATTTTGAAGGGGACAGTTCAGTGGCATTAAGTATACTCACACTGTTGGGAAGCCATCACCATTCTCCATCTCTAGAACTTTTTCATCCTCCTAAAGAGAAACTCTGTATCCATTATGCAATAACTTTTATTATTATTATTTGCTTAGCAAATCATTTATTCTACAGAATTATAATTGTTACCTGTAGTGACAGTAGGCTACGGGACCCCAAATCTCAAATTGGTGGCACCAAAATTAAAGAACTTACTTTAATTAATTATCTTGAAACACAAATTTAACAGGAACATCTACTGCTAGTTTACACAAATTAACTTTCCCTAAAGATTATGACATACATGGGGAGGGGCAATAGAGGGTAGGGGATTAAGAGGTTATAAACTATTATGTATAAAATAAGCTACAAGGATATATTGTACAACACAGGGAATACAGCCAATATTTTAAAATAACTATAAATGGAGTATAACCTTTAAAAATTGTGAATCACTGTATTGTACACCTGTAACTTATGTAATATTGTACATCAACTATACTGCAGTAAAATTTTTTAAAAAGATTATAGCATACACTATAATATATACTGTTTAAAGTGAAACGTGGGACTTCCCTGGTGGCGCAGAGGTTAAGAATCCACCTGCCAATGCAGGGGACATGGGTTCAAGTCCTGGGCTGGGAAGATCCCACATGCTGTGGAGCAACTAAGCCTGTGCGCCACAACTACTGAGCCTGTGCTCTAGAGCCCGTGTGCCACAACTACTGAGCCCTCTTGCCTAGAGCCCGTGCTCCGCAACAAGAGAAGCCACCGCAATGAGAAGCCCGTGTACCGCAATGAAGAGTAACACCTGCTCACCGCAACTAAAGAAAGCCCGCGCGCAGCAACAAAGACCCAACGCAGCCAAAAATAAATAATAAATAAATAAGTTAATTTAAAAAAATAAAGTGAAAAGTAAGATTTCTAAGGCTTTTAAAAATACTTCTTAAAATTAACCTTATGGTGGAATAATTAACAGACAAATGTACCTGTTTTCAGTGTATAGTTCAGTGACTTTTGTGTCTTTTTTTAATACAAAAAGGGGGTCATTCTCTGTTTTAATGACTTAGTTTTCTAGTTGTAAAGGTATTATTTCATGTTCCTTATAAAAAACTTGGAAAATTCAGAAAAGGCTACAGAGAAAACTAAAGACATTAATAATGATCTCTATCTCTCTTTAAAAATAGACTCTTTTTAGAGCAGTTTTAGGCTCATAGCAAAATTGAGTGGAACTAGAGTTCCCATGTACCCCATGTGCGTGCCCCCAGCCTCTCTTATTATATTTTAAATTATAAAGTAGAGAGTTGCTAGCCTTCTGAGTTTTCCGGGGTCACTTTTCTCCCGGAGCCTCCCTGGCACTTGGGTTCTCCTACACCTTGTTTGGTGGCTCGTGACAAAGTCATGCCAAGAAGGCAGCCACGGGGTTTGTGTTTGCCTGGTAGGTCTTCAGTATTTGATGGTTGAGCCAACAAGTGATTGGCACAGCTTCAGATTTCGGTTTGTTATAGACTTGCTTAGAAGTATTCTTTTCGGGGTGAGTTCTACATGGAGGCTCTAAAACAGCTCTGGCAAATAAAAAATACAGCTCTGACTTCTTGATGAGACATTAACAGATAGAGGCACCTGGGCATTTATGAGCTATGAGGTGGTTTAAGCTAATTTTCAGACAGCTTTCGTGTCCAAGCAGATTGTGTCCTAACTCTTTGTTGGTGAGTATTTTGGATCTTGGAATGTATTTTCCTTCTGAAAGGAGGAATAAGGATTAAAGAGGATGGTTCGTGGGAAAGAAAGAGAGCTGGTAAATTACTCCCAGGGGGTGAGCAACACTTCGTGTGTGTGTGTGTGTGTGTGTGTGTGTGTGAGAGACATGTGACTGATGCCCTTGAAAGGGGGAGAGAGGTGGTCACGCAGTCTCTTGTGGCAGTTTCCAGGAAATCAGGAAGGTTCAGAGACACTCATTTGGTTTCTGAGCCGATGAAAGGGGAGACAGAGCTGCAAAAGGAACTCCCATTCTCACTCAGAACTGGATAGTTTTAAGCTGTGGGGGGAATGTTATGTACACTAGCTTGCAACCTTCTGGTGTCCATTCTAGCCTTGCTGTCTCATTTAGGTCAATTGGATCTGAGTTAGAAATTTGGCCAGACAACAGAATATTTAAACTGGTTTCCCCTGTTGCACCTCATTTCCATAGTCTTTATAATCCGAATCGATGCAAATGCTCTTGTTATCCTGAATGTGAATGCAGGCTTCTGATTTGTTTAATTTTATATCATGTTAATAGACCCACAGACATAGAAAACAAAGTTATGGTTACCAAAGAGGAAAGTGTAGGGAGGGATAAATTAGGAGTTTGGGATTAACAGATACACATTTTTATACATAAAATAGATAACCAACAAGGACCTACTGTATAGCACAGGGAACTATATTCAATATCTTGTAATAAACTATAATGGAAAAGAATCTGAAAAAGAATATATATGTATATAAACATATACATATATATAACAATCACTTTGCTGCACACCTGAAACTAACACAACATTGTAAATTTTACTGTAATAAAAGTGGAAAAAATTTTTACTTCACATTGTTGAACTTGGTGAGTGTAGCTGAGGGTCTGAATGACAAGTGGGGTGTGGCTGGTGCCAGCCTTACTTTATGTGGTACCTCTGGCATCCTGGGCCACAGGGGAAGGGTGCTTTAGTTAGGTTGATAAAACCCAAAAACAAGTTCAGGAAGGGACCTCCGGGGCTCCCCATTTGCCCTGGGTCTTGAGCTGTTTGTTGCTCGTGGAAGCTTTTTTGTATGTAATTTTTTGAACATTCAGCATGGCACTAAGATGGTCCTCTCTGTGCCAGGGAGTTTGGAAGAACCGTTTTACAGTAGAATACATCAGACCCCAGGAGGGAGAGTTTTATATTTCTTAACTGCTAGGCAACTTTTTCATTCTCAGCATTGGAGAGAACTTGATTGTAAGTAACCCTATGACCACATGTTACAACTCAGGAATAATCCTGACGTTTTACCTCTATTCTTTTTCTGGAAGCATTTTCCAAAATAAATAAAAATTGCTTAACAGTAAAAGGCAGGGGTAGGCTGACATTTTCCTTCTCAGGGAATTATTCCGGGATCCTGAAGGCCCTCAGATGAACTTGCCCTTATCTCATAGGTAAGGAAACAGCCCCAAAGAGATGACATTTAATTCAAAGTTATACTCTGACTTTGTGGCAGAGTCAGAACAAGAAACTGGATCTCTGCTCCTCAGGCAATTTTGGAAAAACTCCAGAAGACTGATGCTAAATATGGTCTTTCTGCCCTGTGGTTTTGTTATACAGCAAAGAATACCCACTGGTTTCTCATTATCTGGCCAGTGCCCTGAGATTCATTCCACATTGCAGTTTATTAGCTGTTTTGAATGATGGAGAAGCATTTCAAAACGTGCAGAGAGCTATTCTTGAACCCTGTGTGCCTGGGGTATTAAAAGATCGTGTTGGGGATATCTTATCTCTGAGTCTGATGCTAATTTCCTCTAATATATCGCAAAGAATAAGTCACTTTTTTTTTTTTTTTTTTTTTTTGCCTTAGGGTTTGTGGGATCTTAGTTCCCCAATCAGGGATTGAACCTGGGCCCTTGGCAGTGAAAGTACGGAGTCCTAACCACTGGACTGCCTGCAATTCCCTATATCGCAAAGAGAACTGTTTTTTTTAAACTTTTAATTAATGAATTAATTTTTGGCTGCGTTGGGTCTTCATTGCTGCACGCGGGCTTTTCTCTAGTTGAGGCAAGTGGGGGCTACTCTTCGTTGCGGTGCGCAGGCTTCTCATTGCGGTGGCTTCTCTTGTTGCGGAGCACTGACTTTAGGAGCGCAGGCTTCAGTAGTTGTGACACACGGGCTCAGTAGTTTTAGCTCGCAGGCTCTAGAGCGCAGGCTCACTAGTTGTGGTGCACGGGCTTAGTTGCTCTGCAGCCTGTGGGATCTTCCCAGACCAGGGCTTGAACCCGTGTCCTCTTCATTGACAGGCGGATTCTTAAGCACTGCGCCACCAGGGAAGTCCAGAACTAGGTTTAATAGTAGCTTTCTGTAGCCAATGTTGCTTTTATTTCATTTTCCAAGTTATGAATAAAGAACCAGTCTTTAGGACTGCTTCGAATCTGTCAGTAGATAGTGCACTGTTTCTTGTGATGCTGAAATAGAAGATGCATTTCTGAATTCTGGAAGGTACCTAGCTAAATCTGATTAGGTTGCATTAAACATTTAAGACTTCCCTGGGGACTGATGTTTCCTAGCAGGTCTTAGGACAGAGCATTCTTCAGTTGCTTGGCAGTGGCTCTAGCCTGGACCTTGGCATGTTGGCAGATGTGACATGTTTGTTTTTCTTGCACACTCCTCCATTCTTGAAGAACTGCTCTTTTGGACCACACCCTGGCTCCCTAGAGATGGTGTTTGACCTTTGGGGGACACTTCCCATGGTGCACTAGTGAGCTTTCCACGTGCTGCAGTGGCTCTTCCTCTGGTTAGGTATAGGGGTTGGCAAACTTTCTGTAAAGGGTCAGATAGTAAGTGATTTCAACTCTGCTGTTGTAGCATGAAAGCAGCCATGGACAGTATGTAAACAAACAGGCATGGCTGTGCTCCAATAAAACTTTATTTACAAAAAACAAGTGGTGGGCTGGATTTGGCCCATAGGCCATTGTTTGCTTATCTCTGGTTTAGCAGCTTTTTGGAAAACAAGGCTGAAGCACCCTCTGCTTCTGTGGGTGATGGAGGAGAGAATCCAGTACTTGGGACATAAACATCTTAGTTGAGATTTAGCATCCGTGGTGGGGAAGATGCTTTTGTATTATTTTTCAATAACTTCTCAGTTATTATAACAAAAAAGGCTTCTTCTGGGAAAAATTTTCCCCTAATCTCACTGCTCTTGGGATCATACAACCGTATTTTCATTTTTGTACATTTCTTTTGAGTCCTGTCATTTTGTACTTTTAGTTTTGCAAAGCCTTGATGTGTGTGCAAACCAGTTGGTTTTATTCAAGAGCAAAATGCACCTGCGTATCTGACAGGTGTTAGTACATTGAGATCTAGTAAAGCCTAAAAGGTATAAATCAGTTTTGTTGGAGAAAATATTTTAAGGACAGATTTGTGAGGAGCAGTGTCATTTTCTGTTTTTTGACTTTTTCAATAAAAGAGTTATAATTCACTCTTAAGCCCTGTAAAAGAGGAATAGCCAGAGGGCCAACTATTGGAAGAAATCAGGCCAGGACTAAAGTGAATCAGGTAAATGGCTATTCAGTGCCAAAGTCACACTGTCGCTCTAAGTTAACTTTGTGGTCCCCAGGTTTCATGGCGGCATGAGCCTTCCTGCACCTTTGCCAATGGCCGCAGAGGCTAGACCACAGCAGATTAAAAATTTTTTCTTTCTTCTTGGTGCACACACAATAAACCAAGAAACAAATGACCACATTTCAGTCTCACACTATATGAAGTGACTCTAAAGGTGTATTTTCCTAAACAGGAATTCCCAAATATATGTATCTCCAAGAATGGCAAGCGTCCTTTTTACAACAGTGCTACCATCACTCAAATTATTTTGAAAGCTACTTTTTTGGAATTGCCTTCAGAACAAGTACAAGCCACCGCAGAAAAGAAGTCTGCCTGCTTTGTGGTCTTACCTCATTTTTGACTAAAAATGGCTCTGACTTGCTTTCTGCTGTTTCCCAATCTTGTAACCATGCTCAGAGCAGATGGATTTGTCTCAGTGGACCTAAAGGTTATGGGTAATGACAATAAACCAGGAGCTTCTGAGGGTCTTTCATTGGAGGGAACAAAAATATTTATTTCTGTGTAAGTTGTGGTAGTTAAAAAACAGTCATGCCTTTTGTACATCATTAGGCTGTTCTCAAATCATCATGCCAACATGACTTTTGAATGAGATTATTCTTACCTGAAGTGGCCTCCAAGAATGACCTGGTTTATTCCAAATCCTAGTCTAGGGTGTGAGGCAGAGGTCCTTGAAAGGCCCTCATTTTTTATGTGCTCTCTTGTCACTGTTACCTTGGATATTTGAAAGGCTGTTCTAGGTTTGCTTTTCTGCGAGACCGTGTGTATATTCCTAGAAGCTGACAGACTGTAATATGTTCTCCCTGTTCCTCTTGTCCTCTCCTGCCCTCCCTCCAACATGGCAAGTGGGAAGCTTATGTCCTGTACTAGGGAGTTTTATTGTCTGGCAGGCAGTTGTGTAGGCTCGTAACTTGGGAGACTGTCTCGGAGCTGCTCAGAAGCAGAGTTAGGATCTTCGTTGCAGACAGTAGATTCCTTCTAAGCCATCTAAGCAGCAGGCGATTTATTAGACAGGTTTAATTAGACAGTATTTCTGGGAGAACCAAGCTTCAGTGCTACACGTTCAGCAATGATACAGCTTGTCTCCAACCAAATCGCAACCATAACGTGGTTCTAATTCACTTCCACCCCAGTACCTGTGACGGTAGAGGCAGAACAGTAAACCCTCTGCACAGCTGCTCCAAGACATCAAACACGCCTCCCACTGTCCTGTCTTGCTGAAAGTTCTGGCCTCCCAGCCTGCGTCTGCTGCCTCCTGTCGTTCCCCTCTGCCTTTCAAGTCTTGCGTGGGTGCATCTGCTTGTAAGAATCTAGCTGCAAGAGAGTCGGTGAACGGAGCGTCTAGCTTTCTCTGCAGAGCAGGAAGGCAGGTGGGCTTGAAGACTGTTGGATAGTGCTGAACTTTGCAATGTTTGTGACCAAGGGTGTTTGCATAGAGGTGATGACTAAAACTCTGGTGGGTAGATAGATTCTTGAAGTGCAAAGAACAGAGGGAGAAGGACTGAGTGTGGGAGACTCCGGGGCTATTGGGAGAATTCAGTGACTGGGATTCAGTGCAGCTGCCAGTGCTGTTACCACTGTGTGGCAGGTGGCACTGCTGTGTAGGAGCGGTTTCCTGCCATGCCTGTGCCCTTGACACGGTCCTGACCTTGGGAAGAGGGAAGAAGTGCTGGGCTCATGGTGCTCTTTCCTATGTAGCTCTGGGGTTTCGTGGCTGGCAGAACCAGTTTCAGTTTCCAGCCTGATGACCACAGGTAAGTTATTATGCCATTCTGAGTTTTAGTCTGCTTATCTATAAAATGATGATATGCTTATCATGCAGGGAGATTGTGATGGTAAAATCAGATAACAGGTGACTGTCTAACCCACATCTCTGATGTATGGTGGTTGCCCAATAAATGACTACTATTATGCTCAACTTTGCCCTCTTTCCCTTTTCCTTTTGTCAGAGCAGGTCACAGCTGCCTTAAACCCCAGTGGGTACAGTAGCTTCTGTGCTTTTTCTTAGCAATTAGCTTACCTCCCCCCCACCCCCCGTGTGGCTAACTTTCCCCTTGCTCCCTGAATATTTTATTTTGAAAAATTTCAAACATACAGGAAGGTTGGTAGAGTTGTATAGGGAGCACACATATATCTATCACCTGGACTCTACAATGAACATTTCATTATACCTGCTTTATTACGTAGCTTTCCATCTATCCATCCATCAACCCGTTTCCTTCCTTCCTCCCTGCCTCCCTCCCTCTCTCCTTCCCTTCCTCTCTCTCTCCATCCCTCCTCCCTCCCTTCCTCCCTCCCTCCCTTCCTTCCTTCCTCCCTTCCTTCCATCCTTCCCTCCCCCACACGGCTTTCGGGGTCTTGGTTCCCCGACCAGGGATTGAACCCGGGCCCTGGCGGTGAAAGTGCGGAGTCCTAAACCACTGGACTGCCAGGGAATTTCCCATTTTATTTCTTTATACATTTCAAAGTAGATTACCAATATCAGTACACTTCCTTGTAAACATTTTATCCTAACATTAACGACCTGTTTGCAGTTTTTTTCTCTTGATGTAAAACTTCACAATGAAATGCACGAATCTTAAGTGTGTGTTTGCTGAGTTTTGACAACTGCGTGCACCTGTTACCCAAAGCCATGTCAAGATATAGAACATCACCACCTTCCCAGAGTTCCCTCGTGCCCCTGCCCCTCCCATCACAGGCAGCCACCGCCCTGCTTTTCCCCCACTATAGATTAGTTTTACCTAGTCTAGCATTTCACGTAAATGGAACCAGACAGCAGGTACTAGTTACTGCCTGGCTTCCTATAGTTAGCCTAACGCGTTGGGACTCGTCTGTGTCGTCATGTCTTATCAGGCACTGATTCCCTCTCACTGCTGAGATGGCAGCTTTAAAATCATTGCTGCGAAGAAGGAAGAACCATGAGCCTTCCTCATGGAACTTGGAGGTGGTTTCTCCTTTTCCTTTCCGGTTGGATGGCATCAATGCACAGAGGCTCTTTGTAGCCGATTAGAGTTAAAGGGTCTCAGAGGCCGTTTGGCTCAGTCTCTCTGGGTCTCAGCATCTGGGCCAGGGCGCCCTTTCTCTGATCCGTTTCCCTCCCCTCTCCAGGAATAGTGTTAGTGGAGGTTTATGTGCAGGAGGAGTGAGAGGGCCAGCGGATGGGCACCTTTGACGTTTAATTGTCTTAGGGTTAAAAAGCATGAATCCAGCCTTCTTATAATTTTTGTTGTTGAGGATTTCGTTATGCTGAGTACATGCTAGAAATATAGGACCAGTCGGCCGCAACAGCTGGGTTGGAAACAAATTTCTATTTGGCTTTTCTGTTAACGAATTAACCAGAACCTGAAGCTGCTAAATTCTCTGATGGAAAAAGGAGTCACTTTCTTGCCTCCTCTCCCCAATTTCTTCCCCCCCCCCACCCTTCCCTTTCTTTCATCCTTCCTCCCTTCTCCTCCATCTCTCTGTCTCTGTCACACACACACCACACACACACACACACACACACACACACACACACACGAGACACACACCCCTTTTGAGCATATTTACATTTAGTGACTTATATGAAAGTTTAGGTAGATCGTTTTTGAAGGTGGTTGAGATGTTTGAGAGGCAGAAGGAAGAGGGTGGGAAAAGAATGGCACGGCTTGATTGGCAGGGCGGCAGTGCCCACTCTCCGGGGACAGGTTATTAAGTAATGTGACAAGTGTTGGACCCAGCAAGGCTCCGTATGTGCTGGTTCCTTCTTTGTTCTCTCGTGTGCAGAGGTTCTGGAACCTGCCTGCACAGGAGAAGTACTGGGAATTATTACAGAATACTTCCCACTCTGGACCAGTTGAACCAGAATGTGGGCCCCCTCCCCCGCACCGTTCAGTGTGCACCCACAGTTTAAAATCACTTCGGGACCCATTTTCACGTACATTATCGCCGCTAATCCTAATAATCATTCAAGGCAGGCAGGTTTTAGTAAGATCTTATTATTTTAGCTGAGCCAGCTGATGTTGAAGTGGACGTTTGAACAGAGGGCAGTCTGACTGCAGTGGCCACATTCTCCCTGTTACTCCGTGTCCCCCCCTGATCCCTTTATGTGGATGGATTTCATGGAGCAGGATGGTTGTTCATTCATTTGTTGCACACCATCTGCCACGTGTGGGTGGAAGGTCATTGGTGGATCCCTCCCTCTGGGAGTAAAGGGCAGGGAAAGAGACCCCGGGCCATGGCGTGGAGTCCCAGGGCACAGGCGGAGCACGGTGGAGGGGCACCAGTTCTGGATGTGGTAGGCAAAGAACTCTTTCTGGAGGAAATACCACCTGCTTAGGATGTGGAGTTGTGAGAGAGCTCTGAAGCTTAGAGCCAGAAAGAAAAGAACCAGGAGCTGGTTACTTTATCACTTTTATCATGAAACACTCTCAATCCACCCATCGTGTAGTAAGGCGTGTTTTCTTACTTGCTCCAGCATCCTCTTTGCATTTGAAAAATAAAAGAAAATGCTTTATCATAGGTTTTCTTTAAATTGCAAATTTTGTTGAATTTTAAAGGATTTTTTTTTTTTGTCTGTTCAATATAACATGTTAAGAAGATGTAAAAAAAAATTGTGACTTTAGAGCTAAGAAATCCTGAGCAAATAGTGCTTATGTCCTACCACTCCTGGAAAGTATAGGTGTTCTGTAAGAAGAGTAGAATCATATGAATTATTTCTAATTTCTTTTCTTCCTGGTGGAAACCTTGTAGTATAGCATAGTGTTAAAAGCCTCGGCTTTTAACATTAAATAAAAGCCCAGCTTTGTCACTTTCATTTAACTGTATGTATGAAAGTTACCCTACCTTTCTAAACCTCAGTTTCCTCATCAGTAAAACGGAAATAATAATACCACATATAATCTAAAAAATCACTTATTTATTGTTTCCATTTTGTAATTTTATACTGTCATGAAATGAATAGATGACTATTTTTTATCTTTTTTTAAAAATTGAGTTATAGTTGATTTACAGTGTTGTGTTAGTTTCAGGTGTACAGCTAAGTGATTCAGTCATACATCTATCTATCTAGCTATTCTTTTCCAGATTCTTTTCCCTTATAAGTTATTACAAAATATTGAATATAATTCCCTGTGCTATACAGTAGGTCCTTGTTGTTTATCTGTGTTATATATAGTATTGTATATATGTTAATCCCAAATTCCTTATTTATCCCTCCTCCCCACCTTTCCCCTTCGGTAACCGTAAGTTTTTTTTCTATGTCTGTGAGTCTGTTTTTGTTTTATAAGTAAGTTCATTTGTATCATTTTTTAGATTCCACATATAAGTGATATCATATATTTGTCTTTCGCTGTCTTACTTACTTCACTCAGTATGATAATCTCTAGGTCCATCCATGTTGCTGCAAATGACATTATTTCATTCTTTTTTATGGCTGAATAGTATTCCATTGTATATATGTACCACTTCTTTATCCATTTATCTGTCGATGGACATTTAGGTTGTTTCCATGTCTTGGGTATTGTAAATAGTGCTGCAGTGAACATTGGGGTGCATGTATCTTTTTGAATTATAATAGTTTTCTCTGGATATATGCCCAAGAGTGGGATTGCTGGATCATATGGTAGCTCTATTTTTAGTTTTTTAAGGAACCTCCATTCTGCTCTCCATAATGGCTGTACCAATTTACTATTTTTTCTCAGCTTTTAAAAATGTAATATTTGGTTTATACAAAAGAGTATATGCAAGTATATGTTATATATATATATGTATATGTCATAAGAGTAATAAGAACATGAACAGGTGTGAGTTCACTGCTCAATCAAGGAAGGATCATGTAACCACTAGAAGCTCACCTACGCATGCGTTCTCCAACTCCTACACCTCCCCCCTTTCAGGTTACCATTAATTCTTGGGTTTTGAGTCATCATTTTTTAAAAAATATTTTATTTATTTATTTATTTGTCTGCACCGGGTCTTAGTTGCACCACGTGGGATCTAGTTCCCTGACCAGGGGTTGAACCAGGGCCACCTGCTTTGGGAGTGTGGAGTCTTAGCCACTGGACCACCAGGGAAGTCCCTTGATTCATCATTGTTTTGTCTTTTTATAAATAATAATATAAATTATTTTTATAATATTTATTTAAATAATTTATCATTTAGTTTTGTTTGTTTTCAGTTTTATATATTTAAAAAGTATGTTGTGGGGACTTCCCTGGTGGCGAAGTGGTTCTAGTGCAGGGGGCCCAGGTTCGATCCCTGGTCAGGGAACTAGATCCCACACACATGCAGCAACTAAGAGTTCGCATGCCACAGCTAAGGAGCCTGCGAGCCGCAACTAAGGAGCCTGCCTGCTGCAACTAAGACCCAGCACAACCAAATAAATAAATAAATAAATATTTTTAAAAAAATGTATGTTGTATGTAGTCTTCTGCAGTTGTTTGTTTTCACTCATTATGGTTCCAAAATTGATCCCTGTTATTGTGTTTAACTGTGGTGCATTCTTAGAACACTGCTTTGTGTGAATTACTTACCTGGTGGTAGGGGTTTAGATAGTTCCATTTTTGCTCCCAGGAGCACTGTTGCCACTGTGCGCACACGTGTGTGTGTGTCTCCCAGTGCATGCGGTCGAGAATTTCTCTGTGATGGACATGTAGGAATGGGATTTGGGGGTTTTAGAGTATCTGGACTCTCAATTTTATAAGATGATGCTAACTTGTTTCCTAATGTAGGTGTACCAGTTTAATGCCTGCCAGTGGGGTATAAGCGTTCTGTCATTCTACATCTTTTCCAGTGTTTGTCATTGTTAGACATTAATTTTTTTAAAAAACTTAATTGAAGTATACTTGATTTACAGTGTTGTGTCAGTACATATATATATATATTCTTTTTCATATTCTTTTCCGTTATGGTTTATTATAGGATACTGAGTATAGTTGCTTGTGCTATATACAGTAGGACCTTGAGCTTATCTATTTTATATATAGTAGTTTTTATCTGCTAATCCCAAACTCCTAATTTATCCCTTCCCCCTCCCTTTCCCCTTTGGTAACCATAAGTTTGTTTTCTATGTCTGTGATTAGACTTCTTAATTTTGCTAAGCTACTGGGTATAAATAGTATCTCCTTGACGTGTTAACTTGGGTATCCATGATTCTCGGAAAGAGAGCAGCTCTTCATTTGTTTAAAGGTCATCTTTTCTTCCTCTTTTGTGAAATTCCAGCTTGTGTCTTTTGCTCAGTTATCTAGTAGGTTATTTATGTTTTTCACATTGGTTTATGAGTTGTTTATATATTCTGAATACTTATCCTTTGTTGGATGTATGTGTTACACATATCTTTTCTTAATTGATAGCTTGTCTTTTAACTTCGTGATGCTTTTTTTTGAAAACAAATTTTTATTATTTTTTATATTCTCTTTATTATGCTTCCCAACACTGGCAGCTGCTCCCTTCACTGACAGAAACAGCCATCTCCCCTGGCAGGCTCATCTCAGATGCCTGGGAAGCCAACACAAGCAAACATAAGTAGAGTTTCCTGCAGAGACCTGCTTTTAAAAAATTGCTGATTCTCAGATCGCTGCATCAACCCACAGCACAACTGACAACTCAGATCTTTCACTGAGAGGAGCTCCCAGCTCCGACCCAAACCCCGTCAATCCACAGATAGTGACCTTAGGTCAAGAGGTTCTTAATTTTAATGTGACAGGGTTTCTATATTTTCTTTTCTGGCTAGCTAGAAAGATATTCTTCTTTTTAGATTGAAGTATAGTTGATTTATAATATTGTGTTAATTTCTGCTGTACATCAGAATGACTCAGTTATACATATATATTCTTTTTCATATCTTTTCCACTGTGGTTCATTACAACATATTGAATATAGTTCCCTGTGTTATGTAATAGGACCTTGTTGTTTATCCATCCTATATATAATAGTTTGCATCTGCTAATCCCAAATTCCCAATCCAACCCTCCTGCACTCCCCCTCCACAAGTCTGTTCTCTATGTCTGTGAGTCTGTTTTTGTTTCATATATAAGTTCATTTGTGTCATATTTTAGATTCCACATGTAAGTGATATCATATGTTATTTGTCTTTCTCTGTCTGACTTACTTCACTTACTGTGATCATCTCTAGGTCCGTGTAGCTGCAAATGACATTATTTCATTCTTTTTTTGTGTCTGAGTAATATTCCATTGTATATATGTACCACATCTTCTTTATCCATTCATCTGTTGATGGACATTTAAGTTGTTTCCATGTCTTGGCTATTGTGAATAGTGCTGCTATGAACAGAGGGGGTGCATGTATCTTTTCGAATTGTAGTTTTGTCCAGATATATGCCCAGGAGTGGGCTTGCTGGATCATACAGTAGCTCTATTTTTAGTTTTTTGAGGAACCTCCATACGTTCTCCATAGTGGCTGCACCAATTTACATTCCTACCAACAGTGTAGGAGAGTTCCCTTTAGAAAGATATTCTTTATTTTCTGCTGAAAGTTTCAAAAGTTTACCTTTCTCAGTTAAGTCTTTAATCTGTCTGGACTTTTGTGTCTGTGGTGTGAGGTAGGGATCCAATATCCTTTAGTGTTTCCTGCACTGTACAGTGTTTTCCTGAGAATGGAGAGGAATGTAAACACCCCAGCTCCTTACACAGTCTGGGCACATGCAAGGTGCACTGTAAGGGTAATTTGTTGCTATTTTAACTTTCAGTCAACTTTTTTTTCTGTTGATTGTGCATTTCTTCATGAAATCATTAATGTGTACATTTTAGGAAAGACAACTGAGGCAGGTTTGCATTGGTTAAGAAACCAACCTGCAATCTGTCCTCCCCCCAGCTCTGCCCTAGTATTGTCAGAAACTTGATCTGTGAGTTTAATCAAAGGGTAAATCATAATTAATGAGTTAATTGATTTGAGCATCTATTTCCTTTTGCACATGGTTGGTGATTCAGAATTTCTCTGGCATCTTACTGAATACCTTCTCGCGCTGCCCCTGGATAATCAGATAATCTTTTATTACAAGGTTCATCTCATTACTTTGGAATTTGCTTATTCAGCTGTGTATTGCCATAGATGTACCCTCTAAATACATGAAGGCAGGGGCTGGGGCTTCAGCCAGGATGCTGGAAGTTCTCCTAAAGTTAATTCCTGCTTGAATGTCTTGGACCAGATTGTTTAGGCTGCCCAGAAAACTTGCTTTGGGGGCCTTTTCCACTTTCTCAGCTGTACTGTAGTGGAAAGGAGAGGCAGAGAAGTACTTCTTGGAAAATTAAAACTGCTTGGCCACACTCCTGGGACACATTGAGTGCACACAATGAAATCTGGAAAGTAAAACGTGCAACTTTATAAGGTGAGCATAAAAAGCATCATAAAAATTGGAGGAATGTTGTCAGTTATATGGCTGAGGATGACTGCCCGTTTATTGCTTGCGTACCGTCAGAGAAATCCACTCTGAGGCCGGAGGGGTCCTGGGCAGAAGGCAGGTAGAACTGCTGGCTGCTGTTTGTAACAGGCGACAGAAAACCCAAACCTGGGAGAGCAGCCTTCAGCCTGGGTTGTAAAGTTACACTCCATGCTCGAGGCTTTTCAGAGATGCTCAAGCACCTTGTGGAGGTGAGTTTGTTAACCTCCTGGACAGTTTCCAGGGAGGTGGAAAGATGGAAAGATTCGTGATGAAGAAGGACCCTTCTCCATTCTCCTGCCTAAATGTTGTTCTCATGGACTTCTGGAATGATTCTGTAGCAGATGTTGTTGGTACCCTGTCCGGAACCCCTTTAATGACCCAGTGCACCCAATGCTTGGCTACAGCACGGTTGGTTGCTAACCCCTCACACCTGGATCCTTCACTGGAAGATTCTGCCTTGCTGGAGAGCAGCTCCGTAACCTGGAGATGACTGGGAGGAAACCCCTCATCCCCTACCCTGGGGTGCCCTGTGCACAGGGGCTGACATCATTGACTGATGTCCAAGACTGGGGTGTAAAACCTGGCCCTTTTTCTCCAGGCAGCATGAAGTCTGTAGTACAGTTGACTCCGGAGCTCCCTGGGGGATCAGACCGCTGCTCGCCTGCTCTTAGCCCCCATCTTTTCCTTTCCTTTTCCTTTCCCTTACTTTCTTGCACGTTTCTCTTGAGAGCACCTCCTCCAGCACCCATTGGCACAGGAATCCCCACATCAGTTTCTTCTTCTAGGGAACGTGACCCAAGACAGACTCATCCATTTATCCTCTCTGGCCATCACACTTGGCTCTGTACGTGGAGCTTCACATCTGAGTCTTTTCTGCCCTGTGAGGTTCTTTGGAGGGCTGGTTTCGTGTCTTGTCCATCTTTAGACTTCCACCAACCTCCCAGCACCAGGCCCTGCTCCTGGGACCTGCTCAGTGCTTGTCCAGCTGCATGAGGGGAGATCTCATGTGTAGATGTCGAAGGGCTGGGGAGGTGACTACTGATGTTGCTGTGGGGTCTGGTATTGATAATGTGGATGGTTACCCACAAGCATGCAGTGGGCAAAGCACAGTCCTGCCTCGGTGAGGAAGCCAGTGCTTGGATTTCTCACTCTTAGTGATGCTGTAGGAGCTGTCATTGGCAGCCAGGTTGGGTGGAGGAAGGTGCCTCAAGCTTTGGTGCCAAGCCAGGGGCTCTTGGCCAGGCTGGATGGACAGGGGGGCGTGGCCCTGCCTTGACCCTTGATGGCCAGACTCTGCAGGTGGGATGCTGGCCTTTCTGTCTCGCCCCATAAGCCCTCACTCCTCAGTCATTGCTCTTCTTGTGTCTCTTGTCTTGGCTTCACAGCTCTGACATCCACTGAGTTGCTGGAGCCAGAAATTTTGTGACTCTTTCTGTCTCATTCTCTCTCCAGTATCTAACCAGCCACGGAGCCCTCACTGCCTCTCTGTCCCGCTCTTCCTGCCCTTTACCTTTGTTCAGATGCTTCTCGCTCTGGCCTGGACACCCATGGTCGCTTCTTACTGGCCTCCCTGAACCCAAGCTGGTCTTCTTCAGCACCATCTCCACGGGGATCTTCCCAAAGCGTATGGAATCCTTAAAGCTCTTAGCAACTTCCCGTGACCTCCAATCAAATCCAAGCTCTGCTAGAATGGTACCCAATGCCCAGCCCCCGTGTCACCCCTCATCTCATACTGTCACTTCCTATCCCCCCACTGCCCTGCCTGGTAGGTGCTGTGTCCTTTTTTTTTTTTTTTTTTTAAATTTTCTAAACTTTTGGCGACGCGGCAAGGCTTGCGGGATCTTAGTTCCCCCACCAGGGATGGAACCTGCACCCTTGGCAGTGAAAGGGCCGAGTCCTAACCACTGGACAACCAGGGAATTCCAGGTGCTGTGTCCTTTGATAAAGGCTCATGTGTTGCTCCCAGGCGGGAGCTGCTACTACTGCACCTTGCGCAGCCTTCTGTTGTGACACTTTTCACACGGCATCTCCCTCCATCTGCCCGTGACATTTAATCTGTGTCTTACTCATCATTGTGTTTACAGTAGGAAGCCTCATCTTTTGTACACAGTAGGCAGGAAGTAAAAAAAAAAAAAAAGTTAAAAAAATTCTTTTTTTAAAAAACTTTATTCAACTATAGTTGATTTAAAAAATTTTTAATTGAGTGGTTTCTAATCTTTTTTGTTATTAGTAAAATAAAAATTTTGAGTTCCCTCTTCCCATTTAATACTTAATAGTGTTTGCTGTTTCAGGAAATATCTAATGGTAAAAGATACTCTGAATTCAATTATGCTTTTCAATAATTTGGGTTTTATTAGTTGCAGTGGGATCTGCAGGCATATGAAAAGTAACCATATTTATGTGCATAACACATTGTTCCTGTCAGACCAGGGTCATAAGTGCAAATGTTTTGCAGGGTCCAGGCCCTTGAGCTCGAGGTCAGGGGTGGCGGCCTCAATGTCCTGAGTGGTCGGGAAGGTGGGATGTGGGTCTGCACCCAGCGTCTGATGGGGCAGCTGCTTCTCAGCTCTGGCCTCTCATTGCCATGGGGTGAACATGGGCCCAACGTTGAGCTACTTGGGTATTTCAAGGGGAACCAGATGTGGATTTTTGTGAGAAGCTCTTATTATTATTTTTTTTTAAACCTGTCTGCTTTTTTTTTTTAAATTTATTTTTATTTATTTATTTATGGCTGTGTTGGGTCTTCGTTTCTGTGCGAGGGCTTTCTCTAGTCGTGGCAAGCGGGGGCCACTCTTCATCGCGGTGCGCGGGCCTCTCACTATCGCGGCCTCTCTTGTTGCGGAGCACAGGCTCCAGACCCACAGGCTCAGTAATTGTGGCTCACGGGCCCAGTTGCTCTGCGGCATGTGGAATTTTCCCAGACCAGGGCTCGAACCCGTGTCCCCTGCATTGGCAGGCAGATTCTCAACCACTGCGCCACCAGGGAAACCCCTCTTATTTTTTAAAGACTGGCAACTGGTTCAAAATTCAAAAACAAACCAAAAAAATGACAAAAAAGCCAAAATAAACAAAACAAAACACCCTTTCCTGGTCAGAACCAAATGGATTAGTGGACTTGAGGCCTGGAGCCTGTGTTTCCTGCTGTCATTGGAGACTCTGGTCCAGATGGTCCTCAGAGCACCTCTGTGGGGACTCCGGGACCCCCTGGTTGCTGGTGCTGCAGTTGGAACCATAGCTTTGGCCCTGAAGTCCGTGGTGGGATTTGACCCCTTGTTGGCTGACATGGAAGGGAAGTTTAGGGAATCTCCTTCTCCATAGTGACCTCCGGGTGCCCTTTGTTGGTGTGACTTGTTCCCTCTTCATCTGAAGCCACCACACTGGCCGGGATGGGGCTTGTCTCTAAGTGACAAGTGGGTGTCACAGGTGGGATTTACTTTTTTTTTTTTAATAATAATCTTTTTTATTTATTTATTTATTATATTTATTTTTGGCTGTGTTGGGTCTTCGTTTCTGTGCGAGGGCTTTCTCTAGTTGTGGCAAGCAGGGGCCACTCTTCATCGCGGTGCACGGGCCTCTTCACTATCGCGGCTTCGCTTGTTGCGGAGCACAGGCCCTAGACGTGCAGGCTCAGTAGTTGTGGCTCACGGGCCCAGTCGCTCCGTGGCATGTGGGATCCTCCCAGACCAGGGCTTGAACCCGTGTCCCCCGCATTAGCAGGCAGACTCTCAACCACTGCGCCACCAGGGAAGCCCCGGGATTTACTTTAAAATCACCATTTGGTTTCTTTATGTGTTTGTTCATAAAGTGGTGGAGGGTGGACCTGCCCTTTCTACTAAAACCCAAGCACTGGATCTTTCTAAGTAAATGTGTTGTAGGCATTAGAGTTGCCTCTAAGTCTATCCAAGCTTGGGTGGAAGGGACAGAGGGATCATTGGGGAGTGAGGGCAGCCATTCATAAATCTTTTTCTCCACATGTCTCTGTGTGAATATATTAATGCTTTAGCAGGTCTGTTCATTTAAAATAGAGATTACCATTTTCATAGATGTTAACTCCTCAGATGCCCTGATCACATTCTTGAATAAGAAAGAAAGTTGTTACCGCACACAGTTTAAAAGCAGTTCTAGGGCTTCCCTGTTGGCGCAGTGGTTAAGAATCTGCCTGCCAATGCAGGGGACACGGGTTCGAGCCCTGGGCCAGGAAGATCCCACATGCTGCGGAGCAACTGAGCCTGTGCGCCACAACTGCTGAGCCTGTGCTCTAGAGCCCACGAGCCACAACTACGGAAGCCTGCATGCCTAGAGCCTGTGCTGCAACAAGAGAAGCCACTGCAATGAGAAGCCCGTGCACTGCAATGAAGGGTAGCCCCCGCTCACCACAACTAGAGAACGCCCGTGTGCAGCAACAAAGACCCAGCGCAGCCATAAATAAATAAATAAATGAATAAATAAATAAAAGCAGTTCTATTCTATTACGCTATTCTATTCATTTTTAATTTTAATAATATTTTGTTATAATCTTTAAAATTTTTTATTTTAATAATTTATGTATTTTTACATTAAAAAAAGCTATTTAACATTCCTGGTGGGAATGAAGGTTGATATGACTTTTATGGAAGACAGATATATAGTCTTTATCAACAGCCTTAAGAGTGTTCATGTGGTTTGACCCAGTGATTCTAATATATCTAATGTATCCTCAGATGGCAATCAGAGAAGTCCAGCAGAAACACGCATGAAGATGTTCATTGCTGTGTTATGTATAACCATGAAAAATAGGGAACAGCCTAAATAGGGGAATAGTTAAGAAAGTTAAGCTCCATCTGATGAAATACTATTCGGATATTAAATGATGTTTCTGAAGAACATTTAATGACAATGGAGTTAATGCTCCTGATACAATGTCAAGTGGGAAAAAGACGGTTTCAGTGAAAATATCCATGTGTGTCTGACTCTCTGTGTGTGTGTAGCTAGACAGTAAGATTTTAAGGGAATATTCCAAAATATTAATAGTGGTTTTCTTGGGTTGGTGTAATTATTCTTCTTCAGAGTTTCCACAATGAACACATATTGCTTTTATAGTCAGGAAAAAAATTACATTTGATTTTCTTTCAAGCTATTAAATTTAAAAAAACTGTTGTGTGACCCAGCAGTTCCACTTCTAGGTGTATATCCAAAAGAATTGGAAAAAGGAACTTGAACAGACACTTGTATGCCAGTGTTCACTGCAGCATTATTCACAAGAGCCAAAAAGTAGAAGCAACTCATGAGTTCATCAATAGATGACTGGTTAAGCAAAATGTGGTCTATCCATATAATGGACTATAATTCGCCACAGACAGGGGTGAAGTTCTGATGCATGCTGCAATGTGGATGAACTTTGAATGCACTATACTAAGTCAGATAAGCCAGTCACGAAAGGACAAATGCTATAGGATTCCACTTATATGAGATTCATAGAGACAGAAAGTACACTAGAGGCTACCAGGGGCTGGGGATGGGTGCAGAGTTTCTGTTTGGGGTGATAAAATCGCTTTGGGAATAGATAGTACTGATGGTTACACAACATTGTGAATGTAACTAATGCCCCTGAATTGCACAGCTACAAATGGTTAAATGGCAAATTTTGTTATATGTGTGTTACCACAATAGAAATATTCAAAACACGAGAAAACTGTGTTGGCCGGTTGAACCGTGTGTTTGCTTTGAATGACAGTGGCTGTCACTTTTTGGTTCATTTATCTCAATTTTTGCTTTTCACTTTGACCCCACAAGTATGCCTGCACTGTAAATGTGTTGTTTTGAAGATTTCAGATGCCAGGCTCAGATCTTGATAATGGAGCAGGGGATTAATGAGGCATCTAGGAGGGTTTAAAAGAATTTATAAAGGGAAATGTGTTACTGTTAATCTTGGGCCATACACTGAGTTCTTGCCTGGGAGGAGAAGGAAGAAAGAAAAGGCTTGGTGATACCCAGCAGCCCATAACAGTTCTGGAATATTCAGAAGTCTTCTGGCACATCAGACAGCCCTTGAAGAAATACAGCCTGCACTTTTTTGCTTTGGGAATTCATTTGGCAGCAAGAAGTGCTAAGGAAAGAGCTTTACTTATATTCTCTGCTTCCTGATATTTAAGGAATTCATTTCACTTGCAACTTCACACCAGTGCATTTTCTTTCCCTTGCAAAGGGGAGGCGGTGCCCCTCTGACGTGTTAGAGATGGTGGATGGCTGAGGCTGCTTCCCTTAAAGGTGACTTCTTAGCAGTCCATCTGAAAATGATTCTGGAAAGTAAGCAGTTGGGGTCAGCAGGGATCTTGGCAACAGGCAAGCAGCCAGATCTCTCTCAGGGGAGTCTGAAGTGTCTAGACGGGATGCTTTTGAACTCTTGGTATGTTTCCAGATCATTGTTTGGCTCCTCTCTGCTTCTGTTAGGATTTACACAGTTCACAGAGGTTTGTTGGACTAACGCTCAGCTCCCCTTAAATCAACTGAAAAAGCGACCACTTTTATATTCATCAAAGAGTCTTCCCTGCTCGGTATGCCTTCCCTGAGATTTATTTGTTAACCCAAGATGACTCCCATTTTCCTTTTATCTTTGCTTTTGGAGTAAGAGTTAGCCGAGTCTGTTTGTGTTACTTTTCCTTTCTGTTTGCCGCAGACCTTGATATAATACAGTCTCTTGTGTCTAAGTGGTTACCGAAGTATTAAATATAAAATATTTACGTTTTTTTCTTCTGAAGTTATTTTTCCTTAAATATTGATATTGTTAAGTTTCCATCCCTTCGTGTTTAGCGTGAGGAGAAAACATGCTTTGAGTATTTCACTCACCCATTGAACAAATGTTAACTGAATACTTGCCCTCCTCAATCCCTGGCACATCTTGCAGTGACTAGCTCGCAGGCTCCATCCTCCGGGAGTTTATATCCTAGTGAGGCAGATGGACAGGTACATTTCAGAGTAAAAGGGGTTGTGTATCAGCAAGCACAGGGAGTGGCAGGAGCCCAAGGGAGGTACCTAATTTAGTGTTGGGGAAACGGGAAGACTTCCTGGAGGAAGTGACATCCACACTGAGTCTTGAAAGATAATAGGAGTCAGCCATGTCAAGGGTTGTGGGGCTGCCCAAAGCAGAGCGGGCCAGAGGTGAAAGAGGACATCATTTGTTTGGGAAAATATAAGAACTTCAGTGTGAGAGCACCGTAGCCCATGAGGGAGGGTCAGGGAAGAAGGGTTAAGAGTAGACATTGGGGGACTTCCCTGGTGGCACAGTGGTTAAGAATCCACCTGCCAGTGCTGGGAACACGGGTTTGATCCCTGGTCCAGGAAGATCCCACATGCCTCGGAGCAACTAAGCCCGTGTGCCACAACTACTGAGCCTGTGCTCTAGAGCCTGCGAGCCACAACTGCTGAGCCCACTGAGCCACAACTACTGAAGCCTGCGCGCCTAGAGCCTGTGCTCCGCAACAAGAGAAGCCACCGCAATGAGAAGCCCGCGCACCACAACGAAGAGTAGCCCCCGCTCGCCGCAACTAGAGAAAAGCCTGTGCGCAGCAACGAAGACCCAATGCAGCCAAATAAATAAATAAATTAAAAAAAAAAAAAAAAAAGAGTAGACATTGGAGAGGAAGGTAGGTGTGACCTTCCAAAGGCCTTTGTCATGAGATCGTGGAGCTCACAGAAAAATTTTAAATGGGGAAATAACTTGATCAGATTTTAATTTTAGCAACCTCACTGTAGTTGGAGACATATATAAATGTAAATAAGTAAATACATGTATATGTATGTACGTATGTGTATATATTTATTTATTTATTTGAGATATAATTACATACGGTAAAATGGCCACAGTTTAGTCGACGGCCAGTTTGGTTGATGAGTTTTGACAACTGTGTACATTCACGTTACCACCACCCCAAACCAGATATGGAAATCTCTATTCCCCCAGAAAGTTCCTCTAGATCCCCTTCCATTCAGTCACCCAACCCCCACCCCCCTACAGCCACTTTCTGACTTTTATCTCCAGTTATGTCTTTCTTGGAGTTCATGTAAATGGTGTCACACAGTAGGGGCTCTGTTGTGTCTGGCTTTTTTTCAGTCAGCATAATTTGAAACTCATCCACATCATTGTATTTATAAGTAGCAGCTCCTTTTTATTTTTTAAATATTTATTTATTTATTTATTTATTTATTTTTGGCCATGCCACGCAGCTTGAGGGATCTTAGTTCCCTGACTAGGGATCGAACCCGTGTCCCCTGTAGTGGAAGCTCAGAGTCCTAACCACTGGACCGCCAGGGAATTCCCATAGCAGCTCCTTTTTATTGCTGAGTAGTATTCCATTGTATGGATGAACCACAGTTAGTTTATCCACTCTCCTGTTGGACATTTGGGTTGTTTTTAATTTTTGGTTTTGATGAATAAAGGTGCTATAAACATTCTTATACAAGTCCTTTTTTTTTTTTGGATGTACATTTTCATTTCTCTTGGGTAAATAATAGTGGGATTGCTAGGTCTGGCTGTATTTTTTTTTTTCTTTAATTTTTAAAATAGATCTTTATTGGAGTATAATTGCTTCACAATACTGTGTTAGTTTCTGTTCTACACCAAAGTGAATCAGCCATCTGCATACATATACATATGTCCCCAAATCCCCTCCCTCTTGCGTCTGCCTCCCATCCTCCCTATCCCACCCCTCTAGGTCATCGCAAAGCACCGAGCTGATCTCCCTGTGCTATGCTGCTGCTTCCCACTAGCTAACTGTTTTACCTTTGGTAGTGTATATATGTCGATGCTACTCTCACTTCGCCCTAGCTTCCCCCTCCCATCCCGTGTCCTCAAGCCCATTCGGTCTGGCAGTTTTTTAAACAGTATATTGGAGTTGAAGGGCTGGGAACAGGGAGGCCATGGAGTACAGTCCCACTGAGAGATGAAAGTGTCCAGAAATAAGGTAATTTAATCCTGGAGGTGGATAGCAGTGAAAAAATCCCTGTAATGAGGAAGTTGAATGAATAGGACTGGGCGATGGACAAGATGGAGACGAGAAGAAAAAGCCTCACTGGATATGGGAATGAATGGCGGTGTTTTCTCTGAACCAGGAAATGAATGCAGGAGGTGCAGGGAGCGGGGAGGGTAACAGTTTTAGTTTGGGACAGTTGAGTTTGAGATGCTCGGCAGCAGGAGAGAGGGCCAGGAGGCAAATGGCTCTGTGAATCTGGAGGCCGGAAGAGCGATCTGGCCAGCAGGTGAGGAGCAGGCAGTGGTCACCATGGAGGCGGTAAAGGAGGCCATGGGAGTGGAGGAGATGAACAGGCAGGGGCGAAAGACCTACCCACAATGGGGAGAAGATATGATGACACATCACCGACAGTGCAGCACTTGATTTCAGAGTATATGAAAGAACTGCTAAATATCAATAAGACAAGGGTAGCAATCTAATAGAAAATGGACAAATGATCAAATGAGGCTCCTCAGAGAAGAGGAAACCAGAAGAGCCACTAAACTCATCAAACTCTGCCCACCTTACTAGTCATCTGAGAGATGCAGTTTAAACCACTGTGGCACACAATTCCACACCTTTTAGGTTGGCAAAAACAAAAACAAAAACAAATCCTCAGCAACAAGTGATGGCAAGGATGTGAAGTAGTGGGGACCCTCACCCACTGCCGATCAGAATGTAAATGAGTACAACCTCCATAGAAAAACTGTTTGATGCAATAATAATAATAATGAACATACTCTCTAGGAGGGTGGTAATTCTCCTGAGCACAAATCCAAGTAGATCTGTCACGCATTTGCACAGAATATACACACACCAAGGTTAATAGCAGCATTGTTTACATGCACACAAATATGCAGGAAGCCCAAGGGTCCACCAACCAAAGATGAATAAGTGAATAAATTGTGGTGTAGAATAGGAGATACAAACATGCATGAATTCCACAAACATAATTTTAGGAAAAAAAAAAAAGCAAGTTGCAGAGGGTGTGTAAAACATGCTCTTCTAAAACATTTAATTTTTAATTTTTGGCTGCGTCAGGTCTTAGTTGGGGCATGTGGGATCTTCCTCGCGGCACGCGGGATCTTCCTCGCGGCACGCGGGATCTTTTGTTGCTGCGCGGGCTTCTCTGTAGTTGTGGTGTGTGGGTTTTCTCTCTCTAGTTGTGGCGCTGGGGCTCCAGAGTGCGTGGGCTCTGTAGTTTGCGGCACATGGGCTCTCTAGTTGAGCTGTGCGGGCTCAGTAGTTGTGGCGCGTGGGTTTAGTTGCCCCCGGCATGTGGGATCTTAGTTCCCCAACCAGGGATCGAACCCGCATCCCCTGCATTGGAAGGCGGATTCTTTACCACTGGACCACTGGGGAAGTCCCTAAAACATTTAAAACTGAGCAACATAGTATTATGTATTGCTTAAGGACTCACATCCAAACATAGTAAAATCGGGGGGGAAATACCAAATTAGAGTTGTGGTTTCCTCCAGGAGTGTGGGAGGGGGTGTCTGCCAGATTCCCTGCTCTTACCTGGTTGATAACGCTTTGTTTTCTTGAGTCGGTGCTGAGTACTTGAGTGCTCATTGTGTGTCTCTTTATGCCTTCTTGCATTTCTGGATGATTTTTAAAAGGGAGGGAGCCCAGGACAGAACCTTGGGCGCACCCACATGTAAGGTAGCAGGATTTAGAGTGTTCTGACTCTGACCCACAGAAAGAATTACGTACTTTCTCTTCCAGGTGTACACATGTACACAAATACAAACAAGACCCAGAGACCAGAGTTTCATGGAAGGTCTTTATCCTTTCTTAGGAGACACACTCTGGTAGTTTCTATTTTATTTCCGTTTCTTAAAAAAAAAAAAATTGGGGTTGCAACCCTCTAAGCCAGTGGTTCTCAGATGGGAGTGATTGCCAGTCTGACCGTGTCTGGAGACATGTTTGCTGGTCATGACTGGCATCTGGTGAGTAGATGCTTGGGATGCTGGTAAACAGCCTCTAAGGCACAGGGCGGCCCCCACAACAAAGAATCACGTGGTGCGAATGTCTGTAACACCAAGGTTGAGAAACCCCGCTCTGAGTTGATTTCCTGAAGGTTGAAGACTTAACAGTTTGAAAAGCAGTGATGGAGGCGGGGGAAGAAGATTGGCGAGCCCGATACAAGGAAAAGCAGGAGTGTGTGTGGGTCTAGGAAGCTGAGGGAGGAGAAGGGGAGGGTGTCTGAAATGTGCTGGTGGAGTTTGGCAGCTAAGACCGTGCTGGTGTGAGTTTCGCTGGAGGTGTGGGGAACAAAGCCAGGGTTAGTGGAGGGGAGAGAAGATGGCAGAGACATCTCAAGAAGCTTGGCTGTGAAGAACAGAATGATAACTAGAGTAGACTGTAGGTTTGAAGCAGGATGTTTTTCCCAAGATGATAGTCTTGGCACATTCAAACGATGATGGAAGGGAGCTGGTAGAGAGGAGGATTTGAGGGTATAAGAGAGAGTTAACAGAATGGAGCCCGTGCCTGGGAAGTCAGGAGTGGATGGAGCCCCGAGCAGGGCTGGAGGAGGGAGGAAGGACATAGAGGAAAAGGAGCTTGGGGTGAGGAGGAAGTTGAAGGTATTCTTGCTTCCTCCTCTGTGAAGCAAGAGGTGAGGTCATTTTCTGAGAGTGGAGAGGGAGGAGGGGGGAGGTGGTGGACTCCAAGGCTTGGGTAAAGTGGAGGAGGTTTGAAATAGCCTTTGAAGGGACTGGGAGAAGAGCTGAGTGGGTGTTCTGGGCAGCTCCAAGGGCCTCTGGAGAATGGAGACCATGAACCTGTTACGCCATCAGCTTTAGCGGATGTGTGATTTTTCTCCTTGGTGTTGAGCGTCATGGAGAGAGACACAGAGGAGGTGATGGGGAGCAGGATCTGGGGTTGGGGCTTGGTTGGGGGGGTGTATACGGGAGCACAGGGGAGTTGAGATCATTGGCCAGTGGGTGGTTGATGGAGGGTGGAGGAGAAAAGGGATGGAGACAAAGGATGCAGAGAAGTAGAAAACAGAGCGATCGGCAAATTGGAGCATCAGGTGAAATGGAGGAGCTGGCGTAGTTGGAGAAGCTGTAGGAGAGATCTGCAGGGGAAGGAGTTTATAGAGGATGAAAAGAAGTGGAGCGAGATGTTTGGAGGGCCTGCTAGAGGTGGGGCAGTTCTGAGTGTTGACGGGAAGGTCCAGGATGGATCTTTGGGAGGAAGGCAGTAATGCAGAGAAGGAGGTTACAGAATGAGGACGAGGAACCAACTAGCCAGAGCTTGGGGAATTCTGAGGTCGCTCAGAATGACAGCTGGACGCAAGGAAGACAAGCCAGGTGACAGGGCCTTCAACGAATGGAGGGGAGGACTGGTACATGTAGATGGAAGTGTCACCCAAGGGTGGAGGCTCTTAGTTTGGTTTTGGGGAATAAGAAGAGGCTGCAGTGTGTTTCCATCAAAAGTGCCACTTTCAGCCAAGAAGGGAAGAGAGGCTGGGGTGAGAGGTGGTTCCACGGGGTAGGAGGATGGGGATCGGGATGGGGATGTGGGTGTAAGATTATGGGAAAGGATGGCTGGGGGCAGGAAGGGACTTCAGCTTGGCGTAGGGCTGAGAGGCATGACGGGAGTGAGTAGCCCTGTGGTTCTCTAGCTCCCCTGGTGGTTGGGAGGATCTAGTCTTCTCTCTGGAAGCAGTTTGGGAAGTGTTCTGCTGGACCTAAAGTGATGCTGTCTGAATTTCTGACTTGGAGTAAGTTGGCTGTACCTTCTCTTTTGTGAGTGATGAGCCCCTAAAGAGGAGGCAGAATCTATATGGCCAGGACTTGGCACTAAAAGGTCTTTTATGGCATCTAAGTATTTCATGGTCCTTTGACTTTGACTTTCTAGAGGCCTGTCTACTGGAGACGTGAATATTCTCAACTGCTTTTTTTTCTTGGTTTCTAGGAAAGAGGAGAGTAAGAAGACCCCATGGGGTTCAGCTCCATTCAGTCCCTTTGTAAATTGGTGTGATCAGACATATCTGGTTCTTTAAAAACTATCAAAGTGAATTAAAAGAAATGAATGTTTTAATGGAACTAGATATGATTGAATGGCTTTCTTTCGAAAGCTTTAGTATCAGGATGAAAAATTATGCTGTGAATGCTTTCCCTACTTTTTCTTAAAAATATGAACATTTCTTCTTGGAAACAATACTGGCATCTGTAACAGCATTTAATTAACAGCAGCCTCCATGAGTTATCAAAGAAGGGTGGTTGAAAAAATCAAGTACAAATTATACAGGAAGGGCTGACTTAATAAATAAATGCTAAACCCCAAATTATTTTGGTAGTATAAGAAAATGGGAGAAGAAAGAAAAGTAATTAAAACATGAGAAGCTGAACCAAAGGAGGAGTGAAACCTTGGAGAAACTCTGGAATAGACTTTTTTTTTTGGCCGTGCTGCGCGGCTTGTGGCATCTTAGTTCCCCAACCAGAGATTGAACCCGCGCCCTTGGCAGTAACGGACTTTTAAAGCCCAATTTGAAATGTTCAGACGAGGGGAAGTTACATAAGGAAAGGACAGTTCTGGAGTTGAGAAGGGATGGTGGGGAGGAAATGCTTATAAAGGCATAAAGGGGAAAGCAAAGATTTTTCTCACAGCAATTGTGACTTTACATAAAAAGTGAAAACACATCAGCTCCTGATTGTAGAATTCTGTTATCACTTCATTTATTTCCAGAACCCTTTGGTTAAATGCAGCATATTCCTTCTACCTTTCTAAGTATGAAAACAGATTCTTTCATAAGAGTATTTTTTCTTCTTTTAGTTCCCAAAGCAGTATTTTCCAAGATGCGTTGCACCGAATGATGTTTCAACAGGCTGTTCAAAGGAAATAAGGAATTTTGTGTTCAAATAAGTTTGAGAAGTATTGTGTTAAAAAAAGATAAACAGGTTTATTTACTGCACAGTTTCTCAGAGTCTTTAATACAAAACATGCATGTTTGAATTTCTAAGATAAATGGGGTGGATCTTTTAAATTCCTAAATAAACATTCAGTCTCTAGTTTCTTTTTGGTGCTCTGGTTTTGCTCTAGGTGACAATGTACCTAGGTAGAAAATTTCACCTCCCTGGGCTCCTTTGCCACTAGCAGTGACCCAGTACTGGCCAATGAGATGTAAGTTAAGTCTCTGCAGGGTGGGGCTTCCAAGGAAAGCTATTGCTTTCTCGATAAACAGGATCCAAGGAGGCTGGCACACACCTTTGTCATTGTCCTTTCTAATTTCTCCTGCTTGAAGGAGCTGTAGTCAACTTGCACCAGGAGAGCAAAAGCCACATGGTATGAGTAGCAAATCAAGAAGATCGAAGGAAGGAAGATGGAAGCAGTTCTTGACGGCTTCCTGAAGCTACTCCACCAGCCTTGGACTCTCCATCTGGGACTGATTGTCCTAGTTGAAAAATAAAGCCCTATTTCGTTAAACCATTGTAGTTGAGTTTTTATTACATGTAGCTGAGCGCAATCCTGTCTCATACGAGGGTGATGCAGTAAACAGCCATTGAACTTATTTTAACCATAGAAACTTGTTTTGTTTTTGAAACTGTGTGGAAGACCCTTTGGGAAATGCTGCCTTAAAGAAAGAGGGGGGGATAAATTAGGAGTTTGGGATTAAAATATACACACTACTACATATAAAATAGGTAAACAACAAGGACCTACTGTATAGCCCAGGGAACTATATTCAATATCTTGTAATAACCTGTAATGGAAAATCTGAAAAAGAATAGATTTATATATGTGTGTGTGTATGATCACTTTGCTATACACCTGAAACTAACATGACGTTGTAAATCAACTGTACTTATTTCAATTAAAAAATAAAGGGGAAAAAAAAATAAAGGGAAAAAAGAATATAATACAAACACAAAGGTAGTCATATATATTTAGCCCTGTTTCTACAAGTATGAATTTTCTGATATTCTTTGGCTGTGGAATAAGTGTTTTGAATTTTGGTCTTTTTCTTCTATTCTTACCTCTTCCCCTCATACAAGAAGTTTTTGCTTCTCTGAAAAAAACTTGATAATTTTTTTATGCCCCTTACCAAAGTACTTTACATAAGCCAGATTTTTAAAAAAACTGAGATGGTTTTATTAGCCTATTCATGACTTCTTTATATAGTAAAATTGTCCTAAAAATTTGTAGGTGAGTTGATTCAGATGTACATTTATTTCCATCATAATACCAGAGATGTTTCTTTTGAATTCTTTTATTCTTGACTTTGGCACCTACCCTCTTTCTGCCTTCTCCGTCACAAAATTATTATTGTGTAAACCAACACCTGAATGTCCTAGGGAAGCTCTTCATGTGAGTGATTTTTGTAAAGTTGGAAATCATTTGTAATTTGATTGAACACAGCATGATTGCTCTTCTTCTGTGAGTTGGGTTTTCCTTGGGTTTTAATTTTATTAGTTTTTAATTTATTTTATTTTTGGCTGCTTTGGGTCTTTGTTGCTACGTGCGGGCTTTCTCTAGTTGCGGCGAGCGGGGGCTACTCTTTGTTGCGGTGCGTGGGCTTCTCATTGCGGTGGCTTCTCTTGTTGTGGAGCACGGGCTCTAGGGCGCCCGGGCTTCAGTAGTTGTGGCGTGTGGGCTCAGTAAGTTGTGGCTCGCGGGCTCTAGAGCGCAGGCTTTTAGTAGTTATGGCTCACAGGCTTAGTTGCTCTTCAGCATGTGGGATCTTCCCGGACCAGGGCTTGAACCCATATCCCCTCCATTGGCAGGCAGATACTTAACCACTGCGCCACCAGGGATGTCCCTTTCCTAGGGTTTTAAAAAAAATAGTGTTAGGCTATATTCTCTGATAAAAGAATTTTCAAATCTGGTTTTTAAAAAAAGGCATGTAGGGACTTCCTCATTCTATAGCTGAAGGGACTTACCTATGGCCTCAACGTTGAGCCAAATGGTGGCAGAACTGGGGTCATCACCCCTTGTGTCCAGCTCACTCTGGTGACAGCCTGACAGTAACACCATGGAAAGTTATAGTTCATTTCACTGATCTGGCCTCAGTTTCTCCATTGGTAAAACTGGGTAACTTCTCGTTTGCCTGACTCACAGTAAAATCTTTAAACTGTTTTGTTTTGTTTTTTTTCTTTTTTTAGTTTAGTTTATTGATGTATAGTTGGTTTACAATGTTGTATTAGTTTGTGGTGTACAGCAAAGTGATTCAGTTATACATATATATATTCTTTTTCATAGTCTTTTCCATTATGGTTTATTATGGGATATTGAATATAGTTCCCTGTGCTATACAGTAGGACCTTGTTGTTTATCCATTCTATATATAGTAGTTTGCATAAACTATTTTGAGTTGTTTGGAATTGAATACTTTTTCTAGTGTACCATGTTTGTTGGGAAAGAAGGATATTTGGCTTCAAAAAAGTTTATATTTTTAAAAATCAGGTTTACATAGAATTCAGTCTTCTCATGTGTATAGTTTAGCGAGCTTTGACAAATGTACATGGTTTGTCCACCACAAATGAGAAAGAATATTCCCACCATCCTAAAAAGTTAGAGAAGCTTATTTTCTTTGATTAATATGAAATAGTAATACTTTTGAAAGTAAAATTCCAATTACTTGCATGCAGGTTACCCATAGCGATATTTTGTAAGTACAAGGTAGTTTTTCCTTTTCTCTCTCCTCCTTTCCTTGCCAGTCTGTGTTTATTTAGGGAAGGCCAACTAATTTTTTTTCTTATAGAGGTATGATTGACATATAATACCATATTAGTTTCAGATGTGCAACATAATGATCCAATATTTGTATATATTGTGCGATGATCACCACAGTAAGTCAACATCTGTCCCCAACATCTGTCACCACCACCATTTGGCCACACTGTGCAGCTCGCGGGATCTTCGTTCCCAGACCAGGGATTGAACCCAGGCCCCTTGCAGTGGATGCGTGGAGTCCTAACCACTGGACCACCAAGGAATTCCCCAAAAACCTTTCTCTTGTGACGAGGCTTTTAGGGTCTACTCTTTAGCAACTTGCAAACCACATTTTCCTCATTAATTTGAGATGTCGCTTCTATCGTATTCTTATTTCTCACATGCATTTTGGATGGATTGGAGGACTGTTTGTTCTTCACTCATCTGACCCACTGCCCGTACTGATTACACAGTTTTAATTGTTGTAGCTTTATGATATATCTGTTTGAATATTTTATAGGGCTGTTCTCTCTTTGTTACCTTTATTTTCAGAGTTTTCTTTGTTATTCTCCCCTGCTGGTTTTCCCATGTGAATTTTACAATGTGCTTATTCAGTGCTTCCTCCCCACCCCCCAAAAAAAGGTTTCCTAGTACTTTTATCAAAATTGTATTGGGTTTATAGATTAATTTAGGAAGAATTAACATCTTGAGAATGTGAAATCTATCCCTAAGATGTAATATGTCTTGCTTTTATTTAAGTCTTTTTTAGTGATAGCTTGGAGTGTTTTAAAGTTTTCTTCATATAAGTCTTGCACATATCTTGATAATTTTATTGCTGGATACTTTACTTTTTATTTTGTAGTCATCATGAATGCTTTTCTTCTATTATATTTTATAATGGTTATTTTTCTCTATATTAAAGCTACTTTCTATATTAAAGCTACTTTCTGTTTATTTGGCTGTGATGGGTCTTTGTTGCTGCACATGGGCTTTCTCTAGTTGTGGCGAATGGGGGGCTACTCTTCGTTGCGGTGTGTGGGCTTCTTATTGCTGTGGCTTCTCTTGTTGTGGAGCATGTGCTCTAGGTGCGCGGGCTTCAGTAGTTGTGGCACGCGGGCCCTAGAGCGAGCGGGCTTCAGTAGTTGTGGCTCACAGGCTCTAGAGCACAGGCTCAGTAGTTGTGGCTCACGGGCTTAGTTGCTCCATGATGTGGGATCTTCCCGGACCAGGGATTGAACCTGTGTCCCCTGCATTGGCAGGTGGATTCTTAACCACTGTGCCACCAGGGAAGTCCCTAAAGCTACTTTCTGTTAATTTGGTTTCAGTAAACTTTTTTCGTGTCTAATTACATTGATTGGAATCTCCAGATTCATGTTAAAAAATACTGATGATATATTGCATTCTTACTTTGAACCGGACTAGAAATCTGTTAGGCATGATGCTTGCTTTCATGTTGAGATAGGGTTTATGATGTTAGAAAATACCGATCTCCATCTTTTTTGTTCTTCTAAGAAAGAATGTTGAGTATTATCAGATGCCTTTTAAGTGCCCGTGGCAATGATGGATGACCTATCATCTAAAAGATTTCTTTTTAATCTTAATTGGATATGAAGGAGGTAAATGAGGTAGTTGAAGGTTGGATGTCTCTGTGATTCTATTGTACAACTCATCTCTATTATCAAATGGTACCGGTATTTCATAAACACAGACCTGATAATAGATTGATTTTTGAATAGTAATTTTATATTTCTACCTTCTTCCGTCAACACCTTTTGGTACCTTCAAGTCAGGCTTCTAGTCTAGATGGAGTTATATGGCTGCAAATTTGCATTCCGGGCATTCTTAGTGGTGCAAGTCTGGGGTAGATGCTAGGGCCTGTATCATCTGAATCAAGAGTAGGGTATTGGGGCGTGGGAAGGCATGGCTCACACAATAATTATTGTCTGGCAGCATGCAGATAAACTTTTAAAAGTCACCTTGATGTATGAGTCATTCCTGAAACTCTCAATTAGTGGTTTTTTGTTTTTTGTTTTTTTCCTCTAGGCAGGTTAAGATAGATGCCAAATGGACAGGATGCTTTGCTTATGTGTTGCCTGTTTTAAAAAAATCAATACCTCTGAATCAAAGTTTTGTAAGGACCTAAGTGCTCATTTTCTGTAGAGTTTTAAATAAAGTCTGCAAGTCTCAGTTATTTTTCTTAAAGGTATTTGTGCTTTCTGATAGAAGGTGATTGTTATAAATGTAACTAACCTGATCTCATCCCTTGGGGGTTTCATGACCTTATTTTACTGATTGTGGCTCGTATTTAATTTATTCTCCCTCTTTGTTCCTCATTTTGATCATGCAAACTAGCCTTTTCGGGCTTTTAAAACTTCTTACTCCTTACCTGTGTGTGGCTTCCTCCCTGTTCTTGAACAGTGGCCTAGGGGTTGGGGTGGATGAGAGAAACTCCAAGGCATGAACATGCTTAGATGTGAGAACTCACAGGCACAAAGCTCTTTGCCCTGTATTAGTGGAAGAACTCTTTAACCATCCATTCACTCAGCCTCTTACCCAGATAAGGTGTTTCTGGTTAATTACTTCATACAAGATTTCCAGAAGAGCTGAATTAGAAGAGGCTGCAGATGAAGGCCTGGGCAGGTATGCCGACTGCAGCAGGAATGATGGTTACAGCTTAGTGGGCGACCCTGGAATTAAAACAGGAGAAAACCAGCCATAGGGGGCTGTTTCGTGAAGGGCAAGCCTTCTGTCCCTTTTCAATAGGCTGAGAGGGTTATATTAGTACAGTATTAAAGTAGTTAAGGTGACCCTGGGCATCCAGGAGAAGCAAATTTGACATAGTTTGTTCTGCTTATGAAAGGAGAGAGGTATGCCGTGTGTTTTAGACTCAGTTCTTGGGAAAATTTACCGAGCTAGTATTGAAGAGTGCAGATTCCTGTTAATAAGGAAACATAAAAGATTTGTTGGTGGCCAAGTTTTTCTTTAGAAATTAATGTTATTAGATTATATGGTTGAAAATATCCTCTAAATATTCTGGAGTTTCTGTTACTTATAATAGTGGCCTTGGTTCTGATGGTAGTTGAGGAAGTTTCAGATTCACCTTTTGTAAAGAATACAGTTTTAATCTACTTTAGATCCCAAATGTCAGTGACTCAGGAAGTGTCCAGAATTTGTAGCTTTTATTTCATCTTTGATTTTGCGTATGGTTGAGGAAGCTCCACGTGTGTTATTATTTCTCTTGCTGCCTATGTTCTGTATCATTCCTATGCTGGTTGAATAACCTCTGCTTGAGAGTCATATTCAAAGCACTCTGCGTGACACTGTGTATCCACACTGCGCTTCAAGCCAATTTGTGAATCTTTACAGTATGTCTGTGCATTTTTACTTGTCTTATATTACACTAACACCTTGAGTGTGTTGGCTTACTGAAGATGTTTATGGCATATGGGCTAAAAATTTTCATGTCTTTCTATTTCTGTCATCCAGAATTTGTAGTAACTTCACGAGGAAGTGAGCTGAAGTTTTAAGTTTATTCCAGGGTTTCTCAGCCTTAGCACTATTGGCATTTGGGGGCTGGATAATTCTTTGTTGTGGGGGCATGATGTGTGTTGTAGGATGTTTAGCAGCATTCCTCTACCCACTAGATGCCAGTAGTATCTCCCCTAGTTATGACAACCAAAAATGTTTCCAGACATTGCAAATATCCCCTGGAAGGCAAAAGTACCCCCAGTTGAGAACCACTGGTTTATGGTATACAGAGAATGGTTTTTGTTATTATAAGAAAATGAATAAACATTTGTTGAGGGCTAAAACTATAGGATAATTCCAGCATAAAGAAGAAACATTCTTCAAAGAAAAACACATAGGTGAATAAGTAAATATAACACTGTGTGATAAAGGCTATCATAGATATAAAGATAAGGGAGTGGTTACCTCTGCAAGAAAGAGGTCAGAAAACACAAAAAAAGGGGGGAGGGGAGATATTTGACTTGGGCCATGAAGCATGAGTAGGAGTTGACCAGAATGAACTTGTAATGGCTTTTACAACAGAGAAGTCATCATGAATAAATGTTAAATGACTCTACGGTCTGCCTTGGGCTATGCTTCTTGTCCTAGCATAGGTATTAATAGCATTCCTTTTACTCTCAAAAATGCTCTAGTTTGAACAATACACGGTCACTCTGGTAAGGGCTTGGAGACTTGAAAGCACATGGCCAAATGATGTATTTGAGGTGCAGTGAGTCCTATAATGTTGTCAGAGTGTAGTTTGGGGGTGGAAAGAGATGTAGAGAATGCCTGGAGATGACGTTGGGACCAGATGTGGAGGGTCCTGGAGGGTCTTGTATGCCATATTACGAAGATTGGACTTGCTGCAGACATTCTAGGAACCATTTCAAAGCTTCCACATGAGGGAATGTGTTAGGAAGACAGCCACAGGGAAGGTAAGCTTTCTGGGCCCTTGAGCAGTTTCGGTTTGATCCATATGGTGTGTGCATCTCCCAAACACTTCCCCTTAGAGAAAATAGTTCCCTGAGAAGTTATTCTTGGCCAAGTTTTGCTTGGTTACATCCAGGTATTGTTACTGAGTCTAAGCTCATACCGCTCGCCGCACGACAGGCCAGTAAATCGAGAGGCAGGGTGTTGGGGCAAGGAATAGTGACTTTATTTGGAAAGCCAGCAGACCGAGAAGAGGGTAGACTAGTGTCCCAAAGAACCATCTTACCCAAATTAGAATTCAGGCAGCTTTTGTACTGAAAGGGGAAGGGGTGTGGCTGGTTGTTGCAACTTCTAGGTACAGGAATCCTGCTATCCAGGTAGGTCTGGTCACAGTGTTCTTGTAAACCACCACCAAGATAAATGTTATTCTCTGTTCTGCAACGTCTTATCTCTGTGTGAATGGAAAAGCCTGGGAGGCAGAGCCTTGAGAAAGGGCTGTCCCATATATTTCAGGCTATACGCAACATTCTTTTACAAAAGGTGCAGAGCCAGCATGACTAAGTACAGACAACAGAACCCAAAGTTTAGAGCTAAAGGAATAGGTCCAATATGGAGTCAGGTTTGTTCTTCTCTGTTACAGTACCGTTTGCAATTGTGTGACTTTCAGCTGAGTTTCTTTAAGAAATAAGGAGACTTTCAGAGGATTCATGTAGATTTTCTTCCTGACTTATGAATGAAAAAAGTTTGGGTCTGTTCCTGAAATTTGAATGGATGGCAGCTCTTTGAGAGAGAGAATGAATTATCTAATTCAGTAGTTGGCAGAGTACATCCTGTGTGTCAAATCTAGCCTGCTGCTTGTTGTTATGTAAAGTTTTACTGGAACAGAGCCCCGGCCATTCATTATTATTGTCTACGGCCGTTGAGCGCTCCAAAGGCAGTGAGTAGTTGTCACAGATGCCCTACAGCCTGCAATGCCTGAAGTGAATAAGATAACTTTTCTCATAAAATCACTAAATCACTCAGGTATTTTTCACATCTTCACTCTGGCAAAGATAATTTCCAAATGGACTAAATTATGCTGTTTTTAGTACATGTACTTGTTCCAAGTGAGGCTTGTGTTTTCAGTCTCGCAGTAGAAATGGTGTTACCCAGGATTTTACCTGAGGGAGCCGTAATGCTCAGAACTTGGCTTTTCTGTCTTCCAGGAAGTCTTGAATGTACTCACTGGATCCGTTACTGATCTCACGGGGACATGCTGACGGGCTGAGTGCGTGGTGGGGCTCACTCCATCCTGGGTGTCTGTGACACTGCTGCCCTGTTGGCTGTGGAGCGTGTCTGGCGGCTTTTTCCAACTCCAGAGTCAAAGCCATAAAGGACAAATATATGTCACACTTTAAGTTTTTTTTTCAAGCCTTTTTTTTTTTAGAGAAAAGTGTTGTTTTACATGAATTTGTATGTTGGAGAATATTTTTAGCTTTTAAAAATACAGGAGGAAAAAGAGGTAGTGTTTGGTCGGCCTAGTGCATTTCCTCCTCATAATTTTCTGGTCTCCCCTCATTTTAATGGCCATGTTTGTTTGTTTATTGCCTTTCAGAGTGACTCTTGCATTCTGACTCGTGACAAGCTGCATACTGGTGTGGGCAGTAACAGGACCTTTGGCGAGACAGCCAGGGACAGCCAGCTATTAGCCAGAGACAGTGTTAATTAACCAGAATTGGTGGCCTCCTGCCCCCTTTCCAAAATCAGACTGGATAGCTTGGCTTTTTGTGGAATTTGGCTGCTTGCCTTCAAGGATTCTCCAATAAAAAGAGAATGGTTACCCTAGGAAACCAGTTCACATAAATGAAGAGTGCTTTTTAGTCCTCTATGGTCCTTGCCCCTGTTCTTTTTTTGTGAAGTGTTCACACAAGGGTTTCCTTCATCTCTCATTTGCTCCTTTAAAGCCCCAAGTGATCTTTATACCCTGTGAACCCCTGACATTAACTGCTTGAGATTTTTCTGGAAATTCCTGGTGTCACTTAAAATAGCTTCTGTTCTGTGCTTTAGGAAGTTCTTGTTGCTAATTGCCGGTAGCTACATCTTTGAGTTAAAGAGGTTTGGCCGGATTTGGGTGCATTTGTGAGACGAAGAATTTCACCCCAAGGGAATTCTCTGGCAGTCCAGGGGTTAGGACTCTGCACTTTCACTGCCGAGGACACGAGTTCGATCCCTGGTCGGGGAGCTAAGATCCTGAGGCTTGCGTCAAAAATTTAATAAAACAAAACAAAACAAAAAAACCTTTAAAAAAAAAAAGAAAAAAAAGCATCCCATCCCAGCAAGATGGAGCCACACGTGAAGCCAGCTGGGCTGGGGACCAGGTCACTGTAACACTGAACACTGACGCCCCAGATCCTTGGTCTGACTCTTCTCTTTCCTCCCACTTCTAAAAAATTCATAGACTTTTTAAAGAACAGTTTTGGGTTTACAGAAGAATTAAGCAGCTGGTACAGAGAGTTCCTGTATATTCCCTATGCCACCCACACAACATCTCTGTAATTAACATCCTACATTAATGTGGTACATTTGTTACAATTAATGAACCAGTATTGACACTTTTTTTTTTTTTTGGAAGGTGCTGTGCATCAGGCAGGATCTTAGTTCCCCAACCAGGGATCGAACACATGCCCCCTGCAGTAGAAGCTTGGAGTCCTAACCACTGGACCGCCAGGGAAGTCCCCTCGACACCTTATTATTAACTAAAGTATATAGTTTGTTCAGATTTCTTTTTTTTTTTAACCTAATGTCCTTTTTCTGCTCCAGAATCCCACCCTGGATACCACATTTCATTTACCAGTCTTGTCTTGATTGTGACAGTTTCTTCGACTTTTTTTGTTTTTGACAACTTTGACAATTTTGAGCAGTGCCAGTCAGGTATATTGTAGGATGCCTCGTGTTGGAATTTGTTTGATGTTTTTCTCATGATTAGACTGCGGTGATGGGTTTGGGGAGGAAGAGCACAAAGATAAAGAGGCATTTTCATCCCATCATAACAAGGGTACATGTATCAACACGATTCATAACTGTTGCCGTTAACTTTGATTGCCTGGCTGGAAAGTAGTGATTGTCAGCTCTCTCCACTGTGAAGCTTCTCTTTCCCCCGCCCTTTTCATACTGTGCTCTTTGGAAGGAAGTCATTATGTGCAGCCCACACTTAAGGAGTGGAGAGTTATGCTCTACTTCCCTGGGGGAAGAGTATTTACATAATTTATTTAAAATTCTTGTGCATGGAAGATTTGTCTGTTCGCCTCCATTTAATCATTTATTCATATCAGTGTGGAATCATGGGTATTTACTTTTAACTTTGGGTTATGGTCCAATATTACTTTATTTTGTTGCTAAAATTGTTCCAGCTTTGACCCTTGGAAGTTCTTTCAGTTGGCTTCTTTGTCATTTTGACACGCCCCTATCCTTGTGGCCTTTTTGTTTGTTTGTTTTTGAGCACTTCCTTCTTTCTGGCACTGCAAGACCCTCCAGGCTCCTCTTGTGTATTTCCTGCCCCAGTCCTAGCATCAGCCATTTTTCCAAGGAGCTCTGGTTCCTTTTATTGGAGAATGGTGTTAGAAACCAAGATCTGGGTGCTAAGTGTGCTTGCTGCTGATGGGGTGTCATTTTGTCTTAGCACCTCTCAGCTGACAGAGGGAAAAAAAAATGTGTGTGTATACTAAGCCGCACGTGTGTGTGCGCGCGCACGTGCGCGTGTGTGTATATATATATGCGTAAACTTCTGTATCTATACATGAGTTTAACTCGTTTTTAACATTACTGATATCTCCAACTCTGATCCATTACCATATGGACCATTCTAGACTCCTCCTCTTGTTTATCTGTAAACCCCCAGTTCAACAGTGAGAAACTTGGATTTTACCTTCTGACATCCATTTACTTAATTGTTCAATTCCATTGTACGTGTATAGTAGTATCAGAATTGTTAACTAATAGGCCCCGTGGGAAACAACTTTATCAAGGAGAATAAGTGCTTAGGTGTAGTTTCTTTTGCCTTTAGTCTGACAAATTCCACTCATTTCCAAAGTTACTTAGGTCAGCACTTCTCCCCACTCCCTTCAGTGAGGTTGTTTCATACATTTGTAATACAGTTAGATTCTCTTGTCACAGTCTGGCTTCTTTCCTGAAATCCCTGACCTCCTAATTTCTTTCTTAATCTGCATACATCAGGGTTCACTGTTTGTGTCGTACGTTCTATGGGTTTTGACAAATGCATGCCATATCCACCATTATAGCATCATACAGAATACTTTCACCACCCTGAAATGCCCTATGCTCCACCTATTTATTTCTCCCCTTTTCCCCCCAGACCATTGACAACCACTGATCTGTTTGCTTTCTCTACAGTTTTACCTTTTCCTCCTTCCATTTAAAAAATTCTTTACATGGGAATTCCCTGGCGGTCCAGTGGTTAGGACTCTGCACTTTCACTGCCGAGGGCCCGGGTTCAATCCTTGGTCGGGGAACTAAGCCACACAGCGTGACCAAAACAAACAAACAAACAACCTCCCTCTTTACGTTTGACTCTCTGAAGTAAGTTTCCACTGAGAATGACCAGCCATTCAGAGCTTATGGTCATTATTCTGCTGCTCTAGGAGGTTCAGGAAGGTGGACCTCTCTTTGGAATAAAGGAGAGGATAATTATGATAGTGTGTTGGAGGGGAGGGGAAGGATAAATTAGGAGTTTGGGATTAACAGATACACACCACTATATATAAAATAGATAAACAAGGACCTACTGTATAGCCCAGGGAACTCCACTCAATATTTTGTAATAACTTATAAGGAAAAAGAACCTGAAAAAGAATAGATAGATAGATATAGATGTATGACTGAATCACTGTGCTGTACACCTGAAACATTGTAAATCAACTATACTTTAATTAAAAAAAAAAGAAACCACCAAAAAAAAAAAAAGAAAGTGTGTTTGTTCAGACTTTCTGCACAGCCTGCTTTGGGGGGCAGTGCCGCCCTGCCTGTGTCTACAGCCTTGTTTTCTCCAGCCCAGGATAGGAATCCCCATTGGAGACACATTCTGGAAGCCATTCCTCCTTCTTTGTGGATTGCCTCCCACGAACACTTGTTTATTCCCCTCTCTTAGAAATTTTGAATTGCAGAGATGGGCAATCAAGGTGGGTTCTTGCTGGAACTCTACAAGGTGCCCCCGCAGGAGCTGGAACAGTTATGTTCATCTCTGGAGAAACAGAGATTAGAATCAGAGAGAGAGGGGACACTTCCTCTCTGTTGTCTGGATTTCCAGTCTTTGCTTCCAGGGCCTTCCTAAGGCCTGGCCACCTCCCTTGGCTTCTATGAGATGCCTTGAACCCCCTTAGTAAGTCACCCCTGGGTTTGCTGAAGCAAGTTCAAATTAGTTTCTGTTATTTGCAGTGAAGGAGCCCTACTGAAGTGATCTGTGTTTCAGTTTGGTCTTTTCCTCTGCCAGGTGCCATTCTGAATGTGTTTGATGTGTCAGACTTACATTGATACTAAACTGTTATAAAAGCCCTAGTGGAAATCTGTGTAGAGGCAAAGGAGGGGGTGGTTGAAGCTCTCTGGGGGCAGCAGGACAGAGCTCAGGACAGAGGTGGGTCTGTCAGGTGGGCAGGGCAGGGCATTCCACGTAGAAGGTGCAGTCTGAGCAGAGGCCTGGAGTTAGGGAGTGGAGTCATCTCAGGAGTTGCGATAGATTTATCGAAATCTAAATATTACAATAAAAGAGATAGCCTTAGCAACATATATTTAGTCCGTGTATTTCTTAATGGGAGTTGAGGCTTACAATAAAAACATGTATTAAACAAGCACAGTAAGTCAGAAAGACAAATACCATATGATGTCACTTATATGTGAAATCTAAAATATGACACAGGGGGAACTTCTCTGACAGTCCAGTGGTAAAGAATCCGCCTTCCAATGCAGGGGACGCGGGTTTGATCCCTGGTCAGGGAACTAAGATCTCACATGCCACGGGGCAGCGAAGCCTGTGTGCCACAACTACCGAGCTTGAGCGCCTCAACTAGAGAGCCCGCGTGCCACAAACTACAGAGCCCACGTGCTCTGGAGCCTGCGCGCCACAACTAGAGAAGAGAAAACCTGCACAACTACAGAGAAACCCGCATGCCGCAACGGAGAGACTGTGTGCTGCAACGAAAGATCCCATGTGCCTCAATGAAGATCCCGCGTGCTGCAACTAAGACCCAATGCAGCCAAAAAAAAAAAAGATAAATAATAAATAAATAAAACTTAAAAAATAAATAAATAAAAAAATATGACACAGGGACTTCCCTGGTGGTCCAGTGGTTAACAGTCTGCTTTCCAATGTAGGGAATGCAGGTTCGATCCCTGGTGGGGGAACTAAGAGAGCCTGCAGGCTCTGGAGCCCATGTGCCACAACTAGAGAGCCTGTGCGCTGCAACTACTGAGCCCACACACTCTGGAGCCCATGCGCCACAACTAGAAAAGCCTGCGTGCTGCAATGAAGAGCCCGTGCACCTCAACGAAGACCCAGCGCAGCCAAAAATTAAATAAATAAAAATAAAAACAAACAAACAAAATATGACACAAATGAATCTATCTATGAAACAAACAGACTCACAGACATAGAGAACAGATTTGTAGTTGCCAAGAGGGAGGGGGTTGGGAGAGGGTTGGATTGGAAGTTTGGGATTAGAAGATGCCAACTAGTATATATAGGGTGGATAAACAACAAGGTCCTACTGTATAGCATAGGGAACTATATTCGATATCCTGTGATAAACCATAATAGAAAAGATTTTGAAAAAGAATTTAAAAATATTTATTAAACAGAAAAGTTAAAATTAAGATGGAAACGGAGAGATAGATGTCCATTTTTAGGGAAGGGCCAGGTGGCTGAATCAACCCAATTGGGTTCTTCAGCAGGAACCCGAAAACCCACTGATCTTGGTTTGGCTAATTGGAAAGAGGAAGGGAGATTAACAGGTGCCTGAGAAGTAATTAATCACAGATTTGTAAAGCTTTTATGTTGGGGCAGTGGGGGGAGGGAAGGTGATTGTGCAAGTGTCCACTTCAGTCTTCTAAGAGTATTGAGTGGAACAAACATTTACATTTCTATTGTGCTGATTAACATGATCCGTGGTGAGTGGTGGACTCTGGGAAATGATCATTTTAGGGGATGGTGGTAAAAAAATTGACTGTGAGTCAATTTAGAGGGAGGTTGGTTTCCTTTTTTTTTTTTTTTAATTAATTTATTTATTTTTGGCTGTGTTGGGTCTTCGTTGCTGTGCGCGGGCTTTCTCTAGTTGCGGCGAGCGGGAGCTACTCTTCGTTGTGGTGCCCGGGCTTCTCATTGCGGTGGCTTCTCTTGTTGCGGAGCACGGGCTCTAGGTGCACGGGCTTCAGTAGTTGTGGCTCGTGGGCTCTAGAGCGCAGGCTCAGTGGTTGTGGCGCATGGGCTCAGTTGCTCCGCGGCACATGGGATCCTCCCCGATCAGGGCTCGAACCCGTGTCTCGTGCATCGGCAGGCGGATTCTCAACCACTGTGCCACCAGGGAAGCCCCGGGAGGTTGGTTTCTCAAGAAAGTGTAGGATATCTCACTTATGCTCTGCTCACAAAAACAGAGGCATAATGTCTGTAGGAGACCTCTTGTCACACTTGACCCCTCTGATTTTAGAGGCAGGGGGCTGGCCACTCACTCTAAAACCTGCCAGATGCATCCAACCAGGAAGAAAAACCAAGAAGGAACATTTTATGGTTACTCTAAAATTGAGGAAATATGTTTTTGCATGTTGACTAACTTTGAAACGTTCTAGAATGTAGGCCCTCTGAGTAGAACTGAGTATCTATCAATGTGTGTTTTAGACTTTTTGATAGAATTTGAGCCATGGCATTGAGAGTAAATAAATACTGTGCATTAATTATTGACTTACTAGAGACAGTGCTGGATCCATGGTAAGGAGATTTTTTTCCAGCTTAATGAGATGTAACTGACAGACATGTAATGTTGTATAAGTTTCAGGTGTAAGATGTGATGATTTGATGCACTTATACATTGCAAAATAATTGCCACAATAAGGTTAGTCAACACATCGATCACTTCACATAATTACTGTGTGTGTGTGTGTTTGTGTGTGAACAGTTAAGATTTGCTCTCAGCAACTTTCAAGTATGTGATACAGTATTGTTAACTATAGTCGCCATGCTGTACATTAGATCCTCAGAACTTATTCATCTTATAACTGGAAGTTTGTACTTGAGGTATGAACTTATACTTGTGGGATTTGACCAGCATTCCACATTCTTCCACACCCTAGCCCTTGGCGACCACCAATCTACTCTCTGTTTCTATGAGTTTGGCTTTTTTAGTTTCCATGTATAAATGTGATCATGTAGATTTGTCTTTGTCTGACTTACTTCACTTAGCATAATGCCCTCAAGGTCCCTCTGTGCTGAGGGGATGCTGTGAGGTCGGTCACCAGAGAATTTGAGGACAGGAGTTGGGAGGGGAGAGGGTGTGGTTGGAATAACTGCAGAGCAGGGCAAGTCTTATTCATGATAATTTTTACCCTGTTCTCATTCAACAACAATTTATTAAATGCTGTGTTCAAAACACTGTGTTGGGTGCAGGTGCGCATACAGTAGAAAACACAACAGACACTTCCCTGAATACAGGAAGCGTAGATTCTAGTGCAGTGCTGTCCAATAGAATCTTCTGCAATGATGGAAATGACCCATAGGTATGCTGTTCAGTACGGTAGCCCGTAACCATGCTGTGGGTATTGAGGAGCTTTAAATTTTACTTAATTTTAATCAATTTGAGTGTAAATAGCCACATGTGAGTAGTGGCCACTTAGATAGCATAATGGGTCAAGTAGATTCTAGTAATCTTCCTATTTCAACTGCTTCATTCTAGGAAACTAGAAAAATTTAGTTTTTTGTCTTTTCTTTTGTTGATGTGGTGTATCACATTGATTTGCGTACGTTCAACCATCCTTCTGAACTTGGGACGAATCCAACTTGGTCGTGGTATATGGTCTTTTTTTATGTGTTGTTGGATTTGGTTTGCTAATATTTTGTTGAGAATTTTTGCATCTATATTCATCAAAGATATTGGCCTGTAATTTTCTTTTTTGGTGGTGTCTTTGTCTGGTTTTGGTATAGAAAAATTTGATACTAAGGACTAGAGTCCCAGGCTCAAATAATCCCACATATGGGGAAATGAGAATCCCATCTTGGATATATTTTTGCTATGAAATTTCCCAGAGCAAGTTCCATGGAACACTAGTCCCATGAGATATATTGCCCCCCACCAAAAAAAAAAAAACTTACTATGGTTTGTAAGTTTGGAAAACACTGCCTGCTGGATATCCTTGTAGGGCTGCACAACAAACACAAGCATATTTATAGACTCTGGTAAGTCATACAGTAGAGAAACTGATGCTTGGTTCAGTTTCGCTTTAGCTGAGTTTTTCAAACTTAGCTGATGATAGCACCTTTTTATTCACTGACACCTAACAACACATAGAACACTTTGGGAACCGAGCTTGGTTTAGGACTGGCTTAAAAACAAAAGGAAGAAATGGCTGTAGTTTTGTCATAGACTGAATGTGTCCCCTTTCCTCCCTCCCCCAATTCATATGTTGAAGCCTAATCCCAATGTGATGGTATTAAAAGGTGGAGCCTTTGATAGGGTAATTAGGTCATGAGGGTAGAGCCCTCCTGAATGGGATTAGTGCTCTTGTATAGAGACCTCAGACAGCTCCCTTGCCCCTTCTACCTTGGCAGGACTCAGCAAAAAGCTGTCTGTGAACCAGGATGTGGGCTCTCACCAGACACTGAATCTGCTGCACCTTGACTTTGGACTCCCAGCCTCCAGAACTGTGAGAGAGAAATGTCTGTTGTTTATAAGCCAGCCAGTCTGTGGTATTCTGTTATAGAAGCCTGAACGGAATAAGAGAAGTCTCTGCTTCATTCTTAATTTTCCAAGTATATGAGAATCTTTCCATTCCCCTAGATTTTGGTGGGTGGAAATGTGACAGGGTCTGGGGCATAGAACTGCATGGTACACATTTGGGTGCTGAATGATTGCTTCTGTCTAGAACAACTAAACTCTTCAAAGTTTTATGTATATAAATGTTGTCTAGTCAGTTTTCTAAGTTTTCTAAGCTAGGTTGTGGTCTAAGATAGCCTGAATTTATACATGCACAGAGAGATTGAACTGTTTGATTTTGCTTTTCTATTTATTTGTTTTTATAAAATTTGTACTCATGCGGCCATTTCCACCTTCTGACTTGGTTTACAAAGGCCTGTATGGACTCCATGGCTGTTGTTTAAGTCCCCTGATCTACTTGGTTGTAAATTAGAAGCACATAGTCTAGGATATATTAACCCATATGGTATTAACAAAATTCTGGTTGGATTGAAGTGTACATCAGTTGTCACTCACTATTTTTTTTAAAAATTAATTAATTAATTTAATTTTAGCTGTGTTGGGTCTTTGTTTCTGTGCGAGGGCTTTCTCTAGTTGCGGCGAGCGGGGGCCACTCTTCATCGCGGTGCGCGGGCCTCTCACTATCGCGGCCTCTCTTGTTGCGGAGCACAGGCTCCAGACGCGCAGGCTCAGTAGCTGTGGCTCACGGGCCCAGTTGCTCCGCGGCATGTGGGATCTTCCCAGACCAGGGCTCGAACCCGTGTCCCCTGCATTGGCAGGCAGATTCTCAACCACTGTGCCACCAGGGAAGCCCGTCACTCACTATTTTTAAATTTTATTTAATTTACTTAAAAATTTTTTTAAAATTGGGATATAGTTGTTTTACAGTGTTGTGTTAGTTTCTACTGTACAGCAAAGTGGAGTTCCCTGTGCTCTACAGCAGGTTCTCATTAGTTAAGTATTTTATACATATTAGTTAATGTATATACGTCAATCCCAGTCTCCCAATTCATCCCACCCCCCCTTTCCCCCCTTGGTGTCCATACGTTTGTTCTCTATGTCTGTGTCTCTATTTCTGCCTTGCAAACAGGTTCATCTGTACCATTTTTCTAGATTCCACATGTATGCGTTAGTATACGATATTTGTTTTTCTCTTTGACTTACTTCACTCTGTATGACAATCTCTAGGTCCATCCACGTCTCTACAAATGACCCAGTTTCATTCCTTTTTACAGCTGAGTAATATTCCGTTGTTTATATGTACCACATCTTTATCCATTTGTCTGTCAATGGACACTTAGGTTGCTTCTATGCCTTGGCTGTTGTGAATAGTGCTACAAATGAACGTTGGGGTGCGTGTATCTTTAGAATTAGAGTTTCCTCTGGATATGTGCCCAGGAGTGGGATGGCTGGATCATATGGTAACTCTATTTTTAGTTTTTTAAAGAACCTCAATAGTGTTCTCCATAGTGGCTGCACCAATTTACATTTGTCTGTGGGTACTTTTGTGCTCCATTAGCAGAGTTGAGTAGTTAAGGCAGAGACTCTGTGGCCCACTGAGCTTAAAATATTTACTTTTGGGACCTTTCCAGAAAAAGTTTGCAACTCCTGTTCTAGGGCCTCTGCCATTGGCCCTGAGTGTCAGCTGTGAGTGTCCTTACAGATCTGAAGGCTGAAGCAGGCGGGGCATTAGCCGAGTTCCCTGTGGGTGTTGCATTTAATATGAACCCTGCTTTGGTGTCCTGAAAGGCTGTACCATTGTGATGCAAAGAATCAAAGTAATAGCCCAAGTGTGGCAGACCTTGAAATAATCTTTGATTAAGGAGAACATTTTATTCTGGTCTGTGTTTGAAATAAGGGCCTGCTGGCTTACAGAATGGTTGGAATAAAGGAAATAGGGGCCCTTTAATTTATGAAGTGTGGATTAAATTGAAGTGGAAGGTAAAAGAAGCATGCTATAAATATTGGTAAGGCTTAGGAGACTTAGGGATGCAGTTGAAGGAAGGGACATTTTGCAGTGGAAGACCGAGCGGTATTTCAAAAGTACTGATCCAGCTCACATTCTGTTTGCCAAGAACAGTGGAGTGGGGAGTGTCTCTGGAGACCTGGCCTCTGAATTCTGCAATTGCCTTGTCCCTTCCTGGAGCACGTGTCCCTGTATTGAAAGAGCAGGGAGTTACGATGCTATTGGTTTTCCTCACCTCTCCAGGGCAGCGGCCCCTTGGTTTTCTTGGACTTTGCTTTTCAGTGCCTCCAAATTCTCAGATTTTTTTTTTTTTTAAAGGATGTTAGGTGGTCGGTTTCGAAGCTGCTACTCAGAGTGGCAGCCATTCAGGGAGATGGATGTGAGGTTCACAGATGGCAGAGTTGCCCAACATGTGGAGAATGGCCCAGGAAGAAGAGCTGACGTGGACACTGAGGGTCTGTGGAATCACAGTGCCCGTTTGACCAGAAATTGCTGGGTACCACAGTGGCGCTGCTGAGTCAGTGAGTCACTGTAGGAATGTCATTTGCATTTTTTCGCTAATGAAATAATTTGCTGAGAGGAGATGATTTAGTGAGCAGTCCCCCTCCCCTCTCCTTTTTTATTTTTAACTCTGAGCTGCACCAGCCATAGCTTCCATTAGCCACAAGAGTCATCGAGTTAATGGAATCTTTTATTTTCCATTATCTTGTTCTCTTTCCCAGGACTAATCTCCAGGTGCCTCAGAAACAGCCTCAGAAAACAATGCACAAGACCGGAAAGCAAATCAGGAGGGTGTTCTGGGTGAACGCCGACATATTTCCCTTGGTAGAGAACACTGGTTAGAAACTAGAGGTCTTGGTGATAAGAGGATGTATGCCTTTAGTATAAAGGAGAGTGACTGTAGAAACAAAGCTTTGAGAGACCACCAGAGGCCAGGCCCTGCCGCCTGAGGAGGCCACATGAGCCCTCAGGTTGCTTTCTTCATCAACCTCTAGGGAGGGTTCCCGTAGCTCGGTCTATAAAAACGAAAATTAACATTATTAAGAATCCTGATGCTATTGTTGGAGGATGGAAGGAATGAAAAATGCCCTCTGAACTGGGAAGGTATCTTGAGATGGAAAAATGAGGCAGGCACCTCCATGTAATCAATGGACCAGTTTATTAGAGGGTAACTTACAGGAGTGGAATCGGGCAGACAGTGACCCAGAAGTGTTCGCAGCTGCACTCCACACCTCCGAGGGGACGTTGGGACAGTTTTATAGTTAACCTAGGGTATGGGGGTGGGTGCTCGGAAACAGGATGTACCTTCCTAAGTCAAGTTTTATGAATGGGTAACTGGTTTCGTGGGTGCCGGGAATGTCAGCGAAGGTCTTCATCATTGTTTGGGGACTAACAGAGCGTGGAGGCCACCTGGTCCTAATGATTATTAAACACTGTCTATTAACTATTACCTACAAAGGCTCTGACAACAGAGTGGCGATTTACCGCGCAGTACAGTCCTGGGTAGGGTCAGCCGGAGAACAGGAGGAGCCACACGGGCCAAGATGGCGTCAGTTGTGCCAACAGCCATACAGCTGTGTGGTAAGGTTTTATTCTTTCAAGAGACCTCGTTCTAAGCTAAGTGCGACTTCTCTCCAGTGAGCTACAGTCAGTGTTATTGGGTGGCTGTTGACCAGGCCCCTCTCTCTGATGGATGCTGTTGGAGAAGTGATTTCAAGGTTTCTTGTTGGTTACAGATCACGAGTTAAGGGAGAGCCAAGCTGCGTGCAGTGCCTGAGGGGGGAGCTGCCCATCTTCTCTTCCACCTCTTTGCCCCAAAGTGCCCCCATCACCTATCGGAGATCAATATCCTCCAGTACTTAAAACACATCCTAGCCTATGGGAATGGACTGTTCGATCAGGGAATTGATGGCCACAATCCAGAGAATCACACAGGCTGTGTGGAGGCAAGCAAACATCTTAAAATAATAGAAACCAAAGTCAATGCCGGTCCCTTCCTTAACCTCATCCTCACCCATGAACCACAGTCAATACAACTAGGCCATTTACAGTGGAAACGCCCTGCGCCCACGCCCAAGGCTGGCCATCCTGCCTCTGAGTCAGCTGATAGAGGAACAAGTTATCAGGCTGCAGGTGGAGGAGAACGGGGTGACTGTTTTAGCTGTGCTGGAAAATTCTGTGTTACTTATCTGTACACGTTACATGTTATCTGCTGGCGTAAATCTCTGCCTGGACTGTTGCAGTTAGCTCTTAACAGACCTCCCCGCTTCTCCAGCCACCCACTTGAGCATCATTCTGGAGTGATCCTCTAGCGTCAGAAGCCTCCAGAAGCCTCCCCTCGTATCTGGAGTAAAATCAGAGGCCCTTACCGCAGTCTGCAAGGCCCTGCGTGATCTGGCTCCTGGCTGTCTCGCAAGTCAGCTCCCATCACTTGCCCCCTCACTCGTCTGCCCCTGTTACACTGGGCTTTCTCCTGCTCTTTTCCGCTTGCCCAGCCTGCTCCCACCTCTGAAATTGTACTTATTGCCTGGAACACAGTATTTCCTTCAGCTGGCACACCTCACCTTCTTCCTTCTGGTCTCGGCTCAAATCCTCCACGTATAGACAGGCCTTCCCTGACCTGGTGACGTTAGAATGCTCCAAATGGCAGCCTTTTTTCACTTTCTGACACTGTATTGTTTTATTTTTTTCTAAAGTGCTCACGGATACTTAACATATTTGCTTATATGTCTGTAATTTCTGTCCTCCCACTAGAGCTCCATGAGGCAGGAATTATCTGTTTTGTTTACTGCTCTTTCCCCAGCATCTAGAAGAACGCCTGGTAGTGAATGTAAACCTAAGTTTAGGAAACCTTATCATTTAATGAAATAAACCATGGATCAGAAGTTCAAATAGCCGGTCCTTTTACAAACTAGCTGAGAGATAACAGGAAAGTCACTTAAATTTACCAGCCTTAGGTTTCATTTGCATAAAATGGAGTGAAGAATACCTCTGCATTTTATAAGATGATGAAATAAGGACTCAGATGAGTGTTGGGTGTGCTGGGTGCTGGTTGGGTTCGGGGCCACAGGACCCTTGCACTGCAGATGCTCGGGAACCATTGGCTCCATGTTGCTTTTACTCCTAGTCACAGACCCTTGAGTGGGTACCTGGCATTGCATCTGGGGTGTGACCTATGACCTAAGGGAGACCTTTAAATAAATTATGACATCGGTAATTCAGAGGCGGGCTGTGTAGTTTCCCTGATTCTCCAGAGGGCTGGGGAAATGTTCAGCTTCCCAGAGCCATCAAAGTTCTCTCGACGTAAAATCTTCTACAGAAGTGGGTTTGGCAGGCACGCTGTCTTCAATGACCTGAGTGACAGTTCTTCAAAATCAAGTTTAACTTCAGGGAGTTCTCTGTTAGCCATGGATGACCTAACACCATCATTGTCACCATCAGGTGCAGCCTGTCTTATCCCTGAAAGTCGAATCCAATCTGCTCTTGGTCAGCTGCGTGGAGCCAACCTGGTTCTCTTTTCTTCCCGTTCAGAGAGGAGTGGCCAGTTGGGGAGGGGACTGGGGACTCAGGGTGGTCCCCAGATGGATGAACTAGGTCCTGAATGGTTGGGGATTGATTATTCTGCTGACTGGCTGGTCTTTAATCAGGGATAAGTACACTGGGTAAGATGCAGAGTCACTGACTTGAGATTTCACAAAAGCAAAGTTTCCCATCCTGGTGTGGAGTCTCAGGCGTATTCATAGAGTACTAAAAACGTTCTTGGTGATGGAGAATAGTTTTGGCTTTAGAGAGCTTTCTATTCTGATTGTGATGGTGGTGATAATAGGTAAATGAGGCCAATAAATGATAATGAAGGGACACGTTTTTGTTTACTGACCTTCACCTTGGTCCATCAGGGAACTTGTATTTGCCTCCTTCATATGCGAGGTACTGTGCCCAGCCCAGAGGGATTCTTAATCAAGTAACATGGCCCCAAAGGAGTTTCCAGCTTAGGTGGCAGAGATAGTCGTGTAACTGATGATGGTGGTGATGATGATAATAATAACAGTAATAATGATAATAGGAAGCCAAGCGATTTCCCACTTTTTCAGCTCCAACAGTCGGCTGCGGGAGGGTTGATGAAAGAGAGATGAATTCTGGCTGGGAGTGGTAGGAGCAGGCAGGTCATATATATTTTATGAAAAACAATTTAAGAGATGGTTGGGGGAGGGTGTGAGAAACTTGAAGAATCAACTGAAAGGAGATTAGCTTTTTGTGAAGTGGACTGTTTTGTTTGCTCTTGCTCTGCAAACTGAAGTGGCAAGTAACTGACCAGGCAAACGAAATAGTTGTCATGCTGCCCGTCCTTGATATTTACGTCTTTGAGTTCACTGTCTGTAGCGCGTCCTTGAAATACCACACAGCTTAGTGGGGAGCCCCCAAACTCATGTTGCCTCCACGGGAGAGGAGATTAATAAGGTCGAACAGTGGCCACCAGTGCTCAAAATTCAGGCTGGACCTTCCCTGTTTGTGGAGAACACACATCACTTCATTCCTCTCTTTCTCCTGTTTCCCCCTCTTTGAGGGATGGGAAGAGTCAGAACGGCGAATCAGGTGACAGTTTCTTGGCAAGAAATGCTCAACTGTCTTGCAAAGAAGGGTTAGATGTTTGTTCTAGAGATGGTGTAGTGGACATTTCAAATCAGATTTGGAAAATACCGTTGATGTTTGGGATTCAGTTGATACTTACTAATCTTCATCCTCCTAAATCTCATTATTGAGATGAGCAGCCATTAGGCCCTTGGACGTGGTGCTCTTTGTGGAATGCCACTCGCTCTGACGTGTTGACAGGTTTGCTGTCGTCATGTGACTTGGGGAGTAGAGAGTCACAACTGGTGTGTATCCAGTACAAGATCACAGACACATGCCCCTGAAAAAATAAGACCAGGATTCCTTTCTGCATATTGTTTCTTTATTGGTAGAATAGAAATAATATCTATGTCACAGAGCTGTTAGCTCAGCAACTAGAATATAGTAAATTAAATTCCATAACCTGCTGTTCCTAACCACAAAAATAATAAAATGAAAGCTCTTTCCTTAATTGTAAAATGAAAAAAAAAAAAAATAAGACGAGGATTTTTTTAAGGGTAATTGCTAAGTATCTCCTCAGTATGTTAGTTGAGAAATAATTGCGTATATATATTGTTTATATATGTGGAATATGTGGAATATATATATTGCTAGCAGTGTGCCAGACACTGTTCTAAGCATTTTACAAATAATAACTTATTTAATTCTCAGAAAAGTCCTTTGAGGTAGATACTTTTCTTACCTGATTTCTTTGTTGTGTGTTCATTTGTTTCGTGGCCACTAGAGACATGTTGGTAGTTGCGTCTAGAAAAATTCTTTCGAGAAAAACCTCAAAACTGGGAATTCTGTCCACTCGCTGACACCTCCTCTTCCCCAGAAAATTGGGGAGGTTCCATGTTTCCTTGAGCTCAGTGGCAAAACACCAGCGGCTTCCCCAGGCCAGATCTTGACAAGGTCAGACCAGGTTGGAAATGATTTTGACTCAGGCTCCCTGAGAGAGTCTGTGGCGAGTGGGCATGTGTGGACACTTGGGCCTCTGTGTCCCCGCTCAGGATTCTGTGTCCGCAGAGAGCGTGCTGTGTCCACAACTCCCAGGAGGACCGGCGACCTCAGGGTGGCTTTGTTTTGGCCTCGGTGTTGTGGTCACGGTGGATCGTGTTGCATGGAGGCCTCAGAGCATGTGTTGGAGGAACAGTTGAGACTTTAATCTTGTTTTGGGCAGCGTTTTTGGTATGTTGGACCCTTTCAGGTTAGTTTAATGACATGCCAGGTAGAGCTAGCCAGCATGCGGATTTCCCTTTGGGAATGTGTGTATTTTTCCAGGGCCCTTGGTGGCAGCCTGAGCTGAGCTGATCTGATCTGCCCATCTGTCATCTCGACTTATTCTTGCATTAGTGCCTGAGACTAGTTGCCAGGCCTGCCCTGTCCTTCCTCCCCAGCCCTGAGATCCATAGGCGGGGGAGCTACGACGCTCCTGCTGAGTGTTCGGTTTCCTGGAGGACCAGGGAGAGAGTGAGCGAGCCAGCTGCCCACGGCGGCCGCAAGAGGCGGGATGCTGATCTCTCTGGGGTGAAGCCCATCAGCCCTGGTGAGAATTCTTTGGACGGTCCTGTTTGGATTTTCCCCTTTCATCTCCTCTCCTCCCCGTCTCCTCGGTGTTAGCTGCCTGCAGAATCCCTAGAGGAGAAATTGCCACTGGGCAGCCGAGTTCACTGGTTTGAGCAGACATCCCACCTCTGACTTGCAGTCTGAATAGTCGACATTTCCTGACCGGTGCGTTCTCCAACACCACACCTCTGCTTAGAAGATGCTTGAAGGCTGAGGCGCCTTGTCCTGAGGGGGGAGATTTAGTATGCTCACAGCTTTCTGAGACAGGCAGGATGGTGCAGGGGTTAGGGGCAGATTGCCTGGGCTCACGTTGTCTCTACTGCCTATGGGCTGTGTGACTCTGGTAAAAGTGAACCCCTCTCTGTTTCTTCATGGTTAGAAAGGGGTACTAATGATACCTACCTCAGAGGGTTAGGCCAATCTGAACAAGTATTGTCTTTTCCACCTTCCCTCCTCTCCTCCGTAGAAGGACCATGAGATAAAGGCAGGGATTTTTTTGTTGTTGTTGTTAACCTTTAGATCCTTCTTGTTTATTTTTTATTTACTTATTTTTTAATTGAAGTAGAGTTGATTTACAATATTGTGTTAGTTGCAGGTGTACAGCACAGTGATTCAGTTATACATACATACATATATATATATATATATATATACACACATATATATATATTCTTTTTCATATTCTTTTCCCTTATAGGTTATTATAAAATACTGAGTCTAGTTCCCTGTGCTATATAGTATAGGTCCTTGTTGTTTATCTGTTTTATATCTAGTAGTGTATGTGTGTTAATCCCAAACTCCTAATTTATCTCTCTCCCCTTTCCCCTTTGGTAGCCATAAGTTTGTTTTCTATGTCTGTGGGTCTATTTCTGTTTTGTAAATAGATTCATTTGCATCTTTTATTTTTAGATTCCACCTATAAGCAATATCATATGATATTTGTCTTTGTCTGTCTGACTTACTTCACTTAGTATGATCATCTCTAGGTCCATCCATGTTGCTGCAAATGGCATTATTTCATTCTTTTCTTATGGCTGAGTAATATTCTATTGTACATACATGCTTTTTTGCATAAGCTTTGCAGGGTTGGTTTGGGGGTTCCACAGATTTCAGAGACCCATGCTCCTTCTAACTTTCTGCTTCATCATCCCTAGGGTGTGGCCATGTCCTCAAAGTCCAAAAGGAGTGTTGGAATTCCAGCCATCACATCTACCTTCCAAAAAAGCAGGTAGAGGAGGGGAAGGAATCTAATCCATCACTGTTCTTCATGAGCTAGAACTTAGTCAGATGACCACATCTAGCTGAAAGGAAGGTGGGGAAATGTATTCTGGCATCATGTATTGGCCCAGATAAAAACTGGAGTTCTCTTGATTTGAGAGAGACAATGGATATTTGGTAAGTGGGGTAGGTAGTCAGTCAGCTGTCCCCACTATACTTGGTTTCAGACCACAAGTTAATCCTAGCTAGAGCTGAGGTTGCAGCCCCTGGTTTCAACCCAGAGATCCATCTTTCCAGTGTTCCCAGTAAAAATGGAACATGAGTATTGGGAAACAGCTGGTGGACTCAGTACATGTTTGGAAGAAAAGAGAAGTTCTTTTCTCTTGGGCTTACACACCAACAGGAACTGATTTGCTTCACAATAAACTTAGGGTCATGGAAATCCATGAATCTTGAAATATACAAATAGATCATGTATGGTCACAAAGAAGACATGTTTCAGTTCCTATCTTACTGACATTTCGTTAGCATTTGACACAGATGATTACTCCTGCCTTTGTGAACGTTCTGTTTCTGGGGTTCTGGTTTTCCTCCTACCTCTCTGTCTTGTTCTGTCCACCTCTTTTCCTGTTTAATGTTGTAGTTCCTCACGTCTTGATCCTGGGCCCCCTCATCCCTGCCCCCCTTCTCCTCCCTGTATTCTCCTTCTGTGCAATCTCACCCATGGCTTTGGCTTCCATGGCTACTTATTTTTAGATGATTTCATCTTTATATCTCCAGCTCAGACCTTCTCTGGGTTCCAAATCCATTCATCCAATTGCTAGTCAACACCTTTTGGAAGTTTTAAAGGCGGGTGAAGTGCAACAGTCCCCAGACGGAATTCCCAGTTCATTATCAGGTCTTGTCAATTGTACCCCTGCAGTGATTCTGTCACCTCCACCCTGGTCTAGGCTATTGCCAGGATTGCTGAAGTTTTTTAAAAACACCTTTATTAAGGTATAATTTACACACCATAAAATAGACCCATTGTAAGTGTACAGTTCAGTAATTTTTAGTTAATTTATATAGTTGTGCAACTATCACCACAATCCAGTTTGAGAACATTCCTATCAGCAAAAATAATTCCCTCTAGCCAGTGTGTAGTTAATACTCTTCCCATCCTCAGCCCCAGACAGCCACTCATCTGCATTTTGTCTCTATAAATTTCCCTTCTCTGGATGCTTCATATAAATGAAATCATACATTATATAATCTTTTTTGCATCTGGTTTCTTCCATGTAGCATCATATTTCTGAGGTTCACCCATGTAGCATGTATCAGTACTGTGTTCTTTTTATTGCTAAATAGTATTCCATTGTATGGATGTAACACAATTTGTTTATCCATTCACCAGTTCATGGACATTTTGTCTTGAGAAATGAGACTCAGCACAGCTATAGTCATACGTTTATTTTTGTAAATATGTTATTGTCTGTTGGCACCATTTTTCCAAGCCCCCATCAGATCAGGGACCTTGTTGCCCCCCCCCCCACCCTGCGCAATATATTTTTAGCATTTAGCATATAGTGCCTAGCAAGGTTGGTACTCAGTTAAAAAAAATTTTTTTTTAAAGAAACGAGGGAATTCTTGGAAATAAAACTTAGTTTTGGAACCAAAGCTAAATTCTTTAAAAATAGCTGGGCTTTTGTAGATTCTCTTTTGTTTAACCGTAGAATGAGTAAATGTATCCACAATGCTTTATCCATATCACAGAACATGGTACAGCTGACCACACTGAGAACCTTGCCAAATAATATTGCCATGGCACCTCCAAAAAAGAGCAAACACTGGCTCGTGTTTTAAGTTCTGTCTTGTTGGCTTTGTAGTCAATTAACTAAAGTGCTGTTGCTGATACAATGCAATATGAGCATTGGATCCGACTCACTGTCTGCATTCAGAAATGCGATGTGGACTTTTGGAAGTTCTTGTTTTATAACCAGACAGACCTTGAGGCACAGCGATGGTGGAATGGCTCCAAAGAGAATGAGCCAGCTTTGTGCTTTTGCAGATGTGGGCATCGAGGCTCAGAGTGGATAAGTACCGTGGCCAAGGTCACAAAAGTGAGAATTCAGTGGCTCTCAAAGCGTGGTCCTACCTACAGCATCAGCATCATCTGGGAACTTGCTAGAGTTCTCTGGCTCTACCCAGATCTCCTGAATCTGGGGGTGGGGGGGCACAGGAACTTGTGTCTTAACAAGCTTCCAGGTGATTCCGATGCAGCAAATGTTTGAAAACCACAGGTCTAGTCAGGCCTCTTGCTGCCAGATCACACCTCTTTCCTATGTGCTGTGTAACCCAAAGGGAGAAATTAAGGACGCTCTGATCCAGGGAGAGTGGGGCTTAGGGCCTGACTCAGTTGGATATTTGGGGCAGAATAGCTGAGCCTAGGGGCCTGCTTCTGATCCTAACTGCTTCCCTGGTCTCCACAGGCCAGCTTCCCATCTCTCTTCAGTTTGGTGGGTACCAGGCCTGGGCTGCCCACTCGTCTTTGTCCCGGGGCTTTAGCCAGTATCAGAATCCTTTTCCCTGTGACTTGATGTATATGTTGAAGCTTTTAGTGATAGGCAGAGACTTGATTCAAGACTCGGCCCATCTCAAGGATTCCCAGGTAAGTTCCATGTGTTGTTGATGGCAAGAATGAAAATGAATTGTGAGCGTTAAGATGGGTCTCGATATTTTACAGTTTAGTTAAAGTTGTAGTTGAAGTTCTTACCTAATGTCCTTGGAAACCTAAGAGTTAATAGGAGTTCAGAAGGTGACGGGGCAATATTCTGAGAGCCTGTACTAACTTGTGTTAGAAAGCTCTCAGTTCTTGCTCCTGGTATTAGATCACTTGGTCTTTAAAAGCAGATGGAGTCTCATGATAGATCAAATCCAAGCGCAGGACATCAAATCTTGTGTTAAGAGTTCACTGTGACTTATGCTGGTCCTTTGTCAGGTGAAGGTGGTTCCCGAGGCAGCAGCCACTTGGGCTGGTGGCCCTTAATCTTCAGGTGCTTCACTTGGGCTGGTCCTGGGGCTGCTCTGCGCAGGTGGGCACCTACATGATGCTAGTTGATGATCCGATTATACAGGAACTCCAGGCCTGGTGAAGAAACTCCCAGAAGGAAGGCAAGGACAAAGTAACTTTTCTTTAAATCTTTCTCAAAAATAACTTTTTGTTATTTTTGTAACAAAAATAACTTTCGTAACTTTTCTTTAAATCTTTTCTTTAAATCTTTCTCAAAAATACTTCCAACGTAACAGAGCCAAGATACCTACTGCCTGAGCTGTGGTGATTTAGGAGCAGGGCTTTGGCTCTTTCAGACCAAGACAAAATGAGGTCAGCTCACACTTAAATAATATATTCTGCTTGATTGCATGGGCCCATAGTGCTGAGATGTTTGCTGAATGAATGCTTAGGGGTAAAAGCTTGAACGACCAGAAAAAAAACAGGGTGTGAGTAACACTCGAAGGTTTTATCCTGACTCGATTTTGCACTGGTTTTTCTACTTGGATGATCTAGGCAGACTTTGAAATTCATTTTCCTGATCTCAGCCACAAAGATTCTGATTCTCTAAGTATGGGCTGGGAGTCAGGAATCCACATTTTTAACAAGCTTCCAGGCTGATTCAGAAGCAGGAGGAAGTAACCCAAACTGTAAAAAAACATTCTTTTTAGAAGGCAAGACACTTCAGTATTCTTTTTTAAAACTCTGCTTTACTGGTTGTCTTTTAATTTTATTTATGGATTATTTTTAGCTGGAGACTTTTTTAAATTTAGAAATATGTGTCAATACTTTTCTTTATGGTTTTGCAATCTCTTGTTATGGTGCCCTCCCCACCCTAACTGTTTAAAAATATCCACCCATATTTTCTCCTAATACTAATATATAATATAATTATATGTGAATATATTATTAAAATGAATACTATTAGTTTAATTTTTTAAAGTCTTTAACATGTCAGATGTTATTTTGCTATGAGGTGCAAACATTGTGCCCTATAAAATTTCTACTTTTAGATGTTTGATGTTTTTTTAGACAACATTTTGGAAAATGTTCCATGCACATCTAAAAAGAAGTTATATTTTTCCTTGGAGTATGTAATTCTTTGTAACATTTAAAATAAAACTTGGGAATATATTGTTTTTATTTATTTATTTATTTATTTATTTATTTTTTATTTATTTATGGCTGTGTTGGGTCTTCGTTTCTGTGCGAGGGCTTTCCCTAGTTCCGGCAAGCGGGGGCCACTCTTCATCGCGGTGCGCAGGCCTCTCACTATCGCGGCCTCTCTTGTTGCGGAGCACAGGCTCCAGACGCGCAGGCTCAGTAATTGTGGCTCACGGGCCTAGTTGCTCCGCGGCATGTGGAATCTTCCCAGACCAGGGCTCGAACCCGTGTCCCCTGCATTGGCAGGCAGATTCTCAACCACTGCGCCACCAGGGAAGCCCGGGAATATATTGTTTTGAATCTATATATCCCCATTTGTTTTCTGCATATCTGTCCAACTCTGGGCAAAAGGAGAATTCTAAAAATCTCCCAACCTGATTGTGTTTAATTTTTTTTTTCTTATCTGTCTGTCCGTTTTGACCCTATGTTTTTGCATCTTTGTAGTGAAAACGGTATTTTAATAAACACAGGGTATCTTAACAGTTTTGAGCCGTAGCCTGTAAGGCTAGATTCCCTGGTTAAAGACTACCCCGTAATTTCCTCTCTGTAAGATCTTGAGCGTGTTTTTTTTTACCTTTCTGCGCTTGAAATTTTCATCTGTAGAAAGAGGTTATGGTCACATCTACTTCCTAGGACTGCTGGGAGGTGTAAATGAGATAATATGGCAGCACCCAATGCGTGACACATAGAAAGTGCTCTGAAAACATTAGCAATCATTTTTATCAGTGGTTCAGTTTATATATTTTTAAGACATCTGAAGACCAGCATAATGGTTCTGCTATAGACAGGCCATAGTACATGACATTTTTCTGATATATTTGAGGTTGAACTTGTATTGCATGCCTGGATATTTTTAATAATGGCTTGAGTTATGTGACAGAGTATATTTATCCCTGAGTTGGTGATGTGCCTTAGGGTCCTCTGACAGTTTAGTACTTTCTGGAGTGTGTTGGAGTCTCTCACTTAGTGCTTTTGGTGGGTGGTGGTGGCAGTTGTGGAAGTCTCTGATGACAGGTTGAATAGTAGGGAGCTGAGAGATGCAGGCAGGCCTCTCTGCATTTCTCTCGCCATCGCCCCAATTTCATGTGTTGAGAGGATGCCAGACTTTAACACTTGGCTGGGATCCAGGTTGCCTGCAGGTGCTGTGCCTTGGAACCTTGTTGTGAGGTTTTGATGCCTGGATCCATCGTCTATCCTCTCCAGGAAGTTTGGTTATCATGAGAGAAATTCTGGAAGATCTATCCTTCTTTCTCAAGCCAGAAACTCTAAGGGTTTTGAGTGTGAACCCTTCTGAGGTCAGGAGACCACAGTGACCAAGGTGTCCTAGGCCCACCTGGAGAGGCAGAGACACCCTCTCTTACATGAGACAGGCAGCTCCACGGAAGTAACTCTGGGGAGAACTTTGATACATTCATTTCTGAAGATGAGGGAGAGTGTTCAATCAATGATCGGCAGCTGATAGTCCTTTTGAAGACTTCAGGTAAACTTAGGTAAATACACCCACAATTTGAAATCCTCCTTCCCTTCACAAGTGAGTATGCTTTGCTTTGCTGATTTTCCTTGAGTTTTTATTTTCTATAAGCAATAGGTTGGAAGTTTTAGAAACGTGGTGATACTAGATCTCAGAAATGGTGCTATTTCGGGTGGTTGTGGGCAAGAGGGAATTGGAAGGCAGGTGAAACCTGGAAAAATGGGTGTGTAGTGCCTGCACCGGGCAAGGCCTCCCTGGTACTGTGGGGAGAGGAGGACGCCCAAGGCCAGGAGGACGCCCAAGGCCGGCAGGACCAAGCCGCTGCCATTTTGGTGTGTTGCTGGGATTCTGGAAGAGTTAGGCAGTCAGTCACCCAACCCAGAGAAGGGTCTTTAGCTGAAGAACAAAGGTCACTGTTGTCATGGTCAGGACAAGGCACAGGTGGCCTCCAGCAGGACCTTCTCAGAAGACAGAGGGCCTGGCATATGCAGATTTCTTCAGAAATTATGAATCTGTGAAAGAGTTTGAGGCGGTGAAGAAGGCTGGCATCTTTCAGAGTGCAAAGTGATTTTGGAATGTAAAGAATTTCTTTGGGTTGAGTTCCCTGGAAGTTTGTCACTGAGCTGTGTTCCTGAACTATGAAGTGTGAATATTTGGGCTAAAGAATAGCTTCTCTCTTTTTTTTAAACATCCTTATTGGAGTATAATTGCTTTACAATGGTGTGTTAGTTTCTGCTTTATAACAAAGTGAATCAGCTATACATATACATATATCCCCATATCTCCTCCCTCTTGCATCTCCCTCCCACCCTCCCTATCCCACCCCTCTAGGTGGTCACAAAGCATCGAGCTGATCTCCCTGTACCATGTGGCTGCTTCCCACTAGCTATCTATTTTACATTTGGTAGTGTATATATGTCCATGCCACTCTCTCACTTCTTCCCAGCTTACCCTTCCCCCTCCCTGTGTCCTCAAGTCCATTCTCTAGTAGGTCGGCATCTTTATTCCTGTCCTGCCCCTAGGTTCTTCAGCACCATTTTTTTTTTTTTTAGATTCCATATATATGTGTTAGCATACCGTATTTGTTTTTCTCTTTCTGACTTACTTCACTCTGTATGACAGTCTCTAGGTCCATCCACCTCACTACAAATAACTCAGTTTCGTTTCTTTTTATGGCTGAGTAATATTCCATTGTATATATATGCCACATCTTCTTTATCCATTCATCTGTCGATGGACACTTAGGTTGCTTCCATGTCCTGGCTATTGTAAACAGAGCTGCAGTGAACATTGTGGTACATGACTCTTTTTGAATTATGGTTTTCGCAGGGTATATGCCCAGTAGTGGGATTGCTGGGTCGTATGGTAGTTCTATTTTTAGTTTTTTAAGGAACCTCCATACTGTTCTCCATAGTGGCTGTACCAATTTACATTCCCACCAAGAATAGCTTCTCTTGATAAATAGTTAATAAATACTGTGGAGGCGGGGGGGAAAGAAGAAAGAAAATAGAGGGCCTGGGAAGGTGAGGCAGATCCCAACAGGAAAAACGCCTGCATGAGCTGGGGGCTTGGTCCGCTTTCGCGTGTGGAAGGGTGGTGGACGGGGCCTCGTGCCTGGCATGGAGTGAGCGGCGGAGCCCCACGGAGAATGGGAGGGGTCCTGACCCCCTCCTGGAAGTAGTACCGTGGGTATGAAAGGTGTCTGCTCAGGCATCATGGGCCTGGCCATCACCTCCCTTCTCAAGCCCTTTCCTCTTGCTTTAATTTTCACTTTTAAGTTTAGATGAAATGATTTAGCTTTTTGTCAGCAGCAGCCTGTCTGGCAAAGTTCCTGTTCGAAAGATTTTTTTTTTTCACTGCATTTTTTTCCACTTTGTAACCCTCTTGTAGTTTGCTTGTACCTTCTGCTTCTTGGCATTAATGAACTGGTTCCCCCATGTTCCTCCCCCCCATCCCCCCAATCCTTTCCCTTTATTTTTCTGCTCCTGACTGGATGCTAATGGCCATTGGTGTGCTCCACCTTCTCAAAGTAAATATGTCTGGTTTTCAACTTCTAGATCCTGAAGTTGAACCTTCATGAAACTATCTCAGGCAGGTGGGGGTGGGAATTAAAAGGCTACAGGTGTTGACAAATGACCCTCAGCGATGCAAGGCTTGGAGAGCAGTGATGGGTAAGGGCAGCTACTTTGTGTGTAGGCCTGCTCAAGTGAGCGTGAATGTGTATGCGCGTGTGAGTGCGTGTGCATGCAGGTGTGTCTGCGTCTGTGCACGTGCTCACGTGTTGTTTTCGAAGCAGTGGCCTGTCCTCAGCCCTTCTGAGGCAGGCCTGCCACTTGCCGCGGGTCCCAGCTTTGGGACGGGGCGAGGCTGCCACCCCGAAGCTGACCTGATCGGGACTGATGGCTCTTTTCATGGGTTGGTTTGATGTCTCCCCTCTTTCTCTCTTTTCTCTCTCAGCACCCTCTTTGGTCTGTTAACGTAGTCCATAAAATATGTTCCCTCCGTATACAGTTAAGTTCACCTGCACATTGGTCAAGTTGCAAACTAAAGCTCGAGATGTTAATTAGAAAAGAACCCATTAGGAATTAGGTTCGTCTTATTCATTTCTCCAGAGGGAAAAACCTTAAAGAATGTTTCAGGATTTTATCTGGCGTTTGCACCTCATTTAATGAAACCTCATCCAGAAATACGGTTAACTTTTCCATTTAGAATGAAAGCTATGAGTTTCAGATACAGCAGCAAGCTTCAAACAGCAGTGCCTGACAGAGCCCTGACCCTGCGGGAAACCAAATGTAATTTCTTACCTCCCAGGGGGTGTGACCCACAGGCAATGCCCTTCTTAGTGCCACCTGCATGTGACAGAATCTAAATCAACTTTCAAAGACCATCCTGAAAGAACACTTTATGTTTAGTCTGTTGTAATTTTTAATCACATATTCTCCTTTCACTCCCTTCCAAATAGGATCGAATTTTTAACTGTCTTTAGGAAAGGAGTAAATTATTGATGACCTTGCTTAGTGCACATGATTCAAACCTGTGCATTTGCATTAAAGCTATTTTAGGAAGCAGTGGAAATAAGTTTTTTTTCTGCCTGAGGCAGGGGGTTAGAATTAAGATGTCATTTTGAAATAGGTAATGTGAAAAATCATTAACGTGTTCCCGTATTCTGCATAATGTGACCTCAACTGGTTATTCCGTCATCCTTATTGAAAAAACCCCCCAGTATTCAGTTCATTTCTTGGTACCAGCTTCTTAACCACGTCCTTTGCGAATATATGGTTGGTCTGAGCAGGATGCGTTTGTGAAGCCGCTTCTGGGAGCGGGGAAGGCTGATGGGGGCCCGGTTGATGAGTGGGCAGAGCAGAAAGGGGAGAGGTGTTCAGCCCTTTCTCCATTCCAGCCAACGGCACAGGGTGGATCGGGGGCGGGCAGGGGAGTTGAGGGCAACTTGCTCTTGCCTTTTCCTTGAAGCCTGTTCAGGTTATGCGCTACCTTTCCTGCTTCCTGCTGTGTAAAGGAGGCATGTTTATGGAGGGGGGACACTGCTGCTCTGCCAGAGCGGTTTGGGGGGGTGCAGGGGCGGCTGGAGACACAGAATGCTGTAGTCGGAGCCGAGGTTCCTTCCCTACACTTGTACGGACTATTGCTCTTCATGCTGTGATTTGCCAGGAGCCGTGTCTGCACAGCTGCAGTCACCATGACATTAAGTATAGGTCACATGGAAAACATTTGCTCTTTTTTTAAATAGATCTTTATTGGAGTATAATTGCTTCACAATACTGTGTTAGTTTCTGTTGCACAACAAAGTGAATCAGCCAGATGCATACACGTGTCCCCATATCCCCTCCCTCTTGAGGCTCCCTCCCACCCTCCCTGTCCCACCCCTCTAGGTCATCGCAAAGCACCGAACTGATGTCCCTGTGCTATGCGGCTGCTTCCCACCAGCCAACTATTTTACATTCGGTAGTGTGCATATGTCGTTGCTACTCTCACTTCGCCCCAGCTTTGCCCTCCCACCCCATGTCCTCAAGTCTGTTTTCTACGTCTACCTCTTTATTTCTGCCCTACAACTAGGTTCATCAGTACCACTATTTTTTTTTTTTAGATTCCATATATATGTGTTAGCATACAGTATTTGTTTTTCTCTTTCTGACTTACTTCACTCTGTATGACAGACTCTAGGTCCATCCACCTCACTACATATAACTCAATTTCGTGAGAACATTTACTCTTTTTTTTTTTTAAACTTTTTTATTTATTTATCTATTTATTTTATTTTTGGCTGCGTTGGGTCCTACGTTGCTGTGCGCGGGCTTTCTCTAGTTGTGGCGAGTGGGGGCTACTCTTCTTTGTGGTGCGCGGGCTTCTCATTGCGGTGGCTTCTCTTGTTGCAGAGCACGGGCTCTAGGCGCATGGGCTTCAGTAGTTGTGGCACGTGGGCTCAGTAGTTGTGGCTCGCGGGCTCTAGAGCGCAGGCTCAGTAGTTGTGGTGCACAGGCTTAGTTGCTCTGTGGCATGTGGGATCTTCCCGGACCAGGGCTTGAACCCGTGTCCCCTGCATTGGCAGGTGGATTCTTAACCACTGCACCACCAGGGAAGCCCAGAACATTTACTCTTAAAGAGAAGGGCAGGGTCAGCATTTGAATAATGTGACCACTGGCGGCTCAGAAATCATCCCAGCTCTTCTCTCGTTGACAGAATTTGGTCTTCACATCACAGAAAGGAGGAGAGGAGCACATTTCAAGTAGAAGGACGTGAAAATAGACATTTAAAAAAGATTTTTTGTGAATTTGTCAGGCTGGCTTCAACTGATCTTAGTGGCCTAATAAGCAGAAGCTTCTTTCTCATCCATGTAGAAATGAGGTGACTCTCTTCCAGGTGGTAATTCGGGGATCCAGGCTGCTTCCCTCTTGTGTCTTTGCCACACCCATTGTGGATCCCGAGTTGCCCTGCAGGGTGTCTCCATTCCAGTCTGTGTGTGTGTGTGTGTGTATGTGTGTGTGTGCGCGCACATGCGTGCACGTGTGCATGCGTCTCTCTGTCTGTCTGTATGTTACAGGCCTGGCTCGCATTTCTTCTGCTCACGTTCTGTTGGCTACAGCTCAGTCAAATGGCCACACGTCCTTACGAGGAAAGCTGGGAAATGTATTCGGCTTGTGTCTCCTGGAAATGGAGGGCAGGGATTTGGTGATGAGCTGTTAGTTTAGGCCAGTGCTTCTCAAATTTGAGCTGCATCAGAATCACCTGGAAGCTTCCTGGCCGCCCCACACCCCCACCCGTTTCTGATTCAGCAGGTCTTGGGTGGGGCCCAAGAATTTACATTTCAAACAAGCTCCCAGGTGATGTTGATACTGCTGGGCGAGGAACAGCACTTTGAATAGTCCTGGTCCAGGAGTACATTTTTGTGTCTTGATTTATCCATGCTAATCGTGGATACCAGAAGTATATCCTTATTATTGCGACTCGAGAGATAGGGAAGGAGAGGGGTAAAAAAGATAAATAGCCTTGGCCAGGACATTTGGAATGTTACAAATAATTAATGTTTCTTAGAGGAATTGGAGTTTTGGAGGGTTGAGACCTGGGTCGTCAGGTGCGCCTGTTCTGTGGGATGGGGATGAGGTGGGACCTCTGTGGCCAGGCAAAGGTGCTTTCAGCTCGGCTAGCTCTGTTGGAACGGGAAACTTTGGAGAATAAAGTACCTAAGTGGGTACAGGAGAGGTGACGCGGAGCAAGTGACAAGGGGGGACTTGCGTGAGACTCGAAGGAGAGTTTGTGAGTGCTGGACTGAACCAGGTGTGGATTTGGACACAGACAAGTGGGACTTAGATTTTGAGTCTTAGTGCCTGTAAAATGGGGAATAATGATGGCTGTCTGTTGGTTACTATGAGAATCAGTTAGGTCGGAAGTTTGTAAACTTTCTTGGTTCGTGGTGCTTAGAGGTTAAAAAAAAATCCTACAGTTTCATTTATTATGAAAGCAGTCAGCTCTTTTTTTTTTATTATTAAAGCAGTCAGCTCCAAACAACTTCATGTACATTGATGTCCTAACAACTCAGTGGCCGTTTGAAAAAATAATAAACATAAATGTTTATGTTTCTACGTTATGAGTATGTTTCTACATTAAATAACTGCAATTACTTGTTGATGGACTGTGTGTGCCTGCGGATTCTGCACAGCTTCTCTTTCAAACCTTGGGATCTTATTGGCATCGCTGCCCACTTCCTATTCCCTGTCTATGTTTCCTTGTTAACCCAGCAACTGCTGAAAACCCAGCTTTGCAAAGATACTATGTCTTTGAAAGGAATGCAGTGCAACTAGTATCGAAACTGTGAAAACTGCCTGAGTTGTTCGTATGCTTCATATCTGACCGATGTTGAGCATCACTCTGTATCCCTCAAAAGTGTGACATATTTTCCAGTGCCTCTGCAAGTTCACAGCGGTGACCCAGCTGCTTTGGTGCACGGATTGAAAAGGGTGGAATTCGGTAGTTTTTTCCCTTTCATTCATTCACTGAATAAATATTAACTGAGTATCAGCGAGGTGTCAGGCGCACTGTCCGCCTCCGAACAGCGTAGAGTCTGGGGGGAACCAGACACTGAATGGGATAATCCTGCAAATGTAGACTCCCGACGAGGCCAGGGCCATGAGGGGTGAGTTCAAAGCGAGAGCTTGTGGGAGGAAGATTTGACCTGGTCAGGAGGCGCTTTCTCAAGTTGGTGGCACCTGAGTTGTTCCTGAAGTTACCGTGCAGTAAATAGGGGAGGGAACCATGTTCTAGCCACAGGGGTGGCAAGTATATCTCAAGCTGATGAAGAACTTGCTTCCTCCCACCCCCCCAATTGCGCCGTGGTTGATTTGAGACTGGTATTGTGGCTTGTGTGTGCCACGTGTATCAGACAATGTCTGGACTCTTTCTTTAACGAGACAAACTCCAGTTGGGTGCTGATGCGAAGCCCAATTGTGGGAATAGTTTCGATGTCATGGATTGGTAACAATCTGTAGACCATCACTTCGAGTAACTGCTCCAGGTGGGGGAAACAGCATGAGCAAAGTGGTGGAAGGCAGCTGGGTGAGCCAGCATGGGTGGAGCAGAAAGTGAGAGGCTGGGAGAGTCAGCAGGGGCTGTGGTGAGCCTCTGGGTCCCAGGGGGCATGTGGGTCTCACATGAGGACAACTCGTCCTGGTGGAGAAGGGGAAGTTGTCTTGATTGCTTCCTGGTGATAGATGGTGACTATAAACAGGCCAGGTACTCGGCTACCAAGATTTGTTTGAGTGATTTAGGCAACTAGCAGTTTCCCTGTTTTCACCCTGAATGTAGACTCCAGTGGCATTACAGCCTCCCAGAGCTGAGGGAATTCTTGTCCCTTTGTGTGAAAAGTGATCCATGGAAGGGCCCGCTGGAGGGTGCCCAGGGGGCTGTGTGAGCACCTCCAGTTCCTGGATTGACCAGCTCTGGAGCTCAGGCCCCATACAGTGCCCAGGCTGTTGGCTGGAGTCTGGCCCAGCTTGCTGCTTCTGGGGTGTGAATTTCAGCTGTTCCTGTGAAGTCACATGGAGCCTGTTACCAGAGTCTGTGTCCCAGTGCTTCCCTCTTCTTTACCATTCTGAGGCTAACGTATGAATGGGCATTGCACCGAGCCCAGAATGGGCCTGGCCCTTGCCCCAGGGGCCATGACAAGTTCTGCTTTGACTTAAGAACTGGGTGCTCTCTGCCTACACGTGGATGACTTGTGTGGGGCCTGGCAGGGACGTTTAGCTTCCAGCATCCTGGGCTGGGAGCCTTGATGTCAGTTTAAGGATTATGTTCTTTTTCTTCTTTGCTTGGAGAGAAAACTGATGCACTGTGGTTTCTCCACACAGGTACTTTGTGCTGGATTTTGAGGCTGGTATCCTGCAGTATTTTGTGAACGAGCAAAGCAAACACCAGAAGCCTCGAGGGGCCCTGTCTCTGTCCGGCGCCATCGTGTCCCTGAGTGACGAAGCGCCCCATATGCTGGTCGTGTACTCTTCCAACGGGGAGATGTACAAACTGAGAGGTACGTTCTTCTCCCGGGAACTTTTCAGACGGGCCTCCTGGGTTCACAGTTACCATGGTGATGGCTCTCTTGTTTTTTGATTTTTTTAAAAAATCACTTTTAACTATTTGCCGGGTTTGCGGACTCTGGTGACAGATGCTGCTTTTCCTACCCCTGGGATGGGGAGAGGAGCTGACATTAGGAAGTGTTTGTCCTAATTAACTGAGCAATTAAGGACGAAGGAAAGGTGAGTGATCGCAAACCTGGCTGAGCCTTAGGACTTGGACAGATTTTTCATATTAGCTCAGTATATATTTTCTTGGACCGTATACCGTGAATCTTTCCTCCATTGCCCGTGGGGCTGTGATCTGAGGACAGGTCAAGCCTTTTAAGGGTCATGGTGTCCTCTGCTCAGAGTTTCTCTAGAACCAGCTCTTAGTAAAGGCCCCTTCACTTGTACTTTATTTAACCCATTGTGGCCCTAGAGCCTGGTGAAAAGCCAACTGGTGTTATGTCCTGTGGTCCACTTGCTCCCCTTCTCTTTGCTTCTTGAAAGCTGAGGTCTGCTAAGCATTCTCGTCAGGTCTCGGGGGAGCCCAGCATTTGGCCGGAACTGTAGGTCTTGTCGCCCCCGAGGCATATCCACCTCGCAGGTTTTCTGATGGGCCAGACTTGTCTGCAGCGATGTGATTTGATTGCTAGATCATTCTTCCAGCATTCTGTCATGGGCACATTGCCGGAAAAATTGTCAGTCTTTTTCTAACAAGATAACAAAACCAAACCCCAAATGCACATGTTTGCACGCGTGTGCATGTACACACACACCAGAGTCAGTGTTATTAAGGTCTGAGGAAAGTAGTGTGTATTAAGTGTTCAGGGGTGGTAATTCTGCCTCTTATATGACACTTTTCTTTGCCCAAGGAAGGGCCACGTACAAAGAAGAGTCCCCTCGTTATCTCTCCTTGACGCCAGGGGCTGACAGTGGTGCGTCAGCCTCCGCAAAGCCAGACTGAGGGCCTCGATTCCCCAGCTCAGAGCTCAGTGTTTGCTGACCTTCCTCCAAGCTTTGCTACCCAGAGGTGGGCTAAGCTGAGGTTCCTTTATGTTTTATTTTTCGGCCACGCTGTGCAGCTTGTGGGATCTTAGTTCCCCAACCAGGGATTGAACCTGGGCCTCTGGCTTTGGAAATGTAGAGTCCTAACCACTGGACCACCAGGGAATTTCCTGAGGTTCTTTTATTATCAATATACAAGTCATATCTCAGGATCTATAAAACAATCCACAAACCTATGATATAAAAATGTCTATAGTTGAAGAAAGTTTTTTGTTTTTTGGGAACTGTGAGAAGATTCATGTTCTCTTTGGAGATTCATACAGTGTGTGTCCCAGATTTATATGGTTCTTGGTTTCTCTTTGCTCTTTATTGCTTAATAAATTGTCAGAGCAGAAACAATAGCAGGTGAAAAACTTAATGCCCCACCGCCTCCTGTGGTTTCGTTTTCTTTTTTATTGAATTTTTGAACTTTATTTATTTTTTTATACAGCAGGTTCTTATTAGTTATCCATTTTGTACATATTAGTGTATACATGTCAGTCCCAATTGCCCAATTCATCACACCACCCTCATGCCCCCCCGCCGCTTTCTCCCCTTGGTGTCCATACGTTTGTTCTCTACACCTGTGTCTCTATTTCTGCCTTGCAAACCCGTTCACCTGTGCCATTTTTCAAGGTTCCACATATATGCGTTAATATACGATATTTGTTTTTCTCTTTCTGACTTACTTCACTCTATATGACAGTCTCTACAAATGACCCAATTTCTTTCCTTTTTGTGGCTGAGTAATATTCCATGTACATTCCATGTACCACATCTTCTTTATCCATTCGTCTGCCTATGGTCATTCAGGTTGCTTCCATGTCCTGGCTATTGTAAATAGTGCTGCAATGAACATTGGGGTGCATGTGTCTTTTTGAATTACGGTTTTCTCAGGGTATATGCCCAGTAGTGGGATTGCTGGGTCATATGGTAATTCTATTTTTAGTTTTTTAAGGAACCTCCATACTGTGTTCCATAGTGGCTGTATCAATTTACATTCCCACCAACAGTGCAAGAGGGTTCCCTTTTCTCCACACCCTCTCCAGCATTTGTTGTCTGTAGATTTTCTGATGATGCCCATTCTAACTGGTGTGAGGTAATACCTCACTGTAGTTTTGATTTGCGTTTCTCTAATAATTAGTGATGTTGAGCAGCTTTTCATGTGCTTCTTGGCCATCTGTATGTCTTCTTTGGAGAAATGTCTATTTAGGTCTTCTGCCCATTTTTGGATTGGGTTGTTTGTTATTTTAATATTGAGCTGCGTGAGCTGTTTATATATTTTGGAGATTAATCCTTTGTCCGTTGATTTGTTTGCAAATATTTTCTCCCATTCTGAGGGTTGTCTTTTCGTCTTGTTTGTAGTTTGCTCTGCTGTGCAAAAGCTTTTAAGTTTCATTAGGTCCCATTTGTTTATTTTTGTTTTTATTTCCATTACTCTAGGAGGTGAATCAAAAAAGATCTTGCTCTGGTTTTTGTCAAAGAGTGTTCTTCCTATGTTTTCTTCTAAGAGTTTAATAGTGTCCAGTCTTATATTTAGGTCTCTAATCCATTTTGAGTTTATTTTTGTGTATGGTGTTAGGGAGTGTTCTAATTTCATTCTTTTACGTGTAGCTGTCCAGTATTCCTAGCACCACTTACTGAAGAGAATATCTTTTCTCCATTGTATACCCTTGCCTCCTTTGTCATAGATTAGTTGACCATAGGTGCATGGGTTTATCTCTGGGCTTTCTATCCTGTTCCATTGATATGTATTTCTGTTTTTGTGCCAGTACCATATTGTCTTGATTACTGTAGCTTTGTAGTATAGTTTGAAGTCAGGGCATCTGATTCCTCCAGCTCCATTTTTTTTTTGCTCAAGACTGCTTTGGCTATTCGGAGTCTTTTGTGTCTCCATACAAATTTTAAGATTTTTTTGTTCTAGTTCTGTAAAGAATGCCATTGGTAATTTGATAGGGATTGCATTGAATCTTTAGATTGCTTTGGGTAGTATAGTCATTTTCACAATATTGATTCTTCCAATCCAAGAACATGGTATATCTCTCCATCTGTTGGTATCATCTTTAATTTCTTTCATCAGTGTCTTATAGTTTTCTGCATACAGGTCTTTTGTCTCCCTAGGTAAGTTTATTCCTAGGTTTTTTTTTTTTTTAATAAATTTATTTATTTATGGCTGTGTTGGGTCTTCGTTTCTGTGCGAGGGCTTTCTCTAGTTGCGGCAAGCGGGGGCCACTCTTCATTGCGGTGCGCGGGCCTCTCACTATCGCGGCCTCTCTTGTTTCGGAGCACAGGCTGCAGACGCGCAGGCTCAGTAGTTGTGGCACATGGGCCTAGTTGCTCCGCGGCATGTGGGATCTTCCCAGACCAGGGCTCGAACCCGTGTCCCCTGCATTGGCAGGCAGATTCTCAACCACTGCGCCGCCAGGGAAGCCCTATTCCTAGGTATTTTATTCTTTTTGTTGCTATGGTAAATGGGAGTGTTTCCTTAATTTCTCTTTCAGAGTTTTCATCATTAGCATATAGGAATGCAAGAGATTTCTGTGCATTAATTTTGTATCCTGCAACTTTACCAAATTCATTGATTAGCTCTAGTAGTTTTCTGGTGGCATCTTTAGGATTCTCTATGTATAGTATCATGTCATCTGCAAACAGTGACAGTTTTACTTCCTCTTTTCCAATTTGTATTCCTTTTATTTCTTTTTCTTCTCTGATTGCCATGGCTAGGACTTCGAAAACTATGTGGAATAAGAGTGACTAGAGTGGACATCCTTGTCTTGTTCCTGATCTTAGAGGAAATGCTTTCAGTTTTTCACCATTGAGAATGATGTTTGCTGTGGGTTTGTCATATATGGCCTTTATTATGCTGAGGTAGGTTTCCTCTATGCCCACTTTCTGGAGAGTTTTTATCATAAATGGGTGTTGAATTTTGTCAAAAGCTTTTTCTGCATCTATTGAGATGATCATATGGTTTTTATTCTTTAGTTTGTTAATATGGTGTATCACATTGATTGATTTGCATATATTGAAGAATCCTTGCATCCCTGGGATAAATCCCACTTGATCATGGTGTATAATCCTTTTAATGTGTTGTTGGATTCTGTTTGCTAGTATTTTGTTGAGGATTTTTGCATCTATATTCATGAGTGATATTGGTCTGTAATTTTCTTTTTTTGTACTATCTTTGGTTTTGGTATCAGGGTGATGGTGGCCTCATAGAATGAGTTTGGGAGTGTTCCTTCCTCTGCAATTTTTTGGAAGAGTTTGAGAAGGATGGGTGTTAGGTCTTCTCTAAATGTTTGATAGAATTCACCTGTGAAGCCATCTGGTCCTGGACTTTTGTTTGTTGGAAGATTTTTAGTCAGTTTGAATTTCATTACTTGTGATTGGTCTGTTCATATTTTCTATTTCTTCCTGGTTCAGTCTTGGAAGGTTATACCTTATACCTTTCTAAGAATTTGTCCATTTCTTCCAGGTTGTCCATTTTATTGGCATAGAGTTGCTTGTAGTAGTCTCTTAGGATGCTTTGTATTTCTGTGGTGTCTGTTGTAACTTCTCATTTTTCATTTCTAATTTTATTGATTTGAGTCCTCTCCCTCTTTTTCTTGATGAGTCTGGCTAATGGTGTATCAATTTTGTTTATCTTCTCAAAGAACCAGCTTTTAGTTTTATTGATCTTTGCTATTGTTTCCTTTGTTTCTATTTCATTTATTTCTGCTCTGATCTTTATGATTTCTTTCCTTCTACTAACTTTGGGTTTTGTTTGTTCTTCTTTCTCTAGTTCCTTTAGGTGTAAGGTTAGTTTGTTCATTTGAGATTTTTCTTGTTTCTTGAGGTAGGCTTGTATTGCTATAAACCCACCTGTGATTTCTAAAGTGACACGAACCCGTACAAAAGAACAGCCCAACCAATTAACCATTTGAGCCATCTCATTTTGCCTTTTAGTTGTTATTCTCTGGGTTATTAAACCTGAAGTTTTTTTTTAAGGGTTGTTTTAATAGCAAACATAAAAGTTTTATTATCTGCGTGAACTAATCACAAGGGCTAAATTTAGCTTAAACTTACCCACTACAGCAAAGGCAGGACACATTTCTGCCTCTTTCTGGCTGGTCCTTGGTCCATCCCAAAGAATCTGGGCATTGGTTTTCTCATTTTACATCTCACTACATGTAGAGATGAATCTTGATATTAATAGATGCACAGCTTTGGGAATGTTTTTGGTGCAGAGCCTTTGGGTACTGCCGCAAACCAGCAATTCTTCATGTTCCTAAGGGAAATGGCTCTAGGTTCTGCAGAATCCTTTTATTCTTTGGAAGTAGGGTTCACCTAGTCTTATGCTGGTCTGCACTTCCAGATTTCTTCACCAGAAGTTCAAGCTGAAGTTGGGTTTTATTGACAGATGACAGGCTCATTTTTGTAAACGATACAAATTTCTAGGGGAATCATTTTGTTTTCTGCATAGTCAACATTTATGCAGTGAATATTCTGTTAAAATATTTATGCAGTGAGTTATGCAATTAAATTAACTTGGATTTTATTAGAACCTGTTATGTATCCATGATCTTTTAAGAAAATAATTTTATATATTTGAGAGATTGGGGTGTAGATGGAAGATTGTGACTATGCAAGTGACTGGTACTGTAATGTCTCTTTGGGGGACATTTGAGGGTCTGTAAGTCAACATTTTGTACCTTGTTCTGTTCAGTCATAATAAGAACCCTTGAGAACACATATTAAAATGGTAATTCAACTGAACGCTAATTTTGTAAAGGCTGATAACTCCACATTACAACTCCAATAGATAACAAAGGGGCCTCAAACACTGTACTTTGATCCTCCTTTTAGCCTCATCGCCTCATATGGTAGAGGCATTAAAAATAAGCATGTTTTCTCTTCCCTGCTGCTTTTTAAAGAAGTAGAAATGACTTTTTCAGAAGAGTTTAAAAAATTGGCCAAATTGTTCTCATAACAGACATTTCAGAATAAGTTAAGTTTTTAACATGGTTTAAGAGGGAATTTTTTTGTCACTTTTTCAGGGAAACCTTCATTAAGCACCTGTCATAGGACTATATTAGGTGCCCCCACTGTGTACTACACAGTAGGGCAAAGTGTTTTAACAAAGCATATTTGCAGCCACTTAGATAATGCCCCACCGAAAAGGAAATTCCACCTCTAACCCCCTTCTAATGACAAGAAACTTACTTTATTCAGTTTTGTTCTGTTTGAGGTTTCTGAGTTGGTATTTATAAGTTGAAAAGAGAGATTTAAAAAAATGTGTTGGGGCAATAAAAATGCTACAATGTGGATGAACCTGAAAAGCATTAAGTAAAAGAAGGCAACCACATACTGCATGGGAGCATTCATATGGAATGTCTAGAATAGGCAAATCTATGAGACAGAAAGCAGATTAGTGGTTGCCTAGGGATGGGAAAGGGGGTGGGGAGAGAGAAATCTGATGGGTAGAGGATTCTTTGGGGCATACTGAAAATATTCTAAACCAAGATTATGGTCATGGTTGTACTATTCTGTAAATATACTAGAAATCACTTAATATTAAAAACAGGTGAATTTTATGTATGTAAATTCTATCTCAAAGCTGTTAAAAAATCTGTTAGAAATTTAAAAAAAGAGAAAGAATATAAGTGTATTGATTACTTTTGGAGAAATTGATCTGTATGTGTTCAAGTGATTCCATCCAGGAAGATGGAATTCTGAAAATCCCTTTAAGTTTCTCAAAACATTTTAGATTTCTTAAAAAAAAAAAAAAAAAAAAAGACTTTTGATTGAGATTTGGTGTCGTCAGATTTTTGGCATGAGTACCATCTGCATTTGCCTTTCGCTCCTTCATTCCCAGGCCCCCAACCCCTCAAGGTGTGTGTAGAAATGGGTTGGATGTGTTTTGGCTCAATTGCTCCAAGCCTTTCTTTCTCTATTTTAGCTGCTGATGCAAAAGAGAAACAGTTCTGGGTGACTCAGCTTCGAGCTTGTGCCAAATACCACATGGAGATGAATTCTAAGGTAAGTCACTGCGGGGTGGGTTGGAGGGGGGGGGGGCGTTGCATCTGCTGGGATCAGCCTTCAGCCCAGTGATTGGCTTCTTGGGGGAAGCTGTTTTCCATAGTATCTTTAAAGTTCTCCACCATAGAGGAATTCATACTTGTCCTGTGACATTTACATTTAAAGCCAAGAGGAAGGTGGGAGGATTTGCTTGTAGGTAGAGTGAAGGGGCATGCAGACACTTTGTTGGAACTGATTCTGGAAAGACACTTCTGTGTCTTTCTGTGTTGTCCATTTAGGCAGCTGGTAACTGGTCTACAGAGAAGCTTGAGCAGATGGTGTCACTGTGGCGGCGGCAGAGGAGTCAGATTTACTGTTCACGAAGACTCGTTGTTGTCACAGACCCTTAAATAAAACGAGACCCCAGCTCGACGAAGCGCTCTGTAAGGTGCTTCTGCATCTAAGTGTGTCGGAATGTTCTCAGGTAGTTTGGCATCCATGTATGAATTAGCTTCTCCTCAGGATTCAGTCTGAGATCTTGGTACAGATGCGCAGGGGATAGGAGATAGGAGGTAGGCATTTTCATGGATTATTTGGAGGATCTCCTATCCTTAAATACAGGAAATAAATAAGTCAGACAGAGAAAGCCAAATACTATTTGTTATCGCTTATATGTGGAATCTAAAAAAATAATACAAATGAATGCATATACAGAATGGAAACAAACTCACAGACATAGAAAACAAGCTTGTGGTTGCCAAAGCGGATGGTGGGGGAGGGATAAATTAGTCGTATGGGGTTAACAGATACAAACTACTATACGTAAAATAGATAAGCAATAAGGATTTGCTGTGTAGCACAGGGAATTACAGTCAATGTCTTGTATTTTAATAATCTATAATGGAATATAATCTGAAAAAAACCCACAACAGAATCACTTCGCTGTACACCTGAAACGAACACAATATTGTAAACCAACTGTACTTCAATTAAAAAATTGTATAGGAAATAATTGACCAATGAATTTATTCAGGGCAATAAATATTTGTTAAAATTAACGAATTAACGTTCAGAGGGCTACCCCTTTTATGTCATTAGTTCAAATTTAGTTACGATATCCATTTGCATTCTTTTTCTGTATTCCATGTATCTGATAGGAAGACCCACACTTCAGACTTCTTAGGCTTCCATTTACTGTAACCTGTCTGCTGTCTTGCTCAGGGAGGACATGGAAATGTCTTGCTAGTTATACCTTCCTGTTCTGCTTCCAAATACAATCTGAAATGATTTCTTCACAATGATTTTGTTTATTTTTTTCTTTCTGGAGACATCTTCTCTCCTTGACTTGCTTACGACAGTTGCACTCACTGTAATGCCCCTCTTGACTTGCTCCAAATGTGGTCTTTAATCAAAGGTAGGGCCCCACTTCTTTTTTTAAAAATTTATTTTATTGAAGTCTAGTTGATTTACAGTGTTGTGGTAATTTGTCCTGTACAGCAAAGTGACTCAGTTATACATATGTATACATTCTTTTTCATATTCTTTTCCATGATGGTTTATCCCAGGATATTGGATATAGTTCCCTGTGCTCTGCAGTAGGACCTTGTTGTTTATCCATTCTGTGTATATCAGTTTGCATCTGCTAATCCCAAACTCCCAGTCCATCCCTCCTCCCCCACCCCCTCCCCCTTGGCAACCACAAGTCTGTTCTCTGTGTCTCTGAGTCTGTTTCTGTTTTATAGATAAGTTCATTTATGTCGTATTTTAGATTCCACATATAAGTGATATCATATGGTATTTGTCTTTCTTTTTCAGATTTACTTCATTTAGTATGATCATCTCTAGGTCCATCCATGTTGCTGCACATGGCATTGTTTCATTCTTTTTTATGGCTGAGTAGTATTCCATTGTATATATGTACCACATCTTCTTTATCCATTCATCTGTTGATGGACACTTAGATTGCTTCCATGTCTTGGCTATTGTGAAAAGTGCTGCTATGAACATAGGGGTGCACGTGTCTTTTTGAATTATAGTTTTGTCTGGATATATGGGTAGGGCCCCACTTCTAAAGCTTTTTTCCCTCTGGCCTGCTTTATTTTCCAGGAATTATAGTAGGAGTTCTGGACATTACATCAGTATTTTATAAACACCTAGGCAGGGCAGTATAAAATTATTTTCTTTTTATATGTATTGTTTTACTTTTTATAAAAGAGAACAGAAGGGGATCAAATAAAAAGGACATATCTTCACCTATTGCCATAGGTGCTCATTGGAGATGACTGCTCTTTGGTACATCAGCCTAGTAAATTCAGGCATGTGTTAGTGTGTATGTGTATGTATCTGTAGCTGTACATTTGTTTTTTACACAAATGGATCATATCATGCACACTGTTCTATCTTTTGGTTTTTTTACACTTATTAATGTATCTTGGAGATTTTTCCCTGTTGGACATCTGGATCTACTCCACTCCTGTTAGGATGGCCAGATACTGTTCTAAGGGGTGGATGTCAGTGCTTTATTTGAGTCCTTCACTGACAGACACTGACCATTTGATTGTGGTTGTTATACATGATGCTATAATAAACATCTTCGGACACACATCTTCTGGTACCTCTAGGTGTGTATATATATGAATCTATACCAGCGGAAGTACTGGGTTATAGAATAGAACATGGAAGGTGGATTCGCTTGTGGGGTTGACTCGTATACTAAGTTCACTAAGTCTCTTCTACTTCTAAGTCTGCTTCTGCTAAGTCTCTTCAGATGCTGATTGGGCGTTAGTACCTTCTCCCCTGCCTTTCAGCCCCTAAAGGATGAACGTGTGATAGGAGGGGATGATTATCACTGCCTCTGGAGGTTGTCTCCAGCCAACCCCATGATGGGGAGAGAGGGGGTGGGGTTCAAACTCTGGGGGGGCACCTAGGGCTCCCTTTCGGCTCAGCTGCCTCTTTTCTGACTGGCGCCCCCATCCCCACCACAAACATACTCCTGTTGCAAGTTCACTGCTGACAGCTTGTGAAGGCATTTTTTTTCCTGTAATGGAAGTAGCATTGTTTTTAAAAAATTGCGAATATTACCTGTATGCAATGCAAAACATTCAGAAGATAGGACAGTGTAAAGAAGGAAAAAAATCACCCCAAATCCCAGCCCCAGACCTAATCTCTGATGATACTATTTGAGTGTGCATCCTTATCTGTGTAGAGAAATATCAACAGAAAGAGGTCATGTGACCCCATGTGGGGTCCATCCTTCCAGTCTTTTCCATACAAGCATGGGGGTGTGTGGACTATTTCTGGGAATCAGAAGGCTTGTCTGTTGTGGGGAGGTATGGGTGGGGAATTCTATCAGGCTGTATGTTATGCCTTGTGTGAAGAATAAGGAGATGTGTAGCTGCTGTTTAATTGGTTCTCCCAGGAAACTCGGTTTCTGATGACTAATGACTACAGCTTTCCTGACTGTCTGCCGCCCTGGGGTGTGAGCCAGAGGGCTTTGCACAGGTGCTTAGCTGTCTTGGCTGCACGACATCACAGCAGGGAAGCACCTGCCACCGGGACTAACCCAGTGGCATCTGTGGAATCTGGAACCACGTGGTTGTGAGGGACTTCAGGTGTCATCCAGTCCTGACCCCACTGCATCCCACCATCCTCACAGAAGTGCGTACCAGAATATTTATGGTAATAATGAAAAAATGTGGGCTGATTCTCTCAAAACAATCCCTGGTTTTATTCACCTAGAGGGGGCATTGCTGGTACCTCACTGAGTGAATGCTAAGAATTTGGGGAGTCATCGAACAAATGACATCGAATACCTCTCTTTTATGACTAAACAAATTTGAGGCCCCTCAGAACAGTTTGGAATAGCTCAGAAGTAATGGAATGATTAAATAGTGGGAAGGGATCCCAAACTCCCTCTGTTCAATGTGTCTAAAAACAGTAGCTATAAGGAATAGGACAAGAGGTAGGTCCTAAAACCGTGTGGTCCAGTATGGAGGCCTTGGGGCACGTGAGGCTGTCCAAACTGACATTATTTGAAATTAAATTTGAAATTCAGTTTCTCGGTCATGCTTAGCCACATTTCAGGCGCTCAGGGGCTATGCTTGGCTGATGCCTGCCATACTGGACAGCACAGGGTTAGAACATCTTCCATCATCACAGAAGGTTCTGTTGGCAAGTGCTGATAAAGCTTCCATTACGGCTTCATGGTTTCTAAGGAGGGACTTGCCGGTGTCCGGTTTAATCTCCTCTTGCGCCATGGACAGTGTTTTGCTTTCTTTAAATCCGGAAAGGTTGACTGGTGCTTCCCACCCCTCTGTCCTTGCTTCTGGGCTTCCCCTGCATCCTTCCGGTGAGGAGTTCTGGTCTGTGCCACAGCCTTGGCGTTGAATATCCTGCTCCCTCTCACTTCTCCCGTGGCCTCATCTGTGCAACAGGGTCCCTGACCTTACTTGTCTGACGTTAGGAACTGGTGTTCTCATGTGGTCAGATTCCACTGCATGCTTACTGCACTGCAGCTGTTTGCCAAGAAAACGCGTTTGAGGTGTTTTTTTTAAACTTTTATTTGCATTTTTTTTTTTGCAGAATTTACTCTCAGGCCATAAGTTTTTGTTTCTTCAGAGTCTTCTGGGGTATCTTTTTCTTCTGTGCAACCTCCTTTCCTGGTTTAGGGACAATCTGCTCTTTTTCAGTGAAGATCATCTCAGTGTGGTCGGGAGAGCTCATGCACAGGTTGATCGGACCATGGGCTCTGCTAAGTCCTGAGCCGCATTTTTGGGAGCTGTATTCACCTGAACGTGCTCACTGATCAGGGAATCTACATCTAGGCCCTAAAGTTCAGCATCACTCTCTGCATTTTTGAGCACGTGCAGTAAAAATTCAGCACTCTTTTGGGGCCATCGACTGTGCGTCCAGCCCCACTGTTTGGCCTGAGCGCACCTACTAACTTCACCACTGGAATGATGGAATGGCACCCATCGCTTCTGTAAAGGGACATCCTTCAGATAACTCGGTAGCTTTTTGGATATGCATACCTTTTATGGCCTGGGCAGTTTCACGAGTGTTCTTAGAATGAACACAAAGATTTGAACCTCTTGTTTTGCATGATTTTGTGAGGTTTTCTGGGTCAAGTGAAGAGCAAACCATTTTCAGAGGTCACCTCAAGGCTGCTTACTGGAAAAGCTAGTTCGAGCTTCTGTGAGGCGCAGAGGAGCGAGGGCAGGCTGCCGTGGCGCTGCTCCCTGGCTCACACAGCCTTTGCTAGCACCCGCTTCCTAAGACAAAGTCCAGAGCTTTACCTTGGCGACGGCTGCCCCTTACATGCCAGGTCCGGTTTCTCCAGCTTCACTCTCGGGTACCCAGTGTTCCAGACACACGGCTCCCCAGGCACACTGTGTACTTTTCCTGCGTTTGTGCTGTTTGCTGGGCTAGGAGTGCCTTTCCCTCTCCGTCCTTCCTGGGGTGAATACCCATGTGGTCTTCAAGGCTCATAGAGTTCTGTGATGCCTTCCTGACCTGCCTGCTCAGAGTGGATCTGCTGTCCCCTGTGCTCCCGTTTATACCAGGACACACCCGTAGGACAGCACTTTTCATGGTGTGTGTGCGCGTGTGCGCACACGTGTCAGCCCTCAAGGCTGTGTCCTTCCACCCAGGACTGTGGGGAAATCATAGCTGTCTCCTCCATACCTGCCACTGTCGTGACAAGTCACGATGGATATAAAGCATTTGAAGCAATAAATGTCAGCCCTGCTTCCTCTTCCTCACTCCTTCCTGTGTGTGTTAGTAACAGTAGTATTAGTAGTGGTAGTGGTGCTGGATTTGGGTTCCCTAAACGATACCCAAGTTATCATATTTTAATTTTCATTGAATACTATTGTATTTTATATTAGATCAAGTACTTGAGGATTCTTTCTATGTAGAGAGAGCTCTGAGCTTCCTGCAGCCAGAAGTCAATCAGGAGTAATGTCAAACAAAATGTATCCTGACTTTTTTTTTTTTTTAATTGAAGAAAATAGCAATCAAAAGGAACACATTTTGGGGAAAGGAAATAATAATAAATGGCCTCTATCAACACATTTCTACGTGGCAGATACTAAGAGAGGTGCTTTTCTTGGATGATCTTAGGTGTGTCTCACAACAGCCCTACGAGGCAGGTACAACTATGACTGCGTTTTTTGTTTGTTTGTTTTTTTAACATCTTTATTGGAGTATAATTGATGACTGCGTTTTATAGGTGAGGATGGAAAGGATAAGTAATATGCCTGCCCATGCCCGCATAGCTAGCAAGGGCTGCCATCTCTTTAAAAAGATTTGAGATATAATTCACATACCATAGAATTTACCCTTTAAAAGTGTACAATTCAGTGGTTTTTAGTGTATTCACAAGGTTGTGCAACTGTCAGTGCTGTCTCGTCCCAGAATCTTCGATCACCCTCTAAAGAAACCCCTCCTGTGCCCATCAGCAGTCCCTGCTCATCCCTCACCCACCTCCTCTCCCAACCCCTGCCAACCCCAAACCACTGTCTCTGAGAAGTTACCTATTCTGGACATTTCATGTAAATGGAATCATTAAGTATGTGGTCTTTTGTGTCTGGCTGATTTCACTTAGCATAATGTTTCCAAGTTTCCTCCATGTTGTAGCATGAATCAGTACCTCATTCTTTCTTATGGCTGGATAATCCCATTGTATGGATATGCCACTTTTTTTTTTTTTTGCCTTGGCTGTGCGGCATCTTAGTTCCCCGACCAGGGATCGAACCCTTGCCTCCTGCAGTGGAAGCACGGAGTCCTAACCACTGGACTGCCAGGGAAGTCCCCATGATATGCCACATTTTTTTTATCCATTCATCAGTTGATAGATATTCGGCTTACTTTCACTTTTTTGTTATTGTGAATGATGCTGCTATGAACATTTGTGCACAAGTTTTTGTGTGAATGTATTTTCTCATTTCTTTCGGGTATATACCTAGGAGTGGAATTGCTGGGTCACGTGGTAACTCTGTTTAACTTTTGGAGGAGCTGCTCTTTTCCAAAGCAGCTGCGCCATTTTACATGCTCAGTGAATGAGGGTTCCAGTTTTCCTACATCTTTGTCAACACTTGATCTTGTCAGTTTTTGATTATAACCATCCTAGTGGGTATGAAGTTGTATCTCATTGTGGTTTCGACTTGCATTTCCCTAGTGACTAATGATTTGGGGCATCTCTTCATGTTCTTATTGGCCATTCATGTGTCTTCTTTGGAAAAATGTCTACTTCAATCCTTTGTCATTATTTATTTATTTATTTTTAATTGTTGAATTGTGAGAGCTCTTGATATATTCTGGGTACTAGACACTTATCAGATACATGGTTTACAGATATTTTCTCCCATTCTGTGGCTTGTCTCTTCACTTTTCTCATCTTTTTTGACATAAGCAAAAATTGTGAGGACAAATGGGACATCTGGTATAATGGAGTGGGGATTGGAGTCCAAGGACCTGGTTTCTGGCTGTGCCTGGACCACTCACAGCAACTAACTAGTCTTGTTGTCTAGAGTAACTTAATCTCTCTTAACCTCTGTAAATGGGGCAAAATAATTGGCATCAACCATACAGGATGGTTTTTAGGGTGAAATGACATTAAGTACTTCACAAACATCAGTTCTTTTTATAGCATGAACTCTTCCAGCTCTGCCAGAACATCTGTGTTGACAGGTAACTTGGTCGTAGAGCTGGGTTCCACCTGAAGATGGATCACTCAGGACTAGAGGCTAAGAACCGCCTCCAAAACCTGACTGTAATGACTCTTTCCCCGACAAGGTTGGCTAGACTGCCCAAAGGATTATATTCCCCATGCATCAGAAAGTTCGAGAATAATCCCGACTGAACCAGTTTGGCGGTTTTCATATTGTGTGGTCTTGTGGCCAGTAGTTCCAGTCTCACTTTCTGAGGCTGTGGGGTGGCCCGGCCACCTGGTTCACAACCCGTCCTCTAGTGCCACTTGGGACGAGTTACCCTCTGAGCCTCAGTGCCCCATCTGTGAAAGGGGGATGACAGTTATCGATGCAAAGATCGAACTGTGGGTTGTGGTGAGGTTTCCGTGAGTTAACGTCTGTCATGCTCTTACTGTAGAGCCAGATGCTGAGTTAGTTTCCATAAGGGGTGCTGGGCTGGCAGGAGGACCCTGCCAAGTTGGGCCTCATGAGGTCATCTCCCTGGGAAAAGGCCAGGACCAGACTGCCCAAGACTGTATGCACGGCTTGCGACACGGGGTATTTCTGATAAATGAGTCTCTAAGATAATCAGAAGAGAAATTTTTTTTTCTGGGTGCACCACACAGCTTGCAGGATCTTAGTTCCCCAACCAGAGATTGAACCCGGGTCCACGGCAGTGAAAGTGCCGAGTCCTATCCACTGGATCGCCAGGGAGTTCCCAGAAGAGAAATTTTTTACCTGTTTAAATAGCCAACATTAAAATAGATGGAAAGTTTAAGGGGAAAAAAGGGTGGAGAAGGTGTACCATTGTGGAACCAGTCAACCAGTCAAAACAAACAACAAACAGAGCAAATAGAGATACACAACACACACAGTCTTTGGAAGGAAACATAAGGGCCTTGTAACAGTGGTTGCCCCTGGGAGGGAAGGGGGAAACTGGGGATTTAGAGTTGAAAGAAAGTAGGGGTTTAGGTGTACCCTTTGATACTTTTTGAAATTTTCATGTTGTGCATTGACATATACACATATAGTAGTTACTCAAATGGTTAACATTTAACTTTGTAAAATTTTTCCTTTTTAAAAAGCATCGCTGAGGCTGATTGGCAAAGTGCTGTGCTCTCTCAGGCTACTGTCAAGTTGGCCCTTTATCTGCAGACAGAAGCTCTTCCCCAGTCACTGATTAGCCTGCTTCTCTTTATATTCTCTCCTTGAAGGTCTTAAAACCAAATGTCCTTAAAGATATTCAGTAATTCCAGATTCCTGCCAATTCAGATGAGGCTTCTAGTCTTGTTTCTCAGAATTGATTTTACTTGATACGGTTTGGGGTGTTTAAAGTTTAATGCTCTTTGGGGGAAGTGCTCCTTCCCCCGCCCCCACCCCGATTTGAATCGAACAGTGATGAAGTGTGAACGTGGCTCCCTCTTCTTCGGCTGAAGCCTTCGGTGCTGGGGCGATTGACTGAGGAGCAGGGAGCCTGCATCTGGGTGTGGGGTTCTGTGAGCAGAGCTTCTCCACTGGAGGTTGAAGGGGGTTTGTGCTGCCCACCTGAGAACATTTTTAGAAATTGCCTGTGTCTCAAAAAAATTCAGCTCATCCTTCTTACTGTACAATATACTAGCCTGATTTAATATTTTAAATGTGTTTTATTTCTTTACCCAAATCGTTGGGTAAAAACCAAGATATTTGGGACTTCCCTGGTGGCGCAGTGGTTGAGAATCTGCCTGCCAATGCAGCAGACACGGGTTCGAGCCCTGGTCTGGGAACATCCCACATGCCACGGAGCAACTAAGCCCGTGCGCCACAACTACTGAGCCTGTGCTCTAGAGCCTGCGAGCCACAACTACTGAGCCTGTGTGCCACAACTACTTAAGCCCACGTGCCTAGAGCCCATGCTCCACAATAAGAGAAGCCACCGCAGTGAGAAGCCCGCGCACCGCAACGAAGAGTAGCCCCCGCTTGCCGCAACTAGAGAAAGCCCGCGCGGCAACGAAGACCCAACGCAGCCAAAAATAAATAAATAAATTAATTAATTAAAAAAAAAAAAAAAGCAAGCTGTTCATCTCCCACTGAGGCCCTCAGGTAAAAAGTGCCCCAGGTTGAGAAGCAGAGCATCACAGGGTCCTGTCTGTGTTCCTAAGTGGCAAGTCTTTGCGGGAATCTCATGCGATGGGTTTGAGCTTCCTAAACACTCCCAGTAAGTAAAGCTGGACAAGCCTATCGGAGGATTTACTCTTCTTGGCTCCATCTTCCTGTTTTCTGTTGTTGGGCAATTTTACTTTCATGTTATATTGAGTGCATTGCCATTTTTCTTGTAGAATTTTTCACAGATAATTACCTTTTGGGTACTTAAAACTAAGTGTAAAACATCACCCTCTGAAACACACCATCAAATTAAGTAAATAAAACACAATTTAAAAACAGTCTTTATTAAAACGATAGTTTGGGGAGTTTTTATTGCCTTAATAAAGTGCAACAATTTTGCATACATTCTCGAGCATAGTTTTAAAATTAGGCTGCCTGCCTTGCCCAAAAGGGAAGTATTAGTGCTACCAAGGAGGATGATCTTAGGCCAAGGGGACCTTCAGATTTTTTAAATTTTTAAGGAAAAAGTAAGGGTACAGTTTTGATTCAGTTGAACTCATTTATTCCACCTTTTATCTGTATATATATACGGCTTTGTTCTAGAATAAGTAGTTGAGTTGCTGTTTCTGTCTAGAAGTTCGGTGGATGGTTTTATATTGTGAGGCCTCTTTGAGAAGTTTTGATTGGAGGCAGGATAAACAAGTCTTGGTCTGAGGACATTTCCTACACTTCATCGTAGGCAAGTATGAATGAACACACTAAGGACAGGAGAATCCAGGCATACAGTTGGGATCAGCTGTTCACGGTCTGGTCATGGTTTTGCTGACATTGGGAGAGAAGTTTAGAAGGAGGCCAACCTGGAAAGAGTATTCAACAAACCCTGAGTGTGCTTGGGTGCCATGACATTCTGGCTCCGGGGACATGATGATTCCATGGAGAGTGGCTACATGGAGCTTACACATTTTCGGGGAAGACAGTCAACAGATAGGTACTGTCAGGTAGCCATAAGTTCTAGAAGAAATAACAAGGTCAGAGACTAGAAAACAATTGAAGATTTTAAGGTATTCCTACTCAGAAATATATCCCATGTATGCTGCATTCTTTAAAAATGTCAATATCTTGAAAGATCAAGAAGGCTGTGGAAATATTCCAGATTAAATGAGCCTAGAGACATGACAACTCAATACAATACCTGACCTTAAACTGGATTTGAGTCTGTATTGACAAAATTAGATAATGGATCGTGGTTTAGATAAAGGTAGCTGATAAATGTTTTGTGGTTATGTAAGGAAATATCCTTGTTTTTAGGAAAGACACCCTGAAGTAGTTAATATTTAAGGGCAAAAGGCCATGATGCATGTAACCCTCACTCAAATGGTTTAGGAAAAATTTTTAATATGTCTTATAAGGGCAAAAGGCCATGATGTATGTAACCCTCACTCAAATGGTTTAGGAAAAATTTTTAATATGTCTTATAATTACACTTGTGTGTGTGTGCACATGCGTGCACCCGTGTACTGGGGAGAGAAAAGAGAGGGAACAAATGATAAACGGGATAAAATGGTAATTGGTGAAACTGACTAAAGGGTACACAGGAGTTTTTCTTTTGGTGGGTGTAACTTTAAGTTTGAAATTATTTCCCTGTAAAAAAATTTAAAACATCAGGTATAGTCTAACAAGTTTCAAAACAAGATCCTATTCTTAAAAAACAACATATATTCCTTGGGAGAAATTTTCTATAAATCATTTATATATTAGTATGACTTTTTCATTCTTTTTTTTTTGGCTGCGCTGTATGGCATGTTCGGGACCTTCTTTCCCCAACCAGGGATCGAACCCACGCCCCCTGCAGTAGAAGCGCAGAGTCTTAAACATTAGACCGCCAGGGAAGTCCCATTTTTCATTCCTTTTTTTAAAAATTTTTAATATTAGTATGACTTTTAAAGAAAGTAAATTTTCACTTGCTATTATCTAGCTGAGACTAGCCACCAAGGTGCTCGATGGTTTTCTGAGAATTAAAGATAATTTGGGGAAAGGAGGCATGATAGGGTCATTGCAGTCAGGCTAATATGGAGAACTGGTTAGAATACTGGGCTTTGAAGAGCAGGGAGGATGATGAGTTATAGGTGACGGAGACTTAGAAAAGGGGGGGGGCAAGCCAGTGATAAACTACCCCCGACTGAAGGTGAGCAACCTCTGTAGCCCCTTCTATGTGTAACTTTGGCATTTATCTTTAAAAAAAAATTTTTTTTTATAGAGATATAATTTAGATACCATGAAAGAAGGTTGTGGATGACCAATAATAATGATATTTTATTTTATTTTTTTAAACTTTTAATTTTATATTGGAGTATAGTTGATTAGCAATGTAGTGTTAGTTTCAGGTGTATAGCAAAGTGATTCGGTTATACATATACATGCATCTATTCTTTTTCAGATTCTTTTCCCATTTAGGTTATTACAGATTATTGAACAGAGTTTCCTGTGCTATACAGTAGGTCCTTGTTGTTTATCCATTTTATTTTTATTATTATTTTTTATATAAATTTATTTTATTTATTTATTTTTGGCTGCATTGGGTCTTCGTTGCTGCACGCGGGCTTTCTCTAGTTGCAGCGAGCGGGGGCTACTCTTCATTGCAGTGCACGGGCTTCTCATTGTGGCGGCTTCTCTTGTTGTGGAGCACGGGCTCTAGGCACACCGGCTTCAGTAGTTGTGGCACGCGGGCTCAGTAGTTGTGGCTCGCGGGCTCTAGAGTGCAGGCTCAGTAGTTGTGGCACATGGGCTTAGTTGCTCTGCGGCATGTGGGATCTTCCCAGACCAGGGCTCGAACCCGTGTCCCCTGCATTGGCAGGTGGATTCTTAACCACTGTGCCACCAGGGAAGCCCTCCATTTTAAATATAGTAGCATGTACATGTCAATCCCAAACTCCCTAACTATCCTTCCCCACCACCCTTCCCCCCAAGTAACCATAAATTCGTTCTCTAAGTCTGTGAGTCTATTTCAATAACAATGTTTTATATCACTATATTGTAATATATAAAATTATTCTGCCAGTAGCTATCACAACTGATCAAAATGCTAGGCACGGTGGTAAGTACTTTAATAGACATTATTTCATTTATTCCTTAAAAGATGCTTACAAGGTCGTTTTAGTTTCCTAAAAGAGAACGAGGATAACAAAACCCTGAGAGATTATAAATAACTCCCTTGGGTCACATATCTGGTAAAGGGCTGGATTTTGAACCCAGGTCTGTGATACCCTGAAGCCAGTGGACGAGGCTGCCTCGCCGTGTCCGGGACCCCTGCTGCAGGAATTGGGCTGGCAGGGTGAGCAGAGACGTTTTACTTGTCTCTGGTACCTAGGAACAGAACACGGGGTACTTCTTGAAATGTGGAAGAAGAAAATTGATACTTCTCAGCCCAGGAAGGGAAGAAAGATTTTGTAAGTAATAGATCTTCAATGTATTAATGTAGGGAAATGAAAATACTTGGAAAGTTAATTGAGTGGTTTTGGGTTAGTATCAGTGGAGTCAGTTCTGGGCTGGACCCCTCCATTTACCCACCCACCCATCGGACTTGCATCCTCAAGGTGACTGTCTAACACTGACCTGTAGTTTTTTGGTTCTGCCAGGCACCCACAGCCCCAACCTCTCTTGCCCGTGCTGCAGGTTTGATGATCCTGTTTCTCTACCACAAACTTTACCCTCATCATCTTCTACTCTTAGCTGCTTTTTTTTTCTGGCCACGCTGTGTGGCATGTGGGATCTTAGTTCCCCGACCAGGGATTGAACCTGTGCCCCCTGCAGTGGAAGCATGGAGTCTTAACCACTAGACCGCCAGGGAAGTCCCATACTCTTAGCTGCTTTTAAAGCCCCCCCGCCAGACTCCTTGACACCCGTCTGGAGAGGTTATCAAGAAGCCCACTGGAGTTAGGACACAGGGACATTTTCAGTGAACCCTGAGTTCCATTAGTAGGTTGGCATCCGCCTTCAGAATCTCTCATCCCTCTGAACCCTCCTTGGCCAGGTCGGCAGCTGGAAAAGTTTGCCGATGCTGATACCTGTATTTCAGGTATTTCTTTTTCGTTCATCTACTTGGCAGCTTCTCTTTATGGCATCTTCTTTTTATCCCCCTTCAGCCTTGCTACTTGGCAGGCCTGCATACCTCTTTGGATTCCAAAGCTCTTTCCTTTGTGCACTAGACAGCTGGCATTTATTAACCACCTACTGTGTGCATTAGACTCTCCCTAGTGCTCTCTCCTTTAACAGCTTATAGCATAGAAGCTCCAAGTTCCTAGATCCTCATCATGTATTGAGGTAAAAAGCAAGAATGACAACAGGAAACTGTTTTTGTCCCACGGAAATAGTTTGTTCAGATGCCACAAGAACATGTTCTTCCCTCATAATAACAGTGATAAGTGGTGCCCTGTAGTTGCTAAGTTCCCTCCGTGCAAGTCACGTGGTACCAGGGTTTCTCAGCCTCAGCATTGTCGCCACCTTTGGCTGCATCGTTCTTCGCTGTGAGGGGTGTCCTGAGCGTCGTAGGACACCCAGCAGCATCCCAGGCCTCCACCCACTAGAGGCCGGAAGCACCCTCACCACCAGCTGTAACTCCCAAAAAACTCTCCGGACTCTGCAAATGCTTCTTGGTGGGAGGAGGGGGGTTTGGGGGGGCATCATCCCTAGTTGAGAACTATTGCCTCGTATAATTCTCACAACAGTCCTTTGAGGTAGGTGTCATCTCCATTTCACAGATGAGGAAACTGAGGCTCAGGAAGGTCCAGTGGCCCCAGGGCTAGGGCATGACAGAGGTGAGACCGGAAGCCATCCCCACACCTTTGCTTCTTCATCTGAGCCTCTTTGGGACCCAGGGCTGCTGTGCCCTTGAGCCTTTGCTTTCGGGAGAGGCCTTGCTCTCTTGCCAGGTGTGAGGTAGCTCATCCCTCACGTCTTGAGATTCCTGGGCTGCTCCCCCCGCCCCCTACCCCGCGGGGGATGCAGCGAGGAACTGAGAGAGATTTTAGCAGCAGAGCAAGGATTCACTCGCTCTCCTGCTCCACCGAGCCGGTCCCCAGGCCCAGCCGTAGAATGAAGGGGACTCCACACTTTGCAGCCTTGGACCCCCTTAGCCAGGATTCTGCACAAATCTGAGAAGAGGCGGTGGCACCTGGCACGTGTTTCTGAAGTTTAATTTCCCCCACACACTGTGCTGCACTGATGGGCAGAGAAAAGACAGAATGTTTGCTGGAGGCTGAAGCTTGATGGCCTGTGCGTGAGCTGTTTTGGGCACTGGCTGGGGGCTCCGGGCCTCCTGATGGGCTGCGGGCACTTGGCCGCCGTGAGGACCCCCGGTGGCCCGTCCTCCTGCCTCATCCCACTGTGGGCCGAGGCAGAGGGAGGCCCTCGCCTGCCCCCTCACCCCTGGTCATCAAAGGTAAACGGGGTCCCAGGAACTGAGGAGGGGGGTGAGGGACGCATTTACTCATCAGCTCCCCTCCATGTCTCCCTTGGGACAGTGTGGTCTAGGCTTCCAGGGCACAGGGGTTTCTGCACATTTTGAAGCCATGAATATTCTTTCCCCTAGTGGATGCACAGTCCAGAACAGCCAAACTTGAGGAGGTGTCTCTTTATTTTTATTTATTTATTTTTATCTTTTTTGGTTGCGGCATGCGGGCTCTCCTGAAGACTTGCCACAGCTTCAGCTACCGGCCTCGGATGGCTGCTTTGATCTGCTGGTTTTTGAAGCCCATGGGAGTCATCATGTTGTTAGTTTCCCCTCATCTCACGTGTCGGGATGATGTGCAGACACAGCCCGTGAGCGGGGGGCAGCTCAGCTCTGAGAGTCAGGAGACAGGGTGGTGGAGTCGGTGTTCTGGTGGTGCTACCGTGGGCCTTGACCTTGAGCTGTTTGCTTTCTTTTGTACCTCGGTTTCTTATTCTGTAACATAGGTGGAGCCCTTCCCCTCTTGTGTTTTGCAGAGATTTTGCATGATAAGTAAATGACAACTGTCAGAGAGGCTTAATGAAAGTAGTTATTCATGTCATAATTATGATGATGATGAGTAGTATAATTGCCAGCTTTCTGTGCTCAAGGTGCCGTGAGGGTGACCTGGGGGGAGGTCTCCTGTGGACCTCCGTGTGTTTCTGTGGGAGAAGAAGGAAGCACATTTCTCTCTCTCTCACACTTATTTTAATTTGGGAATGGACAGAAAGTAGATTTGCTTTTTTATGTGTTGGAAGTTCTCTGCTGCCCCCTTGCTCTCTGCCCTTCTGTTCCGTTCTGATCCTGCGAAGTCAACATTTTAGGCACTTTTTTCAACAAGGAAGGGAAATGAGGCCCTCTTTTATAAATTGTTTTGAATTTTACAAAGTTGCTTTTGTATTGTTTTGTTTGTATTTGTCACATGATAGTCTTGGAAATCTTTCCATGCCACTGGGTGAATCTGTCTTTAAAAAAACCCAGCTGCATGGCATGTAATGAATGCATTTGTCATAATTCTGTTAATAATCTCCTGGTGAGCATTTTTTGAGTACATAATAGACCCTTGGATGTAGAGAAAGGCCTGGTTTATCTGTGGTATGAAGTGGTAAGGCCAGTGAGATGTAGAATAAGGTAGTCTCCTAGTCTTGGCTCTGTGTGCTTGGAGTTAATTGTTCAGCTTCTCTGGGCCTCGATTTTCCTTTTAAAAAGACAGATTTGGACTAGAAGGTATTCTCAGATCCTATCCAGCTTTCAGTGTTACAAATCCATCCTCAGATCTCATGTACTAGTTGTCTCCTTCTGTGTAACCAATAACAAACATCCTGAAACTTAATGTCTTAAAGTCACCACCACTTTATTCAGCTTACAGTTAGGCTGGGGCTTTCTTCTTGTCTGAACTGGGCTCAGTGGTTCTCCTTGGGCTTGCTTATGCGTCTGCAGTCACCTGGCAGGCGGGTTGGGCCTGGTATTCCTGGATTGCCTCACTCACATGGCTGGTGGTTGGCTGGCTGTTGGCTGGGCAGTTGGGGTGAGGGTTAAAGAATATATCTAACCCTCTAGCAGGCCACTCCGGGTCCCACGTGGCTGGGCAAGGTTCCCAAAGTAGCAAGAACAGAAGCTGAAAGGCCTCTTGAAGCCTGGGTGTGGAACAGATGCAATGTCACTTCCATTGCATTTATAGGTCAGAGCACATCACAAGGCCAAGCAGATTTGGGGGGCAGGGAGACAGACCCCCCCCTCCTGATGGGGGGAAGTGCCAAGTATCGTGGCCATTTTTACAGTTTAACATGTCCTGCGAACTGAGCCTTTGAATAGCAGTGAAAGACTGTAGAAAGGGAGGAAGAAACAGAGAGAAGCTGAACATGGAGATTTCAAGAACTTCTTCTGGTCAGCAGTAAATAGCCTTGATGTAAAACAAACAAACACACAAACAAAAAAAAGAAGCAAACAAAAACACTTCTTTGGACTGCTACTGTATATATGCTAGATATGTCTCCCAGCACCAGGGTTAAGAAGATAAATTCCACGTGGCTGCTGTTTTGAGACAGTTTAGTGTGGGATTTGATGGCTACTCCAGTAAGCTATAATCCAGAACAAACATTTCTGGTTGAAATACAAACCCAGCGCTGTGCAATCCCAAAGGAGGGGCCCACCTAGTCTATCTGGGGCGTCAGAGGAGATTTTGGGCATCTGATTCTAGCAGGATGAGTTGGCATTTAGTGAGCAGAGAAGGGCCAGAGTGGGCATGGGAGGAGGGTGGCAGATAAAGGAAACAGCGTGAGTGGAGGTTCTGTGCCGTAGAAAGACCAAAGGACTCAGGATCAGGAGGCTATGGGGTCAGTAAGGTCTGAGCTCAGGGGGCAGATATGGTGGATGTCACAGATGTGATGCCAAAAATGCTTACCTCATCACTGAGAAAATGGAGCCAGACAGGCTCGGGAGCTCTTCTAACATTTTTTGAGATGGTGAAAGTGAACCGGAAGTTCAACATTTCCACCGAATTTGTCCTTGTATGTTCTGGAAGACAAGAAGGTAGCGTATTTGTTTTCCCCTTCCTTTATTTCTGAGGCATTTGTTGAGTCTAGTACATGTCTGTCATATACCAGGTCAATTAAATGAGGGAATACTACTTATCTCTTATTTAGCCCTGGCTGCTTCCTCGATGACTTTGAGGTTGGTGAGAATAGCTGTGAAAGCCCAACGAAGAGAATTCTGCCATCCTGTTCTGTACTCAAAGTGTGTTCTTTCTTTCAAGCAGCCTAGAAACATGATTCTGGGGAGACTGCCCGTGACAGTAGCTGTTGGATGCCAACCCAATAGCCATTCCTTGTTTGTTCTTGCCACTGGACCCCTGATTTGCTCCACAGCCAGTGGTCTTGGGCCCAGGGATGAATTGTGCTTGGTCTGAGCCCCTCATGGCCAAGTACTCGCCCACCAGCCCCTCCTGTCGCTGGGGATGGTCATGAGACCCATTCTGACCAGTGGGGCTTGGAGAGGGGGCTGTTGTGGGCAAAAGGGGAATGTTTTGATTCTGGTAAAAGGAGAAAGCTACAGAAGGAGGAAGTCCCTTGGTCTCATTTCCCTGGATACCCACGTGTGTTGACATGGCACCTGGAGTAGTGGCAGCCAGTTTGTCACCATGAGGGATTGTGCTTTGGGCCAAAGCCACTATACAGAGAGTGGCTGAGCAGAGGTGTGGACTCTGGGACCACCCAACTCTGAACTTATTGCTAAGTAGTAAAAAGGGTTATAAAGTTCAGGCCACTATCAGTTGATTTTGTTACCTGCAACCTTTCCTAAATGATAGACTGTCTATATCATGATCAGGGATATGATGAAATAAAGAAGAGAACCAGAGTGTACCTTTTATCCAGCCCCATTTTAATGTGGGAGGAAATATTGCAGACCATTTTGCCATGCTTTTTGATGGACTGGCATCCTTGGCTTTTGGCTAGAAATGCTCCCCAGCTTTTCCTGTGTTAATCCTGAAACCTGGGCAGAGAGGTGACAGCACGGAGTGGGCATGTAGTGGGGGGGCAGGCGTTGCTCCCACTGATTCTGGGACAAAAGCACCATTAAGAGGATGGGCTTTGGCATGGGAACTAGTTGTTCTTTAAAATGTAGGCTTCTTTTTGTTTTAAACACAGTAGGAGATTTGAGAATGGTGGAGCGTGAGTTTTAAAAAAGAACTGAGGAAAAAAGTCTCTGGGTGGAATTGGAACCAGCCTAATGGAACTTGTGATCTTCATGTTTGGAATGAGAGTTGTACCATGTTTTTAACCATGACCTGGTACCTGCCCTATGTCCATATTTGAACAAGGGGTTGGGGGAATGTGAAATTCGTGCAGGAAGAGCAAATAGCAACAGCAGGAGACAAAATGAAGTGTGACCCTGAGAAAGGGCAGGCGGTTCAGCAAGAGGTAGGATGGAGGGTTAAAGACCTGGAGAAAAAAATAAAAGAGAATTATGCCAGAGTCTCTAGAAGCACACCATGCTCAGGGCCTAACAAGCAAACAGCAAACCTTTAGGACAGGTGCCCTGGCATGTAAACCCTGGTTCTGAATAATCTTGTAGGGCGCAAACTTGCCTGTTTGGCTGTGTGTAAGGAAGGCCCTTATGGGATGCCTTGCTCTGGGTTCTGTCGGGCAGGTTCAGTCAATGGGGGGGTGGGGGTGTGTGTGGAAGCAGCGTGGGCGGGGGCAAGGAGGGTGGGCGTGGCTGTCCGTTTCCCTCTGCCTGGGGTGGGCGTGGGCCCCGGGCAGCCCCACCCACCAAGTCCAGCCCCTTCTGGGTGCTGTTTCCACCCCTCTCCCCAGGATCCCTTCAGCCCTAGAGGGTAACCTAGAGATTACACGCACCTCCAGGATGCCTCACCCTTCCCTGGTGGTTCTTTCTGCTCTTCCATCCTCTGTTTAACCAGTTTTCCACATAAAATTTCCCCCAAGAGATTTCCAATTTCCTGACCGGACACGGTTTTGTTATCTCAGAATGTGCACAGTTCCGTGTGGGAGAAGCCCAGTTCTGATCGCCCCTTTGGAGGACTTCTTTGGTGGTCAGCACAGACGTGGACTGGGGTGGTGGCCGGGAGTGGGACAGGAATGGACAGCTCTGAACAGGGAAAGCTAGACAGGAATGGTTACCAGAGTGTGAGAAGTAGAGTGGGGAGGATTTAGGACGACTTGTGAGTGGGGTTTGGGCCGGGAGAAGCCAGCCTGTGGGCAGATGATGTAATAAGAAAGCCGGGGGGCTGAGGGGGAGTACTTCCCTAGTAGTCCAGTGGTTAAGACTTCCCCTTCTAATGCAGGGGATGAGGGTTCGATCCCTGGTTAGGAAGCAAAGATCCCACATGCCTCCTGGCCAGAAAACCAAAACCTAAACAGAAGCAATATTGTAACAAATTCAATAAAAAGACTTTAAAAATGATCCACATCAAAAAAATCTTGAAAAAAAAGGGGTGGGGTGGAAACGGGGCAGGGAGGGGGTCCTTTGAGTGAAGGCATTTTTAAAAAATTAATCTTTATTGGAGTATAGTTGATTTACAATGTTGTGTTAGTTTCTGCTGTACAGCAAAGCAAATCAGTTATACATACACATATATCCACTCTTTCTTAGATTCTTTTCCCATGTAGGTCATTACAGAGTATTGAGTAGAGTTCCCTGTGCTATACAGTGGGTCCTTGTTGGTTCTCTATTTTATATATAGTAGTGTGTATATGTCAGTCCCAATCTCCCAATTTATCCCTCCCCCGCCCCTTTTTCCCCCGTGGTAACCATAAGTTTGTTTTCTACATCTGTGACTGTTTCTGTTTTGTAAATAAGTTCAAGGGAAGGCATTTTATAGATGATTGGAAATCTGTAGTTTGAGGGCTGACAGTGAGCATTTGTAAGTCCTCTGAGAAAAGGCAGCAATTGAAGACACAGTGAGAAAAAGCCCTTTGTAGAGAAAGGTACATGCCTAGGACTGCGGATTGGCCCTCAGGGCTCACCCACAGCTGGGTGGCCTAGGATAAGTAGAAGACTTTGGTGAGAAAGACGATATGTGCCGCAGATGCAGGAGGGGCCCGGGGAGGGTTCACCATCCCGGAGGCTCTGAAAGGTGGGAGTGCTCAGTGGCATCAGAAGCTGCAGGAAGAAGGGTGATTGGGAAAAAGCATTAAGGTTTGCCCCGAGGAAGGTGAGAGGGCAGGATGTTTATATTTAGCCACCAGCATTAGAGGAATTGTTTCAAGTAGGATTTTAAAAACAGCCGTTTCTTCACTGTATCATTGTTCAGTGGCCTCAGATTTGCCCTCTGCAAGGTGCACATCTCATCTTCCCAAGGCCTTGACCTCAGGTGTGCAGGATCCTTCTCGAAGTCAATAAGTGATGCTCGGATGAGCCATGCAAACTGTAAATGGGGCGACACTGGGACTGAGAGAGCCTGCCTGCGGCACTGACAGAGGTTTGCCCACACCTCCCTCTTTCTGGGGCACCTGGACCAGTAGAGAATTTCACATCTGGACTTGAGGGAGTGATTGTGTGGGCCTGGCAGCATCTCTGGGTGAAGTGAGAACTGCTTCCTACTGAGTTCTGCTTTGTGTGTAATACAGTCTACCTTAGAAGGCAATTCCAGAATGATATAATTTATTTGTTAGTTTAACTTTTTCGATTATAGAAGTAATGTAATGGGATGTAACAAAGTTTGGAAAATAGAAGAAAGAACAATGTGGTCTCACCACTGTAGAACTTCCGCTGTTAACAATTTGTGATAGTTTGTGCAAATAGTTTTTTACTCCTGTGTTGGTTGACTGACTTCCTATTTTACTAAGAAAACTTGAGCTGTTGTTTAGAAATGCCTCCCAGTTTTTAGCCAGTGGCCCTGGGTGTATAATCCTGCCTGCATTAAGGGGAAATAAGACCAGCCTTATAATAAAATAAAGTTCCATATACATGGAAAAAAGAGATGAGTAGGAGGACATGGGGAAAGGCTGACAGACACAGATTATGTTAGAATTGTCTACGGAGGGTTCTCTGATTCTTAAGGCATTAATTCTTGCTTTTTTTTTTCTTCATTTTTTAAAAACCGAGGTGAAATTCAAATATCATAAAATAACCACTTTATTTTATTTTTTTGGCCATGCCTCGAGGCATGTGGGATCTTAGTTCCCCGACCAGGGATCGAACCTGCGGCCCCTGCATTGGAAGTGTGGAGTCTTAACCACTTGACCGCCAGGGAAGTCCCTAAAGTAACCATTTTAAAATGGATAATTTGGTGACATTTAGTACATCCACAATGCTGTGCATCCACCACTTCCATCTTCCATCTTGTTCCAGAACATTTTCATCACCCCAAAATAAACTCCTGAAGCATTTACTTCCCCGAGCCCCTGGAAACCACCAATCTGCTTTCTGTTCTACGGTTTTACCTGTTTTGGATAGTTCTTATAAGTGGAATCATACAATATGTGACTTTTGGTGTCTGACTTCTTTCATCCAGCATCATGTTTTGTTTTTTTTAAAAATATTTTAATTAATTAATTAATTTATTTATTTTTGCCTGTGTTGGGTCTTCATTTCCGCGCGAGGGCTTTCTCCAGTTGCGGCAAGCGGGGGCCACTCTTCATCGCGGTGCACGGGCCTCTCACTATCGTGGCCTCTCTTGTTGAGGAGCACAGGCTCCAGACGCGCAGGCTCAGTAGTTGTGGCTCACGGGCCCAGTTGCTCCGCGGCACATGGGATCGATCCTCCCAGACCAGGACTCGAACCCGTGTCCCCCGCATTAGCAGGCAGACTCTCAACCACTGTGCCACCAGGGAAGCCCCAGCATCATGTTTTTGAGATTCAACCACATTGTAGCACGTCTGATCATTCCTTTCTATGGCGGAATAATATTCCATTGTATGTTATGCTATAATTTGTCCATTCATCAGTGGACGGAGATTTGAGTTGTTTCTACCTTTTGGCTCTTGTGAATAGTGCTGCTGTGAATATTTGTGGATGTAGATGTGTATTTGTTTGAGTACTTGTTTTCAGTTCTTCTGGGTGAGGCACTGACCTTACTCCTCACTCCCTAGGTTGTAAAATACATAGATTGAGGCAGACCACTTAGACCCTGGCAGCTCTCTGTTGGAACCCACGCATTTTGCTGCCTGCATAGCACTTCTCTGCTTTATATTGATTTTGGTTGCAATCCCAAAGATAATACATGGGGCCTCTTTTGCCCAATAGAGGGTGATTGGTGCTTTGTTACAGGAATCCTAGTTCAGCATCTTCTGTGTATGGTGTAAAATAGAAGACGGAATCTCACTGGTCTTGTCATAACTGCTTATGGGGTAAAACAGTCTTTTACTGCTCTGCCTGTCAGCGGATCTTAGTTCCATAGCCCCAGACTCCAGAGTCCCTGTCACTGCCTCAGAGAGGGGCTGCCTTCTTTGCTTGGCTCAGATCTGAGGGTCCTGGGCTGCCGGCGACTGTGGACCATTAGATGTGTGACTCCCCATGTCCTGGAGATACCCCGCCATGAACTTTTTAATCAGTTATGTTCTATTCACAGTGTCTAGATCGGGCCCTTGTCTGGAAATTTCTCTATATTCCTCAATAGAACTCTTGAAAGATTTGAGGAGGAAATGAAATTTGACGTCATGCTTATGGAACTTCAGCCTAGAAGAGTAAATCTGGATGGAAAAGAAAAGAGGAGGGACCAGCAAATATCAGCTCTGATGACAGATTAAAGCAAGCGTACCATTTTGGCTACTGTCTGGCACCCTGTGTAACAATGCGTAGTACCTATTGTTTTAGGTGGATTCTCCCAGAGGGCAGAGCCTGAGAGATGAAGGCTTGGGTGCAGGATTGTGGAGTTAGGGAGAGAAGCAAGAGGGAAATATGGAAATTGACAAAGGCAACCAAAAGGGCGGGTTTTTGTGCTGGTTACCGCTGTGGGCGGTTAAAGCAGAATCACCGGTTGCCCTTGTAGGAATGTGCTTCAGAATTCTCTACCCCAGGTCCGGAAGATGGGATTATTTATCCGCTGGCTGCCAGCACCCACTGATCAAGGGTTGCCCCATGGGCATGTTAATTCTCTCTTGTACTTCCAAGTTTGCTCTTGAACCTGTCAAGACAGGTACCTGTACCTCTTGAAAGTTTGTTCCCATTGACTTTTTGAATTGGCTCCCATAGAACAGCCCCAGGTCAGAAGGTAGGAGGTTTTAAATAGTGCAGCCAAGGCTGGTACTAACGTCTGTGCACAGCTGGTCGCCTCAGAAACTGCTGGAATCGAAAGGTGGGCTGGGAGGACGTAAGGCAGGACACATCTGTATCTGACACATGTCACTTCCACATCCCCTATCTCTGTTTTGGTCGCCACTGCTTCTTTGTCTCTCAAAGCTTCAGGAATATCCAGAATTGATGATATCTGATCATAGGGGATTTTCTCAGCGAGGTTCCAAGTGAAGGTCATGTATTTGTCCCAGTGCCCTTAACCTCTTTTTTCTCCTCTATTATTCATTTTGATGGAATTAAGCCAGTTGATCTGTTAAAGTCACTAAGTCTGTTAAAACTGTAGGAATCCAATTAGATTTTAATACAAGACAAAACCCTCTTTTAAAAAATGAATGATTTGGACTCTTCAAGAGGTAGTGGAGTCTCTGGAGACAGTAAGGAATGAGGAAAAATCTCTCGAGTACTATCATGCAGGGAGCGATCAGAGTTTAACTTTCCCCTTCATGTGCCCTCGAGTCTGTTGTAACAGTGACATATTAGCTCAGAAGCACTTTGAGTCCTAGAAGGACCTATTGTGTGTCTGTAACACCCAACAGCTTTGCATCCACGTTTCCTGTGAGGATCAGGCCATCTTCCTCCCTGTCCCCTGAGTATTAACATACAGCTGACCTGCCCAGGTATAGAAACCTGGAGCCAATACCACCTCCCCTGTGATGAGCCCAGAAGCTCTTGGCCGAGCCAGTATTTGCACTGGTGAATTCATGGAAACCGCTATCTTGCAGCTCAGTCTTTGGAGAACAGGGTTTAACCCCAGGGCTGACACTCCAGGAGAAGTTCTCTTAGCTGATGATTTGGAGACACTGTCCCTTGATAAAAATCAGTTGGCTAACTATAGAGAACAGTATGGAAGTTTCTTAAAAACTAAAAATAAAGTTACCATATGATCCTGCAATCCCACTCTTGGGCATACATCTGGAGAAAACTATAATTTGAGAAGACATCTGCACCCCAGTGTTCATTGCAGCACTGTTTACAATAGCCAAAACATGGAAGCAACCTAAATGTCCATCGATAGATGAATGGATAAAGAAGATGTGGTACATATATACAATGGAATGCTACTCAGCCATAAAAAAGAATGAAATAATGCCATTTGCAGCAACATGGATGGACCCAGAGATGATCATACTAAGTGAAGTAAGTCAGACAGAGAAAGACAAATATCATATGATATCACTTATCGGTGGAATCTAAAAAATGACACAAATGAACTTATTTATGAAGTAAAAATAGACTCATAGACAGAGAAAACCAACTTATGGTTACCAAAGGAGAAAGGGTGGGTGGGATAAAATAGGAGTTTGGGATTATTATGTACACACTACTAAATATAAAATAGATAACCACCAAGGACCTGCGATATAGCACAGGGAACTATACTCAGTATCTTGCAATAATCTATAAGGGAAAAGAATCTGAAAAAGAGTACATATATTATAATATATTTATATATAACTGAATCACTTTGCTATACACTTGAAACTAACACAACATTGTAAGTTAACTATCCTTGAATTAAAAAAAAATCTAATTTACAGTATCAAAAAAAGAAACACAAACCAGTTGGCTAAAGCCAGGAATCATAATCTTAAGCACGTGTGTCATTTTAACTTAAAATCCTCACTCACCAGTCTCTGTGGGAGGGAATGAGCTTCACGTTCTACTACTCCACCATCTTGATTGTTCTCCCTCACTCACCAGTCTTTAGAGGTAGGTCCAAGGCCCTTTCACCAAACATCGGTTTACTGGTGGAAAGTCTGCATCTTCTCCCCTGTAGAAAGCATATCTGTAATGTATCACCTATAATCTTCTGTTTTGGTTTCTTTAAAGAACAGGGCAAACTGGTTACAGAATCCTTCTAGGTTTTTCGAAATGGTTTCTAGTCTTTTACAGTTATCATGACCGTATCTCACTGAACAGCAGTTTTTAGCAACTCAACTTTTATTGACATTTTCCAAGTCATCCAGCTTAGTTTCATGGAGACTTTATGATTTCATAAAGAATTCATCATACCGATCTTGGAGAGGCAGCAGTGTGCGGTGGCTTGAAGTGAGATCTTAGTTCCCTTCCCAGCAGTTGAATCTGGGTAGCCTGGATGAAAACCAGGAATCCTAGCCACTAGACCAGCAAGGGCTAGAGGCTAGAAGCAAATTTCCCCTGGCTCTTGCCTCCATTGAAAAATGCATTTCTCCAGGAGGCAGAAACTGTAAAAACAGGTACAAAGTTTATTATTAGAAACAGAGCACAACAAGTGGGGGAACACACAGAGAAACAGTTTCAGTTAAGACAGAAGCAGGGCAGAGATACACCCGGGGAGTGAAAGGGTGTGGGCGTCCCCCCTAATCAGGAGGAGTACAGTGAAGAGGCAGTTAAGTCATTTATATAGGGCAGGTCTTCCGGGTCTTTGTTTACCTTTGGCCAATTGTCTGGTTTCTTTTTCCCCACGTGACCTGCCCTAGGACCCTTCCCGACATGCGTGTGTAACTTTTTTCCAAGATGGATTCCAGCCCAGAGGCCTATGGGGGGCCTTGGCATCACGTATTATGGGGTGGTTCCCTCTCCTTTGTGACCCCCGAGGAGCCTTTCTGCACATGTGCAGTATCTCCCTTGCCCCTAAGGATGGGAAATATGTGACCTCTTGATCTTTTACTCAGACAGGGTTTAGCCCCTCTCTGTCCCTGCCGTGACTGTTATTTTAAAGTGTCCACAGGAGACAAAGTCCAGCTATTTACCCTGTTTCTGTTGTTATTTCTATTTCGTAGTGCAAACAGGAGGCTGATCGTAAGTGTCTAACCTGGAGCCCACCTACCTCCTGCCTCAATACATTTGAATGATTTTTCGTAGTTATATTTTGTCAGTTTACTATGCAAGTTAGGCCGTTAAAGTAATGCGTACACCTGCATCAACAGAGTAGGGACTAAATCCACGTGGCTCTTTGTGGACCCCCAGCTCCGCTGGTGGGCGGAAGTGTGCAGGCGTCACTGCGGGGGTGGGGGGTGGGCTGTGAGACGTGAGCAGTCTGTACCCGCTGTGCTGGACGGTGGATGGAAGGAATGGAAAGTGGTGGGAAATCCAATTACTTGGTCAAATTGAGGACATTGAGAACATCCACTAGACCTTTTCTAACTCTGCTACCCGATACCCTGAGGTTGGACATTGCAAAAATCCTCGCATATAGTATGGCATTTACAACTGGCCTCCGGTTTACATTTCTTGGGGTGAGAAAAAGATGGGCTTCAGGCTGGTCACTTACAACCTTTTCTGGGCTGCTTCTAATGACTTCATCCACAGACTTTATGCATGGAAATTACTGGCACCCCCTGGGAGTCCTACGGGCTTTTTTGCTTTGCCAGATACTCATTTGCTGGGCCAGCTTCTGCAAATTTCAGTGATTGGAATGACAGGGCCTAGTCCTTAAACCACTTATACTTCTAATGACTCCCGTCTTAAATTCTTGGATAAAAATTGAGAGATCTGAGAGTGAGTCAGGTTCTTTTCTTTGCGGTCCAGAAATCATTTGTAGGGGAAAAAAAAAATCTTGTTGGCTCTGTATACTTGTCAAGTCTTGTGTCTGGATTGTTAAAAATCCTAGACACAAATTCCTTAGTGTTTTAAAAATAAGCTTAGCTTAGTTTTAGCATAAGCTTGTGAACCTGTGGTTTGTTTCTCTTTGGCAAGGAGTGCCTTAGGGAGAATTAGGGAGGGGTTACGTAGGTGCAGAATACCTACCTGTGTGTGTTACATGCAGATAACAAGTCCAGTAGGAAAGAGGAGGGCAAATATCAATAGCTTCAAAGGTTCTGGTCAGATACAAAATTTTAGGAAAATTGCAGCTTCCTGTTGCTACCACCCCACCTCCCACCATGTGGGTTGTTAAGGTGCTATTTACCCAGATTCCCTGAGTTATTAGCAAATCCTGCATTTCTGTCTTAACTTCATCAGTAATATCAAACTTGAAATAAGTAATTTCAAGTGGGATTTATTCCACGGATCCTGTAGGATTCTGCATGCAGCTGAGGCATGTTGACAGTGGTGTGATTTAATTTTTTTTTCTGTGGGAAGCATTTTGAAACACAAGTAAGAGTGCCCTTTTGAGCTTCCTGCTTTTGTGCCTGAGCATTTGGGGAGGAGATAATGATCTCTAAGTAGATAGGAGTGCCTCTGTCAGAGATGAGTTATTGATTGTAGGAAAATCACATTTGCTTCTTAAAATGATCTGTCTTAGAATTGCACTTTGGACTTTCCATCCCTGTGGCTGGGTTGACCCACTGGTAAGTGATGGAAGTTTAAACATAAAATAAGAGCCCCCTTTCTGCCATGTTATGGAGTGATCATTTATAGAATCCCTTGGCATGCAGTCTCCTTTTGTTCTGTGATTCATTTCTGGCATAAAGTATCTTCTAGGTCGATGATATTGAGATGTGAGAGGAAATAGGGAAGGGAATAAATCATGAAGTGCCCATCTGCAGGGCAGTACAATTTAACCATGAAAATGATCCAGTAGAGATGATCTGTGCTATGTAGACATATATAAATTGTATGCAAATAACAAGTTAATGCCTGAATATGGCCCTGAGGAGGAAAGCTTGCTGGAACCCATTGTTCTCATTTGCTCATCTTTCTGAGCATCTGAATCAGCCCCAGGTTGTACCAGGTACTCTGGCTTGCCTGGCCATTGTCTGTAATGTCTAATTCAGGAGCTCTTCTTTCCAGTCGTTACCTCTCTGACCTCATCTCTTACTGCTCTGTGCCTTGCTCACTTCACCCCGGCCATGCTGTCCTCCTTGCTCAAACGCGCCAGGTGGACTCCTGTCCCAGGACCTTTGCACCTGTTGAGTTTCTACCTAGAATGCTGTTCCCCAGTTGTCAGAGCATGGCTCACTCCTTTGCTTCACTCAGGTCTTTAAATCAAATGTCACCTTCTCATGAGGGCTTCCCTGGCCATCTATCTAAAATTGGTAAGCCCTCCCACTTTTGTCTATCCCTGCTTTGTATTACTTTTATCTATTATTCCTGCTTTAGATTATTATATATTATCTAAAACACTTTATATTTTATGTCTATCTGTCTCTTTGCCTCCCCAGAATGCCACTTCCATAAGGACAGGGATACTTGTCTGTTTAGTTCACTGTTGTATCTCTGTTGCCTAGAGCGGTGCCTGGCGCATAGTAGGTGCTCAATAAATACCTGTTGAATCTCTCAATTATGTGTGTTGGTTGAAACAGTACCAGATTGCTTTTTGGACATTTTGGGCTTGGGTATAATTAAGTGGGGGTGGTGTGTCTTTTCCAGACTCTTCTGCCTCTTGGAAAAGGAGAGGGATATCTCCCTCTCCTTTGAGTCATTGTTGGTATTTTAAAAATTAGGTTTCCAGGGAGGGAGCAGTGGTGTAACCAGTGGTTAAAATTGAGGTTGGGGGTATTCATTGCTCTTATTTACTGCGTTTGTAGCACTTGCGAGTTGAGGCCTGTGTCAGATTCCACAGGGTACACAGTGGCTGGATGCAGTCCCTCGCCTGGGGGAGGTCACAGTCTAGGGAGGACAGTGAGGCATGGACAGACCACCCGTGGGTAAAACACACTAAGTGCTACGAGGGGTGTGAGCTGCATTTTATTCTTGATATCTGTAGATATACCATTGCCCCTATTATTATGGATAATTGATTAAAAAACTTTAAATCCATGTATTTTCGCCTTAAAGAGCTTACTGTTTGAGTATTTGAGAATTGGCACGCTTACGGGGCTTTGATATTATAAAGGATTTTTTTCCCTCCACATGCTAATTAAGCTATTAGTTATGGTTATAAAGAGTTGTGGTGACTTTTTCAGACCTCAGTTGAAGAGAGTGGGTGAATCACTCTAGCAAGTGCAATGTAATGGGCCACAGAGGCAGCTCGCTTGGACTTGACTCCCAGCTCCATTGTTTACTAGCTGTGTGACCCAAGGAAAGATACTGAATCTTTCTGTGTCTTATTTCTGAAATGGAAATGATAGATCTACCTCATGGTATCATACAGATTTATTATAAATTTTTATTTTAAAGATTTACATTATTTAAAGATTTATTAAATCTTTTATTATAAATTATAAAAATGATTTAAGGTGTGTATATAATACTTAAAACAGTTCATGGCACACAGTGGGTGTCATGTGTTAACTATTATAAATATACTTGTAATTAAATTTATAACCATCATTACTGGATCATGGTAAACTCATCAGTCCAAACGAGTCCTTCTCTTAAAAATTTTTTTAAGAAACTCTTCTAATTATTTTTCTTTTTTCCTGGCTCCCATTCCCCTGTCAGCATTAATTCCTGGCATACGTTTTGTGTCTTTGTTTGCCTTGTGTATGCCTTTTGAACTTACCTAAGTGGTATTGTCCTGCTGGTCTTATCATTTTCTTCTTAAACTTTTCTAACTCAGCAGTATGTTTATCAGTGTTGCCCTACATACCTCTAAGTCATGACTTCTAACTGATGCATGTGTATTATTGTATGAAGAGTCTACTTTTTAGTTATACAGACTCTTACTTCTGTCCACCTACATTGCCTCAAACTCCCCACCTTCATCACCTGGGAGCATCCTTGTATCTATCCCTCTGTATACATGTGTCTGGGAGCATATTTGTTGGGTACCTGCCCAGCAGAAAGTTTGAGGATCATAGGGAACATACATGTATATTTTCACTAAATTCTGCTTTACTGCTACCAAAATGGCTGCACCAGTCTACCCTCTCACTAGCAATGCAAGGGGTTCCAGTATCTTTGCATCCTTGCCGTTATTTGGGGATGTTTTACTCTTTAATTTTGGCAAATCTGGTGGGTATACAATCTCCTGGTGATTGTAATTTGTATTTCTCTGATTACCTTGATATATTATTAGCCATTCCTGAATCTCCTGTAAATTGCCTATTCTTAATCCTTTGCCCGTATTTTTTGCTGTGTTTTCTGACTTCTTTCTCTAGGAGCTCCTTTTATATTCTAGATATTAATCTGTCTTCTACAAGTCTCTACACACCTGTGATTTTTGTCTACAGTGTCCTTGTTGAATAGAAACTCTTACTTACAATGTAGTCAAATCCATCAAATTGTTCAACTTGTGATTTACACTTTTAATCTTGGTTAAGAAATGCTTTTCTGCATGTTACATAACTTTTCTCCTACCTTTTCTTTTGTTAGCTTGTAGTTTTACTTTTTACATTTAGATTTTTGCCTTTGTATATCCCGTAAGACAGAAAGCCAGCAATATTTTTGCTTTTCCCAATAACATTTGTTCTCTCCACTGGTTTATGGTGCCGCCTCTGTAATATACCAAGTTCTCATGTATACTTAACATGTTCTCACACCCTCTTTTCTAGTTTTTAATCCAATTGCTAGTTCCTGCATGAATACCATATAGTCATCGTGGCTTTGTTGTTTGTTAGTATTTGTATCTGTTGGGAGAGTGAGCCCCTCTCCTTTTTCTGAATTAACTTGGCTCTTCACAGACCTTTGTTCTCCTATTTATATATTGTAATAAATTTGCTGAGTTGCTCAAAAAATCCTACTGGAATTTTTATTAGAACAATTATATAATAATTTGGGAGAAATGACATCTTTATAATAAGTTGTCCAATTCATTCACCTGGGTGTGTCTTCATCTTCTCAATTCCTCATTGATTTATTTTCACAGATTTAAAAAAATCTTCTCCACAAAAGTCTTATATATTCCTTATTGGATTAATACCTGTACATCATAGTTTTATTGTTATTTTGAATATCTTATTTTCTACTGTATTTTCTAGTTGGTTATTGCTGATACAGAGGAAAGCTATTGACCTTTCTAAGTTCATCATATATGTGGCAACTTTGTTGGACTCACTAGTGTGCTTTCTTTTTATTTTTTTGTAAAATGGTCACACGTACAGTCAATGACATTTTTGTTACTTCTTATCCTTCTACCTCTTTTTCTTTTTTTGTTCCTATTTTGTTGGCTAGTGCCTCTAGTACTGTGTTAAACAGTGATGATATTGGAATCCTTATCTTGTTTCTAAAACTAAAAGCAGTGAAACTAAAATTTCTATATTAAGTCCGGAGGTTGCCCTAGGGTTTTGGTGGTTGTTCTGGGTTTTTGGTGGTTGCTCTAACGTAACTAAGTTAAATCAACTTCTTTCTAGTCCTTGTTTTCAGAGTTGTTTTTTTCCTATTGAAACAACTATTCAGCATTAAAAAGTCTTTGTTTCATGTTATTTACAAACAACATATATAAAATAAAATGATTTTCTTTGAGCATCTGCAGTTCTAAGAGAATATAGTACACAGTCATCCTGCTTTCAAAGGAGTGTTGCATGTGTATTTTTACGATAGGTGAATGTGCAAGAGGAAAGGTGAAAATGGATAAACTGGTATCAGCTTTCATCCTTTGTATCAAATGTTTTTTTTTTTAAAGGAATTCCTTTATTATTATTTTTTAAAAATTATTTACTTATTTATTTTTGGCTGTGTTGGGTCTTCGTTTCTGCGCGAGGGCTTTCTCTAGTTGCGGCAAACGGGGGCCAGTCTTCATCGCGGTGCGCGGGCCTCTCACCGTCGCGGCCTCTCTTGTTGCGGAGCACAGGCTCCAGACGCGCATGCTCAGTAGTTGTGGCTCACGAGCCCAGCTGCTCCGCGGCACGTGGGATCTTCCCAGACCAGGGCTCGAACCCGCGTCCCCTGCATTGGCAGGCAGATTCTCAACCACTGCGCCACCAGGGAAGCCCCTCTATCAAATGTTTTAGTGTCAGCCTTGTGTCAGACACCGTCTCAATGACTTAAGTCCTCATTTAATTGAGGAGGACCAGCTGGAGGGCCTGAGTCTCTCATCAGGTTTTTTTAGTTAAATCTTGACCGAGGCTCGTAATCTGGGTCCTCTTTTGGTATATTTCATTTTATCTTTTTGAGGCTGTAGTTTTTAGATCTATAAAGTGGGAGGACTAGACTTGAGATTTCTTCTAGCTCTAAAATTCTGTAATTCCACAGCAGGACAATAGAAAGAGGGAACCTTCACGCTTTTAGAATAAAGCATCGAAAAGGAGTCTTGGTACGTGGAATCACAAGGTCCCAAGTAAAGGATGTGGATAGAAGGTGCAAGAGCTGAGAGGGTGGGTGTGTGGAAGGTTTTAAAATTGCACATGACCACTTCTAGGTGGATCTGCAAGATGGCGGAAGCTGGGGGAAGTGGGAAAAAATAGTAGTGTGTGATATGCCAAGTGCATGAGACCAGTGCTTTCAGCCCAGTTGTTTTCTGTTTTTTTGTTTCTGGCCTTGCCATGGGGCATGCAGGATCTTAGTTCCCCGACCAGGGATCAAACCTGTGCCCCCTGCAGTGGAAGCACAGAGTCTTAACCACTGGACCACCAGGGAAGTCCCTTTCAGCCCTTTTGGGACCTTCAACTTGACCTGGACAGAGGCTGGGCCAGAGTATGCATTAGGGATTCTGGAGCAATTGGATTAGCTGTTAGAGAAGAGTCAGCAGAATTTATTTGGTGACTGAAAATGTTGGGAGAACAGGCAAGCTGAAAATGTCAAGATTTCTATCCCTCTATTTGCAGGAAATGGAAATATATGCATTTTGCTTGCCCTGATTTTTCAGAGATCTAGCATTTGCATGTATAATCAGGATGATATGTTTAGAAGCAAGCTACAGCCTTCCTCTCTGGGGAAAACCACGATTTTTCCTTTGCAGACATGTTTGTGTGTATTTTAACAGAATCTTGGTATAAAGTTAGTGAAAAGTGTTTAAGGTGTATTCAAGATTCACAGATGACAATGGAAGAAATTTCCTAGGCTTGGTAACTTAGAGTTGAAACTCCTATTTCTGTAAGAGGACAGGAATTTGGAAAAGTAGAGAGAGCTGAGTATAATTTTGAGAAGTTAATCATGGCAGTGAACTTGGAAAATGTCCCAGTTTAAAAAATTTTATTTCTACTTTAGGTCTGTTTTAAGCTGAGGTAACAGAATATTAAAAAGCACAAACAAACAAATAAAAAGCAGGGCAAAAGAAAAGGTTTATATGAAGCTATTAAGCAAAATAGTAGGATAGATTCATTTTAAAAACACTCCACATTAAAAAAAAAAAAAAGCCACATTTTATTGAGATGTTGACCACCAGGAAAACAAAAATCTGAATAATTTTAAGGCCCTGAATGTAATATTTTAAAAACTGTTATGCTTTTCCCTTTTGGTTGATTTTGAGGTATGTTTCCTTTTGGAAGAAAAGGAATAAACCACAATTTTTATGATTAGCTTTCACATCTTTAGAAATGGCATATTGATTTGTTTTTTTAGAGGAGAGAGAAGGAATGTGATGAAATGATTTTAGTCAGTTGAATTTATTTTTCACAAAACATAACCAGGCTGGTTTGATTTTTCTGCCTCCCCTGGGCTATTTTATTCTGAAATATAGTGTCTTTTTTCCCATTGCTGTGAAAGAATTCAAGGAAGTGAGGAAAATATGCACCAAAATTAAATGGCATTTGAAGGCTGTTATAATTGACTCTCAGCAATTTTTCCCATCAGAAAAATTTTCTACAGACGCAGTTGCCATGAATATATATTTAAGATATTCCCCTCCCCTACTCCTTTTCAGCTTTTTAATTTCAGCTGCAGCAAGCTTAATTATAAATTTTTGATACAAGTTTTAAGACTTTTTTATGACCAGCTGATGATCTTTTCGGTTTGAGGGTTTGTTTATTCCAAAATCCTAATGGGAAATTGCTCATTACTTATTTATACTAATTCTTTGCTTTTGGTACCCATGTATCATTGGAGCAATCTACAGGCACTTCGTGTTCTACAACAGATAGGTTTTCAAAAACGTGCAATCATAGTAAATGTACTTTGTACTTTTTTCTCTGAAGCAAACTTTTTTAGTAATTAGGATGATTACTCTTAATTTACCTTTTTTTTTTTTTTTGTAAGTTAAGGAAGTTAAGGTAAGGCTATGTCTGCTTAAGGCACTTGGATGAAAACAACCTTTAAATCCATATACTTGACTCTGGGCCCACTTAACAATCATTCACCTACTCGGTACCCAAAAGCCTCATTTTTATTAATTTTTGAATGATAATGATGACATTTATTGCATGCTTCCTATATGGCATGTGCTTTATCTATCTCTTTTCATGTTACTCTCCAACAACCCATGAGGTAATGTTAGCATTTTAGAAATTAAAACACCACGTTACTTTACTAGGCCACACAGCTCATGAGTGGCAGAGTGCAGATTTGAACCCAGGCCGTCAACTTGAGAAACCGTGGTCTTAACCACTGAGCCACACTGTCCTGTGGGACTAGATCATCTCCTCTTGCTGCTCTTCTGGACGGTAGTCCTGTGATTCTGTTCTAAGCTTCCCAGGCTAGACTGTCTCTCTCCGGCTTGTTGCTTGGTTTCCCTGCTGGAAATATTCTTTCTAGTGCTGCGTCTCCCTTTCCAGTCACACCTTTCCTTTATGCCAGTTTGGGCCAGTAAATACAAAAAGGATGTCTGTGTGTCCCTGCCTTGAAACCTTGGGAAACGTAGAAATCCAAGGAAGAAAGTAGGGAAAAACCAAGAGGTTGGTAAATATAACACCTGATTACAGGTGGAATCCTGGGCGGGGTCTGAGCATCTGTACTGTGTCTTACCTGCTACCTGTTCTCTTCTTTGGCATCACCCCATTTGTCAGGCAGGAACCCCACTTACCTACTGCTACTTGCTGAGGGAGGGGGCACAGGGGGTGACTCTCCTAAGTAAAGAGTGGATCTCACTCCCGGGTAGGAGCCGTTACTCTTGCCTCAGAATTTTCTGCAGATGGCACACTTGGCATTTCTAGTTGCTCCCTTGAAGTCAATATTTGGAGCAAAACCTTGACATGTTGTTCCTCAAACTTTGATAATATTTTGTTTTAAATTAGTAGCAGAGAGGTTTGTGTATGACATCTAAGTGTAATTTTCTTTTTTTTTCAATATAGCTGTGCCACGCAGCTTGCAGGATCTTAGTTCCCCAACCAGGGATTGAACGCACGCCCTTGGCAGTGAAAGAGTCCTAAGCACTGAACCGCCAGGGAATTCCCTAAGTGTAATTTTTTTTTAAATTAATTAATTAATTAATTATATATTTTTGGCTGCGTCAGGTCTTAGTTGTGGCACGCGGGCTCTTCATTGCTGTGTGCAGTTTTCTCTCTAGTTGAGGAGCATGGGCTCCGTAGTTGTGGAGCGTGGGCTTAGCGGGGGCCACTAGTGGCAGCATGAGGGATCTCAGTTCCCCGACCAGGGATCGAACCGGTGTCCCCTGCATTGTAAGACCGATTCCTAACCACTGGACCACCAGGGAAGTCCCCCTAAGTGTAATTTTCAAACACAACCTGGACATTTTCGACAGGCCACCTTTTGGAAAGAGCCGCTTGTTTGTAGTAGTTGCAGTTTGCTGCCTTTTCTGCCTTTTTCTCTGGGTGCCTGATGACCTATGGGATTTATCAAGAGAGAGACTTGTTTTGCTCATATTTGCCCTGAGAGGAGACATGAGTGTGAATTAAACCATGAGAAACATACAGTGAATGGGAAATTAAAGGTTTTTCGACTCAAATTTACTGCTTGTGAATTCAAGTGACAGCCATCAAATAATGAGCGTGGGGTTAGATGTCCACAGCAGAATCCTTTGGCTCGTGGGTGACTTTCCTGATTTATTGTCGTTTACATGATAGTCCTTCAGGCAAAGGCGCCCCTTACCAGAGAGGTCTTCCTTTCTGATTTCTGATGGGTTCTCATTCTGCTTAGAATTTAGAAGTGTGGTTCCCTCTACAGTCTTGCTGACCATGTAGGTTCTCCAGTAATTATTTAATTACATTTTGGGCTTCATCACGACTTTGACCCTATAGAAAATAAGGAGCAGGTCAGTGACTGCTTACAATTTTGTGCTAAGCGGCTTCTTAACATTTTAAAAATCAGTAATGCCTTCATCGATCAAGTTTTAAGGGCTATAAGGAAAGAAACAAACTTTGGCCATGCAGCTCCTGCATGGCAGGCACTGTGCTAAGTATTTTTTGTGCATGATCTACTTTAATCCTTATGATGGCACTTAAGGGTCAATATTATGATTCCTTTTTTAAAGATTAGGAAATTGATGCTTAATAAGAAAGCTTAACTCACTTGAGGCCACATAGCTGGAACCTGGTAGAGCTGGGGGTGCGGGCGAAACCTGGCTGTCTGGCTTCAAAGCCCAGTGAAAAAATCTGCCTTTTCTTGGGTTGGAATAAGGCTCCCAAACAATCAAAATGTATTTCAGAGTGGACCAAAGGGTGAATACGTTGTTCCATAAAGTTCTTGGTGAAAATGAAAACAAAACAAACAAACCAGAAAAACAAAATGTATTTCAGTAGATTAATGCTTAGGCAAATTTGCGTCGTTGAAGAATTAAAGGCATAGCTTCTTTCCTCCTCTTCACTCCAAGGGAAAAGATTGAAGCTGAAAGTAGACGATTGTTGTATTTCATTGTGATCAAGGTATACTTAATTCTTAGACCACAGATTTCTCCAGTTACCTGCTGACTTAAAAGCAATACACTGCCTCCTGACTTTATCTGTCTTCCTATTAATTCTGTCCAAGTTCACATCCAGAGAAATTTACAAGCTACCGTGGTACTGCAGGCTAACACAAAATTCTGATTTCTACCCTGGCTCCCACCCTGCTCCCCAACCCCTTGGAGATTTGCAAAATTGTGGATCATTAACTTTTAACAATTTTTAGACCTGTGACTGTTATCCAAGGCTGGAGGCTTTGAACTTCCTGTCTGGGTTGCTTTGTACGCCACCCGTGTCTCTTTATCTCCCTCAATTCTACTCAGGCTTCAAATTCTTTGCCCTCAGAACAGTCTCCTGTGATGAAATCAGCTCGCCTTGATCTTTCTCTTCTTCACTTTGACATTTTCTGGCTGTATTGCCAAATTAGCGTCTTGTCACGCCCTTCCTTACTCTGTGTGTGTGTGTGTGTGTGTGTGTGTGTGTGTGTGTGTGTCGGTCTCGCTGTCTCTGTGTCTGGGCTGTTGTATCCCCAGCAGTACAATAAACATCTATGGTGAAAGATGGCCTCATACATCTCATGTTTCACCTTGACATCACACATCAGATATTCTCCTTGGCACAGAGTAGGTATTTGATAATTGAAATAGAGAAACTAACATGAATCCAGCATAGCATCTAACTGCCTTTTTTTCTCAGGCTGAAATGAAGTGTAGAAACATGTAGAACACAGCTTTTTATGTAGAATGTAGAAAATCTTGGATCGATAATCCATTCACATGGTTCAGAATGAAAGAATATGAAAACTATGCAGTGAACAATCTCCCTCCCTCTCTGTTCCTACTCTCTCATTCCTAGCTTCTCCATGAATAAGTAGCCCACTTTGAGTTTCATGTGTATCCTTCTAGAGTATTTTTTGTTTTAAACAATGATTATAAACAAATGATAAAGACAGTAATTTCCACATTTAAAAAAATTATTTATTTATTTATTTATTTGTTTATTTTTGGCTGTGTTGGGTCTTCGTTGCTGCGCACGGGCTTTCTCTAGTTGCGCGAGCGGGGGCTACTCTGCATTGCGGTGCGCGGGCTTCTCATTGCGGTGGCTTCTCTTGTTGCGGAGCACGGGCTCTAGGCACGCGGGCTTCAGTAGTTGTGGCTCGCGGGCTCAGTAGTTGTGGCCCGCGGGCTCTAGAGCACAGGCTCCGTAGTTGTGGCTCACGGGCTTAGTTGCTCCGCGGCATGTGGGATCTTCCTGGACCAGGGCTTGAACCCGTGTCCCCTGCATTGGCAGGCGGATTCTTAACCACTGCGCCACCAGGGAAGCCCTAACTTTCCACATTTTGACACAGAACTTTGCATACTATAGAACAGTTAGGAACCTTGCTTTTTTCACTTAACTGTATAGTTTAGAGATTTCTTTTTCCAGACCAGTTCACGGAGACCTTTCTTATGATCCTATTACGTCCTGGTCGTGTTCCGTCATGGAGGTGTGCCGTGTCTTATCAACCTGTCCTAGACGGAGGGATATTTGCATTGTTTCCCATCCTTTGCCATTAAACATATGACTTTGGTGACTACTGGGCACAGATGCCGTCCACCTGGGTGCAGGTGTATGGAGGAGACATTCCCAAACAGGGCATTGCTGGATCATGGGGAAACGAATCTGTAACTGGGACAGGTCCTGCCAGATTGCCCTCCTCGGGCTTTCTGCCACCTTATACTCCCACAAACCCCTCTCTCTAAGGTCCTGTCAGTAGACTGGGTACTCATATTTTAGGATTTTTGCCAATCCAATGGGTGAAAGATGGTATATTTAAATGTGGTTTTATTGTATGAGTACAGTTGAACATGTTTTCATATAATTTAAGGGCCATTTATATTTCTTTTTTTTTGTGAATTGTCTGTTCATATCTTGCCCTATTTTAATAGTTTGTTGTTCTTTTTAATTCCTAGGCATTATATTCCTATTTACGAATTAGAATGATGAGCCTTTTGTCTGTGAAACTAGTTGAAAATATTTTTCCTAGTTTATCGGTTGGCTTTGTCAGCGGCGGGAGTGGGTCTTTAAAATCTGTTTCACGTGCAGAAGTTTTCAGTTTTTAGGGTGTCAAGTTTATTGAACTTTTCTCTTATGGCTTTTGGATTTGGAGGTGTTAGGTCTTCCCTACCCCAATGCTACATGTTTTCTTCTAGTGCTTTTTCTTTTTCTTCCCTTAAGTCTTTGATCCATTTGGGGGTCTGTGATCTGAGAGATAAATCCAACTTTGTTTTTCAGTTGGCTGCCCAGTTATCCCATCACCAGTTACTGAAAAATTCATCTCCACTAAGTTGTGATGCCGTCCTTATCATATACTCAGTTGTTATTTGGATGATATGTTACAATAGGATGAAATAACAGCACTGCACTGACAAATGGGGATTAATTGGTGGATTACTTGGTACATTCATTCACTTATGCAACAAACATGTATTAAGTACTTAATGAATAACAATCATGATGTGCCAGGTCTTGGGGATATAAAGATGAGTTTGAAAGAATCAAAGTTTAGCTGGGCAATGAATAGAACCTCGATGTAGTGGAAGAAGAGCACAGAGGGGCTGAGACAGACGGGGGATGCTCCACGCGGCGCAGGGCGTTCAGCTGGCTTTGCCGGCGGGAGGGGAGGGCATTTAGGAAGAGGAGCACAGCACCCCGAGAGCCCGTGGTGTTGGGGGCCTCAGAGTAGCTCTCCACGGCCATATTTTGGGGCAGGAGACATGACCGGAGGCGAGACCAGAAGCGTAGTTAATGGAGACAGTGTCTCTGGCCTGCGTGAGTGTGGGATTAGAGCATGTAGTGCCGGGCACCTCCCCAGCTCCTCGTCCCTCTAAAGACGAAGGGGAAAGCCTGAGAGGTCCAACATAAATGGAAGCCAACACTTGGTTGTGTTCTGCAGGTCGGTTGTTGAATTTTGATGCCTGTTGCTTATTCTAGACGACTCCAAGCTCCCGAAGCCGAAGTCTCACGTTGCTCCCCCATGGAACACCCAATTCTGCATCTCCCTGTAGCCAGAGACACCTCGGTGCGGGGGCCCCCGGCGTGGTCACAATCACACATCACAAGTCGCCTGCTGCCGCCCGAAGAGCCAAGAGTCAGTATTCCGGCCAGCTTCATGAAGTCAGAGAGGTACGTCTTGTTCTTCTCCTAGGTTCAGTCTTCTGTGGGAGGTGAGGGCTGTGATGTTGCTCTGCCAGCTTCTCTTCCTTTGTACCGTCTTGATTGATGGAGAGAGAGGACCAGAAGCAAACCTCCCAGACACAGCCATGACAATCCCTCCTGGTTTAAAAAAAATAATGATTTCTGGGAATTCCCTGGCTGTCCAGTGGTTAGGCCGCACGCTTCCACTGCAGGGGGCATGGGTTGATCCCTGGTCAGGGAAATAAGATCCCGCATGAAAAAAAAAAAAAAAGGTTAAAAAAAATTATTTCTGTTTCTTGAGTTAAGTGAGTTTTAGGAGACCTCTGCCAGAGCTCAGAAAGCAGAGGACACCAGCCCATAGTAACACGGAAGGAGATGGAAGGGCCATTCATTAAGGCCTCCATGCTCATAGCAGAGAAGAGAAAGAACAGAAGGAGGGTAATTAGGAAATAATTGAGGGCATTTTGAAACTCAGGAAGTGGTGGACTTAAAGCTGGTTTCCCCTTTCCTGCTTCACTTTATGAAATGCTTACCTGCTCTCACCATCACATATACACTCCAAGGAGGTGTGGGGCAGTGAAAAGAGCACTGTCCTTGGAAGCAGAAGACTCTGTTGCCTTAAAGCTTGGAACCCAAGTTTCTGCATCCACGAAATGGAAATAACACAGGCCCTACCAGCCTCTCAGGGGAGATTTGAGGATCACATATGATAGTGTACATGAAAGCCCTTCCACTGGGTATGCCTTAGGGGTTATGTTTTGTTTTACTTTTGATTCACTGGGAAGTCATCAGTTTGGGGCTCCCAGGTCCTTAGTATTCGTATCATCCTTTGCGACTGTTGCCAAGCACAGACTGTGTAATATCGCTTATACGTGGAATCTAGAAAAATGGTACAGATGAACTTATTTGCAAAGCAGAAATAGAGACACAGATGTAGAGAACAAATGTATGGATACCAAGGGGGGAAGGAGGGGTGGGATGAATTGGGAGATTGGGATTGACATACATACACTACTATGTATAAGATAGATAACTAATAAGGACCTACTGCATAGCACAGGGAACTCTACTCAATGCTCTGTGGTGACCTAAATGGGAAGGAAATCCAAAAGGAGGGGATATATGTATACGTATAGCTGATTCACTTTGCTATACAGCAGAAACTAACACAACATTGTAAAGCAACTATACTCCAATAAAAATTAATAAAAAATTTTAATTTAATTTAAATTAAAAAAATTGTATAAAATAAATGATCTTCATCTTAGTTTTCTAACTTGTGTTGAGTGCTGAGGCTTTTTGCCCTGCAGCTGACTTGTGTAGGCACCAGCTTGTCCTCTTAAAGAAGTAGCAGAATCCTTACTCCGTGTCAAGCAGGAGAATGGGGCTCCCAGAATAGGGTCTTGCTGTGACTTGAATCAGCATGCATCTTGTTTTATTTTTTAAATGTCGCGAGCCAAGTAGTGCTGTGTCAGCTGGCTATCTTGTTCTAATTCTGGCCCAGGACAGAAAATCTGAAGTCTTCTGACTCAGATCTGTAGATGCATATGAAAGACATTTTTGGATAGATTTACACATGCATATACTCTTTATTGCCTAATAAAGAAAAGGTACAGAGTCGGATGCTCCCTTTGAGATAGTCACCCTGATGTGAAAAAAAAACAAAACAAAAACTGTTTGGCTATGAGCTTAATTTCGCTACCTTGGATGATACACGAGCAGTGATTGTGGTGCACATGTATATATGGCTTTTCACTTGTCATGGTACCTTTTCAAAAAGCTTTATTATGGAAAAACTTTGAATGTACACAAAGCAGAAGAGAATAATGGTCCCCATCACCCAACTTAAGTAATTCCAACCCTCTGTTGTTCTTTTTTCATCTATTTTCCCCCCTTTCTTTGGGGTGAGTTGAGTATTTTAAGGAAATCTTAAATATTTTATCATTGCCAGTAAATGTTTCAATATTTATCCAACAGATAAGGACTTTAAAAAAAAAAAAAACAGGAAAACCGCAATACCATCATGTCGCTGTTATGTAAACCTCATTGCATATATATTTTGCAAGTACTTTAGAGACTTTAACCTTAAAAAAAAAAAAAAAGAAAAGAGTAAGTTCATGGTATTTTGAGAATTCTTTTAATTCTAACTAATCTCTGATAGACTTAACTATTCTAAGTGTTGATAGGAGGCCTGGTACATATGAAAACAAAAGGAGGAGGGGGGTACTTGTGTTTACTGAGCAGTGGCCCAAATAAAAGTTGGGGGACCTGGCTTAACTTTTAGTAGCATTTGGTTTCATATAATGCCAAGATCTGTTCTACATCCATTTTTAAGAACTCAAGTTTTTAAAAGGATAAGAGTATGTTCTTTGGGTATGTCTGTATAAAAACGTTTAATTGTATGACGTATATAATGCAGAAGAAATCTACAGAAGAAGATCAGAATAACCCATGACCCTACCTCCCTTCACATAACCACTGTTAACCTTTCAATGAATTTACTTCTTTTTTTTTAAACTTTATTTTGTGAGATTCCAAAGAGAGAAATACTCATTTTCTTTTTTTACTTTTATTTTATTATTTTTTAAAAATTGAAATATAATTGATTTACAATGTTACATTAGTTTCAGGTGAATTAACTTCTTTTTTTAATATATGTTACATATGTAGATATGTAAAAATTCTATAGTATAATCTAAATTTTGTAAATGACTTGTCATAATTTTTCTTATATTATTATCATATTATTTCTTATCATATTATTATCATATTATTTTCTCTCCATTTTCCATCAATGGTGGGAAATATTGAAATTTCCCAGGGAGTTTTCATTATATGACAAATAACTAGGTGACATGCCTCCATAGCTGTTTTGGTTTGGTTGTTGTACTCCTGGGCAACAACCAGGTATCTTCTTCAGGTGATTGCTTTTGTTTGTGATGACCTTGCTTGCTGAAAATTAATTGTAAGTGAGCTTGTCGACATGTATACAACACTGGCAGTTGAGGGTTGCAGGGTGGCGGACATCTTGAAGAGAAGGCAGAAGTTTTGATTCTCAAATTTCATGCCCAGCTTCCCTCCTGACTGGAGAAGGGTGACTGTTCTGTGACATCAGTCCTTTTATGGTATGGACCAGTCTGCCTTGGGAACTGAGAAAATTTCATCCTGACCAGAAAGTTCTGCAGTTTTAAAAGTCTATTAATCTCAAAGTATAAAGGCACCTCAGCTTTTGAATGCCACTGTATTTATTTATAAAATAACTAGAAGAAAATGGAATAGGGTTTTTAATCCAGCTGTACAGGGAAGATAAACTTATGGCCACTGAAGCAAGGGAGAAAATCATCGTCCACAAGACAGATGTGCCCGAATATCTGAAGAACAAAAGAAAAATAGCCCAGCCACAGGCAACAGAATCAATATTAAATGGAATGCCACAGCATGGGTGAAGATAGTGAGACAGTTTAAAAGATGAAATGGTTATTATCCAAAATATAAAGAATTGAGATCCCAAAGGTCAATACCCAAAGTCATCTCTGGAAGTGGCAAGGAGAGATGAATATAGAAAATTCAAGACGTGATATCATCGTGAAGAACAGGTGTATCCTCCTTAGCAATTCAAGAAATGGAAATCAGGACTACTTCGTCTATCAGATTACCAGGAATAATTGTAGGTTACGGTGGTAAGAAATATTGGCAGTGCTGCATATTTTCTTTTTGCTACAGTCTGGTGATATATAATAAGAACTAAACACAAAACAAAGCTCTTCATTGCCATTGACCCATAAATTCCCTGTTGGGAACTGTATTCTGAGGAAATCCATGGAATTGGGGGTAGAGGAGGAAAGTTAATTTGGGTTAAGGTATTCATACTAGTAAAGTGAAAGATTCAACACAGAGCATTCTGGGAATGACTGAATAAACAATAATACACTTAACATGCTGAATTACTATATAGCAATTCAAGATAAAAGTCTTGGGCTTCCCTGGTGGCGCAGTGGTTGAGAATCTGCCTGCTAGTGCAGGGGACACGGGTTCAATCCCTGGTCTGGGAGGATCCCGCATGCCGCGGAGCAGCTGGGCCCGTGAGCCACAACTACTGAGCCTGTGCGTCTGGAGCCTGTGCTCCGCAACAAGAGAGGCCACGATAGTGAGAGGCCCGCGCACCGCGATGAAGAGTGGCCCCCGCTTGCCGCAACTAGAGAAAGCCCTAGCACAGAAACGAAGACCCAACATAGCAATCAATCAATCAATCAATCAATAAATTAAAAAAAAAAAGTCTTGTAAGTATCATTTCTACTTGGACATGTGTATATAAAATAAGAAAATAAGAATAGAGAATATTGTACACACATTGGCCCATATGTCCATATTAATAAAGTCCAGAAAGTGTTTAAAAGAGGTAGTTCCAGAATTTTGGATTTTACTTGCGTTTAAAATTTAGAAATAGAATTTTCGGAGAACTTAGTGTTGCAGGTTTTAAAATTTGCCTGGTATGGATGTTTTTAAAGCGCAGTGACAATCTGTTACCACCATCTCATAAAAGCACATTTAATCCCCCCGCCCCCACCAAGGCATATAATCTTAGAATAAAGGGCCATTTATTGCATTGAATAAGTTTAGTTTTATGAAAACCATACTGCATTTCCCTTGTTTTTAATTTTTTATCTTATATTGGAAGAACGTTCATCATGGATTGATTCCAGCCTATGAATCTGTGTTTTAAACCACTGATTAACACTGATTTTTTAACTGTCTCACCCTTATGCCCCGCTGTCCACAGGGTAAAGTTTGCACTCTTCAGTGTGGCAAACAAGGCCTTCTGAAGTCTGCCCATCTCTGCCTCTCCGTCTGGCTGCCTGGCCTCAGCCTTCCTCCTCCTCCCCGCCCTGCACTTCCTGCCTCCCTCTGTCGGGAGGTACATTGTGCAATAGAACTTTCTGCCACCATGGAAATGTTCTATCACTTTGCGCCCCACCCCCTGGGGAGCCGTTACTTACATGAGGCTAATGAGCTCTTGAAATGTGGCTGGCCTAAATTGAAATGTACTTTAATGAACACTGCATGTGAAAGTGCACGTGAGATTTCAAAGATAGTACCCCAAAAAGGTAAAATGTGTCATGAATAATGTCTTAATACTCATGGCAGGTGGAAGTGAACATCTTTTCTATATGTTAGGTTAAATTAAGTATATTAAAATTAACTTCACCTGTTCCTTTTTATCTTTTTAAGTGTGCCTACCAGGAAATTTAAAATTACATATGTGCCACCCATTAGTGCCACTGCAATTGTTTTATAAATAGAATCTAATATATTTTATTTTTATTTATTTATTTGGCTGCGCTGGGTCTTAGTTGCAGCACGCGGGATCTTCGTTGCTGCCTGTGGGTTCTTTAGTTGCGGCTTGTGGGATCTAGTTCCCTGACCAGGGATCGAACCCGGGCCCCTTGCATTGAGAGCGTAGAGTCTAACCACTGGACCACCAAGGAAGTCCCGAATCTAATATATTTTAAAAAATCAATTTGAGCCCCTAGCTGTTTAAGCATTTGATGATTGAAATGTGTGGTATTCTAACTTTTACACTTTTAGTGGCATTATAACAGGTTTTAACATTATTTAACGTTATTTAAATGGACACAAGTTCAATTGGTACTGGTATAGTGTAATTTTTATAAAATTTCTGTTCACTAGATGCTTTCTGAAAATATACACCCCTCATACCTGTTTATATGTGTGTGCTGTGTGTGTGTGTGTGTGTGTGTGTGTACACACCTGCACACATGAATTGAAGAGCATAAAGTAGGAAAGTCAGAGGTTTCTTCCTTTCCTAATTCTTCATTGCTGTTTCCCAGGAGTGGCTACTGAGGAAATGATCTGAGTGTCTGCACACATGACAGCACATGTCTGTGCACAGAGCTGTGTGTATGTGTGGGACTATTTGTGGTCTCCAACAGGTTTTAACTATTTTCTTCCTGGGATTAGAGTTAAGAAAATTCTCTAAAGAGAGTCCCTACTAAAATTTTTCTCTAAGTCCAAATATGGTAATAGGCATGGGCATAATAAACATTTGAGCAACACAATAAGCTTTGTAGTGCCCGGGTTCTTCTGGCTTTGACCAAATAATTTTTTGTAGTTGTGACATTTGAGACTTAAATACACTTAATTCAGTAGGGAGACTTTGGACTCTGTAGCTTGATGACAGAAAAGGTCATGTTATTGCATTGTAATGGGTGAGGGTGAGGCATAAATGTAGATTTAATTAAGCGTTCAGTGATCATTTATTGACAAATAGCAATTATCCTTCTCTTAAAGTTTTTAAAATTGTTACATAGCTTGCTTCCAGCCATGTCACATCACATACCTTTTTATTTTTTGGCCACGCCATACGGCATGCGGGATCTTAGTTCCATGACCAGGGATCGAACCCGTACCCCCTGCATTGGAAGCTCAGAGTCTTAACCACTGGACCTGCAGGGAAGTCCCCAGGCCACATACCCATTTGAAGAGAGGGCTGTGTGCTGCCCTGGTGTATAATGGGTAGATAAACTGTATTGAGGCCATGTCCTTTAATATGTGTTTAAATTTTTTTATTTATTCATTTATTTATTTATTCATTCATTTATGGCTGTGTTGGGTCTTCGTTTCTGTGCAAGGGCTTTCTCTAGTTGTGGCAAGTGGGGGCCACTCTTCATCATGGTGCGCGGGCCTCTCACTGTCGTGGCCTCTCCCGTTGCGGAGCACAGGCTCCAGACGCGCAGGCTCAGTAATTGTGGCTCACGGGCCCAGTTGCTCCGCGGCATGTCGGATCCTCCCAGACCAGGGCTCGAACCCGTGTCCCCTGCATTGGCAGGCAGATTCTCAACCACTGCGCCACCAGGGAAGCCCTAATATGTGTTTAAATAAACCTTTCACAGAGTATAATGTGTGGAGGAGAGTGTGTTTATGTGGTTCCAGCTGTGTGAATTTATATGTATGTTTCTTCATTTAATGCACTGTCATGTTTACTTAATGCACATATAAGGAGGGATGCTTTAGTGAGGTGCCATCTTTATAAATGATACTGACTCAGTATTCTCCCTTCAGGACGGTTTGGTTTGATTCTGATACACGTGGATGTAGTGAATACCTGCTTAGAAACCTTGATTCATGTATACAGCCTTTGCTATGGAAGCAGTAGCTGTCAGTACCCTGACGAATTTTATTAGCTGATCAGTGTTAAGGTAGTGGTCAGTACTGGCAGCACTGAATACAGCCCATCCCATCACCAGGGAAACCGCATTTAAGGTATAAAGTGCCTTTATCCTTTGTGTGAACAGAATGATTATTTTTAAAAATGTCCCAAATTAATTCTCCTGTGTACTTTTTGGATAAATGATGACCAGTAACCCTCAAGTGCATTGGAGTGGTGATTTGCAATCTCTCAAAATATGTCAGCCCCAGACTTCAGTTTTCAAAAACTGTAATGCAGAGTTCCTTAATAGCAGTTATTTCCAAATGTTTTTAAAGCAGTAGAGTATTATTCTCAAATAAAAATATTATAGATCCCTACTATATAAAAACAGTGCTTTATTAGTGCAGATTTACTTTAGAAGGTGGAATGGGCATTTACTGATTGATTCCAAGTTGACTTGGAATAGTATTTATGACCACCATTGTGATCTCTTAGTTTCTGTATCCATGCAATTTGAAACAAACATTTGGTGGTGCATGGAACCCCTTGGAGATCCTCTGAGAACCCAGTTTGAGAGTCACTGGATTTTGGCATTAGCAGTATTTCAGGTGAATAACAACAATAGCAAAGTAGTGAGGTCATGTCCCCTGTCAACCTCCAACTTGCTGTCTCTCAAACTGCTGCCCTGGGGGAAGGAAGCTCTGCCTGCTTAGGGCACCACTGGGGGCATGCGGAAGGTGGGGGAGGCTGAGGGCGGAATTAACCACAAAAGGACTAACTGCCTGGTCTCCCGGAAAGCTGGGGTTGCTCACAGCTTTCTGTTCCTCACCTTGGTTGAATGATAGGTTCTGGCCTTGCTGGTTATAATTCTAATCCCTCTTTTCCCACTTTTATCCCAACTTCTCCCAGAATTCCTTCCTTACTCTCAGTTGATTCTCTTGCTAGGCTTGTTTTTCTTTCATTATTCTGTTATATTTGGAAATGAGGCATTTATTTGTTTACTTGTTTAATGTCTGACCCCTTTTGTCCATCAAGAGGTTTTTTTTAAAAAACCTCTTTATTTCTCAACCCTTAGCACAGTACCTGGCACGTAGTAGGTGCTCAATAAAAATTGGAGTAAATGAGTGATTTTTCATGAAGGGGATCATAGCCATTGGGAAACACTCCTCTGCAGATTTGGTTAAAAGCTTTTGGTGAGGAAGGGATTTCTTGCCCTGTAGCATATTTTTAGGAGAGTTATGGTCCCAAAACAGAAGCAATGGGGTGCTTGGGCCCAGCTGTATTATGTATTTACAGTGGGCTGCCTTCCACTCTGCCCCAGACATGCTTAGGTCTTTCTTTTCTTAGTTCCTGGTACACTTTATATCTACCTATGTTTTTAGCAAATATGTCTTTATGTTATAATTATCTTTAAAAATCTCCCCACTAGTGTATAAACTTTTTCCCCAAAGGCATGGATTCATTAATAACAATAGTGACTGTTACATGAACAATAATATTTCATACTTGTTGGGGTCTTACTGTGGTCCACGTACTGTGCTCAGCTTTACTTGTGTGATCCTCAGGTCAGCCCTGCGAGGTAGATATTATTATTGTTGTCTGTTTTACAGATGGGAAACTGAGGCATAGAGAGGTTAAGGCAAAGAGAGGCATATCAGCCAGGGTTCCACCAGAGAAACATATCCAGCGGAAGATGTATGTGAAGAGATGTATTGCAAGGACTTGGCTTATGTGCAGTTGTGGGGCCTGCCTCTCAGCCACTGGCCCAGGTGGCTCTCTATCCACAAAACTGCTTCTTCAGAAAAGCCTCAGCTTTGCCCTCAAGGCCTTTCAGTGGAACCTGGCCCACCCAGATTATCTGGGTAATCTCTCTCACTTCAAGTCAACTGATTATGAACTGTAATCACACCTACAGAAGACTTCACAGAAACATTTAGATGAGTGATTGAATCACTGCCAAGTTGACACATCAAAAAGGCCATCACAAGAGGTCACACAGGTAATAAGTGGTTGTTTCTGGCCTGGGTGTTAGTTCCTATGTTGGGAGTTGTGCAAAAGATGGGATTCCTGATGCATCATCAGTCTATACAGGAGATAATAGGATTCATGCCTGGGAGTATAGTGATTTCTCTGGGCAACCCCTACCCTTGTCACTAGTGATTAAAAAAAAAGGGGGGGGGTTTGAGTGGTTAATGATGACCAGCCTATTGAGTTTTGTGCCATGTGACTCTACCATCCTGAACAAAGCTGTCAGACCAGCTGTCGCTGCCTTGTCCTCTAGCCCGGCCTTTGGACTTGGAGGTGGTCTTAAGTGGGAACTCTATAATGAGATTAGCTGCCCCTTTAGAGTGTGAATGGGAAGTACACAGATGCCAAGTGGTGGAGAAGAAGTAGTTAGTGGAGAAATGAACTGCTGTCAGCAGAGTGTAAGCAGCTAAGTCACGAACTGGTGGATCCCAGAGGTTACCATTGTATTAGTCAGCATGCTTCAGGGAAACAGAACCAATAGGGTTGGGGGTGGGGGAAGGAAGAAGGTTTATTTTAAGGAATTGGTTCGTGTGAGTGTGGAGGCTGGCACGTCCAATAGGTAGGCTGCAGGGTGGTCAGGCAGGCTGGAGACCCAGGGAAGAGCCAGGGCCACGGTTCACGTCTGAAGGCTGTCTACTGGCAGAATTTCCTTGTGCTTGGAGGAGGTCAGTCTTTTGTTCTATACAGGCCATCAGCTGATTGGATGAGACCCACCCACAATACAGAGGGCAATCTTCTCTGCTCAGAGTCTACCAACTTAAATGTTAATCTCATCCAAAGACAGCCTCATAGAAACATCCAGAATAATATTTGTCCAAATACCTGGGCACCATGGCCCAGCCGAGTTGACACATAAAATTAACCATCACAAGCACCCTAGACTGTTGTATTCCCCCTGTAGCCTTCCTGTATGTGTCTGCCCTGAGGTCTTGTTTCTGGAAAGCTCACACGGCTTGACTGTCTTCAGTCAAACCAGGCTCGGGTCCAGCGCTGGCCTCTGATGTGGGCTTGGAATGATGTGTGCAGCCCTGGCTCTTGTCCAGGGACTGGATAATCTAGGTGGTTGGTTAAACTAACATGAAAATTATTTGGTGCTACAGTGGTTAATGGCAGTAGGAATTCACTGGAAAGTGAGGCCAGTGTGGGCTGTCCGCCCCTCCACATGGACCCGTACCCTTTGGGCTCCACAAATCACTGGGACCCCTGGAAAAATCAGACCCCTGGATTATTAGACTATTGCTGAGAAAAATGATATATATGGTGAGGGAACCTGTTTGCCTCTCTCTGGCTCACAGAAAATTCGTGGTTCAGACACCTTTGAAGCGTTACACTCAGAAGGAAGCTAAGTGGCAGATTATTTTATGTCACTTTTCTGTGACAGAAAAGACTTCTGCATGTTTTTACCCTAGGTGGCAATTTAATACAAGGAACCTTCCTATCAGTGCCCTCGGGCCAAGAGATAATAACGTATTTTTGGATATTGACAAGGAGGGAAATTAGACAAGTTTGTCCTTTGGCGCTCAAGCCACCCTTGGATCTTGTGTCTTATGATCTGATTCTTGGTGATTTTTGCAGAAGATGTTGTTTTGTTCCTAGTGGCTCATAGTAGCATTTTAGGATAAGACAGGGATCCTTCCTCATGTAAAACCCAGTCATCTTGTTCTGTTTTCAGCAGAGGCACTATTCCTCTCTCCCACCCACACTAGATGCTTGAGCACAACAGAATTGCAGCTGAATTACAGTATTCCCTTAACTACCCACCTTCCTTAGCCACCTCTTTGCCCCCCTGCTGGGACCATGATCATTTTCCATTGCTTTGATCCGAGTTTTCTCTAGTTCATTTTTAAGGTATGGCATCTTTTGCTTATGTTATACTTTCGTATTAGAGATTGAGCAACATAAACAGTCCTGATTGAAAAATCAAAGCCCCATTGGACTTTGATTCCTTTTTTCTACCAGGGCAAGCAGTTTGCAAATGGCTGTGAACAGGTCACAGTCAGGAGATTAGAAAAAAATTTTTGAAGTTTTCTAAAAGCGATAGAAGACAATTCACAAGTGTCTTTAAAGAGGATACAAAGGAAACCAGTAGAGAAGCAGTTGATTTCCAGTGAAAAATCAAAGGATATGACATGGTGCCACAGAATTCCTATTTCCTATTAACCTTAATCTATGACTGTATTTCTTGACTTCTTTTTTTTTTAAATAAGAACTGTGTCATTAATGGGTATCACTGTTTTACATGAAGTTCTGTTTTTGTAGGAAAAAGCATGCTCATGTCTGGAAATATGTACTAGATGCTTGGAGTCTCCGCTAACCAGGCTTAAGGCATATGTATGCATATGAAGCTTATAGGACTGTAGTCCAGGTTTCTCCAAACATACTTGGTCACCCACCCTTGTCAAAAAAATGTATGCCTCCCATTAGATATATATTTATTTACGAAGTATTACATCTAAAACTGATTTGATACATTATGAACATTAATCAAATATATAGAAACAGAAAGAAATAGATTAAAAAAACAGTAAACAGCCTTGATTCTCCATTGCTGTATCACAAAGCAGCCTCTAACCTGACAGCGTGAAACTACAACAATCCTCTCTTTTGTTCAGAAATCGGCCATGTGGGCGGGTGTATTAGGATGACGTGGCCTCACACTGAGGGTGTCTGGGCTCCCTGGGGGATCCTCCGTCGGGGGCAGGCCGGGCACCTCCCTGTCTTTGTGTCCAAACAGGCCCTCCAGCTCGGTGGCTTCCGACTTCTTAGGTGGCAGCTCAGGACTCAGGGCAAGTGTCCTGGGAACAGGAAGTGAACGTTGCTGGTTTCTTGAAACCTGGGCCTGAAATTGGCACTCTGTCACTCATATTTTAGGGCTCACAGAACACAGAACACAGATTTAGGGGGAGGGGACAGAGACCCTACCCCCTTGATGGGAGCAATAGCTAAAACCATTTTTCGTCTACCAAATAAGCCATTTATGTGTTTTATGTATATCACTGTAACCGAAATAGCCACATATCTGCTTCTTGCTCCTTTGCTTCCAGAATTTGGATCCTGTATTAGTTTCCCAGGGCTGCTACAACCAAGTACCCCAAACTGGGTGACTTAAAACACATACATTTATTGTCTCACAAACTGGAGACTGGAAGTCTGAAATCATGGTGTCTGCAAGGTTGGCTCCTTCTGGAGCCTCCAAGGGAGCCTGTAATTCTGTGCCTGTCTCCCGGCTTTGGTGGTTGCCAGCAATCCTTGGCTTGTAGGTGCATCCTTCCAACTTCTGGCTCCTTCCTTCATCCTGTGACCTTCTCCCCACGTCTCTGCCTCTTTCCGCCCTCTTACGAGGCTACTAGTTATTGGATTTATGGTCCACCCTAGTCCAGCATGACCTCATCTTAACTAATTACAATTGCAAAGACCCTATCTCCAAATAAGGTCACATTCTGAGGTTCCAGTGGACTTGAATTTTGAGGAGCACTGTTGAACTCAGTACAGAAGACCCCTGTGAAGTTAAGCTCTTTTATGTCACAGCACTCGAAGACTATTCTTCCATTTGTCACTGTGTGATGGTGATTTAGTACAAAGAGTTGTCCACATGGGCTTTAAGCTCTTGGGTTTGTTTTTCAACATGGCAGGCCTGGCTTGGAACCACAGCTCTCTTGACCTCACGGGTGGGCTGCCTGGGATAGGTCTGGGCCAGGTTTAGTTTGTCGCGCCCTGGGTGAAAGTCGCCTTGCCTCTGGGGTTCTTGCCTCTGCCATGAGGTGAGGGGAGGCTTTGAGGGTAGGATGGCTGATGGGACCAGGCTCTGTTGGAGATTCTGGCTCCGGCTTATTGAAGCCTTGGACAGTGGCAAGGCCCAGCATGTGTGCTCAGGGCATTCCTCCTTTGTCCTGACTCTTCATGCAGACCGTGGGGTTCAGTACGTACACGCATCCCTACTACAGGGAGCTCACGCCTATCAGATGCTAACGTGTGTCTTCTGCATCCTGGCCCTGTCAGATGGGTTTCATTCCCACTGTACAGATGAGGACACGAGGCCTCGAGGGCCCAGCCGTGTGCTCAGCTCCTTCAGAGAAGCAGCTGTGCCAGAACTGGAGCCCACGGAAGCCTCATCCCGGAGCCCTCCCTCAGCCAGGCACACACAGTCATCTGCACATGCTCCTTGGTGCCACCCGCGGCCTTGGAATCGCGCCTGTGTTTCTACCTAGCGACAGGGCAGGTGTAGCGCTCGCGGCACCTAGACAGCTTGGCTCAGATACCTTCTTTTACGTGTCATTCCCAGCTTACAGTTGGTGCTAAAGGCAATGACAGGAAGTTTGAATTTTTGTAGCTTTGAGGTATATTAACATTTTGTCCCATGTGTCATTTCATAGAGAAAAAAACTGCCTGTGTAGGTGATAAGTAAGTGGTATAGGCTGTGGGGCTGGTGGACAGCCTTGTGAGGGCGTGGGTCTCTGTTCTGGGCCCGTGAGCTGCTCTGTGACCCTTGGGTGGGTTATCTGACCTTTGCCCCCACCTGCGAAATGAAGGCACCAGGCTGGGTCGCCAGCTCAAAGATGCTTTGGTCGTTTATAAATCAGAACTTGATGTCACAGTGAAAAGGACATGATAGGATTTCTTTCTGAAGGTTGTTCATCCCTCTATTTACTTTCATTCTTTGATGATTACTCTCCCCAGTGCAAGAATATAGTCTTAAAATAGGTGTGTGAAGAAACATTTCTATATTTTTATTTACAGAGAAATTCCTTATATAATATATTCTTTATTCCTTATATTGGAGAGATCCAGTGTAAGACATATGTGATTTACACGGGTTGTCCACGAAGGATGAAATAAGAATCCTAAAAGTAAACAAAAACTTCTGCCCTATATTTAGGGAGAAAAAAAACCCAGAAATTATATTATTTTAGTACAAATTTTTACCTCCAACATAAATATAATTGTCCTTCTGACATGCTATTGGGTAAATCTTTCTTTTTTTGCCTGTTGTATAAACTGTTCCAAACATACCTCAGAATAAACATCCATCAGCTTAACACTCAGGAGATGAGAAGGTAAGGTGAAGATTTCTCACTGACAGAGAAATTATCACAGGAAGGCATGTTGTTTAGAATTTACTAACATTGGGGCACGTAAATCACAGCAATAATATTTCATAATTACACAGCACCTTTCATTTGAGATTCTAGAGAGCATTTATAGACCAAGTTGGGAGCTGTGACAGTCGTATTAAACTTTGTGCTTGGAAGGAACTGATAGATATAATTCAAGAACCAGAATCTAGATACCAGGGAAGGTGCCCTCCAGCCCCGCCAACGGGGAGGTGAGCCAGGTATGGAGTTGTGTTGGTTATAATAATCTTTGAGATTGGCAGTTATTTACTTTTGTTCAGAGGTAACTTCCGTGTTAACTCTATTTGTTAAACAGATTAGAGTTTTGAATTGCTGGTAAGTACACAGGAGATCAGAAGGGACCTGTGTGTCTGCGGAGATGGGTGTTGGCCATCTGTTGACAAAGGGCTTTCTTTCTTATTTTTTTTTTCTTAAAGTATAGTTGATTTACAACGTTGTGTTAATTTCTGCTGTACAGCAAAGTGATTCAGTTATACATATATATACATTCTTTTTGATATTCTTTTTCATTATGGTTTATCACAGGATATTGAATATAGTTCCCTGTGCTATACAGTAGGACCTTGTTGTTTATCCATTCCATACATAAAAGGTTACATCTGCTAACCCCAGCCTCCCACTCCATCCCTCCCCCAACTCCCTCCCCCTTGGTAACCACAAGTTTGTTCTCTATGTCTGTGAGTCTGTTTCTGTTTCATAGATAGGTTCATTTGTGCCATATTTTAGATTCCACATATAAGTGATATCATAAGGTATTTGTCTTTCTCTTTCTGACTTACTTCACTTAGTATGATCATCTCTAGGTCCGTCCATGTTGCTGCAAATGGCATTATTTCATTCTTTTTTTATGGCTGCGTAGCATTCCATTGTACCACATCTTCTTTATCCATTCATCTGTCGATGGACATTTACATTGTTTCCATGTCTTGGCTATTGTGAATAGTGCTGCTAGGAACATAGGGGTGCGTGTATCTTTTTGGAAAGATAGAGTTTTCGATTAGAGTTTTGCCCGGATATATGCCCAGGAGTGGGATTGCTGGATCATATGGCAGCTCAGTTTTCCGAGGAACCTCCATGCTGTTTTCCACAGTTGCTGCACCCATTACATTCCCACCAACAGTGCAGGAGGGTTCGACAAAGGGCTTCCTGCCTCCGCTTTCCCAGCCTGCTGCCCTGACCAAAGGCAGCCACTGCCATTAGCCTCTTGTGTGCTCTATACATGTGTTGGCATGTATGTTATATGTACCTGTATGTATATGTGTAAAATATTCTTATTTTTAAAAAAATAGTCTTGTTTTAAAAAACCCCAAGTGTAGTGTATTATACACATTGGTATGTACTTGTTATATTCTGTTATGAACTTTGCTTCTTTCTCTTGGAAATGGCTCCTTGTCGATCACATAAGAATTCTTTCTCTGTTTGGTATCAACAGAGCGCTCTTCTGTACAGATAAACCATGGTACGCTTCAACACTCCTCTCTTTCAGAACTGCTACGGGCCAAAATTCCATGTGTGATCTTTTGGGCTGAGCACAGGCAATTACAAGGGCTTTACCTGGCAGGCCTCATGAGGAAAGCTGCCCTCCTGGGACCAGCCTGGATGTGGGATCTGGAGGCAGTTACAGCCCCGTGCTCTTCTGCGCGTCTGCATTTCTAGCCCTGGCACCTCTCTCCGAGGCCTCCTTATCCAAGGGCCCTGGCCAAGACCCTTCCCCGGCACCTCTGCCGACATCTCCTTGTGAGAGGAGGGGGCTCAAAGACACTTTTCTCCACTCTCGGTCCTCAGTACTTTTCCCTTTGTAGCCCTTTCCTTCTCCCTTGGCAGCGAGAGGATCGCCTCCCTGCCACCCACACCCATAGATCTGACCCTCCCTCACCTTCTGCTGTTTCGTAGGGGAAAATGGCACCTTTTCCCTGTTCTGCCTCTTGCTTGCACTGTAGTCCTTCTGTATCAGCAGGAGATTGGGTCCAGGACCTGCTGCAGATACCAAAATCTGTGGATGCTTAAGGCCCTTGGTTGGCCCTCAGTATTCACGGGTTCCGCATCTGTGGCTTCAACCAACCACGCGTGGAGTACTATTTACGATCTGCTGTTGGTTGAATCTGCAGATGGGGAGGCAGTACTATCACAGTAAGTAAATAAAGGCTTAGTTGTTACTTTCAGTTTGGCTTCTTGTCCTAATTGACGTCCTCCTCACCAGGCAACTCAAGCTCTTGACACTTTTAAGGAACAATTTACAGTATTTCTAATTTTTTACTCTTATAAACAACACTGTAAGGCAGCGGTCCCCAACCTTTTCGGCACCAGGGGCCAGTTTCGTGGAGGACAATTTTTCCATGGACTGGGGCGGGGGAGATGATTTCAGGATGATTCAAGTGCATTACATTTATTGTGTACTTTATTTCTATTATTATTACATTGTAATATATAATGAAATAATTATACAACTCACCATAATGCAGAATCAGTGGGAGCCCTGAGCTTGTTTTCACTTGCCACTCACTGATAGGGTTTTGATATGAGTCTGCAAGCAATTGATTTACTATGGTCTCTGTGCAGTCAAACCTCTCTGCTAATGATAATCTGTATTCGCAGCTGCCCCCCAGCGCTAGCGTCACCGCCTCAGCTCCACCTCCAATCATCAGGCATTAGATTCTCATAAGGAACGTGCAACCTAGATCCCTCAAATCCGCAGTTCACAGTAGGGTTCTCATCCCTTGCATGCACAGTTCACAGTAGGGTTCATGCTCCTGTGAGAATCTGATGCTGCCGCTGATCTGACAGGAGGCGGAGCTCAAGTGGTAATGCGAGCCATGGGGAGCGGCTGTAAATACAGATGAAGCTTCGCTCGCTTGCCCGCCATTCACCTCCTGCTGTGTGGCCCGGTTCCTAACAGGCCACAGACCGGTACCAGTCCGTGGCCCGGGGGTTGGGGACCCCTGCTATAGGGAATATCTGTGCCCGTGTGCTGTTTAATAAAAGTAAGGATTATGGATGGAGAATTGCTTGATGGAACTATTTATACAACCCCCGGTGATGTTCAGGAGACGAAGTTTCTCTACACCTTTGTGGACTCCCTGGGTTTTCAAACCTTTTGCATTTGCCATTTGGCTAGAAGAAAAACAGTATCTCAGAATTTTAATGTTATTTTAAGTGAGGCTGAGTATCATTGCATATTTATAAGAGTGGTTCATGTTTTTTGCCCAATTTTGTTTAGTAGCCATTCTTTATTTTGTTGATTTCTAGGAGTTTTTTTATATATTAAGGAGATTCACCTTTCCTAATTTGTCAGTTGTCCTTTATTGAGGGTGTTTTATTCTGTGTTGAAATTTTTTATTTTTATGTGGTCAAGTTACCAATCTTTAAGGATTTGGAGTTCTGTATCATACATAATTAGAAAAGTTGTTTTCCACTCCAGGGTTATTTAAAAAGCACCCATGTTTTAAAAAATGTTATAGTTTCATTTTTAAAACAGCATTATTGAAATATATTCCATACCATAAAATTCACTCATTTTAAGTTGTTTTTTGTCTTTTTTTTAACAGCTTTATTGAGATATAATTCATGTACTATATAATTCGCCAATTTAAGGTATAAAAATCAGTGACTTTTAGTATATTCATAGATATGTGTAACCATCACCATAGTCATAGTCACATGCTCCTCGGCATGTGGGATCTTCCCAGACCGGGGCTTGAACCCGTGTCCCCTGCATTGGCAGGCGGATTCTTAACCACTGCGCCACCCGGGAAGTCCCACACATTTTGTTTTTACAATTCATCAGCTGATGGACATTTGGGTTGTTTCCATATTTTGGCTATTATTAATAATGCTACTGTAAACATTTATGTACAAGTTGTTGTGTGGACATATGTTTGCATTTCTCTTCGGTATATACCTAGGAGTAGAATTGTTGGGTCATGTGGTAATAACTCATTTGAAGTTTACAGTTCAATGAGGTTTAGCGAATCTTTATAGTTGTGCAGTATGGCCACCGTCCAGCTTTAGAACACTTCCACTGCTGTTTTATTTTTATGTTTTAAATATTTCAAAAATTTGTTCTGTTTTTGTATTTGAATTTTTGTTTGATATGGAATTTATTTGGTGCAAAGAGTGAGAACAGCATCCATCTGCATTTTTTTCTTTGTGCATATTTATTTTTCCAACACCATTTATGGAATAGTCCATAATTTTTCTACTGATATGGCAGTGCCACCTAAACTGCATACTAAGTTAAGTGTTTGGGTCTGTCTCTGTTCCTTCGTTTCTTTCTCGTTGATTTGTCAGCCTGTTAATGTGCCAGGACTATAATATTTTATGTGCTGCCACTTTAGACTATGCTTTAGTATCTGATGAGGCCAGAACACCTTAGCCACGTTTTATTTCAGCCATTCCTGGATGATTGTTTCCATATGAACTTTAGAGACAGCTTGTTTAATTTTTAAAAACTCCACGGCCACCATCACCTTATGGGCTTTTTTATTAGTCTTGCATTAAAGTTATGCATTCCTTGAGAATTGACATCTGAATGATATCCTTTTCAAGAATCAGGGCATAGTTATTCACCTTTCAACTCACTTCAGCATTCTTTTGTGTCTCTCAGGAGAATTAAAGTAACATATTTTTTTGGCCTCTCGGCTTGTGGGATCTCAGTTCCCCAACCAGGGATCGAGCCCGGGCCCTCAGCAGTGAAAGCACGGAGTCCTAACCACTGGACTGCCAGGGAATTTCCCCCTACATGGTTCTTTTAATTGCTGAGTATTTTGTCCCTTTTATTGCTACTGCAAATGGATTTTTTTCCTTTATATTTTCTAACTGATTGGGCGACTTGATTGGGTGGCTTGTAAATAATGAGGCTGTTGTTTTCTGTGGGTTGAATTTATTCCCAGAAATCTAAATACCTTGTGTTATTTTGTTTGTTGTAGTTTCTCTGTTGATCTTCTCTGGTTTTGCAGGTGTACAATCCTATCTGTTACAAATAGTGATCATTCACCTCCTTCTTGATTTTTTAAAAAAATTTTAATTAATTAAATTTTTTTTTTTCTTTGTGTTGGGTCTTTGTTGCTGTGCGTGGGCTTTCTCTAGTTGCGGCAAGTGGGGGCAACTCTTTGTTGCGGTGCGCAGGCTTCTTGTTGCGGTGGCTTCTCTTGTTGCGGAGTGCAGGCTCTAGGTGCGCGGGCTTCAGTAGTTGTGGCACGCAGGCTCAGTAGCTGTGGCTTGTGGGCTCTAGAACGCAGGCTCAGTAGTTGTGGCACACGGGCTTAGTTGCTCCGCGGCATGTGGGATCTTCCCGGGCCAGGGCTCGAACCTGTGTCCCCTGCATTGGCAGGCGGATTCTTAACCACTGTGCCACCAGGGAAGTCCCCTCCTTGATTTTTATCTGATTCCTTTTAATAATTGTGTTGGGTAGTGTATCCAAATTTCTTTTTTAAATTGCGGTATAGTTGATTTATATTATCATGTTAGTTTCAGGTATACAGCATGGTGATTCAGATATATATATATATATAATTTATTATTTTTCAGATTATTTTCCCTTATAGGTTATTACAAAATATTGAGTATAGTTCCCTGTGCTAAACAGTAGGTCCTTATTGGTTATCTATTTTATATATAGTAGTGTGTATATGTTAATCCCAACCTCCTAATTTATCCCTAAACAAATTTAAATTGTAGTGGTTATGGTGATAGTTTGTGCCTTAGTCCTCATTTTATTCAGAATGCTTCTAGTTTCCCCATTAAGCATGAAATACATGTATATGTGTTATATATATATTATATATAATACATATAATATGTATTATATAGTGTATATTATATAATGTATGTATAAAATATATTAAAAATATATATATACATTATTAAGAGCTTTTTAGAAATCTAGAAGAGATATTAATTTGCCCATTTGATCAATACTATTGCAGGTCTAAGGTGTTCCAGGAAGGATTCTAGTTCTGAGGGTATAGTGGGAAATTAAACAGAGACAAAGCCTTTGCTGTCACGAAGCTCAAAGTCTAGTGGGACAGACAGGAAAGAAATCAAATAATTAATAAATGTCGGGTTCTATGAAGTCAAGCGAGGAGAGAGGGAGGGAATAACATGGTGAATTTAGTTAGGACGGTCAGAAAGGGATTTAGAATTGTTTCAGGTGTCTTTTCATTAGCTTTGTCTTTTTCTTTTTATTTAATTTGAAATTCTGGGTACGCTTGCCCCCGTTCCAGTCTCTAGCATTTTCACCGGGGCTGTGGGGACTTCAGAGCAAACCCAGCGAGTGATGTGCCCTCTCAATCCACTGGTTGGTATTTGCTTGTGCTCAGCTTATTTCCAGGATACTGATTGTTTAAGAAATGAACTCAATTCGTTAGAGAGCAGGGTAATTTATCACTACATTCCGGGATCACAGTCTGCAAACTCCACAACCCACAGGACCTCGGGGGCCCTGGAGCTTCCCTGGCCGCCAGCTCTCCTGCGTTGCTCGGGCCGCTCCCGGGCGGCTTCTGTGTTCCCTCTTCTCTCCCTGCTGGCTGCTGGATGCCTACCTTTGCCTCTTCTCCCGGCTCCTCCCTCTTCCAACTTCTGGTCAGATCTGCTGGGATGACAGGAGTAAAATGGGAATGATTTTAGTCTTACAGGATGAGTGTGGAATCTTGGCTCTTTTTCTTCTCAGGGATCCACCAGGCTGTAGGTTACTGATCCTGGGTGACACTAAGGTTATTGTAGCTAGTTGCTCATTTGACAAAATCAGAATAGAACTGTGGACTGTGGAACTGTCTTCATACTATGTAATTCCACCCCCTTTTAAAATTGAGGTATAATTGACATATACCATTATATTAGTTTCAGGTATACAGTATAATAATTCCATATTTGTATTGTGAAATGATCACCACAATAAGTCTAGTTAACATCCGTCCCCATACATAATTACAAATTTTTTTTCTTATGGTGAGAACTTTTAAGATTTACCCTTTCAGCAACTTTCATATATGCAAGACAGTATTTTTAACTCTAGTCACCATGTTGTACATTACATCTCCATGACTTATTTATTTTGTAACTCCCAAGTTTGTACCTTTTGACCCCCTTCATCCATCCCCGCCCCACCGCCTTTAGCAACTGCCAGTCTATTCTCTGCATTTATGAGTGTTGGAGGATGGAGGGAATGAAAAGTGCCCACTGAACTGAGAAGGCATCTTGAGACAGAAGGATGAGGCAGGCAGCTCCATATAATCAATGGACCAGTTTATTACAGGATAACTTACAGTGTGGGATCTGGATCAGGAGGACACAGCAGCCTGGAAGCATTCGCAGCTGCACTCCACACCTCCGAGGGGACATTGGGACAGTTTTATAGTTAACCTAGGGTGTGGGGGTGGGTGCTCAGAAACAGGACGTGCCTTCCTAAGTCAAGTTTTATGAATGGGTAACTGGTCTTGTGGGCAACAGGAATATGTCAGCGAAGGTCTTCATCATTGTTTGGGGACTAACAGAGCATGGAGGCCACCTGGTACTAATGATTATTAAACAATGTCTCTTAACTAGAAAGGCCCTGATGACAGAGAGGCAATTTACTGCACAGTACAGTCCTGGGTATAGGGTCAGCGGGAGAATAGGAGGAGCTGCATGGGCCAAGATGGCGTCAGTTATGCTAACAGCCATACAATGAGCTTGGTGTGTTTTTTCCTTTTTTTAAGAATCCACATGTAAGTGAGATCATGTGGTATTTCTCTTTGTCTGTCTGATTTATTTCATTTAGCATAATGCCCTGTGTGATGTTCTTTATACAAAAAGATAAGTTTATTAATGCATCATGATATCATGGCCCAGCATCTGTATTCTACTTCTTAAATATTTTCCGATTCTTAAATAATTTCTTATTTCTTATAGAGTCCTCAGTGCCTATGTCCTCGAGGCGGCGTTTGGTTCTAAATTCGGACAAACCATATCTCACCACCTCCACCATTACTGCTCTGGTCCAAACCACCATCATCTTACCTTTTAACTCTCCCTTCTCCTGCCCTTGGCCCCCACCCTGTATTTTTCCACACGGTAGCCAGAGTGATCTTTTCATGGCCATATCGGATCGTGCAACTGTTAAAGAGCTGTGATGGATTTCCACTGTACCTACAGTAAAACCCCAAATCTGATCCGTGGCCCCAAGCTCTATATGCCCAGGTCCTTGGCTGTGTGTGACCTCATTTCTCAGACCTTTTTCACCCTCCCCTTTCCTGGGTTCCAGCCACCTGGCCGCTGCTGTTCCTGCACTTACCCAGACACCCCCCATTTCAGGGCTAAAAGCACGTAGGACTGAGCACTGGGTGATAGTGGGAGAATGAAGCATGTGAGGCAAGTTACAGTCACGTTGATTAATTTTCTTTCAGCTCATAACAAGAATCACTTCTGTATTTAGTTAGCACTGTGGGCTTCTGGAAAGGCACCCTATAGATGAGGGACCAGGGGATGTGGCCAGGCTTAGTGGGTACCTCTCTGGTGCGTACAGACCTCAGTCACATCCTCGTGTGCAGAGAGGGTGAGCGAATCCCCAGAAAGGGTCAATGTCTGTCGTACCTTGTCTGATTGGGGATTTTGTTTGAAAGTTCATCTGAAAGGAGGAGTCTGAAATACCTTGCCTGAAATCACTTGCATAATTCATTTTTAAAGAAAATAGAAACCCATGCTGATTCATTTAAAGCATGAGCGAATGATGTCTTAAAGCTGAGAATGATTCAGCAGACCCTGCACACATTTTAGATTAAACAATAATAATTATTATTATGAATTTTGTCAGTGATGTAGAAAACCAGAAGGAAAGTTGGGCATGATAGTGGAGATGTTAAAGTCATCAGGCAGTAAGACGCTCCTCTGGGGATAGTTTGCTTGTTCGAATTAAAATCTGAATCATTCCACTGAGCAGACACACAAAGTGAGAACCTTGATCCTTTAAACAGCCCAAATAAATTGCAGACCACAGCAGATCAGGTAGTTGGGAAAGTGAAGTATTATTAAAGTTGAATAACCTCTGAAACAGCTTCATTTTGTAAGCTTCATTTAGATCACTAATGTTGCTGTTTATTGCTTTGGCAGTCAGCACTTTGAGTGTGGGTAGAATTGCCCTGAGTCCTTATGAAGTGCCTTCGGTGGGCTCTGTCCACCACGGGGTTGGGGTGCTTGCTGGGAAAATGGCAAGTAATTTTGGGGTAAATAATTCTGCTTGTTAAGATGAAGAGCTTCAAGGTGTGTTTTTTTTGGTTATTAGTTTTTTTTTTTTTGCCCTTCTGTCCTAAAGTATGACTTCTAGTTGGTGGATCACAATTTGCTCTTTTGCTAATTGAGATGATCTCTCTGTTTACCCTAGAGGCTGAGTCATTTGCTAATGAAGAACTTGAACTTGTCACTCAGTCCTACTGGCTTTGCATCTTGGCTCCTGACTTGCTGAGTAACCTTAGGCAGGGTCTTTAACCTCTTCCTGCCTCATTTTCCTAATCTGTACAATGGGCGTAATGTCAGAATTATCAGGACCAAAAATCCATTATGTTGAGAGTATTGGGCTATCAACCTTAGAATAAAATAAGTATCCATGATTCGTGCTACTGTAAATAAATAACTGAATAAACAAACAAATGGGGCAGAAGGAACAGCTCTTCCTTACGTAGAATTCCAATTAATAAATGTAGAAAGAATGAGCAATAGAAGATGACTACCGGGTGCCATAATAATCATTGTTGCAGGCAAGAACTATCAAAGTATACTAAAATTAGTGAAAGTATGATGAGAAACAGGACATTTCCATAATCTCAAATTATCTCCCTATAAGAGACTTAATAATTACAAAGAAAAAATAGTACTTGATAGCAGAGTGACACAGCAGACGCCACCCTGACCGAGTGATCAAGGTTAACATCACCAGTAATAAGATGTCCTGAACCCCCAAATATGATGCATTGAGAAGGCACAATGGTATTCTTGCCAAAAATGCATCTAATAACCTCACTGTAATCATTAGAAAACAAGAGGGACATTTTGAAAATAACTGGCCTGGACTTTTCAAAAGTATCACAGGTTAGAGGAAGTGAAGAGAGCTGATGGCTAAATGCGATACGGGATCCTGGGTCCTGGACCAGGAAAAAAGAACTGAATGGGAAAGCTGGTGAAATGCAAACAGGTGTGAAAATTCAGGTGCTAGCCATGTATCAGTGTGAATTTCCTAGTGTTGCTAATTGTGCTGCTTTTATGTAAAGTGTTAACCATAGGGGAAGCTTGGTGAAAGGTATATAGAAACTCTCTGTACAATTTTAGCAACTTTTCTGTAAGTCTAGAATTATTTCAAAATAACATGTTTTACAAAATCCATTATGCACGTGAAGCACCGGACAGAGTGCCTGAGGAAACACAACAGTGATTGCTGGTGCTGCTTTTGGTTTGGAGGAAGGTGGTTACAGATGTTGCTGGTTCTGCCAGGGACTCAGCGTGGCTCTGTGACATGGAGAAAGTGTCCTTCTGTTTTGTCATAGGATTACAGGCTGGGGCTGTGGTGTCCCTTGACGGCTGGCTATCACTGACCCTCCCTGGAAAAGCTCAGGCCGTCAGGCTGACCTTAGGCCAGCAGCGCCACTCTGGGAGAAGAAGGGCTATAACTGGTCACTGGGCCAGTGGAGCTTTTCTTGAAAGCGGGGAGCGGGACCACCAGAACCTGCTTCCTCATTGCCTTCTTCCTATGACAGCATCATATCCGGGTGGCAGCTGATGTTTATAGACAACTCTCATTGATTCAGGAAAAATCATTTGGGGGGATGCTCACGGAGTCATGTGCGATTTTAGGAAATCCATTTTGTAGATTGGAAGAGTGTATTAGTCAAGCCCGGAGGCTGTAACAAAGAGACCCCAAATACCGTAGTTTAAATAAGGTCCAGGTTTGTTCTCTCTTAGAGGGTCCAGAGGCTACCAACTGGAGCTGGCCGGGTGGCTCTTTGATCATCAGCACAGGCTGGCTCTCCAGTTGTTACTTTTTCCAGCTTGTGGGAAGGGAAGGGAGGGGCCTGGGCTCCGAGTTGGCTTTATGGTGAGATGGAGAATGTAGACCTTTTGCTTCTGGTCATGAATCATGTGCAGGAACTTGGTGGCGTGGTCATGCCTCTCATGCAAGTGAGGCTGACAATACGGTCCCCAGCTGGGCAGCCAAATGCCCTGCTGAAGCCAAGGGAGGAGGCAAGGGGGGTGGATACCAGGGGAGCGGCAGCATCTTGCCCCAGAGCCCCTTCTGCTCTCTTGGTCAAATTCAGAGAAGTCTTTGTAGAGCAGCTTGAAAAGTGTTCCCCACGCCTGCAGCCCTGCCCTTTGCTCCCAGTCTGCAGGTAAGGTCTAGGCTCTTACAAGCAGAGGGAGTGATAATCTGATCATAACCCCGTGGCATGAGAAATTGATACGGATTTCCTGGCATAACACAGCACTGAGGGCATTCATGGCTCTTAGGTATCTAAGCTGCTCCTATTCTTTCCTTGTGATGGAATTATGTTTGCTGGCAGGTGAGAAGCCAGGATCTGTAGAGCTGTTGAAGGTGGGGGGTGTGGCAGGAGGCTAGAATCCTCTCAGATGGGGCCAAGGTCACCTTTTCACATCTGGTCTGTCCTTCCTCCACATACGTGGTGCTAAGAGCAGCTGTTCACTGTAGGAAACTTCTGAGACTCGGGGACCATAGCAGCCCCATCACCGCACTGCAGAGATACCATGCCGCCTTGTGTGGACCGGTTTAGTTCTACCTAGAGAGTCCCCATCCTACGACCCTGGAAGGTCGCTGGTCCTCATGCCTGACACCCAGCACCCAGGGACCTGAAAGAAGTTTGGGGTGGCGGGGCCCTAAACCCCTGACTCCCGCCCCCTTGGAGACATCCTAGCTCTGAAAATATCAGCAAGCTTATCTTTATCTAGGAAGAACAGAACATTTGAGAGGTTTTTCTCTTTTTTTGGTGAGAGAACAGTAAAGCATTATATTGTCGCTGAATTAAAGTCTAAGAAGATAAAGCCTGAAACGCAGTCCCTGTTGCAGGCATATTTCAGAAAAGCTTCGGAGAGAAAGCCAAAGGATGTTACAAACTGAATAATTCTAATAACACTTTTCTTCTTAGGGACTCATATAATTTCGAAGTTTCCTTCACTGTTATCAGTACAGTTTTCTTTTTAAAATAAAATTTAAATGTGTACCATAAGTTTTTATAGCATATTGAATTTTATGGTGTAGCTATGAATTTTAACTTGCTCCAAAATATGGCTCATTAAATGCCTTTTCTTGCCATCACCCCGCATGATTTTACGCTGATTGTTTATCCCTGTAAGCAGTGGTGTTTTGCCTACTTATTTGCTTTCAGTGAAGGAAGGTGGTTGGAAGGATGGAGAAGGAAAGCACCTCTTCGGGAGAAGGGTTATTAGCAGGAGTTGATGGTCTGTGGGCTGAAGCTCTCCTTGTTAGGATGCCCAGGAGGGGCTGGAACGCGCACACTCTGATGACCCCATCAGCCCTGCAGCAGGCTGGTGTCAGCACTGGGGCTGGTGGCTTACTGAGACTTGTCATTAAAACTTCTCTCCCCTCCCCGAGATGAGCTGCACTTTTACCCGAGTGTAATGGAGACAGCAGAGTACAACCATCTTGAAGTGAAATGTTGCTGCCTGCTTGTGGTAGACCAGCATGAGTTCATTGACCTGGACTGTTATTGAGGAATTTTTTATTTTTTAAAAAATTTTATTGGAGTATAGTTTACAATGTTTGTGTTAGTTTCAGGTGTAAAGCAAAGTGATTCAGATATACATATGTTCATTCCTTTTCAGATTCTTTTCTCATATAGGTTATTACAGAATGTTGAGTAGAGTTCCCTGTGCTATACATTAGGTCCTTGTTGATTATCTACCTTATGTATAGTAGTGTGTGTGTGTGCCAATCCCGAGCTCCTGGTTTATCCCTCCCCCCGTGTTTCTCCTTTAGTAACCATAAGTTTGTTTTCTAAGTCTGTGAGTCTGTCTCTGTTTTGTAAACCAAGTTCATCTGTATCATTTTTTAAAAAATTAGATTCCACATATGAGTGATATCATATGATATTTGTCTTTCTTTAGTATTTGTCTTCACTTAGTATGATAATCTCTAGGTCCATCCATGTTGCTGCAAATGACATTATTTCATTCTTTTTTATGGCTGACTAATATTCCATTGTATATATGTACCACATCTTCTTTATCCATTCGTCTGTCGATGGACATTTAAGCACAGCAGAGAATGTGGGGAGATGGTCTGTTTTAGAAACATCTGTGGTTTCTACACAAGAGTATGTGGCCCCTGAAGCCATGTCATCAACATGATTCAAGTTCATGTGAGAAATTGGACAATCCCTAAGATCATTTTCTGCTCAGAGCTTCTTGTCCTTTTACCCTCTGGCCAAACTGAACCCAGACAGAGAGTATTAAATGTGCATCTTTCACTTGTAAGTTTCTGAATGTGCTGCATTTGATTCGTGGGATTTGGAGCAAGCAACTTCTGTTCCTGGTCCCTTCATTTTCTTACCTGTTAAAGGAGGTTGATCGATGGTTTCTGCCATCATTTCTGGAGTGTTCACCGTGTACCAGGCACTGTGCTGAGTACTCATTCATCTTCACCAACAGCTCTGTGAGCTCTGCCCCGTTACGGTCATCATTTTACACATGCGGTGCTGGAGGCACAGAGGGTAACTTGTCCAAGGTCAGATAGATAACAGATGTGAGGCTGGAATCCAGACTGGCCCATCAACTCCCCACTCTCTGAGTCGTGCCTATGCTTTAGTCTTCTGCTCTCTCTCGGCGTATCTGAAAATCAGATCCAGAGGGTTTGCCTGGCAGACAGATCCCCACGAAGAATCAGATGAGATCTAGTTCTGGAAGGGCCTTGGGTGTAAAAGACTGACTGACATCTGCCTTAGAGTGACAGTTTTCTGCACTCCAGATTCAAACTGTATAGAGGACTTGAAGAAACCTGTTTTCTAACATTAAATAAAAGCTTACTTAGGGACTTCCCTGGTAGCGCAGTGGTTAAGAATCCACCTGCCAACGCAGGGGACAAGTGTTCGATCCCTGGTCCGGGAAGATCCCACATGCCGCGGAGCAACTAAGCCCGTGCGCCACAACTACTGAGCCTGTGCTCTAGAGACCACAAGCCACAACTACTGAAGCCCGCCTGCCTAGAGCCGGTGCTCAGCAACAAGAGAAGCCACCGCAGTGAGAAGCGCATGCATCGCAACGAAGAGTAGCCCGCGCGCAGCAACAAAGACCCAGTGCAGCCAAAAAAAAAACAAAAAAACTTGCTTAGTTGCAACTGAGTATGGCCTTGGAGGGCAGGGAGAGGGGCAGTTAGGTTATCACGATCCAATAGAAATATAATGGAAGCCACATATGTAATCCAGATTTTTCTTTAGCCATGTTAAAGGTAATAAGAAACATGTCAAATTAATTTTAACATATTTAACTCAATATATTCAAAATTTTACGATTTCAACGTGTGATCAATATGAAAACATAATGAGATACCTTACATTTTTTTCCATATCAAGCCTTTGCAATTCAGTGAGCGTTTTACACACACTGCACATGTCCCAACTGGGTCTGGCCACGTTCCACATGCTCGTAGCCACTTGTGGCTAGAGGCCACTGCACTGGGTAGCCTTTATCAATAGATAAATGTACTAAGACAGTCTTGCAGGCAGCTTCTTGGGCCTGGACCCAGAATCTGGAACAATTTGTGAAAGTGATCATTACCGTTCCATTTTACAGCACAGCCTATGAATGTATGTGGAGTCTAGGTTGAGAGTGCTGGGTAAAACCATAGCTGTCAATTTGTTACTGGATCCAAGCTTGTACTGCTTGCTGCACGACAGGCCAATAAATTTAGAGGTGAGTTGTTGGGGGCAAAGAATAGTGACTTTATGCAGAAAGCCAGCAGACCGAGAGATGGTGGACTAGTGTCTCATAGAACCATCTTCCCTGAGATGGAATTCAGGCTTCTTTTATACTAAAAGGGGAGGGGTTGTGGTTGGTTGCTGCAGACTTCGTGGTGTCCGAATCCTTTGTTCTTGGCAGTTGTCCAGGTAGGTCAGGTCACAGTGTTAAACCTGCAACAAGATAAATGTTACTCATTGTCCTGCAACTTTTTATCTCTATATGAATGGAAAAATGTTAAACCTTTAAAGGTCAGAGTCTTGAGAATGGGCTGTCCTGCATATTTCAGGCTGTAGGCAACATTCTTAACTTGTGAACCCTGCTAAAGCAATAGAATACAAAGGTTAAAGTAAAAGAAACAGATCCAACATGGAGTCAGATTTGTTATTCCCTGTTACCCTGTCCCTGTCATTTTTGTCTAACATACATCTCCCCCCTCTCCATTTTATAGATGAAGGTATAAGCGAGGAAAAATTTCTCTCTACTCCTCTGAGTTCTTGGCTGAGACCCAGGTAATAAAAGATTAAAGGGAGAAAAACAAACAAAAGCATATCAACATGTATACCTCATGTAAACATGGGAGATAGCCAGGGAAAAATGACTCAAAGAAGTGGCTTAGAATTCTGGTTTATTTATCATCTTCAACAAAGGACAATAAATTTGTGGAGAAATGACAGGACAAAGGAAGTCAGTTTTGGGGTTCCCAGGGCAAAGATGAAGGATAGGGAGTGAAGTTTGTTTTGTAGGTTCCTCTGGTGTCACCAGGCGGATAGGGTCTAAAGCTGCCTTAGGGGGTTAACCTTTGTCCTTCTTGGTGGAGGGGGAGGAGGAACACCTTTGTAAATTTATGGCCTTCTTGGAAAATGGGAGGGCAGAGGGTTTTTCTTGTATCTGCTTCTTCCCAGTTGCCTTCAGCTCATAATAATCCTTACACCAAAGTGGCACATTTTGGGGCAACACCATCTGCTACCCTTCAGAGGCAAGGATACTGAGGAAGATGTCTGGGGTCACACAGGGTTATTGGCTTTGCTGGCTTGTGATATATTGTATTGTGGAAAAGGCGTAAGTGACCACGCCTTTGTGTGTGTTTGATATACCCCCTTTTATGTGAGAAAATAGTTGTGACCTTTAGCAGGGTTCACAGAAACCCTAGATTGGAGAAATGGAAACATTCTCTGAGATCAGCTGGTTCAACTTCATTTTCTCTACTGGGCCTGAGGGTCAGAGAGGTTAAATGGTTTGCACAAGGTCATAGAGGTGGGTCTCTTGACTTGGAGCTGTTGTTTTGCTGTCACACTCAGAAGACAGTCACAAGAATCCATGGCTTTAAGACAAAACAGAGCAGAGGAAGGAAAGTCCAACTAAGTGCTAAGGATCTTACCTTTCTTCGAACATTCAACTTGTTTCCGTGTAAATTCCCTGAAATTGCTGGTGAGGTTTGTGAGTCTCTCTAGAAGCAATGTGTGCAAGGATGGGAGAAAACGCTTCAGTTGGGGAGAAAAGGGGTCATTGACTGCTGGCAGAGGTGAGGGATGAGGTTGACACCTCCTGAGTTTGGACACTGGGCGGCCTTCCTTAGCCAGGAGAGGGTCAGCTGTGAGCGATCATTCACAGCAGGGATTATCAACCCTGGGGTGTTTGACAGTGCCTGGAGACATTTGCTAACTGGCATCTCGTGGGTAGAGGCCAGGGATTCTGCTAAACATCCTACAATACACAGGACAGTCCTGTACAATTAGCTGGACTAAAATGTCAATAGATTTGAGGTTGGGAATCCTTGACTTAGGGAGGGGCAAAACTCAGATATATCGGAACTCTCTGTATTTTCTTTAATACATCTGAACAATATTGTTTCTTATGAGTCTGAATTTAATTACAGTGACTTTTTTGCTTGGAAAGCTTAGAAAGTCTTCATAATTCCTTGTTATTTTTCATGAACCAGAGGAGCTTTTTAAGGAGAAATAGTCATAGATAACAAACAAGGACCTACTGTATAGCCCAGGGAACTCTGCTCAATATTCTGTAATAACCTAAATGGGAAAAGAATTTGAAAAAGAATAGATACATGTGTATGTATAACTGAATCACTTTGCTATACACCTGAAACTAACACAACATTGTTAATCACCTATACTCCAATATAAGATAAAAATTTAAAAAAAGGAGGAGAAATAGTCATATTTGTGAGATCATCTTATTTCAAAAAGGCAGACATGTATTTGGTGCTGGGTTTGGGGTTTCTTTAATTCCCATACCTGACCCCCTTCGTTAAACCCACATTGTGTTGCAGACTAACAGCCTGATAAATAAGCAGCTGTCATCTATATTATCAGACATTTATTGCTAATTAGATTACATCTAAGTTTAGAAATTAAAAAAAACTCTGTACGTTTTAATTTTCTGCATAAATTATTTGTGCTACAGGGGTCCTACAAATGGGTCCTTGATTGTGGTGCTGAAAACTTCAGCAGAGCTGGGGGAAGTGCAGTGTCTGGCTGCTTATATTGTAACTATTTTAGGCAGAGAGACAGTGACAGGAGCTTTCCTAGTCTGGCTGGGAGTTCATGGGGAGGTACAGATGCCATCGGAAGGGGGAGGCAGGACCAGAAAGTGATGAAGGGATTATGAAGGCGTTTCTGCCACGTTTGGTTGGTTTGTGAATAGGCAGGACTGGGGGAAATTGGGGAGCTGGTGAAATTGACTAAATCGATACCTATTTTCGCTCTTCCCTTTGAGGATACAACAAAGGGAATCTAAAACTTGCTTCATGCTTACCTTCCAGGAAATCCAAATTGTGTGAGTTCTTGGGGACAGAGCCAGCCCCTGTCACCTTCTGGACCATCTGGTGTGTCTGGATAGCTGAGATTTTAAAACAAATGGACACATATACACAGACACACACATGCACAAAAACAAAGCAAAACTGCTGTGGTGGTGTCATTTTTAGGTAATTAAAAGCCTTTCAGACGTCTCATATGCTGAGTGTGGGGGAGCGGAGCTGCTTTGCTCCTTGCTTAACCTGGGGTGTTTGAAAGCCACCCTCGGCTTTCTCGAAAACTTGCAAAAGCTTCATTGAAAGGATCAATTCTACAACTTGATAATGATTTTTTTCTCCTTCCTGAATTCCCGTATGTTTATTGAAAGTGACGCATAATGTCTGATTGCTTGAAAGCTCCTGGAATGTTCTTTGAGGTTCCAGATGATAATCTATCTTGGTCATGTTTTAATCCCTCAAGGCACCTATACCCACTGTGTAAACGTTGGATGGCTCAGTCAATGTTGGATTGAACTGGAGTATACTGGGTTCTCTTTTTTCCTTCTTATAGATATAACCTTTGAAATGCAGTTTTTCATTTAAGCACTGGGTGCTTTTAAGACCATAATCACATAATGATCTGTTTTTCTCAGTTGGTGGTAACTAGCTCTGTTACTTTGGCCTTGGGGAGCTCAGCTCAGCAAGGTTTTGTGAAGTAAAATTAACTAGTGTGCTCGCTTCTGTGAACCAATACAAACTCAGGCTTTTGATCCATGCACATTAGAATATAAGCAGAGTGAACTCCTTCCAGAGTGTAAGACTGGGTTTATTCTGCCATGCATGCTCATACAAACATTTTTCTGAGGCCGTCAGAAAAATGTCAGAACCTCAGGGTGAGTGCATCTGTATTTTTATTTGCTGTTAATCCTGCTTTTATAACTCTGTCCTGGAGACTCCCACCCGCTTCAGATGTGTACTAAATACTGTGGCCGACTGGCTTTTACTAAAAGGGAGTTTTGAACCTGAGAATGTGCCCTGCACATCACTTCTTCCTCTCAAAGCCACTGTGCATTTTATCCCAGTCTCTGCGGTTTGCAAAGATGCATTATGGTTTTTCAACGATAAGATTTTTCACCTTGCTTCAGAGCCAAATCTTTAGAAGAACAAGCTGTTCCAGCGTGAAAAATGACACTTCTATTTTAAAACAAAAATGTTTTGTTTTGCAAAAAGGTCACACAGGTATTTTTTTTCCCCATGACATTTATTTTCTTGATCCAAGTGGACCAGACTTGAGCCTTCTCCATCCTTCTCTCTTTCTGCACTTGGTAACTTGTTTATGAGTCTCAGATGCCCAGTTCCTTATGCCAGCCAGCCAGCCAGGGAACCCTCGACCATCTGGCCTAGGTTTGGGGGATAACATGAAAATGAATTCCAACAAGCAGAGCTGTGTTTCCTGCACCATCTGGCCTTTAGACACGTATGTGGTTGATCTTTCCTGTCTGGGCTGGGGGATCCGCTTTGGATGATGTAAGCCTATTACTCAGGAAAGACGGTTGTGTAGAGCACATCTTGTGGGTGAGTGTGTCCTGTTTATTGCAAGGGTCACCAGGGGGCAGTGGGTGCTTGGGGCTTTCAAATCTTCAAATTCAAGCTTTGGGGTTGGACCCCAGGGACTGGTACCAGTTCTAAGGACCTTCGCAGCTCTGCAAGCATCTCAGTGACATCTCTGCCTGCAGGTGGCTACGAGAATGCTGTCACGTGGCCTCTTAATCTTTATCCTCCATCAGTATTTAGTGATTGGCAGATGGCCGCTCCTAACATCTGCGATGTGGAGACATAAGAATTTGATACATATGACATGTAAATCAGCCCCTGACTCTTCGGGGGTAATTCAGGACACGTTCCTCGTTGAGCACATACTCAGGGTTTTGCCAGTACCGCCGCACGCAGATCGTCTTTGAAAGGCTCCGGGAACTTATTGCCAAATGGCCCAGAGAAAAGTCATCCTAATTTACAGCTTTGGCCAGCAGTGGGTGTGACCGCTCACTTCCCTGAACTCTTGCCAACACCGACTTTTATCACATTTAAAATTTCTTGTCAACTTGCCCAGTAGACAAAAGACGGGCATCTGATTCTTCTGCTCATTTGCATTTCTTTAATTACTTGTGAGATCGAAAAACGTCACATGCTAATTGATCATTTGTAATTTTGGTAATTGCATTGCTTACAGTTTAAAAAATATTTTTTAATTTTTAATTTATTTTATTGAAGTATAGTTGATTTACAATTTTTTGTGTTAGTCGTTGCTTACAGTTTTATCTCACTAATTTCCGCTTAGCTGAAGAAAGGAACACCCATGTGGTAGGATACCAGATAGTCCTTAAGCTTATGTTTTGTTTTTTTTTAGTATAAATTTATTTATTTTTGGCTGTGTTGGGTTTTCGTTGCTGCATGTGGGCTTTTCATTGCAGTGGCTTCTCTTGTTGCAGAGCACAGGCTCTAGGTACGCGGGCTTCAGTAGCTGCGGCACACGGGCTCAGTAGTTGTGGCTCACGGCTCTTGAGTGCAGGCTCAGTAGTTGTGACGCACGGGCTTAGTTGCTCTGTGGCATGTGGTGTCTTCCCAGACCAGGGCTTGAACCCGTGTCCCCTGCATTGGCAGGCAGATTCTTAAGCACTGCGCCATCAGGGAAGTCCCTGTTTGCCATTTTAAATCTTCGTTTTGGAAGTTATTCTAAAACTCTGTAGAGGCAGCATGTAGATCTTAAGTTACTTGCAAATGCACGGTGTGAGGTATGTAGTCTGAGTAAATTTGGTATGAATGGTCTGTCTCTGATCTGTCATCTTGTTGATCAACAGGATTGATGGGGCTGACCTGGTTGGCTTCCCAAAGGACCTACAATAATCATAATATTATTATCTTTCAAATCTGTTATATATGTGGTTAAAAGGACCAGACTTAACGTAGTTAAATCAATCCACAAGCAGCCCTGAGGCCTAATTCTAGCCTCGATCAAATCCCTTTTTTTTTTTTTAATGAGTTAAAAACAAAGAAAGTTGACAAGTTGCACTCTCCATGATATTTGCATATTTTTTGATACGCTGTAAATTACTCAAAAAGGCAAACAGACTAAAGAAAATGAAGAACTAAGAAGGAGGCAACCAGCTGTGTCTTGACCACTTATTGGGCCGCACGGCATGCAGGATTCTAGTTCCCCAACCAGGAATCGAACCCGTGCCCCCTGCAGTGGAAGTGCGGAGTCCTAACCACCGGACCGCCAGGGAATTTTCCCCAGAATACTTTTTTGTAGTTGTCTCATTTAATCCCAGAAAAACCTGGTAGACAGGTAGAGTTATCTCTGCTTTATGGAGGAGGAAATTGAGGACTGGATAGGTTTAAATCATTTGCCTCCGGCCTCAGGTAGTAAGGAGGTGGGCTGGTTCAGATCTGTGTCTGTTCAGTCTCAAAAACTTCTGCTGTTGGTCTGGCCCAAGCTGCTCGCACCTGGAATACTGCAGTTTGCAATAACTGGGGGTTACCTGGGAGGTGTGCCAGGATTCGCTTTTATTTAATTTAACTTAATTTAATTTAATTTATTTTAAAAATATATTTTATTGAAGTATAGTTGATTAATGTGTTAATTTCTGCTGCACAGCAAAGTGATTCAGTTATACATATATGCATTCTTTTTCATTTTCTTTTCCATTATGGTTTATCCCAGGATATTGAATATAGTTTTCTGTGCTATACAGTAGGACCTTGTTGTTTATCCACTCTCTATATGATAGTAGCTTACGTGTGCTAATCCCAAACTCCCAATCCATCCCTTCCCCACGCCCCCTCCTCTCGGGCAACCACATGTCTGTTCTCTGTGTCTATGAGTCCGTTTCATAGATAAGTTCATTTGTGTCATATATTGGATTCCACATGTAAGTGATATCATATAGTATTTGTCTTTCTCTGACTTACTTCACTTAGTATGATAAGCTCTTTGTCCGTCCATGTTGCTGCAAATGGCCTTATTTCATTCTTTTTAATGGCTGAGTAATAGTCCATTGTGTGTGTGTGTGTGTGTGTGTGTGTGTGTGTGTGTATACAGGATGCATTTTATTTTATCTTCTTTACAGGGTGCATTTTATTTTATTTTTTCCTTTGGCCGTGCTATGCGGCATGTGGGGTCTTAGTTCCCTGACCACGGATCAAACTCGTGCCCCCTGCAGTGGAAGCGCAGAGTCTTAACCACTGGACTGCCAGGGAAGTCCCCCAGGATGCATTTTAAATGGAGCCGAGACTTAGGTGTTAAAAAAAAGTGAAACTAAAGCACTTAAATCACACAAGAATTCCTTTTGGCCTTGGAATGGGGAAGGCTTCTTAAAACATGACTTAAAAAATCTTAAGTCAAAACCAGAAAGAGATTCACGCATTTGACTTCTTAAAAATAAAGACTTTCGGGCTTCCCTGGTGGCGCAGTTGTTGAGAGTCTGCCTGCCAATGCAGGGGACACGAGTTCGAGCCCTGGTCTGGGAAGATCCCACATGCCGCGGAGCAACTAGGCCCGTGAGCCACAATTACTGAGCCTGCGCGTCTGGAGCCTGTGCTCCGCAACAAGAGAGGCCGCAATAGTGAGGCCCGCTCACCGCGATGAAGAGTGACCCCCCACTTGCCTCAACTAGAGAAAGCCCTCTCACAGAAACGAAGACCCAACGCAGCCATAAATAAATAAATAAAAATTAAAAAAAAAAATAAAGCTACAATAGATGTAGCATCTATTTAAAAAATAAAATAAAGACTTTCTTGTGGCTGAAAAAGTATTACAAGAGAAGTCAACCTGGAAAAATAATTACAACTCATAACCTAGATAAAGGCCAATTCCCCAGTTGTGTAAGGAGCTTCTCAAAACTGGTGAAGAAAAGCCAACAACCCAATGGAAAAGTGGAGAAAGATTATGAGGATATGGTTCACTGAAAAGGAAAGAAAAATGATATCCCTGGTCTTTGCCTTCATCATTATCTGGTTCTGATTAGGCTTTTGCCTTCATGAGAATTACAGGAGTGACTCAGAAGCCACGTTTGGATCCTCCAACGTTTTAGCAAGTTGCCCCTACCTACAACGGTGAACAGTTTGGGTGGAACCATTTGGAATCACAGGCTGGGAATCATAACTTATGGCTGTGTTTTGTCCAGAAGCTTCAGTCACTAGCATGCCAAAGCCATGCTAAGAGTGCAGTTCTCTGATGCTCAAAAGACAGTTTATTGAGGGAAGGACAGAACTTTAGCCTGGGATGGTTGTCTTGTCAATGAAGAGGAATTGTCCAGCTTCTTTGGGTTCTTAAAGATCAAGCCTTACAGAAGAAATCCCAGAATGGATCCTTGTGAGAACTGAGAGCCCTGCTGGAGTCAGTCTAGTTCAACGGGGCTTCCCTGGTGGCTCAGTGGTTGGGAATCCGCCTGCCAATGCAGGGAACACGGGTTCGAGCCCTGGTCCAGGAGGATTCCACATGCCACGGAGCAACTGGGCCCGTGCGCCACAACTACTGAGTCTGCGCTCTAGAGCCCACTCTCCACAACTACTGAAGCCTGCGTGCTTAGAGCCCGTGCTCCGCAGCAAGATAAGCCACCTCAAGGAGAAGCCCGCGTACCGCAGCGAAGAGTAGCCCCCACTTGCCGCAACTACAGAAAGCCCGCGTGCAGGAACGAAAGACCCAACGCAGCCAAAATAAATAAATAAATAATAAAATAAATAAATGTATTAAAAAAAAATCTAGTTCAACGTCTTCATTTTACAGGTGAAGAAAGCACGGCTCAGAGAGGTCGGTGATGTGTTCAAAGTCACACACAATGTTCATGTTGAGTTGAAATCTCCAGAACTCCCTCCTTTGCTTTGTGCTTGCAAGTGGGACTGTGGGTCGGGGGGCAGGGGGTGCTGAAGAAGCAGCTTTAAGGCAGATGGTGGCAAGTCTGGGAATTCTTCTTCACTGAAACTATTTTTTCTGCAATTGCCTGGCCAGACCTGAGTTCTGTCTTGACTCCTTCCCTGTCTCCATTTCTCCCTCCCACAGACACCAATCACACACCTACCACGTGCCCTGCACTGTGATAGAGAAGAGACCTTAGCTTCTCCTATGTTGCCTACTGATTTGAATCAAATACTCTTTAGTGACCACTAGGCTGGTGGGACAATAACAGGTCACTCACTCATCTCACAAAGAGATTTCTCTTGTGAGATTTCGCATCTCACATTTCTCTTGTAGATGAGAAAAAGTGTTCTAGGCTTTCAGAATACCTAGTTTAAATTAGCTACTATGTTCTAATAACTAGCTGGGAAATAAGTGTCACCATTGTTTGGTGTTCCCTGTGATCCAGAAACCATGAGAAGATGAGCCACAGGGTGGATCTGGTGTGTTGGGAGATTCCTTACACAATTTGGTTTTTCGTTTAGGTTTTTAGAAGGCTTTGGGTGTGGAGAGAGCCTAGTTGCAAAGTCCAGTGGCATCTTGCTCCTTAGCCTTGGTATTCTCTGTTCTTCATGAATTTAAACATTAAATACCTTTTTAAATGTTTATTTTTAGTGCAGCATTAGTGATAGTCTGATCTTGAGATGGGTGAATTATCACTTAAACTTTTAAAAATTGAAGTGAAATTACCATAACATTAAATTAACTGTTTTAAAATGAACAATTCAGTGACTTTTAGTGTATTCATAATGTTGTGCAACCACCACCTCTGTCTAGTTGCAGAACTTTCTCATCACCCCAAGACGAAATCCCACACCCATTAAGCGGTCAATCCCCACTACCCCCTCCTCCTAGCCCCTGGCGACCACCAATCTTGGTTCTGTGGATTTACCTATTCTGAATATTTCATGTAAATGGAATCATACAATGTGTAACCTTGTGTGACCTGTGCATCTGGCTTCTTTCACTTTGCATAATGTTATTGAGGTTTATCCATGTTGTAGCATGTTTTAGTACTTCACTCCTTTTCACGACTGAATAATACTCCATTGTGTGGATATACCACAATTTGTTTATCCATTTATCTGTTGATGGATATTTGAGTTGTTTCCACTTTTGGCTGTTGTGAGTAGTGCTGCTGTGAACATGCGTGTACGTGTATTTTTTTTTAAATCAGTTTTCAGTTTCTTGGGGCCTGTACCTAGAAGTGGGATTTCTGGGTCATATGGTTATTCTACATTAAACTTTTTGAGGAACTGCCAAACTGTTTTCTACCATGACTATCTGATTTTACTTTCTCACCAGCAACGTATGAGGGTTCTAATTTCTCCACATCCTCACCAACACTTGTTATTTTCCACTTTTGTGGTTATAGCTAGCCCAGTGTGTGTGAAGTAGTATCTCATTCTGCTTTTGATTTGCATTTCCTTATGACTAATGATGATGAGCATCTTGTGGTGTGCTTCTCAATTACTTAACTTTTACATATAATTAATCTCAACTTTAAGTCCTAACACTTTCTTGAGACCATTGAATCCAATCCCATCACACCCATGAACCTGGAAGTTGGCAGCCATCACAAGATACCCAGGACTCCAGACCATCCCAGCCTGGCATCCCCATGTGACTCTGTGTATCTCCCTTTCTGACCCTGTTCCCCAGCTCCTGAAACCCTTTCATTGTGCTTCTTGGGATTCATGGTCTGTCATCAAACATAATCCCCTACATCCTCAACCTGTTTTCTGAATGGTTCCTCACCTTCTCTGTCTGGAACCTTTTTCTCCCCGGCAGCCCTCCCACGTGGCTGTGATTCTCTCTTTCCCTCCTCCCAGGACATGGAGATGGAGAAGTGACCTCCTTGTTTCTCTGCCCCTTCCAGATCATTCTCCCTCCCTCTTCCCTTAAAACACCTGCCTTTGAATCTCATGCTGTCATCCTACTGTATCCACACCATCCATGATGGGGATGATGGTTTGACCTTGTAAATTGCCATTACTCCCTCCAGCCTTTTCCTTGTTAACCTATTTAGATTCTATGGCCTCTCAGTGTGTCAAGCCCTTGCGTCCTCCCTCAAATCTCTTTACACTTCTCACTTGGCTGCACTCACCTGGCAAAACCCCCAACCTTGGTTAAACCTTCAAACCTGCAGCACTTCCTTCCCCATCTTCACTTTTAGGTGATGACCTTACTTCTCTTTCCCTGAGAAGATAAAAGCCACCAAAAGAGAACTTCCAATAGTCTCCTTCCTCCATCTCTGCCCACCCACCTGCCTCTGTTTCAGACAATTCACATTCCCTGTTTTAGGCTGGTCCCTGCACTCATGTGCTCAGTGCTACCCCCCTCTCACTTGCTCTAGACATAGTTCTAGAAATTCTCCCTCCTATAATGTCAATCTGTTGGATTATTCCTGTAGGAGAGGCGAAGCTTAACATTTTTCTTCTCCCCTCCTAAATGCTCTGGCAGGAGCCCTATCCATTAGATGGACAAAAGACAGACTAACAAGAGAAAAACAAACAAAAGTTTAGATCTTAAGGCCTGCATCTTGCATACACACGGAAGTGCTCATGACTGGGAACTCAAAGGAGTGGTCAGAACTGGGGCTTGTAGAGCATCTTAAGAAAAATAAATTTTTTCTGTGAAGTGACAAAGGAAAAGGACTTTGAGCTTGTAAGTGCTGTACATTGTGGAAAGGTGGAAATATATGGAGGAAACTGATGGATGATTAGGGGTAGTTACTGAGGTTTGTTATGTGAATTCCTCTAGTGCCTTCTCAGGCTGGTAAGGGTCTAGAGTATCTGAAATTAAGAATCCTCTCGCCCTTCCTGGAAGAAAGGAAGAAGGCACAGAGTGTATCTTGTTTGCTTCTTAACTGCCTTCAGTTTAAAATAATCCTTATATTAGGACTTCCCTGGTGGCGCAGTGGTTAAGAATCCGCCTGCCAATGCAGGGGACACGGGTTCGATCCCTGGTCTGGGAAGATCCCACATGCCGCAGAGCAACTAAGCCCGTGTGCCACAATTACTGAGCCTGTGCTCTAGAGCCTGCGTGCCACAGCTACTGAAGCCCGCACACCTAGGGCCGGTGCTCCGCAACAAGAGAAGCCACCACAATGAGAAGCCCACACACCGCAACGAAGAGTAGCCCCCGCTGGTCACAACTAGAGAAAGCCTGTGCACAACAATGAACACCCAACGCAGCCAAAGATAAATAAATAAATAATCAATCAATCATCCTTATGTTAAAGGGACTTTGTTTGCAGTGGCATATTCTGCTGTGTTTCGTTCCCATCAGCATACAAGTCAGCTGTAACTTTTTCCATCTTAAAAAATCCTCTCTTGACCCCATACTGTCTCCAACTGTGGGTCACTTTTCTGCTCCCTTTTAAGCTTGTTTCCAGTCTTTTGTAAGCCTTTCTTATTAAGGCCTTTTCCTCCACAATTTCCACCAAAACAGTTCTCATCAAGCTCACCAAGGATCTCCAGGTTGGTAGATTGCATGGTCACTCCCAGGCCTCATCCCATTGGTGGATCAGCGGTACTGGATCCAGCAGGTCCCTTCCTCCTTGAAACACTGTCTCCCCCATGAGCATCCAAGACACCACGCGATCCTGCGTTTCCTCCCATTGCACAGGTCGCTCCCTCTTCTTAGTCTCTGTTGCTACTTCCTTCGTATATCTCAGTCTCTAAAATGCTGGAGTTTCTTCTCTGTCTTCAGTTGTCCCCTTGGTGATCTTTTCCATAACCGTCCATCTGCTGACCACCCCATGCTCACGTGTCCAGCTGCTTAGATGGACTAAGACTTCCACTTGGTTGTGTCATCTCTGTCTCAGAGTAACTATGTTCATGTGGCCAAAACTGAAGTTGTGAATGTCTTCCACATCCCTTCCCCATGCCCCACAAGCAACAATAGCAAAAACTTGCTGCTGTCTCTTCCCGTGTCTTTTTTTAAACATATATATATATATATTTTATTTCATATTCTTTTCCATTATAGTTTATTACAAGATACTGCATACAGTTCCCTGTGCTATACAGTAGGTCCTTATTGTTGATCTATTTTATGTATATCAGAGTGTATATATTAATCCCAAACTCCTAATTTATTTCCCCCCACCCCCCTGCACTGTTCCCCTTTGGTAACTATAAGATTGTTTTCTAAGTCTGAGTGTTTCTGTTTTGTAAATAAGTTCATTTGTATCATATTTTAGATTCCACATATAAGCGATATCATCTGGTATTTGTCTTTCTCTGACTTACTTCACTTAGTATGATCATCTGTAGGTCCATCCATGTTGCTGGAAATGGCATTATTTTATTTTTTTAAGGCTGAGTCACCTTTCCATTGTATATATGTACCCCATCCTCTATATGCGTTCATCTGTCGATGGACATTTTGGTTGCTTCCATGTCTTGGTAATTGTAAATGGTGCTGCGATGAACGTTGGGGTGCATGTGTCTTTTCGTATTATGGTTTTCTCCAGATATACGCCCAGGAGTGGGATTGCCGGACCATATGCTAGCTCTATTTTTAGTTTTCTAAGGAACGTCCACACTCTTCTCCATAGTGGCTATTACCAGTGTACATTCCCACCAACAGTGTAGGAGAGTTCCCTTTTCTCCACGCCTTGTCCAACATTTATTGTTTGTAGACATTTTAATGAAAGCCATTCGGATTGTTGTGAGGTGATAACTTGTTGTAGTTTTATTTGTTTTCTTGTTGTTTTTTGGCTGCACCATGCAGCATGCGGGATCTTAGTTCCCTGACCAGGGATTGAACCCGTGCCTGCTGCAGTGGAAGGGCAGACTCCTTACCTCTGGACCACTGGCGAATTCCCCCTCGTTGTAGTTTTGATTTGCATTTCTCTAATAATTAGTGGTGTTGAGCATCTTTTCATGTGCCTGTTGGCCATCTGTATGTCTTCTTTTCTCTTCCCAAGTTAATACGTGGGAACTGCATCCTTCCAGTGGCTCAGACTCCAAACCTGGAGGTCAATCTTTGTCATTTATTCCATTTTTTTCCTATATTCCACATCAGAATTGTAAGAATACACCATTGTGTCGTCCATCAAAGTATAACCAGCATCAGACTCCCGTGACCCTGTTACCAGCTTCTCGCCTGGATGCCAGTGAGAAGAGCTTGGTTACTGGTCTCCTTGCTTCTGCTCTTACTCATAGCACCATTCTCAATCCAACAGCTGGAGGGATCTTTTAAAAAGTCCGATAATGTCTCTCCTTTATTCAAGACCTGCCAACACTGGAACAGCTGATGCAGTCTGGAGCAGGGAAAGTACAAAATAAGCTTGGGGCATTATATGGTATCTGAATGGAAGCGCTCAAAGGCTCATGGGTGTGTGTCAGAAAGATAATAGTGGTGATGGTTTATAACATTCGAAATAGAAAAGGTAACCATGAGTCTGTAGTGAGAGCAAAAACGAAAAGTGGCAGGTCGTGGGGAGAGAGAATGTCAACAAATAAATGTAGAAAGCAGAGAGAGTTAGAAAATCACCGTTTTGGCATCCCCAAAGAAATAATAGATGTAGGCAAAGACCATTAAGGAATGCCAGAACTGTTAGGTGAAGGGTGCTGGGGAAAGGGATATTCGTAAGGTGTAATTGTGGGTTTTGTGTGTGCATTTGTAAGATGCCAAAGAGTACTTGCTAATTGCAAAAGTGAAAATACAACATTCAGGGAGGTAGCTGGCGGTTCCCACCTTATTTGAGTGTTCATCCCTAGTGTCACTCAGTGTTCATTGATGGATAACTTGACATGATGTGCCTGCTGATGGGGTGCCACGTGACATTCTCGGTGACACTTATGAAATACTCCCCAATCCTAATCTAATCAGGCCTTTAGACCTACTTCCCAGTTTGCAGAAAGGACGGGGGATAGAGAAGCAGTTAAACAACACTAGGAGGGCGCAGTCGGACAAATCCAGGAGGTGGGAGCTCCTAGGAGACCCACAAGTCTTGTCTCCTCAAGAAATAGAAGAAATGGACAGAGACCGTGTAGTTTTAAAGAGACTCCTGTGACATAGCAATCAAATTGTCTATTCAGACCTTGATGTTTTAGACGATTGGGGACCTCTGACGATGGACTATGTATTAATTAATTTAATGGGAGTTATTTTTAATTTTATGAAGGGAGACGGTAGTATTGTGGACAAGTAGAAGAATGTCGTGGCTTTTAGGAGATGCATGCTGAATTATTCAAGGATGAAGTGTTAAGTTGTTAACGTTTCAAACGTTTCAGGAAGAACAGGTATGTGAGAGAGGTACAAACATGTGCATACACGCAGATAAAGCAAATATGGCAACATGTGAGCAGTTGTTGAATCTTGCTAGTGGGTATGTGGGTTTCTAGTCTTTAAATTTTTCTGAATATTGAAATTTTAAATGACAATTTAAAAAAGCCCACTTAAAATGTGCCCCTTCTCACACAGTGGAATCTAGACGTTACAACTGGTCCAAATGGCCCTACTCATGCAGCCGCCTCCTCACCTCTTTGAAACCTTCTCCATCTCTCTCCCTCCCTGACTTGAGTCCCACTGGCCTTGATGTTTGTTGGCCCTGCCAGGCCTGCTCCCACCTCAGGGCATTTACACTTCCCACCTCGCCTTCCTTCCTAGGACATCCTTCCTTCGGCTCTGCGCATGGCTTCCTCTTATTCCCTTGAGGTGTTTACTCAAAGGCTGTCTCGTGAGGCCTTCCTAGGTTACCCACCTATTTAATATTGCAGCCCACTTGCCCCCCGTCTCTTGCTCTTTTCCTTGCCTAAGTTTTCTCCACAGTACTCATCACACCTGACACACCGCACATTTGCTTGTTTACTTATGGTCCATCTTCCTCCCCTGGAACATCGCTCACGTGGGCAGGGATTTCACTGGTTCATTCCTGGCTGTACCTCCTTGCCCTGGAGAGTGCCAGGTTAAGCCTGCCAAGATTTAAGAGGATGGGTTCCCAGGTTTTCTACCCAGAAACTTTAAATAGCCTTAAAAACATCTTGCCTCTGTGAACTGTGAAGAAAGTGACACCACTGAGAGGTAGCAGAGAGGAATCCATAGGTGAACATCATTTAGGAACTAAAATGATTATTTGGACTATGAAATCCAATAAAATCTGTTGTGTAAAGGCTGCCCAGAGAGTGATTTACCAAAAAAAAAAGAGTATTTGAGAAGGTTTATTCTACATCAAAATCAATACCTTTAAAGGTGAAGGGGCATGTCTGGGAGCATATTTTTCTGAACTTGAATAACTGCAATGGTCATGATTATTCCAATTTACTATTCATCACAGGACTTTAAAATAATTGAGTCAACTTAAGCCTTCTGTTTTGAAGTGGAGATAGTGCCCAATAACAAGTGTCTCTTCTCAGTAATCAGCCACCTAACATTTGCCTGAAAAAGGGATATACCACAGTGGTTTCATGGAACCACACACACACACACACACACGCATGTGCCTGCACATGACACTATACTTTTCCTCTTTTTCTCCTTTTTTAAAATTAATTTTTATTGGAGAATAGTTGATTTACAATGTTGTGTTAGTTTCTGCTGTACAGCAAAGTGAATATACATTTCCTTTTTGATTTTGAGTTTATTTGTATTAGTTTGATAGCTCTAGGCTTTCAAAATATTTTAATACTTTAAAAGCATGTAGTTGAGGGACTTCTCTGGCGGTCCAGTAGTTAAGACTCTGTGCTTCCACTGCAGGGGGGTGCGGGTTCGATCCCTAGTTGGGGAACTAAGATCCCGCATGCCGTGCGGCGTGACCAAAAAAACCCAAAAAACAAAGACCAAAAAAATACAGTTGAGCCTCATTTTTCATGGGTTCTGTCTCTGCAAATTTGCCTGCCTGCTGAAATGTATCTATAACCCGAGAATCAATACTCAGGATGCTTTCCTGGTCATTCATGGACATGCTGCAAAAAATTCTGAGTCCCTTGACGTGCAGGTCCCCAGCTGAAGTCAAACAAGGCAACCTTCTGCCTTTTTGTTTCAGCTCTCATGTTATAAACAAATGTGCTTCTCACAGTCTGTTTAGTGCTACATTTTTGGCATGTTTGTGCTTTTGTCAGTGATTTTGCTGTTTTAAATGGCCCCCAAGTGTAGTGCTGAAGTGCCGTCAAGTGTTGCTAAGTGCAAGAAGGCTGTGATGTGCCCACTGGATAAAATATGTGTTTGGTGAGCTTCGTTCAGGTGTGAGTTATAGTGCTGTTGGCTGTGAGTTCAATGTTCATGAAGCAAAATTGTGGTATATCCAAAAAAAGGAAGAGGAAATCTGACTATCTGTATGTCAGGACATGCTGGAAAATGCAAAAGTAACATCTTTAGTATGTGATGAAACTTTGGTAAAGATGGAAAGGCAGCTAAATTTGTGGATTTGTAAGATGGTGACCGATTTTTAAAAAGCATAGTGGGCAACATTGTCGTGGGGCTGAAAGCCAAAGACAGTTTTGGTCATGTTACCCAGGGTCAGGAAAATGGTAAACCCTTCTTGCCTAGTGCTGGCTGGCTCATGTATCTCAAAAGGTGATATGTCGTGAAAAATGTTAAATTTGTAAGTTGGACAGGTTCTAAAGATCAGGGGACTGAGGAATAATTTTAAAAATGCAGTCTATCCTCTAGGCTTTCAAAATATTTTAGTAATTGAAAAACATACAGTTGATCCTCATTATTCACGGATTCTGTATTTGCGAATTCTCCTCCTTGCTAAAATGTATACGAAACTCCAAAATGGATACTGTGCCTTTGCGGTCATTTGCAGACACATGCAGAACATCAAAAAATTGTCACCCAACGCACACGTTCCCAGCTGAGGTCCAGCAAGGTGATGCTCTGCCCTCTGTGAGCGCTGTGGTACAGGTGACCAGAGGTTGGAGACGGGAGGGGCGATTTGTGCTGGAGGCTCCACATCTGCGATTAGTTGGATGGGGTTTGAATCCCAGCTCTGGTACCAGTTGGTGGGACGGCCCCAGGCGACTTTCTGAACCTCGTTTTCTCTTTTGTAAAATAAAGAAAATAGAATCTACCAGACTGAATTATTGTCAGCATTTAAGAGATAATCTGTGTGAGATATATATGTGCGCACACACGCACACACACACACACACACAGACACACACACGCCCTAGGAATAACGGCTCAGCATTTGCTAATTCACTGTTCATGGTGACTCTGTGGAGCATATTACTGCAAATAATGAGAATCAACTATACCTGCTAAGTGTTCTACAAGAAAAGGATTACATGGAAAAAGTGGGCTTTGATGCTAATGAAACTAGCTTGTGTTACAAGGACCTTGGCAGACAAACCTAGAGGTGGACCAGAATGTCACTGCAGGCTCCCGGGACCCTCACGCTGTATTTCCCTTAGCAGCGACGGTACAGTATTCCATCATCAAGCATCCACGGCCACTTCGTAGAATGTAACTACTGTGAATAATGGGACCCGAGTGCAGTCGATTTGGTGAGGTTATTTTTTAAGAACAGGGAAATCAACTCCAGTAGGGAAGGAAACGGTTCTGCAAGAGATGTGTAATGTGTTTGACATTGACCGCATTGCTTCTGAAACAGGTTTCATGATGGTCTGGTGAAAACCATAGGATAGAAAGATTCCATATCTGTGTTTATTTGCCACTGGTGCTCACCATCACCATGGTTGCTGACGTGTTCAGTGTTTCCTATTTGCCTATCACTGTTTTCAGCTTGTTACACGTAATCTAATTTAACCTGCAGAATAACAGTCGTGGTAGTTATAGCAGGAGTGGAAACAGAAGCAGCTGCAAACACTTGTGTGATGCTGTGTCAGGTTATGGACTAATTCACCCCTCACACATGCCTCTGCCATGAGAACTCTTATGAGCCCCATTTTACAGGTGAGGAACCTGAGGCCCAGAAACGAGTAAACCACACACCCAAGGTCACACTTAGTAAGTGGTCCTGAGTCTGTACGCTTAGACCCTAATTAGTTCTGCTGCTTTCCAGGGTGGATGCGTTGGGGAAGGCGCTTTCTCCACCAATAAGCAGATTCACTGGGTAGGAACTTGTATGCTCTCTCCACTTTTTATTTACGTATTATTAACTTTCCACGCCCTGAGCTCAGATTAGTGCCTGCAGGCTCTTCAGCTGATCAGTTTCTATAGGTTGTGACATAGCAAGTGTCAGATGATAAACTCCTGTTTCTCAAACCAGCCTTGTAAACAGAGGCTGACCTGTTTGCCAAGGAGAACTGACCACACAGGATAAATGGTTAAGAGTTATGGTCTGTTGTGGTTGCCATTTTTTTTTTTTTTTTCCAATCTTTAAAATTTGTCGACTGAAAAAAAATGCACGACGTGAGAGTTGTGAGTTAAGTTTTATTTGGGGCAAAATGAGGACTGTAGCCTGGAAGACAACATTTCAGATAGCTCTGAGGAACTGCTCCAAAGAGGTAGGGGGGAAGGTCAGTATTATATATAATTTTAGTGAAGGGTGGGTACGTGCAATCAGGCACCCCATTGTGGCAGAAGGTTGCTGCTAGGCACGAGGAGCAGATGTTGCCGTTAATGATTTTAGTGCTTTTCTAGGTTTAGATGCCAGAATTGGGCTCATAAAATCTTCCCCTGAAAATATCTATCTGAAGACCTGTTCTGCCAGTTTTTCCCAGCATACAGAGGGCCTTATTCCTGTTCTCCACTCTGAACTCCTTTCAGGGTGTGTTGAGGGTCAGAGGCCGCAGTGGCTTGTGACTTAATCCTTGTAGAGGCAGAGATGGCAAGTGCCAATTTTTAGTAAGCAAATTGTTGAAGGGAAGTGATGTGGGGTATTAAGAGTTTCGTGGAGTTAGTTTGGAAAGGAAGAATAGATTTTTTTTTTTTTTTTGAGAAAAACAAATAAAGGCAAAGGTACATTTCTTTTTTACTTAAAAAAAAGAAGAATAGATATTTTTTCTTCAATTTAAATCTGAATAGATGCCTCTCAGGATAGGAACCAGAGAGCATGGCATCTCCCCTGGAATTGCTCTCTGCACCCTTCACGTTATCTGAACCGGGAGTTCTTAGCCTGACATCAAAGGCCTACAGATTTTAGTTTTGTTTGTTTGTTGATTGATTTACTATTGGCCACAAGTGCCTTTGAGAGTCTCATGGAAGCTAAGGACTCTTTCCTCAGGAGCAAAATGCTCGCAGGCATAAATAACCCTGTCACTGAATCCATTTTGTAGGCACCAGACCTCCTGAGAAGCCCACTGAGAAAGCATCTTAGGGTTCATGGATTCTAGAACCTTCTCTCTTAGGGGAATCTGTGAGCTATTTTCATCACTGTTAAATTCCCTAACTGAAGCCAAGCACTTATCTATGTTTCTTTGCTCTTCGCTGGATATAGATGAACGTTTGCTGGGTACTCTGGTTTCCTTATGTGCAAGAAGTCCATGCAGAGTGAGATGGGGTTTCTTAGCGTGAAAGATTGGGAACCACTAGTCTATATGGGGCCTTTGTCTTCATCGCCCTCACCCTTCCCAGAATCTTGTTCATCTGGACAGCCTTTACTCTATAACTTAACAGTGTAGTTTTATACTGTTTTGATGGTTTTGTATGTACATGTTTTATCTTCTCTGTTCATTCTTAGAATCCTGAAGGAGCTGTGTCTCTTGCCCCTTTCTTCTTTTCCGTGGGGCTTGGTACCCAGTAGGCCAGTGGGCTTATTATTATTATTTTTTGTTTATCAGTATTATTTGTTTTTTGTTTTAAATTGAAGTATAGTTGATTTACATGTTGTCAATCTCTGCTGTACAGCAAAGTGATTCAGTTATACACATATATACATTCTTTTTTAATATTCTTTTCCATTATGGTTTATCATAGGATATTGAATATAGTTCCTTGTGCTACACAGTAGGACCTTCTTGTTTATCCATTCCATATATAAAAGCTTACATCTGCTAACCCCAAATTCTCACTTCATCCTTCCCCCAACCCCCTCCTCCTTGGCAACCACAACTCTGTTCTCTGTCTGTGAGTCTGTTTCTGTTTTTTAGATATGTGCATTTGTGTAGTATTTTTTTTTAACATCTTTATTGGAGTATAATTGCTCCACAATGGTGTGTTCATTCCTGCCATATAACAAAGTGAATCAGCTATACATAAACATATATCCCCGTATCTCCTCCCTCTTGCTTCTCCCTCCCACCCTCCCTATCCCACCCCTCTAGGTGGACACATAGCATGGAGCTGATCTTCCTGTGCTATGTGGCTGCTTCCTACTACCTATCTATTTTACATTTGGTAGTGTATATATGTCCATGCCACTCTCTCACTTTGTCCCAGCTTACCCTTCCCCCTCCCCGTGTCCTCAAGTCCATTCTCTACATCTGCATCTTTATTCCTGTCCTGCCCCTAGGTTCTTCAGAACCATTTTTTTTTTTTTTTAGATTCCATATATATGCGTTAGCATACAGTATTTGTTTTTCTCTTTCTGACTTACTTCACTCTTTACGACAGTCTCTAGGTCCTTCCACCTCACTACAAATAACTCAATTTCATTTCTTTTTATGGCTGAGTAATATTCCATTGCATATATGTGCCAAATCTTCTTTATCCATTCCTCTGTCGATGGACATTTAGGTTGATTCCATGTCATGGCTGTTGTAAATAGAGCTGCAGTGAACATTGTGGTACATGACTCTTTTTGAATTATGGTTTTCTCAGGGTATATGCCCAGTAGTGGGATTGCTGGGTTGTATGGTAGTTCTATTTTTAGTTTTTTAAGGAACCTCCAAACTGTTCTCCATAGTGGCTGTATCAATTTACATTCCCACCAACAGTGCAAGAGGGTTCCCTTTTCTCCACACCCTCTCCAGCATTTATTGTTTGTAGATTTTTTGATGCTGGCCATTCTGACCGGTGTGAGGTGATACCTCATTGTAGTTTTGGTTTGCATTTCTCTAATGATTAGTGATGTTGAGCATTCTTTCATGTGTTTGTTGGCAATCTGTATATCTTCCTTGGAGAAATGTCTATTTAGGTCTTCTGCCCAGTTTTGGATTGGATTGTTTGTTTCTTTGATATTGAGCTGCATGAGCTGCTTGTATATTTTGGAGATTAATCCTTTGTCAGGAGCTTCATTTGCAAATATTTTCTCCCATTCTGAGGGTTGTCTTTTCATCTTGTTTATGGTTTCCTTTGCTGTGCAAAAGCTTTTAAGTTTCATTAGGTCCTATTTGTTTATCTTTGTTTTTATTTCCATTTCTCTAGGAGGTGGGTCAAAAAGGATCTTGCTGTGATTTATGTCATATAGTGTTCTGCCTATGTTTTCCTCTAAGAGTTTTATAGTGTCTGGCCTTACATTTAGGTCTTTAATCCATTTTGAGTTTATTTTGTGTATGGTGTTAGGGAGTGTTCTAATTTCATTCTTTTACATGTAGCTGTCCAGTTTTCCCAGCACTGCTTATTGAAGAGGCTGTCTTTTCTCCATTGTATATTCTTGCCTCCTTTATCAAAAATAAGGTGACCATCTGTGCGTGGGTTTATCTCTGGGCTTTCTGTCCTGTTCCATTGACCTATATTTCTGTTTTTGTGCCAGTACCATACTGTCTTGATTACTGTAGCTTTGTAGTATAGTCTGAAGTGCGGGAGCCTGATTCCTCCAGCTCCGTTTTTCTTTCTCAAGATTGCTTTGGCTATTTGGGTTCTTTTGTGTTTCCATACAGATTGTGAATTTTTTTCTAGTTCTGTGAAAAATGCCATTGGTAGTTTGATAAGGATTGCATTGAATCTGTAGATTGCTTTGGGTAGTATAGTCATTTTCACAGTGTTGATTCTTCCAATCCAAGACCATGGTATATCTCTCCATCTGCTTGTATCATCTTTAATTTCTTTTATCACTGTCTTATAGTTTTCTGCATACAGGTCTTTTGTCTCCTTAGGTAGGTTTATTCCTAGGTATTTTATTCTTTTTGTTGCAGTGGTAAATGGGAGTGTTTCCTTAATTTCTCTTTCAGGTTTTTCATCATTAGTGTATAGGAATGCAAGAGATTTCTGTGCATTAATTTTGTATCCTGCTACTTTACCAAATTCATTGATTAGCTCTGGTAGTTTTCTGGTAGCATCTTTAGGATTCTCTGTGTATAGTATCATGTCATCTGCAAACAGTGACAGCTTTACTTCTTCTTTTCCAATTTGGATTCCTTTTATTTTTTTTTTCTTCTCTGAATGCTGTGGCTAAAACTTCCAAAACTATGTTGAATAATAGTGGTGAGAGTGGGCAACCTTGTCTTGTTCCTGATCTTAGTGGAAATGGTTTCAGTTTTTCACCATTGAGAACGATGTTGGCTGTGGGTTTGTCATTGTGTCATATTTTAGATTCCACATATAAGTGATATCGGGCTTATTTTGTTGCAGCTGCCATTTTCGGGGCGGGGGGCAGTGTCCGGCAAAGGTGTGAATCCTTTTGTCAGCAGGGGGCAGCACTGGAGAGGGTAAAAATGGTCATTGTGCTTCAGATTAGCCAATCTCAAAGTTGAGGAAATTGTTCCCCAAATAAATGCAGCTCTACTAAAATCTAGCATGTATGTCAGTTTGAAGCAATACTTTAAACTTTTACTCGAGGAATGGCTCTACTTTAGATAAGTAGTTTTTGTTTGTTTGGCCATACTGCTCTGCTTGTGGGATCTTAGTTCCCTGACCAGGGATCGAACCCGGGTCCCCAGCAGTGGAAGTGCTGAGTCCTAACTGCTGGACCGCTGGGGAATTCCCAGTTCTTTGTTTTTTGATGCTTTGGAGTGGGGTGGAGGGTAACACACAGTCAGAAACATGAATATTTCCTCTTGCGGAGGGTTGCCTTTTATTGCTACTAAATTTACATGAAAATAAAGCCAATTTATCCCTGGGGTGAAATATGTATTTACATTGTAGTTGTGGAAAGAATTACAGCCTCTGTTTATTTTGCATTTGGGAAACAGGAGATAGTATCTGGAAGAGTCACTAATAGTATACATTTTCTAAAAGGTTAGGTTAAAGCTGGTGAATTAACAGGACACAGGTGGGCCTAAGGGGAAACAGTCATTTCTAAATATTTTCTGAATTGAAGGAGAAAATGCATTTTTTCTTCTGTAAATGCCCGGCTTAGCCCAAGTTAGGCAGCCCCAACTACTGACACAAATATAACAATGGAAGCAGAGCATTTTCGCTGGGTAAGAACAAACCTGGAACCTGAAACAGTGGCCCAAAGCCTGGGAATGCATCTAGTGAGAACATCATTGAAAACTGGTATTCCCAGCCAGGTGCTAGGGGCACACGGGCATGGGGCTGCTCCCCAGACCTCAAGAACTTAAAAGAAAAAAGGTGAGCACTCACGGGGGGTTGGAGGGGCTGGGGGTGTGGTGACTGGTGACTTCTGCCTGGGAGATGCGCAGAACTTCAGGAGCTGGGCATTGGAAGCCTAGTAGGACTTGACCATGAGGGGTGAGGAGGAAAGGATTTCCAGGTAAGATGTAACCTAGAGAAAGTCAAGGAGTGCAGGGCTGGCCGAGGAGGTGGAATATTCACGAGAAGACGGGCATGATACACAAGCCACCTGTGAGAATTACACCTAGTTCTGTTTTCAGATCCTGTACTTTCCAAGGTCATTGCCAGGGCCAGACACTTTCTTTTTCTCTCTCAGGTTGGGTGATGGGAAGAGAAGAATTTATTCCTGTGAAAAAGAGAACTGTTTTCATCACAGCTGCATAGGGGAAACTCCAGAGGGCTCTTGAGGGAGTGTTGGCTAATGTCAAAAAACCCAGAGCTCCTTGGTGCTAATTTTAATTTCCACAAAGTTAAGGGTGGCGTTGGACCCGTGAACCTGATAGGTAACACAGCTTGGGGGTTGTCGTCTAGATGTTGGAAAGTCTCAGGAGAGGTGTGAGCTGAGAGAGGACAGGGGATTGAGTCCCTTTCTCTTAAGCCCCCTTTAGCCTGTGGGACCCTATTGACCTTGCGTTATGAGGTGGTATCACAGATAAGAGAGCGGTGGGGGGGTTTGAGCTCAGTTAGAGTTGGGTGTTTATCATACACATTTATAAGAAGTTAGTAAACTTCTAGAACCCTCGGACAGGAGGCTGTGCGAGCGTGGCATTCATGTTTAGGGAAACACCTCACCACTGAACTAAGTGTTTTGGATGAAAGCGTTGACTGATGTTCCAGCTGAGACATAACGTCTTCCTGTGAAGTGAGTTTTTAAGGTATTTGTAAAGAGTGTGCATCCTTGTATCTCATGCATGTCAGAATCTTGTATCAGGTTAAAATCACAGTCAAAGAGAAGTGGGTTGAGGGGAGACCCCATCCTGAAGGGGTTGGTCTGTGTGTGCAGGGCTGTGGTATCACATGACACCATTCTTCACATCCCTGGTGTCAGCTGACTAGACCAGGGCAGGCATCCGACCCATGACCAGCCCATCATATTCACTTTCTCTCAAATTTGAAGTCACACCTGTGAGATGGGGTCGATGTGGCTCCAGGGCCTCTGTTGAGATTTGTCCAAGTGCAAGAAGTTTTCAGGGGAGTAAAAGGAGAGAGAGAAGTACCGACATCAGAGACCACAGAGACTGGAGGGATGGAGAAGAGAGACCGTGGCATCACTGCAGGACAGAGAGTGGTCCTTTCTAGGAGATGCTAGGCACCTCCGTCCCATATCCATGAAGGGATCCCCTTCTCCTTGAACTCGCGTGGGTCCATTTACGCTCTTTGCTGCTAAACACTCTCTATGACCACGATCAGCCAGACCTGGGAGGCACGTGACCACTGCAGTTTTCCGACGAGATGTGGCAGGGAAACAGTTAACCTGCTCCTATTCGTCCGCAGAACTGGCATGGTGCCTCCTTACCTTGTCAATTTTGAAAGCCCATGGCTGTCACTCAGATGGTGTTTGGGCCTTTTATTCATGTGGATGTGTCTCAGGTTGCCCTGTCTTTTTTCATGCCTGAAGGGAGGAGAACGGCTCTTCCCAGCTCTTAAGAGATGCCTGGGTGCTCCCCTTCATCTATTCGTTCACTCATTCTTTCCACTAGTATTTTTTGCCTGCAGTTTCCCAGGCCTTGTCCTAGATGCTAGAGAAGCAACAGTGAACAAAAGAGCCATGGTCCTTGTCCTCATGGAGCTCAGAGGCTCATAAGGGCGAGAGAGAGGAACCAAGTAATAGCATAACACATCGCTTACTTACAACCATGATGTGTCCTATGGGTGATGGGGATCGTGACCTTTTTGGGAGATGGTGGAAGGCTGCCTGCTGAAAGTAACGTCTAAGCTGAGTCTGAAGAAAGAGTAAGACTTAACCAGGAGATGCACTTTTGGTGGGAATGTAAATTGGTGCAGCCACTATGGAGAACAGTGTGGAGGTTCCTTAGAAAACTAAAAGTAGAGTTACCATATGATCTGGCAATCCCACTCCTGGGCGTATATCCAGAAAAGACGAAAACTATAATTTGAAAAGGTACATGCAACCCAGTGTTCATAGCAGCATTGTTCACTACAGCCAGGACATGGAAGCAACCTAAATGTCCATTAACAGATGAATGGATAAAGAAGATGTGGTACATATATATACAATGGAATATTACTTAGCCATAAAAAGGATGAAATAATGTAATTTGCAGCAACATGGGTGGACCTAGAGATTATCATACTAACTGAAGGAAGTCAGACAGAGAAAGACAAATACCATATGATATCACTTATATGTGAAATCTAAAAAAGTGATACAAGTGAACTTATTTACAAAACAGAAATAGACTCGCAGACATAGAAAACAAATTATGGTTGCTAAAGGGGAAAGGCGGTGGGGGGGAAGGATAAATTAGGGATTTGGAATTAACAGATACACCATTATATATACTACTATATATAAAATAGATAAACAGCAAAGACCTACTGTATAGCACAGGGAACTACATTCAGTAGCTTGTAATGACCTATAATGGAAAAGAATCTGAAAAAGAATATATATGTATGTATAACTGAATCACTTTGCTGTACACCTGAAATACTGTAAATCAACTGTACTACAAAAAAAGACAAAAAAGACAACCAGGAAGCAGATATTCCATGGTCGAGCCTAGAGCCCATTCAGGTAGGGCTTTGTTTTTCCTAGGAACATACAGATTAATTTAGAGGCTGTAAGAAACATGAGGTTGTTGTGTGCCTGGAGATGTCTCATGTGCAGTTAAAACATCCCATTCCCTCTGTCCTCCAGGGAGGACTAACAGTTAAGGCTGAAGGTCTAAGGTCACAGGCTACAGGAGGAAATATCATTTATTCCTTGAGTGGAAGTAGCAGCTCCGGACTAGGGGCATTGGAAGGGAGTTCTTGGACTTGCTAGAGGACCTTGCCAGCTTGTCTACACTTCCCGAAACTTTGGAGCTGTGCCCTTCCTTCCCCCCTTGCTTTCTCGGTAGTCTCCCCTCCTCCCCTCTCCTTCTACCTTTTCTCCCTCCCCCCCCACCCCGCTTCATCCCCTTCCTTTCACTGCCCTCTCTTCCTTCTTCCTCCTCCACCTATCTACCCATCCACCCATCCACCCATCCACCCATCCACCCATCCACCCATCCACCCATCCACCCATCCATCCATCCATCCATCCATCCATCCATATACCCATCCATCCAGCGTTTGTCAGGCATCTCCTGTGAATAGAGTCTTTTGATGAATTAAGATCCTGTGGGCCCTTCTCACAGTGTGTGTGGTCGTGGATTAACTGATTGATTCTCTCAGTAGGCTGGGCCCTGGAGATGGACATGTATGGAAATCATTATAATAAATTCCCTTTGCATGTTTATTCATGTGAATAGTGGTCATGGACTACACACTCTTATACATCCTTAAAAAGTGGATGCCAGAGTCATGAGGAAGAGTGGAGAAGGCGTAGGAATGGGTCCAGGGCAGTTCATTTCCATCACACAAAAGCAATTTCCAATGCAGGCACCTGTGAGGGGTGTTAGCTCTTTTGTAAAGCACTGTATATTATATATCACTATGCTAGCTCGTATTTGAGCACCTCGAGGATTACATTGTAAGCAGTCTGTGTGCAGGAATTGTGTTCTCTGTTCTGTAAAATGGTGACTGCAGTGTCATTTACCCAGTGGGGATACAATAAATATTAATTACTGGTGGCTTATCCCTTACCATAATTTTCCCTTTCAGATTAATGAAGCAGATTCCTGATAAATGCATTTGTCTCTCCAGAGTTTCATTTGCCAAGGCTCAGATGCTGTAAAGGATTTGCCTGGAGATGTGACTTTCTTGTACAATTTTGTCCCCCTCTTTCAAGTATCATTTGGAGATGCATTTCTTTCCTGAAAATAATTGGCACTAGTGAAATTCATCTTAGCTGGAAAAGAGAACTATATTATCATGTTCTTGTCTGCTGCTTTGCATAGATATTTGAACTAAAAACAGCGATTAAGTTTTGAAAGAGAGTAACAGGCGTTAGTAGGTAGAGCTGCGGCCTAGTGTGAGATAAGTACGTGCTACCAACCTGAAGTTAGATATAGATGTCTATTGGCTTTTTTTTCCCCAGGAATTCTTAGAACAACCTTCGAATTTCCCCAAATGGAGATTACATATCCAGAAACTTAGAGGTTCTCTGATATAGGCCGAGAATGTACGTGGAATGTGAGTGTGAATAAAGGTAAAGCAGACTCAGGAAAGTGGTTTAATTTCATACTCGTTGATCTTTGGTTTGTAAGGTTCCATTCTGCAAGAGATAAAAACCTGATATACCAGCCAGCATCTGCTGAGAAATGGCAGGTCGACCAGAAGGCTTCTGACATGGATCAATAAAGCAGCGTTTTAGTTTTTGTTTTATACATGAGGTATATTTAACAGTTTCTGATGAGGGGACTTCTGAGAGATACTTAAACACTTGAGTGAAACTTCCACACCATTTTCAGGACAAATCCTTACCCTTTGTTGTTCAGGCTTTGTTTATGAATCAGGATTTCTTTCTGGGGATTTTACCCAGGAAGACTTTGTGGTCTAACTTGTTCTCTTTCAGTTCAGAGTGAATTGCATCTAATTCCTTTTAGGCAGAAGGCCTTGCCAGGTGAGCATCTCTGTGTGTGTGTGCGCGCGTGTGTGTGTGTGCTGTGATCACGAATCGTCTAGGGCAGTGCCGTTCTGCGTGCCTCCTGGGAGTGAGGCAGAGGGGCAGAGACGTTTGGATCCAGGACACTGGATTTCAGTCCTCACATCTCCACTTGCATGGATTATGATTTGGGCCCCAGGGTCGTGTAAAACAAGAATCACAGCGACCAGCCTGCCTTGGGAGCAGGGCAGAGCTGGGAGAGTGAGAGATGATGAGTGTGGTAGCACTTTGTAAACTGTAAGGCTCCCCCTTGGTCCGGAGGTGAAATGGCCCTGCTTCTATGATTCATGTCAATGGCTGTGACTGGTGTGACTGCTGTACCGGAAGTAGATGGAGAAGTTGAGAAGGAGGAACATGGGAAAGCCAAGAGCCGCTTTCTGCTTTCCTCTTCAGCTTAGATGCTGGGTTCAGATCAGACACAGGACCTTGCTTGGCGAGCTTGGCAAAGGTGGACAGTCCTGCCCTTATCCAGTGGGTCCTGGAGGCAGAGCAGGCAGTAGGACCGGGTCCAGGTAGACGCTCCCTCTGGCATGAGGAGGGTGTGGGCACCTCGGGCATTGTTTCCCATTGTCTCTTTGTCCTTGGACCTTTTAGGAGAGAGCTATGGCTTCTTCATGAGCTTTCTGAATCCAGTTGGTTCTCCTGGTCATCCCTCCCCTCCCAGCCAGGGCTGTGTGTAGCTTTCCTTCCATCGCTGGGGCCACCTTGTCCCTTGCCCTACACCCACCCCCCTATCCACACGGCTGCTTCCACCCTGATGAAGGGAGCATGCTCTCTGGACTCCCTTTAGTCTTATTTGCTTGAATTTTCTTTACTGGATATGGAAACTTCTTTTTTGTTAAATATATTTGACATATAACGTTCTGTAAATTAAAGGTGTACCGCATGTTAATTTGATACATGTACATAGGGTAATAGGATTGCCATTGTAGTGAGATTTAGCACCTCTGTCACATTACATAATTATCCCTTCTTTTTAGTGGTTGGAATAATTAAGTTCTAGTCACTTAGCAAGGTTGAAGATTATAGTACAATATTATTGTCTATATTCATTATACTGTGCATTAGGTCTCTAGGGCTTATTTACTGCTCGTTACTAGATGTGGAAATTTCTTAACCTTTTTTAGCCCCATAGTATACAGGGACATGTGTAATGAATTAAAATTTAAAAAAAAATACTGGTTTTCATTTTTTGAGTTTTTTTGTCTATGAAATTGGTTATGAAAAAAAGATGATTTTTAGAGAGTGCTAATAAGAAAGAAGACAGCTCACACATTGCTGAAGGAAAACAAATTGATAACAATTTTTTTTCGATGGTGAGCTGGCAGTATTTCTCAAAAACCTTAAAAATTAACGTTAAGTACCCTTAAATTCAGCAACTCCTCTTCTAGGAGTTTATTTTAAGGAAATCATTACAAATTTATGCTGAGATCTACCTACAGAGAAGTTTGTGGAATTGTAATTTGTCACTGAGAAGAAAGTTAGACCTCATTGTAAGGTCCAGCGATAGAGAATTGGGCAATAAATTGTGGCCCATTTATGTGCTGGAATGACCTGCAGTATCGTAAATAGTATTGTTACAATTCAACATGGTATATAGAATAAAAAAAAGCAGTATTATGATGTGCAACCACTTTCGTAAAAAGTAAAAGTACATATTTGTGCATAAAACTGTTGTAAGTATGTATACCAAAATTTTAATATTTATTTCTCTAGTTTGGGATGTGTTATGGGTATTTTTTTCTTCTATTTTACTATGTGTGTTTTTTTTTTTTCTGTGATAAGTATTGTTTTTGTTAAAAAAAAAAAAAAAAGAAGAGAGATATTTATAATGAAAACCAGCAGTGGGTGGCACTTCCACCAAAGCCCGGGTCGTGGGCGTCGTGCCAGGGAGGCCAGTCTTGTGCTGGTGAGGGTGAGTGCCTTTATCACATCCAGCACCCTGCCGGGGCTGTGCCTGTATGAGGGAGGCAGAGGTACAGAGCGATGAGGGATGAAACAAGGCGGTGATTTCCTGACCCCTTACCTTCTACTCAAAGTCCTTCTGTTGGCCTATGGTGTTTTCGTTGAGAACAGGATAAGAGATGATTCCTTTTGTACCTGGCACCCCTCATTACCAACTTAACATTCAGTACAGACAGGTGGAGTGAAAAAATAATACTTTTAACGTTTGTGTCAGCATCTTCTGTTACCTCATTCTGAAAAGGCATTCTCCACCTCAGTTTTCCTTTAGCAAAAATTCCATGAGAAGATGTGATGGTGACGTTGCATGCAAGGAGCTTCTGCTCCAGAGCCAGGGTTGACTTTGCTTGGAGTGAAAAGCTCTTCCATGATGCAGCCACTACAGTGAGATCTGTGGAAAGACGTCTGTGATGTGTGTATTAGCTTTCTGGGGCTGCGGTAACAAAGTACCACCGACTGGTACTTTGTCTCCCGGCGCTGGATGCTAGAAGCCCTCAGTCCAGGCATTGGCAGGTTGGTGCCTTCTGAGGACTGTGAGGGTCTGTTCCAGGTCTCTCTCCTTGGCTTATAAATCAGTCTTCTCCCACGGCTTCTCTCATCTGCCCTCTGTGCGTGTCTGGGTCGTCATTTCCTTGTTTTCTAAGGGCACCAGTCATATTGGATTAGGGCCCACCCTAATGACCTGATTTTACACTGATGACCTCTGCAAAGAACCTTTCTCCTTGATTGCAGCAAGGATTGAAACTCCTTGGTAACAGCCAATCATACTTTTTTTCCTGAGAATTTGAAACAATGTGATTGGAGTCATGCACATGTGCAGCAAGTTTGGAACCCTTCATGGCAGCCCCTAGAGAGGGGGTCCTCAGACTTTTGCTGCGGAGAGTCCCAAAATCTCAGCCCTGTTCTTGTCCTTTCTGAGAGTTGGTTGTTCATCATCTTTAATTCTACAAGAAACTCCTATATTTTTCTAATAATTTTTTTTTATTGAGGTATAGTTGATTTACAATGTTATATTAATTTCAGGTGTACACCACACCTGATTCAATATTTTTATAGATTATACTTCATTTAAAGTTATTATAAAATAAAGGCTATATTTCCCTGTGCAAAAAAAAAATCCTGTCTCCAAGTAAGGTCACATTAAAGGTACTGAGGGTGTAGGATGTCAACATATGAATTTTGGAGGGACACAATTCAACCCATAATGATGTATTTCCTCCCTATTTAAAAAAAACTCATTATTTTGAAAAATTTCAAATGTAAAAACATTAGAGAAGATAATATTAAACCTCCATGTCACCACCAACAGCTTCAGCATCCCCAAAGCCAGTATCATTTCATACTCTCCCCCACCAACACCACTGGAGTATTTTGAAGTAACTCCCAGCTATAAGAGGTGATGCATTTCAAGTGGTAAAGGTTATACAATTATATATAAGGGATATCCTGTTAAATAAAATAATACTGTGTGTGTGTACGTGTGTGTGTGTGTGTGTGTGTGTGTGTGTGTGTGTGTGTGTATAAATTGGAAGAGTCAGAGTAATACCAGAATGTTAGGGCTTATCTCTAAGAAGTAGGATTTCAGGTAATTTTTACTTCCTTTTTTAGAACTGTATTTACTTTCTGATTTTGTTGGGATGGTGATTGATGGTGTGAGTCAGCCTTTTGTAATCAGAATAACAAAAACAAGTTGTTTCCAGGTGGTGAGAAAAGGTGGGGTGAGGGACAGTGGAAGAAACATCACCGTAGTTGTTTTCTGAGGCAGAAAGGGTATTGTGCTTCCTGAATAAGAGAAGGAAAGAGGAGGAAGTATATCAGACCATGCCTCGGAGTGGAGCCGCCCCTGAGGAGGAGAGTGAGGGCTGCCACGACAGGTGAAGCTGTGTGTGACCTCAGCACGGACTCCTGGCTTCTCTGAACCCAGATTTCCTGCTTGCAAAATGAAGGAGACAGACTTGACAGCCATAGATTCCTTTGCGCATGAATGCTGTGATCTCATAGTTCTTTTTTTTTTTTTACGTATAGTTGATTTACAGTGTTATGTTAATTTCTGCTGTACAGTAAGGTGACTCAGTTTTATATATATATATATATATATATACACACACACACATACACATTCTTTTTTATATTCTTTTTCATTATGGTTTATCTCAGGATATTGAATATAGTTCCCTGTGCTATACAGTAGGACCTTGTTGTTTATCCATCCTGTATATAATAGTTTGCATCTACTAACCCCAAACTCCCACTCCATCCCTCTCCCGCCTCCCCACCCCCCAGCAACCACAAGTCTGTTGTCTGTCTGTGAGTCTGTTTCTGTTTGTAGATAGGTTCATTTGTGTCATATTTTAGATTCCACATAGAAGTGATATCATATGGTATTTGTCTTTCTCTTTCTGACTTACTTCACTTAGTATGATAATCTCTAGTTACATCCATGTTGGTGCAAATGGCATTATTTTGTTCTTTTTCATAGCTGAGTAGTATTCCATTTTATATATGTACCACATCTTCTTTATCCATTCCTCTGTCAGTGGACATTTAGGTTGCTTCCATGTCTTGGCTTTTGTGAATTGTGCTGCTATGAACATAGGGGTGCATGTATCTTTGTGAATTAGATTTGTGTCTGGATATAGGCCCAGGAGTGGGATTGCTGGATCATATGCTAACTGTATTATTAGTTTTCTGAGAAACCTCCATACTGTTTTCCACAGTGGCTGCACCAACTTACATTCCCACCACCAGTGTAGGGAATTCCCTTTTCTCCACACCCTCTCCAGCATCTATTATTTGTAGACTTTTTGATGATGGCCATTCTGACTGATGTGAGGTGTGGTACCTCAGTGTAGTTTTGATTTGCATTTCTCTAATAATTAGCCATGTTGAGCATCTTTTCATGTGCCTATTGCCCCTTTGTATTTCTTCTTTGGAGGGATGTTTATTTAAGTCTTCTGCCCATTTTTTGATTGGGTTGTTTGTTTTTCTATTTATGATCTCATAGTTCTTGAACATTTCAATATGGGTTTGTCTTTTGGGAGTTGGTAAAGATAAAATGTGCATTTCATATTTGAGCAATGTGGAGTTATTACTGGGGGTGGCGAGGAAATGATTGTAGAAAAGCCAAAGGTGAAGGTAAGACAGAAAAGAATCCGTTTTTAAGAAATGTGGGGACCCATCCCCATATCTTCAGAAGTGTTTCTGAGTATGTGCGTGTGCAGTTCAGAATTTTGCTTTTGCCTTTTGCCTTGGATGGCATGGGCTGCTGTATAAATAGCACTGAGACTTCTTGGTAACACTCACGTTCTCATATTGAAACTATGGAGGGACCAGGATGGATGTCCTTCATCTCTGGATTGGCCTTTCAACCACTCTTTTCTTTCATTTCTATTCCCCTGGTCTCGCCTGATAAAGGCTACATGTCAGAATGTTGAACTAAAAATGCCAGTAGCCCGTCCTGCCTCCCAGTGGTGGGGGTGGACAGAGAGATCTGGAGTCAGCGCATAAGTTGTCTGGTAACAGTCAGCCTCAGTCGTACCCCCTGAGGTCCAGCAAAGAGGGTATAAATCCAGAAAGTAGGTAGAAATGTAGAAATGATGAATGCTTCTCTTCTGTCAATTTTCTAAAAGAGAGAATAAATTCTATAACCAAAAAAATGAATGACTGGTGCTTGGCCCTCTTCCATCTGGCTAGTTAGATCTGCTTAGGAAGCAGCCTTCAACTTGGAAGTGGAAATAGCATGTATGCACTTACATACCCTTGAAAGGAAAGCACACTTTTCTGCCCAAAGGCATAAAAATGACTTCAGGCCTGAGATTCCCCTCTGCCACCCAGAGCTGAGGGTAAAGGGGATCCTGCCAAAACAGGCACCTGTCCCCTGAGTGGAAGGTCTGGACTCTCAGGCAGACCAGCAGGGACCAGTGGAGACCCCGGGACAGGAGATAAACCAAGCAGATAAAAATAGCACCACAAAGTGTCTGAAATTAGATTGTCATTGAAAACCATGGGCCATAAAAGTAGGCTAGGGCTTGTGTGCTCAACCTAAACATGTGATTGCCTCCTAAAAAAATTCAAATTGGACCTGGAATCTCCTAACATGATAGCCAAAATGTCCAGGATACAGTCGAAAATCACCAGTTACTCCAAGAACCAATAAAATCACACGTTCAATGAGGAAAGAGAATTATCTGACATCCAAACCGAGATGAGTCAAACGCTAGTTTTATGTGGGCACAGCCTCACCCAAATGTTTACATGGGAACTCTGCCTGCCTTCCAGCTGCAGGGGCAGGCTGAGCAGTCATCACAGAGATCCAGTGGTTTGCAAAGCCTTAAATATTTACTCCCCGGCCTTTTATAGAAGTTTGCGGACACAGGTAGTTAGGTCATCAAAGATCTAATGGTCAGTTTTGGGGAGATCTTTCCTTCTTTTTCCCATTTTTTTTTTTTTCCAATTAAAATTTTTATTGAAAGTTGAATTTCAGAGCAATATCTCTGAAGAAATTTTCACTACAATTTAGGCTTCCAAATTAAATTTAAAATTCAACGGCCCATGTTACTATTTATTTGAAAAACTCAACAAAGATGACAAGATGATTAAGGCCTGTATTTCAGATGGTTAAATTTACATATGCCCAGGCAACAGTAACTCCATCATAATTCACTCCTCTGCCTAGAAGACGGTAGGTTCTTTTGATGTTGGATACTTTACAATGTGGAATTTTGGTCTCCCTTGGTTTATAGTATAGAGTAATATGTTCCTTACGTTGGTTTCTCTGCTCTCTTCCTGTGTTTTGTCACCTTGTTCTTCCTCTTTGTCTGTAACCTCATCTGTGTAGCCGGCAGCCTCACCCCTGGAGAGGGACCCTGTTTCCTCCTGCTCATCTTTGTTCCTTATTGTCACCGTCACTCTCTTACTCCTGTCAAGTAGTGTGGATTTGAAGATCTGCCCACTCGATGGGGTTTTCTTTGTCTGCTCACCTGATGAGCCTGGAGAGAGATTTGGGAGTCCAGGAGTTGTTTAGGACTGGCCTCCATGGGGTTGTGCTTGGGACCACGGAGAGCGGTGCAAAGGGACCCGGGACCCTGCTTCAAGGAAACTCTTGGCTTGTTAACATTCCGGTTATGCCAAGAGCTGGAACAACAGACAAAGCCCAGGAAGTGCAGGAGGCAGGTTGAGAGTCAGGGAAGCGACTCAGCAAGACGGAGAAATTGTTCAGGTGAGGCCAGGACTTAACTGGGTTCCCAACACTCAGAAATGTGGAGAAAGGCTGTAGAGGTTGGGATGTTGCCTCTCCAGATGTCACCACCACCCTCTAATGACAAGGCCAAGGGACTTTATTATTCATGCTGTGGGGGAAATGCCACCTCCATGGGGCAGTCTCTCCCAGCCAGGAGGGCAGCGTCTGGATACGAGAATTAGAACTTTGGTTGACAATACAGGGTCTTGATTGGGATCAAGGGACAACGGCTCAGGATTGGTGGAAACAAGGCAAAGACTTTGAGACAAGGCATTTAACAAATTTTAGGGTGCACACTGTTATGTTGATGGCTTCCATTTAAGAGCTGATGGATATTTCGGGAAGCTTCTGTACTGTAAGGAGCCGGCAAGCCATTTCTGGGGTGGGGAGTCTGGAATTTTAAAGTAATGCTAATGAGGGTAGTTGAATAGTAAATCTGTGTTAATGGAGATAGTAAGCTCTGTGTGTGTGTGTGTGTGTGTGTGTGTGTGTGAGACAGAGAGAGAGAGAGAGAGAGAGAGAGAGAGAGAGAGAGAGGGAGAGAGAGAGAGAGGGAGAAAAGTGTTAGTTTTAGTTAGTTTTGGTTCTAAGGTCTTTGAAGCCTGAGTTAGCCAAGGACTGATCCCTGACCCAGACGGGAGACTTAGAAGGGGCTCTGGAATTCCACCAGGCTGAGGAGAAATGTCAAACCAAGGCCACCTTGAAGTTGGCATCGAATTGTTTGTTCTCCTTCCAGGCAAGAGGGATTGAGTTACTGAAGGTCCCAGGGAGTCTGTGAGCCCAGAAGGCTCGGCCAAGCAAGGCCGGCAGCCCTGGTGACATTAGGATAAGAAATCGGAGCGTGACACTGCTGCTTTGGTTACTGACGGATGGATGAGCGAGGAGCTGGTATTCGTGGATGTCTAGCCTGTCAGGACTGGACCTTTCCGGCGCCTCTCAAAACCTGCACCCAGCTTTGCAGGTCAGAACGGTCTGAGGCCATCAGGGCGAGAGCAAGTGTAGCCGCTGCCCCCTTGCTGCCCCCTCCTCAGTTCCCTCTTTAGCAGGATCTCATCTTGTTGAGCTGATGTCACTGGGTTTTGGTCTTTGCCTTCAGCTTTGGTTTCAGCTTCAGTGAAATAAAACCATAAAATCTGCAGCCACTGACTTTCTTAGCGTTAACCTATGCTTTGATTTTGCAGTGCACATGCCGTTGTTTGTGCTATGAGAAGTGGACCATAGCATTTTTCCTTCCCTGTGAAGTTGGATTTGACCTAAAGGTAGACTATTTCACAACTTCAGAGTTGACATTCCCAGGGGGTGGATCTCTGAAATTTCACGGGGGTCCCATTTTGCACCTGTGTTAACAAGGTGGCGATACCCCTGATTGTAGAAGCCAAACGCCACAAGAAATGAAATGTGTGCTTTTTTTTTTTTTTTTGGTTTTTAAACACCACACATGGTTGATGTTGTGCTTCAGAAGAAGTGTTTAGAGCTCTGACTTGAAACTTATGTAATTAGTGGTTCAAGCTGTTCAAAGGCTGGCGGCCGTCACTGGCCGTGCTTTGCCCTTGTGTTGAGGGTGTGGGAACCTTGCAGGGCAGAGGGAGCTGCTTTGAGACTTTGTTGTTGGTGTTTTTGTCGTGTACAGCTTTGCGACATCTTCTCATATGTGCCCTTCATTAAAATTAGATATGGAAACAGCTAAAACTTGTTCTTCCCAAGTCTGATGAAGGTTCTCCATCAGTGCCTCCCAGTGTGAGAAAAGTTAAAGCAGTGATAAGCGTGATATACAAGCGCGGAGGCTGGGAGTCCTGTGTTGCTTTCAGGGTTTGTTCAGTTTCTTTTGGAGCCTGATGATGCTAATAGAAAGTGAAGGTTGGCATCGATTGTGTGTTTAAAGACTAAAGTTCTGTTTTGCGTCACATGGAAAAGGGGAGAAAATGACTCTTGGCGTCTCCCGTGTGTCACGCGCTGTGCTAAGCTCGTTTTAGTGCTCAGTTTACCAAGAAAGATGCTGAAATCCATCCAGTGTCTGGTCCCTGGTGAGTCTGTAGCACAGGGTCACTCAGGGAGCGCTCTCAGCATTTTGAGCAGGAAAGTTCTGCCTTGACTTGTGGGGCATGTGGCACCCCTGCCCCCTCCCACTCAGTGCCAGCCGTGCTGCAGTCATTGTAAACGTCAAATCCACCCACTGCGGGTTCAGACGTCCTTTGCTGGAGGCTGTCCTGCCTCTTGGCGCTGGCAACAGGCTCCGATAAACACTGTTGAATACTTTCTAGAGAGCAGATACGTGCCTTCCATCTCTGGGAACCTGCCTCTGTTGTAATAGGGTAGAAGATTCTGGACGTCACTTTTGTGTTTTTATTACCTGAGATTTGCATATTTTATGCTTGTGAAATAACAAGTACTTATCCTATACTATATAATTGGAATACAGTTCTTCTTTTCATTGATTAAAAAGGAGTATATTCCATAGTTAATGGTTTCATTTTACTCACCTTTTCTCTCAAGCATTATGGTATCGTCCATAATAGTTCAGAACATAATACATTTACATTCCATCATTATATTTGCGTCTTCCCTTTCAACGCATCATTTTTCTAAGACAAGATTTTATGGTAGGAATTTACAGAAATGCTGACTACAACAAGTAGCTTGAAATCAACTTCTCCCTAAATGTTAGCAGTTCTACGTAGAGTTGACTGTCGAAGAATATAAAAACATTTTATCTTTTTCAATGTTAAATTTAACCATTTTCTTGGCAAACCTAAACTGATAACAGAGGTATTATTTTTACTGAATCTTCAGCCATGTTGTCCTAATAGACTATAATGATTTGTGTAGACTTTGTGTCATAAACAGACTCTCTTGCGCCCCAGTGAGAAAAAAGGAACCCTGGGGGTTCCTTCATTGTTTAAACAGATCCATCAGTGAACAGCACAGATAGAATAGTCCTTGCTTTCACACTAGTACAGATGAACATAAGAAATAAGTAAATTACAAGTTGGGTTGGAAGATGGTAAGTGCTATGGAGAAAAATAAGTTGGGAAGGAGCACAGGAGTGCCAGGATTTTGGTTGGACATATGATTTTAAATTATGTGGTTCAGGAAGCTTTCCTGAGAAGGCAGCTCTTCAGCAAAGACCTGAAGGAGAAATGAATTCTTATTGAGCTCCTATTATGCCCCAGGTACTGTTTTAAGAGCCAGAATGGCTAGGTATAACCTCTGTAATCTGCAAAAAATAATTTACATGGCCAGAGGCTGGGCGTGTAATATGTTTAATGTTGAAATTTTTAAAAATCTTTTTGAAGTAATGGCACCGATTTTGGTAAGTAGGATTGCAATGGGGGAGCTTTTTTTTTTTTTTTTTAAGGAGATGACTACACAGAGTGATAGGAAATAGCAGATATTTGCCTTCAAAAGAAAATAGAAAAATAAGCCCAAGCATGGGATGAGTTTTGTGTCCAAGTCCAGCAGTCCTTACAGAAGTATTGCTTCTTCCCAGCTGGTGGCATCTTGATGGTAACAAGGATCCTCCTGGGATGACAGTGACAAAGCAGGAGCGATTGCTTCAAATTAAGGATGGCTTTTGTGAGGGATGCTTAAAGAACAGTGGACCGGAGTCCAGAGAACAGGAGTTGGTTCCTGCCTCTGATGCTGACCTGTGACCCTGTGACCTTGCGCAGGCTGCTTTAGCTCCCCCATGTATCAGCTCGACTGTTTATTTGTTCGCCATGCAATTTATGCTCATCATCTTGCTTAGCGAGATAAGTTGTAAAACAGGAGGGGCATGAACTTCACAAGGTCACCAGTGAAGTCCTTTTCTAGTTCTTCAGTTCCTTTCTCCTTCCTTATTTGTCCAAGGAGACACTGCTTGTCTATAGCTTACGAACTGAAGCCAGGCCACAACACAGGGTTACTGGTTTGTCACAGCTTCAGCCGTGGAGCAGGGCTGGCTCTAGAACTCCCAGTTTTTCTCCTCCTCCTGTCACCCTACACACGGTGTTAAGGAAGTCGCGGGCTCTTGTAGCGTTTTGGGGTCGGAGTGGGTCGGCACTGGCTTCGGTCTGGTCTCACCCCCACAAATGCCAGCCCCAGATGTCACTTCTATTTCTTGAACTTCGAATAGGGCTGCCAGGGAGTTAGGGATGGATTGCAGCTGGAAGGAAAGCATGGAATTAACCTTGCTCTGAGGCAAAGCCACACGCTTCCACTGTCTCAGATAACCTTCCGTGGTCCAAGGACCTTAAAGTTGGTCACAAGACTTCTATACTTTTAGTATATTTATTATTACCTTCCGAAGATCTGTAAACTGATACACCCAGGTGGCCCCGATGGTCCCTTTCAGCTCTAAAGTTCTAAAACCCTCTTGTGATCAGAGCTCTAGAGGCGTGCCTTTGCGTGGATGGACCCAGGTAGATTTCACCCAGGACTGCATCATCCCAGGAGGGCTGTGCGCCCAGCACCCTCCGAGCTGTCTCCCACGCTGCTGGCAGTCTGGGTGGTGATGCCGTCTCTCACCACTTTCCCCGCACTTTCATCCACACCGGTGGTTTAAGCGCTGGCTCCCCGCCTGTGGAAGAGAGGACTTCGACCCTCACCTCCTCGCTGTCTTCCCGTTCCGCAGATGATGACGCAGGTGGAGGGACAGCAGAAGAACCTGGTGCATGCCATCGAGTCTCTGCCGGGGTCCGGGCCCCTCACTGCCTTGGACCAAGACCTGCTGCTCCTGAAAGCTACCTCTGCTGCCACCCTCAGCTGCCTTGGGGAGTGCCTGAGCCTGCTCCAGCAGAGCCTGCACCAAGCCGGCCAGCCCAGCCACAGGCCCGGGGCCTCGGGTAAGACCTCCGGGGGCCCGCCCGGGGCTGCAAGGGCGCGCTGTCCGATGTACGCATGCGTGTGTCTGTCTGCCATCGCCTTCCTCCTTTAAATCCATCCATCTCGCCTTTTACCAGAGCGCTTCTCCATTTACCCCTTCTTCCTTCCCCACCTCGCTTGGGCTATATTTTTATTTCTGTTTTACCCATTAGCAGTTGCCATCCTATGCACAATTTAACGTGTTTCCATGAATACTCTGAAGCTACTTTGAGACGTGCTGGCACGCCGTTCTCCGTTGCATTCCGTTTGTGAATTTTGCACTGAGTGTTGTGTTTGCAAGACTCATTGCTATGCAGCCTCTAGTCCGCTATTTCTAACTGTGCCTGTGGAGTGCGTCCCCCAACACTTGGCTCCACACCTTCTCCTGATGGACACCCGCCTTACCTCCTGCTCTCTGGCCACCCGCCCTCACCGCCCCCCTTTCCTGTCCCCTCAGGGCCCGGTGTGAGAATTTCTCTGGAATACATAGCAGAAGCATTTCCAGTTCTTGACCAAGAAGCTAGAGATAATAATAACCCCCCTTAAGATGCTCCAATCCTTTCGAAGTGTTTAATCGATAAGCAGATAGAAAGATATTAGGGAAGATTAAATTAAATGATAAAGGTGAAAATGGCTTGAGATTGGTCATGTCATACAGAATTGTAAAGTATTAGAATTAAGAGACGAATTAAAGCCTCATGGAGCTTTGTTGCCCAGGGTTCAATTAATTAATGAGAAATGAGGCAGTACAGGTGATGGAAAGTATAGCTGGGTTATGACAGATAGTCTGTATTTCACGCTTCCCGCAAGTCCCCTTTGCTTCCCTCTTTCACCAAGGTTAAAAGGGGGATGTTGGTTTCCTACAGTAAACCGTATAAGGGTAATTCGGGTTTCTTTCTGTAATACCCACCATCATGTACTAAGCTCTGATTCTGTCAGCATTTGGCTTTTGCTACACATTTTCTGAAATCTTCACCAAGTAGATATTATTATGCCCATCATGTGGGTGAGATGCTGGCTCAGAGGGGTTAAATGACCTGCCCGAGGCCACCCAGCTACGGCAGAGCCACGTCCAGAGGTGGGCTCTTCCCACTGTGGTAGGTGCCTGGGGTCCTTTGTTCAGTCCAGAATGGAACACCCAGCGGACTCTGGGTCCCCCAAACTGGGGCCAGGGACACTGTCCTGCTCACATCATAATTTTCTCAGGGCAGGTCTATCTTCTTTTTCTTTACTTTTTTTTGGAAATAATTTGAGACGTCTAGAAAAGTAACAAGCATAGTATGAAAAATCCTCATATCTCCAAATACTCTGAATGCCAACATTTTATGACATTTGCTTCATTATCTTCTGTCTGTATATATAAGCGTATTATAATATTCTAACCACTTAAGAGTAAGTTGCAGACTTGATATATATCTTTACTCTTATATACCACAGTGTAAATTTCATTAAAAAAAAAAAAAAGCACTCTCCTACGTAATAACAGCGCAGTGGTCAAAATCAGTAAATTAACATGAATACAATCCTCTTCCTAATCTGCAGGCCTTACTAAATTTTGCTGATGGCGCCACCAATGTCCTCTGTAACAAAAGGAAAAACATTCAGGTACAGGATACAGGCTGGGAGGGGCATGTGTGTCGAGGCACGGAGTGAAGGCACCCAACCTGCTTTTCTCCTTCCTCCTTCCTTCTCCACTTGAAAAATGGGACTCTGATGCTGGGACTCCCTGACTTTTCCTGATCTGGATGGAGCCTCGGTGAGTGCGTTGGGGCTTGGGTACAAATCAGTGTTAGACCGGATGCTTCTCAAGATTCCTAGGATCGCTTTCACACCAGATTGTGTGTCCAGCCTCTGCGACCGAACAGGCTCATTCCGAGAATGAGTGGATAGAAGCTTGACCCATTTTCTTGTTCCTAAAATTCATCCCTTACGTCTTTCTTCAGGGTGGCTTTCTAGCAAATTTCTAATTTTTGTTCCTGATTTTCATTGTGTCTCTGGGGTTTTTTTTTTTTTTTTTTTTTTTTTTTTTTTTTTTTTTTAGCATCTTTATTGAAGTATAATTGCCTTACAATGGTGTGTTAGCTTCTGCTTTATAACAAAGTGAATCAGTTATACATATACAATATGTTCCCATTTCTCTTCCCTCTTGCATCTCCCTCCCTCCCACCCTCCCCATCCCATCCCTCTAGATGGTCACAAAGCACCGAGCTGATCTCCCTGTGCTATGCGGCTGCTTCCCACTAGTTGTCTATTTTACATTTGGTGGTGTATATATGTCCATGACACTCTCTTACCCTGTCACATCTCACCCCACCCCCTCCCCATATCCTCAAGTCCATTCTCTAGTAGGTCTGTGTCTTTATTCCCGTCTTGCCACTAGGTTCTTCATGGCCTCTTTTTTTTTTTTTTTTTTTTTTTTTTCCCCTTAGATTCCGTATATATGTGTTAGCATACTGTATTTGTTTTTCTCTTTCTGACTTACTTCACTCTGTATGACAGACTCTAACTCCATCCACCTCATTACAAATACCTCCATTTCATTTCTTTTTATGGCTGAGTAATATTCCATTGTATATATGTGCCACATCTTCTTTATCCATTCATCTGTCGATGGACATTTAGATTGCTTCCATGTCCTGGCTATTGTAAATAGAGCTGCAATGAACATTTTGGTACATGACTCTTTTTGACCTATGGTTTTCTCAGGGTATATGCCCAGTAGTGGGATTGCTGGGTCGTATGGTATTTCTATTTGTAGTTTTTTAAGGAACCTCCATACTGTTCTCCATAGTGGCTGTATCAATTTACATTCCCACCAACAGTGCAAGAGTGTTCCCTTTCCTCCACACCCTCTCCAGCATTTATTGTTTCTAGATTTTTTGATGATGGCCATTCTGACCGGTGTGAGATGATATCTCATTGTAGTTTTGATTTGCATTTCTCTAATGATTAATGATGTTGAGCATTCTTTCATGTGTCTGTAGGCCATCTGTATATCTTCTTTGGAGAAATGTCTATTTAGGTCTTCGGCCCATTTTTGGATTGGGTTATTCGTTTTTTTGTTATTGAGCTGCATGAGCTGCTTGTAAATCTTGGAGATTAATCCTTTGTCAGTTGCTTCATTTGCAAATATTTTCTCCCATTCTGATGGTTGTCTTTTGGTCTTGTTTATGGTTTCCTTTGCTGTGCAAAAGCTTTTAAGTTTCATTAGGTCCCATTTGTTTATTTGTGTTCTTATTTCCATTTCTCTGGGAGCTGGGTCAAAAAGAATCTTGCTGTGATGTATGTCATAGAGTGTTCTGCCTATGTTTTCCTCTAAGAGTTTGATAGTGTCTGCCCTTACACTTAGGTCTTTAATCCATTTTGAGTTTATTTTTGTGCATGGTGTCAGGGAATGTTCTATTTTCATACTTTTACATGTACCTGTCCAATTTTCCCAGCACCACTTATTGAAGAGGCTGTCTTTTCTCCACTGTATATGCTTGCCTCCTTTATCAAAAATAAGGTGCCCATATGTGTGTGGGTTTATCTCTGGGCTTTCTATCCTGTTCCATTGATCTATATTTCTGTTTTTGTGCCAGTACCAAACTGTCTTGATTACTGAAGCTTTGTAATATAGTCTGAAGTCAGGGAGCCTGATTCCCCCAGCTCCATTTTTCGTTCTCAAGATTGCTTTGGCTATTCGGGGTCTTTTGTGTTTCCATACAAATTGTGAAATTTTTTGTTCTAGTTCTGTGAAAAATGCCAGTGGTAGTTTGATAGGGATTGCATTGAATCTGTAGATTGCTTTGGGTAGTAGAGTCATTTTCACAATGTTGATTCTTCCAATCCAGGAACATGGTATATCTCTCCATCTATTTGTATCATCTTTAATTTCTTTCATCAGTGTCTTATAATTTTCTGCATACAGGTCTTTTGTCTCCTTAGGTAGGTTTATTCCTAGATATTTTATTCTTTTTGTTGCAATGGTAAATGGGAGTGTTTTCTTAATTTCACTTTCAGATTTTTCGTCATTAGTGTATAGAAATGCAAGAGATTTCTGTGCATTAATTTTGTATCCTGCTACTTTACCAAATTCATTGATTAGCTCTAGGAGTTTTCTGGTAGCATCTTTAGGATTCTCTATGTATAGTATCATGTCATCTGCAAATAGTGACAGCTTTACTTCTTCTTTTCCGATTTGGATTCCTTTTATTTCTTTGTCTTCTCTGATTGCTGTGGCTAACACTTCCAAAACTATGTTGAATAATAGTGGTGAGAGTGGGCAACCTTGTCTTGTTCCTGATCTTAGTGGAAATGGTTTCAGTTTTTCACCATTGAGGACAATGTTGGCTGTGGGTTTGTCATATATGGCCTTTATTATGTTGAGGAAAGTTCCCTCTATGCCTACTTTCTGCAGGGCTTTTATCATAAATGGGTGTTGAATTTTGTCGAAAGCTTTCTCTGCATCTATTGAGATGATCATATGGTTTTTCTCCTTCAGTTTGTTAATATGATGTATCACATTGATTGATTTGCGTATATTGAAGAATCCTTGCATTCCTGGGATAAACCCCACTTGATCATGGTGTATGATCCTTTTAATGTGCTGTTGGATTCTGTTTGCTAGTATTTTGTTGAGGATTTTTGCATCTATGTTCATCAGTGATATTGGCCTGTAGTTTTCTTTCTTTGTGACATCTTTGTCTGGTTTTGGTATCAGGGTGATGGTGGCCTCGTAGAATGAGTTTGGGAGTGTTCCTCCCTCTGCAATATTTTGGAAGAGTTTGAGAAGGATAGGTGTTAGCTCTTCTCTAAATGTTTGATAGAATTCACCTGTGAAGCCATCTGGTCCTGGGCTTTTGTTTGTTGGAAGGTTTTTAATCACAGTTTCAATTTCAGTGCTTGTGATTGGTCTGTTCATATTTTCTATTTCTTCCTGGTTCAGTCTCGGCAGTTTGTGCATTTCTAAGAATCTGTCCATTTCTTCCAGGTTGTCCATTTTATTGGCATAGAGTTGCTTGTAGTAATCTCTCATGATCTTTTGTATTTCTGCAGTGTCAGTGGTTACTTCTCCTTTTTCATTTCTAATTCTATTGATCTGAGTCTTCTCCGTTTTTCTCTTGATGAGTCTGGCTAATGGTTTATCAATTTTGTTTATCTTCTCAAAGAACCAGCTTTTAGTTTCATTGATTTTTGCTATTGTTTCTTTCATTTCTTTTTCATTTATTTCTGACCTGATCTTTATAATTTCTTTCCTTCTGCTGGCTTTGGGGTTTTTTTGTTCTTCTTTCTCTAATTGCTTTAGGTGCAAGGTTAGGTTGTTTATTCGAGATGTTTCCTGTTTCTTGAGGTAGGCTTGTATTGCTATAAACTTCCCTCTTAGCACTGCTTTTGCTGCGTCCCATAGGTTTTGGGTCGTCGTATCTCCATTGTCATTTGTTTCTAGGTATTTTTTGATTTCCCCTTTGATTTCTTCAGTGATCACTTCGTTATTAAGTAATGTATTGTGTAGCCTCCATGTGTTTGTATTTTTTACAGGTCTTTTCCTGTAATTGATATCTAGTCTCATAGCGTTGTGGTCGGAAAAGATACTTGATACGATTTCAATTTTCTTAAATTTACCAAGGCTTGATTTGTGACCCAAGATATGATCTATCCTGGAGAATGTTCCATGGGCACTTGAGAAAAATGTGTATTCTGTTGTTTTTGGATGGAATGTCCTATAAATATCAATTAAGTCTATCTTGTTTAATGTATCATTTAAAGCTTGTGTTTCCTTATTTATTTTCATTTTGGATGATCTGTCCATTGGTGAGAGTGGGGTGTTAAAGTCCCCTACTATGATTGTGTTGCTGTCGATTTCCCCTTTTATGGCTGTTAGTATTTGCCTTATGTATTGAGGTGCTCCTATGTTGGGTGCATAAATATTTACAATTGTTATACCTTCCTCTTGTATCGATCCCTTGATCATTATATAGTGTCCTTCTTTGTCTCTTGTAATAGTCTTTATTTTAAAGTCTATTTTGTCTGATATGAGAATTGCTACTCCAGCTTTCTTTTGATTTCCATTTGCATGGAATATCTTTTTCCATCCCCTCACTTTCAGTCTATATGTGTCTCTAGGTCTGAAGTGGGTCTCTTGTAGACAGCATATATATGGGTCTTGTTTTTGTATCCATTCAGCCAGCCTGTGTCTTTTGGTGGGAGCATTTAATCCATTTACATTCAAGGTAATTATCGATATGTATGTTCCTATTCCCATTTTCTTAAATGTTTTGGGTTTGTTATTGTAGGTGTTTTCCTTCTCTTGTGTTTCTTGCCTAGAGAAGTTCCTTTAGCATTTGTTGTAAAGCTGGTTTGGTGGTGCTGAACTCTCTCAGCTTTTGCTTGTCTGTAAAGGTTTTAATTTCTCCATCGAATCTGAATGAGATCCTTGCTGGGTAGTGTAATCTTGGTTGCAGGTTTTTCTCCTTCATCACTTTAAGTATATCCTGCCACTCCCTTCTGGCTTGCAGAGTTTCTGCTGAAAGATCAGATGTTAACCTTATGGGGATTCCCTTGTGTGTTATTTGTTTTTTTTCCCTTGCTGCCTTTAATATGTTTTCCTTATATTTAATTTTTGATAGTTTGATTAATATGTGTCTTGGTGTGTTTCTCCTTGGGTTTATCCTGTATGGGACTCTCTGTGCTTCTAGGACTTGATTAACTATTTCCTTTCCCATATTAGGGAAGTTTTCAACTATAATCTCTTCAAATATCTTCTCAGTCCCTTTCTTTTTCTCTTCTTCTTCTGGGACCCCTATAATTCGAATGTTGGCGCGTTTAATGTTGTCCCAGAGGTCTCTGAGACTGTCCTCAGTTCTTTTCATTCTTTTTTCTTTATCCTGCTCTGCAGTAGTTATTTCCACCATTTTATCTTCCAGGTCACTTATCCTTTCTTCTGCCTCAGTTATTCTGCTATTGATCCCATCTAGAGTATTTTTAATTTCATTTATTGTGGTTTTCATCATTGCTTGGTTCCTCTTTAGTTCTTCTACGTCCTTGTTAAATGTTTCTTGCATTTTGTCTATTCTATTTCCAAGATTTTGGATCATCCTTACTATCATTATTCTGAATTCTTTTTCAGGTAGACTACCTATTTCCTCTTCATTTGTTAAGTCTGGTATGTTCTGACCCTGCTCCTTCATCTGCTGTGTGTTTTTCTGTCGTCTCATTTTGCTTATCTTACTGTGTTTGGGGTCTCCTTTTCACAGGCTGCAGGTTCGTAGTTCCTGTTGTTTTTGGTATCTGTCCCCAGTGGCTAAGGTTGGTTCAGTGGGTTGTGTAGGCTTCCTGGTGGAGGGAACTAGTGCCTGAGCTCTGGTGGATGAGGTTGGCTCTTGTCTTTCTGGTGGGCACGTCCACGTCTGGTGGTGTATTTTGGGGTGTCTGTGGCCTTATTATGATTTTAGGCAGCCTCTCTGCTAATGGATGGGGCTGTGTTCCTGTCTTGCTAGTTGTTTGGCATATGGTGTCCAGCACTGTAGCTTGTTGGTCGTTGAGTGAAGCTGGGTCTTGATGTTGAGATGGAGATCTCTGAGAGATTTTTGCCGTTTGGTATTACGTGAAGCTGGGAGGTCTCTTGTGGACCAGTGTCCTGAAGTTGGCTCTCCCACTTCAGAGGCACGGCCCTGATGCCTGGCTGGAGTACCAAGAGCCTTTCGTCCACACGGCTCAGAGTAAAAGGGAGAAAAAATAGAAAGAAAGAAAGAAAGAAAGAAAGAGGCTATAATATAGTGAAGTAAAATAAAGCTATTGTAAAGCAAAGCTATACAGACAAAATCGCACCCAGAAGCATATACATATACACTCACAAATAAAGGAAAAGGGGAAAAATTAATATATCCTGCTCCCAAAGTCCACCTCCTGAATTTGGGATGATTCGTTGTCTATTCAGGTATTCACCAGATGCAGGCACATCAAGTTGTTTGTGGAGTTTTAATCCGCTGCTTCTAAGGTTGCTGGGAGAGATTTCCCCTTATCTTCCCTGTTCGCACAGTTCCTGGGGTTCAGCTTTGGATTTGGACCCGCCTCTGCGTGTAGGTCGCCTGAGGGCGTCTATTCCCCGCACAGACAGGACGGGGTTAAAGGAGCAGCTGCTTCGGGGGCTCTGGCTCCCTCAGGCCGCGGGGAGGGAGGTGTACAGAGGAGGCGGGGTGAGCCTGCGGCGGCCGAGGCCGGCGTGACGTTGCACCAGCCTGAGGCGGGCAGTACGTTCTCCCGGGGAACTTGTCCCCGGATCACGGGACCCTGGCAGTGGCGGGCTGCACAGGCTCCCGGGAGGGGCGATGTGGAGAGTGACTTGTGCTCACACACAGGCTTTTTGGAGGCGGCAGCAGCAGCCCCAGCGTCTCACGCCCGTCTCTGGGGTCCGTGCTGATCGCCGCGGCTCACGCCTTTCTCTGGAGTTCGTTTAGGCGGCACTCTGAATCCTCTCTCCTTGCGCGCCGCGAAACAAAGAGGCAAGAAAAAGTCTCTTGCCTCTTCGGCAGCTGCAGACTTTTTCCCGGACTCCCTACCAGCCAGCTGTGGTGCGCTAACCCCTTCAGGCTGTGTTCACGCCGCCAGCCCCAGTCCTCTCCCTGCGATCCAACCGAAACCGAAACCCGAGCCTCAGCTCCCAGCCCCGCCCGCCGAGCAGCCAAGCCTCTCGGGCTGGTGAGTGCTGCTCGGCGCCGAGCCTCTGTGCGGGAGTCTCTCCGTTTTTTTCCTCTGCGCCCCTGTTGCTGTGGGGTCTGCGGTGATCGCCGCGGCTCGCGCCCTTCTCTGGAGTTCGTTTAGGCGGCGCTCTGAATCCCCTCTCCTTGCGCGCCGCGAAACAAAGAGGCAAGAAAAAGTCCCTTGCCTCTTCGGCAGCTGCAGACTTTTTCCCGGTCTCCCTCCCAGCCAGCTGTTGTGCGCTAATCCCTTCAGGCTGTGTTCACGCCGCCAGCCTCAGTCCTCTCCCTGCGATCCGACCGAAGCCGAGCCTCAGCTCCCAGCCCCGCCCGCCCCGGCGGGGGAGCAGACAAGCCTCTCGGGCTGGAGAGTGCTGCTCGGCGCCGAGCCTCTGTGCGGGAATCTCTCCGTTTTTCCCTCTGCGCCCCTGTTGCTGTGGGATCCGCGTTGGTAGCTGCGGCTCGCGCCCGTCTCTGAAGTTCGTTTAGGCAGCGCTCTGAATCCCCTCTCCTCGTGCACCCGGAAACAAAGAGGGAAGAAAAAGTCTCCTGCCTCTTCGGCAGCTGCAGACTTTTTCCCGGACTCCCTCTTGGCTAGCTGTGGTGCACTAACGCCTTCAGTCTGTGTTCACGCCGCCAACCCCAGTCCTCTCCCTGCGATCCGACCGAAGCCCGAGCCTCAGCTCCCAGCCCCGCCCGCCCCGGCGGGTGAGCAGACAAGCCTCTCGGGCTGGAGAGTGCTGCTAGGCGCCGAGCCTCCGTGCGGGAACCTCTCCGCTTTGCCCTCCGCACCCCTGTGGCTGCGCTCTCCTCCGTGGCTCCGAAGCTTCCCCCCTCTGCCACCCGCAGTCTCCGCCCACGAAGGGGCTTCCTAGTGCGTGGAAATCTTTCCTCCTTCACGGCTCCCTCCCACTAGTGCAGGTGCCGTCCCTATTCTTTTGTCTCTGTTATTTCTTTTTTCTTTTGCCCTACCCAAGTACGGGGGGAGTTTCTTGCCTTTTTGGAGATCGGACGTTTTCTGCCAGCGTTCAGTGGGTGTTCTGTAGGAGCAGTTCCACGTGTAGATGTATTTCTACTGTATCTGTGGGAAGGAAGGTGATCTCCGCGTCTTACTCTTCCGCCATCTTCCCGAGAACCCCTCTGTCTCTGGGGTTTTTAAGGGCCTGGAGGGACAAAGCTCGAGGTGGAATTTCAGATGTGGTGACAGGTTGAAATGAGGACTATTGGGGTGGGGGGAGGGGGAGACCGAGCAGTGTCGCGGACACTGTGCCACCCACCATGCTGCCTTCTGCAGCTCTTCCCTGTCCCACCCCTGGCCTGGCCCCGTTTGTCCATCCTCCCTTCCTTTTAACCATTTTTTTTTTTTAACATCTTTATTGGAGTATAACTGCTTTACAATGGTGTGTTAGTTTCTGCTTTATAACAAAGTGAATCAGCTATACATATACATATATCTCCATATCTCCTCCGTCTTGCGTCTCCCTCCCACCCTCCCTATCCCACCTCTCTAGGTGGTCACAAAGCACCGAGCTGATCTCTGTGTGTTTTTAGCCGTTTTTACCAAAGAACTTGGCTGAAGGTTGGAGAATAGAGCATGAAGCATCATAAGAGTTATTTTGTTTCTTTGTCTTCTTAACCCTTTCCAAAGTTACATTCCATATAACACAACCCCTTAGGTTTTAAAACATTCTGCATGTGTCTTTTAAATCTGTGCCATGTGCAGTGGTTAAGAATCCGCTTGCCAATGCAGGAGACATGGGTTCGATCCCTGGTCCTGGAAGATCCCACATGCCTTGGAGCAACTAAGCCCGTGTGCCACAACTACTGAACCTGCACTCTAGAGCCCGCGAGCCACAACTACTGAGCCCATGTGCCACAACTACTGAAGCCCACGTGCCTAAAGCCCATTCTCTGTGACAAAGAGAAGCCACCCCAGTGAGAGGCCTGTGCACCGCAAGGAAGAGTAGCCCCCACTAGCCACAACTAGAGAAAAGCCCGTGCACAGCGACAGGACCCAACGCAGCAAAAAAAAAAAAATTAAAAATAAATAAATAAATAAATCTGTGCCACACATTTGGGGGAAAAAATGGAATTACTTCCTGCATCCAAAGCATCACAGTTGCCTGCAGTTAAAATGGATTTCCAGACTCTCAAGCTAGCAGAATAAGAGAATCTGGCAACCCTGGGAGTGTCACCACAAAATGTGTTTGTTTAGAATCTCAGGGCTCTTGAGGTTGATAGTGGCTGTAGCAGACTGACTCCCGCTGATAAAAACATAATGGTTATATCCAAGGAGTGCCAGGCTGGGTTGATGGAAATCAAAATCTCATTAAAGCCAACCTCTGTCAGGGTTTCCTCTAGATGTTCAAGGGGCCTGGGGCGGGGGGTGCAGATCCCCTAGCACAGCCGGTATCCATGGGCATTGTTCTTGAAGTTTCTATGCTTTCTGACCCCTGCACTGATTTTTTTTCCTTGTTCCCCTCTTCAGAATCAAAAATTAATTTGTGGTCTTGCAGCACTTCATCTTCTGTAGCCTCTCATTGCATCTTCTGGGGAATGTGTCGGCTCTGGAGCCTTTGTCTGCAAATGTTGCTCCCTGATCCTGATTTCATTTCAAACACGCAGAGCAACTGGACCAAGGTCCAGAATTACTTGAGTGTTCACCTGCTCCCACCTACGCATTTCAGGCTCTGGGCCTGTCTCTGATGTTACCTCTAAGATATGCAGGACTGAAATGCTTCATTTAACTTCTGTTTATGAAGAGGTTTGTAGCTAAAATTAATAAAGTAACTTGGCTTTTTGGTCAAGGCTTGTGTTATGCAGCTCTCCTCTGTCCTGGTGACTAGATCTCCTCCAACATCTTGATGGAGGCAGTTGATTGACGGGGTGGGGCAGGTGGGCATCTGGTTTCCTGAGTCTAGATGTGCGCCTCTGATTTTATGTGGAGGGGCAGGCAGGGCTGCTTCAGAGATGGCTGGGCTGCTTGGGAATCTGGGCTTGAGGGGGGTTCCGGAACCTTAAAGTGGTCTGGGGGCAGAGTAGTCTGCTGCCTGTGCTTCTGGGTAGTTCCTCACTTGCACCCTTGATGCGGGGAACTTGCTTCAAAGTCAGTGCAGACACCTGTGACCAGACCAGCACGTTCTAGTGCGAGGTCAGAGCTGGGTACCAACGAATGGTGGGTGCAGGGCACGTTGGGAGAGAACACTGGGGTCAGAGCTGCTGGAGCGAGGATGGTAGAGCCTCAGGGAATAGCTGGATGATGCCCATGCCCTTGGACATAAATCAGGGCCAGAGATCAAAACAAGTGTAATTGAAGAGAGGAGAACCGGAGCGGAATTTAATATGTGCTTCTTAACTTGCCCTTCCAATAACTTTTTCATTCTCTTTTAAGATTTGTGGGAATTGTCAGTTAATAAGCCAGTTGCATTGGTTCCTCCTATTTTGGGGTTTGGCCAAAAGGGTCAAATAGGTGACACTATTTTTATAGGTACTCTTCTTGGCTCTTCTGCCCCGTTGCCTTCTTCCTTCTGCTTTGCTTCGCTTTTTTCCAGAAACAGCTTCAGATTCTCAACCTTCATCCCTTTTCCCCACTCAGAGATTCTCTTTGCTTTTCTCTGTCTCTTATACCTTCTTTCTCAAGACCTGCTGCTTCTGGTGAAAATGAGTCCCACATAAGTCACCCTCCCTTATCTTGTGATTAAAAGCCAAGATAGAAATGTGACGACGATTCCTTCAGTAAACAGCATATGGAGAAAATGGAAAAGCTAGCATTGCAGAATATTTCAGATGGTAGATTTTTTTTTTTTTTACAACTGTATAAACAGATTGTTTGAGTGGCAGCTCCTCTGTAAAGAAAGCAGTTAGATCCTAACATCCCAGCTTTTCATCATAAATATGCCTTATGTTTTTCCCACGTTTGTAAATGTCAGTCTTATTCCATTTGGGAAAAACCCTCTCAGGTTGACTGAACCTGGGAGGCGTGAATTCACTGTGTTACAGGAAGAGGCAGGGACCTTCCAGGGACCTTCTCCTGTCACTGGCCTCTGAGCAGAGGTGTCACAGCCCTGGCACGGGCACTGCAGCTCCCAGCACTCAAGCAGGGTGTAAACCGAGGCCAAGGACAGAGTAAGACAGTTCCATGGTCAAACAAACCTTAAAGCCCGCAGATAAATCTTCTGTAGCTTTCTTTCTGCTTCTGGTTGCTTCAAGGAACCAGAAGCTCTTTTTTCCCTTCTTCCTGGCATTCTTCTATCTACTTAGGCATGTTGTGTGAGGAGATGCAGGCGTGTGTCAAAGCCTGGTTTAAGGACTGGGTTTGCCATTTGGTGGACATCCCATCCTTTGTCTTCCTCCTCTCTTCTGTTGGATCATCTTTGATGGTCTCCTGCTCACAAAGGTTAAGGTGGACCAGAAAGTGAAAGGTAATTAACATGCAGCTACCTGATTGGCCACCAGTCAGCAGCCACATGGTAATATTTGATCCCAGTCTTCTTTGCATTTGTACTTGCCGGTATGTTTGTGATCTTCTTTCTCCTTTAGACCTTCTGAGTCACTTTCTATAAGTGAGGCATATTTTCTCACCTGTCAAACACATCAACAGTAACACACACCATTAGCCTTTGTGCCACTAAGAAAAAGCTGCCAATTAAACTATGACACGCCATTGAGTGTAAGATGAACTCCAGCTTCAGGGTTGTTAAAATGTGAAAATTGGTGTGTCTTCCAATTAATGAAATATGGTTTAGACTTGCATTTTGTTTTATGACACGATCTTGAGAATCTATCTTTCAAAAGAATAACGCAGTCCATTTATTTTTTCCCTTACACTGGTAGTTGTTTTTCTGTTGGTCTCTGTTACACTTTTTTTTTTTTTAAATAAATTTATTTATTTATTTTTGGCTGCGTTGGGTCTTTCTCTACTTGTGGTGAGTGGGGGCTACTCTTCGTTGTGGTGCGTGTGCTTCTCATTGCGGTGTCTTCTCTTGTTGCAGAGCACGGGCTCTAGGCATGCAGGCTTCAGGAGGTGTGGAGAGCGGGCGTCAGTAGTTGTGGCTCGCGGGCTTAGTTGCTCCGCGGCATGTGGGATCTTCCCGGACCAGGGCTCGAACACGTGTCCCCTGCATTGGCAGGCGGATTCTTAACCACTGCGCCACCAGGGAAGTCCCTCTGTTATGCTTTTTGTTTTCATGTTTCTATGCTGCTTTTCTTGTTTCCTCTTATTTCCCTACACAGATTGTATTCCCTTTTCTTTAGTGTTTTGGGAAAAAATATGTACGTAAATTCTAGTAGTAGTTACATTGCATTCTTCATAAGCATTCTTTAACTTGTATTTTTCTAATCATCAAAATCAAGAATGACACTGTGTCTTCACTCTCTCCTTTAGTGTGCTGAAGACTTAGAATACTTTAATTTCCTTTGTTTCTCAGATAGACTTCCCAATTTTGGGTAATATAATATGGGGGCTATTGTTATTAGTATTTAAATATTAATTTAATACTTAATAATGTGGGATAATGATTAAATCTCTTTAAAAGAATTTTAACTTCATAGTTGTGTAATCATGTTTATAACAAGTATTTAAATTCAGTTCTAGGACTGGGACAGGATGAAATGAAGTGAGGCACCCAACGTGAGCACACATTTAAGGGTGCCAAAGTAATTAAGGTAAATGCTGTTTTAATGCAATATTTTTAAACCAAAATTAATGCAAAAAATCCAGGATGAACAAAATATTAAAACCTTAAATAAAAACAGGATTTGACAGTGTGAGGCAGGTGAGACTGAGTCCTTTAAGACATTTTTTGTTTTGGCATTAATTTTGATTTAAAAAATATTGCGTGAACATGTCATTTATCTTGACTACTGAGTGTTTTGGTGCCTCTCTAAGTCTTACCCCTAGGCAAGTGTCTTTTTACCTCCCCTGAGTCCCAGCCTTGCTCAGCTGTATGTTCAACTGGGTTCATTGCTCACTGCCAATCCTTTTATACAACTTCTCCAGTCTTGAGTTCTTAATTCTGCTTCTTTTCTTCATGTATTGGGATATGTCCTCAAGTCGTTTTTTCCCCCAGAAGGTAGAATATTTTCTGAGTCTCTGCAGCGCTCCTCAGAAGGCATACAGTGAAGAGTTTAAGAGTCTGGGCTCTGGAGCCAGGTGACCTGGGCTTTCATCTCCCTTCTACCCTTGACACTTATCAGCTCTTGTGCCTTTTTGTTTCTTTACCTGTCAAGTGGACATAATAATAGGATCTACCCATGGGTCGTCATTAGGATTAGATGAGTTCGCACACGTAAATTTTATATGGTAGTCCTTGGCACCTAGCAAGAGCTCAATAAATGCTGACTCTTTTTGGCAGAGGAAAGGTAATTTGTCTGAAGATAAGCATTATCCCCCCAGCCCCACACCCACCTTCAAATCTGTAGACTTTTATTTGCATTATTCTCTTCATCCACCCACCTTCTGGTGTTTAGTGTTGCAGCAAAATCCAAGACTAGCTTGATTTCTTTTTTCCTTTAAGGCAGGTCTAACTTTTCTGCCTAAATGCTTGGAAAATTTTTTCTCATGATTTTTTTTTTAATTAAAAAATGTTGCCAAACTTCATGAGCCAGGCAGTCACTATATTACTCTATTTTTATATGTGTTTGAAATTTCAGTGAGAAAAAGCCTAAGAAAATATCACCAAGCTGTGTCTAGATGTGAGTCTTTTCCCATTGGTTTTGCTGGATTGAGGTGGGCTGTTTTCAGCAGAACCCAAAGCCCTCTCTTCAGTTCGGGCTGTGTTTCTTTACTTCTGTCACTGTTTATTGTTTCTGTTCCACTGATCTGATCTCTTTACTTTAGGGTCTCTGTTGTGTATCTTCTGTCTTATGTTCTGTCTCATTGCTGGTCTTGTGCCCTTTGCAGCTGCTCACTGGTAGAACTTCATTTTCTTGACACACTACTTACTCGACTTTCTACATCGTTGATTCTACTTTTTCCTCGTTTCAGTATTAACCTTAATTCTGCTAATGTTGACTTTGTTTCCTTATAATAATTCCTTTCTGCCTCTATCTCCTTCGTCACCTCAGCCTGTTTTCTTCTTCTGGCTCTCTGTTCTTGTTTCATAGCAGCTACTTTATTTTGTATTGTTGCGAGGATACACCTCTCCTGATGTTTTCTCTGACACATTATGTTAGAAATTTCAGAGATATATTGTTCCTATTAGCCTTGTGAGTATCCTTCTGAGGATACTGTTTCTTTTCCCAAGCACTATATGGTCCTTTTTTTTTTTTTTTTAACTAGTGAAAACTTTTATATTTAAAATTAGCCAGCTGGACTCAGTTTAGATGATCCCAGTTTTGTTGGCAACATCCAAAGCATCATAGTCAGGAGCCAGTTGAACATATGCCTTCTTCTCTCTATCAGGCCTGATCAGGGTGTTCACCTTAGCCACGTCAGTGTCATAGAGCTTCTTCACAGCCTGTTTAATCTGGTGCTTGTTGACCTTGGCATCCACAGTGAACACCAGTGTGTTGTTGTCTTCTGTTTTCTTCATGGCTGACTTGGTGGTGAGGGGGAACTTGATGATGGCATAGTGGTCAAGCTTGCGTCTCCTAGGGGTGCCCTTCAGAGGATATTTGGGCTGCCTCCTGAGCTGTCGTGTTTTGGGCCGTTGGAAGGTGGGTGACACCCAGATCTTCTTTTTTTTGTGGCCATGGACACCTTTCAACAGTGCTTTCTTGGCCTTCAAAGCCTTTGCTTTGGCTTCGGCTTTGGGAGGGGCAGGGGCTGAGAGAAGGAAAGAAAATGAGGGTGCGGAGGCGCTCACTACTGGTCTTGAGGCTGGAAGTGATTGATTTATACACTCGCTTTCATTCACTCTATATTAGAATTTTCCTCCTTTATCCTCACATGAGGCAGCTCTATCCAGACTCCCAAACCAGTGGCTAGTGATTAGAGCAGCTGGACTGGTCTGAGGCGGTCTTCTCTCCTGTCCTCCCTCACTGGTTCTTTGATGCTCTGAATCCATAGAATGTACAGAAAACTGCATTTCCCAGCATGCATTGCTACCCCACCCTTCCTGTCCTGGTCTTTGTCTCAGGATGCTGTGTATCACAAGCAGGCCAGACTCTACTTCCTGCCCTGTTGTCTGTCTCCTGGTTATCATCTCTGAATGATGGTGGTGTGGAGGGGAGGGAGGGGCAGAGTTCAGGTGTGGGAGTAATGGACGGAACATTGTCCTGATTGCCTAGGAGAGCAGATTTCATTTTTTCCCCTAGTGCTTTTTTAAGTTTTCCTAATTATTCCAGAGGACATTTACTACTTGCATAATAAAATAAAATGAAAAGAAAGTAGTACCCCTGTATTTATGAGACAGCTGCCCAATATTTAAGATCTGAATCCAACTTCAGGTCTCCGAGCAGGAGTTGGTCAACAGGACAGGTAAGAAGTATCTTTCCACCTTTCTTAGGGAAGATTCTGGGTCTTGGAACCCTGGGTTGGTTTTCTTAGTCCAACCCCATCCACCTTATTATTTATGGGGATTCTTCATAAGCCTGTCCTTAGCTCATCCTTCAGCCTTTGATTTTAGTATTGTGAGTTTCTAACTTTTAAAAAATGACATCAAGGACTGATATATGGATGCCTTTTTGCCATTAAAAAAAAAAAGTTGTGGTAAAAATACAAATAAAAAAAATTTGGATTGGTTCAAGATGGCAGAGTAGAAGGATGTGCTCTCACTCCCTCTTGCGAGAACACTGGAATCACAACTAACTGCTGAACAATCATCGACAGGAAGACACTGGAACTCACCAAAAAAGATACCCCACATCCAAAGACAAAGGAGAAGCCACAGTGAGACGGTAGGAGGGGCGCAATCACAATAAAATCAAATCCCATAACTGCTGGGTGGGTGACTCACAAACTGGAGAACACTTATACCACAGAAGTCCACCCACTGGATTGAAGGTTCTGAGCCCCACGTCAGGCTTCTGAACCAGGGGGTCCAGCAATGGGAGGAGGAATTCCTAGAGAATCAGACTTTGAAGGCTAGCAGGATTTGATTGCAGAATTTCGACAAGACTGGGGGAAAGAGAGACTCCACTCTTGAAGGGCACACACAAAGTAGTGTGTGCATCGGGACCCAGGGGAAGGAGCAGTGACCCCATAGAGACTGAACCAGACCTACCTGCTAGTGTTGGAGGGTCTCCTGCAGAGGCGGGGGGTGGCTCTGTCTCACCATGAGGACAAGGACACTGGCAGCAGAAATTCTGGGAAGTACTCCTTGGTGTGAGCCCTCCCAGAGTCCACCATTAGCCCCACCAAAGAGCCTGGATAAGCTCCAGTGTTGGGTCACCTCAGGCCAAACAACCAACAGGGAGGGGACCCACCCCACCCATCACAGACAAGTGGATTAAAGTTTTACTGAGCTCTGCCCACCAGAGCAACAGCCAGCTCTACCCACCACCAGTCCCTCCCATCAGGAAACTTGCACAAGCCTCTTAGATAGCCTCATCCACCAGAGGACAGACAGCAGAAGCAAGAAGAACAACAGTCCTGCAGCCTGTGGAACAAAAACCACATTCACAGAAAGATAGACAAGATGAAAAGGCAGAGGGCTATGGACCAGATGAAGGAACAAGATAAAACCCCAGAAAAACAACTAAATGAAGTGGAGCTAGGCAACCTTCCAGAAAAAGAATTCAGAATAATGATAGTGAAGATGATCCAGGACCTCGGAAAAAGAATGGAGGCAAAGATCGAGAAGATGCAAGAAATGTTTCACAAAGATCTAGAAGAATTAAAGAACAAACAAACAGAGATGAACAATACAATAACCGAGATGAAAAATACACTAGAGGGAATCAATAGCAGAATAGCTGAGGCAGAAGAACGGATAAGTGACCTGGAAGACAGAATGGTGGAATTCACTGCCGTGGAACAGAATAAAGAAAAAAGAATGAAAAGAAATGAAGACAGCCTCAGAGACATCTGCGACAACATTCAATGCAACAACATTCGCATTATAGGGGTCCCAGAAGGAGAAGAGAGAGAGAAAGGACCTGAGAAAATATTTGAAGAGATTATAGTCGAAAACTTCCCTAACATGGGAAAGGAAATAGCCACCCAAGTACAGGAAGTGCAGAGAATCCCATACAGGATAAACCCAAGGAGAAACACAACGAGACACATAGTAATCAAATTGGCAAAAATTAAAGACAAAAATTATTGAAAGCAGCAAGAGAAAATAATTAAAGTGATGAAAGGGAAGAACTTACAACCAAGATTACTCTACCCAGCAAGGATCTCATTCAGATTTGATGGAGAAATCAAAAGCTTTACAGACAAGCAAAAGCTAAAAGAATTCAGCACCACCAAACCAGCTCTACAACAAATGCTAAAGGAACTTCTCTAAGTGGGAAACACAAGAGAAGAAAAGGGCCTACAAAAACAAACCCAAAACAGTTAAGAAAATGGTCATAGGAACATACATATCGATAATTACCTTAAATGTGAATGGATTAAATGCTCCGACCAAAGGACACAGGCTTGCTGAGTGGATACAAAAACAAGACCCATATATATGATGTCTACAAGAGACCCACTTCAGACCTAGGGACACATGCAGACTGAAAGTGAGGGGATGGAAAAAGATATTCCATGCAAATGGAAATCAAAAGAAAGCTGGAGTAGCAATACTCATAGCAGATAAAATAGACTTTAAAATAAAGAATGTTATAAGAGACAAGGAAGGACACTGCATGATGATCAAGGGATCAATCCAAGAAGAAGATATAACAATTATAAATATATATGCACCCAACATAGGAGCACCTCAATTCATAAGGCAACTGCTAACAGCTGTAAAAGAGGAAATCGACAGTAACACAATCATAGTAGGGGACTTTAACACCTCATTTACACCAATGGACAGATATCCAAACAGAAAATTAATAAGGAAACACAAGCTTTAAATGACACAACAGACCAGATAGATTTAATTGATATTTATAGGACATTCCATCCAAAAACAGCAGATTACACTTTCTTCTCAAGTGCGCACGGAACATTCTCCAGGATAGCTCACATCTTGGGTCACAAATCAAGCCTCAGTAAATTTAAGAAAATTGAAATCATATCAAGCATCTTTTCTGACCACAACGCTATGAGATTAGAAATCAATAAGAAGGAAAAAAACGTAAAAAACACAAACACATGGAGGCTAAACAATACGTTACTAAATAACCAAGAGATCACTGAAGAAATATAAAAATACCTAGAGACAAATGACAATGAAAACACGACCATCCAAAACCTATGGGATGCAGCAAAAGCAGTTCTAAGAGGGAAGTTTATAGCTATACAAGCCTAACTCAAAAACAAGAAAAATCTCAAATAAACAATCTAACCTTACACCTAAAGGAACTAGAGAAAGAACAAACAAAACCCAAAGTTAACAGAAGGAAAGAAATCATAAAGATCAGAGCAGAAATAAATGAAATAGAAACAATACAACAATAGCAAAGATCAATAAAACTAAAAGCTGGTTCTTTGAGGAGGTAAACAAAATTGATAAACCATTAGCCAGCCTCATCAAGAAAAAGAGGGAGAGGACTCAAATCAATAAAATTAGAAATGAAAAAGGAGAAGTTACAACAGACACCGCAGAAATACAAAACATCCTAAGAGACTACTACAAGCAACTCTATGCCAACAAAATGGACAACCTGGAAGAAATGGACAAATTCTTAGAAATACACAACCTTCCGAGACTGAACCAGGAAGAAATAGAAAATATGAACAGACCAATCACAAGTAATGAAATTGAAACTGTGATTAAAAATTTTCCAACAAACAAAAGTCCAGGACCAGATGGCTTCACAGGTGAATTCAATCAAACACTTAGAGAAGAGCTAACACCCATCCTTCTCAAACTTTTCCAAAAAATTTCAGAGGAAGGAACACACCTAAACTCATTCTATGAGGCCACCATCACCCTGATACCAAAACCAGACAAAGATACTACAAAAAAAGAAAATTACAGACCAATATCACTCATGAATATAGATGCAAAAATCCTCAACAAAATACTAGCAAACAGAATCCAACAACACATTAAAAGGGTCATACACCATGATCAAGTGGGATTTATCCCAGGGATGCAAGGATTCTTCAGTATATGCAAATAAATCAATGTGATACACCATATTAACAACTTGAAGAAGAAAAACCATATGATCATCTCAATAGATGCAGAAAAAGCTTTTGACAAAATTCAACACCCATTTATGATAAAGACTCTCCAGAAAGTGGGCATTGAGGGAACCTACCTCAACATAATAAAGGCCATATATGACAAACCCACAGCAAACATCATTCTCAATGGTGAAAAACTGAAAGCATTTCCTCTAAGATCAGGAACAAGTCAAGGATGTCCACTCTCCCCACTATTATTCAACATAGTTTTGGAAGTCCCAGCCACGGCAGAGAAGAAAAAGAAATAAAAGGAATACAAACTGGAAAAGAAGAGGTAAAACTGTCACTGTTTGCAGATGACATGATACAGATGACATCTGATAGGCAGATGACATAGAGAATCCTAAAGATGCCACCAGAAAACTACTAGAGCTAATCAATGAATTTGGTAAAGTTGCAGGATACAAAATAAATGCACAGAAATCTCTTGCATTCCTATACACTAATGATGAAAAATCTGAAAGAGAAATTAAGGAAACACTCCCATTTACCACTGCAACAAAAAGAATAAAATACCTAGGAATAAACCTACCTAGGGAGACAAAAGACCTGTATGCAGAAAACTATAAGACACTGATGAAAGAAATTAAAGATGATACCAACAGATGGAGAGATATACCATGTTCTTGGATTGGAAGAATCAATATTGTGAAAATGACTATACTACCCAAAGCAATCTACAGATTCAGTGCAATCCCTATCAAATTACCAATGGCATTTTTTACAGAACTAGTACAAAAAATCTTAAAATTTGTATGGAGACCCAAAAGACCCTGAATACCCAAAGCAGTCTTGAGGGAAAAAAACAGAGCTGGGGGAATCAGACTCCCTGACTTCAGACTATACTACAAAGCTACAGTAATCAAGACAATATGGTACTGGCACAAAAACAGAAATATAGATTGGTGGAACAAGGTAGAAAGCCCAGAGATAAACCCACGCACATATGGTCAACTAGTCTATGACAAAGGAGGCAAGGATATACAATGGAGAAAGGACAGTCTCTTCAATAAGTGGTGCTGGGAAAACTGGACAGCTACATGTAGAGGAATGAAATTAGAACACTCCCTAACACCATACACAAAAATAAACTCAAAATGGATTAGAGACCTAAATGTAAGACCGGGCACTATAAAACTCTTAGAGGAAAACATAGGCAGAACCCTCTTTGACATAAATCACAGCAAGATCTTTTTTGATCCACCTCCTAGAGTAATGGAAATAAAAACAAAAATAAACAAATGGGACCTAATGAAACTTAAAAGCTTTTGCACCACAAAGGAAACCATAAACAGGACGAAAAGACAGCCCTCAAAATGGGAGAAAATATTTGCAAACGAATCAACAGACAAAGGATTAATCTCCAAAATATATAAACAGCTCATGCAGCTCAATATTAAAAAAACAAACAACCCAATCCAAAAATGGGCAGAAGACCTAAATAGACATTTCTCCAAAGAAGACATATGGATGGCCAAGAAGCACATGAAAAGCTGCTGAACATCACTAATTATTAGAGAAATGCAAATCAAAAGTACAATGAGGTATATCACCTCACACCAGTTAGAATTGGCATCATCAGAAAATCTACAAACAACAAATGCTGGAGAGGGTGTGGAGAAAAGGGAACCCTCTTGCCCTGTTGGTGGGAATGTAAATTGATACAGCCACTATGGAACACAGTATGGAGGTTCCTTAAAAAACTAAAAATAGAATTACCATATGACCCAGCAATCCCACTACTGGGCATATACCCAGAGAAAACCATAAATCAGAAAGATACATGCACCCCAATGTTCATTGCAGCACTATTTACAATAGCCAGGTCATGGAATCAACCTAAATGTCCATCGACAGACAAATGGATAAAGAAGAAGTGGTACATATATACAATGGAATATTACTCAGCCATAAAAAGGAATGAAATTGGGTCATTTGTAGAGTCGTGGCTGGATCTAGAGACTGTCATACAGAGTGAAGTAAGTCAGAAAGAGAAAAACAAATATTGTATATTAACGCATATATGTGGAACCTAGAAAAATGGTACGGATGAACCAGTTTGCAGGGCAGAAATTGAGACACAGATGTAGAGAACAAATGTATGGACACCAAGGGGGGAAAGCAGCAGGGCGTGGAGGTGGTGGTGTGATGAATTGGGAGATTGGGATTGACATGTATACACTGATGTGTATAAAATGGATGACTAAGAAGAACCGGCTGTATAAAAATATAAAATAAAATTCAAAAATTCAAAAAAAAAATTTGGCCTCCTAACCATTTTTAAGTATACAACTCAGTAGTGTTAAATTCATTCATATTATTGTACAATCAATCTCCAGAACCCTTTTCATCTTGCAAAACTGAACCTCTATACCCATTAAATAACTCTTCCCCCCACCCCCTTTGCTCCACTTTGTCCCCAGCCCTTCTCCACCATGGACATACACGCTTTTTGAAACATACACTCTTCTTGAAATTGACCATCTCTGAAAGTCTTAATGGTCATCCATTCATTCAGCACAGATTTAAGGAGCTCACACTCCTTGCCAGACCCTGTTCTGGGTTCTGGGGATACAGCAGTGAGCAAGGGCAGTATTGTCCCTGTTTTCAGGGAGCTAATGTTCTAGGGAGAAGAGGAAGGCAGACAATAAACGAATGAACAGGGTGAGTTCAGAGAGTGCTAAGAGCCGTAAGACAGTAAACCGACAGCTGGTACACGGGGTGCCTCTGGGGTGCTGCTTTGGCCAGCGAAGTCCCCCGGGGCCTCTTTGAGCGCGTGATCGTTGAGCCGACCCCTGGATTTACTCAGGAGATCTCCTCCCCCAGGTAGAGGAACTAGAGGATGACAGTCTGAGCAGGGAAATAGCACACACAAAGGCTCTCGTCCCTTTGAAGAATGGGGGGAAAAAAAACCAAACAGGGGCTTCCCTGGTGGCGCAGTGGTTGAGAATCTGCCTGCCAATGCAGGGGACACGGGTTCGAGCCCTGGTCTGGGAAGATCCCACATGCCGCGGAGCAACTAGGCCCGTGAGCCACAACTACTGAGCCTGAGCGTTTGGAGCCTGTGCCCCGCAACGGGAGGGGCCGCAATAGTGAGAGGCCCGCGCACCACGATGAAGAGTGGCCCCCGCTCGCCGCAACTAGAGAAAGCCCTTGCACAGAAACGAAGACCCAACACAGCCAAAAATAAATAAATAAATAAATAAATTAAAAACAAACAAACAAAACAAAACAAACAGCCTCGCTTGAGCATCGTGAGCAGCCGGGAGAGAATGAGGAGATGTCAGGCAGCATCTGAGGTGCTGAAGGGCGGCTGAGTTCTAGTTCACGTGAGGTTGTCTGCACTTGAGCCCACCTTTCCTTCATCACTCACTCCTACACTCAGGCTGAGAACAGAAGCTCCAGATTCAGCTGAGTCTGAGGCCTATTCTTTTTCTAATGGCAGAATTGCTACAGTGTAAAGAAATCTACCTCTGATCACTCCCGTCCCCCTTAGCAAGCATATATACAACTATTCTGTAATAACCCATGACTCTTGGAAAGATCAGTATTAGAGTTAGAAAGTTTTTTTTTGTTGTTCCCAAGGGTTGAGGGAAAATTTTAAAAATGCTTTATAAGGAATTCCCTGGTGGTCCAGTGGTTAGGATTCTGCATGTTCACTGCTAAGGGCCCGGGTTCGATCCCTGGTTGGGAAACAGATCCCAAAAGCCGTGTGGCATGGCCAAAAAAAAAAAAAAAAGAAAAAAGCTTTATTAACAGCAATATGGTAGCTAGAATGGCATGACCGCATCCATCCTCCATGCCCATGTCCGTCCATGATGTGGCTTCCTGACTTCTGCCACCCGAATGGACTTCGGCCACATGTAATGGCCTATCACACGTGGCGTGATCACACTGCAGGCGTCTTTTCTCAGCTGTGGTCATCATGTCAATGGGCATTCAGACTGCATTTCGAGCAGCCTATACCTGATACAATTTGACTTCTGTTTTTTATTGTAAATATTTATAAGTATTTTTGAAAAGTTAAAAAAAAATAAGAGAAACACCCTCAAGGAGATACGGCACATGCGAATTGTTTCTGTCCGAGGACAGGGAGAGACACAGCCTATGGTCATTACGCAGAAACTCGTTTATAAATAGGTGACCTGAATCTACACTTAAATCCACTGAATCAACTTAAATCCACTATGGTCCACTTAAAATGGGACCCACTTCAAGTCGGGTTTCTTCAACAGCATGGTATGGCTATTTCTTGAGCTCTAAATGTTGGGTTTGGAAAATACTTGGCATCATTCAGGTCTTTATTTCAGAAAGCATCCTGGGATGGCACGGGCCTAAGTCACACTCCACAGAGCAGCTGAAAAATGGGACACTTGGCTCTTTGCCATCGGCCAGCGCCAGCATAACCTGGGCCGTTTTACCCAACTCCGTGGAGGATGAACAAACCTGCCCGCCAGAGCCAGAGGTAAGCTCGCCAGCCTCTCTTCGCACCTTTCATGGCTTGTGTTAGCGCTTGTTCAGAAGTAGAGTAATTATGTTTGTAACTTGCTCATTGCTGGGTTTTAAGAGGAGACAAGTTATAAAATGGAAGCATCGCCCAGGGAGACAAAATCAGCTCCGTGCACGCACGCCTGGCGCTCCTGTTCTTGTGCCTGGCAGCTGCCGTGGGCGAACTGTGAACCAACTGATGGGGAATCTCCTATTTTCATTGAAATGGGAGTCGTTTTCACGTCACGTGGGAGAAACTCCAGCACACCCACTAATGTGACGCCTCTTGACATGATGGGAGCGCTTACAATATATTCTGTCGCTCTCCTGAATATTGGCTTCTTTGTGTGGTTGTGCTAATAACATGAGCTCCTTCCTCCCATGCTCGATCCCCGCATGCTACACAACCGGGCCAGCCCAGGGGCAGTGGCCGGGACTCTTCTAAGCGTTGCACTAGCCCAGGTCCAGGAAGGAGCAGCCCTGCAGACCTTCGGGGCTAGCCAGGCCCCCACAGGCTCCCTGGACCCAGTCATCTGCCCGCGCAATCTCCGTGACTAACTGCGCCTCTAAGTGGCAGCTGGAGGGAAGCCAAACACAGCCTGCATTTTGTCAGTTTTCCCGGGTGTCATGAGTGAATTTCTGTTTTTTCTCTTTCTTTGGATGCATGTGTCCTGTTGACATGATCTCGTGAACCGGGCTGGGACCTACTTTAACCATGTGTTAGAGGTGGTTCTTCATTTGAATTGAAATCACTTTAGCCTGAAAATTGTGGAGGAAAATCTATTTTGTAAGATTGCAAGCCCCAAGGCAGCTTCTTCAATCAAATGGTCTTGGTTATTCATTGAAATTTTTCTCCAAGCTTCACGTGATTCTATTCTCCGAGGGCCACTTGAGGGCTCAGGTCTTCCAGAGGCAGGGTCGGCCTGCCTGCAAGTATTTCATCAGTATCTGTAAGGTGACTTTGCAGGGTATGAAACGATAGGGGATGTGAGATTTTGAAAGGTATTTGCCTCTGCCTGTACACCGAGTTTCAGGGTGAAACACTTGCAGCTGACGTGTGGGTGCCTCGCAAGGTAAGTTGGCAACTGAGAAGATGTCGGAGCTTGCTGTCAGGTCGCTCTTTTGAGAGCCTCGGGTGGGGTCACGTTTGAGGAGGTCGTGCTTAGCTGCTAAGGGGTTGAGAATTCCAATCACTTCCATTCTGTTGGAAAAGAACCTTTGGGAGTTCACACCATAATACACATACCTAAATCTTGCTCTAGAAAGAAATTAAAAGAGAAGTTCTTAGATCTTTAGAAATAACTGTTTAGATCCTCATCCCCAGCAACATCACGGGGAAACCCTAACAGAGGCTGTCACCTAATAAGCTTTTTTTTAAAAAAAATGATTATTTATTTACTTAAGTGTAGTTGATTTATAATGTTGTGTTACTTTGTACTGTACAGCAAAGTGATTTAGTTACACGTATATATAATTATTAAATATTCTTTCCAATTATGGTTTATCACAGGATATTGAATATAGTTCCCTGTGCTCTACAGTAGGACCTTGTCGTTTATCCATTCTATAGATAATAGTTTGCATCTGCTAACCCCAACCTCCCACTCCATCCCTCCTCTAATCCCCCTCCCCCTTGGCAAGTACAAGTCTGTTCTCTATGTCTGTGAGTCTGTTTCTGTTTCATAGATAGGTTCATTTGTGTCATATTTTAGATTCCACATATAAGTGATATCATATGGTGTTTGTCTTTCTCTTTCTGATTTGCTTCACTTAGTATGATAGTCTCTAGTTGCATCCACGTTGCTGCAAATGGCATTATTTCGTTCCTTTTTATGGCTGAGTAGTATTCCATTGTATATATATGTACCACATCTTCTTTATCCATTCATCTGTTGATGGACATTTAGGTTGCTTCCATGTCTTGGCTATTGTGAATAGTGGGGCTATGAACATAGAGGTGCATGTATTTTTTTGAATTAGAGTTGTGTCTGGATATATGCCCAGGAGTGGGATTGCTGGTTCCTATGGTAGCTCTAATTTTAGTTTTCTGAGGACCCTCCATACTATTCCCAATAGTGGCTGCCCCGATTTACATTCCCACCGACAGTGCAGGAGGGTTCCCTTTTCTCCGTGCTCTCTCCAGCATTTATTGTTTGTAGTTTTTGATGATGGCCATTCTGACTGGTGTGAGGTGATACCTCATTGTAGTTTTGATTTGCGTTTCTCTAATAATTAGTGATGTTAAGCATCTTTTCACATGCCTATTGGCCGTCTGTATGTCTTTGGGGAAATGTCTACTTAGTAACCTGATAAGCTTATTATTAGGGCTGCTGATCTTCCCTATTCTGAGTCCTTCCTAGTGTATGTCTGCCTTTCCTGTGGGTGCTTTTTCTAACCCTGAAGTTTGAGAGGTCTGTTCTTTTAACGTAAAATTATTGCCCACTTTGCTTTGCCAGTCAATAACATTGGCAGAAGATAATATATCATTGTCCATACGAAATAACTAGCTCCCACGTTCAACTTTTAAAAAATACTTTGAAGGAGAAGAACTAGGGAGAGCTTTTAAGTTAGGAACAATCATTAATTTCTGATTGTCGTTTTTGCTCTTATTCCTTTTGTCAGAGTGATAGGAGATATTCTCTGGTCCTCCCTTGCAGCAGTGAGAGGCTTATGGGGTGTGATGCAGGTGTGAATGTTTTCTGAGAAGGAAGGATTAGAGCTCTTTTGCAAAGACGTCCTTCATTTTTTCCAGTGACAACTCTGGTAGATGATTCTCGCAACCCAAACAGCTAGTGTTGGTTGGACACTATTTTTATTTTAGGCCATTGTGCTTTGTCACTTTTTTTTTTTTTTTTGTCGTAACAATTGAAGAAGCTAGCCATAGCCACCCAATAGTTTTCTTGTCAGAAAAAGGAAAATGTTTCCATTGCCTCCCTTTTGTACAATTTGGAGAAATAACCCAAGAAGGAATGAAGTGAAATTCCTTATGAGAAGGTTTCTTATCCCTTTTGATGTGGAGAATGTAGTTACTATGTGAGTGATCATTGGGAGACTAGGAATTGTAGTTACTGTGGTACTTTAGCCAAATATTTTCTTCTGGCTTATTGTTTTGATCATATTAGGTCTTTAGGAGCACAAATTAGGGTATAAAAGGTACCGTACTCCAATGTATATGTATTTTTTAATGCCATCAAGCAATTAACTCAATCCAATTCCCATCAGACGTAGACTGGGTATCCTACAAGCCAACTCAATTCTGATACTGTCCACCTGGAAGGAGCGTCAGATGTCACAGGTGCAGGGCTCAGTCCTGCAAGACTGAGCGCCCCATCAATTTCAGACGCCAGTCACAGATCCAGGTTGTCACCTGTGCTTCTGACCAGCCGGCTGTGGATAGGAGGTTCCCATGTCCTCTTCCTCAGGCTTGATTAATTCGCTAGGGTGGCTCACAGAACTCAGAGAAACATCTACCAGTTTGTTACAAAAGGATGTAATTAGGAACAGAAGGAAGAGATGCATACAGCAAGCTCTGTGGGAAGGAGCTCGGAGCTTCCGTGCCCTCCTGCCCTCTCCGAGTGCACCACTCTCCCCACCAACCGTGAAGCTCTCTGAACCCTGTTCTTTAGGGTTTTTAAGGAGGCTTCATTACATAGGCATGATTGATTAAATTTTTGGCCACTGGTGATTTACCCTCCAGGCCCTCTCCCCTCCCCGGAGGTCAGGGGTAGGACTGAAAGCTCCAACCCTCTCATCAAGGGGTTGGCTCCACCTGCAACCATTTCCCATCCTTAGGGGCTTTGCAAAGGTCACTCGTTAACATAATAAAAGACACTTTAAAGGTTTCATCTCTTTGGAAATTCCAAGGGTTTTAGGAACTCTGTGCTGGAAATAGGGACAAAAAAGCAAATATATATTTCTTACCATAAATCACAATGTTACACTCCCCTCCACTGGTTCTGGCTTACCATAAAACAACTTACAGATATCTGGAAAATGAATGCATTTTCAAGCTTAGTCTGTTTCATTCTCAACAGAATAGATCTCAGAAGAGCAGCGTGTATTTAATGTGTGAGTTACGAGAGAATTGTGGTTGGCTCTGTTATCAAATGCAGTGATCTCAAAATTTTATTCGGCTGGGGCTGGGACCCACTAAATGTGAAAATGATATGTTCTTCTATAATGAAGTGAGTTAGGATCTTGGTTTCCCCATTAGGAGAACAGTATTTCAACTCTCTCAGCACGGTTTGAAATTTAAGTTTAGACAGAAAAGGGTTTTGGTGGTGCTTTCTTTGTCGAAGAGTGCCTTGTTTTAGGACAGGAGGAACGGTGACTGGGGAGATGAAGTACTGGGCCTGGCGCTCTTGACCTTCATCCACCCTCCGGATTGGAAACCCACCAATGCAAGTCCACGTCGCAGGCTTTCTCACAGGGAGGTTTCTAAATGCATGACAGTTTCCTCAGTGCATTTGTGTGAGAGTTGGAAGCTGAGACGGGGACCAGGTTCCTTCTGCTGGTGCTGCTGGCGGACAGGGTCAAGGGAATGTGAGTATTTAGAGGCAGGTGCAGTGACCAGACTTACTTATTGTTCTGGGGCCTCAGTCCCCCTGCGTTGGCAGGAGAGGCTATTGTGGCCGCAGCGGCGGCAGCAGCCCGACACTTGGATCAAGGATACCTGCAGTGGTGTGTCCTTGCATGAAAAAGTCTAAGGGGGCCTTGTGTTCTGCCAGACCAGTGATGCTCTAAGCACCTAATTCCCATATCAAATCCCTTCCTGATTGAAATACCTGGAGTGGTTTCCATTCCCGGCCCTGGATCCTGACTGGTTGGGCTGTTGGCATAGGGAAGCAGGGGGTGGCATGGGGACAATCCTCAATGGCAGCTCACATGTCACCATGTTTACCCACCTTTCTGGAGGCTGTTTCTGAGAGACAGAAACCCTGATTTGTCGTAAAAGTCAGGTTTATTGAGGTAAATTCATATATAATGAAATTCACCCCTTTAAAATGCAATTTTATCACTTTTGAACTTTGATCTGTTACAACAGTTCCATCGCTTTCCAAGATTCCCTTGTGTTCCTTTGTGTTTAACTCCTCCCCTAGCCCCTGGCAAGCGCTCATCTGTTTTCTGTCCACGTAGTTTTGTCTTTTCTAGAATGCCATATAAATGGAATCATGCAGTGTGTACTCGTGAGCCTGGCTTTCTTTGTTTAGCATAACGTATGTTGTGTTAATCATTGGAGGCAGTTATTAGGTGCCCGGACACTGACCCCTGGCCTGGAGGGAGAAGATGGAAAGTCTGTCCTGTTAATCCCTCTCCACTGGGGACCTTCAGCAGGGGGTCTTGAAGCCGTGTCTCAGGAGTACACCGTCAGCTCCTATCAACCCCTGGGTTGACTGTTTCATTAGAAAACTTTGCCTGGTGAATTGTCTGCATCACAGTGGCAGTAATGCCATCAAGAGACCACATGACCTACACTCCCCAAACCTAGCAGGTTCAGAAGGACTTCTCATAATGTCCCTAAGTACTAAGGACTCGATAAGCATATAAATTAGCCAGTGGGCTTTGGTTAGAAAACTGCAGAATTTAATTTTCAAGCAAGTGTGTCAAAATCCCCACTTCCCCAAGGGAGGGCATTGTTTTACAAATAAGGGAAAGAGACAGATATAAAGATTTAGCTGAATTTTGCCTCAAGAAGAACTTTCATGCTCTTGGTTGAATTGTCATCTTTAGCACTGAACTGTTGAACCACTTAACCACATATAAAGCTGTTAGTTTTGAAATCCTCTGACATTCAAGTTGAAGCCTGACCAGGGTAATCTCAACCCATTTTGATCCTTTTTATTCTTCATCTCCACAGTACACCAATGTATAGGTAGATGTTGACTGAGCATTAAATGTAAGGCATGGGATGGTGATAGAGTTTTTCAAGATAAGGTAATATGCTGTTTTGATCCTTTGGATAATTCTTTTAACACACATTTTCAATTTGTTCAAAATATTTGACACGTATTTGTTGTCAGCTGTTTGACCATGGAGTGGGTCAGCTAACACATCCTTATAATGGTTGAAAATCAATTTAGTGAATTCTGTGATAGCTCCACAAAGTTAATGGTTGCTACGTAGGAAATGTTGTCAATCACATTTGGACTTTGTAACAAGTAAGGTCGTGGGTGATATGATTAGCCCCTTTCTACCCCACTCCCCATCCTGTCATTAGAGAGTTTGATTGCCTCTTCTTCCCAGATCCTGTAGGACAGATGTTTTTTCTCTTTGAGCCATGGCCTTTGAGTCACTACATCTTAGAATAGTCTTTAAGGGTCCAATGGCCACTCCCCAAACTGGAGTGACTGACTGACTTGCCAAGAGTCACAGAACTGGTCAGTGGTAAAGGCAGGATGGACGTCTAGACTTCCTTTCTCCCCAGCCAGTGCCCTTCTGTATATACCACACCATCTCCTGTATCCAGGAGGATTCTTTCAGCTGCAAATAACAGAGAACCCAACAGTTAGAAGCTCAAGCAATAACTGCATTTAATTTTCTCACACAGTAAGACTTCTGCCAGTGAGTGGCCGTGGGTTTGCTGCAGCCACTCCTGATGGCCTCGAAGATACAGGCTCCTGGAGAATGGTATGCAGTTCCTGAAAAAAATTAAAACTAGGACTACCATATGATCCAGCAGTTCCACTTGTGTGTATTTATCCAAAAGAATTGAAATAAGGTTCTTGAGATATTTGCACCCCAGTGTTCATTGCAGCTTTGTTCCTAATAGCCAAGAGGTGGAAACAACCTAAATGGATGAATGAATGAAGAAAATATGGTATATGGATGATATGGTGGGTTGTTATTCAGCCTTAAAAAAGGAATGATCCTTTAGAAACATTATAATAAGTGAAATAAGCCAGTCATAGAAGGACAAATACTGCATGATTCCACTTATAGGAAGTATCTAAAGTTGTCAAACTGATAGAAACAGGAAGTAGAATGGTGGTGGCCGGGGCAGTGGGGAGGGGGAGGGGGAGTTGCTATCCAGTGAGTGGAGAGTTTCAGTTGTGCAAGACGAAGGGTTCTGGCGGTCTGCTGTGCAGCCATGTGCGTGTAGCTAACACTACTGTACTTGTGCACATCCACATTTGTTAAGAGGGTAGATCTCATGTGCTTTTTATCACACAAAAAATTGATTACTTCTCTCTTAAAAAAAAAAATGAAAAACCGGTTTCTTCCATTCTTCTTGCTGTTGGCTTTTCATCCCCATGCTTGTCATGGTGGGAGCATGCCAGCTACAGTCCCAAGCATCACCTGCTCACAACATTCTTTTAGAACGTGGGACGAGATGAGAGCTCTTCCCAAGATGCTCTGTGTGGGAAGGGAAGTCCCCGGCACACGTTTCTTGTTATCTCATAACCAGAACTAGATCCCCCCCAAGACCCCCCCAAGACCCAGCAACTGGGTTTCCATGACTGCCTTAGAGTTACCAGAGTCACCCTCCATGGCTGTGGAGGAGGGTGCTAAATCACAGGGATCTCGAGTCCTAGAGGGACCCATATTGGGTCCCCATTAGCCTTGGGGAGTAACAGAGAGTGTGGCTGGACCCCCATACCTGCCCCAAGCAGGTTTTCTTCCTGCAGTGCTCATCTTCAGTTTCCATAAGACTTTTCTAGTGGGGAGGGATAAATTGGGAGATTGGGATTGACACATACACACTACTATATCTAAAATAGGTAACTATTAAGGACCTACTGTATAGCACAGGGAACTCTACCCAATACTCTGTAAAGACCTATGTGGGAAAAGAATCTAAAAAAGAGTAGGTACGTGTACATGTATAACTGATTCACTTTGCTGTACAGCAGAAAGTAGCATAACGTTGTAAATCAACTATACTCCAATAAAAATTTTAAAAAATTACAGATTCCCAGATCCCAACCCAGGAAAAAAAAGACTTTTCTAGCCCGACTGTTTCATCTCATAGGCCAAATTTTTTGAGGGTAGACCTCTCTCTGATCCCTCATTGAAGACTCCAAAATATTTAGGAAAGCACCGTGGGCATAGTAGACATTCTGTAAATATGTGATGAATGAATGAATGTGAATGATGAAGTCCATCTGTACTGTTCATAGCCTGAGGGCATCCTTCTCCCTGTCCTCATCTCTGTCCCTCGCTCTTTCCTAGGGGTAAGTCTAACCTGTTGAGTGGCAGGTGAGTTATGTATGCTGCTGTGACAAGTGATTCACTGATGGCCAGTGTCCTGGACCTCCCTAGTCAGAAGGCTTTCTTACTAATTAGTCCATTTCTGGTCAATGGCCTCGACCTATCCAACTAGGTACTAGATGGTGGTGGTGATGTGTGGAACTCTTATTATAACCTTTTCAGAAGATCCACAGAGGGCATTCCATTTAGGTTCTGACATTATGGAATGGGGAGTGGCTTTTAATCATCCGGGTTTTCTCTTCTCCTCTTCTGGCTGTTGGTTTGGAGAGAAAACAGTCCATCCACTGTGCAAATGTAGAAGAGACACCTCCTGGCTACCAGACCCTTGAGACTTAGAAATCAGAAGGATCCAGGTTGTTGCTTGTGCTTGAAAATAGACTGCTGTCTCATAAGTTTGCTCTGTGTTCCCAGTATAGTAAGATAGTAATTATTCATCTTCTCAGTTATTTGTTCATTCATCAGACATTCATTGAGCTACTATGTGATGGACATGGAATGGAGAACTCCTTAGTTTAGCAGATTTTCATAGCTCAGTACTATGAGATGAATCATACACCCACCTCCCTGCAAATTCATATGTTGAAGCCCTAACCCCTAATAGGACTGTATCTGAGAGTTAGCGTCTTTAGGAGGCAATTAAGGTTAAATGAGGTCTTAAGGATGGGGCCCTAATCCAATAAGACTGTAGCCTTGGAAGGAAGAGGGAGAGAGATCTCTCTCTCACTTTTCACCCTGTGAGGACACAGCAGAAGGCAGCCGTCTGCAAACCAGTAAGAGAGCTCTCACCAGAACCCAGCCATGCTAGCCCCCTGATCCAGGACTTCCAGCCTCTAGAACTGTGAGGAAATAAACTCCTGTTGTTTAAACCACCCAGTCTATGGTATTTTGTTAGCCTGAGCTAAGATACTCAGCTTATTAACTGTGCACTTTTCACAATAGTTATTTTTTTATACCTTGAGATTAGAAGCAGGAGAAATGGTTTTTAGCCAAGTGATGTTTCCAGGTTAATTTGCCAGCACCATGGAGGTGCTGGTGGTCTGTGGCTGCAGGCCGTGGTAGTTAAGATGACCGTCTGTGAGATGCATGGCATTTGGAGACATATTTCTGCAGTGTTCTCATAGGCTGTGATTGCTGAGAACAATCTCTCCTCCCATGGCTGAGAGCTCCTGTCTGTCAAAAAGAGCGTTTTTCTGCCCTCTTCTCTTCTTAACAAATCAACAGCAAACATAACCATCACACACAAACCTAAGCTCTGTGTGCATTTTTCAAGGGCTTCTTGAACTTGGTTTCTGGCCACATTAGTGAGCTCTCAGAGGCACAACAGTGTCATTTCCTGTGCAGCTTTGGGGGATTCATTTCAATTTTTGCTACTTTTTCAACGACTTGTTCCTCCCTTCATTCCTTTTCCTTTTTTCTTGTATCCCTTTTTGTGGGTGATAATAAAGTTTTGTTTTCTTGGCTGGTGTTGCTTTTATAAGAGCGAGGTGGAGTATAGTCAAAGGTCCCCAATCACACCTGCTCAGGGGCCAGTAGGGTGTGTCTGGGGCTTCCAGTGGGTTCAACCCTAGAACAAGCCAGTCTTCGGGGAGCCTTGGGGGTGGTCACCGTGTTGCCTCCCTTTCCTCCCTTACCCCCAGGCCACTGTGGCTTTGTGACATAAACACCCACCAGAGTGTTGGGGACGCAGCCATCTTGGATTTGCCAATTGTGAGCTGGAGCCATATGAAAAAAATCAGCACCAGGTGGTATAATCTCTTCTATCCTGACGCAGTCCCCAAAGGATTAAGCGCTTTGAAACTGGTGAATGAAGAGGGCTTAAAGCACTGCAGTGTTTAGTATGGGTTTTGCCTCCCCCCCAACCCCCTCTCCTCCTCCTCCTCTTCTCTTTGCCCTCCTATCAGTCCTGTGGCCATAGAGGGAGAAAGTCAGATCTGAAGCAGAGGCGAAGAGTTGAAGAGATTGTAGCCATGTGGTAGGATAATTTTTAGTGTCCTGGTGTTTTGGGTATTTATTCTCTTCCTACCACTGTGGCCCCAAATTTCACAACTCTGTCTGCTTTCCGCCTAGCCCGCCTTGCCCCATGAGATGCTACCAGTAGAAACGAGCTCTTCACCATCTGCCCGGCTTACATTTTTATTTGCCCACGACGAATAACTCTTCTCGAGGTGATTTATATGCTGTCTCAGATGCCGTTCACTTTCCAGAGATGTGAAGTCGATGCTCGGAGATTTATGATCTTGGGGAAAGAATGTTATGGAAGAAAAGAGGAAAATCTTTTCTCACATATACTTCGGGCTCTGCCTGAATTAATCAGTGAGTTCTTGGATCCCTTTTGCAATGTGGATTGAGTTTTGTAGGTGGATTATGGGGCTGTGCGGTGCAGGGGCTGCCTCTGTGCTATATTATAATTGTAAATTTAAAATTTTTTGGAAATGGTGATAGATGAGCAGCTCAGCAGAATGGAGATGGTATGTGTGTATGTGAATGAAATTGTCTAAGTTCTGATAAAGATTTTACCCCCTCTGGATATAGGGCTCATACAGCCGCCCCTCTGATACTTGAACTTACTTTACCAGCAGCTGTTTGGCTGTGCGTCCTGTCCCCAGTCACCCCAGCACCAAAGCTCTCCTTGCCCCTGCAGATATTAGAGCAGCAGGGGCCAAGCAGGTGGGCTTTGTGAGGTGACAGGTGCAAGTCAAGTGTCATGTGACACCCTGTCACCACCATCTTCTTTCTCCTCTGAGGACAACTCATAGCCATAGCTTCCCCAAAGCCCCGGGCCCCTTTTCCCTGCCATTCACCATCTGCAGCCAGCTAATGAGACATCAGACTGTCCTATGTCATTTGTGGCTCTCTTTATTAGCTACAGTAATCCCAGCAAATGACCTCATCACAAATAAGTGTAAGAAGATGGGCAGAAATACAGCCATTTAGAGGAAAAGGAAACCATAACTTTTTTGGAAATGAAATTAAACCTAACTGAGAACAGTATATCAATCCTTAAAGCCATGGAAATGTCCTTCAGATTGCCCCAAATCTCTCTTCACACTTTCCTTGATCTCATCAGAATTGCTTTCCTTGAAAAAGAATAAGGAATGTATAGAACTTGATTGTTTTATAGTTAAAGTAATACTGCAAGAGTATCAGATCTGACTATAGCAAATGTATAGTATTTAATCCACATTCTGAGTTTGAAAGAGCTTTGTGGGTTACTCTGGAAATGGACTTACACCATGAATGACATTCTGCTTCGGAAAATGTGTTTCAGGTTCCGAATATCTTCTTTTCAGTGGCTTGTGTACTAAAATGCAGGGCCAGTTTGTAGTTCTGTCTTAAAAAAAAAACATGTAATTTGGGGAGAAAACAACTCCTTTGGGGAGTATGAGGTTTTCTTATAGTGACTGAAACCAATTTCCTGCACTGAAGTGAGAAAAGAAATGCAAGCAAGAGAAAGGGACTACTTTTATGTTTACATGCCTTTTAATTTCATTATGATGCATTTTTAGAGCTAAAAACCTTATTTAGAATGGGATCTTACATAGAAATTCCCAGAATGAGAAAACACCTGTCCATTTTAGATGCTGCTCTGTGAGATCAGTGGTTCTTTACTAGGTGAGTAGAAAAGTGGGGACAGATGTCATAACAGTTCCTTCCTGAGCCTTAACAGAAGGCCTTCATAAGCATCAGAGTGCCCACCTCACAGAAGCAAGCTTTTTGTTTATATTTTTTTAGAACACAGATTCCTTAAAGAAGCAGTCGGTAGAACATAAGATACAAAACAATAACAAAGACAATGAGAGATCCTCTTTTAGGTGGTTTGGCTCTTGAGATGAGTAAAAAGTGTTTCAAAGCTACCAGGGGTATTTTGGAGAGGTGAGGTTAAATGATTGCATTTCTAGATCATGGGAATGAAGCTGATATTCTCTTTCTTCTCTTGGATATTCTGGTCTAGAGTAGATGTCAGTTTAAGCTGTCCCTCGATGTGGGGTTAGCGTGATGTCTCTAGGGTTCCAGCTGTGGAGGCTCGGTTGGACCCCAGCTCTTGGACTTACTGTCTGTGAGAACGTGGGCATGCGAATTATCAATGGTAATGATCGTAGTAATTTCCTGATGGAAATGTGATGAGAACTAGATGAGACGGTATATTTTCAGTGTTCATCTCGGTGCCTGGCACATAGTAGGTACTCAGTAGTCAGAGTCTTATTCAAATTGTCTTTGACCTGCCTGTCTTACCTCAGTTTGTAGATAGGAAGTTGGTTGAGGAAGCCCTATGAGCATTTGTTGTTAAGCTCTTCTGGGTTCCTCATGCGAGATTCATTTCTCTTATGTAGTCTTCCAAAAGAGTATTCTGGGTGTAAATGATGACAAATGTATATATTTATACGGTGGGGCCTGATTCACAAAGGGCTTCCATTAATAACTTACTCAAACTTGGCTTCTCCAGGTATAACTGATTTAAGCATTATGAAGCAGTTTTGTTGCAAGGTACGTGTCTTGCCTGGCTTCTCTCTGAGGAAGTCCTAAAATCACCCAGCCAGCTGGCAGGGTGGGCCCAATTCAGTGGGCATCTCTAAGGCAGGCTGCCCAGGTGGGCTGATTTTCACAGGACACCCCAGCTTTGCCCACCAGAGGAAGTCTGGAGTGTAGAGACATAAAGGAAATATTAGGTAGGTTGTATTAGTTTCCTATTGCTGCTGTAACAAATGGCCACAAACTTAGCCTAAAAGACACAAATTTATCCTCTTACAGTTCTGTAGATTAGAAGTGTTACGCAGGTCTCGGTGGGCTAAAATCCAGGTGTCAGCAGAACGGCATTCCTTTCTGGAGGCTCTGGGGTGAATCCATTTCCTTGGCTTCTTTCCAGCTTCTGGAGGCTGCCTGCATTCCTCGGCTTGTGGCCCCTTCCTCCATCTTCAGGGCTAGGAACCTTGCATCTCTTTGACTCTGCTTCCGTAGTCCTGTCTCCCTGTGATTTCTCTCTTCTGCCTTCCTCTTCCACTTTTAAAGATCCTTGTGGTTACATTGGGCCCACCCAGATGATCTAGGGCAGTCTCCCTACTTTAAGCTGACTAGCACCCTTAATTCCCCATTGCCATATAGCCTAACCCAGTCACCGTCCTGGGCATTAGGACTGGACATCTTTGGGCTCTTATTCAGCCTACATAGCTGGTGAGTTGGTTGGCAATCACAAATACATTAGATAAACCATGAAAATAAAACTGGGATGGACCTCCGACTTGAAATAGAGCCAGTGGTTACATTGCTCCCTTGGAGGAAAGCAGTCAGCTCAGCTGGATGCGTTATCGGGAGAAAAGTAACTGGCTTTGCTTTTTGTACATAGTGAAACTTTGCCAAACTGACTTTTCCCAGCCTGCCTCTGCTCCTCACCCCTCCATCCCTCTGCTGCTCCCAAGAGCCTCAGAATTAAGCCAGACGTGACCCATGAGGTCATCTTTGACAGTTCACACAGTTCAGATCTTGGCACTGGGAGGAGGAGGACTTGAAAAATTATGGGAACATAATTGTCGCATAAACACAGCATAGGACTTGTAGGAAGTCAGAAGTAAAAGTCCACTCTTTCTTCCTTCCAACATACCTCCTACAAGGAGCTACTGTATCTCTTCTGGGGAATCTGTTTGCATAGCAAACATATATACTTTAAACAGTTTTTACAACGGTGGAATCACACTACAGATAATGTGGCTCTTTAATTTTTAATTTACAATAGACTTTAGGTATATTGTTTGCACTCCTTTTAACAGCCACAAAGCATTCAACTCTGGGTGTATCATAATTCATGGAATCAGGTACCGTAATTTATTTAACCAGACTCCATGAGAGACTTTTAGATAGTCCAGTTCTCTTTTACAGGTAGTGCTCGGCATATATTTGGCACACTAATGTACATATGTCTTATATAGGGAAACTGTCTAGCAGTGGAATTTAAGTGGAATTCAGCCAACATATGTGGGAATTTAAAATTTTGCCAAGTATTACCAAATTGCCCTCCAAGATTGAGCCAAATTTATACTCTCAGCAATGTGTGAGGGCTGCTGTTTCCTGTTCTTTTGCCATTAGGAATGAATATCAAGGTCCTATTTTCTTACCAGTGCTTTTTAAGAAGAAAAATGGTATCTTGTTTAATTTCTATTTTTATGATTATGAATGAAGTTGAGAATACGCTTCACGTATTTATTAGCTCTTTGTATTTCTCTTGTTTTCAATGTCTTGTTCACAGCCTTTGCACATCTTCCCATTCAGTTGGACTTTCTAATTAATGTTTTATAAGAATTCTTTTTACATTAAGCCAATTAGTCCTTCATAGTATGAGGAAAATATTTTGTCCACTTCTTGGGTGTACTTTGAGAGGTAAGACGTGATGACCACAATCATGGTTACGGTCGCCACTGTAAAATCTTTCCCCGTGAAGGAGCCCTTCGCTTGAATTGGTTTGAGTCAGATTCCCCTTGCTTACATCCTTTCAAATGAATTTTGTGTGTTGCTGTCTAGGGCTGCCCACTGAGATGAGCCACGGTGTTGCTGTGTTTGTGGTGGCTGTTTTATAGGGAGGTATCACACTGTGGGAACGTACGTGAGCTGATATGTACACCTATCCTTCCTGGAAACATCGTCGGCACGAATCAAGCATCCTCTCATTGAGAGCATTGGTTCTCCTACCCTCAGCTTCTCCCTTGCCCACTTCTTGCTCTCAGGCAGATGTCAAAATGTGTAGCGACTCATTCTCTGGTGCTTCTGGTTTGGACAGTCTGTCTCCATCCAGGGTCTAATGTTGCTGGTTTTTAAGGCAGTTTTATGCAGGATACTTATCAAGTTGAAAAAAAAAAAAACACCAATAGTTTTATTTCTCAGAAATGAAGTACTTAATGTCAGAAGTTAAATTGTTTTTTAGTTTTAAAGACATTGGATTATAGCATGGTAAAATATTCAGTTAAATATCACCTACCATGGGGTATTTTTAAACACGCAAGAGGGATGTGTTTCATTATCGCCCTTTATGAATGGGATGAAGATTTATCGTTCAGGAACAGAGCATTTTTCAAATGTCTAGCCAGGTGACAGAAAGCCTGGCTTTGAGAGTCATCGTAGGACTATGTTATGCTGGAGAAATGGAAATTCTGTGCATCAGAATGATCTGAAAAAAGAAGAGACGATTTAGTATTTAAAAGAGTGTGGGTCCTACCTGAGACATTCATATCTTAAAATTTACTGTGCTCTTTTTGTGCTGAATATGATAATCCCACAGTTTTAAAAAATGTATTTATTGAAGTATGGTTGATTTACAATGTTAATTTCTGCTGTACAGCAAAGTGATTCAGTTATACATATATATATTCTTTTTCATATTCTTTTCCATTATGATTTATCATAGGATGTTGAATATAGTTCCCTGTGCTGTACAGTAGGACCTTGTTGTTTATCCATTCTGTATATCAATATAGTAGTTTGCATCTGCTAATCCCAAACTCCCAATCCTTCCCTCTCCCACCCTTCTCCCCCTTGGCAACCACAAGTCTGTTCTCTATGTCTGTGAGTCTGTTTCATAGATAAGTTCATTTGTGTCATATTTTAGATTCTACGTATAAGTGATATCATATGATATTTGTCTTTCTGTGTCTGACTTACTTCACTTAGTATGATCATCTCTAGGTCCATTCCTGTTGCTGCAAATGACATTATTTCATTCTTTTTTATGGTTGAGTAGTGTTCCACTGTATATATCTACCACATCTTCTTTATCCATTCATCTGTCAATGGACGTTTAGGTTGTTTCCATGTCTTGGCTGTTGTAAATAGTGTTGCTGTGAACATTGGGGTGCATGTATCTTTTCGAATTATGGTTTTAAACCCACAGGTCTGATCATTAATAGTGCTCACTACACAGTATTTACATTACCCTGGGATGATTACAGCTGTCTCACACATTTCCCCTTGACGTTTTCAATGAATAAGCATTTGAGAGTGGGACAAAGCAGAGTATGATACTGTGATGGTTTTTAACGTAGAAGACATAGTAAGCCTCATCTGGATTTTATGGCAGTGAATAATATGAAAAAAAAAATTGCTGCAATTACCCTCTTAGATCCCGAGTATCAATTCCCATTTGAATAAAAGTACAGGGAAAACTTCTTTTAATATCCGCTATCACAGTGGCTAGAAAAATCGTTGCACATAATGCAAATTACAAAGCAGAGAAAATGCCAGCTATTTGAGCCAAAATGTATTGAGTGGGATTTAGAGATTGTAGCTTTAACGGAGCGTTATTGGTGCTTCCTCATTGTAGAATTAAGAGCTGTGTGGTGGTTTTCTTTCTGGTTTATTTCTTTTTCTACAAGACACTAGATAGAGCCTGTTTTCTCTGAGATGCTTTTCCCTAAGTTTGTTAGTTTTTACTGATATCAAGACATGATAGACAAATACCAGAGAGTTTTTAAGAGAAGTGAAGAATCTAAAATTGTCCAAGCTTGGGGTTGTTTCTAAAATTCCTAGCTTTTGATCTTCTTGTGGTACTAAATCATTGGATCTTCTGAGAGTCAGAAATTCCCAAAGGGGGTAGTAATCCAGAAACTCTACCCCTTGAAGTGAAATGGTGTAGATTTCCCTGATTTTGGTCCTTGAAGGCTGGGATGCGTCTGTGTGTGTATTGATATGTGCCTGGCACACAGGAGTCCCCTGTGAATGGTGTCTCTGGTGGCCTGGGCAGAGCGTTATCTGCAGAACAGTTTTAATGGGTTTTGCCTTTTCCATTATTCATGATGCAATCCCTTTTTGCCTGCAAAGAACAGTAAATGCCTCTTGCTTCCAATGACTTGTAAATCAAAACTATTCTGTGCGGCTTCCCTGGTGGCGCAGTGGTTGAGAATCCGCCTGCCAATGCAGGGGACATGGGTTCGAGCCCTGGTCCGGGAAGATCCCACATGCCGCGGAGCAGCTAAGCTTGTGCGCCACAGCTACTGAGCCTGCGCTCTAGAGCCCCTGAGCCACAACTGCTGAAGCCCACGTGCCACAACTACTGAAGCCCGTGCACCTGGAGCCCATGCTCTGCAACAGGAGAAGCCACTGCAATGAGAAGCCCGTGCACTGCAGTGAAGAGTAGCCCCCGCTCACCACAACTAGAGAAAGCCCGCGCACAGCAACGAAGACCCAGCGCAGCCAAAAATAAATAAATTAAAAATAAACAACTATCCTGTGGTTTGTGGTGCCACTGGTTATCTCCTTTGAGTTATCATCCCCTCCCCAAATTTCCATTGGAGATAATCAATTGAGAATTTCTAAGCAAGAGGCAGAAAGGATGAAAATGGACAGATACAATTCAAAGTCAGAATTAAATGACCACCTGGTGGAACTACTGATCGCCCTCTTCCAGTCAAAGTTTATAGCTTTCTGATCCTGGGCCTCCCTGGTGGTGCAGTGGTTAAGAATCCGCCTGCCAATTCAGGGGACATGGGTTCAAGCCCTGGTCTGGGAAGATCCCACATGCTGTGGAGCAACTAAGCCCACGCGCCACAACTACTGAGCCCGCATGCCACAACTACTGAAGCCCGCGCGCCTAGAGCCTATGCTGCGCAGCAAGAAAGCCACCACAGTGAGAAGCCCGCGCACCGCAACGAAGAGTAGCCCCCGCTCGCCGCAACTAGAGAAAGACCACACGTAGCAATGAAGACCCAACGTAGCCCCCCAAAAAATAAATAAACAAAACAAACAAAAAAGCAAAAACAAAAAAAAGTTTATAGCTTTCTGATCCTGTTTTTGGGCCATCAAGTGAAATTTCCAGAACCTGGTCTAATGTTGAGAAATACAATTTCCTTCTTCAACTTATGCCTACACAAGATTTTGATAGAAGTTGTCCATTTGTCCGTGTTTGACTCCCATGTTCACACTGGGCACTCAGGATTGGGTTTGGGGAATCAGAAGAGGCCAGTGACACACTTCCTGCTATATCTTTCCCGGGTGCCAGGCCTCTAACACGCCTGCTGCTTTTCTGGGCTGCTCCCTGGAGCCCCTATGGCCTGGGATCATTGGAGCAGCGGTTTCTCAAGTGCTGGCGTGCATTCCAATCACCCGGGGGGCTTGGTAACACTCAGGTTCTCCAGGGGTAGGGGAGGAGGTGGGCTGGAAGCCTACAGTGGGCGTAGAGTTTCAGTTCTGCAAGATGAAAAAGTTCCAGGAATCTGTTGCCCAGCAATGTGAATAGAGTTGATACTACTGAACTGTACACTTAAAAATAGTTAAGGTGTTAGAAAAAAAAAGTAATTGAATATAAAGTGATTTGTCATAACTCATGGAACTACGCACTAAGGCCTGTACATTGCACCACATAGAAATGCTATTTCGATTCAAAAATCAACGTCAAAACACAAACATATCACAGGTCTGGGCCCCCATCCCCACAAACATAACACAGGTCGGGAAGTCTGGGATGGGGCCCAGACTTCGCATTTCTGTCAAGTTCCCAGCAATGCTGGGGCTGCAGGTTCGGGACCATGTGTTAGACCTGATCCCGGGCTTCCCCCTGCTCCATTCTGCATCCCCTCCTTGCTTTGCATCCTTTTCCCCTGTGCCTGCCTCTAAGTACGAGCCCATGACTGCATAATGTGTGGAAGAAGCAGGTGGTCTAGCAATTAGCAGCATCAGGTGTAGACTCTGAAAGGACCACTAAGGGGGTGCCATCGACTTTAGTCTCCTTGTGTTTATTTTCTGAATAGAGGCATTCACCATCTGCAGAATCAGAAGAAATCCATCCCTCAGCACAAAACATAAATCATTAACAACTGTGGATATAGAAAGCCAGAATTCTGTTCTCGATGCGCATCCATGGTTACGAAAGAAGCAAATCACAGGGGGACCCGCCCGCCCCCCCCCCCCCCCGATATATCATTCCGTCGTCTTTTTGTTTCTTCGGTGAAGGTGCTTGTAAAATGGTTCATCTGTGGTTCAGTAGGAATTTCAGAGTTTTAAAATGACCTGTTCTCACTGAGCTTTTTATTGCCAAAATGTTAAGAAAAGATAGGCAAGGCAGGAACCTGTGAGCGACCCTGGCGAGGCCTCCGTGTGGGATGTTAGAGGAGGGAGGGATTCCCTCCGCCCCGGGATCATCAGAGCCTGCATCAGGGCATGCGTGCTCTTTCTGCAGAGAAATCACAAATGGTGGGAGGCATGGAAATGAGTTGGGGGGACATTTAAAGTGTAGAACTCGGGACTTCCCTGGTGGCGCAGTGGTTAAGACTCCGCTCTCCCAATGCAGGGGGCCTGGGTTCGTTCCATCCCTGGTCAGGAAACTAGATCCCACACGCATGCCGCAGCTAAGAGTTCGCATGCCACAACTAAGCAGCCTGTGGGCCGCAACTAAGGAGCCCACAAGCCGCAACTAAGACCCAGTGCGACCAAATAAATGAATAAATAAATATTAAAATAAAATAAAATAAAGTGTAGAACTTGTGCGATGATGAAAGTATTTTCTTTGCCAACTGACCAATATGGTAGCCACCAGCCGCCTGTGGCCGCTAAGTACTTACAGTGTGGCTGGTTAAATTGTATTTCATTTTAATTAATTTAAATAGCTACTTGTGGCTGGTGGCTACTGTGCCGGGCAGGGTAAGTCTAGGCTGGAGGATTAAGTGAAGAGCAGGAGGGGATGTGACAACGGGTCTCGGGGAGCAAAGCCCGAAATGGTGGGCTGAGTGAGTGGATCGTTTTCTCTGGGCAATGGGATGGCCTTGAAAACTTTGAACAGAGAAGTGCATGTTTTGGGAAGATCATTCTAGTGGTGCAATATGAAACAGAGCGTAAGAGGAGGGGTCTGGAGCAGATGAGAATCTGACAAGTGTTTGGATCCTGTGAGATGTGCCCGAGGCCCAGTGTGTGATGGCAGAGATGGGAGAGGGAAGGGATGTGTAAGCGGGTGGGTGTCGGGGTGCTGGGGCGCCGGGAAGGTGTCTGTGAACCTGCAGGCCTCAAACCTGGGTGACAAGGAGGATGGTGAGTGAAACAGAGAAGGTGGGGTGCTGCAGGGGGCCGTCGAGGTGTGGGAGGTGAGATGCTAACGGCCCTTTCCCACTTGAATGATGCTGCGTCTGAATCTCCTGAGCTCTCTCCTCTGTGGCTCCTGATTGACTAAAATAATGCCACCTGTAGACATCGCGTCCAGTTTTGCTGCTGGCTCCATCTGCTCCCTCCAGAGCTTGCTTCTTCCTTCTGAACTGCCTGCCGCCGCCTTGCTGCTCCCCCGTGGCTCCTGCGGTGCTCACTGTTGACCCTGCAACTGGGAACCCACACCAGCCACTGTCCGCACAGAGGCTGCAGGCCCAGGGGGACCCAGGCCGTGTCCTACACCGTCTGTGCTCCTCTCCTGTGCCTCACGCGGAGCCTGATGGGTCTGTTTGTGGAATAAAGGGAAGGGGAGTGGGGGACATTCTCTGCCATTCCCAGTGCACGCCGTTCTCCCTCACGCTGAACCGTGGCTGCAGGAAGCTTCCAGAATGGTTCTCAGTGCCCGTCACCCCTGTGACAGTCACACTGTGGCTTAATTAACAGGCCGTTCCTCGGGGCCTGGGTTATATTTTTCAGCCTCTTAGTGATCGTCAGTAGTTGCTCACTTCCAAAGGGGAAAGCCAAGTGTGTATTTACTCATTCAAGGAATATGTCAGTGTCAAGTCCTATCTTTGTTGATAGAGACACAACAGTGAACAAAACACAGCCTGGTTCTCGTGAGCTGACCTTCACCAGGGGACAGAGGTGATCAATCAGCGTATGATACGATCAGTGCCAGGAGGGAAGGAGCAGCGGGGGCGGGGGGGGGGAGTGGGGGCATGATGGGGAAGGTGGGGAGGACGGTTAGGTGACTCTTGAGTAGAGATCTGAGTGAAGGGAGGGAGGAAGCCATGCAGGAATCTAGGGGGAGAATGGTGGTAAGAGCAGGTGCAAAGGCCCTGAGGTAGACGTGCACTTCATGTGTTCTAGGAACAGAAAGTGGCTGGCGGGGCCTGAGGAGGGTGGGGGAGGGATGCGGTGGGAAGGAAGGTAAGAGAAGCAGTGGGGCGAGATCACATGGGGCCTCGTGGGCCCCAATAAGAACTTTGATTCTGAAGGAAGTGGGGAGTGTTTTGAGCATGAGTTAGAGGATCTGCTTTATGACTGAAGAGGCCTGCTGGCTGCTGTGAGGAGACCGAGGCCATAGAGGGGGTGTGGGAAACTTGCTGGGAAGCTGTTGCAGTAAATAAGCGAGAGCTGACGGTGGCCTGTGCCAGGGAGTAGAGGTTGTGAGAGCAATCGGATTCCAGATGCAATTGGCAGGGTTTGCTGGGGGCTGTGGTGTGGGTGGAACGTGAGAAAGACTGGAGTCAGGGGTGGTGCTGAGGCTTTTGGCCGAGTGGCTGGAAAAATGAAGTTGTCATTTCCTGAGACAGAGGATCACGTTTTGGAGGTGTGAGTTGAAAGGTGTGTTTTGGATATATTATGTTTAATATGCCTATTAGGTAGTGTGTTAATTTTCTATTGCTGCTGTAACAAATTATCACAGACTTACTGGTTTAAAACAATGCAAACTGATCGTCTTATAGTTCTGTAGGTCAGAAGTCCGACATAGGTCTCACGGAGCTAAAATCGAGGTTTTTCTTGGAGGCTCTAGGGGAGACTCAATTTCCTTGCCTTTTCCAGCTGCCAGAGGCTGCCTGCTTTCTTTGGCTTGTGGCTCCTTCCTCCATCTTCAAAGCCAGCAATGCTGCATGTCTGACCAGTTTCCATGGGTACATCTCCTCCTTCTGACCACAGCCAGGAAAGAGTCTCGAATTTTAGGGATTTCTGTGATTCTGTTGGATCCATCTGGATAACCCAGGATACTTGCCCTGATTCCAGGCTTTAATCACATCTGTAAAGCCACTTTTTCATGTAAAGTAACATATTCACAGGTCCCAGGGATTAGGACGTGGACGTGTCTGGGAGTCTGTTGTTCTGCCTAATAGCTCAGGGTGTGTGGATAGACACTTGGACACACAAAGCTGGAAGTCAGGGGAGAAGGCTGAACTTGAGATATAAACTTAGAAGCCATCAGTGTACAAGTGGTTTAAAGCCACGGCATCAATCACATGGGCTTTCCAAGGGAGTGAGTCTAGTCCTAAGGTCAAAGCCACATACAGTCTGGGCTGAGCCAAACCTCCCTGTCACGTCACTCTGGTTGGAAGGGCCCCGCCTTTCTCTGCTGCCCTAAGCGCTGCTCCTTGGTGAGACTCAGGCCAGAGTCTGGCTCTGCACACGTCACCTTCCTTCTGGCCTTGTTTGACTTTGCATCATGTGTCCTTTTAATTTTTTTTAATTTTAAAATAACAGCTTTGGGCTTCCCTGGTGGCGCAGTCGTTGAGAATCTGCCTCCAATGCAGGGGACACGGGTTCGAGCCCTGGTCTGGGAAGATCCCACATGCCACGGAGTAACTAAGCCCGTGAGCCACAATTACTGAGCCTGTGCCTCTGGAGCCTTTGCCCCACAACAAGAGAGGCCACGATAGTGAGAGGCCCGCGCACCACGATGAAGAGTGTCCCCGGCTTGCCACAACTAGAGAAAGCCCTCACACAGAAACAGAGACCCAACGCAGCCATAAATAAATAAATAAATAAATTTAAAATAACAGCTTTATTGAGATATAATTCACATGCCATGTCAATTCACCCATTTGAAGTGTGCCATCCCGTGGATTTGAGGGTGCTGCCAGCTGTGTACCACCAGCACCACAGTCAGCTTTAGGATATTTTCATCACTCCAAAAAGAACCTTACCTCTTAGCTGTCACCTCAAATCCCCCTGCCCTTCCATCCCCCACCAACCACTAATCTACTTTCTGTCCCTGTAGATTGGCCTGTTCTGGGCATCTCATACAAGTGGGATCATGTCATATGTGGTCTTCTGTGACTGGCTGGCCTTCTCATTTTCAGTCTGGATTTTGTCCTTGCACGCTCCAGTTTTCCCAATTTTTCTTTAGTTTTATTCATTCAGTCCTTACAATTTTTTTTTTTTAACTGAGCAGCTATTATAAAACCAGGCTTTGTGTTGGGATTCTAGAAATGAAAGCCTGAGTAGGACAGGCTTCCCGTCATCACGGAGCTCTGAGTTGGGTGAGCTGACAATCTCATGGCTGTCGGTCTCCCCTCCTGAGCTCCCGGCTGATGTTGCTGCTGGGTCAGGGCATTCTTCCTCCCAGGTCCTGGAGGAGGCTTCTAATCCACATCGACCCAGAGCCCTAAGCAGCCAGCCCCGATCATCAGCGTTCCTGTACCAAAAGAGGGCTGACGGTCCTGCTGCGACGGGAAAGCAGATAGATGGGCAGTTGCATAAATACAGTTGGGCAAGTGCCGAGCTGGGCGCGGACAGGTGCTTAGGGATTCCTGGTTAGGATGGAGGCATCGCCTCTGCCCCCGTGAAGTATGGTTGAACTAAGTCTCGAATGATGAGTTGGGAACTTACCAGTCCCACCCAGGGCTGGAGAAAGAAAGGTCCTCCAACAGATCCCCGCTGGTTGAATTCAGAGACCGTGGCTTAAGACTGCATCCTTCTGTCTTCAGTATCTCATGCGGTGCTTTGAGTTCGAGGAGGCTGGTGCAATGGTAACTCATTCAGGCCTGGTGACTGCTTACCCTTCAGCCCACCCCAAGAAGGAGGGGGGGTCCTTTTATGTCTTAAACCACCACTTTTCCTCTTGTCAGAGGCCAGGAGGGCTAGGATGGGTCTCAGGGAATTTCTTCCCTACCTTTCCTGGGTAGCCTTGGATGGCAGGCACCCCCATCCTGTCACTCCCTGCAGACCACAGCAGGTCTCCTGAGGCCAGGGGATGGCCTGCACTCTCCGATTCACTGTCCTGGCTACTGTGTGTTTGTCGCATGTGGTTCCTGGATCTGCATGTGACTCTAGGCTGAGATTTGTTGGAGGGTGGATTTCTATGAATCCCTTCCTGCTGCAGCCCCAGGTCCAGGAAGTGATGCTACCTCGTGGTCAGGGCCATGGACTATTTGGGGGGCCTGGACCTTTGCAGCCCCAGAACCCTCGGTGTCATCATTGCTGGGGAGGGCCTGGGAGACAGCATGGGCGGCATCCTGCAGCTTCCAGAAGGATGCTGCCGGGATGGGAACGAGCACAGGCAGGGGTGGTGGGCACTTCAGCTGTGGTTTCTAGATCCCCGTGGCCGCAGGTCCACCATGTGCCCATGAGGATGCCGCAGCCTCACGAGAGCAGCAGGCTTTTGCTCAGTGTTCCCTCTGCACCCACTTCCCGTGCCCTGACTTCCCCGGGCCTCTCCGCAGCCCTCCAGGGGGTGGGTGCTACCATCTCCACTTCACAGGTGAGGAGACAGCCTGCCAGGTGGAAGGTGACGGGTTCAGGATTTATGTCCAGGGCCGTCTCTCTGCAGCCACCGCGCAGAGCTCTCCCTGGATGCTTTGCTGCCTTGCAGAGCTGTGGTGATGCATCCTCTTTCTTCTCCTTCTCGTGACCTTTATCCCCATACTCAGGGGCTTCCTGTGAGTTGGGAAGCGTGACCCGTGCTGCTGGTGCCACCCAGGACTAGGGCACGGTGGGCGTGCCCCTTCACCCCTCAGAGCTTTGCTGAGCCCTCGGCCTGGCTGTGAATTCAGTGCTGGGCTGGGCTGGAAAGGGCTGGACTTTTGCTGATGGAGAAAAGGCCATAAAGCACTGGATGCGGCGCCGGCACTTTGCTTGACCCACCATGCTGGCACCCTCCCCTTGATTCCCGGTGCCCACATGCCTGGGCCAGGGGTCCCGCTGATGTGCTTCCAAAACCTCAACTGCAAAATAATCACCTCCCCCTTTGTTTGCTGCTGCTGCTTCCTTTTTCCTTTGCGGTACTTTCTTGAGGTTTCCTTTGCTCCTTCGCAATTCCTTTCTTTTCTGCTTTCATTTAAAATGATTTTCAAGTAGACACACGGATGCTGGAAGAGGGCTGGCGATTCTCCTCCCTCTGAATGCTTACCTCATGTGTCTTGAAAGGAACGCTTTTTGAATCTTCTTGGTGTGATGTTCCCGATGACCTTGGCTGATGACGAATGTACCCTCCCCCCCACCGCCTCCCCGGAAGCAACTTCCTTCTGCCTTCCAGGATGTGTTTGATTTAAAATTAACCTTTCTGCAGGTTGGCCCCTTTGCTCAGGACGAGCATCTGTCCTTGCAGTCTGTGAGAGCCAAGTGTGGTAAATGTGTATGTATGTGTGGGTAGAGCCAGAAAGCCAGTGCGTCCACTGGGAGGCGGCAGAAGGATTATGATGGCAGTGGCAGCCAACTCAGTGCCCCCCAGATGGCAGCTGGGACCAGCAGGCTGCGTGGACATGCTTGTACTTGAACCTGTCAAGGATAAGAGCCAACTTCTCCGTCAGGTCCCCCCCACCCCGCCACAGTGGCCTCATTGTACCTACCTCCAAATGGCCAGATAAGGTCCCCTAACTAAGGGAGTGGCCTCCAAGGCACAGTCGGTGGCCTGGCTTCGACGTGGCTCCGCAGAGAGGACGGTACACGTGAGGAGACTTCAGCTGCCGCCCTGCATCAGGGCCGAGGGGCGTCAGCCGGACCAGACACCATCCGAAGACGTGTGTCCGACGGCAGCCCTCTGGCATGACTTGTGACCAGAGACAAGCATCCGTCCATTCCGACCGAGAGCCCTTCCACCGGGCAAGGATGGCCTACTTTTGGGGAATTAGAGACACGCACAAGAGAGACTCGTCTGGAGGAGAAACCCCGCCTGTGCTGAGCGTGGCGAGAACAGTAGGTCCCCGGGAGCAACCAGTGCACGTTCAGAGGACAAACTTCACGTCTGTGTCTGTCCTCGGGAGATAATTGTTCCAAGTGCGTGGTAGGGAGGGCCGTGCACTTGACAGTCACGGGGTAGATGTTTCCTATTGGGGAATGAGGGCCAGAAATTACTGGTGGAATTTGCTGGACGGCTGGCTGTCTTTGGAGGCTCCAGGCTCTGCTGAGGCTATTGATTTGAGCCCCAAGTTGGACCGGGTCCTCGGATCCAGCTGTGCCAGTTCTCGTGACCTTGGGCTGTCAGGTGGGGCTTCTTAGGATTTACTGATAAAATGTTATTGATATGAAGATGCGCTCTGAGGACCAAGTAGTGGTTGTGATAACTTGGTTAAATACACTGTGAATATTGAGATGAAAAAATGACTAGAAATTAAAGAGGCAGTAATACCATTCTCATTAGAACCAAAAAAAAATTGGTTTGGTTGTTGGTCCCTGGGTACTTGTACCTCTTAGACACTCAGACCCTCTTGCTTTTCTTCCAGTATTCACTGCATTTCCTTTTTTTTGGTCCCCTTGGTCTGTCTCCATGTACCCACCCTCCCAGTCTCTCTGACGCCCTAAGCTCTGTCCGTGTTTCACTTTCCTATTTTTCCTAAAACCTCTTATTCTCTGGAAGACCAGCTTCTCTTGACTTTTATCCCCTAGTGAGCAAAAGCAGGCTCGCCCTGGTGGCCGTGATTGCGTGTCATTGCATGTTCTGTGTAGTTGTGGGCTTGAGAAGCGCATCGCGTAGGACACGTCATTTCCTGGTTACTCTTCTGCCTGCTGCTGTGATACAGGCATTGCTCTCATTTGAGGGCGTCTGAGGGTGGTGACGCTCTGGGTCCTCTTTCCCGCTGCCCACCTTTCGCTGGTCCCCAGAATACCAGAGAGTCTTCTTGACATGGCTGGGTTCCCCCCCTTTTCCTGTAAGGACGATATCTGGGCTACGTTGTGTTCTTGCATTCAATGCCAAGATTCTCTGGGGTGGCTCAGCCCAGCTGTGCCTCCACGCCAAGGTACCAGCGTGCGGGGAGAGATGCCAGGCTTTTAAAAACGATTGAGGTGAAGTGTGTCCGCTGCCAGAGAACATTCATCCTCTAGCTGGCTTTGTATCTTGGGCAGGGAGAATTTCAGGAGAGGGGTGGCTAACTTGAGCTCAGTGGATTATGTTTTTCTGTTGAAGACGTTGTTTAGTTAAGAATACCTCTTCCAGGATGCTTATTTACCTGGCAGAAGATGGCTATAGGAGTCCATCCTGATCCTTGCTGGAGGAGACCCCTCACACCTGCATGTCTGGGTTTTCAGGGCTCTTTGTGGAGCTGCTCCCCGCCCAACAGTGTAAAGGCTCTTTGGAAAGCTGGGTAATGCACAGGCCTCTCTCTAATGCCTTGAGTCTCAGGGTTCAGCCCTTTAAGACATTAGGTTAAAGAGGATGTTAGTACAATAGATCCAGCTGCTTATACTGGCCCCAGCTGTCTGAGGGCCAGGTCTCGGTTAAGAAAGAAGGAGAGATTGTTGTGAAGAGAGACGTACACCGTCTGAGGAAGGGAAAATAGGAGCGAGGCCTGGGAAGCGGGGGTGGATTTGGGAGCGTGGGGTGGAGTGAGGCCTCCGACAGGGAATTGAATGGACTCTAAAGATAAATGTCTGTTTCCTGGGTTTTTTTTTTCTGGAACTGACTCCAACTGTAATTAAATCACATATGTGTATTGAATAAAAGAGGTTGGAATTTCAGGCTTGCTTGGAATTTGCATTTATATATTAAAGAATTAAAATTTTGTGCAAAAGAAGAGACGCTAACAAAGTTCAGTGTCTCCCCTACACCGGTGTCCCCCTTGACAAGACTGCTGGACCCACATACACCTAACTCAAGTCACAGTGTTGCTTCTGGCTTTGGTCCTCGGCCCGTGGAGGAGCTGCCCCCTATCAGATAAGGAGTAGAGGTTGGTGATGAGGCAGGGACACGTCTGCAGGTGCTGGGACCGTCTTTGATTCGACCACTTCCCACCCTGAGAGCTCATCTCTCTTCCATGACCCTTCAGACCTTGAGACCCTGCAGACCTTGCGAGGCCTGAGGTCAGCCCCGGGCAGATACCCTTCTAAGAATCCAAGGAGAGCAGAACCCTCTCTCCACAAAATGCCCAGACACACAATTTGTATATGAAATGTCAAGGGTATGGGTAGGTATCTTAACGAGTGTCCACGGGGCCCAGGTTAAGAGTCCTTGCTTTAGGGCCCAGGTCACTGCTGAGCTACCAGGGGTGCCCCTGAACCCCAGCTGCCAGGTGGCCTTTTCCTGTCCATCACCTTTGCTTTTCCGTCCCCCCCATTTGCTAACAAGGCAAGAGTCACTGGATTGTTGTAGCACCCCATGTCCTGCGGTACTCATGTGGGAGAAATACTGAGTCATAATTTTTTGTTTTGATTAAAAACCTCTTTTTTCCAAAGCCCGCTTCTCTTTATAACATATTCTCATTCCATTTTATCTTCAAGTTTGCGTACATTTTTACGGTTCGGGCTGGCTCATTTGCAAAGCTCTCTGGGGAACGACAGTATTTAAAGATTCTTCTTGCTTGAGTCTTAGGAACTTTCTCAGCGTTATAAAGCCATTTCTTACTTTCAGTTTTCTTCTGCAGTGGAGAAAGACCGTTCTGCCACCTTTGGTCACCTCGGGACGGTTGCCATCACTTTACAAGCAGAAATCCATTGGTATTGGAGGGTGTGGGCATACGGGGCACCCAGGAGAGGAGCAGAACTTGATGAGCGGGAGGGTGAGGATGTGACGAGCACGTGGGCCTGACTGTGGAAAGCAGACTTGGATCCACTGTCCGTTACTGTTGTTGTGGATTTCACATCAGAACAGCAGAATCTGCAAACCCTTGGCCCTAAAAGGGAAGGTGTTCTGTCTTTAAAACTGCATCAAAGCCTGGTTCTTCGAAATCTCCATTTCTCAGAGCCCCTGCTAACCATGGGTGCTTTGCGGGTGCCCACTGATGGGTGTTTACACGGCCAGTTGACCTCCTTCAGACCGACATGCCCTGTTGGGGACCCCTAGCCTCCATCCACGCGCCCTCATTTTGGACCCACACCAGAGGGTGGTCTCACCTTCTGCATATGGACTTGAGTTCCAGTGTGGGTGGAATCGGGGGTGTCCTCTAAGATGTTCACTGACAACGTGATGAATGAAACCAGCTTTTTTTTAAAACCCTGATTATTTACTCAAGGTTGGATAAGAGACTTTTTGCAAGTTTTCCGAAGCTGCAGGAGACAGAAATGTTGCTGGATCCTTGTTTAAGCTTAGGGCAGGGTTTGCTAAGGGTCTGTGCCAGTGAGGGGATGTGTGTCAGGCTCCCCGTGGCCTTTCCTCCCTTGGCGGGACTTCAGGGCCCCCAGGAGCTCTGGCCGCCAGTCGCCCTGGAGTGAGTCAGCTTCTGAGGCCTGTGCACCAGCCTTCGTTCTCCTTGCTGGAGCCAGTGTCCCTGACGGTATCACCAGACACAGGAAATGTGATGTTGATTCAAGTGGGACAAGCTGGAGAGGTTTGTGTGCACAGTAATGTATGTTCTTCGTATGATGTGGCAGGATCTCGCAGAAGGCTTCTTGGCTCCTGGATGTCAGGGGCCAGCTGGGTTTGGTTTCCAAGGAAGGCAGACAGCAGGAGAGGTTTGGTCCCTGTGGTCTGTAAGCATCTCCCCGCGAGTGTGGCAGTGGGTGGGAGGGGTGCACTGGCTTGTGGGCAGATGGGAAAATCACACTTTCAGAAGAAAGAACAATTCTTCACTTTATAAAACTTACTTGAGCTATTGATTTGTTTAGTTTACAATCAGTGCTTTGTGAGAGCAACTAATTTCAAGCAGGAACAATTGCACTCCAGATGGAGCTCCTTTTCTCTCTCTCTCTTTTTATTTTTTGGTTTTTGGTTTTAATTTTTATTTTATATTGGGTATAGTTGATTAACAATGTTGTGTTAATTTCAGATGTAAAGTGATTCAGTTACACACATACATGTATCTGTTCTTTTTCAGATTCTTTTCCCATGGAGCTCCCTTTCTTGTTGAGATGTATAAGGACCTTGAAAGCTACGCCCACCCCCTTGAGTGCAGGATGGTAGCGTGATTTGCTTTCGATTGTCCTTTTTCCTCCCACACAAGATACCCAGGGCTTGCCCTCTCCTGCCCCGCTGCCCTGGGTGGAGGGGATGTCTGCTAATATAGGTGACCACCCAGCAGGTCACTGCAAAGGAGGTAGCAGCTCCATCACCTTGGCATTGAAGGGAGTGTGTCTGAGCTCTCTGGCTTTGGTGGCAACTGACGGGAAATGCAAACTCACAGTGAAAGGAGACAGCCACCCTTTAAAACTTGCCTGAAACCCAGAGGAGGAAGGAGCAGGGAAGGTCAGGAGGGCAGGTATATGGGAGGGTGGCCCTGCTTTAGCCCGTCGGACTCGTAACCACAGTGACCTTGGCCGCCATGGGCGCTGAAGCTGGAGGAGAGGTGGGGGCTTCCGGGCATTGACAGCAAGTGCTGGTTCCTGTTCCTCTGTCTCTGATTTCCCAGTGTGGAATCAGGGTGGCCCATGGCCCCAGACTCCCCCTCTGGTTAGTCTTCTCTGGACCATGGTGGGGGTCAGGGGCCCTCAGTTATTTCAGTATTTCTAGCAAAGCACCTTTCCAATGATGTCACATAGCACACATGACATGAGTCTAGGGAACCAGGCACATGATGGAAACTTGACTTGTGGCTGGAGGAAAGCCTCATGGCCTTGGGAATAATTTGAGCAGTATGTCTATGGTAAATGTCCATTTCAACTGAAATTTTAAAAAATGCTACCCCAGTGGAAAGAGCACTGTATTTCCTCTGGAGTGTTGGTGAGGAAGGACCAGCACGTGTATGTGAGGTCGGACAATTACAAACACCTTGATCGCTAAATAACTTTTGTGTTTTGGAAGTAGATGAGATGGTTCTGTCTAATGAGGTTGAAAATCATTAGTTTTTGCTTGGATATCTGGGCAAGTCTGTATCCTTTTATATTAAAATGTTTGGGCTCCCGTGTTTCTGTGTGTTAAGTTCATTATGTCTGACCAGTCAACAGTAATTAGAAACAATTATGTAGTGTTTTGTGTAGAGTGCTTTTGCTGACATAGAAACAAGTACTATGAGAACATACATAAATGAAGAATGGTGAATAAGATTATTTCTTTCAACAGAATTGTGAGGGCAGCTGTAATTGTAGCCAGAGCTCTTGGTAGTCAGGTATTAGAAAATTATGCGCTCAGCAGTCCACCTTGCATATTTAATTAACTTGCCTGCTTTCTCTGTAATTTGGAAAACTGGAATCAAGCAATTGAATGAATAAAACTTGCACCAAGGGAAGTGCAGGGTCTGTTAGCCAGGTTGAAGCTTAGCATTATTAGAAAATTTTGGACTTTTTCTTTACATTTTCATTTTCGTTTCCCTCCATAAATTAATGCCAGCACTGAGCCTTTTTTTTTTTTTTTTTTTTTTTTTAAAACACTTGCTGTAGTGATATTCACTAATGGGAATAGAAATAATTTCAGAGTAAATTTTCCCATAAATAAGGTAATGTCAGTTTCACGGGTGTCTGACTTCTGCTTATAAACAGAGAAATTTACATTAGCTGTAGTGCCCTGGGTTGTACAAGTTAACAGGAGAATATTATTTGGGAATAGCCAAGGTGAAGGGACTCACACTTGAATATTATAGTTAGTTTCTTAGAGGGCAGGAAGCTTTCTTGTCGGGGGAGGTGCTTAGGCTAGAAGGTTCACTCACAGGTGAGGGGGAAGATGAGAGGGCTCCTGAGGTGCTTAAAGATGGGGCCTGCACCCCAAACATCGTCTTCTGCCCCACGGCCGGGAGGACCAGTTTATGGAGAAACTCTATCTGGGCAGGCTTGGGCTCTCTGCCCTTGCTAAGCACATGGGTTCGGTGCTGTGCTTCTCACTTCTCAGGACCAAGCTGGTGATTTTTACTGATGATCTCGTTTTAGCCAAACTCAGGCCCCGAATTGGTTTTGTCAGAAGATGAGAAAAGTGACACTGAAGATCAGGAAGAGACAGAAGTGGGCGTCATGGAGGATCAGCGCAGTGTAATCCTTCACCTCATTTCTCAGCTCAAACTTGGAATGGATCTGACCAAGGTAGGTGGGCGTGTCCCCTGGGGCTTGTGGCCAGTCGTCTGGGTGCCTTCTGTTCCTCACAGGCCTTCCCGCTCGGGAGATAGGGGATGCAGAGTGGGGAAAGGTCAGAGCTGCGGTCAAGTATGGATGTTCCAGGGATTATTGGAAAGGATATTTTATGTGAACGATCATCCCCAGAGCATGAGCCTTGCATTTGCTTCTCTGGAGGAGCTGCGATGCTTTGAGGGCAGGGAAAGCACACAAGATGATAAGGACAATTCAAGATGGGATTTCTTTGTCTCCTGCTGTGTCCTAGAGAGGATTAAAGGTGACCTAGAGAGATGGACATGGCACATTGGCCACAGAGAGAAAACAGGAGGAAGGAAATGGTGTGGGCAAGAGTGAGGCTGCCTGCACCACCACCACCACCCCCCGCCCCACCTCTGGGCAGCTGGCCACCTCCTGTTGCTGGCTGTCATTGGCCTTAACCCCATTGATGATCCAGACCTCACTGCCCACGTGGAGAGCTGTGTGCCTGCTGGTTGGTAGACACGCAATAACTCTTGTTGGTGCTGCACCCATCCCCGGAAACCTCGTTGAGAGGACCCAGCATCCTCCACGCTGATGGCCGGCAATGGCCCCCGTGGAGCCTCCCCCGCCTCCGGGCAGTGGCTTCGTTCTGGAGGCGAGAGGGAAGGCCGCTCTGCATGCGGCGGAGAGGCGTGGGGGCATCGGGAGCGTTGTGGGTGGTGGGAGATGCCTGGACTTGGCTGTCCAGCCCACCCGGCTTCCCTTGCCCGTCCTGATGCTGATGCCGAAAGCTCGGCTTCTTTGCACCGGTGCCAAATCGAATCTTGGAGACAGAGTTTTGGGTGAAGTAGAAAAGAATAGCTTTATTGCTTTGCCAGGCAAAGGGGGACACAGCGAGCTCCTGCCCCTCAAAACTGTGTATCTCAAACCAGGAGGTAAGGAGTTCAAGGGTTGGGTTGCTGATAAGGATCAGGGTGTGTGCAGGGCCTGCACTCCTCCAATCTGGCCTCAGGTGGTCTTCTGTGGAATGAAGAATGCTAACATTTTCCATTTGTTGGGGGTTATCTTTCTGCAGAAGAGCTCAAGGATATTATTATGTGTATCCCTTGAGGTGGAACCAGGCCGCTGCCCCAAGGCTGCACTGTTGTTTCCTGGCTGCTCCTCCCTTGTCTCTGCATCCCCTCCCTTCTCTGATTAACAGCTGTTTGAAGGGCTTCCATGCCCGGGAGCCCCACAGGGTCCTGCTCAGTTTCGGTAGGTGCATCGTGATTAGGAGGGAGGGACGTGACCACGGGGGAGGGCGTGCTGGGAATGAAAGTTCTGGGTCCAGAAGGCCTACTTGAAATGGTTGGAGCCCCTGAAGGCGCAGCCTGGGGAAACTGCCTTGAGGGTCGTGGGCTTGTTTGGCTGCAGGGAAGGGGCTGGATTCCACGAGCTCAGCTTGGCCTGGAGGCCAGACCAGCGAGAGGGAGGGGGCGGGTGAGACAGGCTCTTTGAAGAGGAAGGTGACAACAGGGAACCTCAGAAGGGACAGAAAAGCCTTTTCTTGGGGATGGTCTTATGGGTTTGATCATGAGGGAGTCTGACATCCTGGGAACCTGCACTACTTTCCATGGGATTGGGGACCCATGCTGGGCAGTGTGACCTGGAAGGTTCCCTTGTCTCCCCTTTCCCTGCCCTCTGCTCGGGGGCTCCACACACCAAGCTGACCTCCTGCTGCCTTCCCTTAATTTCTGTCTCCTGGCCGTGTAATTTGCATCCTTTTTGCTAGAAGAATCATTTAAGTGCTTGTCTTTTAAAAAGCCCCCTCTCTGATTCCTGTGGATGGTGTAGACCACTCAGATGGAGCTTTGAGTGAAGACCTGGGGGCTGGAATCTGGGCCGTGACATCACTAATTTGACCCCAAACCATGTTTCCAAACTCTGGTTCACAGCCCGTTTTGTGGGTTGTAAAACCAATTTAGTGGGTCAGATGATCATTTCTAAAAAATGAAATAAAATACATTAGAAAATACCAGAGTGTACAGCAGGTGAAACTTTTTCGTTCTGTTGATACATGTGTACTGGGTCACCATGTGAAACATATTTGCATCGTGGATCATATTCTATAATTCAATGTAGACTCCTGAGTGATACAGGAGAGAGACTGTCAGAGTAAGCGAAGTTGCCCAGGTCAGATGTGGAGAAACCCAACAGCACCGAGGGGACTGTATGACGGCAGGTGGAGTGTCTCAGAGACATCACCTTCTGGCTCCTGTGTTTTATTTTTTAATTTTTTTATTTGGCTGTGCCGCACGGCATGTGGAATCTTAGTTCCCTGACCGGGGATCAAATCCATGCCCCCTGCAGTGAAAGCTCAGAGTCCTAACCACTGGACCGCCAGGGAAGTCCCTCTTGTTTTAAAATATGGAAATCATGAGAAGTGTACATTGCCTTTTCCTAAAAGAGCAAACATGTTTATCCAACAGTCAGCTATGAGAAAGAAAAACTTATCTAATCTATTGTTTATTAACTTATTTACTGGAAAGAAGCTGTTATTCAGAAACCAAGGGAACATTTGACAAGCTGAAATACTTGTGAAAGGAAGAGGGAAACCTTTTATTGTCCCATGAGGCTTCTGGGCTTTTGTTGCCCTGCCCTGTAAAAATGTTGATGAAATTGTATCTTTCCTTTTTTAAAAAAAATTTTATTGAAGTACAGTTGACTTACAATGCTGTGTTACTTTCTGCTGTACAGCAAAGTGATTCAGTTATACATACATATATATTCTTTTTCATATTCTTTTCCATTACGGTTTATCATAGGATATTGGATATAGTTCCCTGTGCTATACAGTAGGACCTTGTTTATCCACCTTATATGTAATAGTTTCCATCTGCTAATCCCAAACTCCCCCTCCATCCCTCTCCCACCCCCTTCCCTTTGGCAACCACAAGTCTGTTCTCTGTCTCTGAGTCTGTTTTGTTTCATAGATATGTTCATTTGTGTCGTATTTTAGATTCCACATATAAGTGATATCATATGATATTTGTCTTTCTCTGTCTGACTTACTTCACTTAGTATGATCATCTCTGGGTCCATCCATGTTGCTGCAAATGGCATTATTTCATTCTTTTTAATGGCTGAGTAATATTCTATTGTCTATATGTACCACATCTTCTTTATCCATTCATCTGTCGATGGACATTTAGGTTGTTTCCCTGTCTTGGCTATTGTATATAGTGCTTCTATGAATATAGGAGTGCATGTATCCTTTTGAATTATGTTTTTTTCCAGTTATATGACCAGGAGTGGGATTGCTGGATCATATGGTAGCTCTATTTTTAGTTTTTTGAGGAACCTCTATACTGTTCTCCATAGTGGCTGTATCAATTTACATTCCCACCAACAGTGCAAGAGGGTTCCCTTTTCTCCACACCCTCTCCAGCATTTGTTATTTGTAGGTTATCTCTTTCCTTATTGTCTCTTCCCCTCTTCTTGGCTCTTGTCTGTGTCATTCAGTTAAGCTTGTGCTAAGCTGGCAGTGGACGAGCTTGGCCTGAATGGCACTTGGTTCGATGAGCAGGCACCCTGGAGAGGTTACCTTCCTCGACTTGAGGGTGAAGCTCTGATCTCTCTGTAAAATAAGCACGCAGCCCCATCTTTGTGGAGGTGTCCAGCGCAGCTGCATTCCCAGGTCACCAGCCTCACTGGGCCTTGAGTGCTGTATTTTGCTTTAGTTCATTAACCGTGGTCATCAGTTTCCTGGGCAAGTGACCAGTGGGGTTGTACAGCACCCCATGCTCAGAAGCATCCCAGGCTTGGTTTACTGCTCTGCTGTTGCTGTCTTGAAATTCTTAATCATTTTGAACAAGAGGACTTGCATTTTTGTTTTTCACTGGGCCCCCCAAAGTAGGTATCCGGTCCTGCCTCCAGAAGCACCCTCGTCTGTCCTCCTTCCTCAGTTGTGGTTCCAGAAGCCCAAGTTGCTGGTGAATTCCTCCACTGGATATCCTGCTACAATTGCACAAATCATGGGTAGCCCAGGAAGGAAAACGAGGGAGAAAGGAGGAGCCACAGAAGACGGAGGGCACGGAAGGGCTCGTTGACTAAGGGACATGTAGGTTGAGCCTGAAGGGTGAGTGGGCAGTAGTGGAAGGAACTAGAGGAAGGGCATTCCTGGCGGAGGGAACAGCATGGGCGAAGCCAGAGCGCACAAGGCGGTGAGGCTGGGGAGGGGTGTGTGCTGGCGGGGCACGCGGGAGCCTGGAGTGGGGGCTATAGGGTCGGATCTGCAGAGCCTTGTGGGCCATTGAAGGAGGGTGAACTTGATCCTGAGGGTGATGGGAAACCTCTGGAGGCCTTGGAGCAGGTGAGAAACGTGTGTTGTTCAGAGTTGCTGCCCTGCTAATTTGTGGGCTCCAGGGACGGGGGGCCCACAGGATGCAAGGTTGAGCTTGGGGGTTTATGACGATTTTTACCTTGTTTTCAGGGCTATGAAAGGCAGCCGTCAGTAATGCATGTGCTCTCTCATCTAACAAGTACTTATTGAGTACTACACCTGCCAGGTACTGTTCTAGGCGCTGGGAGTGCAGCAGTGAACAAAACAGTTAGAATCCACGCCTCGCGGAGCTTGTGTGATGGTGGAAAGAGACAGACAATAAACTAGAGAGAGAAGAGAAAAGAATGTGGAGATGCAAACACGGTGGAGAGACACAGAGCATGGCGGGTGGGGATTGAAAGCTGATGGGGCGGGTGAGCTTCTTAGAGGAGCCGCTCAGCGCAGGATTCTCCAGGTGTCACTGGAGTACAGGCCAGGTGAAGATGAGAAAGCCAGCCAGGTGACCATGTAGTGGAAGGCTGTTCAGGCCAGAGGGGTCAGTGAGTGGACAAGGCCCAAGGAGGCCCTTGCCTGGCATTTTGAGGACGAGCAGGGAGGCCATTGTGTCTGGAGCAGAGTTGACCCGCGTGGGCTGGCAGGAAATTAAATTGGCAAGACAGCAGGGGCTGGATCGGAGCGCCTCGTCGGACATTGTGAGGACTTGGGGTGTTATTATGGATGACATGGGTGGCCGTCGGAGAGCTTTGAACAAAGGAGTGCAGGGCTTTCCTTGTATTTTAAAAAGATTATTTTGACTCTTTTGTAGAAAGTAAACTGGGACAGGGCAAGTGGGGTGCAGGCAGCAGGGTCAGGGTGGGAATGGAGGAGGTGACAGACAATGGCAAGGGCAGTGGCAGTTTCTGGGTGTACTTAGAAGACGTGCCAGCAGGCTACAGGTATCTTTTTTTTTTTTTTTTTTTTCAGGTATCCTTTTTGCATGTGGTTTGGTTGTAAGGTATGAGTAAGAGAGGAATAAAGAATGACTCTAAGATTTCAACCTGAGCAACTGGAATAATAAACATTAGAGCTGCTGTTTGTTTCAGTGACCTATTGCTGAGGGATTGACCACCCTAAACAAAGTGGCTTAAAATAACCATTTTATTTATGTTCACAGTCTGGGTTGGGCTCAGCTGGGTGGTTCTTTTGCTGGTCTTGCCAGTGGTCACTGGTGTGCCTGTCATCAGCTGGTGGGCTGGTTGTAGGCTGGACGTGGCTGGGACAGCTGGGCCTCTCTCTCCCCATGAAGTCTTGTAACCTTTCTGTCTCCATGAATCCTTCCCACATGGTCTGTCCAGCTGGGTAGCCAGACTCTTACATTGTGGCTCAAAGCTCCCAGGAGGTCCAAACTGGATGCTGATAAGCCTTGGGCCCCAAACTGACACTGTGTCACTCCCACTCTGTTGATTAAAGTGCCACAAGGGGACTCTGCAGGGGTGTGAATTCCAGGGGCTTGGGTTCATTGAGGGCCACCAGTGGAGCAGACCACCACCCCCGCTTACCAAGGGGGGAGAGGCTATGGGAAGGGGAGGTTGGGGTGTTTGGGGGGATATCCCAGATTCAACCTTGGGTCTGTTGGGTCTGAGGGATCCATTCACTCTGCATCCAAATTGAGAGGATGTGTAGGCAGCTGAGTATAGAAGCCTGGGGTTTGTGAGTGAAGCTTGGGTACCAGTTTGAGAGTGAACAATGTGCAGAGGGTGGTCCAACTCAGGAGATGGCAACCCCCCTTTAGGGAGTGAGTAGAAATGTAGGGGGAAAGTCCAAAGGCCGAGTTCGGGGAATCTCCAGTATGTGAAGGCTGGAGAGATGAGAAGGGTCCAGCAGAGGAGACTGAGGAGGGTCAGCTGGGGGGGAAGGGGGTGGGGTAGGAAGCAGAGGAACATGATGACATGAAGTCACACACAGGCAGTGTTTTAAGGAGAAGGGAGTTCTCTGCTGTGAGGCACTGCTGCCGACACGCCTGCAGAGGGACCATTGCCTTTGTTTTGGTCAAAGTTTGATTAGGTGGCTTCAAGGGAGGATGGGGAGAAAAGTGGTGACAGGGAGTAAAGATGGCGTTTCAAGGAGCTTTGATGCAAAAGGGAAGCAGAAAATTGGGAGGAAGGTCTGGAACTGAGAACTTTGGTTTCTGAAGATGTTTGAATGCTGATGGGAACGGTTGGGAGAGAGGGCGGGGATGCCTGCGGGAACTTGAGAGGGGAGGGGGCCTGGGATCCCGTGCCGGGCGGAGGGTCTGTCCTTAGCTAGGACAGTCCACTGTTGTAGCAGGAGGCAAGCAGCAGAGCGGAGGGGCGGGGACCCCGGGGGACCCTCAGGAGAGCTCTGTGTTTACGCACGTGGCTCTGAGCCGGGACGCGCCCCAGCTGTTAACCTCGCTTCTGAATGTCTCTGTTTCCTTGCCTGTAAAGCAGGGATAATCGCGTCTTGCTCCGACATCTGCACAGCCACGTGTCAAGGATTCAGAGCAGTGAGGGTGATGAAGAGGGAAGGGCTGTGAGAGATTTGGGGAGGGAGGAGGCAGCAGGGATGAGTGGCACTCTCAGGAGGAGGAAGGAGGTGGCAGGCTTGCCCCTCGCCCCGCCCCAGGGCGGGGCACGTAAGGATTCTAGGTCACGAATTTAAAGTGAGAGCAGCCAACATGTGTCTCTTTTCTCCAGTTAAGTTGAGCTGCCAGGTTGAGGCTCGGAGAACGTGAGGAGGTGGATTAAACCAGAGTTGGAGTTTACTGGCTGACCCCCCCAGAGGGAGAGAGGGCCGAGGGGCCGGGGGGTGGGTGGTGGTGGTGGCAGATCAAGGGAGTGAGTGTCAGGTGGGGCAGGGATGCCACGCTGGACGTGGAGGAAAATGAGGCGACAGGGGATGGTGGACATGATGGGGTCGTGGGGCTGGGGCTGCGATGGAGTGAGCTGGACGTACGGGGCGATGGGTGGAGGGGGGGTGCTTGAAATTGAGATTTTGGGGGGTGGTGGTTGTGGGGAACAGCAAGGTCCAGAGTGGGCCTGTGACCTCTATGGATTCCTCAAGAGATTTGGTCTAAACTCAAATTTTACAGATTCAGATGGGGCAGAGATCTGCTGGAATCGGGGATTGTGAGCCCTTCCAGAAGGCATAACTGATTGCATAGAGCAGGTGGGAGTCTGGGGCTGCAGACTGTGGTTGAAACTAGTGCAAAGCAAAGGGTGGATTGAACTCTCCTTGGGTGCCCCGTGCACATCCTGTCCTCAAGGATGTTAGACAAGATTTGTACATTGAGAGAGAAGCTTGCTGAGATCGTTGTGAAGTTTCTATGATTCTTAAAGAATTATTTAAATGGTTCCAGTAGAGCTGTTTGTTGAACCAAGAGGAGACGTGGTTTGTGGTTGCGGTTTGTGTGCCCCCTGGTTCGAGAATTGCCTTATGACAGACACCCACGTGCCCGCCACTGGGTTCAAGGGCGAGAACAGTCTCATGGCCTGCGTTCCTGTTCACGGATGCATAACCTCCCCCAAGGTCGCTGCGTTGTCTTGTACTTCCTCCACAAGTGGCTTCTTGGTGTTATAATGATACAGTGGACATCTTGAACTCAGAGCTTTTTCCTTTGATTGAATTATTTTATTAGGCTAAATTTCCAGCGTCAATCACAACAAGCACAGATTAACAGTGCTGTGCTTAAGCTCCTTCTTCTAAGGGGGGAATTTGCCCGGGTCCACACAGTTGTCGCTGCCAAGAGATGAACCTCGGCTCACAGTTTCTGACTCTCCTGCAAGCCGGGCCCTTTTTTTAAAAAAATTAATTTTATTTTAAAAAAATTTGTATTGAAGTATAGTTGATTTACAATGTTGTGTTAGTTTCAGGTGTACAGCAAAGTGATTCAGTTATACATATATATATATCTATTCTTTTTCAGATGGTTTTCCATTATAGGTTATTACGAGATATTGAGTAGAGTTCCCTGTACTATAACAGTAGGTCCTTGTTGTTTATTTTATATATAGTAGTGTGTATCTGTTAATCCCAACCTCCAAATTTATCCCTCCTACCCACCTTTCCCCTTTGGTAACCATGTTTGTTTTCTATGTCTGTGAGTCTATTTCTATTTTGTAAGTAGGTTCATTTGTATCATTTGTTTTAACTAGTGCCTTTCCTGATGTCCCAAGCACCATGAGATGCGCATCAAGGGAGCTGGCCTTTTAAGGAAACCAGGGGGAGCATTCCTTTGGCCTTTGGCAGTGTGAATCCTCTCCTGTTCATTTTGTAAGGCTGGATTTTTGTGTACTTCCCCTGGTTTCCTTAAAGGATTGCACAGGTCAATCTCAGGTGGTCTTGGCCTCCCTTCCTTGCTTGTTTGCACTGGGTAGGTTTCCCAGACTGAGAACAGAGTATTATGTAGATGACTCTCAAGGTTATTAGGTTAACTGATGTTTCTTTGGAGAAGTCGCACCTGCTCTGGCCTTCCTTAGCGGAGGCCCACTGTGCTTCCCTTTGTGGGGAAGGGACGGACCATTGCTCTTTCGGGGGACCCTTTGACTTTCTCTATGGGTGATCAATTGTTTCCAAGTTCTAAGATCCCAACCCAAACATAAGTTATTTACTTCTAGATTGATGCAACTTTAGCCATAATTAATTGTTCTCTCAGTCCTGAGTGCAGATCTTCTTTTTTTTTCCTTTCCCCAAAGTAGTTTATTGTCTTAATTATGTTAATGGCAGAAAAGGCAGCCCTGACTGATGGCTCAATAATCTGCAGTAGCGATTGCAGCCATTTGGCTGCCATGAGTCTGAGCAGCTGGGCCGTCGCTCACCTCTCGGTTGGAGGCAGACAGTCCAGTTATTCCTCACCACTTTGGGGCTCCCTGTCGGCAGTGTCCACCGCCCAAGAAACAGATGATTAAGTGACTTATTGGCAAAGGGACCAACAAGAAGTCAGGGAGGTCATAGGAGAGAGAGAATCCACTTTAATGAAACGTCTTGCCCAGAGTGGTCAATGTGCTGGCTTGAAAGGACATAGGTTGGGTATTCTGCACAAACACCAGCAAGAGATGAAAGGGGAGATGGTCACCCCACTCCTGCCCCATTCTCCTCCATCTCTCTGGGAATTCTGCTTTTCCCAGCGCGGACAACGCCACAGCATCACTGTCAAGTGCAGAATACATGCCTCAAGGGTTGAACCTGTTGGCTGTGAGACCACATTCCCTGGGTCTTTCATTTCAGGAGGGTTGTCTTTGACAATTAGTAAGTTCTCAGGTATTGCATCCCTAGTAGAGCCTTTTTTTTTTTCTTTTTCTTCCAACTCTTCATTTAGCACATTTTCCAATCTACAGGAGAGTTGCAAGAATAGAACAATGAACTTCCACATATATGCTTCACCTTTATCGGCCAATTGTTAACATTATGCCACTTTGTATTTTTCTTTCTTCTTTCCCCTCTCCCACTCTCTCCCTGCTTCTTCTCTCTGTCCGCCACACAGCAGGTACACACGCACATGTATGTATGTGTTTATTTTTTGATGAGCCATTTCAGAGTAGGTTGTAGACATGACACTTCTCCCTAACATCCATCAGTGAGTGGACCTCAATGGGCCATCAGTGACCTAACAAGGTCATTCTCCTACACGACACATTTGTCACCCTGGGGAAATTTAACATGGCTATGATACTGTTTCTTACACGCCCATAGTAAAATTTCCCCCCAGTTATCCGAATAACGCTCTTTATAGCATTGATAAGAGCAAAAAGAGCCCTGTAGATGCTACGATGGGGGTGTGTGATGGGTACAGTGAAGGAGGGGGTGGATGCAGGAGCAGGAGCTGTCAGAAAAGACCTCATAGAGGAGTTTACCTTCTATGAGCTGGTAGCTGTTTCTCATTAGACAAGGGCAGGAGGGAGGGCAGGAAAAGGAAACAGGAGTGAACTCGTGCGTGTGTGTATGTGTGCTTGTGAGGGGAGGGCTGGGGCAGAAAGTGAGGGATACTGTGAGACTGGAGGAGGTGGGGGGCCAGGCTGGACTTTGTGTATTATAGAGATTTTAGAAAGATGACTCTAGCTGTGGTGTGGAGAAGAAATAGTGGCGGGCGTGACAGCTGGAAGGTGGGTTAGGAAGCGTCAGCTGTACTTTTCCAGATAGGGGGCACCATGAGTGTCCATTCTTAGTTGCCGATGGTCTCCCTCCCCTCTGCACATTAATGACAGTCTTTGGGCTGGTGGATTGCCTTGTCATCCAGGAAGAGTAGAATGGACTAGAAGGTGGGGCTCTCGTCCCACCTTTTCCCCCTGGGCTGCCTCCTGACCCCTGCATGTTAGGGGCAGGAGAGGGGGTGGCCCAGCCGTCCCGGTTCTGACGTCCAGTGACCGCTCACCTCCCTCGTCCTCTGAGGGGAAGAAGATGCTCTCATTGGCCCGAAGCAGAGAATCGTGATGTGTCGGGCGATGGACAGAACTTGGGGGGCAGTTGGGAGCCCTGAGGTTCCCCACGCTCTCCTACACCTTCCCTGCCTTCTCGCCAGTCTGTCCCCTCACCTGTGAGACCAGGGGCTTGACCTGCAGCATCCCGAAGGGGTCTTCGGGTTCTGATGCCAAGCGATTTGGGATTCTGTGTGGCGTTCTTTTTTCTATTTGTTTTGTTTTGTTTTGTTTTTTAGAATTTCACTTATTTATTTATTTACTTTTGGCTGTGTTGGGTCTTCGTTTCTGTGCGAGGGCTTTCTCTAGTTGCGGCAAGCGGGGGCCACTCTTCATCGCGGTGCGCGGGCCTCTCACTATCACGGCCTCTCTTGTTGCGGAGCACAGGCTCCAGACGCACAGCCTCAGCAGTTGTGGCTCACGGGCTTAGTTGCTCCGCGGCATGTGGGATCTTCCCAGACCAGGGCTCAAACCCGTGTCCCCTGCATTGGCAGGCAGATTCTCAACCACTGCGCCACCAGGGAAGCCCTATTTGTTTTGTTTTAATCCTTCAGCTTCTGAGTTAAGAAATGCTAAGTTAGGGGAAATGCCTTAAACTCTTGCCCTTTTCCAAAGTACCCCATGAGAGCGTAAACATCCACGTGATTCTTTCCTTTTAATTTCAGTCTCGGGTGCAGCCCTGAAAATTCCTGTCCAGAGGTGGGATTGTTGTCAGAGACGCCCCATCCCACGGGGTCAGGGAGGAGGAGCCCAGGTCATGGGACCGTCTTCACGTGGAGCTCCTCAGTGTAACTCTGCACCCCACCCTTGCCCTCCATCAGAGGGCCCCCTGCCTGGGAGGGAGCGCAGGAATGGAGTGTTTCAGGAAGGTCTGGAGATGCGGACCTTGGTGGCTTCTTTTCTTTTTCAATTGATTTGGTCGCATTGGCCGGGGGTGGGGGAGTTCCAAGGTTGCTGAAATCCACAGCCTCAACCTGCACATCCTGGGTGGGGAACATTCCTGGGGGGACCTTGAGTGGCTCTGTGGGGGCAGGCATGGGTGGCACAGCCGGGCCCCTGTGAGCCTCATGAGAAGGGCAGGCCCCACAGGGCATGGGGATGGCAGCTGAGCTTGACCTGTTCCCAGGCAGAGACAAAGGAGGTCATAGCAGTGGCGTCTGAAGGCGGTTCTGAGCCAGGATGCACTTTTCCCGGCCATCTCACATCCTCAGGCTGCCAGATGCTCAAGTTTGTCAAGTTGTGGCTGAAAGAAACTTAGGAAATCTCCATTAATTTGCATAGTTGTGTTTTAAATAATGTTTCTTCTTCTAGTTTATTATAAAAGTAAAGCAGAAAGATACTCAGAAGGAATGTAAAAATCACTCACTTCTGTCACCCAGAGAGACATGTTAAATTTGATGTGTTGCTGTGATACTTGGGTTGTGTTACATGCTCATTTTACATCTGGCTGCTTTTCGACTTAGCGAGGGTGCATTGTCCTCTGACATAGTTTTCAAGTGGGACAGAAAAGCATTAGAAGGGGTACCAGCCTCACCTCCCCAGCGGGCTGGGCTCCCCCCAGTTTCCTCTGAAATCTCTGCTTTGCTGTCTGTCTCATGTACGCCTGTCTGTCGGGACACCTCACTTCCAGGGTATCTCCATCTTCCCCTAGGAAGGGCCCCAGCAGGCTGAAGTGGGGGCCAGGTCACAGATCTGTGTGTGTTATTATTGGTTAGCAATGCTTTCGTGGGAGTTGGGGCCTATGATGTGACAGAAGGACAGACTTGGCCATGTAGGGAGGAGTGTAAACCAGCTGCGTGACCTTGGTGAACCCCTCCCCTCACCCGGATGGTTCAAGGGGGAGCCAGCGGGTCAGGGCCGGCCTTCCAGCTTCAGAACCCCGTGACTCCCACCACGGGGAGCAGAGTGAGATGCTCCAGGTCAGCGCAAGCTTGTCTTGCAGCCAAGGGGTGGAATGGTAATACCCCATAACTACGTCATCAGATCACTGAGGGGGTGGTAGCATATCAGGGATGGTGAGGGCTTACCAGCTTCCCAGAAAGTCCATCATTTGCTTTAAGTGACCTAATCCTTGGGTTCTAGGCACTTGGGTTGTATGGTGCCTGAAGGACCACTTGGATCCACTTTGGACCAGTGAGGAGTCCCTTAGTGCCTGACAGAGCATCCAAGCTTCTACCTGTCTTCAGTAATGGGGCCAGTGACACACCGAGGGGATGGCCCCTGTGCCAGTCCATTTACCAGAAGCTTCAGTATTAAGTGCCAGCCTACTTCTTTGTAACTTCTGCTCATTTCTTCTGGCCCAGCCTAGGGGGCAGCCTCTACCCATGGCCCCTCTTCTCCGTGGCAGCCACTGTGGACACTGCCCGCTAGCTGGCCTTGCCTCCGGAGACACGGGTCGGGCCCTTTCCACATTCCTTCCCTGCCCTGATCCTGTGAGGGTTTATACGCTGCTCTTCCTACAGAGATCTCCAAGCAGATGTTCTTAGTGGCAGGTCCTGCTCTACCTGGGCCCCCCTTTGATGCAGCACCAACGAGCCCCAGTATCCGTGTTTGTGGGAACACACTGAGCAGCCCCCCTTGGTTGTGCCTGATGGCAGGAAGAATACAAAAAAGCCCTTTGGAGCTATTTTCTTCACGTCTCTAAATGATGGGGTGTGAAAGAGGGCTGCGTGTTAGCAGGGCACTGGCCATGGAGGGAGGGACAGAGGCTGTTGTTTCAGCCCAGGTGAGCAGAGAGGAAAATGGCTCAGAGGAGTCTAATCCATGAAGCTGGGTTGATGTTGATGCCACCGCTGCAGCCACTTCCAATTTTTTGGATGTTCTTTCCTCTGATTTGTCATGTGTGCGCAAATCAGAGGAGCTGGTCCCTGGCACCCGCCCTTAGGACCTTGCTTGACGGGGGTTGCAGCCTTGCTTTTTTCCTTTCCAGCTTTCTCTCCTGCACCCCTAGGGCTTACTGTCTGACTTTGTCTCCTCTGGCCGCAGGTGGTGCTTCCCACGTTCATTCTCGAGAAGCGGTCCTTGCTGGAGATGTACGCAGACTTCCTGGCACACCCAGACCTGCTGCTGGCTGTCGCCGCAGGGGCCACGCCACAGGACAGGGTCATCGGCTTCGTGGAGTATTACCTCACCGCCTTCCACGAGGGCCGCAAGGGCACCCTGGCCAAGAAACCCTACAACCCCATCATCGGCGAGACGTTCCACTGCTCCTGGGAGGTTCCCAAGGACAGGGTCAGGCCCAAGAGGACTGCTGCCCCTGCTGCCTCCGGCCATGAACACCCGATGGCCGACGACCCCTCCAAGAACTACAAAATGCGGTTCGTGGCCGAGCAGGTGTCCCACCACCCGCCCATCTCCTGCTTCTACTGTGAGTGCAAGGAGAAGAGGCTGTGCGTCAACACTCACGTATGGACCAAAAGCAAGTTCATGGGCATGTCCGTGGGGGTCTCAATGATCGGGGAAGGTAAGCCAAATCGCTGGGTGGAGTTGGGCTCTGACCAAGGGACATTTGTGTACCTGATGGACACTTGAGGATTTGTGTGTGGAGGCCTTTGTTTTTATTCCGTTACGGAATTGGGAGTAAGTGGGCGGGTTGGAAATATGGATGGGTTTTGCTATTTGGGAACCAGGTTCTGGTCATTTCCCAAAGCGGCCGAGGTGATGGGGTAAGTGGGATGCAGCTGTTTGCCTCTTAGGCTGCCCACCTGGATCTTCACCTGCTCCTCGTGTGTGAGCCGCCTTACAGAGCCTTTTCTTTCCAGCTCTGTATGAATATTAGAGTTGGCTTCAAATCTATGAAAACACATTTTTCTTCATTCTCACCAGTTTCTGGCTCACAGACAATGAGGATCATAGTGCTGCCTATTCAAAATCTGCTCATAAATAATTCCCAAGGCAAATCTCTGGACGCTGGGCTTGCAGTTCTGAAGGGAAAACCCAGTATAATCAGACCACTCGCGGATCACACGTTTCTCTATTAGCAAATAGCTGTGAATGAAGGTTATTCATTGTTTGAGGGAAACTGTAATCATCCTTGTCAAATTCAGGAACCTGTGTTAGTGGTTCTTCAACCTCTTTTGAGTCATAAATCCCCGTGAGATTCTGTCTGTAGACTCTCAGGAAAAAGAAAAATCCAACACAGAATTTGGCTTTCCGTTTCAGGGCATACACGGCTCCTTGGAAGCCCTTTCCAAACCTCAGGAGATGAGAACACCTTTCATTGACTTAGCACGCTCTTACTGAGCACCTACTGGTTGCCAGCCATTGTCTTGGGGGCCATGGGTACTTGAATGAGCAAAACAGACAGAAAGAATCTCTGTTCTCACAGAGCTCTCTCTTCTGCTGGGGAAATACAATTGTGTAGTGCTTTGGAAGGTGATAAGTTCTCTGGAGAAAAATTAAGGCGGGAAGGGACGTGGAAATAAAATAAAGGATCTAGGAATGGTGGGGAGAGAGCAGTGGGGCTTTGGGTTGGGTTGGGGTGGCAGCTGGGAAGACGTCACCGAGAAGGTGACAGTTGAGCAAAGACCGGGGTTGGGGATGAAGGACCCAAGAAGGTGATGAAGGACAGGCTTTGTCGATTACCCGGGGAGTGTGTCTTGGTGGAGAAAACAAGGCCAGAGGCAGAGGGGCCAGGGACCGGCATGCTGGTCCGAGACAGGAAGCCTGTGTGGCCGGAGCCGGGAGAAGGGAGGTGGGAGGGAGAAGATGCCGTCGGAGAGGTGACTGAGTCCAGGTCACGTGGGGCCTCAGGGGGGCCACTGGCAGGGATGTTGGCCGTCCCACTAAGTGAGCTGCCAAGTCTTTGCGGGCTTTGAGCAGAAGAGTGTCATGATCTGACTTGCAGTTTAGCAAGATTGTTCCAGCTGCTTGTTGAAACTAGACCATAAGAGGGGGAAGGCGATGCAAGGAGACCAGTTAGGAGATTATGATAATAATCCAGGCAAAAGGCGATGGTGGCTTGAACCAGGGCAGGAATGGTGCGGAGGTAACACAGGGTGGGAATCTGGATGAATTCTGAAGTGGAGAGATCAGATGTGGGGTATGAGTGAAAGGTGATGCGAAGGCTTTTTTTTTTTTTTTTAAAGATATTACATAATCATTGACGCTATTCCCTACATTGTGCACTGCGTACCCGTGACTCATTTATTTTGCAACTGGAAATATGTACCTCTTAATCTCCCTCATCTATTTCTCTTCTCCCCTCTGGCAACCACCTGTTTGTTCTGTGAATCTATGACTCTGTTTCTGTTCTGTTCTGTTTGTTCATTCGTTTTAGATTCCACCTATAAGTGAAATCGTATAGCATTTGTCTTTCTCTGACTTATTTCACTTAGCATAGTACCTTCTAGGTCCATCCCTGTTGTCACAAATGGCGGAATTTCATTCATTTTTATGATTGAATAATATTTCATGGTATACTTATACCACAATTTCTTTATCCATTTGTCTGTTGATGGGCACTTAGATTGTTTCCATATCTTGGTTATTATAAATAAGGCTGCTCTGAACATAGGGGCGCATATATCTCTTTTAATTAGTGTTTTCATTTTCTTTGGATAAATACCCAGAAGTGGAATTGCTGGATTGTATGGTGGTTCTATTTTTAGTTTTTTGGGAACCTCCATACTGTTTTCCATAGTGGCTGCAACCATTTACATCCTACCAACAGCGTAGGAGGGTTCCCTTTTCTCCACATCCTTGCCACCATTTGTTATCTGTGATCTCTTTGGTGATGGCCATTCTGACAGGTGTGAGGTGATACATCATTGTGGTTTTGATTTGTATTTCCCCGATGATTCGTGACGTTGAGCATCTTTTCATGTGCCTCTTGGCCATCTGTTGTCTGCTTTGGAAAAATGTCTATTCAGGTCCTCTGCCTATTTTTCAGTCGGGCTGTCTGTTTTTTTTTGACGTTGAGTTGTATGAGTTCTTTGTATATTTTGGATACTAACCCCTCATCGGACACATCTGGATTGGATGTGAGGTATGAGAGAAAGGTGACACCAGGCTTTTGACCTGAGCAACTAGAAGGATGGAATAGCCGTTAACTAAGGTGGGGAAGACTGAAGAGGGGATTAGTTTGGAGGCAGAGCACAGGAGCCCAGTTAGGTTGTGTTGGGGTTTAGACATTTGAGAGGGGGGCTTGAGCAAACAATGTCCCTACAGGCCAGAGTTCTGGGGCAGGTCCCGGCTGAGGTTAAAGCTTGTCATGTAAAGCCTGGAGACTTGTATGTGTTGCGTGTCTGTGTCGTGTGAAGGGTAGGCCTCTGATGTTCGGGATCTCGGCTGCCCTGTTCCTTCCAGGCAGCCTAGGGGTTGCAGCCTTCATTCACTCTGCACAGCCCTGGACACACTCTTAAGGCTGTGCGTGTGTGGGACACCACGTAACACCCTCTGCTGAGACCCTCGGCCGTGGCATCCCTGGAGCAGAGCTGGGATTTGCTGCCCTCACTTCTTCTCTCTGCTTGAAAATTCTACTTAGAACTTCTCAGTGAAGAAAGCAGAAGGAAGATTCTGGAGACAGACTGTGGAAGGCCCCTTCCTGGTCACCCCCCCCACCCCCATGTATTCCTGCTGTCGACAGGCCTGGAGAGGGTCAGGGGACCGTCTCTCATTCTTGTGAGGCTTTAAGTTTGTCTCAGTCCTTTCAGTAGCTACGTCCCCCTTTCTTTCATATTAATTAAATGTGAGCTCTGTAACACACAATTTTTCGGATTTTTCACACAAAATGCTTCTAAGAATCCCCAGACTTCAAAGCCAAAGGTTCTGGTTCCTGTCCTCAGGGCTCCTTTGGGGGAGGGGTTATGGGGAGGGTGAATGGGGGAGGTGGGATGATTTTCTTTCCTCACTCCATTCCCTGCACTGACCCAGAACCTTCCATGAATTTGTTGGTTGGGCATGAAGTGACATTTTTTTCCCACCTTTCATTTTTTCTTTCTTTTTTTTTTTTTTTTTTTTTTACTTTTGGCTGCCGTGCAGCTGCTAGGATCTTAGTTTCCCAACCAGGGATCAAGCCCGCGCCCCCTGCATTGGAAGCGATGAGTCCTAACCACTGGACTGACAGGGAAGTCCCTCCAACCCTTCATTTTAATTAATAAATTTATTTATTTATTTATTTATGGCTGTGTTGGGTCTTCGTTTCTGTGCGAGGGCTTTCTCTAGTTGCGGCAAGTGGGGGCCACTTTTCATCGCGGTGTGCGGGGCTCTCACTATCGCGGCCTCTCTTGTTGCGGAGCACAGACTCCAGACGCGCAGGCTCAGTAATTGTGGCTCACGGGCCTAGTTGCTCCGCGGCATGTGGGATCTTCCCAGACCAGGGCTCGAACCCGTGTCCCCTGCATTGGCAGGTGGATTCTCAACCACTGCGCCACCAGGGAAGCCCCAACCCTTCATTTTAAACATTAGATGGGTCCACTTGAAATTTTGTATGTAAATACACGGGCTTACATTTTTAATTATTGCCCTAAGACTGTGGCCTATTTGGCTATGATAAAATGCCATTATCAAGTGCTTCATTATGCCTTGAATTCCCCGAGGTTGTAGCTCAGAGACCTCCCCCGAATGGTCCCTCAGCTCTGACACTGAAAGGCCCTAAGCGTGACACTGTTGAGCCAACCCCGAGATGACATCCATCCGTGGATGGAAGCAGAGGCCCCTCTGCTTGGTACCCACCCTCACCGCTCGGGACAGAGGTCATCCAGCTTCTCTTGAAACCCCTCCCCGCCAGAACTCCAGACCAGCGCCCAGTAAACAGCACAGCCTCTGAATTGGGTCTGTGGGGACAGGCAGGGACCCGTTTGCCCATGAATGCCGGCACTGTGGGCCCTGAAGACCAGTTCCCCAGAGTTGCTTTCCATGATTCTGTGCTTTCTTTCCAGAGTCAACACCCTGTCGGAATATTTTGGTTCCTCAGAGTTATTTTAAATTTATCGGTTGGAAAATCTTAGTGCTTGGCCTTACGTTTATTGATAAATCAATTTGTGGGACGTAAAGCAAAAATCTCCCAGCTTGAGGACTAGCTATGTCCCGGAAAGATGATTATTCAGTGTTTTTCAGCTTCTCTCAGCTCTTAGGCTAATGAAAAAGGATCTTTCATTTGTGAGGCCATTTGCAAGTCTAGTTTTAATATAGTCTTTTATTCATTATTAGGGACAGATTTTTGTATGCAATCCTGAAAAAAAGAGTCCTGGGAAGGCATAATTGCCGGTGATTTAATGAGTGAGCGCACATTTATGGATTTTCAGAAAAGAGCCTGGGAGTGTGGTCTTGCCAGTGCTTTAAACCAGCCTTGCCCTGGGGCTCACTCTTCTGATTTCTGTGGACTTGCGGGAAGTTTCACCTTGGTTTGGAAGAGGTTTTCCTGAAGACGAGTGGGAGGAGGGTGCCTCCCACCTGGCTCCCCATCCCCCATGCACATCACCCATCAGCAGATTTTGTGATTTCTTCTTTGTTCCCAAGTGGAAGTACCACTGCTGAGAATTCACCTGCCGAGAGATGGGGGTGTGGTCAAGATTCCAGCGGTGTAGCAGGCTGCGTGCCCTGAGCTGAGTTTCAGTGTTGCCTTTTTTACAGCCCCATTGAGGTGCGGGTACCGTTATCCCTGCATCACGGATGAGGCAGCTGAGGGGCAGAGAACTTAAGGTCACCAGGCTGGCGAGGGACGGAGGAGTTGGCATGATCCTCTAAGATCTCATCTAGGGCTTTTAAAAAATGGTGGCGTATGCTCCAGGTAAGTATGTTCTAAAGAAAATATCAGTGGTATGATCCTACCTCACCGAGTTTATATTCGTGAATGAGACCAGGAGGACTCAGCACGTGGCGCTCGTGGCTGTCGCGTGGTCCTGGTCCGCAGAGAGAGGCCACCGCAGGATGTGCAAATGGGTGGGGGTCCCCAAAGTATGGCAGGTCAAAGGCTGGAAAGGCTGACAGCAGAGGGGGACATCGTAGACATCGGGGTGGGGCAGTGCTGTCAGGGGACATTTGGGCCCCTGGGAGGACTTTACTGCTACATAGTCCATCAGCATGGAGGGTGAGGATGGGGGACAGAGAGCTGCCTTCTCTGGGCCCTGGAAGGCAGGTGACAGAGGGACCGGCAGCCTCCTCCTCAGGGTCTCAGGGCCCCTCCCGCTGCCACAGGCCCTGAGACTCTGAGGGTGCGGCTGGCACTCAGGGAGCCGGAGGCTTGCGAGTAGAACTGGGGCGGAGGGGTGGGTGGGTAGTCTTCCGGAGCCTCTCTCTTTCCAACTTCCACTTCCGGTTCCTCTTGACTGTTGGTGTCAGACCTGTTGGGCATGAACTTGCCACCTGCTTCGCTCTCTTTTTAGCAGCCTGATTCTAGGAAAGACACAAAGTAGGCCTGGAAACAAAAAGTATACCAGGCCTGGCCATTCTTCTTCCAGGGTCCTGAGCACAAGCTGTAAGAAGCGACACACTGGTGTCGAATCCTCCTTGCAGACACAGGTCCACCCTTGTGCATCACGGGACAGGGCCTCAGCGGTCACCTGGGGTAGCTCTGCCCCCTGAACTGTGGGGAGGGGTAAGTGACAGAGGGAGGGTGTTCCGTGGCCCAAGGCTTGGCTTTGGGGAAGATGGTGTAATTTCATTGAGAGCTCTGGCGAGTGGGGAGGTGGGGAGAAGTCAGTGTGCTCTGATATTCCGTGTATTTGGTGTAGCGGAGTCTTACTGTCTGTGCATTTATGTTACATGTACTCAATTCTCTTCCTGGTTAAGGAGAGAGATTTAAATGTTGCTGCGATCTCTGCCCCCCAGTCCTGCCCACGCGACTGTGAGTGACCTGAGTCTGCTTTTTCTCGGGGGGGTCTTCTCTCCCGCCTGTGCCCATGTGTGAGCGTTCCGCCTCCCTGGGGGAGGTCACGACCCCCAGACGCACATGGGCCCGTCCCCTGGGCTTTCCACGCCAGCCCCCTGTGTCTGTGGGTCAGCAGGTGTAACTTTGCTGAACTTACCTGGGGGTGAGGTTGCGGGTTCTGGACAAGCCTGGTTTGTTCCAAAAACTGTGGCTCATGGGCGATGCAAGGAGTTTTTAAGGGTAAATTGAGTGACTCCTGAGTACATCTTCATATTGACTTTGGAAACTCAGCATTCGTGATCCCTTTGTACCTTTAGTCCCCTCTCCTCAGACTCTCCTGGCAAGCTCCCAGGTCTGAAAGGGACACACACACATACACTGTCTCTCTGCTGGGCAGATTCTAGCTCTGTTGATTGATTGATTTTCTTTTATTTATTTTAATTTTATTGAAGTGTAGCTGATTTACAGTGTTGTGTTAATTTCTGCTATACAACAAAGTTACTCAGTTATACGTATATGTGTGTGTGCGTGTGTAGATATACATTCTTTTCCATATTCTTTTGCATTATGGTTTATTACAGGATGTTGAGTATAGTTCCCCATGCTATACAGTAGGACCTTGTTGTTTATCCATCCTATATATAATAGTTTGCATCTGCTAACCCAAACTCCCACTCCATCCCTCCCCCTTGGCAACCACAAGTCTGTTCTCTATGTCTGTGGGTCTGTTTCATAGATAAATTCATTTGTGTCATATTTTAGATTCCACATATAAGTGATATCATATGGTATTTGCCTTTCTTTGTCTGACTTACTTCACTTAGTATGATAATCTCTAGGTCCGTCCATGTTGCTGCAGATGGCATTATTTCATTCTTTTTTAGGGCTGAGTAATCTAGCTCTGTTGATTGAGATGCTTACCTAGCCTCAGAGAGAAGTACCGACTAGTCAAATTACTTAACCCCTGAGTTTCCGTTTCTACCTCCTCATTTAAAAATGATAATAATTAATGCTGCGTTGAATGGTTGTGAAGCTCACAGAAGACACTGCATGTGAAGCCCCTGGAAGTGCTGGGTGGCCAGGAAGGGTCCCCCAGGGCACATGGAGCCCCCTCCTCGCTCTTTCCAGTGGAGGAACCAGGGGCCCAGGGAGGGGACATCACTAACACCTCCAGTCACATAGTTCCGGCGGAAGGGCAGAACTGACCTTTCTGAGGCTCTTGCTGCACTTGACCATTGCAGGCCCAGAGTGGGCAGGAATAGAGCTGGGAGGGCTTTTCTCCAGGGAGCGAAGCCCCAGTGCGGGGTGGGAGGCCGAGAAGGCCCCTCACACAGAGCAAACCTCAGCAAGCCAGGCGTGCTGGTTCTCAGGCCTCTGCCAGCCCAGGAGGTGCTGCCCTCAGCAGAGGGGGCCCTGTGGGTGCCCGACCGGACAAGCCAGAGCAGGGGCTGGGTGTCAGTGCACCAGCTGTACAGCAGCCCCAGGAGACGGCGCCTGTCGGGGTAGTTCACGGCAGCCTTTGAGAACTTGTTCAAAACTGTGGTTCCTTTCCCTAGAAACAGAGACAGGCCCACGTCATTTTGCATTGTTTCAAGAGGATCAGATCTCTCCAAGACTAGTACTTGGCTCCCAGCCTGGAGAACCTCTGTTCAAGGGGTGGGTGCCCCCCGGGTGGTGACAGCAGCTGTGCACTCTGCTTTGTAACTTCCTGAGAACCTTTGAGGTTGTCTCTGCTGCTCTCAGGATAAAGGCAGAACTCCTTAACAGGCTTTTTCGAAGTTTAAAGACAAGGCCTGGCCCCTGTAGACCTGGGCAACCTCTGTATCTATACCCACCACTTCCCTTTCTTCCCTGGGGCCCTTTTCTCAGACCCCCGTGCTCACCCGGCTCCTTCCCACCACAGGGCCTTTGCACATGCCTCCCCCTGCTTCTACTTTCCCTCCCCTCTTCCTCAACTCAACTCTTACCCAGCTCGAGTGTCCCTTCTGCCGGGAAGCCTCCCCTCCCAGCTCAGCTCCTGCTGCTGGAGGCCCCGGTCACCTCCCCCTCCCACCCCATCACAGTCACAGTTTTGTGTTTGTGAGTGCTTCATTCACGCCCACCTTTCTCTTTGGCTCCTTGAGGGCAGAGAGCGGGTCTGTCTTGCTCACCATGTGTTCTCAGCGTCTCTCACGCAGTAGAGATGCAGCGAATAGATAAATGGCACGTGGGTGGCCGGCCTTTGCAGAGGTGGGAGGCGTGATGTCTGCTGCAGGAGCGTGTTTGTTTTCTCATCTTTGCGTCTTCTGGTCCCCAGTGATGCCCAAAGCTCAGCTTCTCTGTGCACTGGGGCTGAATCGAATCTCGGAGACATAGTTTTGGGTGAAGTAGAAAAGGATAGCTTTATTGCTTTGCCAGGCAAAGGGGGACACAGTGGGCTTCTGCCCTCAAAAACTATGTGTCCCAATTGGGGAGGATTTGGTGAGGAGTTTTATAGCAATGGTTCAAGGGTGGGGTCGCTGATAAGATTAGGGTGCGTGCAGGGTCTCAGGTGCTATTAGGTCTCCTCATCTTGAGGAGCTTCTCTGGTCCCTTTCATCTCAGCTCCGGTGGTTTCTTGGCTGCACCTCCCTGGATTAGCAGCTGTTGCAATCTGCCCTTTGGAACTCAGGGAAGGTCATGGAGGCTACAAGAAACGGGAGACAAAAAGGCTTCCGTGCCCGGGAGCCCCTCAGGGTCCTCCTGGGTTTCACCAGCTGCGCTTTCCTGGTGTGCGAGCCTAACCCTTCCCTCCTGTCTTCCTCAGGTGTGCTGCGGCTGCTGGAGCATGGGGAGGATTATGTGTTCACCCTGCCCAGTGCCTACGCCCGGTCCATCCTCACCATCCCTTGGGTGGAGCTCGGAGGAAAAGTCAGCATCACCTGCGCCAAGACCGGGTACTCAGCGACAGTGATCTTCCACACAAAGCCTTTCTACGGGGGGAAGGTCCACAGGTAGGAGGGGCCAGGGAGACTCCATCTCTGTCCGATCACGATGCCCCAGGGTTTCTTGTCTGCATCAGAAGACTGGGTTCCAGCCGTGGGATGAGTTGAAAAATCAAGATCAAGTTAACAGATCTGTTTCAGATGACATGTCTCACCGGGCAGCGTCGTGAACCCTCCCCACTCTGGTGATGTGTTGGCTGAACATGCCCCAGAGAACAAAGGGCTTCTGGCGTTATGGTAACCTCTCGCTTCTGAGGCCCGAGGCCCGAGGCCTGACCTGCACTGATGCAGTTGTTTTGTGAGCTCCATGCAACATCCTGAATCCTGCATCTATGAGAGCAGGACCGTTTCTCTCCTTTTGGAAGCTGGGAAGCAGGTCCTAAGAAACAGAAGGAGAGGCCCGCTGTTTGAGGGGAGCATCGCCTCGTTTTTATGGCTCTAATTATTAATTTCCCCCTTTGGAGCAGATCGCTGGATAATTAGCAAGCCCCCATCTTTGACCTTTTTCTTGCAAAGCTTTTCTGGATGGCATTCACGTGGGGTGCTGGAGTGTCCCCTGGAAAGTAGGCACCTTCAGTGGCCGTTTTGGAGCCAAACATACCAGCCCCCAAGAGCTGATTATGCGCGTTTCTCCCCGGCTCCGCGGCCCCTCATGCCCCAGTGGTAGCTTGGGATACGCTGTGGGTGGGGCAGCACAGAAACTGGCAAAAGCTGTAAACCAGGCGTTTTCCCTCCTGGCGAGCCCGTTGTTAAAGCGTTACCAGCACAGCACGGATACGCTTCCGCTGTGTGCCGCTGGGAGGATTCCTGGTGCCGCCCGGGCTTCCGGCGGTGTTCAGGCTCAGGGGGAAAAATTCCAGACCTGGAATTTGAAAACACCAAATTCATCCCGAGCTTGGCCAGTAGAAAAAGAGGACCCGGGCTCCTCCACCTCCCGTTTCTGCCGTGGTACTCTGCCTGCAGCAGGTTCCTGGGGAGAGGGAGGTGGGCTCTGCCTTCACCCAGAGCTGAGACCCGGAGCCCCCGGGCCGGGTGGGTAAGGCAAAGGGCCACACATCTCCACCAGGGGCCCTTGTGAAGCCAGGCTGGAGGGGTTCGACCTTGTTTAGTGATCGAAAAGTTCCCCCTAGACTCTCACACTCTTTTTGGTGGCTGAAATGTACACTATTAGTTGCTATTTGAGGGAGGAGAAGGGTGTATATATATATATATATTTTTTTAATATTTTATATATATTTTTTATTGGAGTATAATTGCTTTACAATGTTGTGTTAGTTTCTGCTGTACAGTGAAGTGAATCAGCTATATGTATACATATAACCCCTCCCTCTTGGACCTCCCTCCCCCTTCCCCCCTCCCCCCTCCCACCCATCTAGGCCATCGCATAGCACCGCGCTGACCTCCCTGTGCTATACAGCAGCTTCCCACTTACTGTCTGTTTTACACATGGTAGTGTATTTATGTCAAACCTAATCTCCCAATTCATCCCACCCTCCCCTTCGCCCCCCGCAGCCCGTGTCCACACATCCGTTCCCTAGGTCTGCCTTTCTATTCCTGCCCTGCAAATAGGTTCATCTGTACCATTTTTCTAGATTCCACATATATGCGTTAATATATGATATTTGTTCTTCTCTTTCTGACTTACTTCACTCGGTATGACAGTCTCTAGGTCCATCCACGTCTCTACAAATGACCCAATTTCATTTCTTTTTATGGCTAATATTCCATTATATATATGTGCCACATCTTTATCCATTCATCTGTCGATGGACACTTAGGTTGCTTTCATGTCCTGGCTATTGTAAATAGTGCTGCAGTGAACATTGGGGTACATGTGTCTTTTTTAATTATGGTTTTCTCAGGGTATATGCCCAGTAGTCAGATGGCTGGGTCATATGGTAGTTAGTTCTACTTTAAATGACACAATAGACCAGATAGACTTAATTGATATTTATATTTTGTTTTTACTGAGTTTTGTGATTTCCACCCCAATAATAACATCTTATAAAACCTTGGCGTTTTTATCAAAACTAAGAAATTGATGAAATTCAACTAAACAAATCACAATATATAGTGTATACAATATAGTGTAAAACATGTATAATTTTCAACCGCCTATCTAATTTATTGTCAAAAATCAATAAAACAGTACTAATTGAAAAAAACTAAGAAATTGGGGGGATAAATTAGGACTTTGGGATGGACATATATACACTACTATATATAAAATAGGTAAACAACAAGGACCTACTGTATAGCACAGGGAACTGTGTTCAATATCTTGTAATAACCTATGAGGGAAAAGAATCTGAAAAAGTATATATGTGTGTGTGTGTGTGTGTGTGTGTAACTGAATCACTTTGCTGTATACTTGAAACTAACAACATTGTAAATTAACTATACTTCAATTGAAAAAAAACTAAGAAATTAACATTGCTGCATTCCTATGAACTAATCTACAGACTTTATTCAGATCCTACCTGTTTTCCCACTGATGCTTGCTTTTTTCTGCTCAAGGATATTAGATCACATTTTAAGAGCTAGTCTTTGAGCAAAAGAGCAAAAAGCAACCCCATGAAAAAAACTCTACATGTGAGGATGCCTTTTGAAGTCGGTCTCTGTTCTAATAATCTTGCAAAGCGTGTTTATTCGATGCTTCATTAATGCAGGGTCACAGCAGAAGTGAAGCACAACCCGACCAACACCATTGTGTGCAAAGCCCACGGCGAGTGGAATGGGACCCTAGAGTTCACCTACAACAACGGGGAGACCAAGGTCATTGACACGACCATGCTGCCAGTGTACCCCAAGAAGATCCGACCCCTGGAGAAGCAGGGCCCCATGGAGTCCAGGTGGGGACCAGGCCATGTGCTCCTCTCCAAGCTTTGTCGTCCTCAGCACTTGACCCAGGGGGCAGAGAGGAAGCCCAATGCAGAGGGGCCAGCAATCACATTCTAATTCCTTTGGAAACGTGAATTGTCCTCTGTGTGTCACTTCCGCGTAGATCCTTTGTTGTTTTCAGTTTAGTTGCTCTGCAGTCATGGGGTGGAGTGTGAAGACAGCCCACCCGGACTTTAATGCCTGTCCTAAAAGAGTTTGTCAACTCTGTGGGTCTGTTACTCAATTGCAAAGTTAAATACAGAGAGATGCTAGTAATCAAAGAACTGTGCAGCAAAGCAATGAGATACTTTTTTTTTCTTACCAGATTAGCAACATAATTCAAAAAAATTCAGCGCCGGCAAGGCTGTGATAAAGTTAACACTCTATGCCCTGTGCTTCCGGGAGGCAGGTGTGCAGGTTAGCTGCATGGATCAGTAGCTTTAAATTTGTGAGTTCTCCTCTTGCAGTCCATTTCTGGGACTCTCATCTAAGGGAAAATTCTTCAATTCACAAAAGGTTTTAAATATGAAATTTGGGTATTTAAAAAAACAAACAAACTAAAAGATAAACAAAAGGAAGAAAAAGAAACCATCTAACCGTTCAACGATTGGTAAACAGTTAAGTGAATTATGGAGAATTCACTCTATCATATGAATATCCCGCAAGCCACTTAAAGTGATGTTTATGCAGGTACAGAAGCAGAATCTTCTGGAAATATGCCATTTTAATTTTTTTAATCCAGGAGGTCAGCCAGCTACGGCCCATGGGCCAGATCCCATCTCTGGCTGATTTTTGTAAAATTTTACAGGAACACAGCTGCGTCCATTTGTTTGTATCTTGTTTGTGGCCGCCCTCTGGCTACAATAGCAGTGAAACAGTTGCGACCCAGACCAAATGGCCTGCAGAGCCTAAAACATTTCCTCTCTGGCCCTTTACAGAGAACGTTTGCTGGCCCCTGCTCTTATCTAAAAGCATGCTGCTCTGTAGAAAGAGGATATAGGGTTGGAGTGAAATTACAGATGATTCTGTGAAAGGGTTTGCCATTACAAGAAGAGTTTGTAACGAAATTGGAAAGGTGCTTTTTATGTGGAAACAAAGCAGGGATACCAGTGTGTATAAATCACACATTATCACCGAGTTTAATAGAAAGAGGGCTGCAGTGTCCTGGAAACTTGGCTTTGTGGTAGGATTAGTCCACTCGTTCTTGTTGATCAGAGTGTAACCTTCTCCGTGTCCAAATGGAGGGCGTGAACCCAGCCCTTTGGGCTGTGTCAGGAAGGAATCCGTCCCCTGGCCCCTGACGACACCTCCCCAGAATCAGGAGCCCTGTGCTTGCTGTTACAGCACCGCTTGTTTCTGGTATGGCTGTTGAGAACAAAACTATGATTCCTTTGAGCTGTTCTTCCAAGACTATTGAGTAGGTTAGCTCTTCCTCATCAAGCCTTGCTGGGGGTGGAATGGATGGAGGATGCAGTCTGGAACCAGAGAGGGGGGCGTATCGCCTCTTCCCGTCTCGCATACGTGGACTTTACTGGAACCTGGACCTGGGCTGTTGACAAACCCAGCAGCCCACCTTGTTCTCCGAGGCGGGAATGGCCTTGAGGTGTAGCGCCTGCCGCTCAGAGCACCTGAGCCCAGTCCCCTGTGCCAGGCCTCACCTGAGGAGGCGAAGGAGGGCCCAGCCAGTGGTCTCAGCCCCCACCGGCCCCTGTGGAGGGGAACCCCTGCCCCATTAAGGGGAGAGTGAGGCTGCGCTTACATCGGCCCACTACTGTCAGTGTGCTCGCGACGCTCAGAGCCCGGCCCGCGCAGGCATCCTGCTGGGGCTGGAGCCCTCCACGTGGCGATGCTGGCCACGCCCGGCCTAGCCACCACCTGGCCCTTGGCCACCAGGACCTCCGCTTCTAGCAAAGGCTCCCCTGGGCTTCCTTTTTGCTTTTCTTGCAGACTTGCCTCCGCCCTCTCCGCCCTGAAGGTTTTTTTGCCTTTCCCTTTGTCCTGAGGTTCAGAGCCTTCTGAAGCAGAGCCCCTCTAGGGGGCTCTTGGTTGGACCCTGTGGGTGTCTGGGCAGAGCCCTTGACCTGTGGGCTGGTTCTTTGCTCACCACCCCATCTGCAGTCCCTGGGGCTCTCTACCCTCTAAATTTGGGGCCACTATTTTATGATGGGCCTTCTCAGGGGTCCTGCCCTGAGAGCACCCCGACCCTGGATGTCCGGGCACCCAGGCCTTCCCTCAGCGCCAGGTGTGTGTTGAGGGTTCAGGTGATGGAAAAGACTGATTTGACCCGGCACCCAGCCCTCCCTGTCTCCTTCCCCACCTTCCTTTCCTGTTTTAGGCCATCTTTTCCCCTCTTAAGTCAGCTGTCAGCGTGGTAGAGAGAGCAAGGGCTGTGAGGCCGGTAGGACCTGGCTTTCTCCCACCTTCCAGAGGTTTCTCCTGTGTAAGTTAGGAGCCAGGGTGCCACTGTACCCTCTGCATGGGGGGGTGCTGGGCGGCGGTGGGCAGGCTGGCCTTGCAGCCAGAGCCCGGGCCCCATCGGTTCCTGGGCTCGGGTCCCCCAGGAGGGCTGCTGTCCTGGCTGCACTGGCCACTCCCCTGCGGGCTCCTGGCTCAGGATCTAACGGGGAGCGTCCGCTCAGCCCCAGCTGCAGAGGCATCTTGTCCCCAAAGCCGGGGGTGGGGGTAGGGGTGCTGGTGCTCGCTGCGGAGAAGCCCGCTGGTTCCCTTGTGCGGAATCCCGACTGGTCCTGATGTGCCGAAGTGAGGAAGTGTCCCCCTTCACCTCAGTGCTGGTCCTCCCCCCCCCAGCACGGAGTGGGACTGGAGGGGGCACCCCGGCTTCCTGAGGAGGGAAGCTGCCACCTTCTCCAGTGAACGAAGGACTGAGTGGGTGAATGAATGAATGAATGTGTCTAAGTTTGTGTGTAGACACGGGGAGGTGACGGATCCCCCAGTGTCTGTAACTCCTAATACGAGGCTCCCGGTGGGAGAGCAGCCCCTGTTCACATCCATCAGCTTGCTGACCTCGGGCAGGTCACTTCACTTTATGTGGATCTGTTTTTCTCCCCTTTACGATGGGGTGATAGTATCTCATCTGTATCCCTGGGGTGTTGTGATGATGAGATGAGTTAATCCATATGTAAAATGTTTAGGAATGTGGTGAATGCCCCGTGGCAGGGTCTGCTGTAGATTCTGTCTGTAGGAGCAGTTTGATTGTTCCAGTCTTCCCTAGATTGGTCTAGACACTCAGAGCCCGGGAGGGGAGAGGGGATTCAGATCTGGGTGCAGGTGGGGCTCTGGGCCTGTGGAGTGAGCTGCTCGCCCCCTCCCGCCCCGCAGCCCAGCATCCTCGGCTCGGGCCCTTCCTCGCCCAGGACCGCAGCCTCAGGCTGCTGGCCCTGCCTGACTGTTTCCTGTCCCCAATGACCCCCGCCCCCAGGAACCTCTGGCAGGAGGTGACCCGATGCTTGCGGCTGGGGGACATCGACGCCGCCACCGAGCAGAAGCGGCGGCTGGAGGAGAAGCAGCGCGCAGAGGAGCGGAAGCGGGAGAACCTCCGCACGCCCTGGCGGCCCAAGTACTTCATCCAGGAGGTGACCCTGCGGGGTGTCCTGGGCGGGGAGGACGGGCAGGGAGGGCCTGGGAGGCCTGGGCGTGGTGGCCGTGGCTCCAGCGGCGCCAGGCGGTCCCATGGGCGCCTGCTGCTCCCCAGCCTGCCCCATCAGGGGGACACACCCGCCTCGGGGAGGCACGGAGGGGGCTGCGGCTCTGGCGGCGTCCTGCTTCACAAAGACCACAGCCCTGCTACTCTGCCTTCAGTAGCAGATTAGTCGGGAAGCCCCTCCCAGCCCAGCTCCACACCTGGATGGGTCAGAACCTTCTCGATGACAGCACCCTTTCAGAGCTTTGCCTCCCAGGGGCCCAATGGAGGATGGACGTGCTGGGGAGGCCCGTGGGGGTCCGCGTCCCCACGCTGCTGCTAAGTGGTGTTGGAAGGGGACCCCACCCCCCACGCCCCTCACCCCCCGACTGCCTCCCCGCTGGGCAAGGCGCCCTGTGCCCAGTTGTTTGTGGCACAGCCGGGCAGCATTCTGAGAACAGAATTGGAAATGACAAAAGTGTAGGAGCCACAATTTTTAAGGCAGGCTGGTCAGGAGCCTGGCAGCATCAATGAGAGAAACAGGCCGGTGAAGGCGGGGCAGACCCAGGGTCCGTATCTAAAAGGGTGGATGCCACTGACCTCCAGGCTGTCACAGGCTGATGGCCCAGTTCTTCAAGAGAAGCCAGAAATCAGAATTTTTATGAGATCTGATATTCACCTGGTGTCAAGGAATTTTTAAAAATGTAAACACTAAGGGCCAGTTGAAATCTGTCTGGGCTTTCCTTGCCTAGGCACTGCTGGTGTCTGACTTCTGCTCCTTGGAAGGATGGCTCCGTGGAGCTGGAGGTCTGCGGGGAGAGTTAGTGACCTTGAGGTGGGCTTCTGGTCTGGAGCAGGAAGCAGCCACGTGTCTCATAGAGGCAGGAACTAGGGCCGTGGGCTGAGCGCAGATGTCAAGGTCAGATGCTGGTTCAGGTAGGAAGCCTGCTTGGGGAGTGTATCCGTGTCTGGAGGCCTCGCCCAGGGGAGGTGACTCTGTATTAGGGTTCTCCAGAGAAACAGCACAGAACCAACAGAAGATAGAAATTTAAATAGATTTATTATGAGATTGTGGAGGCCGAAAAGCCATGGGATCTGTGGTTTGCAAGGTGGAACCGCAGGAAAGCCAGTGGTATGATTCAGTCCAAAGGCCTGAGACCCAGGGGAGCCCATAGTGTGAATCCCAGCCGAGGGCAGACGTCAGGATGAGGTGCCAACTCAACAGTGAGGCAGGCAAGAAAGGGTTGATTCCTGCTTCCTCCACCTTTTGTTCCATTCAGGCCCTGGGCAGATTGCATGATGCCCACCCTCATGGGGGTGGGATATCTACATTACTCCACCCACCAATTCAAATGCTACCCTCATCTGGAAACACCGCCCCCTCCCCTGTGCTGAGAAACAATGTTTAATCCGGGGCCAGTCAACACATAAAATTAACCATCACAGAATCCCCCAAGGATCCTTCTGTTGGATCTGGTCTCTCTGAGACAACTAGGTTGCCTGGCTTGTGTGGAAAGTTGCACATTAAAAAGTAAAATGACAACAACCAAAAAACATTGTTTTCCTCCCATAGGGTGTAAGAAAAGCCAGTCTGTTTATAACAGGAGGCTTGAGGATATTTAAAGAATACAAATCATCCCAGCACCAGCATGGTTAACATTCAGTACATCCCTCTAGTCTAGCACCAGATTGCATACCATTTTGATTCTTGCCTTTTCCTCGCTGGTATTTGACTGCTGTCCTCTCCTGTGTGTGCTGATGTCTTTTGACTGCTGCCTTGCGCGTGCCCTTTGTTGGGCACTCCCCTCCAGGCTGGTGGGTGGTAAAAATCACTGGTTTGGGCAGATTCCTCCTATTCAGGCCCTTGTCTTTTCTCTTCCCTGTCCATTTGTCCAACTACCCTCTTTTTTCTCCTGTCCCCCTGTTTCCAAGGCCTTTTTTTGGTCAGCTAATCTTCCTTGATGTAAACCAACAAAGCCCTCCCCCTCGTTATTTTGGTCATTTTGTGGGGTTTGCTTCCAAAATGCCAGATATGAAGATCCCGTGGGCTCTAAAAAGCAGCCGGGCTGAGGAGGGGTGGTGAGACCACCAGCGTGGCTTGGCTGTGAGACATCAGGAGAGGCAGGCACACAGGTTGGTGGTCCTGAACAGATAGATGGTAACCAGTACTGTGTGTTAGTAGCGCAGCAGGGGATACCCTTGCTTCTCCCCTTGCCTCGCCGACAGGTCTCCATGTAATGATGTGTCCTCCTCTCTCTTGCAGGGTGACGGCTGGGTATACTACAATCCTCTCTGGAAGGCACACTAATGGGTGGAGATGCAGAGCTTTCAGAAATGGTCCTGTTTTTGTAGGAATTAAAGTGGTACAGTATCAAGGTTCTGCTGGTATTCCCTGAGACCTCTTGATAGCATTCAAGACATGGTACCTGAGAGAGAAATTACGTACTGTGAAAAATGCACCCCCAGACTCTACTATGGGATAGAATTTATTCAAGAGCCATTTGGGGCATGCGTGTGCACACACGTCTGTGTGCAAGCTCTCGGCACACTGTATGTTCACACGCATGTGCTATGTCTGCTGGATATTATTACACATGTAAATAGTGCACTTACCAATATTGAAGTGGGTAATGAGCTCCTTTTTATCAATGAGGTTTGAAGTTTTCTACTTTTCACTTTGCCAAATACTTTTGCACTCACAAAGTATTCTCCAATTGACAACTCCTGTCCAAACAAAGGTGAACTGGCGTGGCCCTACTGCTGTCCGTCTGGTAGAAGGTGGCTGTCATTTCAGAATTATCGCTGTGCTTCCCACTCCCCGCCCAAGTCAACATTTGTTTGTCCATATGCAAGACAGATCAACTGCCATTTCCTGCTGGATGGGGAGCGGGCAGGAAGCTGGTAAAGGTTTATGCCGGAGCATTCTAGGATGGAGCACCCCTGGGAGAGCCTAGAGCCAGGCCTACCTTGGAATGTTCCTCGCATCTCCTTGCCCCAGAAGCTTTCTGGTAATTTCTCATGCTCAAAGCTCTAGTCATACAATTTTCAGAAGCTGCTGCTTTCATGGTAGAAAACAAGTCATATGGAGACTGTACTACCTTTATCCTGAAAAAAGGGCTTTAGAAATGAAATACACGCATGCATATACAAACATGCACCACCACAGCCTCAATCTTATATTTCGTTTGGGGAAAGAGAAGAGAATATCCTGTGGATTTTTTTTAAAGTGCACCTCTCGTTTGACCCGAATTCTGCAAGGAAACCACTGTGATTAAAACATCCATAAAGCCTGCATCAGTGTTTCATGGTTTCAGTTCAGTTTCAGTCTTCAGCCTTTACAAATGAGGTCAAGACATGACCAGAATATAAAGCAAGGAGAAAATGAAGTATTTGATCTTTGCTCAATGCTTAATTTATTTTTTACTGTGCCACTCTAATGAGAATATTTATACAATCCAGTAGCATGAATGCTTCTCTGTAGTAATACTAATTTTGTGCCTTTTGTCTGCTTTCTTAAGACCAATTGTTCACACTTTGTAGATATTAGACAAATATATTTCGATTAAATACTATACTTATCTGTGTGTCTGTATTTTATTTTTAGGGATTCCAAAGTTCTGTTGGAATTGGTGGCTCCGAATGAACTCAAATTTTATTGATTAGTGTTAATTTGATGTGAACAGCAATCATATTTTCATCAAAACATCATGTATGGATATTTTGTGACAAGGTCATAAGGTCACATCTAGTGAATAGTCTTGTTTTGAGAGAAGTGACTTACCAGGCAAAACCATAATGTAGGCTTCTTCCAGTCTGTCGTCTTAAAACATCCGGGAGAGTAAAGTGTTTGGAACCATTTTATTTCTGAGAGGGAAAGTGGAATAGATGCTATTTTGAGAAGAAAATCCTCAGTGAGAAGACGGAAAAGTAATCACTGTGGTGTTTTTAGATTTTCCAGTCTTATACCAGAGTATAAACCATCTGGGTAGTAAAAAATGGAGAAGGGTCACTTTTTTTCTTTTTGGAGGGGGGGTTCATTTTGCCTTTTTAAAAATTGTGAAATACCATATAAAAAAGATGTACATGAAACATAATACTGTTCCAAGAATAATTATAAACACCATGTACCCACTGCTTAGGGAAGGAAACCTGCTTGTTCATACCTTAAAAGCCACCTTTGTGCCCTGACAAAATTCCCCTCCTGGACCCCAGAGGTAACACTGTCTTGACTCCTGGAGTAATCATCCTCTTGGCTTTTTTTTTTTTTTAATTTTTTAATTTTTTTTTTTACACAGCAGGTTCTTATTAGTTATCCATTTTATACATATTAGTGTATATATGTCAATCCCAATCTCCCAATTCACCATACCCCCCACCCCCACCAGTTTCCCCCCTTGGTGTCCATACGTTTGTTCTCTACATCTGTGTCTCTATTTCTGCCCTGCAAACTGGTTCAACTGTACCATTTTTCTAGGTTCCACATATATGCGTTAATATACGATATTTTTTTTTCTCTTTCTGACTTACTTCAGTCTGTATGACAGTCTCTAGGTCCATCCACGTCTCTACAAATGATCCAATTTCATTCCTTTTTATGGCTGAGTAATATTCCATTGTATATTTGTATCACATCTTCTTTATCCATTCATCTGTCGATGGGCATTTAGGTTGCTTCCATGACCTGGCTATTGTAAATAGTGCTGCAGTGAACAATGGGGTGCATGTGTCTTTTTGAATTATGGTTTTCTCTGGGTATATGTCCAGTAGTGGGATTGCTGGGTCATATGGTAATTCTATTTTTAGTTTTTTAAGGAACCTCCATACTGTTCTCCACAGTGGCTGTATCAATTTACATTCCCACCAACAGTGCAAGAGGGTTCCTTTTTCTCCACACCCTCTCCAGGATTTGTTGTTTGTAGATTTTCTGATGATGTCCATTCTAACTGGTGTGAGGTGATGCCTCATTGTACTTTTGATTTGCATTTCTTTAATAATTAGTGATGCTGAGCATCTTTTCATGTGCTTCTTGGCCATCTGTATGTCTTCTTTGGAGAAATGTCTATTTAGGTCTTCTGCCCATTTTTGGATTGGGTTGTTTGTTTTTTTAATATTGAGCTGCATGAGCTGTTTATATATTTTGGAGATTAATCTGTTGTCCATTGATTCATTTGCAAATATTTTTTCCCATTCTGAGGGTTGTCTTTTCGTCTTGTTTGTAGTTTCCTTTGCTTTGCAAAAGCTTTTAAGTTTCATTAGGTCCCATTTGTTTATTTTTGTTTTTATTTCCATTACTCTAGGAGGTGGATCAAAAAAGATCTTGCTGTGATTTATGTCAAACAGTGTTCTTCCTATGATTTCCTCTAAGAGGAATATATATATATATATATATATATATATATATATATATATATATACACACACACACACACACACACACATATATATATACACACACGCACATACAGACACACCACATTTTGTTTACCTGTCGATGAACATTTGGGTCGTTTACATCTTTTGGCTATTGTGCATAAATCTGCAATGCGCATGGGAGTGCAAGTATCTCTGAGTCCCTGCTTTTAATTCTTTCAGGGGTGTGTGTGTGTGTATAGTGTTATATTGTATGAAAATTCCACATTTAATTCTTTGAGGACCTGCCATACTGTTTTCTACAGTGAGTACACCATTTGGCATTCCCACCAGCAATGCACAAGGGTTTGATTTCCTCCATATCCTCCCCAACACTTGTTATTTTCTCTCTTTTGTTTTTTTTTACAACAATCATCCTAATGGGTGTGAAAAGCTATCTCATTGTGGCTTTAATTTGCATTCCTCTAATGATTAGTGATGTGTTTATTGGCCATTTGTATATCTTCTTTGGAGAAATGTCTATTCAAGTCCTTTGCACATTTTCTAATTGGGTTGCTTTATGTGTTGAGTTGTAGGAGTTCCATATATATATATGATTTGCAGATTGTTTTCTCCCGTTCTGTGGGTTGCTTTTTCACTGTTGATAGTGTCCTTTGATATACAAAAGTATTTAATTTTGATTAAGTCCATTCTTTTTAATAGCTTGTGCTTTTGTTGTCATATCCAAGAAATTATTGCCAAATCTAATTTCATGAGCTTTCCCCCTATGTTTTCTTCGAAGAGTTTCAGTTTTAGCTCTGATGTTTAGGTTTTTGATCCAGTTTAAGTGAATTTTTGTATATGGTGTTAGGTAAGTGTCCAACTTTATTACTTTGCATATTGATATACTGTTTTCCTAGGACCATTTGTTGAAAAGACTCTTTTCCCCATTGAATGGTTGTCTTATCAAAAAACCATTTGACAATTCCTGGACTCCCTAGTCTATTCCATTGGTCTATGTGTGATTTTATGCCAGTGCCACAGTTTTGATTGCTTTTGCAGTTAAGTTTTGAAATCAGGAAGTGTGAGACTTTGTCTGTTTTCTCTACTTTATTTACCTCTATGCTAATCTATTATTTCCTTCCTTCTGTTAGCTGTGGGTTTAGTTTTGTTTAGCTCATTTGTTTCTTAAGGTCCAAAGGCTGTTGATTTGTGAGCTTTGCAAATGTAAGTAATTATAACTATATATTTCCCCTTAACACTGCTTTTTGTAGCATCCCGTACATTTTGGTATGTGTTTTTATTTTCATTTGTCTTTAGATAAGTTCTAATTTCTCTTGTGATCTCTACTTTGATCCATTGGTTAAGAGTATGTTGTTTAATTTCCACATATCAGTGGATTTCTCAGCTCTCCTTCCACTATTGATTTCTAATTTAAATGCACTGTGATTGGAAAAAATACTTTGTATGATTTCAGTCTTAAAATTTACTGTTCTGTGGGCTAACATAGGATCTGTCCTGGAGAATGTCCCATGCACGCTTGAGAAAAATGTGTATTCTGCTGCTGTTTGGTGGAGTGATCTGTGTGTGTATGTTAAGTCCAGTTGGCCTACAGTGATGTTCAACTCTTCTATTTCCTTATTGATCCTGTCTTGTTGTTTTTATCTATTGATAGTGGGGTATTGAAATCTCCTACTATTATTGTAGAGCTATTTCCCCTTCAATTCTGTAAATGTTTGCTTTATACATTTTGGAACTTTGATGTTTGGTGGATGTATGGTTATAATAGTTATATCTTCTTAGTGAATTGATTCTTTTATCAATATATACTGTCCCTGTGTCTTGTAAGTTTTTGACTTAAAGTTTAGTTTGCCTGATATTAGTCTAACCACCCTTGCTCTCCTTGGTCACTCTTTGCATGAAATATTTTCCCCATCCTTTGACTTTGAATGTACACCGTGTTCTTAGATCTAAAGTGAGTCTCTTATAGAGAGCATACAGTTGGACCTTGTTTTAAAATCCATTCTTCCAGTTTATGTCTTTTGATTGGAGAATTTAATCTATTTACATTTAAAGTAATTACTGATAAGGACTTACTTTTGCCATTTTATTTGTTTTCTGTGTGTCTTATAGCTTTATTGTCCTGCATTTCCTTCATTATAGTTTTCCTTTGAATTTAGTTGATTTTTTTCTAGTGATACATTTTGTTCCCTCTCATTTTCTTTTGTCTTTATTCTATAATCATTTCACTTGTGGTTATTAGAGGGATTACACATAACATCCTAAAGTTATAACAATCTATTTTAAATTAATACCAACTTAACTTCAATCACATAAAAAAACTAATCCTTTAGTTAAAAGGGATTACACATAACATCCTAAAGTTATAACAATCTATTTTAAATTAATACCAACTTAACTTCAATCACATAAAAAAACTAATCCTTTAGTTAAAAGCTTTAGTTAAAAGCTTCACCCCTTTTTATTGATGTCACAAATTACATTTTTGTATATTGTGTACCCATTAACAGGTCTATGGTTATTTTTATGTGCCTGTCTTTTAAATCACGTAGAATAAGTTATAAAATTATACAAAATTGTATTGGTTTTCATATTTCTCCATGTATTTACCTTTATATTTTTATAGCTTTGAGTTATTGTCTAAAGCTTTTCATTTCAACTTAAAAAATGACTTTGTGTAGTGGTAATGAACTCTCTCAGCTTTTGTTTATCTGGAAAGCTCTTAATTTCTCCTTCATTTTTGAAGGGCAGTGTTGAAAGGTATAGAATTCTTGGTTTACATTTTTTTTTTCTTTTAGCACTTTAAATGTATATTCCTACTGCCTCATGGCCTTCAAAATTTCTGAGAAATCCACTGATAATCTTGTTGAGGATGGCTTTTATGTGATAAGTCACTTTTCTCTTGCTGCTTTCAAGATTTTCTTAGCTTTTGGCTTTCAACAGTTTGATTATAAGGTGTCTCAGTGTGGTCTGTGGGTTCCTTTGGGTTTAACATACTTGACATTTGTTGAGTTCCTTGAATTTGTAGTCATGTCTTTCGTCAAATTTGGGAAGTTTTCTGCCATTATTTCTTCAAATCACATGGGCCATTTCTCTCTCTTCCTTCTGGGACTCCCATAACGTATATCAGTCCATTTAATGGTGTCCTGAGGGCTCTTTTCACATTTCTGCAGTTTTTTGTTTTTTTGTCTCTTGAGACCTAATAACTTCAATTGACCTGTCTTCATGACTTTTTCTTCTTCCTGTTAAAGCACTCTACCCAACTTTTCATCTTATTTGTTTCAGTTCCAGAATTTGATTTTTTCTAAAAAGATTATTTCTATCTTAGTTGATTCTGTGTGTTTTCTTGAGTTACTTTAGTCCTTTGTGTTTTCCTTTATTTCTGTGAGCATATTTAAGACAGTTGGTTTAAAGTTTTTGTCTAATACATCTGATGCCTATTTCTTAAGGACGGTTGCTGTTACATTATTTTCTTCCTCTGCATGGGCCGTGTTTGTCTGTTTTTTTTGTATGCCTTGTGATATTTTGTTGAAAATTGGGCATTTGAAAAAATAACCATCTCTCCCAGTGTTTTCATTGCTGCACCCCAGGGAAGACCTTCACTGATGTGAAAGGTATGTGAGCCTTGGGATCAGCCTGGTGTGGAGGCTTAAGGTTCTCTAAGGTCTTTTCTGGACATGTGTCTTGCCTGGGGCTGTGTGCCATTTTTGATTCCCCCTTACACATGACTACTTTTTACATGTCTTAATTCTTTAGAGAGTTTCCCTTCAGCTTCTTCTCAGGACCTTAGATATTCTCTTGTTCCTCTATCCATAATTTCTTGCCCAGGCATCTCCAGGTCTGTAGTCTCCCTGCAGCCTTCTTCTTTTTAAGTGGAGTATAGTTGATTAATAATGTTGTGTTAGTTTCAGGTGTACAGCAAAGTGATTCAGTTATACACGTATCTATTCCTTTTCAAATTCTTTTCCCATCTAGATTACTGTACAACATCTAGCAGAGTTCCTTTGCTGTGAAGTGGGTCCCCATTGGTCATCCCTTCTATATATAGTAGTGTGCATCTGTCAATTCCAAACTCCCAATTTATCCCCCCTGCTTTTTCCCTTTGGTAACCATAAGTTTGTTTTCTAAGTCTGTGAATCTGTTTCATACAGAAGTTCATTTGTATTTTTTTTTTTTTTTTGGTTTTTCATATAAGCGGTATCATATATTTGTCTTTCTCTTTCTGGCTTCCTTCACTTAGTATGATCATCTCCAGGTCCATCCATGTTGCTGCAGATGGCATTATTTCATTCTTTTTTATGGCTGAGTAGTATTCCATTGTATATATGTACCACATCTTCTTTATGAATATTGGGGTGCATGTATCTTTTTGAATTAGTTTTCTCCAGATGTACGACCAGGAGTGGGATTGCTGGATCATATGGCAACTCTATTTTTAGTTTTTTGAGGAACCTTCTTCTCCACAGTGGTTGTACCAATTTACATTCCCACCAACACTGTAGGAAGGTTCCCTTTTCTCCATATTCTCTCCAGCATTTATTGTTTGTAGACTTTTTGATGATGGCCATTCTGACTGGTGTGAGGTGATATCGTAGTTTTGATTTGCATTTCTCTAATAATTAGCGATGTTGAGTATCTTTTCATGTGCCTCTTGGCCATCTGTATGTCTTCTATGCAGAAGTGTCTATTTAGGCCTTTTGCCCATTTTTTGATTGTGTTGTTTTGTTGATATTGAGCTGCATGGGCTGTTTGTAGATTTTGGAGATTAATCTCTCACATCATTTGCAAGTATTTTCTCCCACTCTGGGTGTTGTCTTTTCGTTTTGTTTATGGTTTCCTTTGCTGTGCAAAAGCTTTCGAGTTTAATTAGGTCCCATTTGTTTATTTTTGTTATTTCCATTACTCTAGGAGACGGCTTGAAAAAGATATTGCTGTGATTTATGTCAGAGTGTTCTTCTTATGTTTTCCTCTCAGTTGTACAGTATCAGGTCTTTCTTACATTTAGAGCTTTAATCCATTTTGAGTTTATTTTTGTGTATGGTGTTAAAGAATGTTCTAATTTCACTGTTCTACATGTAGCTGTCCAGTTTTCCCAGCACCATTTAATGAAGAGACTGTCATTGTGTAGCCTTGCCTCCTTTGTCGTAGATTGACCATAGGTGCGTGGGTTTATTTCTGGGCTTTCTATCCTGTTCCATTGATCTATATTTGTGTTTTTGCACCAGTACCATACTGTTTTGATGACTGTAGCTTTGTAGTATAGTCTGAAGTCAGGGAGCCTGATTCCTCCAGCTCCATTTTTCTTTCTCCAGATTACTTTGGCTATTCGGGGTCTTTTGTGTCTCCATACAAATTTAAAAATTTTCTGTTCTAATTTTATGAGCAGTGCCTCCCTCTTTCTGTAGCTTTCCCCAGCTATACTACTTTTCCCTGAGACTAACAAGTTAGGCGAAGTTATTTTTTCTTCTGGCAGTCCTAGACACATCAGAATTTTGCAGGTGAGTTCTGCTTTGTTCCCTCCTCTTTAGGAGAGGTCATTGAGAGCTGCGCTGCTGCTTTCTCTCAACCATGCCACTGTGGAGAGGTGGGGCCAAGGTGAATAAAAGCACTGTGAGATTTCATACTATTTTTAATGTGACTTTTTCTTGACTGGGCATTCGTTCAGTGCTGTAGACCAGTGAATGTTTTCCAGAGCCCTTATAATGGTATTTTAGCCAGTCTCTAGTTTGTTGTTATTTTGAGTGTTTCCATGAAGGAATGATGGCCTGGAGCTTCCTAGTCTGCAACCTTGCTCTCATGTGTGTGTTATAAGCACAGTGCAAAAATCTAGTGTGCAGTGTAATGAATTATTTTAAAGTAGAAGCAGACACATGTAATGAATTATTTTAAAGTAGAAGCAGACACATGTAACCACAATCCAACTCCAAAGAAAGAAACATTGCTATCACTCCAAAACGTTCTTACATGTTCCTAGTCAAATTCCCCATTATTCTCCCTCTACCCCCACAAAGTTGACCATTAATCCAACTTTGTGGGTGAATCACAGCCTGGTTTGCTTTATAGCTTTAACAACACTATGTATACATCCCTAAATGATACATAGTTGTTGCCTGTTTTTGAACTGTATATAAATGGGATCATGTTGTTATATATCCTTTGGTCTGGCTTTTTAACTCAAATTGTTTTTAAGATCACCAATGTTATTCCTTATCAATGCAGTTCATTCTTTTTCCTTCAATACTATTCCATTATATGAACATACTGCTATCAATCAGTTTACCATAGCTACTTCTGACAGACTTAGAATTGCTGGGACATGGGGATATGCATCTTCAGTTGCATCAGCTAATGCTGAGCAGTTAAGTTCTCACCAGCAATATACACGTTTGTTTTTGTACATCCTCTCACTTATTTGCACATTTTAGCTAACCCTGGTGGGTATGTTCCTTTTCATATATTTACTTCCTATTTGGTTTCTTCTGTTAAGGACTAATCAAAATCATGTGTTTTTTTTTCCTAAGCGTTCTTTACCCAGTCTGGATATTAATCCTATGTCAGCTGCAGGTTGGGTGACAACACATCCTCGTTTGCCCAAGATACCCAGTGTATGCCTGTGGTCTCAGAGTAAATATTAAAAGTCATTGAACAAAGGTGTAGAACTCACATCACCTGAGTTGAGTTCAAGACTTACTGAAAAGCTACAGTTAATCAATCAGTGTGATGATATTGGTGTTGAGGACACACACAGATTGATGAAACAAAATAGAGAATTTTGGTCAGTTTATTTTCTACAAAGGCCAATTAAATGGGAGAAATAGGACTTTTCAACAAATGGTGTTGGCCCAACTGAATAAATAAAACTCACACCTCAAGCCATACACAAAAATTAAATCAACAGATTACACACCTAAAAGTTAATTCTGTGTAGACCAAAGATAGATAGGAAATGGGAGGTTTGCTCACTGACAAGTGTGGTTTTCATATTCCTGGCAGAAGGGAGGTAACAGAAGCTTGACTAATACCCAACTTCCTCATAAATAGCTAGGGCCATAAAAACATTAAAAAAACATAGATTATATGTTTATATATAATATACATTAAAAGATACAAAGTATATATTTTTTCCTTCAGCAGGATACAAGCCTGAGCTCTGATTCACATTAATCTAGTGTTGTTAGAAGAGAGAGATGATGTTTCATCTATCTATCTGGCTTGTTTGAATAATTATGATAGTGTGCTGAGGTTACAATGCACTGTTGTCACAGTCAGTCAGTCTGGCTGCCACTTGATCTTGAGTTTTCATTCAATCTCATTAGCTTCAGCTTTCACTGAAACCCAATTCAACAAAAGCAGACACTTGGTACTCTAATCAAACTGTCACCAGAATTTTAAAATAAGACGACTCCAAGAATATTCCATATTCTCCAAGTAAATAAAATACTGAGATTGTGACTATCTATCTATGGGATGCACAAAATTTGGATTGCCAAAGTCTAGCTGTTACACAGCAAGAAAGAGGTGAAGATGTTGTTTAAGAAACAAATACTGTATCTGTTTTAGGATCCAAAGGACCATAGGTAACTTTGTTTCTAATATTCAACTTCTGACAGTAGTGGACTGGGGCAGTTTGGACCAACTCTCTGGCTAAGGACAAGCAGTAAAGCTGGACAAGAAATAACACCTGTTTTAAGACTTCACAGAACCAAGACAGCATCACCACGCCAGAACCCAGGAGAAGATGCAAATCCTGAGAGAAGAGCTTGGCATTTGAGGCCATTTCCCCCTGGAAATTGGCAGAGACTGAACTGCAATTTCAGTAACCTTGCAGAACTAGGAGGACACATGTTGGTATTGAAACCTGCATGGATGAAGTCCTTGCAGGGTTTCAGCCTGGGAATAATGAACCAGCCCTCACGGGGATGGCAGGCTAGCTCTGTGTATCATATAGCATCCCTTAAATTCGATTAATGTGACTCTGGCTTGCTAGTTTCACTAGGTACCTAGCAGAAACAAAATCTTCTAGAAAGGAAAATATCCTAGGCCTAAAAAAACAATTTCTTAAATTATGTGTCCAGAGCACACAATCTGCCCCCTCTCTCCTCCACACATTAGGAGGAAACACACACCAGAAACAAAACCCACAAGAGCTGAGTTAGTGGATTATCAAACAAACACACTTTAAAATAACTATGCTCATTATGTTAAATAAAGGACTGTCAGTGGGTCAGCTGTAAACCGTAAAAAGAAACAGCAGATTTGGCATGGCAAGAGAGAGAAACTCCAAAATTGAAAAACAATAAGTAAAAAGAACTCAGTGGATGGGTTTAAGAACAGATGATTAGCCATAACTGATGAGAGACTTGAGTCGAGAAAATACACAGAATGGAGAGGCAAAAGGAGGGAGCCAATAAAGAAGGCTTAATTAACCATGTTCAACTGGAGTCTTGGAGAGCAAAGAGCATGGGGCAGAAACAATATTTAAAAAGATGATTTGGGAACTTAAAAAATGATGAAAACCAACAAGCTACAAGGCTGAAAGCCCAACAAATCCAAAATAGGGTACACTAGAAGGATGAAAAAGATACATCATGCAAACATCTTAAGAAAGTTGATATATAACTTACTAATCAGACAAAATAGGCTTTAACAAAAAGCATTACTGAAAATAAATCCTGATATTTCCAAAAAAATTGAAGGTTCAATTTACCAATAGAAGTTCTAAATATATATACACCTAATAATCTGGGTTCAAACATACAAAATAAATCAACAGTTCAAAGAGGTATAGGCAAACCTGTAACAGTATACAATTTCAATACATCTTTCTCAGCAAATAACAGAACAAGCTTCAGGGAGATTTTACACACACTTTGGACCACAGAGCAAATTGCAAACATTTTCAAAGGATTAAAATCAGAGTATCTGATTACAATACAATTAAGGTAGAAACTGATAATAAAAGGATAACTAAAAAACCACCATATTTGAAAATCAAGAAATGTACATCTATATAACCCATGGTTCAAAGAAGAAAGTACACAAATTATGCATTAAACTCAATGATAGTTCACATCAAAACTTGGGAGAATGAAACAGACTATGATTGGAGTAAATTTATAACTTTAAGTTCATGTATCACACTAAGGTAAAAAGAACAACTCTCCTGCAAGCAAACAAAAGTAAATTAACACTAATGAAATAAAAACACACTGTAGAAAATGTCAACAAAGCCATAAGCTGGTCTTGGATAAAAAAACTGAAGGAAAATGAGAAGCAAGGTAATGAGAGAGAAGAGACAGAAATAGGGATGCAACAAGAAAAAAGAAAACCAGAAATAATCATTATTCCAGGAACACAAATTTAGTTCAACAATGTAAACAGAAAGTCTCTGTAATTCACTATTAACAGAATAAAGGAGAAAAATCAGAATCATCTTAATAAACAAAGGAAAAAAATCACCTGATAAAACAAAACTCATTCATGATAACTCAGGAAATTGGGACAGATATGTACTCAATCCGATCAAAGATACCTAAAGGAAACTACAGTAAACATATTTAAAGGAGAAATATTGAAAACTTTGTGTGAGACAGAAGACAAACATGTTATCTTTTCTATGCAGTACTACGCTGGATATCCTGACCAGTGCAGCAAAGGCAAGAAAATCAAATGCATAACCACTAGAAAAGGAGAAATAAAACTGCCATTATTCCCCAATTATGATGGCATATGTTTATAATAATCTGAATAAATTATTAGGATGAGTTTAAAAGGTTGTTCAGTACAATTTCAACATATAAAACCAAATGTTCTATATACTGACGATTGAAAAATAAAATTTTATAAGACAGTATTTATCAAAAAATATACCTTGTAATAAAACTTATGAAAATGTGCAAGACCTATTGAAAAACTACAATACAGATATTAAAGATGACCCAGACCTACATAGATTGAAGGATATGCCATGTTCACAGACAGAAGACTCAGTATTTCAAAGGTGTTAATTTTTCCTAAATTCACCTATAGTTTCAATGCCTAATGCCCAGTCAAGAGCCCAACAAGGTTTTTCTTTTCTTTTTTTTTCTTATTTGGTGTTATTTAATAAACTGGTTCTAAAATTTATATGGAGAAACAAAGGGCCAGAAATAGCCAAGCGAAGTCTGAGAAGGTGGGGATGGGAGACATTACCATATTAATTATCTTAAAGCACATTAAATCAATACAGAAAGGTGAGAAATCTATGGACTATAACATACAGCCCAGAAATAGATTCATGTATGGATTTACTGCAAAAGGAGAACTGCAGAACTTTAGGAAAAGGACAGTCTTTTCAATAAATGGTGCACAATTAGATTTGCATATGGAAAAAAATAAACAACCAAAAAACCTAACGAACCCAAAACAAAACCCAAACAATTCACACTGTACTCAACAAATGAATTCCGGGCAGACTGCAACCCTAAGTATAAAAGATAAAACAATATATTTCCTGGAAGAGAATACAAGAGATGATCTTCACACCACAGGTTAGGAAAATAGTTAAACAGGGCACACAGAAAGCTATAGGCACATGGAAGACTGAAAAACACAACAACATTAAAATAATGAATTCCTAGGCAGTTTGCAACACAAATGATGAAGAGGTTATATACAGGATATATAAACAAGTCCTACTAATACAATAAAAAAAAAAAAAGAAAAACCAAATCCTTATAAAAAGGGGATTGCCAAATGACCAACCTCATTAGTAACCTGGAAATGGCAAACTAAACCACAATGGAAAACCATCATTCACCCACCATAAAGGCCACATTAAAAAGACTGACAAGGGCTGATTAGGATGTGGGAGTAACAAGAACCTTCATACCCTACCAGCAATTCTACTTTATTAGGTAAATACCCACTAAAATGTGTGCATGTAAGCTCCACGAGAGGTGTAAAAGAAAATTCCTATAGCCTTAACTGTAATATCCTCCAACTGGAAACAACACAAGTATCTATCAATAGAATGGTGTGTGTGTGTGAGAGATACACACATACAAGAATACTATACATCAATGAAAATAAATCTACAGCTGCATGCAACATTTGGAATTTCATAAAAACTAAGCAAAAGCAGCTAAATAAAAAAATACATACTTTGATGCCATTTTATTGTTCAAAGAACATGTACAATTAAATATGTTTAGAAACAAATTACTGTAAAACCTAGGGGACTGATTACCTCCTAGAGGGGCAAGTAGGACAGGCCAGTGACCAAGTGGGAGCATGAGGAAGCTTCTGGCGTCCTGGCAGTGTTGTTCTCTTGATCTGAGTTGTGGTTACAGAGTTGCTCGTCTTGTGGTAACTTGCTAAGATGTACATTTTTGTCTTCCCGGTGTCACACATCACACCAAAAGGAGGATTACTTTTTCATTTCAGACACCTGCCATTTCTAACAGACTGCTGTTTCTACATTCATTCATGACTCCACCTACCTCAGTGAGGCCTGGGTAACAAGGCAGGGGGTCTGACAGCACTCACATCAAGCAGCACCCATTCCAAAGGAGGAAATTCTGGAGAGGGTTGCACAACAATGTGAATGTACTCAACACTACTGAACTGTACATCTTTAAAATGGTTAAGATGGTAAATTTTATGTTATATATTTTACTACCATTTAAAAAAAGTGGGCAGAGGCTCCAGATTTCATGATCTTATGACCTTAAGCTATGGAAACGATAATACCCTATAGGCTGCTTTTATACCATCTAGTTCTCTGGCCTTTTGGTCATGGCCTGGGGACTCAAAGTTAAAACTCTACAAATGCAAACTCAAGTAAGTAGGTAAGGACGTAAGTTTGAAAAATGAATTTTATCTTTGGACTTGCTGCCTCACTGCCTTATTTATACTACAAAGCACTCAGCTTGTTCAATTCTAAGATGTGGAATAAAAATAAAAGCTGTTTTACTGTCTATAATTTCACTTTTCTGCTACAATAAAATCTCAAGTGTGGTTACAATATAGTTTTTGCTGAGGCAATCCACTGAACCAAAATGGGGTTCCCTAAAACTGGAAAAGGTGAGAGATCATTCGTGCTCTTAATGAGAAAATTATACAAGACTTGGCTGATTAAATGTCGGAACTTTACAGAGCAGGGCTTTTGTTAGAGTCCTAGCCTCATTTACATGGAGATTAAATTCTTATTTGGCTAGGTGTCTTCCCCTCACTCACACATAAAAAGTCAAAATGAAATTTTCACTCTGGGGTGGAAAGGAAGGCAAAATAAATAATAGATTAGTTCAACTTAGACCTTAGACCTAAGTTGAACTAATCTAGCACTTTTTTTCCTACACGTGTTCTCTAAAACCTTTGTAAAAGTGAACAAGAAGGAAGTATGTGTTCAATACTGTTAGTCCTTTCAAAAATAAAAGATGTATAAAAGACAACACTTAACACAAAATTTGAATTAACTTTATTTTCCCTACAGTCAACAACTTCTCTGCATTGAATTTTAAAGCAACAAAGTAAAATAAAATCCTCCAAATGACAAGGTATCAGAAATCCAGATTTAGTTACACTTTATTTGTGAAAAGGTTCAACCATTTTACTGGTATGTAAAAGAACCATCATCTGGGTCAAAAATGGAGTCTATGAATCAAAGAATATTCTACACTTTGGAAAAGAAAATCAGCAGTAACATTCTCAATGAATATTGTAAATTACACTTTTCTTCATAAAAGTTACATACTATTCTGCACTTTTCCACCAAAAGCAGTGGTGTAAATTATGCTTGTTTATATAAAAAAAAGATATCCTGTGGCAGGAAAAACCCTTTCTCTTTCACTTTTACTAAACAGGAGAAAATTTTCAAGTCTATATAAAGTTGCCTATGAGACGGAAAGTGAATGTGTTCAATCTCCATTTATATTTTAGTGCATTTTTTTGGACAATTGTCACATTTTTAATAAAAGTAAGAAAATGCATATAGCATTAAAGAGTGTTTCATCAAATGCTTAAGGGATTAACAAAATATGGAGCAGAGGACAAAATCACTGTGATGGATGAAACTGTTATAAAAATGAGAGAAATCCAGGCGAACTTTACAAATCCTTTGTCATTTTGAAGAATCACACAAAATGAACTCTGGCTGCCTGTCCACTTTAAGGGTTTCTTCCTTAATCTTCTGCATGTAAACAAAGTGCTAACCTCAGGACTAAGATACCAAACCCCATCCTGGTAATAAGCAACGTTCGGTGCAGTTGCCATGATTTCCAAAGGATATAAATTTAGCCCTTGAATGAACAATGTATGAGATCTGCTCTGTAAGTACCTGGTGAAAACAACTGCTAACAGCAGCAATAATGTTTCAACATAAAAAAAAACTATTTGAATCGATTAGTTAGAGGTCCATCTTTGAAACAGCAGCTTCTTCTCAGAGCAAACAGTAAGCAATAGAAAACGTACATTTGATGAAACATTCTTTGCACTGGAGAAACATGAAAATAAATATAGTTCAAGGAAGTATCATTATTTTTCTAATACCTCTTTCTCAGACCGTACTAGTTTACTGGTTCAAGAAGCTTGCATCACATTTTGTCATTCATATTTTACATATTGCTATCTGGGTAATTCAAATAAAATGCAGGTCTTGTAAAAGAATAAAAACACTGACAAGTATGCATGTGCCAGGGACCAAATTAGAGGGTTCTTTGGTGTGATTAGTCCAAATTCTCAGATTTGAAGGATAACATGTACCAGTAAAAAAAAAAGTCTGCTGTTAGACATTTACAGCAGTGCTCTGTCCTGCTTCACATTACAAATCAAAAACAGCTGTTCTCAGTAAGCCAATTTTATTTTTTAAATCAGGCATTGCCAGAAAGTTTTGTACATTAACCTGGACCAGTGATGGGTCCAGTGATGGTTCTGTACCCTCCGTTGCTGTGAAACATGACATGAGCTAAAGGCAAAGACCGGTTCTCAAAAGGACATCTGCTTCAAGTTAGGAACCAGAACAGTATATTTAAACAGTCTTCTTAGATATTTTCTTGCCTTTCTTAAAAACTAGCTTATTTTTAATGTAGCCACGCTTCCTTTTCGCAGTCTAAAAAGAAAACAGAACACATGGTGTTAGTGCAGGTTTCCTACGGATTAAAACTACAGATACACACATGGTTTACTGCAGAGTGATGAAGACTGTCTTAATAATCCCTCAGATCTTCCTAGGGCTGGACTCTGAAACAGCACCACGAACTGCTCTATGCCAAGGACGCCAAGATCCAAGATGAACTGGACTAGGTTCTCACCTTTAAGATGAAGGACAACCACAGCAGTCCTCAAACGCCTGTCATACATTCCTCACCATCAAGTGAATGGATCCCCACCTCACCTCTCAACCACTGAACGCTTAGGTGTAATAATTACTCACATTTCCAGGCATGACAGCATATATAACTAGACTAAGGATTCAGAAAATGTTAATGGTGCTCCTAGTTTAGTTTCCAAGAATTAGCTGTGTCAGAAATACAAATTAACTTAGTAACTTTTGGAGCCCCAATTTTCTTATCTGTAAAAAATGAGGATGATTATACCTATCTACAAAAATAAAGAGAAATAAAGTTACTTGGCACATTCTCCAATTTAGGTAGGAAAATAAGCACTTAAATATTAAAACAAAACCCAAACACCAAGAAAAAAACCCCATAACATTTCTTGAGCATCACAGATCTTTAAAAAACTAAGACATTTTTCATTTTTGTTAACACTTCAGGATTCCACTTAAAATACTGTCAACTGATGTCTGTGGTATAAGAAATAAATTACTACAAATGTGGTGGTAGAAATTACTGCAAAAATGTTTGTTATTTTAGAGTCTCACAAAGATAAATCAATATAGGACATGGGTCTGACAATCTGACATATTCATAGATACTGAAAAAAGCAAATTTCTTGGAAATTAGTTCTTTAAGGCATCAGTCAAAGCACTGGGTTAGCAGCAGGTGACGACTCAAGAGATTGACCCCTCAATTCAATTCTCACATTTAAATACAACTTTTGGAGGAGGTTTCAGAAACTCTGGCAAATGCTATGTCATGTACATATATATTATGATGTTCAGTTTAAAACAATTTATAATTTTTTTCTAACAGCGACAAAAATACAAGGCAGAATGCAATCCTTCTTAAGGTCACAAAAATTAGCTACTGCTAACTTGCCCACAATATATGTTACCTTATTATTAACTTATTTTATTAGGGCAAAAAGTAAAGAATTTCAGAGGGCACAATTTGTAAAAATTCAATCCAGGCCAAGGAGTTGGTTTCTTTATCATCATCACCTACATTATTTCTAACTTGAATCCTTTTCTATGAGATCCTGTAAAATGCCCCAGGTCTCTGCACGTATGTATCTAGGTCCTCAGGGTGTTTCTCTCTAGGAGCAGGTGAGCCATGCAGCCCTGGACTACAATTCCCAGTGCCTCAGCCATGTCAGCTTGGCAGTGGCAGGAAGTGGCTGCTGTACTCACTCACACCCCCTTCAACACCCGAAATAAAAACCGGGTTGGAGAGAGGAAAGCTAAACAAATAAAAAGCATTCCTGCTAGGACAAAACTGAGTATAAAGCCATGGAAACCAGAAATACTAGATCCATGTTGTTGGCTAATAGAATATGTTTTTGGCATACAAGACAGATGGATTTTTATTTATCCAGTCACTTATTTGGGGGAAATGATGAGAAGACAAAGAGGTCAGGTTAAGAGACTTCACTATCAACAGTTATACAGCAAGTTCAATGCCTTGTTTTTCAAGACTGGGCTGAGACTTCTTAGGAGTGACTGCCTTCAGACGGGCAGCATTTGTTCTGACTTCTGCACTGATGTGACTCACCATTTTCTTCTACCACGTGCCTATGAGACACCAGATCACTTGATATGACTGACACAGTGAGTGCCAGCTCTCTGTGACTTATTTAAATACGTTAGTCTAGATATGGTAACCTATTCCTGGCATAGAAAGTATTCAGTTAAAGTTTCTATTTACATACCATACAGTTAATATTCAGCACTTTATAGTACAAATTGAAATAATCTGTATCCTAAATATATTTGAAGTATATTTTAAGTAATACAAAGGGATAAGACAATTCCTTCAATGATTTAAAATAACTGATCTGAGCAATGTAAACCTAAGTATCTTTCAAGACTTAAGACTGAGATCAGTCTTATAACAATTAGTATTATAAGGGTAGTACCTTAAAATACAATCTTAATATTTCTTCTGACTGCTCATTATTTTCCATCTCCCACAGAGGGCAAACCATATAAATACTCATTTTTCAGCAGCTTTTATAGCAAAGATTAGATCTATTTGGTTTAAGTGAGCCATAATGACCTCCAATAGAAGACTTCATATCTTATTAAATATTTATTACAAAAGGACTGCAATAGTCTCATCATCATAATTCTACCTACAAGCTTTGTCATGACAATTACATTTAAAAATAATTATCTTAAGATAAATGATTTTTTTAAATTCAAGACTCAAACCAACTCAAGTTTACTTTTTATTCAATGAATAATACAGTAACATCGTACTGAGAACGGAACATGAAAATGCTACATAAATTTGCTTTGACCAAAAGATGATGAACGAATCACAACTGTTATTACTTGTTTGGCATTTTTACTTTCACAAAGGTTCAGAAGCCACAGACACATCTCACTTTACAAACAAGCCTTAATAATGGGAGTGGCACAAGCTAAAGCCAGAACGCCTCTGGAAAATCTCAGCTTGGTTCACTGATAACCACTCTTCCCTATCGAGAACTATCCAGAACAGTTGCTGCTTGGGGTACCTGAAGTGCTCAGTTTGCAAGGATTGCCCTCAGCAGGCTGGCTTTATATCTCCTTTGTATATAAGCCTTGGTCTTTATTCATCTGGCAAATGAAAATTTATTCGCAATTTTCAGTAATTATTTATCAGTCAAACCAACCAATCTTTGAGTTACCCTTTTTTTTCTCTTCTTTTTAAATTTTACTTGTTTTTTATACAGCAGGTTCTTATTAGTTATCCCTTTTATACATACTAGTGTATATATGGAGTTACCCTTTCATAAACATGACTTCATTTGGCACCCACCTTCTTTGACAAATACTTCTGTTTTGGGAAAATGTTGGTTACTCGAGGTTTGTGGTCTAGTGTCACCCTGTTATCGGGTGCTTTCACTTTATATATCCTGACAAGCCAGTGCTCTGATGTAAAGGCCTCCTCCAAATGCTTGAATTTAATGTCCTTGTTTCCAATCTCAGCATTACGTGTTCGATCAAAACCTGGGGGTGTACGGAAATCCAGCTGCAAAAGTGACATTAGTATTGGATGTTAACCATATTGGAAAGCTTGCAATATTAGAAGGTAGTAAATGTTAGCAGCAGAGTAAAACTTTCTCCTTTTAAACTAGGAAAACACAATCAGAGCAATATATTGTAACAGTTCTTGTATGTTGCTAACCAGATAGGAAGAAATCTGCACGAGAGAAACTAAATACATCAGAATTAGAGCTTCACTGAACCCTTAAAGTGGATGAACAGCCCGCAGGCATAAAAAAACCAAAATAGCAAAATGAAATCCATTAAAGCCCTTCTTATAGGTATTCAGAGAAAACACACAGAAGGGCCTGCTTTTCTGCCCCAGGGCCTTGCACTATACCATCTACTCTTTCAACCTCAAAGTTCTTCATTCAGTGATTTTGCATGGCTGGTCCCTTTCTATCCTTTGGTCTCAGCCCAAATGCCATCCCTTCAGGAAAATATTTTCTTGAGATTGATGGTTGAGAAGTCTCCTCCACTGATTCCTTATTCTTTTACTCTATAGTGTTTGTTGCTAAACGTTTTATTTATTTTTAAAATTACTTATATCCGCCAACAGGATGTAAGCTGCATGATGACTTCCCCTTATTCAGTGTGGCTCTATCTCACCAGCACTACTTGTTAAATCAGTGCACAAGTAAAGCAGTGACGCTGACAATCCTGAAATTGGGAGCCACAAAGGAAGTCAGACAAGCCAAACCATGGGAAGATTAACCAAGAATGAAAGGAGGAGAAAATGGGGGGACGCAAGAAGATTTTAAGAAATTCTCAGACTAAGTTTATGTTGCCACACAGAACTTAAATGAATTCAACTTAAAAATAAAACCAAAAACCAAATCTCCTCCAGTGCGAGAATAACTTGTTATTGCACATCTATACAAGAGCAAGTTATATACTTCATGTCTTAAACATATTATTCTTGAGTAGGGAAAGGCATCAAAATGAATGCATGCTAGACGCACAGCTTAGAGCTCTTGATAAACGTGACAGAAAAAAAAAATCCTTCAATGCTCTCATTAGTGAACAGAGAAACTAATCTTTCACCCATTTTCTGAGGTAGCTAATTATTATGGCTTAAGTTGCTTCTTTCTTAGCATGAGTTTAGAGACCAGGCAGTGGCCTTCAAAGAAAACACAAACAAAAACCTAAATCTGGTAGTAAAATTTCTGTCTGTTTTTTCAGAGCCACCTGTAGAGTAATTCCAAGCGAATAATGCTGAAACATGATCTTGACCCCTGGTATCTGTATAAAATTAAACAAGCAATTTTTCCTCTGCCACTGATGTAACCTTAGTATGAAGGTGTAACTTGGTGTGACAGTCATGCAATCTGAGAGCTATGAAGAACCACAGAAGCCATCAGTCCAACCCCATTATATACAGACAAGGAAAAAAACAAGTCCAGAGAGAATGTGACTTGTCCAAGGGTTACGTGACCTGACAGAGCCAGATCTGGAACCCAGGTGTTGTGACAGTCCGTTATCTGTTCTTTTTGCCACGATGCCTCTTTGCCCATTCACTCATTTTTGTTGACTCTTAATCTTTTGTACCATATCATTCCAATTTGCTGGGAAAACTCTGACCCAGAGAGTCCTAGCTCTCTGTGGTAATGCAGAACAGGGAAACAGTGAATATGTGAAGTGACTAAATAATTCATCTCTTTAATTTCAGGCTTTCCCCCACCAGGCAGTGAAGTTAAACTACTTAAGATCACACTGTTTCCCAGCTGGAAGACCTCTCCCCGGTCTTCCAAAAGCATGAAGTCAAAAAGTGAGATGGCAAGCAAAGTATGGATTTGAGCCTATGTTAATTAACAATTTTGGAAAGAAATCTTCGATCTAAAAAATATTTCCTCATTTTTTACATACAAGTTTCAGAAATTAAATTTAACAGAGAAAAGAATCTTTTAGATGAGCACATTTTTCTTTACAGCACAACCAAAACATCATTATCTTGTTTTTTAGAGTCAAACAAGGCTACTTAATATTCCTTTGAATAAAGATTATAGAAAAATTGATGTAACTAACCTGCATTTCTCCAAATCTGTAGTATGACATTTTATACATAAGGCAATTCAACAAAGTAGGGGATCCTGCTTTGTCTACACGGAATTCTCCTTGTGGGGTGAAATAGTCACTTTCCTACAGGAAAGAATCCAGAAGTTTGTGTCAGTTTAAAATAACCAATTCAAAGCTACAGGTTCCCCTTTTCATTTCCCCATAAGAACTAACTTTTGAGGTATCTTCATAAAGCCATATTTAGTTACATCTCAAAAAAACATAGTATCAGAAGATGAATTTATAAATTTAATGTCATCTCTTAAAAAACCCACAAAACTATCATGGGTGTTTTTTAAAGCTCAGTATAGAAATCATTTATAGAAAATAAACAAGAGCATCCAAGAAAACATAGAGAAAAAGAACAATAGTCTGTTAGAGTGAGGGAGGGCAATTATTAATTAATTCTACCAGATTTTAAACCATGTTATAATAAAACCTCAATAATTTAAGGAAAAAAAAAAAGGTACCAATACCATGATTTAGTATCAGGTAGGCCGACTAAATTTGTTCTTTATTTTTCCATATGAACTTTTAAAATCAGTTCTTTAGTTGAGAGGGGAATGTTTAGAAAACTTCTGTAGGAATTTTTATTGGGAGCTCATCAAATTTATGAATTAACCTCTAAGAGGGCTAATCTGACACTATCGATAGAAATTCCTCATCTAGGAATTTATCCTACAGAGATACTTATATGTGGGCAAAATGATGAGTGTAGAAAGTTATTTATCGCACCACTGTTTATGAGATTAAAAAACTGGAATCAACCTAAATGTCCATTAACAGGGACAGGTTAAATCATGGTGCACACACACAATGGAAGACACTATGCAGATATAAAAAAAAAAGGAACGAAGGATCCCCATAAGATCTCCACAATATATTGTGAAGTAAAAAAAGCAAGAACAAGGTGTATATTTTGCTACTAGTTATCTGCTTCAATAAGAATCATAAGAAAATAGTAAGAGACTACCATGGACTTTTTTCTTTTCCTTTTCTTGGGGTGGGGGTGTAAACTTTTACTGTATATCCCTTTATATTTTATTTTTTGAACCATGTGAATGTGTAAATTACCTATTCACAAAGCATAGGAATTTAGGATTTTTCTCTATATAAATGGTTCAAAGCATATATCTGGATCTACCACGTCACAGTTTTAACACTGCTAAAGCAAATGCACAAATGAAAATTACATACTAGGAGGATTAAAGTAAGACCAATTTAACACAAGGTAATACTGTTTATTAATTGTAGTTAAGGGGAAATGTCACAGCATTTACATTTAAACAGGGAATCTGGGGCTTTACTCGACTTCATCCCTGTCACATAAAACACATTCATACATTTTCCCAAAAGGTTCTTTTATTCTGGATCAGCAGTGAATCTTACTCTCATCTTTTGTGCCTTCACCACGTAAACCACAACACTGGGTGCCCAACCTCTCTGAGCTCACAGCTGAGTGGGAGAGATACAACAGAATCTACCTACAAACCAGGCTGGATGTGATCTGATGATGCACCAGAGAAGGGCTTTTGGAGAGGGGACAAATCTGTGGTAGGGAAGGTACTCCAAGAAGAAAAGAGTATAAACACGTGTGTCAGATGAGCCAAGGAAAGAAACCACGAGGCAAGTTTCATGGGCTAGAGTAGATCGACAGAGTGGAAAAAGGTGACAGAAGGACAAGAGGCCAGCAAAGGAAAGTGAAGTATTAAGGGGTTGCATTCTGAGCTAAAGCGTTTGGACTTCATACCAGTGCTTCCTTATTTCAATCATCATTATGATTATTTCAAACCAGCCTCTAGGCTGAGGCTTCATCTATGTTACTATAAATTCTCATAACAGCACTACAAATGAATTATTCCTGGCATCTGTTAGTGATCAACTGAAACAGCCGTAATCACCATTATAACACTAGAACCTAGAACAAGACCTAGTGCTCGAAGCATATAATGCTGACTGGCTGAAAAACAACTTGCCCATAGCACCAAGCTGACAGTGGCAGGGTTTAGTTCCAACTCATGTCTGTCTGGTTTCAAGTCCCCTTTCCTTAAACTAATGAAGGCTTTAAAAAAAAAAAAAAAAAAAAGCTGGAAAGTTACATGATCAATGTGTTGTTAGACTGGGAGAGGGAACAAGAATAAGGCACAGATAGCAATTTCAAGGCTACTGTCCTATTGCAGGTTTATGAGCATAGGGGTCAATGCCAGAGTGGAAGCAATGAAAATGGAAGGAAAGGGCAGAAGTGACAGGCTGTAAGGAGTAAAAGCAAGAATTTTGACATGCGATTGCTTTGTAGGGGAGAATGGAAGTACCAGGTATGAGTTTCCAAAGTTTTAAACCTGGGAAAATGCTTATGGTATCTTTAATAAACAGTAAAGTCAGACTGAAGAACTAATTTGGGGGATAGGATAAGGAAAACAAACACGATGCAATTAGCGAGGTAAGAGGGCTACTGGGAGCTGTCTTTCACACACCGAGAACGACCTAGTTTCTTACCCGAATGTCTTTTGGATGTTCCCCTTCAGCTATCCTAACCATCCAGAGAAATTTGTTGATATCATCACCAGAATAGCCAATAACCCCTCCAAAAATAACCAAAACATAATCTACATCCAGACTCCTCATGATTTTATAGGCTGCTGTTTCATTTGAAGACATGGCTTTTCCCACCTACAGAATAAAAAAGGAGAATGTGTGTACTTAGTCCCAAAATACACTAAAAATAAAAATGAACGCACATTTTTACTTTAAGATGGAATGCATCTCAAGAGTTTGATTTACATGGAATTCTTTTTATAGAAATGATTTGCTATGAATTCAACAGATTTACTGAGATTTATAAGCACCTCACTTACTACAACCAATTATAGCAGAAATGTCAAAATCAGAAATACATGCTCTAATATTCTGCTAATAATTAGGTCTCATGAAATGAACATTTTAATATGAAAGCAGGCAAGCTTAAAAGAAGTAGAACTTCTCATAACCTCAGGCCAAGGATGACCATCCATCTAGCTAGCACAAATATATCCTTTTCTTCAGTTTACTAAACATCTAATGATTAGCTACAACACTAATACAAAGAGAACTCATTTGGCTAACGCCCAGTTATCTATTTAAAATCTTTAAAGAACAGAGAGGTGATAACTTTAATCAACGTAAATTAGTTATTTAATAGCTAGAGCAAACATAATTTGCATGCCCATAAAACACAGTGCATTTGTTTTACATATCTGCAAATACTTTTCTTAACTTATGAAATGGAAAATACAAGACAAATATAATATTTTAAGTTTCAGATTTTGCCTAATTCTCCAGCAAACAGCCTAGAATTCTGAATGATACTTAAATAAATTCTATTCTTAAAAACAAAATAAGTAAGCATACCTTGAACTCACTTTATTGAATAAATATGTAGAGAAGTATGTTCAAAATTCAGCAAGCAAAGAGTACTTTCACCCACATTTTTCCTACTTAATCACAAGTGAAGTCTGATTGCTAAGTAGTGAATAAAGGTTTGTAACTTTTGATCTTTTGTTGATCAAATTCTTACCAGTGCTATGTGGCTGTTATTCCAGGTGTTATTATCCACCAAAGTAGTTCTATTAGCCATCCCAGCTATTTGATAGCCATAATCCCACCAAGACATCACTCGGGCATGTTCATCTGTATTTTGCCTCAGCCAAAAGTAAGCTTCTCTAAAATCATCTAAGATATTCCTGGTGCTGAAAACAATCACAATATTCTTTTAAATGATATCTTAGAAGTGTGAAGATGGTAACTTAAAACCTTGAGGTGCCAGGCCACTAAGTAATTTCACATTTTAAGGATGGTAGTTAAAAGCCTCCATGGTAGGGAGAAAAAAAAAAAAAAATCAATGAGGAGCTAGACTAGTGCTTCTTAGACTTTAATATGCATACAAACCACCAGGCCATCTTGTAAAAAGCAAATTCTGGTTTAGTAGTTCTGGGGTGGAGCCTGATACTGGGCAAGTCTAATGAGCACCCAAGTGAAGCAGAATCTGGGGTGGGAATGTGGGGCTGCGGTACATAAACCAGCAGTTCTTAAACTGTAGCTGCATCAGAATCACCAGGGGGCTTATTAAACCACGATCGCTGAGTCTCACCCCCAGGTTTCTCATTCTGCACACTGAGGTGGGGTCAAGAATTCAGATTTCTAAAGGATTTCCTGGTAATGATGATGCTCTGTGTCCAAGCACGACACTTTGAGAAAGACTAATGTGTATGTTATATATGCAAAGATATTTTGGAAAAGAGCAGGAAATACAATGATTATTACCTACTTCTACCAAAGGGGACGGGCAGGGGAAAGGTCACAAGAAAAGCACAGCAGATTCAAATGCAGAGCCTCACAAACATCTCTGAATTCTCTCTTTTGAGGCAGGAAAAAAGGGTAGGCATCAAATCGTTTTGCAGTCAAGCTGTCTTCTTACCCGTCATGATTGTAAGAGGCCAGGACCACACTTGGGCTGGAGTACGCGTTGCTTGTGACCCAGGTACAGTGGACTGCAAACATCATCAACAGCATCAGCATCAACATGGTAACAATGCTTTTTATATTAGGACCTAATCCCTCTTCAGTTTTTTCCTGTTCAGTTACATGCTTCCTCACTTTACCTGCCTGAAAATGCAAAAAAACTGATGAGACAAATTCATCATTTGACTTGCTTTCATTAAGACACTCAAAAGGGAGAAGTTGGGAGAATGTTATCTATCATTTTAATTCTTTCAGAAGGAAAATGTATAACCATTAGGAATTCTCGTGTGGGTCATACAACATTTTCTAAAAGTTATCAAGGTGGATTCTAAAGTCAAATGTGAATAAGAAGGCTTCCTGGAACTAAACCCAATCCAGGAGCAGGTTGCAGAGCAAAAGACCTCCAGTAAGAAGCTGCTTTCAAACTCAACTGTCCTTATGTTTTATGTAAATACAAAGGGGATAACCAAATCGTCTCATGCTGGCCACCTTTTCTTATAAAAAATCTGAATTCCTCACCATGAAAACAGCAATGTCCAGCTATAATCCAGAATTATCAGAATCAGTTTTCTAATTTCCAAACCCCAAACCAACAGACTTGTTAAAATCAAGATTACATTTTTGAAAACAAAACAAAAACCTCACCGAACAGAGAACAGAACAGAGTCAGAGGTTCTAAATTGCAAGGCTAGTTATTAAGAAACCACAAAACAAAACATAACAAACCCAAACACAAAAGCAGGTATGTGCCTTATTAGCACTAATCTGTATGAATCATATTGGACCTATCATAGTAAAGAAAGAAAATTTCAAAATTAATACGTATACTGCGAAGCTTCATTGCTTATTGCTACTTAAAAATCTAGTTAATAAAGTTTACTATGTCATCCAAGACAAGTGCTCTGATTCTAAGTCTTTTCCACACTTGCACCAAATATAATCCTGCTCTGTTAGCTGAGAAGTTAAAAGTGAATTACATTATTATATGGGCCAGCCACCTAGTGCTAACGAACTGGAGACTTTTTGTTTTAAGGCACTTATTCCCCTTGTGAATCACTATTCAGTCAACCAAATATTTTAAAAGTTTACAGTGAATATGGACCTCAAGGATAAGCACTTTGCACATGGTTTCAGAAGGATTTATAGCGCTAAATTTTATGTAATTTAGTAGAGCGCCAGCTTTCTGAGTGAAAAGACCAACCAGGATTCAAAATTTGAGGCAAGCAGTAAAGACCAACTAGAAATGTCATAGTTTGCCTAAATTCTTATTTAATCACACTTCATAATATATATATAAGTTCTTACTGTGGTGGAAAAATAAAACACATAAAAATTTTAAAGGCCTTACTTTAGATTTCCCACCTTATCATACAAATTTCCTGGGTTTCTCTTGTCATCCTCATCACTGCTGTCCTCCACAGGTGGGTTTTCCCTTTTCATGTCATCCCCCAAATAATGCTCAAAAACATTTGAGAATGCAATTGCAGACAGCATACAGACGACTGGAGTCAAGGTCAACATCAGCCGCACCATCACGCCAGCAAAGTAGACAGCACTGATGGCATACAGAGCAACTGCAAAGACAAGTTCTCTCGTAACACTTCAGAAGAGAAAAGGGTTCCAGGAAACTCCACTGACTATTTAAAACTATTTAAAACAAAATCTAAAAACAGACAAACATCTCATAAAAGGGCTAATTGTATGTATGTATGTATGTATGTATTTATTTAAAAGAGGAACTTTAAAAAAAAATAAATTTATTTATTTTGTTTTGGGCTGTGTTGGGTCTTTGTTGTTGCACGCAGGCTTTCTCTAGTTGTGGCAAGCCGGGGCTACTCTTTGTTGCAGTGCACGGGCTTCTCATTGTGGTGGCTTCTCTTGCTGCGGAGCACAGGCTCTAGGTGCGTGGGCTTCAGTAGTTGTGGCTCACGGGCTCTAGAGCGCAGGCTCAGTAGTTGTCGAGCATGGGCTTAGTTGCTCCACGGCATGTGGGATCTTCCTGGACCAGGGCTCAAACCCATGTCCCCTGCATTGGCAGGCGGATTCTTAACCACTGCGCCATCAGGGAAGCCCTAATTGTTTTTAAATTGATAATGCTAACCAATTTAAAAGTCATATTTAGAAATTATAACTAGTGTTGACCAAATGAACACTGCACATCAACAGTTTAGAGAAGCATATCATGATTCAAGTTTAATTATAGCTACTATGGGGAATGAGACAATTCATTATTTGTCAGCAGCATCACATATTAGAAAAATTTGTAACTGACAGATGAAAACATGTTTGGTGAATTGTATTATTAGGCACAGTAAGTTTATAGAATCAAAGTCTATGAAAAGTCTGTGCCAGTATCTGGCATAAAGCCTGCTTTAAAGTAAGAATGGGATGAGAAGAATATAATTTATTACCAAAGGAGGAACTTGTAAAGTTATTGCCAAGAAACTTAAAAAAAAAAAAAAAAATTGGAAGCAATTTCCAGTAGTCAAAGCTTTCCAGGTAATATGCTCCCCACAAGGAAAGGCTCTATCATTTCTGTCTAGAGGCTATATGACTTTACAAAGTTATTGAGTCATTTGAGTGCCTATCTCATTTGAAGCTAATTCACAATTTTTTTCTTTACTAAAAAATACATTCATTATACCATATTGTTTATCTCAATGGATTTTTATATATGTACACACCTATGTAATTAGCACCCATATCGAAATACAGAACATTTGTATACCTCCTCAGCAGAATCCCTCATGCCTCTTCCCAGTCAATAACTGCTCCCCTCACCACCCCTCCCCAAAAAGGTAATCACTATTTGGACTTCTAAAGCGATAATTTAGTTTTCCTTATTCTTAAACTTCATAGTGATGAAATTATATAAAAATGTTCTCTTTTGTACTGGTTTCTTTTAATTACCCATGCTATTCTTTTATTAGTTGTTGTGTTGTATTCTACTGTACAAATACACAAAAATCTCTTTATCCTACTGCTGATAACCTTTGGAATGTTTCTAATTTGGGGCTATTATGGATAAAGTTGCTATGTATACTCTTAAACATGTCCTTTATGGGACACATGCACTCCCTTCTCTTGGGTATATACCTAGGATTGGGACTGCTAAGGCATGAGTGGGCAATATGTCTAAGCTAAAATCTTTTTGAATGATACAATATTAACATGGCCTTATCCAGAGTCCACTGACCTATATAGAAACCAGAAAAGAAGGAGTGTCATCCTTTGGTTAGAACCTATGCAGATGCTATTTTATCTCTCCTGACTTCACTCTGGAACAGTAACTTCTGAGTGTCTCTCATGGTCCAGGACCCATACTTGCACAAACTATTTGCTTGTGTGACCCTGTGCATATTATAAAGCTTTTTCAGTTTCAGGTTTTATCAAATGCAAAACAGCCACGGCATACTTCTTGTGATGACTGAATTACATAAAAGTGTTTGGTATCTGTTTATTTTGTCCATTTATATTTTGAATGTCAGATCCTAAACACTGGCTTTAAAATAGTTTGTATATCTAAGTCTTGTAAGTTGGAAATTACACAAATCTATCAGTCAAGAGGGTGTTTACTTAGGTGATTCTTATTCCATTACAAAATGTACTTCTGCACTGAAATTTGGATCATGGATGCCCCTGCAAACTTCCTTCTACTTAATTGGATTTAACTGAGAAAATAAAGTCAAGTCTATTCTGTCAACAGTTATAATTTCCAATTCTCAGCCACAGACTATAATTGCATTAACCTCTCAGAAAACAATAAATTGAATGAAAAATTTATATACTAGTCCAAAATGAAAAGTTAATAATTAGAGTATATATAATGCAAATTCACTGAATTTTTCTTGGTTAAGCACTTATGCAAAGTAAGAAAGTTTATCTTAAATATGCATAGAGTCAAGCAAAGAAAAACAAAACTTTAAAGTGCAGTGATAATCTCAACAAAAATAAATAAATCAAAGTATTTATTAAAAATCTCTTACCAAATACTCTTTCATCGTTGATATTTTTAATGCAGAACCATAGGCCTGCTGGGAAGGTACACACAAGAATATGCAGATCAAAGAAGAAAGATACCCAAGTTGTAGGTTGATGCTCAGACACTGATGCAATAATTGGAATGTGTATTTTTGCATACCTGGTATTAAAAAAAGTTAACATTATTTAAAAGTAAATGATAAAACAGGAGTTCCTTTTAGATGAATAAACTTTCTCTGATTGTAGATATGGTTCCTATCCCTACCTCTTCTTGCTTAAAACTATATTCCAATGTAACCAGCTAGAGTGGAAATAAATCTGATACACACTGGTAAAACCAAAACCAATATGCCCCTCCTAAAATCAGAATTGTCTAAGGCCAGTTATAAAAGTGTTGGCTCTGACTTCTAACACAAAAATCTTTGCTCAAATAGGAATTTGTTTTCCAGTTTTAACTTAGTACTTTTCTAAGTTTGCATCAACGAGTTTCACTATCTTCTGGACTTATTACTAGCAGAAGTACCTTATCCAATAAGATATCATATTGCCACAATACCTTTCTTAACAAGGAGATGGCACAGAGGCTGGTGAGGGAAATGGAAAAGACAGGACAAATTTTCCCTGTAATTCCAAAGTGGTCAGTTAAAGTCTGAAAGCAAGAATAAGTATGACTAACAAAAATTTAACCTAGGATTTTAACCTAATCAGAATAACTAACTTCTACAACTGGGGTTTTCCCTCAAACTCTGGTGATGCAAAGGCTGATCTCTGGAAGTTTGTGTCTGTTAGCTTCAGCCATTCATACATAATTTGCTTATGCCCTTTAATTAGTCATGGGCAGGAGCCCTTTTGGTATCACACCAAAGGGCAAGCCTGTTCAATAAATTGTGGTAGGTTTTTTATTGGGCCCACATGGGGAGTAACAAAAAAGATGGAATAGCAGAATCAAGGGAGAGAAGTAAATTATCACCAAGAGGTATTTTCTTATCCTTAGGAAAACATTTCTAGAGATAAAAAATTATTCAGCTAATTTAAAACTAAAACTTTTTTACTAACTCTTTTTATAATAGCACTCTTAAAAAGCACAACAAATATTCTCTAGTATATTTGATAGGTTAAAAAATATCAAGAAACTTAGATAATGTGGTATTAAAAAGAAAGTTAAATTTTTCTTCATATCTACGGCATATAGATGCTATAACATAGCATCTATCCTTAATGATTAAAAATTAAATATTACTAACAGATGGAAACTTTGAATACATTGGTAAAAACAAAAATCAATTACTAAAATGGCACACGTTACCTGAAATGTATTAACAAATAAAACTAAAATAAGGAGTTGCCCATGAACAGAAATGTGACTTACATACATATCACACTAAAAGTGAATTCCAAACAGGTATTATAACAGACAAAATACAACATTTACTAAACTAGTACATGCTAGATACTTTAGAAATGTTGCCCAGGTATTGACAGAGATACTAACAATAAAGAACAGATGACAAAAGGGAAATAACATGAGGGCAAATAACTTATATGCACTTACCCAGTATCCCACAATGAGTAAAACCTGCCACTCCATGGTGCAATGTAACCTTGGAAGGAAAAATGTAGAGGAAATTAATCTGCCTTTTCACTGTTATGTTTATTGATTATTATGGATTAATTTAAGCTAATATTAAAAGAATTCTTGTTTTTAAAAAAATAGGTGACAACGTTATTTCACACAGCTGGCAGTCAGATAAAATAAGGTTAGGGATCAAATAAAAAAAAATCCACGGACATTACATTTCCAGAGAAATACAACAAGTTGATAGATAAAATTGCAGAATGTTTTCCAATTCTCTCTTAAACCTCTAGTTGACTAGTAAAATAAAGCTAAGATATTAAGATAGCATTGGATAATTTTAAAAAGTGAGAGGTGTCCAGTATGCCAAATTTAGATAAATTACAAAGATGATTTTAATTTTTAAAAAAATTTATTTATTTTTTATTTATTTTTGGCTGCGTTGGATCTTCATTGCCGCGCGTGGGCTTTCTCTAGTCGCATCGAGCAGGGGCTACTCCTCGTTGCGGTACACAGGCTTCTCATTGCGGTGGCTTCTCCTGTTGCGGAGCATGGGCTCTAGGCGCAAGGGCTTCAGTAGTTGTGGCTCACAGGCTCCGGAGTGCAGGCTCAGTAGTTGTGGCACACAGGCTTAGCTGCTCCGCGGCATGTGGGATCTTCCTGGACCAGGGCTCGAACTCGTGTCCCCTGCATTGGCAGGTGTACTCCCAACCACTGTGCCACCAGGGAAGTCCACAAAGATGATTTTAAACATTCGTGCCTTTTATTCCTGTCAATTAATTCTTCATGATTTTATGATGTAGGCTGGTACATTAATTTGGCATACCTTCAGAAAGAATTTGACCTGTTTCTAGGGACTAGTAAAGTCAGGATTAGAAAGTAACTCGGAATCCAGAAGCAGACTGAAACTGATTTGGTTGACTGTTTAAAAGCAGGAGATAGAGTATACGTACACAAGGGAGGGTAAACCTGCACTGTTAACACTGGAAGCTTTGAATTTTATACATTTTGGGCCTGTTCATCCATCAAGAGAAGGATGCTTGAAAGTGGATTTATCAGAACCTGAAGCAGCAAAATTAAGATACTGTTAAAAAAAATCAAAAATTGTAGTGCTATTCATATTTTATAGAACCTCTGACTATTATTTTCATACAGTTTGTAAAGAAACCACAATATTTAACCTACTGGGATAAATGGAACATGTACAAAATTTGAAAAAGAATTACCTTTTGCAATAACCTAGAGACAAGATTCATATCCTACAGGGCATGACACCTACCTGTATAAGTCAAATAGATGACACTAAGGAACACAGCACCTGCAGCTAGTGATACACCCAAAAAGAACAGGGTCTGGAACTCTTGTTTTGTTAATCGGTCTCTCAGATACTGCAAGAAAGCATAAGCTTGCAGCAATGCAAAGACACCTAATTAAAGAAAAGGTTCATATAAGTAATCAACAAAGCATTTTTACCAAGGACATTTACAAACGTTAATTTGGAAGACCTTCTTAGAATACCTTGTACCATTCATATCAAAGACTAGTCATTTGATCTGACATTACCTTTGTTAAATGACAGTTAACCAATTAATACATCCAAAAAATTCTGTTACATATTTTTTTTAAAATGATCAGACTCCCCATACATGGACCAGGCAAGAAAAATCTCATTTCAATAACTGAAGCCTATCCAGCACATTAAATTCCACCCTTTGTCCCATATGTTAGCAACATGTTTTCTAGGAAAAACAGAAAAAAAATAAAGAAACGTCATTAAAAAAATAATTCTCAGATTTACTGAAGGATACAAATGACCTGGATCAGGAGAATCCTGATATATGGTTACTGTTTATAGTTGGGTGGGGGGTAGAGATGGTTCAAGATTCTTACTGAGAATCTGATGATAAAAGCTATGGAACATCGTCTCAGAAAGTTAAATATACTGATATTTATAAAATGCTACAAACAAAAAAACTACCCACAGACTTCCTATGGATCATGCACCTTGTGTGAAGAATCTCTGATGAAGTTTTATTCACAGATCTCCCATTGTATCTTGTTATTTGTGACCGAGATTAATGGTGGCAAAATTCTCTGCTTTAGGGAGAGGAATTATATTACCTTATAATCAATAGGAAAGCCATTAATTCCAGTTAGTAGATACGGATAAAATATTTTAGTGAGATGTACGGAATATAAAAATGAAATGTTCCATCTAAATTTGGTAAAATGAAAACTCAGTGATACAGTAACTCAGTGTACAGATACACTATTTAATTTATACAAAGCAAATGTTATTTAGTGTTTGCAAAAAAGGATGTTTTGCTTTTTCAGAACAGTCACAGCTGGCAAGATAGGCACTTTTAGGCACACAATATCAGAAAGTCTCCATAAACTCTATGATATTCATGTTTTATAGTGGTGATGTTTTAGAACCAATACGATGAAAATTAAAAACAACTACAAAACCCCAAAAGAACCCTTCATTCCACTGAAGATTGGGCAGTCATACGTTCACAGATTCTTTAGAAGAAAGAAAATAAATATTTTTCATACCTGCAGCTGCCATGTGTTCACTTGTTCTGATTGGCTGGAATCCCACAAAGGGTATCTGCATGGATAATATTAAGCCCACAATATAGAAAGTGCTATATGCTATAAAGACAAAATTGGAAACAAGGATAATTTACTATTACCAATAGTACTTCAAACATAAATATATACACAACTCATATATTTTTAGCAAAGTTTTAACTGAACTTATTTTAAGAATAGAATACTGAAGTGACTATTCTATTTGATACATATTTGATGGTTAATCATACATTATAAATCGTGAAATTCTTTCTGCCATTTTAAAAAATATTATTTTAAGGAGACTGGTGCTGTTTTACTCTCCTGAAAATGGAATCAAGTTTTTTTTCAATCTATCATTAATAATCAATGACATAACCCAAGAAGCTATGTAATATATAAGTAAACACCATTCCTATTGGCATTAACCCAAAGTATGCATGACCAAATGAATACTTATCATCATCATATATGAATAGCTGCTATTGTCTCAAAAGCTTTTAAGTATTCACACCCTATTTATAGTCTCCTAACACTTTTGTACAGTACTTAACCAGTTTAAAAAAAAAAAATCTTACGTCCATCCGCTAAGTTTTCTGTGATTAAAGAACAAAAGAACACAGAAGTCAAGCCATAAAACAGACTAGTTACTGAATTTATTAGGATCTAATAAAGGAAACTTATTTGCTCTTGGCACTGAATATACTATATAGTATTCTTGGCTTATATCAACCTAAGTGTATAGGTAAATTGGGGAGGGGCTACAATTTGTATAACAGACTTATTTTTGCATTTAAGTGTTCACAGATCACTACCAGACAAGCTGATTACAGCGAAAGTATTTGGAATCACTGTAATTAAAAATTATTTAGAAATGAAGTTAAAACTCATGTAAAATAAGTTAATGTGAAGATTATTCCATTTATAAAAAGCTTATTCACATACTTTATGAAGTATAGTCAATATTTAGTTGTTGGCAAATAAAGTACTCTATTAGAAAAAAAAGACTGCAAGAGAACTGTTACAGCAGGCATATCTGTATGCTACACATTGTACAGCACAGCATATGCTTCCCTTCACTCAACTCAGCTGAGAAAGAATGCTTATTTGGGGCTTCCCTGGTGGCGCAGTAGTTGAGAGTCTGCCTGCCAATGCAGGGGACACGGGTTCGAGCCCTGGTCTGGGAAGATCCCACGTGCCGCGGAGCAACTGGGCCCGTGAGCCATAACTACTGAGCCTACGCGACTGGAGCCTGTGCTCTGCAACAAGAGAGGCCGTGACGGTGAGAGGCCCGCGCACCGCGATGAAGAGTGGCCCCCGCTTGCCACAACTAGAGAAAGCCCTCGCACAGAAACGAAGACGCAACACCGACAAAAAAATAAATAAAATAAATAAATAAAAATACCCTATAACTAACTTAAAGAACTATTTAAAAAAAAAAAAAGAATGCTTATTTGCTTTTAAAAGAAACCCATTTATAGAAGGTAAATTATGTGTTAATGGTTCAAATGTTAAGTTGTCTTCCAAGCTGTCTGATGAGAGATGACTACAGTGTTAGATAAAGGATAAGAAGCTTAAGTAAATGTAATAGGAAGGACCAATGTATAAAGTTTCTGATGACCTCAAGCTAATAGAGAACCAGTTGTCTAGAGGACGCTGCAGAAGTAACCCATCCAACAATGTACTTTCCAGACATATTAGTGTTGGAATACAATTACTCTCAATAAGACAGTTGAACACAAATGCAATAAGAGTTAAGTAAATATAAATAAGAATTTCTATGTCACATATATTTGAACTGTCAACCAATTTGGTTGATGGGTTATCTAATAACAGTATGTTTCTTTAACAAATCAGTCTGTGTAGACACCCAGACGAAGAGTCACAGAGGCAGAATTAGAAAAAAAAATGGGAACAAGGTCATTGTGTGACCTTGAACAATTACTTAAAAACAAAAGTTTGTTTCCTCGCAACAGAATGAGGAGTTTGGACAAGATTTGTAGATCCCTCCTCTCCTCCGCCCCAATAATAATAAGCTAAGATTCTATGATCAACAGGCCTTTTAGACACCTAGAGCTGAGAAATTAAACCCTGGAGAAATATTGAACACACAAAGCACAATTAGAGGGACTTCCCTGGTGGCACAGTGGTTAAGAATCTGCCTGCCAATGCAGGGGATAAGGGTTCAAGCCCTGGTCTGGGAAGATCCCACATGCCATGGATCAACTAAGGCCATGAGCTACAACTACCTGTGCTCTAGAGCCCGCGAGCCACAACTACTGAGCCCGTGTGCCACAACTACTGAAGCCCGCACGCCTAGAGCCCGTGCTCCACGACAAGAGAAGCCACCACAATCACAAGCCTGCGCACCACAACAAAGAGTAGCCCCCGCTCACCGCAACTAGAGAAAGCTCACGCGCAGCAATGAAAACCCAATGCAGCCAAAAATTAAAAAAAAAAAAAAAAAAAAAGGCACAATTAGAAAGGCCAAGCCTGAGAAAACCTTATGTCATTGATGTGTATTAATTATAGTTAAGTCTACTTACATCCTCTGAGGCTGGATTTCTCTTTCTTATAAACACAAATGAACACTGAATATTATATAACACTGCCACAGAATTTGGATTAGATATGACAAATGGCACACACTGAACAAAAAAGTAAAGTCTTTTAAAAAAAAACTGAGGTCAAATTCACATATAATCATTTTTTAGTGAACAATTCAGGGGCATTTAGTATATTCTCAATGTTGTACAACCACCAAACCTCTCTAGTCTCAAAACATTTTCATCATCCCAAAAGAAAACCTCATACTCACCCCATCCCCTCTATCCCAGGGCAAGGCAAACACAAATCTGCATCTGTTTCCATGGATTACTGGTTTGTTCTTTTTTGTTTGGTTGGTTTGTTCTTAATTGTAAAGGTAATGTATTGTTTAGAAAAAAAAAAACACAGTAAAAAGTGAAAGTCTCTAGCCCATTTATTTCCCTTTAAGCCACATTTTCCAGAAATAATCACTAGAAGGCATGGTCGGCACACATATACATGATGCATACACACATCATACTGTCTCTTCAAATGGGACTATACTGTGCTTGGTAATATAAAAATTTCAGCGATCACTTGCCTGGAAACTATCTATGAAGTTTCCTCTCAGGGATTTGTTCAAGTTCATTTCCAGGCATATCCAAAAAGAGAAGACTAAACCTGGTAATATTCTCATTTCAGCAGTTTTATGCAACTTCACAGAGGTATTTATTGTCATTAGTGAAGAAGAAAACATTTTATAAAAAAGTAGGTGCACTAGGGCTTCCCTGGTGGCACAGTGGTTAAGAATCCGCCTGCCAGTGCAGGAGATACGGGTTCGAGCCCTGGTCCAGGAAGATCCCACATGCCGCGGAGCAACTAAGCCCGTGCGCCGCAAATACTGAGCCTGTACTCTAGAGTCCGTGAGCCACAACTACTGAAGCCCACACGCCTAGAGCCCATGCTCCGCAACAAGAGAAGCCACCGCAATGAGAAGCCCGCACACTGCAACAAAGAGTAGCCCCCGCTCGCCACAACTAAAGAAAGCCCGCGCACAGCAACAAAGACCCAATGCAGCCAAAAAGAAATAAATAAATTAAAAAAAAAAAAAGAAGTACGTGCACTAGAGTTCAAGTTAATAAAAAGATGGAGATGAGTTCAAGAAAAAGAAATTCAATCTCGGCAAACATAAAAAAGGCCAGGTGGGACTTAAATTTGTAAACATTACTTTGTAAATATATATTAATGTCAAATAAATCTGAACTAACAGAAACAGACAAGTTCTATCTAAACAATATTTTTCCTATAAATATTCCTCTATCCAAATTAACCTCATTTATACCTACTTACATGCACCAATGATACAAAGCTGATAAATGTGCTATATGCAATAATCCAAAGATAACCATTTCCTTTTCAGAGAACTGGATTCATGTCTTCCCTACTTTTATCTTTTTTGGATCACTGATACTGAGATGTTTACATAGGGGGATATATGTTCTACTTCACAGCACTCTTTAACACACCAATATTTCCATTGTTAAAGAAATGACAGGCCCCAAATGGAGTCACCTGGGCTAAAATCAAAACTTAATTCATAACCTTAATTGCAGTCACAACCTTCCCCAGGAATGCAATCCTAACTGGTCAGTGTGGAATTTTTTGGTCAGCACCAATGAGGTAATTCTTTCTAAACCCCCCTCACCAAAGAAAGATGAGGTAATCTGACACACAGACCCTTCCCTCCCCAATAGGTAGGTTACCTAAGCCTGAAAGGCATTTCTGTTTGTGAATTTCCTTGTATTGCCTATAAAAATCTTTCCCTTTCTGAGGCCCTTTGGAGCTCCTTTCTACTTGGCTAGATGTGATGCCGCTCAACTTATGAATCATTCACAAAGCCAATTAAATACTTAAAATTTACTCAGTTGAATTTTGTTTTTTTAACACTATTAAATTCAGGATTGCCTGCCAAGTAATATAAAATGTCACAAGCTCATCTTGCTTTTAATACTGCCCTTCTTCTTGAACCTGTAAAATTAGATATACATCTCCATACCTCAATTTAAATCCCATTTACAAACCCATGTTTTAAAACAATGAAAATAAGAATTAGATATACTTGAGTATTAAGAAATAGTGAAGTAACTTTCAATTCTTAAAAATAAACACAATCTCCACTGCAAAATGAAAACAAGTTTTTCTCCATTCTTTATACCAGAGCATCAAACAGTGTGTTTAAAGATTATCTCTTTAATTAATTCATTCAAATATTAAGTTTATGTCTATCATGGTCAAGACTTTCTAAAAATACAAAATCTTATTAAGATCAATCCTATCCTCTAAGAGTTAGATATCTAATTGGGGAAATCAGAGATGTACACAAATAACCACAATACAATGAAGCAAGTACATGTGACATCAGTGGAAAAAACCCTGGCTCTATAAAAACTTAGAGGGAGAGAGCTCCTCTTCTTGACATGGGCATTGAAGAGGCAGTTGACAACACCTGTACCATTCTCTAACGTTCTCAAAAGACCTCAACAACACAAACACATGGCAATCATTCTCCACCAATTCTTCCTCCGGACTCTTTATGAAATTTGACCAAACTACTATCTACATCTATCACAACCTTCTATCCATCCATCTTAACCTACTTTTCTTACCCTTTAAACCAGACGAATAAAGCTTTCCATCAAAGTAGTAAGCTCTAAGAAAACGCATAAGACCAATAATGTAGTAAATCATTTATTACATCACGACAATGTTCATCACACTGCCATCCTGTGGAAGTACAGTTACTGGCCTTCACTACTGCAGACCATACTTCCAGTGTGTCAGAATTCCCCCCAAATTACCATTAGGAAGATACATACAAAGTCTGTTATTCTGTTTGGTTATTTTTAACCAAAGAAAATCTCTTTGGTTTGGGACAAATAGTAATCTTCTGAAACAGAACCTAAACATCTTTTCACTCTTAAAGTATTTTATTTGTTTTGGGACTTCCCTGGTGGCGCAGAGGTTAAGAATCCGCCTGCCAATGCAGAGGGCATGGGTTTGAACCCTGGTCTGGAAAGATCCCACATGCTGCAGAGCAACTAAGCCTGTGTGCCACAACTACTGAGCCTGTGCTCTAGAGCCTGCCAGCCACAACTACTGAGCCCGCACGCCACAACTACTGAAGACAGCACACCTAGAGCCCGTGCTCCACAAGAGAAGCCACTGCAATGAGAAGCCCACACACCGCAATGAAGAGTAGCCCCTGCTCGACGCAACTACAGAAAGCCTGTGCACAGCAACGAAGACCCAATGGAACCAAACATAAAAAAAAAAATAAATAAATAAAAATTTTTAAGTACTTTATTTTTTTTTAATCCAAGGGTATGGGGTGGGACCAGATTGATACAGAGAAGAAACAAACCACTGTCCTTGACTTAAGGTGTACAAATGAATTGTTCTATAAAATAAAAGGCACTGAAAGGCCTGATTCGAGTTCCAAAAGAATGTCAAGTTTTCAAGAAGCTCCTGCTGTTCCCCAAACTAACCTTCAAGTACCTGCTTAAACAACTTATGTTGACAGTACCCTTCATGCTTTTAAAGTACTGCTATACTTCCTTTTACTTAAATAAAGTTAGAAAAGGTTTTGTGAATATTATATTCCTGTTAACTTTGATCCACCATTAAATCACCTTACCATTTCTGAGTTGTTTTATCTCCTGGGTGATGATGGAAAGGTCTAGCAAAATATTCCTTTGCCATCCCCTGTCTCTCTCAACCAAAATAGTACTAACCAAAAGAAACATAGTGAGGAAATACTTTAAAATTCAACCAATTTTGCTTTATTATTAACAAATATGATTAAAGGCTTGTAAGACTGTTGAAGCTTTTGACTAATAAAGATACTTTATTACTGTTTGATTACTTGACTACTGTGAATGCTGGTAAATAAAAGCAGGGTGAAAAATGGTAAGAAACTTATATGCAATTAAAGCTCACAAGATTGCCCCCCCGCCCCCCAAAAACTAAAAATAAAAAAAACCCTCCACGGATTCTTCTCGACCAGCAGAGAGAAATACAATGACTAACTTAACAGATATACATAATGAGAAAAATAATTTTTCTTCTTCCAGGATGCTGTTCATTGCAAACTATGTAGAGAATGAGTCTTGTAAACTATTATTTTATAAGCTCTATTTGTAAAAGCAGCAAGAAGCGACTTGTTCAAAACACCTGAGTGGAGAGACAATCACAACTTTTAAAAATAGCAAATATACTTCGTACTGATACCTAAAATGAAATCAAGGATAGTACAGCAGAAAAAAAACAAAGAAATATAATTTGAAAGTATAAGATGATGTTCCTTGGTAACTTCTAGAGCTAAATATAAACAAGGAGGGTGGCGTGGAGAATTTGAACACCATGAAATTATCTAAGACTTTGCTAATCTAACTTCATACACATCCATAACATCCCTAACCCATTTTATTTTTTCTTCCCTCTGAAAAGCTCTTCTAATATTCTTATATTCTCAAGAGCCAACCAAAGCAGTGTTAACTGTATGCTTTTCTAAAGTGACCAGAGAAATTCTATTCATCAAATACAAGGTCTTTTCTCAACTCTCATCCTACCTGATCTTAGTGCTAACACTTAAGAGGACTTGGTCACTGTTCATGCTTTAAACTTTTATGTAGAAAATACTCCCATTTGACCTCCTTAACAATGTATTTATCTGGCTACTTCTAACTCTTCCTTTAGTTCTTCCTCTTCCTGATTCAGGGGCATTTCGCAAAAGTCTATCCTTCAATCTTCTCCCTAACTCTGTTCTCCTGACCATTACATTTTCAGGACCCCAATTTTTTAAATTAAACAAAGAAATTCTTAGTTCTTCCCCATAACCATTTAACTTAAAATGTTTTTCCTTGTATAGTTCCAAAACAAAAAGCTGAGAGTTATTGTTTAATCTGTCATCTTCTTTTCTGGATTCCAATGATTGTTTACAGTGTTTTCAGGGTAAAGAGATTTATCATAGGTTGATATATTTCCCCAGTAAGTATTTATTTATATGGCTGGCACACAGTTACAGTGATTTTTTTGCATTACGGGCTATGGAGCCAAAATATCTAAGTTCAGGTTTCAGCTCCATTACTAGCTACGTGATTTTGAGCAAATTATGTCTTCTCTTGTTTCCTCATCTGTAAAATGAGGATAGTAATAGTAACTATCCTCACAGTGTGGTTATGAAGACTAAATGAGTTAAATACATGTGAAGAAATTAGGACAGTTTGTGCTATATAAGAAGAACTTGATACATACAGATGTTCTATTTCAGTGGTGATTGTTATAAAGTATGCTGAAATGGTAAATATAATTAATATACTCTAACTTTAAAATTGATATAATTTGTACTAAAAAAAAAAACCTATCCTTTTAAAATGTACCATTGAGTGGTTTTTATTATATTCATAAAGCTGTGTAACTATCACCACTATCTAATTCCAGAACATTTGCTCATCCCCAAAAGAAACCCCCTACCCATTAGCAGTCACTCCTCTACTCCCCAGACCCCTGGCAACCACTAAATCAACTTCCTGTCTCTAATCTGCTTGCTGTCTTTATGGATTTGCCTGCACTGGACACTTCATACAAAAAGAATCCTACAGTATATGGCCTTTTGTGCCTGGCTTATTTTACTTAGCACAATGTTTTCAAGACTCATGATGTAGCATGTTATCAGTACTTTATTCCTTTTCATTGCCAAATAATATTCCATTGCATGGATGTACCACACTTTATCCATTCATCAGTTGATGGACATTGGTTTGTCTTCACTTTTTGGCTATCACGAATAATCAATGCTGCTATGAATGTTACAGTACAAGTTTTCGTGTAAATATATATTTTCTTTTTTAGTTGTGGCCCACTGGCTTAGTTGCTCCGTGGCACATAGGATCTTCCCGGACCAGGGATCGAACCCATGTCCCCTGCATTGGCAGGCGAATTCTTAACCACCGCGTCACCAGGGAAGTCCCAGAATCGCAGTCTCCCTTTTAATATACCTTAAGCCCAAAGAATCCACGGAAACTTGTTACAGAAAATAATACAATAAAATATTGTAAGGACTATAACAGAAGCATATAGTACACAGTTCATCCTAAGCAGTTACAAAGTAAATATATATTTTCAATTCTCTTAGGTATATACCTAGGAGTAGAATTGTGGGTCACACGGTAACTCTATGATTAAATTTTTGAGAAACTGCCAAACTACTGTTTTTTAATCAAGTAAATAAGATTTATATCTTTTTGTTACTGTTTTCCAACATTATTATAATGGAATTATATTATTTTACTAAGACACTGGTTTCAGATCATAACTTCTCTGTGATTAATTCAACCCAAAGAAGTTCTGTCTCTCTCATAGAAAATGCGCTCTAAGATTTGAGACATTATCTATTACTAAGCATCTTATTCAAAAGATATGTTTTAAAACCTGTAGAGCAAATTAAAATTGTGTAGAGAAAATACTCAGTCTCTATTAGGGTCCGAATGTTTGTTTCTCCCCAGAATTCAATGCTGAAAACCTAATGCCCATGGAAATGGTATTAGGAGGTAGCCTTTGGGAGGTGATTAGGTAATGAGGGCTCCAAGGAAGCAGTACCCTTTTAAAAGAGGCCCCAGAGAGCTTGCTCATTCCTTCTATCAGGTGGGGACAAAGAAGGTACCAGCCGTGGAACAGGAAAACAGCCCTCACAAGAATGTGAGCATTCTGGTGCCTTGATTTTGGATTTTCTGGCCTCCAAAACTGAGAAATAAATTTCTATTGTTTATAAACTACTCAGTCTCTGGTATTTCGTTATAGCAGCTAGAATGGACTAAGACAGTCCGTTGTATATTATACAGAAAGAGCTTTCAAAAGTTTATTAAACTGTTAAGGATCCTTAATCTCTTACAGTGAGTAAGCTGAATTTGAACAATATGTATATGTGAATGATAGAAATGCCCATTCCCCCGAATTAAAATAAAAGGTTGACAAATATTAAATCTAGACTGATTTCGACAAAAACTCATTAAGGGAAAGTTGATAACAACACACTTAGTAAAAATGCCTGACCCTCCTTATTAATACAAAAAGCAAAATAAATCTAAAATTATTTTTACCTCCTCATGAATAATACTAACCTAACAGAAATGTCTGTTCAATGAAAAGAACGTATATGAAACACCTCTTAGAAGTTGACAGCTATCAGAAGTCAAATCACTTACCTATGTAGACTCTTTTGCTGTATCTCTGCATTAGTAACAACACAAATACATGCAGTGGAATAAGGTTGATAATAAACACATAACCACCCCAAGCAGAGACCTATGAGTAAAGAAATGCTAAGTTAAATAATTTATATACTTGCTTTTAAAAATAGATAAGTTTTGTGATGACATGTCATGACAATCTAAACATATAATAAGCAAATATAAACACACAAGGATTTTTAGCAATTTTGAGATGCTTAAAAATGGATCTGTAACCTACAAATAACCTATTTTTCTTTATTTTTATTGATAAGTAACAACACAATACCATAAATCCAATACACTTTTATATATTCACTGGAGAAATGGTCAAATTAAATTAAACTTATAAGAACACTGAGAACAATATAATTTGTGAATTGGCAATAAAAAGACTGTCATGGAGAGAGACTTTTAGAATATAGATCATAAATTTTTAAAAGAAAAAAAACCCTTTTACTCCCTCCATTTTTGATGATAAATACGTTGCAAGAAACTTCACTAAGATTAAGAACAATGGATGTTAGCATTAGTCAACAACTAAAAGGAATACTCAGATGATCTGGATGTGCTTTGTGATCCTCAAGACAAAAGGTGCTATACCTTGGGTATAAATTTCTTCCTACCAATGGATACAAATCAAGATCCCAGTTTAATGTTTAGCCTGTAGCACAAAATTAGAATAATTCTATTTACCAGACAATTGAGTATGTTATGTTCTGGTCTAAATCAATAAAGATTCTAAAGATTATGTTTATTCCAAACCAATAGAATTTATTAAGTACATTTAGTAATAGGCAATAAGGTCTGTCAAGATCAAAGTTCTTGCATGTTCTCTAATAACTAAAAGCTTAAAAGAACCATTTGTACCAACAGTCACCTTAGGAGACTATATGTTAACACACATGTTCTAACAATGCTGCCCTTGTCTAAAATATATAAAAACAATTTAAAAGAAATGGCCTTCAGTTTACAATTCACATAAGAACACCAGTTTACTGTTACAGTCATACGCTATTTTTCACCAAAGACAACATTACTCTGGTTGAGTTCCAGTTCTAACTGAAGGACTTCTGGTTATTTCCAAAATTTCAGTCTAAACTTGAAAGAGAATGGGTTTGCTATTATTGAGTACAACTGCACAGAATGTGTCCTAACCTTTAACCACTTTAAAACGGGCATGGATAATATGGAAGCACAAATTCCATGACATTTGTTTAAGAAACAAAAAAAAGTTACTTAAGATTATCATTAATTTTCAGCATAAGACTACTATATAGGCTGTGGTGTGGAAAAGAACGGCAGGAGATTAAAGAGGTAATACTGAACCCCAATCTTAAGTAATCTGTTGAAAAAAATTATGTTAAGTAGTTTACAGGCTAACCTAGAGAATGTGACCATTATTTAGGAAAAGTTGTACATTTGAAAGAAAAGTTTTTGTTTCACTTGCTGCAAGTATTACATTTGAGGGGTTGAGTACTAGCCCTCCCCACTAAAGTAAAAGTCCATACCAGGCCCTGAAGGTGGGAGTAGGAAAGAGAGTGGTAGTAAGGAAAGAGAATACATTAAACAAAAGATGTTAAAGACCGCAGGAGAAACGAAGTGGAGAAGTAGCCCTGGATGAGAAGGGAATGATGAAGAGGAGGCACTGATCCAGCTGCCAAAGACTTGTTTGCCCTCATGTAGTTTGTAACATGAAATCTTACCATATAGAAATATGACAAGCAGCAGCACATCGTCCAAAAAACTGACCCAGTTTTTACAGATTTTACCTAAAAAACAAACAAGCAACTGATATAATAAAGTTTATAAATGTTCCTGCTGAATGAAAAAAGGTTAAATGTTTAGTAAACCTGTATTACAAAAAGCAAAGATTATTTTTTAAAAAGAGTAATGAGGTTATACAGATACTTGGATCCACTTAATATATATCACATTTATAACACTGGACAGTAGTCATACATTTTAGGAATAGCTTTGATTTTTTTTTTTTTTTTAGTTATATAGTTTTTAGTAAAAAGAATCATCTTAAAAGGAACTTCTGTTTTTCCATTTGTTATATTTTCTATCTTAAAATGATTAATATCAACAAATTAAGATTTTTAACTAAAGAATAAATTTGTTCAGTAAGTCTACATTTTTATATGGTAGGTTTGCTTAGACATAACACCTTAATCTGTAGTTTTTCTTCATCTGAATGTGATCATCTATATCTCACATATAATTATGAGCATCCATTTTTGAAAACTTATCATTATCTAGAAATTTTCAGATACCACAATCATATCTTCAATAAATTTATATTCTTAAAACTTCTAGAAGGCCTAATGATATGTCAGTAAAATTCTCAATTACTCTGAACTGGAAAGACAACATGCAATAAATGAAGGTTCAAAAAGTTGACATATCTCTATTGTCTTAAAAAAACTAATCAAAGAGTTTACGTGCTCATTTGAAAAATCAAAATGTATTATTAGCACCTTCAGAAAACAGAATTTAAAATTTTAGAAACATAAGCTCTAAATACTTATGCCAAGAGCAAAGGGTCATCTTTAAGATGAATTGAGTAAGAAATGATAGATGTAAGTCCCATTATAGGTAATTCTGTATTAAACATTATAGGTAATTCTGTATTAAAAGAGTTATCTCCATGTTCAAATTTAACAGTATGCTTTCTATAGAGCTTATTTCAAGGAATTCTTCACTTTCAAAATGGGCTTCTATTTCTGTTAGTACATTAAAACAAACTACAAGTGACGTCCAATCTTTGGGGAAATTGTAAAACAAACAAAAACAAAACAAAAAAAAAGGAAGGGAGGGAGAGAGGAAGAAAAGAGAAAACACTCAAGTTTTACAGCACTTAGAGCTGTATGAGACTTCTAAAAGACTATGAAACACTGCTTTGAATTCAATGTTACAGTGCACATGTGTGACAAAACACACTCCAATCTCCTCCCCCAAACCATGCCAACTTCGACAAAGTTTACCTTTGGACAGGGTCAAATAACAAGGTGGGTCCTATTCTAAAACGTGAATGGGGAGGGAGTATATTAAAATATTGAAAAACTTAAAAGTGAGAAAATTACAACCCTGGAATTTGTGTTATAACTTTATTCATAAACTAAAAGCCACTGAATTGTATACTTTAAAAGGGTAAATTTTATGGTATGCAAATACTATTTCTCAAAAAAAGTCTGTGCAGTGCAGCGAAAACAGCACTTAGAGGGAAACTTATACCTTTAAGTGCTTATATTAGAAAAGATGATCTCAAATGACTAATTTATAATCTAGAAAAATTAAAGCCCAAACTGAGAAATAAAATAATGAAAAGAGATAACCATGTACATGTATCAGAAGACTTCATATTAAGATAACAATTCTCCCCAAACTATCTATAGATTTAATGTACTCCCAATAAAAGTAGAAATCTCAACTCATTTGGGTAGATGTTGATAAGCCAATTTAAAATTTATATGAAGCAAAGGACTAGGAACAGCCAAAATAATTATGAAAAAGAGGAACAAAGGGCTTCCCTGGTGGCGCAGTGGTTGAGAATCTGCCTGCCAATGCAGGGGACACGGGTTCGAGCCCTGGTCTGGGAAGATCCCACATGCCGTGGAGCGACTAGGCCCGTGAGCCACAATTGCTGAGCCTGCGCGTCTGGAGCCTGTGCTCCCCAACAAGAGAGGCCGCGATAGTGAGAGGCCCGCGCACCGCGATGAAGAGTGGACCCCACTTGCCACAACTAGAGGAAGCCCTCGCACAGAAACGAAGACCCAACACAACCATAAATTAATTAATTAATTAATTAATTTAAAAAAAAAGAATAAAGAGACTTTATTAAAAAAAAAAAAAAAAGAGAGGAACAAAGTTAAATCACTCACGCTACCTGATTTCAAGACAACACGGTGTAGGATAGATATATAGAGATCTCAATAAAACAGAAGAATCCCAAAATAGACTGACGTGTATACAGTCAACCTATTCTGACAAGGCTATCAAAGTGAGTAATTCAGTGGAGAAAGGAGTCTTTTCAACAATGATGTTCGAATGATGGGATATCAATATCCTCCCCAAAGAGAACCTCAGCCCTTTTCTTGAACCACAGACCATAATCAACTTGAAACAGATAACAGATCTTAATGTAAAACCTAAAACTATTATGTTTCTAGAAGTAAAAACATGAGAAAATGTTTGTAACTTTGGGGTAGGCTAAGATTTCTTAGATGACACACCAAAAGCAAGATCCATAAAAGAGAAAATGATAAAGTGGACTTGATCAAAATTAAAAATTTCTACTTAAAAAGATATGTTAAAAAAATAAAGACAAGCCACATACTGGGAGAAAATGTTTGCAAAACACACATCTATCTGATAAAGGACTTATTTCCAGAATATATAAAGAACTCTTACAACTCAGTAATGAAAAGCCGAACAGCCCAACCAAAACATAGGCAAAAGATATGAACAGACATTTCACCAAAGAAGAAAAGGAATGGGGAATAAGTACATGAAAAGATAATATTAGTCATTGGGGAAAAGCAAGTTAAAACCACGGGATACCACTACAAAACTGTTACATCTGTACAAACTATGTACTGGTGATGCAAACAAAATAAATGCAACTCTTCATACTCTGATGAAGGGAATGCAAAATGATAGTCACTTGCAAAAACCACTTGGCAGCTTTTTATCAAATCAAACATGTAGTTATTTTACAAACCAGCAATCCCACACCTAGGCATTTATTCAAGAGAAATACTAATTTATTCCATATGAAGAACTGTATGCAAATATTTATAGCCTCTTTATTCATAATTATCAAAAGCTGGAAAACAAAATAAATTATAGCACATCCATACAACAGAATACTACTCAGCAATAAAATGTAACAAACTACTAAAACATGCAACAACATAGATGACTCTCAGAAGTATTATGCTACATGAAGTAAGTCAGACACAAAGGACCACCCCATACTATCTGCTTCTATAACATGGCATTCTGGAAAAGAAACTCCCAGAGACATACAGACAGAAATCAGATCTGTGGTTGCAAGTAATACGGGTTAAGGAGAGGACTGATTACAAAGGCACAGGAGGAAACTTAAAAAAAACCCCAAAACCCCACAACTATAGGAGGCAATATGGTAATAAGTATTATTCTAAGTACTAGTCTATCTGCACTAGCTCTGTTTTTGGTGACAGTAACAAAAGAAGTAATAACAAACATGTACTCATCACTTTCTGTGTTCCTACAATGTTCTATACCTTTACATGCATTAACTTATTTAAACCATATGAGGTAGGTACTATTATTACTTCCATTTTATAGTTGATGAAATAGATATTCGGGAGGTTTAAACAACCCCAAGTGATAGAACTGGAATTCAAACAAACAGGAAGAAGATCCAAGAAAAACAAAACAGTGAAACAAACTAATATTTGAAATTATAATCAAAGACAACTTTCCAGAAATAAAAATTATCAATATACATGTTGAAAGGGGTCACCATTACCATAAGTGTCAACTTTGGGACATATCCTAGGAAATTTATTAGACTTCAATTCTATAGAGAAAAAACTAATTATTACTTCAGGAAAAAAAGATCATGTTTGTTATGAAACACATAAAATTAGGTTCTTGACAATAACAAAGCAAAATGATCATAGTACAACAATTCCAAGAAATTCAAGTAAAGAACAAATGACCTAGACCTTTCCATCTAGCCAAACTCTCATATATGACACAATAAAAAAACAGATTTAAACATGTGAGGACTTGAGGAATATGATACTCATGGGCCTTCCCTGAGGAGTCCAATTAGAGGAATACCTTCATCCAACTGAGAGATATCATGTATAAAAAATGTACAAATAACATTAATATACAAAATACTATGTACTAGTATATAGCATAAAATATATTACATACTTAATAACATGTATTACATGTTAATATATAACAAAAGCCATATATGAAAAACCCACAGCAAACATATTAAATGGTGAAAGACTGAAGTTTTTCCTCTATGATCAGGAACAAGACAAGGATGCGTACTTTCACCACCTCTATTCAACATAGTACTTGAAGCTCTAGCCAGAGCAATTAGGCAAGAAAAACAAATAAAAGGTATCCAAATTGGAAAGGAAGACATAACATCACCCCTGTTCACAGATATGATCTCATAGGGAGAAAGCTCTAGATTCCACATACACAAAAAACTGTTAGAGCTAATAAATGAACTCAGCAAAATAGCAAGATAGAAAGTCAACACACAAAAATCAGTTGCATTTCTATACTCTAAAAATGAACAATGCAAAAAGGAAATTACAAAAAAATTTCCAATAGCATCAAAAAGAATAAAATACAAGTTAACTAATGAAGTAAAAGACTTGTATGATGAAAACTATAAAACACTGTTTAAAGAAAACATAAATAAATGGAAACATCCCATGGTCATTCATAGACTGGAGGATGACAATATTACCCAAAGTGATCTACAGAGTCAATGCAATCCATATCAAAATCCAATGATTTTTTTTTCTTTGCAGAAGTAAAAAACCCACCCTAAAATTCATATGGAATCTCAAGGGACCCCTAATAGCCAAAAGAATCCCGAAAAGAACAATGAAGACAGAGGACCAACATTTCTTGATTTTAAAACTTACTACAAAGCTAAAGTAATCAAACAGTGTGGTGCTGGCATAAAGACATACATATAATACATACAGACCAATGGAACAAAATAAAGAACCCAGAAATAAACCTTTGCATATATGGTCAAATGATTTTCAATAAGGGTGCCAAGTCCTCTCAATGGGGAAAGGACAGTCCCTTCAGCAAACAGTGCTGGGGAAACTAGATATCAATGTGCAAAATAATGAAGTTGGACCCTTACCTAACAGCATATACAAAAACTAACTCAAATACACCTAAATGTTAGACCTAAAACTATAAAACTCTTAGAAGAAAACACAGGGCAAAAGCTTCATGCCATTAGATTTGGCAATGATCTCTTGGATATGACACCAAAGGCACAGCAATAAAAGAAAAAATAGACAAATTGGACTTCATGAAAAATTAAAAATTTTGTGACTCAAAGACAATATTAACAGAGTGAAAAAGGCAATCCATAGAATGAGAGAAAACATTTGCAAATCATGTATCTTACAAAGGATTACTATTGAGAATATATTGAGAACTCCTAAAACTCATCAACCAAAAACATCCAATTCAAAACTGGGCAAGGGACTTGAGTAAACATTTCTTCAAAGATATACAAATGGCCATTAACCACATGAAAAGATGCTCAACCTCACTGCTCACTAGAGAAATGCAAATCAAAACTACAATGAACTATCACCTCAAACCTGTTAAGACGGCTTACTATCCAAAACAAACAAACAAACAAACAAGTGTTGACGTGGATGTGAAGAAATTAGAACCCTTGTGTACTGCTAATAGGAATGTAAAATATTACAGCTGCTACAGAAAACAATATGGTGGTTCCTCAAAAAACTGAAAATAGAATTACCACATGATCTGGCAATTTCACTTCTGGGTATATACCCCAAAGAATTGAAAGCAAGGTCTTTAAGAGATATCTGTATACCTATGTTCATAGCAACATACTCATAATAGCTAAAGCATGGAAGCAACCAAAGTGTCCATCAACAAATGAATGGGTAAACAAAAGGTGGTATATAAATACAATGGAACATTATTTCAGCCTTAAAAAAGGAAGGAAATTCTGACATATGCCACAGCATGGATGAACCCTGAGGAACCTTGAGGACATTACTCTAAGTGAAATAAGCCAGTCACAAAAAGACAAAAACTGTATGATTCCACTTACATGAAATACTTAGGAGAGCTGTCAAAATCACAGAGACAGAAAGTAGAATGGTGGCTGTCAGGGGCTGGGGAAAGTTAAAATGGGGGGTTATTGTTTAATGGATATAGTTTCAAGTTTTACAAGATGAAAAACTGTGGCGATGGATGGTGGTGGTGATTGCACAACATTATGATCTATTTAACCCCACTGGACTCTACACTTAACAAATAGTTAAGATGGTAAATTTTATGTTACATGTATTTTATCACAATTAAAAAAACACAAAAAAAACCAAAAGCAACAACCATGAGATACCACTTCATACCAACAGGCAAGTAAAACAAAAAAACTAGAAAAAAAACAAGTATTGGCGAGGATTAGGAGAAATTAAAACCCTCATACACTGCCAGTGGAAATGTAAAATGGGGAAACCACTGTGGGAAACAGTCTGGCAGTTCCCCAAAAAGTTAATCACAAAGTTATCATGCCAACCAATAATTCCACTCTTAGGTATATATGGAAGAGAAATGAAAATACATGTCTACATAAAAACTTGTACACAAATGTCATTAGCAGCATTATTCATAATAGTCAATGTCATCAACTAATGGTGGATTTAAAAAATGTGGTATTATCCATACAATGGATTATTCAGCCATAAAAAGGAAGTACTGATACATATCAAAAATATGAATGATTATGCTCAGGGAATGAAGCCATACATAAAAGGTCACATTTTTTAATGTGGGCTTTATTTACATGAAATGTCTAGAATAGGTAAGTCTTCAAACAGAAATTAAATTAATGGAGGAAAGGCAGAATTGGGAGGTACAAGGTTTCTTTAGGGGGTGATAAAATGTTCTGTAGGTACACAGAGGATACTAAAAACCGCTGAACTGTACATTTTAAAATGGTTGAAACAGTGAATTTATGTTATATGAATTTGGCTCAATTTCTTAAAGTGAAATTTTAAAATATGTTGAAAGGTAATTAACATGCCAGTTAAGGCACTCCTGCAATGATTCAGACTCATGCTATGTTAAAAGAATATAAAGAATAAAAAAACTATATAAACAATACCACTTTTGCATTTCATAAAAGCATACAAAATTTAAAAAATATGACAAAATGCAAATGTAGTAACACCTGGGTGATGGCTTCTTTACATTAGTTTTCTGTTTCTAAATTTCCAACATACAGAATATATTATTTTAAAAATTTATTACAAAATGTTTCAAACATATAGAAGAGTAGAGAATAATAGCCATCCAGACTTCCAAATGCAAATACATCATATATTTGCTTTGGATGATTTTATTTAAAAAATTTTTTTTTTTTTTGCTGACAGAGTTGAACCTCCCTTCATACTTTCTTCCTCAATATCACCCACCCATACTCAGGAGTAACCACTATCATAAAGTTGGTATATATGTGGATAAATGCCATATTTTTATACTTTCATTATAAATAGGTATAAACAAACAGTACACAATATGGTTTGTACTATTTAAAATTACTGTATGTATTCTACCTCAACTTATTTTTCCACTTGGCATTATGGAGCTGTCAAGCTCCATCCATTCATATGTATTGTCAAGATATATACTTAATATGTAATTTAAATTCTATTAGTTAAAAGACCTCAAAAGGATGTTCCAAATTTTAAGGTTTTTTCTCAGTTGTTTTTAAACATTTTTTGGTGAATACAGCGGCATCAGCAGCACCTTGCTGCTTGTCATCATCTTCATCACCATGGGTGCTTTTCTTTCTTCTCTCTTAAACTCAAGATCAAGCAACTGTCTATGTTGATTGACTGCAACAATTCTCCTCTGAAATTCCTTGCCAAAGCAAAAATATCCACAAGCTAAGGAGCTTTAAAAGATGTAAAATATAAAAGAGAAAAATAATGCTACCATTCACCTAGCTACCTAAAAATATGTAAGAGTATTCATATGTAAAAATTTGGAGCAATTTCCAACATTGAAAAAGTATGAACATAGGCTAAAATAATAAAGAAGAAAACAATTAAATATATGCAAGGTTTAACTTGAAGCTAGTACTAAGGAGCCCCCTTTTCCTTGCAGGAAAAACATTAAGTTTAGATAGCTTAGCAATAAATAGACTTCTGGTTTCTGGTTCTACACGTAAGGAATTGGACATCACCACTCAGTCCTAACAAGTAAAAAGCTGAACAGACTGAAATATCAACAACTCTTCCTGGATCTGTGAGTGAGGGAAAGACACAGGACAAACTGCTGCTCTCAACAATGGAGAGACACACATGCAGGAATCAATACTGCAAATAATTGGGGGCAGGGAGGTGGGTAGGGAAACCTAAGTCTCAGTGTGGAGACTTAAAAACTCCAGGGTGGACTCAGTCATATGGTGGTCCCCACAATTATGCTGGATTTGCCTTGAGGATCTTAACCAGGTTCTCACAATAAATATATGGAAAAACAAAACCCCCTTGTTGCTTCTGGCACAGGGAGGGGAACAGTAAACGTTCTGAAAAATGCAAAGGCATTCTGTTCTTAACAAGGCCTGTCCTCAGAAGAAACTATTAACCAGAGCCTGACCTGCTGGGGTGTTATCAGAGCCTAACTGACCTGGGGAAGGGAAATACATAACTCCAGTCAGCTCTAGCCATCCTTTCCCACCTAAGTGGGGAGAGAAAAAAAAAAAAACATTTGTAAAGTTCACAGTCCAACTTACTAAAAGACTTAGACCTAATCATAGGACTATACCTTACCTCCTGATTACTAAAGGCTTATTCACAGCAATTCCTTTTACCAAGTGTATCATGTCTGGCTATGAAGAAAATATTGCAAGGCATACCAAAAGGCCAAAAAACACAATTTAAAGAGACAGAGGAAGCATCAGAACCAGATATGGCAAGGATTCTGAAAGTATCAGACCAGGAATTTAAAACTATGATTAATATGCTAGGAGTTCCAATGGATAAAGGAGATAGCATGCAAGAATAAATGGGCAATGTAAGCAGAGAGCTGGAAATCCTAAGAACCAAAAACAAAACAAAACAAAAATCAAAACAAAAAAAGAGGCTACAGATGAAATGAAGGATGCCTATGCTGAGTTTATGAATAGACTGGCCATGGCTGAGGAAAGCATCTCTGAATTAGAGGCTACATCAATAGAAACCTCCAAGACTGAAAAGAACAAAGACCAGAAAAAAATAAAACAGAATATCCAAGGACTGTGGAACAACAACAAAAGGTGTAATATACATGTAATAGAAATACCAGAAGGAGAGGAGAAAAAGGAACAGAATATTTGAAATGAGAATGACTGATAATTTCTCCCAGTAAAGTCAGCCATCAAACTACAGATCCAGAAAGCTGAAACACTAAGTAACAAATGCCAAAATAACCAACCACAACCAGGCATACCTTTTTCAAACTACAGAAAACCAAAGATAAAGAAAAAAATCCTGAAAGAAGCCAGAGCAAAAGACACCTTGCCTATAGAAGGACAAGGATAAGGATTACATGACTTCTACTCAGAACTCATACAAGCAAGACAAGAACAGAGTGAAATATTCAAAGTACTGAGAGAAAAAAACCACCAATCCAGAATTTTGTGCCCTGTGAAATTATCCTTCAAAGTTAAAGGAGAAATAAAGACTTTCTCAGACAAACAAAAATTGAGGGAATTTGTTGACAGATTTGCCTTACAATAAATGCTAAAAGTTCTTTAACAAGAAGGAAAATAACATAGATCAGGATCTTAGATCTACATGAAGAAAGGAAGAGCATCAAAGATGAAGTAAAGGTAAATTAAAAACTTTTATTTTTCTTATTCTTAATTGATCTAACAGATAAGTCTGTTGAAAATAATAATACCAACAATGTATTCTATTATGTATGCTCATATAAAAGTGAAATGAGTGACAGTTATGACACAAGGGAAAAGAAGGAGGAATTAGGATTATTTTGTTATTATAAGGTACTCACTGCCTATAAAGTGATACAGGCAGACCTCAGAGATATTGTGGGTTTGGTTCCAGACCACTACAATAAAGCAAATATTGCAGTAAAGCAAGTCACACAAATTTGTTTCCCAGGGCATATAAAAGCTATGTTTACACTAAATTGTAGTCTATTAAGAGTACATTATGGGGCTTCCCTGGTGGCGCAGTGGTTAAGAATCCACCTGCCAATGCAGGGGACACGGGTTCGAGCCCTGGTCCAGGAAGATCCCACATGCTGCAGAGCAACTAAGCCCGTGTGCCACAACTACTGGAGCCCACGTGCCTAGAGCCCATGCTCCACAACGAGAGAAGCCACTGCAATAAGCCCGCGCACCACAACAAAGAGTAGCCCCCACACGCTGCAACTAGAGGAAGCCCGCACGCAGCAACAAAGACCCAACGCAGCCAAAAATAAATAAATTAATTAAATAAATTAAAAAAAAGAGTACATTATGCTTTAAAAAACCAACACATATACTTTAATTAAAGAGTAATTCATTGCTAAAAAATGTTAGCCATCATCAGGGCCTTTAGTGAGTTGTAATCTTTTTGCAATAGTAACATCAAAGATCTCTGATCACAGATCACCATAACAAATATAATAATGAAAAAGCTTGAAATATTGTGAGAAATACCAAAATGTGACAGAGACACAAAGTGAGAAAATACTGTTGGATAAATGGCACTGACAGACTTGTTTGATGCAGGGTTGCCACAAACCTTAAATTTCTAAAAATGCAGTATCTGTGAAGTGCAATAAAATGAGATATGCCTGTATAGTATTCTTTGAAAGTGAACTTGGATTAGCTGTAAATGTATGTTGCAAACTCTATGGCAACTGCTAAAAACAGTTTTAAAACAAAGCATAACTAATATGCCAGAAAAAGAGAGAAAATTGAACATATAAAATGCTCAGTTAAAACGACAAAAGGTAGAAAAAGAGTAGAGAACAAAAATAAAACAAAGAACTAAAGAGTTCCAACTAGAAGACAGTAACATACATGGTAAATATTAATCCAACTAATAATAATCATTTGAATGCCAATGGTCTAAATGCACAAATTAAAAGAACAAATTGTCAGGGTGGATCAAAATCCAAGACCCAACTATATGTTGTCTACAAGAAACCCACTTTAAATATAAAGATATATATAGTTCTAAAATAAATAGATGGCAAAAAATATACCATGCTAACACTAATCAAAAGAATGCAAGAGTAGCAATTTAATCTCAGACTGAGCCAACCTCAAAGCAAAGTGATCACAGATAAACAAGGGCATTACACAATGACAAAAGGATTAATTCTCAAAGACTACATAATCCTTAAAGTGCATGTGCCTAACAACAAAGTGTCAAACTACATGAGGAAAAACTAATAGAGCCACGAGGGTAAATGGATGAATCCACTACCATAAATGGAGACTTAAAACCCGCCCTCAGATGGATGAATCCAGCAGGTAGAAAATCAGTAAGATTTTCATGATTTAAGAAAATCATGAAACTCAACACCACCACCAATCAACTGGATATTGGATGTAATGGACATCTAAACTTGATTTCATCCAAGGACAGCAGAATACATATTCTTCTCAAGCCTACATGGAACATTCACCAAGGTAAACCACATCTGGGCCATGAAACACATCTTAACAAATTTGAAAGAATAAAAATCATGTAAGGTGTTGCTCTCAGCCCACAATGGAATTAAACTGAAAATCAGTAACAGAAAATTAACTGGAAAATCTCAAAATAAATGGGGATTAAACAACATACCTTTAAACAAATATATGGGTCAAATAAAAAATCTCAAGAAAAATTTTAAAATATTGTTAACTAAATAAAAATGAAAACAACTTACCAAAATTTGTGGGATGTAGAGAAAGCAGTGCTCATAGGGAAATTTACAGCATTGAATGTATATAACAGAAAAGATAGATCTAAGACAATTATCTAAGTTTCCACCTTAGGAAACTAGAAAAAGAAGGGCAATTTAAATCCAAAGGAAGCAGAAGAAAAGAAATAAGAATCAGGGCAGAAATCAATGAAGTTGAAAACAGGAAATTTATAGAGAAAAATCAATGAAATCACAAACTGGTTCTTTGAAAGATGAACAAAAATCAATACGCCTCTAAGCCAGGCTAAGAAAAAAGGAAGGCACAAATACTAATATTGGAAATAAAAGAAGGACCATCACTACAGATCCCATGGACATGTATTAAAAGGATAATAAAGGAATACAATGAACAACTCTATGTGCACAAACTTGATAACCTAAATGAAATGGACCAATTCTGTGAAAGAAATCTCCCAAAACTCAAACAAGAAGAAACAGACAATCTGAATAGGGCTCTGTCTATTAAAGAAATGGAATCAATCAATAATTAATAACCTTCCAAAACAGAAAGCACCAGGCCAAGGTGGGTTCACTCGTGAATTCTACCAAACATTAAAAAAAAAAAAAAAGACAGCAATACTCTACAACCTCTTTCAGCAAACAGAAGTAGAGGGAACACTTCCTAACTCATTCTACAAGGCCAGCATTGTCCTAACGCCAAAATCAAAGACATTACAAGAAAAGAAAACTATAGACCACGATCTCTCTCATTAACGTGGATGCAAAAATCCTCAACAAGACATTAAGAAATCAAGTCTAGGGCTTCCCTGGTGGCGCAGTGGTTGAGAGTCTGCCTGCCAATGCAGGGGACACGGGTTCGAGCCCTGGTCTGGGACGATCCCACATGCCACGGAGCAACTAGGCCCGTGAGCCACAACTGCTGAGCCTGCGCGTCCGGAGCCTGCGCATCCGGAGCCTGTGCTCCGCAACAAGAGAAGCCACGATAGTGGGAAGCCTGCGCACCGCGATGAAGAGTGGCCCCCGCTTGCCGCAACTGGACAAAGCCCTCGCACAGAAACGAAGACTCAACGCAGCCATAAATAAATAAATAAATAAAATTAAAAAAAAAAAAAAAAAAAAAAGAAATCAAGTCTAGGGCTTCCCTGGTGGTGCAGTGGTTGAGAGTCTGCCTGCCAATGCAGGGGACGCGGGTTCGAGCCCTGGTCTGGGAGGATCCCACATGCCGCGGAGCAACTGGGCCCGTGAGCCACAACTACTGAGCCTGCGCGTCTGGAGCCTGTGCTCCGCAACAAGAGACGCCGCGATAGTGAGAGGCCCGCGCACCGCGATGAAGAGGGGCCCCCGCTTGCCGCAACTGGAGGAAGCCCTCGTACAGAAACGAAGACCCAACACAGCCATAAATAAATCAATTAATTTAAAAAAAAAAAAAAAAGAAATCAAGTCTAACAACGTATTATAAGAATTATATATCAATATCATGACCAAGTGAGATTTATTCCAGGTATGACATAGCGACTCAACATTTGAAAATCAATTAATGTAATTCATGACATCAAAAAGTCAAAAGAAAAAGATCATGTAACTACAGTTGACCCTTGGACAAGGCAGGGGTTGGGGCAGTGACCCCCTCACCCCCCTTGGTATCAAAAATCCACATGTAACTTGACAGTAGGCCCTACATAATCTGTGGTTCCATATCTACGGATTCAACCAAACTTGGATCATGTAGTACTGTAGTATGTATTTACTGAAAAACAAACCTGTGTATAAGTGGACCTGCAGAGTTCAAACCCGTGTTGTTCAAGGGTTAACTGTGTATCAAAAGATAGAGAAAAAGCATTTGACAAAATCCAACATCCATTCATGATAAAATCTCTCAGCAAACTATTGACACAAATAGAGTGGAACTTCTTCAACTTGATAAATATTACCTACAAGACAAGGATGTCTCCTCTCACTATGCCTTTTCAACATCATACTGGAATTAGCAGCTAATACAGTAACACAAGAAAAGGAAATAGAAGGTATACAGATTGGCAAGGAAGAAATAACTTGGCAACAGTAAAATAATACAAGTTTCACAAACAGAATTCAACATCCTAAGCCACTGAACCACATTTCATTTTCCTAAGTATCTGACTCCTCTCTCCCCTACAAAAGAAACAAAATCAAGAGCTTAATTTTTTGATAGCCTCTTTATTGGAGCTATGACTTACTTGTTACAAACAGTAACAGAGTTCTCTGTATACAACTATAATTGATAAAAGACAAATGCTGCACAACAGCATTTCAGCAGAAAGTTCATGGGTATTAACGATAACAAAACATTAAGTGTTACTTACCCACAAGTAATATGTGAACTGAAGTGCAAAAATAGCAATGCCTTCATTATCAAAGGATCCAGCTACTGACCGAGAAATGTAACCTGGTACAATAGCAATAAAACAAGCAGCTAAAAGTCCTGCTCCTTGGTTCCAAAGTTCTCTGGTAAGCAGGAAAGTAGATATAGATGTAAGGCCGCTAAAAGTTGGTGCAAGGAACACACATACATCTCTTATGTGAACTGTTATGTTCAGTGTATTTAAAATCCAATGAATAAGCCCAGCTGTTATCATCAACCCTGGGTAAACCTAGGAAGAAAAAAAAAGGACAATTTAATTACATATAAAATGAGGTAGCTGAAAACACTAATGTAAGCTTCTTTCTTTATTATTATATATTGTTTATAGTAAGTTTGAGAATAAGCTCTTATAATAGTTTGCCTTCACACATTACAAAATTAAATGTTCTTGTGGATTAGATACAAATAAAAATCTGATATTCAGATACATACTTAAGCAAAAGAAGAAAGATCATACTGAATGAATGATTAAAAGTGAAGAGGTTTAACAATGAAAAACTACGTAACTTTCTTATTGATCCCACTAACTCTATCTTTTCACTATAAAACAGGGTCCTAATCTAACATATCCTTAAGTTTGGAGTTTTAACGTGCTCCAACATTGCCTATACTTGTGTTCAAGGGACTGAGAAAAGGACGGAAGATGAAAGAAAGTTACGTGCAATATTATTTAAGTGGTATTTATAAATGATTTTTCCCTTCTTTCAAAGTCAAGATTTGGAAAGTAAACAATTTTAGCTAGGAAAAGAAGGACTAGTTAGTTGGTGAATTCAGATATAATATTTTCGGACTCCTGGAAGATTAGACCTTTTTACACTTCTTAAAATATTTAAGGATAGAAAGGAAATAATAAACTAGAATAGGCCAGTTAACAGTTATATTCTGCACCCTCCCTCTAAAAGAGAACATGAAACATTAAGAGGATTCAAAGAACAAGAAATAGGACATTAATTCTGAGCTATTCTTCAGTGATTAAAATGTGTATTTATACTTCCATCCTTATCTAAATCCTAAAAGATTTTTCTTTCTCCATCACTGAAACTACAAAGAATGTTATAAATTTCCTTTCCTAGCTATCCTATTTAAACTTGCAAACTCCCATGGTCTTTAACCCAACTCCATTGCTTTTTTCTCCATAGCACTTATCACCATTTCACATACTATTTATTTTACTTATTTATTGTCTATTAACTAAACACCCTCACAAGAATATAAGCTCCAGAATAGCCAGAAAAATTTCCCCAGCATCCAGAGAACAATGATTGGCACAAAATGAATGCTCGATAGAATGTATAGAAGGAGAATGGGATAATGGAAGGGGGAAAAAGTATGGCAATCATCACCATTTTTAAAAATCAAAATTTCGTTCCATTTCATATATGATAGCAGGCCTTAGTGTATGATATTGTTAGCAATATTCAAAGAAAATGGAAATGAATTTGAAAATACTCTAAATTTGGCAGACTGAACTGACATATGAAATACAGCCAAAATAGGTAGAAGTACTAGATGAAAGGACCAAAAAACTCTAAACAAACAAATAAAACCACCCAACAACAAAAAAGGCATATTTAAGCTCAAAAGGAAGGGAACCCTCCAGGTTCCAAACATAAAGAAGAAATTCAAAGTAGGTACTGATGCCGTGGGAATCTAAAAAGAGAAAAAACAAAAACAAAGCAGGCTTGATATATAGGCACTCGAGGTTCGGGGGTAGTTACCACTCACCACAGGGATCAAAGAAAAGGCCTAATTCCCAGCACAAAACCAGGGCCCGTTTATGAAACTAGACTAGACAAATTCTACCCATCCATCAAGGGAAACAGTAAGGAACTCTTGCCTGACTTCCAAAGCTCTGAATAGAAACAAAACAAGAAATAAGAAACTCATTCATCACATGGGTGAATATGGGTTCTACATTTATAACAACATCATGTATAAAAAACCTCAAGCTGAGAAATAACCTCTAAAAACTGTCCTAAAAGCAGTAAGACCTCTAAGGGCTCCAACAAAGGCAAGTGAGAAAGATTATTATAAGGATGGTCCCAAATACCAAGACACCAGGAGTCTCAGAAAACAAGCCTTCATTGAGGGTGAATTCAAGATAAAAATTTATAAACACACCAGGAAACAAACTATAGTAATCAAAGACTAGTACAATGAAGTAATGATAGCATTCACCCCACAAGAAGTACAGATACAGCCATCTACCACATCTCTCACCATTCAATACCTTTCTAATTCACCCTAATTCATGACTATTGCCCTGTATCTTTATCTCTGTTTACATCAAAGATAAGAAGATGCCCCAGATTATAACACAACATCTGACTACCACGGAGAACCTATTCCTTCCAAATACAGAGGGAACATTTATAAAAGTTGGCTATATCTTGGGCCACAAATCATGCCTCAATAAATTTCAAAGGATTAAAATTACAGGATTTGTTCTTTAACCATAATATATTGGAAGTATAAAGCAAAAAAAAGATAACTAGGAAATTCTATTATGTTTAAAAGTTAAATACAAGTAACCCATGAATCAGGGCAAATTATAGTGGAAATTAAAATACACTTTGACCTGAACAATAATGAAAATACTACATATCAAAACTTATGCAATGTAGTTAAAAGTGATTATTGGGAAATTTATAGCTTCAAAATGAACACATTAATAACAAAGAAATGTTGAAAATTACTCATCAAACTGTATCAGGAAGACAGATAAAAACATCAAAACAAACTCAAGAAAGTGGGACGAAGGAAATAAATGGAAATTAACACAAGAGAAGGCAAATATTTAATAATCAACAAAGTCAAAGTTTCTTTGGGTTAAGAAATCTACTAAAATTGATAAACCTCTGACAAAACTGATCCAGAAAAAAATACGACACATATATATTGCCCAAACAGGTGTCTTGTCTTTCATTTTCTCTTCAGCATTCTCCTTACATCCCAAATCCTAAAATATTTTCTCTTATATCATCTTCTGGACATTATAATTCCCCACGAACTATGATCAATACTCAATTACCTCGAGTAATTGGGACCTGGAAAATTACAATTATCTGATTCTTCTACATTTCTATTTCCTTCCCCAAATTTTTTTTCAATAAAGTTGTTATAGAACAAAACAAAAACATACAAATAACCTGAACTTAAATGTGTGACAAGAGATCCACTTGTCAGAAATAGTGGCTAGTATGAGGTAACCCAAAAACAGGTTGGGGGGTGAGAGTGGGAAGAAGAGGGTCAAGAAAAGAGATTTAGCAAGTTAAATACTAATCAGCCACAGAAAAATGTGTTCGTTAACTATACAAAGCTTTCAAGAATTGCCACCACCTTAGGGCTTCCCTGGTGGCGCAGTGGTTGAGAATCTACCTGCCAATGCAGGGAACACGGGTTTGAGCCCTGGTCTGGGAAGATCCCACATGCCACGGAGCAACTAGGCCCGTGAGCCACAACTACTGAGCCTGCGCCTCTGGAGCCTGTGCTCCGCAACAAGAGAGGCCGTGATAATGAGAGGCCCGCGCACCACGATGAAGAGTGGCCCCCACTTGCCGCAACTGGAGAAAGCCCTCGTACAGAAACGAAGACCCAACACAGCCATAAATAAATAAATAAATAAATAAATAAATAAATAAATAAATAAATTTTAAAAAATCAACTGTATTTCTATGTGTTAGCAATGAACATGTGGAATTTTAAAATACAACACACCTTATTATTGCTCAGAAATACTTAAAATACTTAAAAATACAAAAAAAAAAAAAGAATTGCCACCACCTTAGTGATTAACATTTACTCAAATAACCGCAAAATTTTAAGATTAACATAAATAACTGCAAATATACTTACAGTACCACCGACTATTCTTCCTAGTGGATACCATGCTCTTTCATCAAACCAATTTAAAAATTCATAGAACCCATGAGATGCAAGATGATGTGTTGATCTATAATTAAACCTAGAGAAAACAGGAAAAAAAGAAATGTTATAAAACTTTACTAGAAAGAAACAGCTCTCTTTCTAATATTATACTTTATATTTAACTCTTTATATATAGCTCTATGGCTACATAAATACATCTTTTATAACAATTTTCCTTAAACCTAAGTAACACATTATTTTCCAAGAAATAGGCTAATACCTCTAAATATAACTAAAAACAAAGTCCCTCCCTCCCCCCCCAAAAAACAACTCTACCAAACTAGTAATGCTCAAATTAACATTTGGCCATTGCCTGGGGTACAGATGGTAGACAGCTATGCATTTGAATTTTTAAAAAGTGAGGGTACATACAATTTACCAAATGGTCAAAGAAGTCAATGACTCTCAAAAGATTAAAAACCACTGACAGAAACTAGCATCAAAATGAAGGATGCACATTCAACATAATTGCCTCCAATCCTATAACCCTAAAAATTACAGAAATAAAGAATAAGTTATAATAGCACTAAAATCATGGGAGATGAACTGTAACAGCACTTTAAAACGAGAACATGACCTTAACGAATGAGAAATTTTCTCAATGAAAGACAAAAAATCAAATGAGAAGAAATGAGATGGAAGAAGCCACAGCCCAAATTGCAACCAGAAGTAAACTGCAAACCATGGTATGTGTGTGTGTGTGTTGGGGAGGTGGGGGAATGGGAGGAGTTTTGGTGTGTATGTTGAGAATTGTGTACAAATTGAAATGTCTATGTATTGATCCTCAAAACAACCAATAAAATCTCGATTATGAAAGACTTTCTTGAAGCACATTAAAAAAAAAAGCAATCCCACTTAGAACAGTATAAAAATCAATAAAATATTTAACAATAAATTTAACCAAGATGGTGAAAGACCTGTACACTGAAAACTATAATACACTGATGAAAGAAGACACAAATAAATGGGAAGATATTATGTGCTCACGGATTGGAAGAATTATCAATAGTATTGTTAAAATGTCCATATAACCCAAAGCAATCTACAAATTCAGTGCAATCCCTATAAAAATTCCAATAGCATTTTTCACAGAAATAGAAAAATAACCCAAAATGTGCATGGAACCCCCAAAGACACTGAATAGCCAAAGCAGTCTTGAGAAAGAACAACAAAACTGGAAGTATCACACTCCCTGATTTCAAACTATGTTACAAAGTTATAGTAACAAAACAGTATGGTACTGGCATAAAAAAAGACACACAGACCTTTGGAACAGAACACAGAGCCCAGAAATAAACCCACACTTTCACAGTCAACTAATCTTTGACAAGGGCACCAAGAACAAACAATGAAGAAAGAATAGTATCTTCAAATAAATGGTATTGGAAAACTGGATGTTATTAATATATGCAAAAGAATGAAACTGGACCCTTATCTTACACAATACACAAAAATCAACTTGAAATGGATTATTGACTTCAATGTAAGATCTGAAACCATAAAACCCCTAGAGGAAAACAGAAAAAAATCTCCTTGACATGGGCCTTGGCAATGATTTTTGGGCATACAATGCCAAAAACACAGGCAACAAAAGCAAAAATGAACAACTGGGACTATATTAAGCTAAAAGGCTGTGCATAGCAAAGGAAAGAATAAACAATATGAAAAGGCAACCTATGGAATTAGAGAAAATGTTTGCAAACCATATATCGAATAAGGGATTAATATCTAAAACACTTAAGGAACTCATACCTCTCAATAGCAAAAAAAAAAAACCCCAAAAAACAAAAACCCACAAAAAATCTGATTAAGAAATGGTCAAAGAAGTCAAAGAACCTGAAAAGACATTTTCCCAGAGATATACAAATAGCCAATTAGGTATACGAAAGGTGCTCAATATCAGAAAATGCAACTGAAAACCACAATGAGAAACACCCTCACATCTGTTAGCGTGGCTACTATCAAAAAGAAAAGAGGTAACAAATGCTGTCAAGGATGTGAAAAAAGGGAACCCTTGGTATACTGTTGGTGGGGATGTAAATTCATACAGCCATTATGGAAAATAGTGTGGAGATTCCTTAAATTTTTTAAAAGTAGAACTATCACGTGATCCAGAAATCCTATTTCTGGGTATAGAGTAGACCCTTGAACAATGTGGGGGTTAAGGGCATCAAGCCTCTGTAGGTGAAAATCTGCATATAACTTATAGTGAGTTCTCCATATACTTGGTTCCTCCACATCTGCAGTTCCTCTGCATCTGTAGATTCAACCAACTGCAGATTGTATTTATCAGTGACAAACATCCACATATAAGTAGACTCATGTAGTTCAAACCTGCACTGCTCAACGGTCAACTGTATATGCAAAGAAAACAAAATCAGTATATAGAAGAGATATCAGCACTTCCATGTTCACTGCAGCATTATTCATAATAGCCAAGACGGGGACTTCCCTGGTAGTCCAGTGGTAAAGAATACGCCTTCCAATGCAGGGGACGTGGGTTGGATCCCTGGTCGGGGAACTAAGATCCCACATGCTGCGGGGCAACTAAGCCTGCGCGCCACAACTAATGAGCCCGTGCGCCTCATCTAGAGAGCCTGCATGCCACAAACTACAGAGCCCACGCGCCACAACTAGAGAAGCCCATGTGCTGCAACAAAGAGCCTGGGTGTGCAACGAAAGATCCTGCATACCGCAACAAAGATCCCGTGTGCCACAACTAAGACCCGACATAGCCAAAAATTAAAATAAATACATACATAGTAGTCAAGATATGTAAACAACTTAAGTGTCTGTGGATAGATGAATGGATAAAGAAAATGTCATTATACATTTATATAATGGAATACTATTCAGCCACAAAAAGGAAGGAAATCTTGCCATTGGCAATTTGTGACAACATGTATGAACCTGAAAGGCATTTATGCTAAGTGAAATAAGCCAGACAGAGAAAGAAAAATACTGTATGGTATCACTTATATGTGAACTCTTTTTTTAAAAAAAAGTTTAACTCAGAAAGAGAATAGAATGGTGACTGCCAGAGGATGGGGGATGGGACAAATGGGGAGAGGTAGGTCAAAGGGTACAAACTTCAGTTATAACATGAATAAGTTCTAAGGATCTAATGTATGACAAGGTGAGTGTAGTTAGTAATACGTACTGTACTGTATACTTGAAATTTGCTAAGAGGAGATGAGATCTCAAGAGCTCTCACCAAAAAAAAAAGAAAAAAGAAAGGAAGGAAGAAAGAAACTATGTGAGGTGACGGATGTGTTATGATTGTGGTAATGATTTCACAATGTCTATGTATATCTCAAATCATCATGCAGTACACATTAAATACACACAACTTTGTCAATTATATCTCAATAAAGCTGAAAAAAAGTATTATGAAAAAATTAAGAAATCAAAAGGTAAATCCAGTTTTTACATTTAATCTTAACAGAATCATCATTATGCCCCACAGATGATTAGGAAATAACACAAAAAACTTCATATACCTCTCAATAAATTTCAAAATGCTAAGGATAAAGTGCAACTTAAAATCATTCATAGAAAATAAACAGATTTTCTCCAAAGGAATATATCAGTCAACTGGAATCACTGAATGCTATAAAGGCAATGGAATAATATACCCAAAATTCTGACTAAGGAAAAAGGATTTTAAACTCAGAACTTAAAACAACATTTGTTTTCCAGAAACAATTCTGGAAATCTAAGCTAGTGCTAGAAATGCTACACACCCTCTAAAAGAAAGTACCAGAGCTAATTTTAAAAGCGAAACCTCCAAATGCTAGAAACAAAGTATTTATTGTACTTAAAGGTGGGACCAGGGGAAGACTATCCCTTCAGAGATGAAAAACAATGTATCCAACAGCATGGAAGTGGCTAAATTTTTCTCCTCCCAAGGGAAGAAAGACTCCCATAAAAAAGGTAAAGTCTTCACCTTTGTACCACGCATGTTAGTCTAAATTTACAAGGGATCTCCAAATCAAGAAGTTAACACTGAAACCAAGGTCCAAAAACTTGGATTAACAGTAAAAGCAAAAACCAAAAATAACTTGAGACTCAAATGAGCTCATAAAGGACAGTTACAAACTATAGGAGGTAGAGGAGCACCATTAGGAAGTACACAACAGGAAAAGTAAGTAACATCCCCAAAACCTGTGAAAATAGTTCAATGATAAAAGGCCTAGTATTTTAACAAGAATCAGGATTTTAAATTTTAAATGCAATTTTTCACTTAAAAAAAATGGACTCCAAGAGATTAATATGTTCTTAAAACTAAGAAACATGGGGTTCCAACTTCATAATCAAAATTGTTCTGAGTGGTATTTTTAACTTTCCATTTTGCATAATTCTTGGCCTCTCCCTCTCTGTTCAATCATTCTCTTCCTTGGCTTTTATAACTACAATAGTCTCCTATTTTTTTACCCCACGTCTCCAACCCTCTTCTCTGCTTTCTGTACAGGCAGCCTCCTCTACCCAAGATCCTCTCATTAACTGTAACTCTCCCCCAAAAGATGTCAGTCATACCTGGGTCTTCAATTATTATCAGTATTCCCACAATTTGCCAATGTTATCTCCCTCTCTACATTTTTTTCCCCTTGAATGTCAAAAAGGCATCTCAAACTCAGTATCCAACTAACTCATGATTGGACACCACTTATCCACCCCCAAAACAAATACATACACTGTGTCTGCTTTTAGTACTTTCTATCTAATTACCACCTAATTGAAAAAGCCAAAAATCTAGGTGTCATCCTGGAGAGCTCCTTCCCTCTCACATCCTATACACAAATCATAACCAGGTTATTTTACTACTTAAATATCCTTGAAATTTGTCCACTCTTTCCTACTCTGATACTAGCACTGTAATCCAAGCTATCATTTTTTAACTAGACTACTGCAGTAGCCCCCAACTCATCCCCCTACATCCGTTTTGCCCATGTCCTAATTCTCCAATCTGTATACTGTTTCTCAACAAAGAACATCTTTTCAAAATGCAAATGTGATCATATTGCAACCCTCTGCTGAACTATTCAAGGGCTTCATCTCTTAAAATTAAAAGGAAGGAAACTTCACTTAACATAATCAAAGCCACACACACTCTAGCGCTTACATAACTCTAGCCTCATCTCACACCTTACTATCTCCCTACTTTCCATATACCCATCCTTCAGTCCTCCAGACTCACCTTATCCCCTCCGACCTCAGGAACTACAGATTGCCAGTTCCTTCCCCCTGGATCACTGCTATCTCCCCTCTTAGCCTAAATAACTAATTCTTCAAACTTCAGCACATTTCTAAGGGATGCTGTTGACAGAAAAGGTTCAATGTACTTTTTTCTTCTAGCACTTGCCACAGGTGCAATTTCACATTAGTGTACTTGATTAATATTTACTACACTAGATAAATACTCCCACGAGGAAACCACATGTCTCCAACACCTCGCATAGCACCTGGTACATAGCAGCCCTCAAATATTTGTTGAATGAATAACTGATTTCATAAATATGTTTTTAAATGGAGATGAAATACACTCTAGATAGCTTGCCAGATAGCTACCTAACGTCAATTTTAAATGGTATCCCCAAAGTTAAAGACTAAAACCAATTTAACTATACTTCCTGAGATCTAAGCCTGAAGGCAAAATTAAAGTGTTAAAACAAACAAGCAAGCTCATTAAGATTCTACTGAAAACCTAGTCAAAGTAGCTAAAAACTAAACATAAATGGATGTAGAATGTGTATAGTCCTAGTTTATCCCCAGAATCAAGTCAATCCTGGTATGCAAGGCTCCCACAACTCCCTTAACTCTCTTTTTTTTTTTTTTTTGGCCGCGCCATGCAGCTTGTGGGATCTGAGTTCCCCGACCAGGGATCGAAGCCATGCCCCCCTGCACTGGAAGCACGGAGTCTTAACCACTGGACTGCCAGGGAAGTCCCAACTCACTCTTACAAACCCATTTTCCTTGATTTTCAGTTAACTTCTTCCTGTCTGATTTGCCGTTCATTTTTCTATCCTATTTTCTGGCCCAGTTTCCAACCCAGCACTGTGAATAGTTTACTGAATGCCCTTATGGGTTTCCCTTCTTATCGCCTGGAAGTGAAATAACAGGACTTTAGTAAAGGGCAGCACACTCTTATTTCACTGAGCACTTTGAAGGTAGTAATAGTCACTATCTTCTTCTTAGGCCCGTAACACAGTACCTCCCCCCTATTCTCCCCCCATACAACACACCACTACCACTAAACTAATCAGCCCTGTCTGATAGCTAAATGAACTAACTATAGAGATAAATAAAAGGTGGACACCCTACCCAAGAGTGCTTGTTGCTTAGTAACATTACCAACATTTAGGATTATCAAACAATTTTTGCCAACAATGGTAATCTGCATTTCTATGATGCCTTGTGAGGTTAACACTTTTCATGTATTTAATGGTCATTAAATTTCCTCTGAAGTATGTATTGAAGTACTCTGCACATTTTTTCTAGTTAATTTGACTAAGTTCTTCATACTGTTCTTTTGTCGGTTATGTGAGTTGCAAACTGTTCTCATTCATAGCTCCTCTTCACTCATGATGGTATTTTTTAAAGAATAGAAATTCTTGACATAAAACCTAATTTATCAATTTTTTTTTGCTGTGAGTTAGTGCTTTTTTTCTGGTTAAAAAAGTCTTTTACTGTCCCAAGGTCATAAAGATATTTTCTTTTTCATGATAATTTAGTTTAAACTTACTTATTTAGGTATTTAATATACCTGGAATCAATTATTTTATAGGGTGAGAAATATTTATATATTTTTATTTCCCCTGTATAAATAATTGTTCCCACATCATTTACTGAAAAATTATCTTTTCTCCATTGCTGTACAGTTCTACCTCTATCATACACTAAGAGTTCATTAATGGGCACATCTGTTTCTGGACTCTATTCTGCTCAAGTGGTCTTTATGTCTATCCTTGCACCAATAATATGCAAACTTTATAACTAGAACTTTAAATAAAATCTTGACATCTGGCAGAACATTCTAAAACTGTGCCTTGTATTTTGTCCTTTTGCATCTCCACATGAATTTTAAAATAAGCTGTCAATTCCACCAAAAAATCCATGTGGGGTTTTGACTAAAAGTCCATTAACTCCACATGTTGATTCGGGGAGAATTAGTATCTTTACAATACTGACTCATCTAATCCATAAATAGAGTTTATCTCCTTCTTATAGGTCTTCTTTAATGTCTCGTCAGAAAATGAATAATTTCAACCTTAGAGATCTGACACATCTTTGCTTAGATTTATTCTTATTTTTAATAGTATTTTCATTTATTTTTTAAAAATCCTGTTTGACATATTGACAGGTATCTCTTTTTTAACATCTTTATTGGAGTATAACTGCTTTACAATGTTGTGCTAGTTTCTGCTGTATAACAAAGTGAATCAGCTATATGTATACATATATCCCCATATCCCCTCCCTCTTGCGTCTCCCTCCCACCCTCCCTATCGCACCCCTCTAGGTGGTCACAAAGCACAGAGCTGATCTCCCTGTGCTATGCGGCTGCTTCCCACTAGCTATCTATTTTACATTTGGTAGTGTATATATGTCCATGCCACTCTCTCACTTCGTGCCAGCTTACCCTTCCCACTCCTCGTGTCCTCAAGTCCATTCTCTACGTCTGCGTCTTTATTCCTGTCCTGCCCCCTAGGTTCTTCAGAACCATTTTCTTCTTTAGATTCCATATATATGTGTTAGCATATTGTATGTTTTTCTCTTTCTGACTTACTTCACTCTGTATGACAGACTCTAGGTCCACCCACCTCACTACAAATAACTCAATTTCATTTCTTTTTATGGCTGAGTAATATTCCATTATATATATGTGCCACATCTTCTTCATCCATTCATCCGTCGATGGACACTTAGGTTGCTTCCATGTCCTGGCTATTGTAAACAGTGCTGCAATGAACATTGTGGTACATGACTCTTTTTGAATTATGGTTTTCTCAGGGTATATGCCCAGTAGTGGGATTGCTGGGTCATATGGTAGTTCTATTTTTAGTTTTTTAAGGAATCTCCATACTGTTCTCCATAGTGGCTGTATCAATTTACATTCCCACCAACAGTGCAGGAGGGTTCCCTTTTCCCCACACCCTTTCCAGCATTTATTGTTTGTAGATTTTTTGATGCTGGCCATTCTGACTGGTGTGAGGTGATGCCTCATTACAGTTTTGATTTGCATTTCTCTAATGATTAGTGATGTTGAGCATGCTTTCCTGTTTGTTGGCAATCTTTGACAGGTATCTCTTGATATTTTTACATTGATTTTATAACCAGAAACCTTGCAAATGCTTATTAATTCTAATAATTTACCACTAGATTCCTTCAGACTTTAAATTTGAAAATCAATAAACATTCCTGTGACTATGTTAAAATGAGAGAGATGTCTCAAAGACTACTTGACAAACTTCCAAGTTTTTAAAGCCCTGTTATTAGAGGTAATGTTTTGTTCCCACATCATTCTATCCCATTACCTATCCCTTATAATTGCCAATCTTTTCAATTATACAGAAAATACAGATAAATATTAACTTCATTCAAAGTAAAGACGTTTAACTGAAATACTTAATTAAGATATATAATATGAAATTCCAAAATGGAATAAGCTACTGCATTTCAAACTTTAAAGGCTTGGAACCTTTATTCAAATAAAATCTTCATAAAAAAATAAAGGAAAAATAAAAGTATTTTTTAAAATAGAAATTTAAGCCCAAATTTATAACATTTATTAATAAATCAATCAGTAAGAACAATTAGGTTCTTTCAGTAAACACAGAATCTTAAACTCGAGGTTATATTTCATAGTTGCAAAGATTCTAAACATCATCTAAATTTATTTTGGTATTTTGTTTTGGTTCACAAAATTGTAAAATATTTGACTCAAAAGTAACCGTCAAACAGTAATCATTTTTTAAAAAGTTTTCCTTGCTGTTAAAGATATTATTCAATTAAATGATGCAGAAGTTTGTTTAGAGCCTAATAGAAAATTTTAGTAATGCTTGTATTTCTCATTGAGTGTATATAAACACACATATATAAATTACACCAGAAGCACCCAAATCTAAATTTGTAACACTGTGTTGCAGATTCATTTGTTACTACAAGTATACTATAAGTATAGTCTGGTTATTTACTTTTATGTGAATTCCCAGGAAACTTCAGTTGAAGTATTAAACACCCAATCCAAACTGATTCAGACATTTTCCCAAAGAAAACCAAATACCAACAGGTACATGAAAAGGTGCTCAACATCCTAATCACCAAGGAAATGCAAAGAGGTTATCATCTCACACCTGTCAGAAAGGCTATTACCAAAAAGAAAAGTATTGGCAAGGATGTAGAAAAAAGGGAACCCTTGCACACTGTTCGTGGGAATGTAAATTTATGCAGCCACTATGGAAAACAACATGGAGGTTCCTCAAAAAAATTAAAAATAGTACAACCATATGACCCAGCAATTTTACTTCCAGGCATTAATCCAAAGGCATTAATCCAAATCACTATCCTAAATAGGTATCTGTACTTCCATGTTTGTTGCAGCATAGCCAAGACATGGAAACAAACTAAGTGTCCATTGACAAATGAATAGATAAAAGAAAATGTGGGGTGTACACACACACACACACACACACACTCTCTCTCTCTCCCCCCCCCTCAGGAATATTATTCAGCCATAAAAAAGAAGGAATTCTGCCATTTGTAACAACAAGCATGGACCTTAAGGGCATTATGCTAAGCGAAATAAGTCAGAGAGAAAGACAAATACCAGACGATCTCATTTACGTGGAGTCTAAAAAAACCCCCCAAAACCAAAACAAACCAAAAAACCTAAACAACTCAGATACAGAGAACAGACTGCTGGTTGTCAGAGGTGGGGTTGCAGGGGTGGGGGAAATGGGTGAAGGTGGTCAAAGGGTTCAAACTTCCAGTTATAAGATAAATAAGTCGTAGGGATGCAATATACAACATGGTGACTACAGTTAATGATACCGTAGTGTATATTTGAAAGTTGTTTAGATCTTAAAAGTTCTCATCACAAGGGAAAAAAAAGGTGCGGTAATGAATGTTAATTAATTAAACTTATTGTGGTAATCATTTCACAATATATACATATATGAAATCATTATGTTTTACACCTAAAATTAATACATTGGTATATGGTAATCATTTCTCAATTGAAAAAAACAAAAGAACCTGGGGCAGGGGGGGAAATTAATAACCAGGGGAAAAACAAAACAAAACAAAAACCAATCCAAAACAAATATAAAAGGCATTTAGATTAATCATACAATTACTCTTTTCCATTACAGTAAATAACCAAAAAAAGAATTGTATCTATTAATCTTTTGTTTCACCTTCTTATTGAGCAATTTTAGCATGGTCTTTCTTAGCTCTTTGTTCCATCTACATAGAAACCCACCACAGCCGTGCATTTTATTCTCCTTTCTTCCTGAGATCCCCTCAAACCTGAAATTCATTCTTGAAGCCTTCTCTAATACTCCATCCTCCCCTCCCCAGTCCACTTGAATTTGTGCTTTGAAAACATCACGTTGGAACCTCTATTCTAATTTACCTGACAGTGGAATATTTTTTTCTTAGTAACTTTTGTATCCTTGAAGGTATCATATAGTTCCTGGCACTTCACTTATGAGGGTCAATTAATTCTTTCTGGCATACTAGTAATGAGTAGTAACACTGACTTAAATTTTGGCTTCTATTTCCTTCTTCATTAAATGCAAGCAATTGTGTGCACAAAAGCTGTCTTCAATTTCAGCATGTCCAATTTACATATTTAAAAAATTTAAATAGCTGGGGAGGATGTTATAGATGAAACAAGATGGACCATAAATTGAAAACTGTTGAAGCTGGGTGATGTATACACATTCGGAGGTTCATTACAGTATTAACTCTACTTTTGCTTATGTTAGAAAATTTCCATGATACTGCACGTGTGTATGTGTGTGTGTATATAGAGCTTACATATACATGCACACATACCTATATATGCAATTATAATACTTACATATACATAGATAGATGATCTACATAATTATATATATGAGTAATACATATTGTTAAAAATTAATAAACTTCAATTAAATAGAGTTGGGAGACCAGAAAGGGGAGCTCTCATGCCCTGCAAGGACGGCAGAGCCCAACAGGAGGAAGAAAGGTTCCTCTTCTTCCCTGGCAAGGACTCAGCAGCCAATGAAAAGCCATAGACTCCGTTTAGCCCCTCCAATTTCCTTTTCCTCTCTATAAAATGGCATGCTGGGACTTGCACATGGCCTGCTGTGGTTGCAGATCCTGAATTGCAATTCTCTGCTGATCCCAAATAAACCCATTTTTGCTGAAGAAATATCTGGCAGTCTATTTGTTTCAAGTCAACTATATGTAAACTTTATTATGGAAAATTTCACACACACACACACACTCATACATACAATTTACAGTTTTCCTCAAGTAAAACTAGGCGAATTGACTGAGAAATGATGTATTAAAGGTTAGGAGACATCAAAATAAGACTGAAATAAAAGAGAAACAGAAGTGGTAAAATAATATTTAACTCAGTCTGAGAAAACTACCAGATTTTACATATACTTTTATTAATATTGTCAGAAAAACTTTTGGTATTTTAAATTCAATAAAATGATTTGTTTTGGAACAAGTGTGAAAAAAAGGTGCTAATTATTGAATACTCTGTATAGTAGATACATGTGGTTCATTGTGGTCGTCTCTACTTTTGGTTTATTTATTTTTCATAAAAGTTTTTAAAAAAATAAATGAACGCCTTCCCCCAAATTCTCTCAACCCAATTTCTAGAGCCAACCTGAAATTCCAATAGTGTGTGTAAGAATGACTTATTAAGCAGACAAAATAATTCTCACATGAACTTTTTCATTCTAAAACGGGCATATAAATAATTTTACTGCTTTCCAGTAACAAGCAAACTGCTTCAAGATGTAAGGATAAACTGGGGATCATAGGAAAATGTGAGTTTTAAATCTGATAAACAGCCATATTACAAATTAAAAGAGGTCTTAGAGACCCACCTTTACAAAGAAGCTAAGATATATAAATTTAGTTTTCTTCTGCAATGTATATTCCTAAGACCTCCGTGTCCTTTGGCTATTCAAAGACACCGCCATTTTATAATGGCCTTTCCCGATATCTATAAGAGACAAATGAAAAGTAACAAGATAGGAGTAAAACGCTTGCTTCTGAAAGCCACACACTTGCCTGTTTTTAATCCTTATAAATTCCGTAGTATTAATTCTTCTTCATCCCAAGAAACCCTTCAAAAGCTAAGAAAAGTCTATGTGCTTGAAACAACCTCTTAAAGTAGCAAGATGAGATTAAATTATGGAAGCCCATTTATGGAAAAATGGTTATACCTCTTGGGTTCTAGTAGAGATTAGCACAATACTTGAATTCAGAATATTACAGCTTAAATAGAACTTTACGGCTTATTCAACATATACGATATTGTTTCCTTAGGAAAACAAACACTCAGTACCAACCCATTTGTAAACCAGGCCCGCCCTTCTGAACAAGGAGGGAAAGTGCTGCCTCTGAGTTTTCCTTCTACTGATCTTGTTGGAGACCTGACCACTTCATACATTTCGATTTAGGTTTGTTATTTCACCTTATGTTATACTGAAACACTTACTGTACACTCAAAAACAATAACGAAATCTCACGATTATGTACTGAAGCAAAATACCACAATATACCCTTAAAGGTTAAAAAAATTTTATACCTCAGTTCTAAAGTTAACGAAAGGCTTTTCTATCTTCAAGAGGAAACTTCTGAGGTGGGAAAGGGTTTTGTATGTTTAATTAACATTTCCAGTTCTCTATAAAAATATGGCACTGTATCAGAAAAAATATTAATTGGAAGATGTCTAAGAATAAGTAGAATAGTATATTCTTAGCCTTAAAGCTATGACCAACCTGAAGTCATCTAAGACCCCTGTGACTAGCTTTTGTAACAGAATATATGGTACGTGTAGAATATGAGCTAGAAAAGCTGAGAAATAAAGGTCTCAATTTATAGCTAACAAGTAAAGATAGAGAAAGTTCCAGCCTGAAGAAATGGGCTAAGGCAGTGCTAAAAGTAAAACACAAGCAAGTCTCCCAAAGGCCAGTTCTGTCCTCCTTTTCCCTAAACCATTACTTCTCTAAAACTATCTACCAAATGCATATAAATATAATTAAACCTTTAACTAAAGTTTGCTAATTGACATTTTCCAGGTCCTATGTCATTGCTTTTTTGTAAGACTGGCATCAAAATGACTGTCTCAAAATAAGTGCTTGCTGTAATAATCCCTACTCTTTTCACTTCTATATTAAATTCTTATACAGATCCAAGATTAACACACTTTTAGATGAACACAGTGGAAACCTCAGAAATTTAGAAACCAGGCTTTACAGAAACAGATTCAAATTAGGAAACAATAGAAAAAGACTGCTTTTGGCAATGAAAGAGCAAGATAAACACAGAGGGGATGGTAGACAAACATGTCCCACACCCCACAAATGTTCAGTGCACAAATCTAATTTCCATAAGACAACACAAGTCTAGTTTAGCTTAGCCTTTGCAAATAAAATCTATAAAGCAGAAGAATAAATCAGAAACAATGGAGGAAACAAACAAAGGAAAGGCAAGCAGCTTTGCTCCATGATGGTGATAAAGAACCGCAAATATAAGTAGCAAAGAAGGGAAGGAGAGGAAAGAGATAGGGCAAAAGGGGAGAGAGGAAGTAGAGCTCTGTATCAAGTACTACCACATCTCAACATTCCCCTTAAGGTCAAAGCCTTGAATCATCCCACTATTTTAATTTGCTTTGTGGTGAAATACCAGGTTAACTGAAGTTTCATTCAAAAATAAGGATATGTGAGGGCTCATAGTTGTCTCCTATGAATAGAGAACCTATGTCAATTTGACAGCACGTCTTTCAAAGCCTCCCCAAAATTCTTGTCTGTAAAGACATTATAATATGTGCCTCTAAGGATAGCTATTCTACATTGAACATTAGTATGGTTTTCATTTTTAAAAGGTAATAATCATGTACCATTTTTTAAAAAAAATTCTAAGCAACTAATGTGTCCCAGGTTTCCATTCAGCACTAGAAAGAGAGCAGTGAAAAAGACAGGCAAAGTCACTCTCTCCTGGAGCTTAAGTACAATAAACACAAACCAGATAACTATAGGTTGAAGCAACAGCTTTGGAAGACACTAAAGGGATGGGATAAAAGAGTGAAATAGGAAGAAGGGGAGGAAGGGGTAAAGATGGCTTTAAGCAAGGTATAAATGAAGTCTTCTAACATTTGTGAGACCTTAAGGATGGGAGCAGCCAACCATTCCAAGAGGTGGGGAGAGCTGTCCCTAGGTAAAGAAACTAGCAGTGCAAAGACCTTGAGATAGGAGAGGTTAGCCTGTTTAAGGAGAGAAAGGGGTCCAACAGGGGGAGTAGTAAAGAGATGCATTTTTAGCACTATTTATTTAAATGCAATTATTCTTTCTTAAAAAAATTTATTTATTTCTTTTCAGCTGCGTTGGGTCTTCGTTGCTGCACGCGGGCTTTCTCTAGTTGCAGCGAGCGGGGGCTACCCTTCGTTGTGGTGCACGGGCTTCTCATTGCAGTGGCTTCTCTTGTTGTGGAGCACGGGCTCTAGGCGCCTGGGCTTCAGTTGTTGTGGCACACGGGCTTAGCTGCTCTGCAGCATATGGGATCTTCCCGGACCAGGGCTCGAACCCGTGTGCCCTGCAATGGCAGGCGGATTCTTAACCACTGCGCCACCAGGGAAGCCCATAAGTACAATTATTCTTTTAAAAAATTGTTAACAGTTGTCAGGTACTGTGATAAGAATAGTTGTTATTTAATCATCACAAAAAAAGAAACCTTTGAGGTAGGATACTATGCCCAATCTGACTAAAGCACAGAGATGTTAAATACTTATCCAAAGTCATACAGCCATTAAGTAGCCAAGATGGGATTTGAACCAAGCAGCTCTGACTCCAGTGCCCACATTCTTGAGCATGATCACAAGATGATTCCAAACAGCAAGAGAGTAATAAACGCCAGTAATAATTTGCATCACCTTCCAGGCACTGTGAACCTTAAAAGTGGATCTTAAATCATTCCCCGTACCCTCAGATTCCAAAGAACTCCTCTCATACTACCTTTCTGACAGGAGTGGGGTATACATTTTGAAGCGAATAGAATATATACTTTTGAAGGGAAGAGGGTACCATCCCATTTAATCCACACTTACCTGTATATTAGGCTCCTGTGTAAACTCTCATTTGAAGAAAGGGTTCAAGAGCTAAAACAAGTGTTTAAAAAACACTGGCATATGTTTAAAATTATATAAGCAAAAGCATTAGCATAGTTCTCTTAAGATGTTTTAAGATGCAACTTTGAACCTTGAAGCTTTTGCTTTCTTAAGTTACTTTGGAAACAAAAGGACAGAGAAGTCCAAAATACCTCTGACTATATCATTTCAGATTTCAACTCTGTGGTACAGATATTACCTTTTAAACAACCATAGCCTGAATAGTCACTACCTTGAATGTTGCAATCATTCTGCCGGAGAAGAGAATTTTGGAGGTTTAAGCACAACGAATTTTCAGGTGGAAAGAAATACACATCATTTACACTCTTGATTCATTGGCTAGTACTAGTCACGTGGCCCCACCCATGCGCTGAGAAAAGAGGGAAACCAGATACTGGTGAATAGCACTATCAGCTACCATATATGTCATGCTATTTTGTAGATGAAGCAAAATTCATTAGTCTGTATAGTATGATTGTACTTATGCCAAAAACCTTAAAGGTTATGTGTGCATGCACGCTTACATAAATTTCAAAAACTGTGTATCCTTTGAAGAAATCCTAGCAGAATATATAACAAGCGGTTAATAGATTATGCCTCATTCTTTGATTTTTTAAACAATGAGCAATTTTTAACAAAAAAAGAAGAAAAAAAAGCAAAACCAAAAAGGCTAGGCAAAGAAAAAAAAAATCATAGCCAGAAAACTTCATTAAGTGCTGCATGACCAAAAATAACAACCATCACTACTACCTTCAAGCTTCACACAAAACCTATAAAATGCTTTTTTACCAAATCCTCCAACAACTATTAACTATTACTCTCACAAAGGAGATACAAAGCAAGTGGTCCCCATCTCTGCCTCATATTTCTCCCCTTCTTGGCACCTTTCTCATATTTAATATATTAACCAATTCAACCACCACTGTCAAGCTCCAGATAACCACTCTTACCAGTAAGCTAAAATTTCTAATCTTTACTCCCTCAAAGTTTATTTCTCATCTTACAAAACGTATGTGTAAACCTGGGTAAACTTCCTTTTCAAAAAAGACTTGAAATCCCTCCTTCCACTTCTACCCAGTACAGGTTTGCTTTACCCAAACCAGTCTTCCCATCATAGACAAGCTTGCCACATAAATGTTAAAGAACTATTTTGGGAGAATGTCTCATGATAACATGACATTGATGTCTGTTATCATTTGCACATTCAATGTCTCAGAAAGGAGAAAGGATGGGAAAAAAGTTTTTTCTCATGCAGAAATTTTCCTTCATGCTTTTAAAACTCTGTTTACAAAGTATAAAGAGGGAACTAGGAATTTCTATTTGATCTTAAAAGGCCAGTTCACTTTTATAATATACCTGTTATATATGGATCAAAAATATATCTGATAGAAAACAAAGTCTCAGTTCTCATGAAAAGAATGCAAGACAGACTTGTTAATAGGTTGCATCTATTGTCCATTATTGCAGCATCTTTCAAGAGATGTATACAACTTTCAGTATTATCACCACAATCATCTATCAGTATTTTGATTTGAACAAATTACTTATGACACTTAAAGTGTAACAATTTATTTTGAATATCTTCCTCTTTCTCCTGTTATGAAGTATTTTCTAATTCTACAGGACTTTCAAATAGAGTTGTTTCTCTTCCTTTAATGAATTTAAAAATCACAATTTACTCTTTATCCCATTTTTTCCTTAAATCTTTAAATAGTCTGGTTACTGACAAGTGAGAAAATTATTCATATAACCATTTCAGAAATGAAGTCTATGAGACTTATTTAATCTGTCTTAAGAAGTCATTCTCCCTCTCTTCCTGAGGAAAAAATGTCCAAAATGTGTAGGGGTGGGTAATTTTAACTCCTTTTGACTTTCACTCTTAGATTATTCAAGTAATATATTACACTACAGAAAAGTAGTCTCTACCCTAAATGAAACAAGGGAAGCTCACCTTCTCCATTACATACTTCTAATACTTAACTACTTCAATTGGTCTCTTTTCTCTCTTGCATTAGTCTAGGTCTTCTGTAAGAGAAAAAGGCTTTTCCTGTTTCCTCAAATACAGTAGTAAAAACTGTAATATGAAAACATAAGAAAAGCACTGTCTTCTAAAAAAGATACTGGCTTTATGGAAAAGATCTATTTTTCTAACTTCAGAGTTCTACATTGTTTCCTAAAGAACCCTGTTTAACTATCATCAGCTTTATTAGAGTAAGAAAATCTATGCTAAGCTATGTAGAAGCTTGATCTGTCCTAAGGGAGACCATCTGTACACCAAAATTCCAAATGAGACACCCCTCACCAAAGGCAAGCATCTCAAGGTTTATACTGTAATTTCTGTCCCTGAAACTGACCTCTGTCCATTTTTTTTCCCTTTTCATTTATACTGACTTTTCTGCTCTATTTCATGCTTTAGAATTAGTAGGATAGTGTTAATAAAAATTTTTAGACTTACCCTCACAAATATCTCAGGATATGTATTAGTTCTTTCAAGATAAATTTGCTACATTCAATCTGTTTAGATTATGATCCAACAAATAAATTCCTGAAAACTCAAATTCTCAGAAAGAATCACGGAGTTTCCTCTGTGACATCTCCATGACAGATACCTGATTTGCTCTCTTTGAGAGAAAGGACAGTATCTCCACACGAACATTGTGAACTGTGCTGTGCCTTCATTTGGAAACCTAGAGATTTTTATACCTCAGGGCAACATATAGGGACAGGTGAGTGGTATGCTTTCCTTTTGTAAAATGGGAGATGCATGACTGTGCAATTAGAGATGGGGAAAGAGAATCAGTATGATGCCTGGACCTCAGTTTTAAGAAAAAGTACATAAAGAAGCTAAGAACCTGACAACTGATTCTCTTCCAAGTGCCCATTTCCCTAAGTCCTTTAGATGAAAAAAATTTTTTGTGTACCATATACATTTGATTTTCTTGGTCACTATGCTCCAAAGATTGATGTCAAGAGTCTGACTGATGCCAGACTCTTTTCATTGCTACCTCTCCTCTTTCCCTCGTCCATTCCCTGAACTTTGACTACCATGGATTATTCCTAAGTACACAATTCCTTTTTCTAAATTCTAAATCCTCATATTGAACAGCCCACCAGAATAGCTGCTGAGATGTCTTCATGGGCACATCATACTCAACATACCTAAAACTGAACTCATTTTTACTCTGCTCTCCACTAGTAAAGTTGCTCGCTATCTTAAAAATTTTACCATTATCACAGAGAATCATCTTAGACTACTCACTCCCTAAACCCAGCTCCTAAAATTTCCCAATAAGAAGTCCTTTTCATATTCTATCTAGACTATTTCACTTCTCTTTACTGACTTCTTACCACCTCCCAATCCATCCTCCACACAATTCTCTCTTAAATGAACTATTAACCATGCTAATCCTTCACTGTTTCCCAAAATCTACAGGACAAAGTCCTGATGTTTTTGAGACTCCCTTCCCTATCCCCACCCTGAAATGTCTCCTCCCTACTTCTTTTTCTCCTCATATATTCCAAACTTTTTTTCCTTAAATATATACTATTCATGCTTTTTCATACTTCTATACCTTTGCACAAGCTGTTCTTGTTTCCTGAAGAGCAAATCCTCTTCCATATCCTCCCACACTTACCCTTCAGGACCTAACTCAAAAGACACTTCCTCCTAAGTCTTAACTATCCTTTTCAGCTAAGGGCTGGCACTCCCTCCGTTATGCCTCTACTGGATATTGCACTTTGCATTTTACCTCTCTCCAACCAACATACTAAATAGCATAAATTTACCTATTAGGCTCCATCGTAAGTGAATAGTAACAAAATTAACAAACAGTGAACATTTAATAAGTGTTTATTATGAATTATATACTGTTCTAAGTACTTTTATTTGTATTAGTTCATTTAATCTTTGTGGTAACTTATTGAGACAGGTACTATTGTCATCCCCAATTTATAGACGAGAAATCAACTGCAAAAAGGTTAACTTTGCTGAAAGTCACTCAACTAATGAATAGCAAAGCCAGGCGTCACACAATTTGGTCTCTAGGCAAAGATGAATGAATAGATCTTCCTACCCCTACCACCAAGCACCCAGAATATAGTAAGTTCAATAAATGTTAAAGCACCTCTGAACATTTTATATATGATCCAATATTAAAACATTTTCCCACGAATGTCCCCTGGGTAAGGTGATTTAATGCTAGTGTGAAGTTATGAGTTGTGTAAAATGTTTTAACTCCCACTCCAAGGTAAACTATTCTTTCTATAGAAATATACCATTCAGGTAGAAGGAAATAAAAATAGTGTAACTGGTTTAATCAAACTTTCATTGTGTGAACACTCCATAGTCAATGCTATTTCGGTCCCTCTTCATGTTCTGGCCTCTAAAGTCTTTCATCCATCCTTTGTATCACCCACAAAACCATTCAGTATTATATACAGAAATGAAAAACATCTGCTACAGCCAAATTAACTTCTGCTCCACTTATTTTTTAAATTTATCTGAATAAGGGTTTAACTCCCACAATTATCAATCTCCATACTTGACCTGGCCCTATCCTATCCCTATTTACATTATATCCTTTCTCATTATATCCTGGCCATAGGGGCCTTATTTTCCTTCAGCATGCCAAACTTGTTCTTGCTTGGAGAGATGGTCTTAATTCAGATCTTCACAGGGCTAGCTAACTCCTTGTCATCCTGGTCTTAGCTCAAATATCACCTCAAAAGGGCCTCATTCACTTCCCTCTCTAAAGTGATAGGCCCACAGCCACATCCCGGACACTAGCTAGCATGTTACTTTATTTTTTCTTTTTATTTGTTTACATTTTGCTTGCCAGAAAATAAGCTCCATTACAACAGAGACCCCGTATATACTCCAAACACTTGGTACAGTGCCTGGCACATATTCAATAGTTATCACACAGTAAATATTTGTTAGGTAATTTGAACATCAAAGGTACCATTTAGTACTAAAAGCATTTGCTCTACTATAATTCAGATATGCAATCAAAGCCTATGGGGGGAGGGGGGGGAAAATCAATGCTTTTCCAAGTTCTAAGATCTGTAAGACGCCTTAACTTATCACCATTTTGTTCCACAAAAATACATAATAAAATAAAAGTAACATAGAAAGATAAAAGACAAGAGAAATATAGATTAAAAAATTCAAGACTAAGTAAAAACATACCAAAATGTAAGTCATAAGGGCCTACAAGTTCAACTTCAAATCTGACTTCATTTCCCATCAGTCAAAGCCAAATAGGATAGACCTAGAGTCTGTCATACAGGGTGAAGTAAGTCAGAAAGAGAAAAACAAATACCGTATGCTAACACATATATATGGAATCTAAGAAAAAAAAAAAAAGTTCATGAAGAACCTAGGGGTAAGATGGGAATAAAGACACAGACCTACTAGAGAATGGACTTGAGGATATGGGGAGGGGGAAGGGTAAGCTGGGACAAAGTGAGAGTGGCATGGACATATATACACTACCAAATGTAAAATAGATAGCTAGTGGGAAGCAGCCGCATCGCACAGGGAGATCAGCTCTGTGCTTTGTGACCACCTAGAGGGGTGGGATAGGGAGGGTGGGAGGGAGGTAGACGCAAGAGGGAAGAGATATGGGAACATATGTATATGTATAACTGATTCACTTTGTTATAAAGCAGAAACTAACACACCATTGTAAAGCAATTATACTCCAATAAAGATGTTAAAAAATAAAACATCCTAAAAAAAAAGCCAAATAGGAGAGGCATGAGTAACATAACTCTCAACAGAAAGGATAAAAAATGTCATTTCCTCAATCAAATTAAATTTTGATCGAACGTATATCAATATGACAATGTTTTTGAACTAAAATAGAATACAGATATCAAAATGCAGTAACTCTAAGATGAGTTTTCTTAAAACATGAAGCTTATCCTAATTAATTTTTTGCAAGAATCATGCTATTTTATCTTTTTATAGGTTATTATAGCTAGGTACCACCTCAAGGATAAGAGTAACAAGATTAGAAACAGGAGAGTCAGGACAATAAATTAACAAGTGACAGAATATGCATGTAGCCACAGATTTAGATTTTGACATTCCTGAACATCTTGCCAAGAAGTATATATTTTCTTGCAAAAAAATGGTGTTATAATTGAGAACAAGCATTTCTGACCAGAGAAAAATCAGGTTTACTAATGGAAGTATTTCTTTTTCATCATTCTTACACCTATATCTGGGATGGTTTAGAATGCAGAAGCAAAGAGGACAGTCTGTAGAACCCAGTAATTATGATTTAGTTGTGCAACCAAAAAGGTAAGAAAAACAGTAAAAACAATGAAGAAATGAAGGGAACCACCAGACATATAAAATATTACATTTTCACAGTGTTCAGTACAGGTGAACACTCAATACAGAGTAATTTCTTGCCAACTTAGAGCTGGTTATGTTTCTGAAAAGTTGGCAAAACCATCAGCTGGCAATGAAAAATAACCTCATAAAAAAAGGAGGGAAAGGCGGGGTTTTTAATCATTCTGGATGAGAGCCTCTGAGAATCTGATGAAAATATGGATTCTCTCACCAGAAGAATGTGCATAAAAATTCTGCAGAATTTTGAATTTATTTTTAGAAGACCCCCAACATATAAGTCACAATAGAAAGGCATTTCTTTCCAGCACTGAAAAACCTACTCTGAGTTATCTTCTTCAAGAGTTCAGAAAAACTACACCTGTGATCTACCAGTTTCGGGAAATCCAGAGTACACTTATTTTTCAAGTTTCTGACTCAGCCATTAAATCGTTTAAAATTTACTGTTATTTTCATCAGGGAAAAAAATAACACCATGACTACAAGGGATAGCACCAGTTAGGCAAAGTGCTATGTAACCACCTGGTTCTTTTTCAAATTACTGTGGTGCTTAAGGGCTTTTTGTATCAAAACAGTAAAACAATAGTGTCTCCATTCTTTGCTTCATCTCAAAAAATTAAAGAGAGGTGGCAAAAAGAGGAGAAAAAAGAATAAATATTTAGTTTTCATTTGTTTAAGAGGAATATAATAAACTTCACATTTACAAAAAAGATCTGATTTTTAAATTTTGGTATATAAATAAAGCACTGTGCTATCTCTAACTGTGGTTGGCAAAGATATAGTTGGAGCGAGATTACTCCACCAACATTTAAAACAGATGTCTTTTGTGCATCCTAGAAAAGAAAAAACTAGAAGCTATATAAAGAAAAAACACTGATTACAAGATTCTGAAATAATACAAATATTTTTCTTGAAAAATGCAACCATGAAACGTGGATACCAACTTATGAATAAACTATAGTTCACAAATAACTTTTCACTCAGAGCCAATAAGCCTGGGCATTATGCATACAAGCACACAATTCTAACTAAGAACCAGAGGCAAACTCGGTCCCTGACCTCAGGAAGCTGACAACCTTTGACAATCTTACAGGAGGGATAGTCAACAAGCAAATACAATCAAAGAAAAGAACACATAGGATACTAAAGGACATCTGACATTTTTTTCATTTTTAAAATCTGAAGTATAATTTAATGCATTAAAATACACTGATGTTATGCTCGATTCAATGAGTTCTGACAATTTTATAATCTCATCAACCATAACTATCACCCAAAACCATCACTGCAGAAAGTTCCCACAGCACCTTTAAAGTCATTTCCCCCTCCCACTTTGAGTTCTTTCATCACAGATTAATTTTGCTTGTTCTCAGATTTCATATAAATGGATATTTTATTTTCTATAGGTGTCTGGCTTCTTCCACTCAACATAATGTTTCTTATATTTATTCTTGTAGCAGCAGTTTGTTCCTTTTTTCTTGCTGAGTGGTATTCCATTTTATGAATACTACAACTCATTCTCCTACTGAAGAACATATGGGTTGTTGCCATTTGAGGCAATAATTAATAAGGCTATAACATAGTTTTCATAATGCTAATAGAAAATAAAGCTAGATCAAGTTTTGTGATGGCAAGAATATACTAAAAGGAGAGAGAGAAAAGCAACCTAGGAAGAATATTTTAAAAAGTTGAGTAAGACCTAAAGAGATACTTGGTGTTTCATTAAGTCTATTAGATGCTCTTGTGGTATGCACCTTCACAGCATTTGTCATTCTCAACTGTTTCAAATCTGTCTCCCCCACTGGACTAGAATCATGTCTATCTGGGTTCACACCATTGTATCCACAGCACCTGGCAAATAGGTAACATTCAGAGATGGGAAAGATTTTTATTAAGGGTATTTGTATTCGTTTTCTATGGCTGTGTAACAAATTACCACAAACTCGATGGCTTAAAACAACATATATCATTATCTCATGGTTTCAGGGGTCAAGAGTCCAGGCATAGCTTAACTGGATCCCCTGCTTAGTGTCTCACAAGGCTGCAATCAAGGGGTTACCAGGGTTGGACTCTCATTTGGACTCAATTAGGGAAAGAATTCACTTCCAAGCTCACTTAGATTGCTGGCAGAATTCATTTCCTTGAGGACCCTGGTTTCTTGCTGGCAGTTCTTTGGAGCCTCATAAGGGTCTGCCTGCAGTTCCTTGCCACATGGACTTCTCCAACATGGCTGCTTAGTACTTCATAATGCCAACACGGAGAGTCTCTGGTGTGAGTCCAGTAGTAAGATAAAAATCTTATATAACGTTAACATAATCATGGAAGCTACATCCCAACCACCCTAGACTCTGTCCACCACTCTATTCTTCAAAGACTACCAATAGATAAGCTCTTTCAAAAATAATTCATTCTGTGAAAAGATTCACAGTCAATTATAATTCTAAGAGTTTTTTTTTTGCAAAGTGTAGCATAAGATTTTACAAAATTGGCTGGGTTAACACGTATTCACCTCGTAAATGAGAAGGCAACCAGTGCCACCAACAGAAATGATCAATTATGGATGCCAAATGTAAGCGTAAGAGAATTGAGAAATAAAGGAAAGGAACAGAATTTCACAGAGATAATAAAAGTGAAAACCAAAGTGTTAGAACACCAATGATTACATCCAGGATTAAAGGTTTTCTGTTCCTTCTCTTTTCCTTTAACTTGTCTAAGAACTTTCAGGCTACACAAGGTACCAGATCTACATAAATCCCACTAGTTAGGAGACTACATATATACCCAAATTTCACACTAAAGGGAATAGAAAACAACCAAGACAAGGGAAAAGTACAAAGCAGCAGCTCAAGCTGGCATTTCAATCTACCTTTTATTATTCCTGCCATCTAGTGGCAGGATCAAAAACAAAAGCATGCCACAATGACATGCTAATAAATAAGTACATGAGAGGAAAAAAACCCGAATTTATTAAATTATTAAAATGAACACTCTAAATCCAATCCTACCATGTGATACATATAAACACTGTTTATATAATCATATTAAACACAGCCAATTTTATAACAAACTATGGAAACTCATATGTGAGGATATATTCAAGCCTAATACGATTATAGAGATTCATATCAATATTTAAGCAACAACAGCACAACAATAAAATTTCAAAGGATTACTAATGATACAGAATAAAGAAGTCATTTTTTACTATTTTATTATTACTAGGTCAATTCTGAAGTTTGAAAAGACCCACAAATGCAGACTGACCACTACCACACCATCAAATCATGACTCATTTATGTAAAAGCAGTTGCTACTGGGTCGTTAACACAACTCTCACTAACCTCCCTGGCTCTTACAGCTGATGGGTGGGTCATTTTGACTTGAGGTCTTCCATAAGCAGAGAGCATGCTGTATGTATAAGATGGACAAACTACCTGCTTCTCTACTCCTGAGCAACACATGGAAAAAAAACAAGGGTTGTTCAAAAGCTGGAAATGTCCTGCAGAACTTCTCTGTACCATCCCACTTAAGGTGAAATGCATTACAAATCAAAAAGATATCAGATCTCACAAGAACACACAGAGCAAAACTACTTTCAAACACATATCCATATTTTAGTTCTCTCTCAACTTCTGCCTTAACTGGCAATGACAGCTATCAGTTTTCTTAAGTATCCATTTGAAAAAGGAGTATGTTGTGCTTTATAAAGGACACTTAATAAACTGAAAAAAAGGAAACAATGATGAGAAGCTGGCACCAAAAAATTATATCAAAGTAAGTATCTTAATGCCATTTAAAAAATCTAAAAAAAAATTTCTAGGGTCACATATAAAAGAGTGTATTTGATAAATTAAAATTATCCAATGATATTTTTTGCTCAGTTAAATACAATACAGACTGAAGTCTAAAAAACCTACACAAGAGAGGCAGATGCACACGCCTTCGTGTATTCTTTCTCTCTATAAAGCGCACATGTGCGCACACACACACACATACGTGTATGTGTAATACACATTTTAGTCAGGCACACATTCATATATAATTGCAACAAGATCTCCAACAAATGTTATATATATAAACATGTTGATTTACATTCATTTATTGTTATTAGATACTATCTAACATTGCCATTATATAATTATTATGTAATATACTATATAAATAAGATTTCCAGCTAATAAGCATTTGATATATAAATATGTATTATAATACATATATTTAAGTCAAGACACATATTCATATACTACAGAAATAAGATTTCCAACTAACAAGCACTATCTATAGTAATAATATCCCATGACCCATAATTTGCTGTGATTAAAGAACCAAAGTGGTTTTGGTCAACTAATAAATTCAAAAGCTAAGCACACATTCAGGGGGAAAGCAACTCCAAGAGATAAACTAAAATAAAACGGCCACTCAAAATAAGCAATGTATACAGGCCTTCTCTGGAGATCTTAATTTTTAAGACCTAAGGGAAGGCATATTCATAAGCCATACTGCAATGTTAAAATCTGACAAATTTCCAAGTACTGAAGAGCTGGGTGTCAAAATACTCAACTTAGTCACCAAGACAAATCGGGGTGATGGTATAAATGAGCAGATACTTGTTTACTTATGAAAAAATATATACGCTCCCATTATAATGTGGATATACTCGATGTTCACAATGCAGTAATTCTTTCAAACCTGCAAGCCTGTCAGTCCTAGTTGTAGCTCTGTGACTTTGAGAAAGTCACTTAGTATCATTAGGCCTCAGGTTCCTCATCTATCAAATAAAGCAACTAGATCAGTCTTTCCCAAACTGCAATGCACTCAACACTAATTAAAAAAAAAAAAAGCTACAGTGATTCCTAAATTAAACATGTAAACACTATATTAAATAAAATCAATATTGTCTTCAAGAACTTCTCAGCTTTTAACATGCTAATGTGTATTGTAAATAAGTGGATGGGGTATTCAGTTTTTTCCAAATTTAAATTATCATAGGTTATTTAGTTTTGAACTACAATTCCTGGGATATGTGTTCTGCAGAATACACTTTGGGTAAGCACTCTAACAAATAATTTCTATGTTCTCTTCTAGGTATGAAGTTCATTCTACATTCCAGAGGGGGGGAAAAGTGATCCAGTTTACCTAGTTTTAGTCACCCCATTTTCAAACAAAGTGTCAGCAAACATACTCAAGCAGTTATGAAAGAATAAAAGGAGAGTGATTCAATTTTCTCCTCCCTTTTGACCCACATTTCAGGCTTGAGGAAGAGGTGCTAGGAAATAGTGAACTATAAGAAAGTTTTAGTATCCTTCACATATCAAAGGTAATTTTATTAATTTCTATAAACTAATAACATGTATTGAACTCCTCAGAGAATAGAATGTTTTTGGTATACTTTTATTTTTAAAATGTGTTTATTCTGAGAATTACAAATGTTACAAATGCATTTATTGAATTTTAAATGAACTTAATTTTTTCCCTCTTTTCTACAAATGGTGTTGTACTATACTCAACCTGGTGGAATCTAGCTTTACACTTTTTGCCAAATTACGTGACACCTATACTTTATCATGGGAACATTACAGCAAATGTTATACGTCAGTTTACTTCTTGAGGAAGGGTAACTAATTCTCATGCAGGACACTGGAATTGGAAGAATATGGGGCTGGGAAAAATAAAAATGAATGAGAGGCTCAGTCCTGTGATGGCTGGTATCACTGGTGGAAAAAAACATTTCTGCCTCAAAGTCCAAAGATGCTCTGAATTCCACTGTATGTCAAAAATCCCTCCAGTTAAGTACAACTACTATTATCACTTTCATTTCCGCCTTTGAATCTTGGACCCAAGAAACCTGAAGTGACATGAAAATAAGTCATGCTGCCTGAAGCATTGTTTTTACACTTGAGAGCTGTACTGAGGTGTCTGTCTTCAACATATAGAACTGTAATGATCAGAAACTATACTTGTACAAATAACAATTTTCCTAAATTTGAGGGTTGGGAAGAAGTGTCTACAAGTTTATTTCTGTATACTGTGCATTTGCTCTGGCATGAGAGAAAGCTGCCTCATTTTATTCAGTCTTACATTGCAGAATTCAGAATTGCTCTGTGGCATTTTCAGTTTTAAAGCAACTCAGCTGCGCTTGATGCATGCCTACAGTGTTCTTTTTAAAGTACATATGGCAAATATTTGAATATTAGTTGTGAATCTCTAGCTTTATTAGAATTCTTATTAAACATTCTGACCACAACGCTTATGAATCTTAATTTTCATGATAAACTTTGTAAGTAGGGTTAGTCAAGGAAATCTCCAATATCAGCCAATTCCTTTCCGCTGTGTTCTGAGAACTCCAGCAAACCCTCAAAGTGAGAGGCTAAGTGCAGAACTAGTTTGGCTATCAACACAAGTGTTTGAAATGTACTGGCAGATCGTGAATGAATGATCCAACTGAATAATTTAGAGGAAGAAAAGTGAGGACTGGGGAAGGCAGCAAGACTAGAGAACTTGGACCTGAATGTACTGGTTCCAGCTCCGTCACTCTGGCATCACCAGGCCTGTTTCCTAACAAAGGCCAAACTTTATCTAAGACATTATAATTGACCATAAATGAATTTTAAAAACTTGTAAATTTTTCCAAGCGTCAATCTTTTTTTTTGGGGGGGGGGGGCGTGTAACAAGCAGATTGATGCCATTTCATCATGCCATTTCATAATTGTACATGTTTGCATATGCTATTCTTTATACCAAAAATATCCCCTGAGGCTGGCTGACTTCAAGGCCTACTTTCTTAACATACTAAGCAGTACTGACTCTTCTCATCTGTAAAATGGGGGTAATAAAATATCTATCTCACAGGACTGCTTAAGGACCAATAAGCCACAAAATGCAGTAAGATTTGCAACAAACTTTAACCTAGACTTAGTATCACCTCTCCCTCACACACCAAAATATAAAACAACCCAGTAAAAAAACTGACCAAAGACATAACAGGTATTTTACAGAAGAGGAGATAAAAATGATAAATACACTGTGGTAGCCAGTCTCCTAAGATGGTCTGAAACAATTGTCCCTACTGGTATATACTGGCATCTTCTCCCTTGACTCAGAGATTGGCCTGGCAACTTCCTCTCTCAGGCCACTCTTTCTTAGCACCCAGCCACCATGCTGTGAGGCAGTCCTAGCAGCCCCCCGTGAAGGAGTCAAAAAAGAAAAAACCCAGCTGACCTCCCAATCAAGACTCCAAATGACTCCCAGCCGTCCACAGCCCAGCCATTCTAGCCCCGGCTGACTGCAGCCTGTTGAGCCTCCGATGACTATAATCATCCCAGCACCAAAGCTGAAGCAGAAGAACCTCCCACTCAACATACAGATTGCAAAATAATGAAATGCTGTTTTGTCACTAAGTTTTGGGTGGTGTTTTATATTTTTATAAACAACTGAAACATACTATGACAAAATTCCCAGGTATATACCCTAGCAAACATGTACACATATGCATCAGAATATATAGTTTTTAATGTTCACAGTAGCATTATTTATTCATAAAAGCAAAAAACAGGAAACCCAAATGTTAATCAACTAGAAAATGTATAAATGCAAGTCAGAGAAGCTTATATGTAGGATACTATTTTTTAAAGCTCCAAACAAAGCAAAACTTAGCAATATACTGTCTAGAAATACACACATGAACTGTTTTTTTTTTTTTCTCCAAAGGAAATGTTAAATAGAACTCAGGATGATTGTTTCCTAGTGTGAAGAGGAAAACCAGGAAGATAGGTTAGTCACTAATGAAGTGACTCATTTTTAACAACCTTCAAAAAATATCCTTATATTTAAAAAGATTTTAGTTGCGCCTCAATTTCATTTTTCTACTTTGAACAAATGACTGGACTTTACACAGTTTTCTTTTTTTATTAATAAATTTATTTATTTATTTTTGGCTGCGTTGGGTCTTTGTTGCTACGCGTGGGCTTTCTCTAGTTGCTGTGAGTGGGGGCTGCTCTTCGTTGTGGTGTGCGGGCTTCTCATTGCAGTGGCTTCTCTTGTTGCGGAGCATGGCCACTAGGCACACGGGCTTCACTAGTTGTGGCACGTGGGCTCAGTAGTTGTGGCTTGCGAGCTCCAGAGTGCAGGCTCAGTAGTTGTGGCACATGGGCTTAGTTGCTCCACAGCATGTGGGATCTTCCCAGACCAGGGATCGAACCCGCGTCCCCTGCATTGGCAGGCAGATTCTTAACCACTGCGCCACCAGAGAAGTCCCTTTACACAGTTTTAAGATTACAGTTCATCTGCTGCACGTTGTTTCATTATCCTGTTCTTTCTAATGTCAGAAAGCTGCTTAGCATATTAAAACAAAAGTCTTCTTTAGCTAACTAGAATAAAAATATTAGGATTGAGATTAAACTTCCATGAAGCAAGTTCATTAAATTTTTAAATTTAACATATTCAATATTTTAATTGTCAATTTATTCAACAAACCCTACTCACTATGACAGATTTTTTTAAAGGCACACTGATGGATGAAGGCTAAAAAAAAAACATTTTTAAGCAAAAACATCTTGTGAGATCATTACAGCACATCAGGTTTAGGACTCACAGGAATGCTGCTATTATTACATGGAATAATACTATAATTAAAGAGCTGATTAGTCATTTTGTTAGAGCTCAATCCATAGTAAAAGAAGATAAATATATATCTTGGTTTATTTAACTCTTAAGATCTACAATATTCAATGATCCTCCCAATGACTAGACATAGACAAAACTATTTCCACTGCAGACACTTTAATGGAGACAAGCAACTTACTTCATCCCTAGTGAGTAGTTTTATTTAGTATCCTTCAACCTCTTATGGTAAAGTTTAAATGAGATCAGAGCTGGGATGGCTTCCTAAAATGTTGCTTCATTTCCATATAAATTACCCATTATCATAAAGTTAAGAGCCAAGAAACTAAATGGATCATTAATCTAATCCCACCCAAACTCATCATTTGTATGATTTAGTATATTCTAACTAGTGCCTGTGTATACAATGATCATTTCTATTCTTCCACATTAAGATATTATTTCTCATGTTCAAACAAAATGCCAGCTTGTGAATTTTACTTCTGTTGCTGATATCTTTTTTCATTTATCATCTCAAAAGTTAACAACACTGGAACTTTTATCATTCATATGGTTATTGGATATTAACTTGTCTGTCTTTTCTTATTCAATGTTCCTTAACTAGTGAGTTGAAACTTGAGACAGAACTTTTACTCAAGAGTTGTTTGTATTTGGAAGAAATACTTCTGTAACTAAAATCTCCCTCCCTTAAAGTTCTTCCTAAGGTATCCATCTATCCAACTAGCCATCTCTCAATTGCTGATGGCAATCACTGATGCTCACATAAACTACTTCTATAAGCATTATCACCTCCTTTCTTCAACTCTTTTCTTCTTAAGATTAAAATGACACTTTTATTGAGAGCAAGATTTTGATGTTCACTATAAGAGGTTCACCATAGCAATTCCAGTGTGTGTGTAGGGGCTGGGGGTGGGTGGTGTTTTTCAACACCACCAAGCAATTCTCTGACACCATCTGCGTGTTCTACAATTCAACTGACACTATCTACCTGGAGAGAGCATCAGATCCCACAGGTTAAGGGCTCAGTCCTGCAAGACTGTGCACCCCATCAACTTCAGATGCCAATCACAAGTCCAGGTTGTCACCTGTGCTTCTAACCAACTGGCTACAGATGGGAGGTCCAAGAATCCCTTGGGTTGGATTAATATACTAATATACTAGCTCACAAAATTCAAAGAAATATTTCGTTAAGTAGATCACCGGTTTATTATAAAAGGGTAGAACTCAGGAACAGCCAGATGGAAGAGATGGTATGTGGGAAGGGGTGCAGAGCTTCCATGTCCTCTCCGAACCCACCACTCTTTCTCTCAATCTCCACATGTTCACCAACCTAGAAGCTCTCCAAACTCTGATCCTTTTGGTTTTTATGGAGACTCCATTACATAGTCATGATTGATTAAATTATTAGCCACTGGCGATTCCAGTGATTAAATCACTTCCAGCTCCTCTCCCCTCCCAGAAGTCAGGGGGTGGGACTGAAAGCTCCAACCCTCTAATAACCAGGGTTGGCTCCACTGGCAACCATCTCCGATCCTTAGGTGACCCAGGGACTTTCCAAAAGTCACTCATTAACATAACAAAAGACACCTTTAAAGCTCTCAACATTTAGGAAACTCCAAGGGGATTTAGACCAAATATGTACTTCCTATTATAAATCACAACATCCCAACTACACATATGATTTTCCCAACAGCACAGTCAAGTCCAAGGTTTATCAAGGTATTACACAATAAGCACTTCCTGTACTATTACTATCATCACCAAAACATAAAATGTGGTTATCATTAAGGATAAAGGATCCATGTATATAAATTGAACACTCACTAAGTTCCCAATATAATGTAGATATTCTGGGAAGAAAATTTTCTTAAGGATCTTCCGTTTGTCTTTCTATAGTAACAGTAACAATAAATTGCTGTTATTATTATTCATTAGAGGGGGAAATGAGCACCATATCACCACAACAGTATCTCACCAATTTAGGCAAAGAACGAATAATAACTTCATCTCCTTGAGTATTTTTACATTACACGTGTTAAAATCTTCTTCAAAATGGCTCTGGCCTATTTAGTTAAATGAACAGTCATAAAATTTAACTGAAGTAAGTCTATTTTATACTGGGATTAATAAAACTTGTACCTATACCTCACGTAAAGCAGATAAGCTATAGTGGATTGTTATTTCTGAAAGAAGTATGCTGGGCATGTTTCCTAATAGTTAATACATTTCAGAAAAATATCCCTACTTCCCTGAAGAAGTCACACAAGAGGAATACTAGAGGTGTTAAAATAGCTTAAATCATTAAGTTGGACCATTATCCAAACAGAGCCTAATTCAAAGTTTCTCTCTGGCATGTATTACATGGGATTTGGGGGAGAAAGGGTAATAAGTATATCTTCCTTATGATACTTGATTTAAATTTTAAGTTTGAATTCTTTAGAAATATTGATTGACTACATTGGAAGTTTGAAGAAAGACAGTCCTAGATTTAAATTCTTCTTCAACTAATAATGAATTAACCATACAGTCTTTTATTTGTTCACAAACGAAATCAACTGTTATCCATTCAAGTAGCATGGGTTCCATACTAATGCACAGCAGAAAAATACCACCGAATTTGATCAAAATCATTCTGACCAACAGATAGAAATGCATTAGAAGCATTCATGTTTATTTCACTTAAGAACTGCTTTCTAATTAAAAGCTCATAAGCTGGAATCACGTTTCCAATAGTATCTTTAAATCACTTGCTAATATATAATGACAAATTCTCATATCCTAATAGATTCTAAGTTCCTACCTAAAGATCAATGACCTTTTACCATTCTCTGAATACAACTTTTTATCCCCTCAAGACAGTTTCTAAAAGGATCTTACTACTATCATAACCTCTCCCATTCTTCCTGAAGACTAAGACAACTACTAAATCAATAGAGATAAAGATATTGAGATGGGCTGGGACCTGGGACCCTTTACTGCAGTGCTTGCACCTGGACAAACATCTCCTGGAGCAAAAGAATACAAAGAAACTGTAAGGGACTAAAAATAACCGTGTGCATGCTCAGTTGGGGCAAATTATGAACAACATGATACAAAACAGCCAAAACCCAACTGCCATTTCTGAGGTGCCAGCACCAAAAGCAGGTACTGAGAATGATCCCTGCACACAGCATCACCAAGGGGGAAGGAAGACCCCCTAAGCCACCCCTCTGGCCCGACCCACCAATCGCCCCTACCATCACCCCTAAGGGACCAGCTCGCCCCCGCTCAGGGAGCAAGCAAGGGATCCCGTTACTTATTTTTGCTCCCTCCTGCTGCAGCACAAGTCCCAATAAAGTCTTGCCTGAATTCCTCGTCTGGCCTTGTATCCGTATCTACTGATTAAAGAGGCCTCGTATCAATTTATACTGATTGAAGAACCCAGGTCGCTATCAATATGGGAAAAGAACAGAAGTGGTGGCCAAGGAAGATTGGAAGAAAGCAACAGGAAAAACAACATTCAGAGAAAAGAAAGCTATTCAAGAGCCCATGATATCAACACAAACAAAATCACACACAACCGAGGGTCAACAGTCCTCTACAAAAATACCAATACATTAAACAGTCCAGTCTTAGGGTTTTCCTAAATTCCTGTAGTTCAGATCCCCTTTCAACACTCTCTTTCCTTCTTTCTTTCAAGAACTAACTACAGCAGCTCTTTTCCTTACATAAATTTTAATACACATTCTTTAAAACGAACAATAGTTGGTAAAAGCTACAGTTTAAAATCCAGTAATTTTGCATTTATGATTATTTGATTATCATTTGGCTCTTGAAAGTGATGTCTCCTCCCCGCCCCCATCCCCAACCCTCTTCTTTGCAGTCTCAGTGTCTGTTTAAAGATTAAATCTCTCTGGTCAGTTAGTACCTTTAAAACACTTGTCAAGGTTATCTAGAGACCAGGTTGACTAGAGCTCAGTGTTCAACCATGAGACAATCTTTTTATCTCAAGTGAAGAGAAGGATGCCTTCTCTTTCTAACAGATACTTCCTTCCTGCTGCAAAAGAGCAGGCAACCTCCTCGGTGGGTGAGAAGCCTGGTTAATCAAATTATTGCTGAACCTTATTATCCACATACACTCAACAACTCTTTGATCAGTGAAGATGAATCTTAAAAACAATGATGAGCAAAAAAAGCAAGACACAAAAGCCACAAGTGCATTTTTTCTAAAGTTTTTAAATAGGCAAAACTAAATTATATCATTTAGGAATGCACTCAGAATTATACCACCTAGGGGAAAAAGCAAGAATGTAATTATTGTAAAGTGTGTGGCGTGGAAGGGGATGGATTGAGAAAGTACACACCAAGAATTCTGAGGTCGTGGCAATTTTCTTGATGATGTGAGTGATGGTCACATGGGTGTTTATTTTATAATTAGTCATTACACTGTATATTAGGTTTAAATACTTTTCAGAATGTTTTATATTTCACCATTAAGTGAAAAAAATTTTTAAAGGCTGAAACTGAACATCTCACTGATAATAAAAAGCCTCTGTAGAATACATTTCTTTCCCCGTTTATGTAAATATTTAAGACATTTTCAAAGAATAACTCAAAAACGACAAGAGTGCTACCTTCCAATAACTCTGTACTCCATTATTTTTCCTGTGGATTACACAAGTAAGATCATATAATAATTTAGTTTAACAATAAAAACTTCCTAAATAGGGTGTATTTTTCTTTACAGGAGTTACTGGTGTTATAAGAATAAGCATGGGGCTCCCCTGGTGGCGCAGTGGTTGAGAGTCTGCCTGCCGGTGCAGGGGACACGGGTTCGAGCCCTGGTCTGGGAGGATCCCACGTGCCGCGGAGCAGCTGGGCCCGTGAGCCACAATTGCTGAGCCTGAGCGTCTGGAGCCTGTGCTCCGCAGGGAGAGGCCGCGATGGTGAGAGGCCTGCGCACCGCGATGAAGAGTGGTCCCCGCTTGCCGCAGCTAGAGAAAGCCCTCGCACAGAAACGAAGACCCAACACAGCCATAAAAAAAAAAAAAAAAAAAAAAAGTAAAAGTCTATTAAAAAAAAAAAAAGAATAAGCATGAACTGCTAAGACAGTAGATCTAAAAAGTTCTCATCACAAGAAAAAAAAATTGGGGGTAACTATGTTAAGGTGATAGATGTTAACTAGACTTACCCTGGTGATCATTTCAAAATGTATACAAATATTAAGTCATTATGTTGTATATCTGAAACTAATGTTATATGTCGACTCTACCTCAATTAAAAAAAAAAAAAGCATTATGGTCACAAGTGAGTTTCCAGCATGATTCTTTTCACCAACTCCACTCATCTGGCCAGCAACAAACAATAATTTAAGCTGCACATATACCGGCACTTTAGAAATTATGAATTACTATATTTTAATTTTTAAAATAGTATAGAAAACAGTATGTGCTGTAATATTATCTATCCATCTATCTATAGAAAGAGAGAGGAGTCCAATAATTTAAGTTTAAAAACCAAATTCACTTGAAGTCATTTGCAGGTTGGAGAGTTTCCTAGATAACATTAAAAAAAAGAACACCAGGGCTTCCCTGGTGGCACAGTGGTTGAGAGTCCGCCTGCCAATGCAGGGGACACGGGTTCGAGCCCTGGTCTGGGAAGATCCCACATGCCGCGGGGCAACTGGGCCCGTGAGCCACAACTACTGAGCCTGCGCGTCTGGAGCCTGTGCTCCGCAACAAGACAGGCCGCGATGGTGAGAGGCCTGCGCACCGCGATGAAGAGTGGCCCCCGCTTGCTGGAACTAGGGAAAGCCCTCGCGCAGAAACGAAGACCCAACGCAGCCAAAAATAAATAAATAAATTAAAAAAAAAAAAAAAAAAACACCCATAGTATGAAGAAAAATCTTTACCTGATAATAGCTAATAAACCTTCAAGGCATGAAAAAGAAATTAAAAGAAGCCCCAAAAGAAACATTACCAACTTGGTCATCAGCAAATCGCTAATACTTTACTAAGAGAAACAAAATTTCTTTATGTTTTTATGCATTAATATTTCCCTTGGGATAAGAATGAAGAAAAAATTAAGAATGAAGGAAAAAAGTCAAAAAATAAATGTTTGAAAAGTTAAACTACGGAAACTATTAACTCATGGAAATTACAGATAACTGATGCAGTTTTTAAAATCACTAGTTCTAAAGAAGTCAAACTTCACACAAAAGCTGTTTCCATGACTAAACTTGAATTGCCAACATCTCCCACACTGTCAATTTAAAGTGAATGGTAGGGACTTCCCTGGTGGTCCAGTGGCTAAGACTCCTTGCTCCCAAGGTAGGGTGCCCGGGTTCGATCCCTGGTCAGGAAACTAGATCCCACATGCCACAACTAAGAGTTTGCATGCCACAACCAAAGATCCCACATGCCACGGATTTGATGACCTAAGACCTGATGCAGCCAAATAAATAAATAAGTACTTTTTAAAAAAGTTATCTCTAAAAAAATAAATAAAGTGAATGGTAGACACTAACTTCCCCTCATCTTCTGAAGTAACAATTTTCAAACAACTTCTCAAAAACTTCCTCTAATGCAAACACAGGTGCAAAGAAAATAGAAAAGAATCTAGCCAAGCCACAACTGTACCACCTTAGAAAAAGTACTTCACCACTCTGGCAGTCAGCTTCTTCACCCAGAAAACAAGCCAATCCAACCAACATATACTCTAAAAGTACTTTAGACTATAGAATTCTGAGTCTACTCCAAAAGTTTAACTTCCACCCCATAATTCTCTTAACTCAAATGGCTTAATATTTCCAACCTCATTACTCTGAACTTTTAACGGACGAATGTAAATGAAAACAACATTCAGTTGGATTCAATCATCTTTCCCTCTCATTCAGCTATTCCCTTAAAAGCCCCTCTCTGAAAATTCCCTAGTCATTCAGGTATAACAACTTTAAGCCACCATCAACTCTTCTCTCTTCCCTACATCAAAACAAACAATTAGCAATCATCCAACTAATGAGTGTGGTTAGCTAGAGCAGGGACTGTGCCCGGGGCATTCTGATAGGTCAATGTGTTAAGACTTAAATCAGGGCTGCTGATTAAAAAACATTAAATTAAATGGAAGACACGTTCATTTAAGCCTGCCTTGGAGGCAGAGAATGCAATAAAAAGGACAAGATTTTGTAGGACAGGTGGAGACATAGATTTTGGAGAACAGGTGGACCTGTATTATTCAATCCTTGAAAGGAATACTGAATTGAAATATTTTTTATCTACAGAAATAAAAGATGTTACCTGATCTCTTCAATTCTAGGATCTAAAATCAAGTTATAAGACAAGGTAAAAACTAAGTATCTACCACCATTTAGAACATATGTTAAAGTTACCTTGCAATACTAAGTTCCAAAGAAAGAAAAAAAGTCACAGATGATATGGTCAACTTAGTGTACCAGCCACAATTTTCCAGAAATTTGTTTTCCTAAAAATAGTACAAACTTCTCCAACATAAAGACACCAACTTACATACAGGTTATACTCGAAAATATGTTTAAATGTCTTTCATTAAAAACTACGAAAGCACTTTTCCAAAGAAATAAAGCTCCAAATAGTAGTTAGGTTTCCTGGAATGTCTACAAATGCCAGTTAACCTACATTTATCAATACTAAAATATGAGAGCCTCAAGCAGTTGCTCCTATTTCTTCCAACCCTGACCTAACAAACTTTTTTTTTTTTAAATCTTATGGTATTGCCACTTTCTATCAATTTCTAAATCCTTGGAAATTATTCATGTAAGAAAAAGGTAAAGTAAGGACACAGAAACCTTCTCAGAAAAGAGTAAGAGGTTTAAAAACAAAAAATGTCCACCAGAAAAAGGTAAAGCAAATAAAGGGGTGAAGCTGCAGTAGCAGGTTAACCATTTAGATTTTTTCCCTTTCAATAGTATTAATTTGCCCATATAGTATAGTTGTGGGTCCTACATTATTTGAAAATGTTTTCCTGTCTTCCTATTTATTGTAGGGACTGACAGAAGCCACTTCTGCAATCATACATAAAACTCCATTAAGCATTCCATGTGGATAAAACATGGCAAAGAAAGAGCATAAGACTCATCACAGTAAGCAACAGGCTGACCAATAAAAGGCTTCTAATAATTCAAAAGAGTTTAGGAGTTCCACATAAACTAAATCTAATAAAACCAACATCAGTATCTTTCTAACAACTTCAGAGCTTCTCCTGAGACACCAGATTCAACAAAGTCATTTAACAGACGTGGGCTAATGCAATGACTTATGATGTAGGTTAGGTAAGTTACTAACCAAAACCTAGGATGATTGAATCTCGTTCTAACCTGCACCCCAATCAAAGACGATATATAAACAGTATTTATACTCATTATATTCAAGTATTATAGAAAATAAATGCTACCCGGAAATAAGAGCTCCTCTTTATCATGGAGTTCAGGAACAAAGATGACATTCTTTACATTACAGTGAACAGTACACTACCGGTATCCTACAAGTAAGATTTAAAAACAGTAATGGACAGATAAAAAGATATGATAAAGCAAATAAAGTAAATACTAACTGTAGAATCCACATGTTCAGTATGAGTGTTCACTGTAAAAATCTTTCAACTTTTCTGTATGCTTGAAAATTTTCATAACAATTAGCATTATACAGGTCTATTGAATTGTAGGGTGCTTTATAATTCAAGTTAACTGCAATATTGTCTTTCTCTAATAGCACTAAGTTTGCAAAGTAAACAAATTGAGGAAAAAAATATGATTCAGTCACTGGAGAATATTAATCTTTCCGTTATTTCTGAGAGCACATATGCACTGATTAATAAGATATCACGATGAAGAGAACTTTTAACATTTTCTCTCATACCCCAAAGCACCCAAAACTTACTGAGAGCATAAAAATCAGAGATAGACCATAGACAGACTAGTAAGTTTCCTCATATTCATAATAACTGGGTCAGAGCATATAATGCAATTCCTTATTCTAAGTTTCTACGACCAACGTTGTCTTTATGCAAACTACTCATGGCAGTATGTGGTGTGCAGTATTATTCAAGTTAGCCCTCAATGCATGAATACTCTAAAGAAAGAAAAAGTTCCAAAGTGGTTGCTGACAGAGCCTAACTCCCCCAGGACATGCCTCAGGAAACCCAGGATTACTACCTATAGGAGCCACCACACTCACCCAATGGGAGCAGGTCCAATCCCATCATCCAACCCAGCAGCTCAAGGCACTCCTTGCACCTCCTCCCTGAGTGTTCGTATAACGTAGAATGATCTCAAGAGCTCAAGGCTAGAAAAGTTTTAAATTACAATGAAATCAGTGACAGTATACAGTAAGTCCCCTACATACAAATGAACAAGTTCCGTTCCAAGAGCACGTAAGTAAGTCACATTTGTTCCTGAGTCCAACAAAGTTAGCCTAGGTACCCAGCTAGGTACCCAGCTAACACAATCAGCTACATAGTACTGTACTGTAATAGGTTTATAATACTTTTCACACAAATAATACATAAAAAACAAACACAAAAAATATAGAAAACATTTTTAATCTTACAGTACAGTTCCTTTAAAAGTACAGTAGTACAGTACAACAGCTGGCATACAGGGGCACGTTCCCATCTTTGAAAGTTCCCAACTTGAAGGTTCGTATGTAGGGACTTAATGTACCTGTTCTGAAGTGCATTTGGACTGCTGTTGCTAATGATTCCATAAAGTGCCTTTTTACGATTGAGGGATGTTTCTGATCTAAAATTTGTTTTATTACCCATTTTGTCTTCTTCAGAACTGAGGTCAATAGCCTCTTTTTGTCATCTGCAAAGTGAAGAAAAACATGGAGACCTCAAAGTACAGGAAGTACCCCCAACTTACAAACAGCTTATGTTCCAAAGGTTTATCACTCCTTTGAAAACATGTTTGTACTAATTAACCTATTTATACCATAGTTTCTATGAAAAATTGCATCCCAAGTTTCAACTCTAAATTGCAGCTTTCTGCCCTGCGAAAAGGCATCTGCTGCCCTTTTACAGCTAACTGCAGCCAAAACTCAAGGCTCAGAGAATTCTTCTTCTAGGGGTCCAAGGAGAACCCCCTACAACCTGTACAGGCAGGGAAAAATGCAACTCTTTTATAGGGAGCTTTTCCATTGTCTCTGTGGGAAAAGCTACCACAATTTAACAAGATAATGGTTATGGGAAAAGCACCTGGTTAATATGAAAGTATTAATAGTTACAACAAAAATAAGTAGAAACTACATTCTGCTCCAGATAAAAAGAAGATAAAATTAGGTGCTGTTAAACTAGTTGGTCAACCAAATGTTTGCCAAGTACAGACAACAAATTCTCAAACTGTGTCCTCATGTTTGATCAAGTCAACTGATAAGGGAGGAAATTACTAAAGTGAAGTGGTGAAGAGATCATTACCAAAAATGCGGCCAAGTTCTAAAAAAGTGCAGTGTATTTTAAAATTCAATAAATACTATTGAACATCACATACCAAACCTTGTAACAACTGGTAAGATTTATAAAATAACTTGAATGACAAACTTAAAAAACAAGTATAACTTTGTGACAATGAGTCACCTTTGGCAGCTAACTAGAGTCTTACTTACGCAATTTAAGTACTAATGTTAAAATTTACAGAAATAACTCACAATCAAACAGAGAAAGTAAACTTTTCACTAAAAAGATTTCAGAATTGAAGCCAGTACAGAGACATGAGAAAAAGGGATCAGGAAAGGCCAGAATAAATTGGTTTGTGGATACACAACCTGAGAGGAACATTTAAACATTATTAAAGGTTCATGTTACTACTACATGTTAAAACAGTAATCCGAGAGACTCCCAAGATAGTATAACACTAGAATGTTTGTAGAATCAAAGTGCTGGTACTATTAGTAGCTTTGAAGGAAAACCACTTTAAAATCCAAATTTTTCAACAGGAATGGATTATAAAAATAAGATGCCTAACTGAGATCTTTGAACGACATGAAAAGAAAAACATAAGTGAGCAAACAAGGGATTTTTTTTTTGACGGAAAATTCTCTCATTAAGTCACCTGAATTATACTTAAGACATTAGATTTATACTGGCAAATCTCCATTCACAATAAAGGATAGGGACAATTCCTTTATTATAAAAGGCTATTTACTACTAGTCAGAATTACCTAACATTATGAACGTAAACGCTTAACCAGGAATATAATAAAACGTATATATTAAAACTACCAGTAAGCTGAAAACCTACATTAATAGGTCTTTAAGACCGAAGAGGTTTATATACCTTTAGATTAGAGTATATGAATTAAAATTCGAATTGTAGAATGTTATTCGTTCTACTAAAGGATGTTTCTGAAATGTGTTTTATACACAGAAAGACACAAACAAATTTTTGTGTGAGTAAAAAAGGGTTATGCTCTCCAAGCATATTCTTGAAACTAGAGAAGAAATCAACTTTTAATTTTTTGCCATATTGAAAAAAAAAAAACTTATCTGTGAAGCAACCCGATAAGACTTTTCATGATTATAATACTCATTTTAGTAGAAACTCTTTGGCTCACTTGATGCAGATTTCTAATCTTCCTTCAAAATTAGGAAAAATATCCATCATCTCATCATTCAGTTGTGAATTTTTCTGCAATCCTTAATTTAAGCCTCAATGTTAGTACTAAACATTATGCAGCCTTCTGTTTATAAAAATGATACTCTCCAGAAATATTATTCACAATTTTTGTTACCCGTAATGTTTGGTCAACCATGCACTTCTGCTCTTGTAAACTGAAAATACACAACTTTCTCTTTTTACACGTTCAGCAAAACATTAGCAGTTTTCATTTTCTGGTTTCAATTTCATTTTTATCTAATTTGCTTATGTGTTTCAAAGCTAAGACTAAGAAAACTCTGTCTAGTTCATAAGCATCACAGCAATTTATTTTCTTCTGTGATTCCAAGTAACACAGAAGTTGTTTTTTAAAAAAAATCAAACCTCTAAAATGGAATGGAAACGTTGCAATGGAAGCATGTCACAGCTGTTAACTGTCTACCTAAATTGGATTCTCCAGAAGTGGACCCCTCTGTTGTTCAACAGATGATGCACTACCAATTTTTCTATCTGTAACAGAACTTCAATTGGTATTTTAATATATGGGTAACTCACTCCCCCAAATATCTGTTATCCATATATTTAGTAACTCTCAAGAAGATTCTCTCTCTGTACTTCCAATGACAAATACCCTCAAGGTTAGTTGGGCCTAATTATAAGGAAGTAAGATGAACTCAAGGGTGATGGGTCAAGAAGATGAATTAAGTCAGTTTTAAAAGGCATAGACTAGGGCTAAAACAAAAAACAAAGAAAACTTAACCCAGGTTGGTCAAGTTGGAAAAAAAAAATTAAAGCACTCTTCCTATCTAAATAATTCACAGACCAGTAAATTAAGTTAGCTAAATTAGCTAGTGCTCTTTATGCGGTAATTTCCTAAAACATTCAGGTCAGTCCCTGATACCATGTGAAACTTCAGTATTACAATCTAGGGCTCCCCATCACTATGGAACTGTTTGTTCTCTAATCCACAAACCTTCCTGCAGAGACCAATAAAGGAACTAACGCAACGCCTTCGGATACTGTGCATAACATACTGAGGGTGACAGTTTGGCTCACAGAGTAATGAGCCTGCTCTAAAAAGTAGTCCAAGATAATTGTGGACCGGTGAGGTGCAGAGTGCACTTGAAGGCTTGAAAAAAAGCCACTCTTGAAAATATCTAACGTTAAGTAAGCGTCCCTAGCTTTCCGATCACTTTTAGGGATCTTATTTCCTTTCCTCCAACACCTTACTCCCTCGCTTTTTCCCTTCCCGTCTGAGAGCCAAGAGAAACACGGTAAAAGCGTGCAACTGCGAGGCTGCGCCGACGAGGCTCCTGCACATCTGGACTCACCTCCAACTGCAACAGGGCACCCCCTGGGCGAGCCCATCCCAACCAGACGAAAACGCGCGCGAGAAGCTGAGAGCAGGCGAGAGCCGCGGGCGGGGAGGCGGGTACTCCGCCGCCCGGCGCGGCGGGTCGGGCTCCGCGGGCCGAGGCGGCTGCGAAGAGAAGCGTTCGCCCTCCTGGGAGTCTGCAGACTCGCCCGACCCGGGTCAAGGTCCCGCTCGGGCCCCGACGCCCCGCCTCAAGCGGCGCAGAAGAAACTTCGCTTGCAGGCGGGGGCGCGCCCGAGCTCGGGACCAGTGGCGGGTCCGGGCAGAGCGCGGGGGGTGGGGGGGTTGGGGGGAGGGAGGCGCCGGTCCCGGGCCCGCGGCGGGGGAGGGGCGGCGGGCACTTACCACGGGTCGAACTCGTGGATGATGCTTTCGAAGCGGATGACGGCGAAGAGGCGCGAGCTAAAGCCGGCGAGCCAGGCCAGGAAGAGGATGGTGAAGGAGAGCAGCGACTGCCAGCCGGCCGGCTGCGACAGCCCCCCGGACAGCCCCGCGGGGGCCGGCTTCGGCGCCGCGCCGCTCGCCGCCTTGTGCGCGCACTGGGCCCCGGGCCCATGGTGGCCGTGCCGGCTGTTCCCCAGGGCCATGAGGCCGCTCCACGGGGATGAGTTGAGGGACGACTTGTGCTTGCTCTCCGGGGCCGAGGGCTCCGCCATGTTGTGCCCCGGCGGCGGGTCTCGCTCCGCTCCGCCGCCGCCGCCGCCTGGTCCGAGGGGTGCTGGGCGGGGACCCGCAGGAGGAGGAGGAGGAGGAGGAAGAAAGAGGAGGAGGAGGGAAGACAGCCGCGCGCGCCCGCCCTTAGCGCCGCGAGGCCGGGGGACAGGGGGTGGAGGCGGCGGCGGGGAGTCTCCGCCTCAGCAGCGGCCGCGACCGCCGCTCTCTCAACTCGGATGGCCCCTGCGCCCCTCTAGCCATCCGTCTTCCCAGTGCAGTTGCGGCAGCGGCGAAAGCCGACGGGACGAGGGCGCCAGAGAAAGAGCAGGAGCAGACGGAGGCGGCACCACGGCTCGGAGCAGCAATGACATTCCCCCCACAACGCCGCCCACCCCGCCGTGAGGAGCAGGAGGAGGAGTCCCCCGAAGTCCGGGCGGAGCTCAGGCTACCTCTGACTCCGCCCCCGACCCAACAGGAACTGGCCCCTACGCCTGTCACAATGCGACAGGTCCGTTAGGGGGCGGGCCCAGAACCGCGGTGCCGGCCAATGGGGGCGCGAGCTGGGGCGGGGCTTGGCACAACCGTTCTCCCCTCCCCCCTCCCGGCCTCGCGCCCGTTTGCCCGGAGCGGCCTGGCTGCGCGGTTACGGCTTCATTGTCAGTTGAAAGACGCAGTTTCGCGCGCCTGTATTGGCGGCCAGGAGGGGCGCTAGGCGGCTCCGCGCGTTGCTTGGAGCTGAGCCGGGCCAAGGGGGCGGGAGGTGGTCGAGGAGAGACGGGCGGCCTCCTTTAGAACCAGTTTAGGGGACGCAGGGAGCGCCGCGCCGACTGGCCTGGCGCTCGCGGGCGCTCCGCGGTCGTGACTTTTAACCCGCTTTGCGCGGAGCGCCCGTCACGTGACCGGGCGCGCAGGCGCGCAGTCCTAGTGCCCTGCGCGTGGGTCTGGCGCGTAGGGATCTGCCGCCTGGGCCTCCCCGCTTCTGGCGCAGCGAATCACCAGCCCGCGGCCGCCCCACGACCAGCCCAGCGAGCTGCGCCTGGCGGCCTGCCTCCGAGGTCCCGGGCGAGGGCACGTTTGCCGGCGCTGGGAACTCATCGGAGCCGGCAAACAAGCCTCTAGCTCGGGAACGACCCCGTGGGACAAGGGAAGTGCGACTTTCTCCGGCTTTTTTCACTTCTTGTATTTTCCTGATTGCAAAGATGACGTTTGTTCACTGGAAATGTGGGCAAATGTAGGAAATTGTTAACAGTTGCATACATTCCATCAGACGGGTGAAACTTTCTGTGGACTTTAAGCTGTTACCCAATCCTCTCTTCATTAGGTGATAGCGAACTGCAGATCCCTGTACACGAATATTTGCACGTCTAGTTTGTAGTTTTACACCTTTCTCCCCCTTTACCCACACCCCTGCCCCCCAAAAGAAAGTGCTACCCGGTAGACTAAACTCAAAGCAAAATGAGTTTAAATATAAGTGGAGTAATCAACTTTATTTCAATAAAAATTTCTATATATATATATAATATATGGAGACTAGACGTGCTCTGATATAAGCCCCAGGAAAGGCACGGAGCTTTCAGTATGATCAACACTCCGTAAATACTTGATTAACTTTTCATGTAAATTAACATTTACGTAAAATTGTCCATTTTATTAGGTAAATAACATTTGAACTTAAAAGCGTGTATTCACGTAATATTATAAAGGCACTCAATTATTAAGTCATTAAAAATTTAGTACAGAAAATGTAAACACATTTAGAAGTTGTGTTTAAATAGTAGGTCTTTTCAAAATGTTAGCTAAATGAATAAGTAGCCTTGGTTAGCGGCTGCTCTTTGAAACAACTGGACCCAGCTACGTACTCAACCTGCTAAGTGATTAACTTTTCTCTCATTTACTTACAAAATTAAATAAATAAATAGTCTCATTAAGAAAAGGATGAAAAGGTTTCCAGAAATAGACTTTCCCACTAATGATTTAATAGCCGACATTTATTGAACATCTAAATTTTAATGAGAATTATGATAGAATATTAACTGAGTCCTGTTGTACCAGAATTCTAGGTGACTTGCTCTATGTCAGAGCCCAAACCTTCTAGGCTAAAATGCCAGCATTTAGAGAACTTGTGCCCGTGTTCCATGAACCAAAGTTCTATCAGCCTAAAATAAATCTTATTTTGTGTTTTTATTTGGATATCTCAATTTTATTGTCTTTTGTGTAGATGCTGCCTATTAAGTTGTATGTTATCTTCTTTTGCTTCCTTTTTGGTTGTTTAATGGCCAGAGCCCTGGTCTGAAAAGTGACAAAGCTTGGTTCTGGTCCCACTTTTTTGCTTACTAGCCATGTAACATTGGACAAGTCACCTGCATGGGTTACCCTTTCTACTCTTCGAGTCAATTGTTAATATCAAATTAGATCGCTTATCTGGAAATATTTTGAAAATTTGTTAAGGTACATATGCAAATCCAGAGTAGTCATGAGGGTAAAAGCAGCAGGGAAAACTCCTGTTATTCTTTTTTTTTTTTCCCATTTAACATCTTTATTGGAGTATAATTGCTTTACAATGGTGTGTTAGTTTCTGCTTTATAACAAAGTGAATCAGTTATACATATACATATATCCCCATATCTCTTCCCTCTTGCGTCTCCCTCCCTCCCACCCTCCCTATCCCACCCCTCTAGGTGGTCACAAAGCACGGAGCTGATCTCCTTGTGCTATGGGCTGCTTCCCACTAGCTCCTATTTTACATTTGGTAGTGTATATATGTCCATGCCACTCTCTCACTTCTTCCCAGCTTACCCTTCCCACTCCTTGCGTCCTCAAGTCCATTCTCTACGTCTGCGTCTTTATTCCTGTCCTGCCCCTAGGTTCTTCAGAACCATTTTTTTCTTTAGATTCCATATATATGTGTTAGCATATGGTATTTGTTTTTCTTTTTCTGACTTACTTCACTCTGTATGACAGACCCTTAAGTCCATCCACCTCACTACACATAACTCAATTTCGTTTCTTTTTATGAATGAGTAATATTCCATTGTATATATGTGCCACATCTTCTTTATCCATTCATCTGTTGATGGACACTTAGGTTGCTTCCATGTCCTGGCTATTGTAAATAGAGCTGCAATGAATATTGTGGTACATGACTCTTTTTAAATTATGGTTTCCTCAGGGTATATGCCCAGTAGTGGGATTGCTGGGTCATATGGTAGTTCTATTTTTAGTTTTTTAAGGAACCTCCATACTGTTTTCCATAGCGGCTGTATCAATTTACATTCCCACCAACAGTGCAAGAGGGTTCCCTTTTCTCCACACCCTCTCCAGCATTTATTGTTTGTAGATTTTTTGATGCTGGCCATTCTGACCGGTGTGAGGTGATACCTCATTGTAGTTTTGATTTGCATTTCTCTAATGATTAATGATGTTGAGCATTCTTTCACGTGTTTGTTGGCAATCTGTATATCTTCTTCGGAGAAATGTCTATTTAGGTCTTCTGCCCATTTTTGGATTGGGTTGTTTGTATTTTTGATACTGAGCTGCATGAGCTGCTTGTAAATTTTGGAGATTAATCCTTTGTCAGTTGCTTCATTTGCAAATATTTTCTCCTATTCTGAGGGTTGTCTTTTCGTCTTGTTTATGGTTTCCGTTGCTGTGCAAAAGCTTTTAAGTTTCATTAGGTCCCATTTGTTTATTTTTGTTTTTATTTCCATTTCTCTAGAAGGTGGGTCAAAAAGGATCTTGCTGTGATGCACATATGGTCACCTTATCTTTGATAAAGGAGGCAAGAATATACAGTGAAGAAAAGACAGCCTCTTCAATAAGTGGTGCTAGGAAAACTGGACAGCTACATGTAAAAGAATGAAATTAGAACACTCCCTAACACCATACACAAAAATAAACTCAAAATGGATTAAAGACCTAAATGTAAGGCCAGACACTATTAAACTCTTAGAGGAAAACATAGGCAGAACACACCATGACATAAATCCTGTTATTCTTGATCTTCACTCACTCACTCACTTGCGGATTCATTCAAGTATTCATTGAGCTCCTCCTTTATGCCAGGCTCTATGTGGATCATGGGATGCAGGAGGGAACATGAGGGATATGGTTCCAGCCCTAGGGAGGTGGACATTGAACCATCACGTTACTAAGTACCAAAAATGGAATGTGGCAAATACAATGGAAGGGAGATACACAGGGGATTTGATCTTCAGAAGATGAGAACATTACCCTTAGGAAGCAGCACTAGGGGTGAGGACTGGGGGTGAGAATGAATGGACCAGGGGAAGAAGAATGGAAAGAATTATCCAGACAGAGAAGCACATGCAAAGGCCCTGCCGTGGGGCTGGGGAGGCAAGTACAAGGAACCCAGAAAAGGGCCAGTATGGCTGCAACACAGATAGTGGAACAATGTGGGATAGGAGTTGAAGAAATGGCCAGATAGTGTGGATCATGTTAAGAGGTGATTTTGTTTTGTTGTAACTGCAGAGTAATAGGGAACCATGAAGGGCTTTAAGCAGGATGTGGTGTGTGTGATATGGCGTGAGAGATGATCATTGTGCGGTTTGAAAAGATTACTGGTGTGCAATGTGGGAAGCACATTGGAGAGGGGACCAGTGAGAGATCTCATCAGTCTATGAGGGCCAATATCTGAGATTTCCGAGGTTACTTCCGTGAGGAATGCATTACTGAAGAACTATTAAGGAACCCATAGGCATAAATTGCAACACGGTTCATTCTCAGTTTCCAGCTCACCAACATAGAAAAAATGGTTTCCAGTTTGTGCATGAAGATTGGGTGTACTGTTTTGCCTCTCTGCACTTAACTTCTTGATCCTGCTAGGTGCTTATAATGTCCTCACTGAGTTCAAATCTCCGAGGGGTTAGACAGTCAAACGTAAGTGGTACAGTGTGATGAGTGGAGTGGTGAAATATCAGGAGCAAAGCAGAAATTCACCAAGACACACCAGGCAGAGGGATGCGGGGATTCCAAGCAGAAACAAGGAAGTCCTTGGAAGTCATACTCGAAATGCAGTATTAATGAAGGTGCGTTGGAAGATGAGGCTGAAAGGGAGATAAGAACCACATTATCAAGGATTTGTCTGCCTGGTTAAGGAGTTGAGATATTAACCTTTAAGCAGCTGGGAGTCACTGAAGCATTTAGAACAACAATAAAACCATCAGACTTGGTTAATGGAAAAAAATGTTTGACAGCAGCATGAAAAGTATACTGGAAAGGGTGAGAGTAGAAGGGTGGGGTCCAGAGAGGAAGTGCTAGATTGGAGAGGTATCAAGGGAGCAGAATCCAAAAATTGATGGTGGAAGTCAGAGTTAGGATGAGTCTGGGGTGGGAGGTGGTGTCACAGAAATGGGGAGCACAGGACAAGGCACAGGTTCGGAGGGAAGATGATCAGATCAGCTTTGGACATGTCATGCTTTAAGTCTCTTTAGGATATGCGAGAGGAGGTGTCTAACATAGAGGCACATAGATAAAGAGATCTGATGCTCAAGAGGGAAACGTTTTTCTGGGGATAAAGGTTGAGGACTTCTTGGCCATGGATGAAATTTTGGTGGAACTTAATTTAGAGAGAATGATAGAAGGGTTGAAGACAGAACCCTAAGGAACTCCCAAATTAAGAAGATCGAAAATGAGCCTATAAGGGAGGCAAGACAGGAGCCAAAGAGATGGAAGAACCAGCAGAGAGGGTGATGTTCCAGCAGCTAAGTGGAGAAAGGGGAAAGAAACGAGGCTAGCAGTGGCACAGAGTGGAGAGAAGTGCAGTGTGACACTGCTGGAAAATGTGCCGTGTTTGGCAACCAGGAGTTGGCCAGTTCCTTTCGCAAGGCCAGTGTAGGGAAGCAGTAAGGAGCAGAAACCAGATGGCAGCGGGTGAGGGGGGATCGGAAGCAAAGGATGCAGTGACAGGGAGTGTAAACCACCCTTTTTAGAAGTCTGGCTTAGAAAGCACACAGAGGATCAAGTCAGGTCAAGAAAAGACAAAATGACTGATCCTCAGTGCCTGGCATTTCCACTGTGGTCAAGAAAGACCTAAGTGATGATTCCGTGTCTCGGGAGTGGCACAGGTCTTAAAGGAGTTTTCATCCTTCCTAGAGGAACCAAAACAGCGTGACACACATTCTTGTACTAAACACACCACAGGAGGGGGTGGCCAGAGCCTGGCATTTAATTGGCAACTATAAATATTTGGTGACTGAGGGACTTCACTCTTACATCATCCCCTTCTGATAAGCATCAGTCGGAGTACCTGTCTGGTGACCCGCAGCCCCAGAGGGGAGAGGGAAGCAGAGAGGGAGAAATGTGGGAGAAAAGTGATGAGGTTGTGAGCTCCTAGCTGGGCTGCCTAGAAGCAGTGTTACGTGGTGGTTTAGAGCACAAGCTCTGGAGACATCCTGCCAAAGATCAAATCCCGGCTCGACTTCTGAGTCACGTGGCCTATGGCAAGTTTCTTCACCCTTCTGTGCCTTGGTCTCCTCGTCTCTAAAGCATGGATAAGGACTGCACCTTCCTTTTAGGGTCCTAATGAGGAATAAAGGAAACAATCCAGGAGAACTTGGACCAACACTTAGGCACAAAGGAAGCACGCAATCCATGTTGGTTTTTGACACTATTACTGGGACTACTTCTATATCTAGAACAATGACAGATGGGCTGTGAGACTTACCTCTGTGGATCTCCTTAAAATAATCCCCCATGACCTGAGCCCATCTCAACACTTCTCTGTTTCTTTAAACTAGGAAGTACCTGCCTCAAATCAACCACCACCTGGGAATGCTGTTTCACTGAAATATCTGCTAGATAAACTAATGGGAAGCTAAGGTGGCAAGAAAACCTCAGAGGGCAGGTGTGGTAGGCAGCTTCTAGTGATCCTTGATTGCTGGTGTTCATACCCTGTGAATCTCCTCCATCGGGTGTGGGCTGGATGGAGTGACTTACTTCTAAGCAACAGAATATAGCAAAAGCGATGGGCTGTTGCTTCCGAAATTAGGTTATTAAAAACTAGTCTCTTCTTCTCCTCCCCCTCCTCCTCCCCTCTCCTCGTCCTCCCCCCCTTCCTTCCCCTCTCCCCCCTCCCCCTCCCCTTTTCTTCTCCTTCTTTTCCCTCTCAGGAAAGCAAACAATAGTACTGTGAGTAGTCTCCTAAAGGGGCCCCACGTAGCATGGAACTATTGTCTCTGGCCAGCAGCCTGCAAGTACCTGAGGCTGCGAACAGCCACAAGAGTTTGCTTAGCAGCAGATACTTCCACCGCCCAGCCTTGAGATGACTGCACCCCCAGATGACACCTTGACTGCAGCCTAATGAGACACCCTGAGCCAGAAGACTCAGCTAAGCTGCACTCAGATTCCTGGCCCACAGGAACTGTGAGAAAATACATGTTTATTATTTTAAGCCTTGTGTAATTTGTTACACAGCTATGGATAACTAATACAGGGGAATGATAAGGTTATCAGCAATCTTTTGCATAATTTTCCTAAGAATGTACCTAAATAACCTGCAAAGATGAAAAGAAACAACCCTACTGTCACCACTTAATCACCCAAAGAATATTCTAAGGCACACTCATCCCATAAGATACTTTGGGAGAAAAAAAAAGTTTTCCCGGTCAAAAAACCCAACATGCTTTATTTCCCCCTTGGAAATTTATGATAAACTTTGCCATACTCAATGCTCTGGAAAGTTCCGCAGTAACTCAATTTTACCTCCACACTGCCCAAGCCTATTTGACCTGTTTCCTCATAACACCTTTTAACAGGATATGAAACATCCAGTCCTCAGACATAGTTTGGAAAACACTGCATGAGATTAAAGTTGACACTTCAACCTCAGCTCTAGAACTGCAAGCACCTTTCATATGGAAGAGCCCTGGACGGGCAGCTGAGAGTTGCATTCTGGGTCAGGCCTTGCCAGTAAGTCAAGTGACCTTAGGCAGGGTTGCCAGTAAGGCAAGTGACCTTAGGCAGGTCACTGAAGCTGCCCACAGGCACCTGTCAAATAACTAGAGCATCAGCATCTTTAACTCACCACAGCCCTGCAGGGTTGGTTTTCATTCTCTTGACTGCTGTCTCACTATCTTAAGATAGCTGCTGAAGCTCCAGACATCACATCAGCCCTACAGCCCTGCAGGGTTGGTTTTCATTTTCTTGACTGCTGTCTCACTATCTTAAGATAGCTGCTGAAGCTCCAGACATCACATCAGCATTTGAGGCAGAATGTCAGGGGAACAGGAAGTGTCAATCACGTATGTCTCCCTTTTTTAAGGAAAACAAAAATTTCACAGAAATTACCTTAACTTACCTTCTCTTAGGTCATTGGCAAGAACACACTACCCCCCCCCCCCGCCGACCCCTGTGATCACATTGAGTTTCTATCGCCCCAGGGCTCCAGTGTCACTTCTTCAGGCATGTCTGGCTGTGCTGATAGCTCAAACAAAAATCCTGAAATTGGGTTTCAGTGGGTCTGATTGGCCTGACTTGGATCAAGTGTCAATTCCTGACCAAATGCCTTGGCTAAGAGGATGAGAAACACTCACTGATATAAACCAATGAGGTGGCTGTGTTCCAATAAAACTTGATTTATCAAAACAGGTGTCAGGTCAGATTTGGTCTGCAGGTTGTAGTTTGCCAACTCCTGAACTAGAGTATTCCTTATCCCTGAAATGATGCAAATTGGAGAGCTTGATTTATTATTATTATTATTATTACTACTACTACTATTACTGAATGCTTTACAGAGGTAATAAAGTTATGTGAAGACTCTGCCTACCTCCCTTTGTCCTGAAGCCAAATTTCTTCCCTTTTCTCCCTATAGGTAATCATTTTTATTATTTCCTTTTGTATCCTTTCAAAATTCGTTATGAAAAGGCAAGCACATATGAACATGTTTTCTTATTTTTCCATTCTTTTTACATGCTCTACACACTTCTCTCTGTCTTGATTATTTTTTCTAAATATTTATCTTAAGATCTTTCCACATCAGCTCATAGAGAAAATTTTTATTACTTTTTATGGCTGCCTGATATTCCATAGCATGGATGTATCATATTAATTTAATCAATAACCCATTGGTGGGTGTTTGAGCTGTTTCCAATCTTGTGCTACTACAAACAAAGATACAATGAATAGACTTATAAGGAAGCAATTTTTCCCAAGTGCAAGTGTATGGGTTGGAGAAATTACCATACATGAAATTTGGTATGAGTATATTTGTAATTTCAATAGATAAATTGTCCTTATATGGGCTTTTATCTATTGCCTTACCACAGTGTGTGAGAGCCCCATTTCACAGGGCTCACCAACAATGTACATTAAGAAACGGTTGGCTTTTTGCCAACAAGTGAGATGCAAACTCATAGTTTTAATTTGCATTTCCCTTATGAGTAAGGCTGAGGGTACTTGATTTTATATTTAAGGCAATCTTTTCACATCCTCAATGAGGCAGAATTGCCATCACTGATTGTGTATCTTTAAGCATACTTATTGGGGTAGTAGCTCCAATATTATGGAAACCATTAACATGTATAGTTTTATTTGCTGGTTGCTCAGAAAACGAAGCCAATTACAGTGAATTCATGCAAATCTGTTCCTAAACAACACCCCCCCCAAACTCTTCTACTCTTCAATTTAGCATATCCTCTGGAATATCTATTCTACATCATGTACTTCATGAAAGTACCTCTGAGGTAATGACGGGATTTTTTACGGTGCATTAAGAAATTCAGATAGAATTTTTCTAAAGAACAAGTAACTGTTTGCAAATGCCTCCCCTGAAAGAAAGAAGGTTGTTTCATTTTGTTTTAATGTCAGGAAGTTTTGTGCCTTCCTGATATTTAGCTGAACTGTCCACCTCTTCCTGAGAGTCTTATAGGAGCAGATGAGTAAATAGTTTACTTTAGTAAAAAATATTTTCTTTTAATGTATTTGAGGTACAATCACAGTGATCTGTTGCAGTGTCATCACCAATCCTTATACACTGGGGATTTTTTTTTTTTTACATATTGTAAAATGATCACAGAATCAATAACTGCATTATATTTGTAAGACAAAGTATTATATTCTTATATAAAGTAAGTCAGAGTGAAGTTCAAAGAAGCTTATAAAATATGAAGATGCTGTTATTTCACCCTAGAGGTGTCTGGAAAACAGGAAAAATTGACATAAGGACTTTTTCTTGCTTAACCAGAGAATTTAATATATATTGAGCTTCAGAGTTTATGTATTCATTTTTTTTGAATCTCCCCACTTCTTTCTATTGTAAACTGTTCATATCTCAAACATTTAATTTTAAAATTAGGTACAATAAATATTATGCTGAAGAAATGTCTTCCACTTAGTAACTACACAAAACAAACTCATTTACCAAGGAATTAGAGATTTTGTTGGTTATTAAATTAGTGACATAATGAAATGGAAGGCACATTAGCTGGAAGTTATAAAATTGAAAACTACATTATAATTTGTATAATAAAAACAAAATTAAAAGGAGCTGAAGGGATATATTAATTGTAAAAATATTCTGAACATCTAAAGCATTATAAATGCATTTACGATTGGGATGTTCATTTCATTTCTGATAACGTGGGTTTCTTAGGCTCTTTCAAGTTTTCAAAGAATAGAGATGTATTTGGGTTCTGGGTAATGGAATTTATTGAAAGGATGCACAGAGGAGTAAAAGAGAAATAGGAAGACCTCTCTGCAGATGCACAGCCAGACTGCAGAGAAAACAATAAGTTATTTTCGGATGCACAGCAATTCTAGTGTCTCAACAAAACTCTGCTAGGCCAGTCGTATGACCTGTCATCTTCCTTGCACCATGTCCATATGCTGACGCCACTGTTCTGTCTTGGTTCCCATTGTGACTGCCTTTCCTGTCTTTACCCTCTAACACACTCACTATTCTTGTTCTCAAAGACACTTACTCATGCTTCCTTATGGCTCCTATTGCTCTGGGGCTTACTGCCCTCTCTTGAACATCTTTCCTTTTTTATTTTTGAATTTTACTTTATTTATTCTTTTATACAGCAGGTTCTTATAAGTTATCCATTTTATAAATATTAGTGTATAGATGTCAATCCCAATCTCCCAATTTGTCACAGCACCACCACCACCACCCCCGCCGCTTTCTCCCCTTGGTGTCCATATGTTTGTTCTCTACATCTGTGTCTCAATTTCTGCCCTGCAAACCGGTTCATCTGTACCATTTTTCTAGGTTCCACATATATGTGTTAACATATGATATTTGTTTTTCTCTTTCTGACTTACTTCACTCTGTATGACAGTCTCTAGATTGATCCACGTCTCTACAAATGACCCAATTTCCTTCCTTTGTATGGCTGAGTAATATTCCACTGTATATATGTACCACATCTTCTTAATCCATTCGTCTGTTGATGGGCATTTAGGTTGCTTCCATGACCTGGCTGTTGTAAATAGTGCTGCAATGAACATTGGGGTGCATGTGTCTTTTTGAATTATGGTTTTCTCTGGGTATATGCCCAGTAGTGAGATTGCTGGGTCATATGGTAATTCTATTTTTAGTTTTTTAAGGAACCTCCATACTATTCTCCATAGTGGCTGTATCAATGTACATTCCCACCAACAGTGCAAGAGGGTTCCCTTTTCTCCACACCCTCTCTAGCATTTGTTCTTTTCTGATGATGCCCATTCTAACTGGTGTGAGGTGATACCTCATTGAACTTTTGATTTGCATTTCTCTAATAATTAGTGATGTTGAGCAGATTTTCATGTGCTTCTTGGCCATCTGTATGTCTTCTTTGGAGAAATGTCTATTTAGGTCTTCTGCCCATTTTTGGATTGGGTTGTTTGTTTTTTTAATATTGAGCTGCATGAGCTGTTTATATATTTTGGAGATAAATACTTTGTCTGTTGATTCGTTTGCAAATATTTTCTCCCATTTTGAGGGTGGTCTTTTCGTCTTGTTTGTAGTTTCCTTTGCTTTGCAAAAGCTTTTAAGTTTCATTAGGTCCCATTTGTTTATTTTTGTTTTTATTTCCATTACTCTAGGCAGTGGATCAAAAAAGATCTTGCTGTGATTTATGTCAAAGAGTGTTCTTCCTATGTTTTCCTCTAAGAGTTTTATAGTGTCCGCTCTTACATTCAAGTCTCGAATCCATTTTGAGTTTATTTTTGTGTATGGTGTTAGGGAGTGTTCTAATTTCATTCTTTTACATGTAGCTGTCCAGTTTTCCCAGCACCACTTATTGAAGAGACTGTCTTTTCTCCATTGTATATCCTTGCCTCCTTTGTCATAGACTAGTTGACCATAGGTGTGTGGGTTTATCTCTGGGCTTTCTATCCTGTTCCATTGATCTATATTTCTGTTTTTGTGCCAGTACCATATTGTCTTGATTACTGTAGCTTTGTAGTATAGTCTGAAGTCAGGGAGTCTGATTCCTCCAGCTCCATTTCTTTCCCTCAAGACTGCTTTGGCTATTCAGGGTCTTTTGTGTCTCCATACAAATTTTAAGATTTTTTGTTCTAGTTCTGTAAAAAATGCCATTGGTAATTTGATAGGGATTGCATTGAATCTGTAGATTGCTTTGGGTAGTATAGTCATTTTCACAATATTGATTCTTCCAATCCAAGAACATGGTATATCTCTCCATCTGTTGGTATCATCTTTAATTTCTTTCATCAGTATCTTATAGTTTTCTGCATACAAGTCTTTTGTCTCCCTAGCTAGGTTTATTCCTAGGTATTTTATTCTTTTTGTTGCAATGGTAAATGGGAGTGTTTCCTTAATTTCCCTTTCAGATTTTTCATCATTAGTGTATAGGAATGCAAGAGAGTTCTGTGCATTAATTTTGTATCCTGCAACTTTACCAAATTCATCGATTAGCTCTAGTAGTTTTCTGGTGGCATCTTTAGGATTCTCTAATGTATAGTATCATGTCATCTGCAAACAGTGACAGTTTTAATTCTTCTTTTCCAATTTGTATTCCTTTTATTTCTTTTTCTTCTCTGATTGCTGTGGCTAGGACTTCCAAAACTATGTTGAATAATAGTGGTGAGAGTGGACATCCTTGTCTTGTTCCTGATCTTAGAGGAAATGCTTTCAGTTTTTCACCATTGAGAATGATGTTTGCTGTGGATTTGTCGCATATGGCCTTTATTATGTTGAGGTAGGTTCCCTCTATGCCCACTTTCTGGAAAGTTTTGATCATAAATGGGTGTTGAATTTTGTCAAAAGCTTTTTCTGCATCTATTGAGATGATCATATGGTTTTTCTTCTTCAAGTTGTTAATATGGTGTACCACATTGATTTGCGTATATTGAAGGATCCTTGCATCCCTGGGATAAATCCCACTTGATCATGGTGTATGATCATTTTAATGTGTTGTTGGATTCTGTTTGCTAGTATTTTGTTGAGGATTTTTGCATCTATGTTCATCAATGATATTGGTCTGTAATTTTCTTTTTTTGTACTATCTTTGTCTGGTTTTGGTATCAGGGTTATGGTGGCCTCATAGAATGAGTTTGGTAGTGTTCCTTCCTCTGCAATTTTTTGGAAGAGTTTGAGAAGGATAGGTGTTAGCTCTTCTCTAAATGTTTGATAGACTAGACCTGTGAAGCCATCTGGTCCTGGACTTTTGTTTGTTGGAAGATTTTTAATCACAGTTTCAATTTCATTACCTGTGATTGGTCTGTTTGTATTTTCTATTTCTTCCTGGTTCAGTCTCGGAAGGTTGTGTATTTCTAAGAATTTGTCCATTTCTTCCAGGTTGTCCATTTCATTGGCATAGAGTTGCTTGTAGTAGTCTCTTAGGATGTTTTGTATTTCTGTGGTGTCTGTTGTAACTTCTCCTTTTTCATTTCTAATTTTATTGATTTGAGTCCTCTCTCTGTTTTTCTTGATGAGTCTGGCTAAGGGTTTATCAATTTTGTGTATCTTCTCAAACAACCAACCAGCTTTTAGTTTTATTGATCTTTGCTATTGTTTTCTTTGTTTCTATTTCATTTATTTCTGCTCTGATCTTTATGATTTCCTTCATTCTACTAACTTTGGGTTTTGTTTGTTCTTCTTTCTCTAGTTCCTTTAGGTGTAAGGTTAGGTTGTTTATTTGAGATTTTTCTTTTTTCTTGAGGTAGGCTTGTATTGCTATAAACTTCCCTCTTAGAACTGCTTTTGCTGCATCCCGTAGGTGTTGGATCATCATGTTTTGATTGTCATTTGTCTCTAGGTATTTTCTGATTTCCTCTTTGATTTCTTCAGTGATCGCTTGGTTATTTAGTAACGTATTGTTTAGCCTCCATGTGTTTGTGTTTTTTCCGTTTTTCTCCGTGTAATTGATTTCTAATCTCACAGCGTTGTGGTCAGAAAAGACCTTGATATGATTTCAATTTTCTTAAATTTACTGAGGCTTGATTTGTGACCCAAGATGTGATCTATCCTGGAGAATGTTCCATGTGCACTTGAGAAGAAAGTGTAATCTGCTGTTTTTGGATGGACTGTCCTATGAATGTAAATTAAATCTATCTGGTCTGTTGTGTCATTTAAAGTTCATCTTTCCTTCCTTAGTGATTTTCTGTTTGGATGATCTGCCCATTGGTGTGAGGTGTTGAAGTCCCCCACTACTATTGTGCTGCTGTCGATTTCCTCTTTTATAGCTGTTAGCATTTGCCTTCTGTATTGAGGTGCTCCTATATTGGGAGCATATATATTTATAATTGTTATATCCTCTTCTTGGATTGACCCCTTGATCATTATGTAGTGTCCCTCCTTGTCTCTTGTAACATTCTTTATTTTAAAGTCTATTTTATCTGATACGAGTATTGTTACTCCAGCTTTCTTTTGATTTCCATTTGCATGGAATATCTTTTTCCATCCCCTCACTTTCAGTCTGTATGTGTCCCTAGGTCTGAAGTGGGTCTCTTGTAGACAGAATATATATGGGTCTTGTTTCTGTATCCATTCAGCGAGCCTGTGTCTTTTGGTTGGAGCATTTAGTCCATTCACGTTTAAGGTAATTATCGATATGTATGTTCCTATTACCATTTTAAAATTTGTTTTGGGTTTGTTTTCATAGGCCCTTTGCTTCTCTTGTGTTTCCCACTTAGAGAAGTTCCTGTAGCATTTGTTGTAAAGCTTGTTTTGTGGTTCTGAACTCCTTAGCTTTTGCTAGTCTGTAAAGCTTTTGATTTCTCCGTCGAATCTGAATGATATCCTTGCCGGGTAGAGTAATCTTGGTTGTAGGTTCTTCCTTTTCATCACTTTAAATATGTCATGCCACTCCCTTCTGGCTTGTACAGTTTCTGCTGAAAAATCAGCTGTTAACCTTATGGGAGTTCCCTTGTATATTATTTGTCATTTTTCCCTTGCTGCTTTCAATAATTTTTCTTTGTCTTTAATTTTTGCCAATTTGCTTACTATGTGTCGTGGCGTGTTTCTCCTTGGGTTTATCCTGTATGGGACTCGCTGCACTTCCTGGACTTGGGTGGCTATTTCCTTTCCCATGTTAGGGAAGTTTTCAACTATAATCTCTTCAAATATTTTCTCGGCTCCTTTCTCTCTCTCTTCTCCTTCTGGGACCCCTATAAAGTGAATGTTGTTACGTTTAATGTTGTCTCAGAGATCTCTTAGGCTCTCTTCATTTCTTTTCATTCTTTTTTCTTTAGTGTGTTCCGCAGCAGTGAATTCCACCATTCTGTCTTCCAGGTCACTTATCCGTTCTTCTGCCTCAGTTATTCTGCTATTGATTCCTTCTAGTGTATTTTTCCTTTCAGTTATTGTATTGTTCATCTCTGTTTGTTTGTTCTTTAATTCTTCTAGGTCTTTGTTAAACATTTCTTGCATCTTCTTGATCTTTACCTCCATTCTTTTTCCGAGGTCCTGGATCATCTTCACTATCATTATTCTGAATTCTTTTTCTGGAAGGTTGCCTATCTCCACTTCATTTAGTTGTTTTTCTGGGGTTTTATCTTGTTCCTTCATCTGGTACATAGCCCTCTGCCTTTTCATGTTGTCTATCTTTCTGTGAATGTGGTTTTTGTTCCACAGGCTGCAGGACTGTAGTTCTTCTTGCTTCTGCTGTTTGCCCTCTGGTGGATGAGGCTATCTAAGAGGCTTGTGCAAGTTTCCTGATGGGAGGGACTGGTGGTGGGTAGAGCTGGCTGTTGCTCTGGTGGGCAGAGCTCAGTAAAACTTTAATCTGCTTGTCTGCTGATGGGTGGGGTGGGTCCCCTCCCTGTTGGTTGTTTGGACTGAGGTGACCCAACACTGGAGCCTACCCCTGGGCTCTCTGGTGGGGCTAATGGTGGACTCTGGGAGGGCTCACGCCAAGGAGTACTTCCCAGAACTTCTGCTGCCTGTGTCCTTGTCCTCACAGTGAGACACAGCCAGCCCCTGTCTCTGCAGGAGACCCTCCAACACTAGCAGGTAGGTCTGGTTCAGTCTCCTATGGGGTCACTGCTCCTTCCCCTGGGTCCCGATGTGCACACTACTTTGTGTGTGCCCTCCAAGAGTGGAGTCTCTCTTTCCCCCAGCCCTGTCGAAGTCCTACAATCAAATCCCACTAGCCCTCAAAGTCTGATATTCTAGGAATTCCCCCTCTCGTTGCCGGACCCCTGGTTGGGAAGCCTGAGGTGGGGCTCATAACCTTCACTCCAGTGGGTGGACTTCCATGGTATAAGTGTTCTCCAGTTTGTGAGTCACCCACCCAGCAGTTATGGGATTTGATTTTATTGTGATTGTGCCCCTTGTACTGTCTCATTGTGGCTTCTCCTTTGTCTTTTGATGTGGGGTATCTTTTTTGGTGAGTTCCAGTGTTTTCCTGTCGAAGATTGTTCAGCAGTTAGTTGTGATTCTGGTGCTCTTGCAAGAGGGAGTGAGGCCACATCCTTCTACTCTGCCATCTTTTTTTTTTTTTTTTTTAAAGAAATTCACGTTCTTTTATTTATTTATTTATGACTGTGTTGAGTCTTCGTTTCTGTGTGAGGGCTTTCTCTAGTTGCGGCAAGTGGGGACCACTCTTCATTGCGGTGCACGGGCCTCTCACCATCGCGGCCTCTCTTGTTGCGGAGCACAGGCTCCAGACGCGCAGGCTCAGTAATTGTGGCTCACGGGCCCAGTTGCTCCGTGGCATGTGGGATCTTCCCAGACCAGGGCTCGAACCCGTGTCCCCTGCATTGGCAGGCAGATTCTCAACCACTGCACCACCAGGGAAGCCCTACTCTGCCATCTTGAACCAATCTCTTGAACATCTTTCTGCTTCTCATAAAATCTTCATACATCCGTTTTAGATTGTTTCCCAGGAAGAAGTCCCTGAGATGGGCTTGTGTGTGATTTACTAAGGAAGTGCCCTCAGGAGAAATTGGCAAGGGAGGGAAAAGTCAAGGAAAGGGAAGAAGCCCAGCAAGGATGCAGCTAGAAAAAAAAAGACCTGAGTGCAAAGGCAGCGGCCAAGCTAAGCTGTGAAGCTAAAGGTGAAGGATTGGTAGAAGAACGTCATCAAGAGACTGACGGTCAGCAATTGTGTTCCAGACACAGTGCGAGTGTGTGTTTGGTGAAATGGTGACCAGTTCAGCACTTCATACTTGGGCCATGTGGTACGGCCAGGAATGCTGTCCTTGATGTAGGATAATCTGAGCATATCCATGGAATTCTGAAGTATTGCTTTTGACCCAAGTGAGAATGCAGGAATCGGATGGGACTGAAGTGCTGTCATATCCAAATTGTAGTGCAGACCTCGCTTGTCAGGACTTGGAACCAGACTTCCTGTGTTTGTATCCTGGCTGTTTTTACATGCTGTGTGCCCTCGAGTGAATTACTCAACCTCTCTGTGTATCAGTTTTGTCCATCTGTTAAAGAGAATAATAATGATATTAATAATAGGATCTACATAAAAGGGTTGTCAAGATTAAATGAGTTCGTTGAAGTAAAGCATGAGGACAGTACTTAATATGGTGAGCGCTCAATAAATCTTGTCATTATTATTACTGAACCACTTTGTTTTTCACTGAGAAAAACTGTTTCCCAGCTGCAACATCTAACTTCAGCCAGAAATTTTGGACACATGTGCACTGGGTCACAAAGGCAAACCACATGAGAGGGAATAATAATGCAAACCTCAAACCACTCTTGGAAAAGCAACTCAAAGGTCATGTTCAGTTGAAAGTGGTCGGGCAGTGTGGTCTTTAGTGGCAAAAGCGAGGGCGTGTGCATGCAAAGTATAAAGCGCCAAGCAGTGAGACGTTTGACAAACCACACATGAAATTAAATCTTGAGAGTCCCTCCTCATGTATCCTGTACATAATATAATGTGTTTAGACAGGGTCTTGTTTTTTTTTTAATTTATTGAAGTATAGTTCATTTACAATATTGTGTTAATTTCTGCTGTTCAGCAAAGTTGACTCAGTTATACATATATATACATTCTTTTTCATATTCTTTTCCTTTATGGTTTATCACAGGATATTGAATATAGTCCCCTGTGATATACAGTAGGACTTTGCTGTTTACCCGTTCTATATATCATAGTTTGCATCTGTTCATCCCGAACTCCCAATCCATCCCTCTCCCACCCCAACTCCTTGGCAATCGCATGTCTGTCTTCTATGTCTTTGAGTCTGTTTCTGTTTCATACAGAAGTTCATTTGTGACATATTTTAGATTCCACATATAAATGATATCATATGGTATTTGTCTTTCTCTTTCTGACTTACTTCACTTAGTATGGCAATTTCTAGCTCCATCCATGTTGCTGCAAATGGCATTATTTCATTCTTTTTTATGGCTGAGTAGTATTCCATTGTCTATATGTACCACATCTTCTTTATCCATTCATCTGTCAATGGACATTTAGGTTGTTTCCATGTCTTGGCTATTTTGAATAGTGCTAATAGTGCTGCTATGCACATAGGGATGCATGTATCTTTTTGAATTATAGTTTTAGACAGTCTTGTATATTCATGAATCAAGAATTAAAACTAGACTAAAACTGTAGATTTTACTTAACTGACTCTCATCTCACACACACACACACGAAATGTATTTGATCTCTCCTTGGCTACTGAGACTGGAGAACATTCTAGAAAACCCCAGTACTTCTTGAACTTTTATTCCTTCTTTTCTAAACTGTCTCTGTGGGGAATGTGATTTATCAGTGACTCTGTGAAGGATTCACAAGCATGATTATATCTTCACTTTCTCTGCAGGGATGTGAGACTGAAAACAAGCTACCAAGAGTTTGCCCACCCTGCCAGGGCAAACTTCTCCCACCTGCCAGCATCTCCTGTATGCACTCGACTCCCTTTCATTTCAACACTGAGAACCCAAACATTTGTGAGAATGAAATCTTATTCAGGTATACCAACAAAACTGGAGCATTAACTTTAAAACTAAATTCATTTCTGCTTGAATTCACGTTTTTTTCTCTACATCGATAGTACTCATTAAGTGTCTGCAAGCTTACTATGTCACAGAGATAAGAAAAACACTCAAGAGTCTGAGTACACTTCAAAATTTACTTTAAAAAAGTAAGTAATTTTGAAAGAAGACATTCAAATCTCCTTCTCTGTACATTATTTAACAAAAATCATGAATGGTTAATGGTAACTTCTATGAGTATAATGAGAGCTTAATTTAGTTCTCTCCTATTTTCCCCTATTCATCTTTGTGCCCTTTAAATAAAAGAGATTTATTTTATACTCTACACATAATTATGGTTTTGTGCCCTGTATTAGTAGTAGGGAATGCCTTGTTCCATCTCTACTTCAAAAGAAGGTTTTATAATTTTAGAGAAATAAATAAGCATCTTAAAGGCAGAGCATGTGAGCACAGATTATAAAGTAGACACTGACCCAATACTGTTGATATTAAGATGTAGGCAGAAATTCATAACGCTCAGGGTAATTAGCAAGAAACAGCCCTGAGAAGTCTCAATAAGTTTAAGAGGTTTTAAACACTGCAGACCAGGATAAATGTAAGGAATATATTCAAAGAATATTTATGCTCCTCTCTACCAGGTACAGGGCATTTCCAACAAGTCAATGGCACATTTATTATTCTAGTTTTGTTTAGGTTCGGGTTGAACTATTCATTTTCCAAACAATAGCCTATAAGAATGAACTCTGTTCTCTCTTTCTTTCTTCTGTTTTTTAGTAACTGTTTCTGGTTCTCCACATCAATTTCCTTTGCCATGTTGTATACCTGATCTATATTTTAAAAAGTGACTTCCTCTCCAAAACACACCAATTTGAAAAGATACCTGCATCTCCATGTTCATAGCAGCGCCATTTACAATAGCCAAGATACGGAAGCAACCTAAGTGTCCATCGACAGATGAATGGATAAAGAAGATGTGGTACATATATACAATGGAATATTAGCCTTAAAAAAGAATGAAATTTTGCCATTTGCAGCAACATGGATGGACTTGGAGGGCATTATGCTTAGTGAATTAAGTCAGACAAATACTGTATGATAACACTTGTATGTGGAATCTAAAAAATACAACAAACTAGTGAATATAATAAAACAGAAGCATACTCATAGATTTAGAGAATGAACTAGTGGTTACCAGTGGGAAGGGGGAGAGGCAATATAGGGGTGGGGGAGTGGGATGTACAAACCATTGGGTGTAAGACAGGCTCAAGGATATATTGTACAACACAGAGAATGTAGCTAATATTTTATAATAACTGTAAATGGAAAGTAACCTTTAAAAATTGTATACAAAATTTTAAAAAATTTTAAATGACTTTCTCTGAAGTTATAAAACCTGCTTGAGGTCAAGAAGGCACAACACCTTGGGCACATTTTACCCTGGGCTGAGATGCCATTGTACAGATTTAAGTAGAGGGATGAATTCTGGGTGGAGTCTTAGCACCACACACCTAAAATTTTGAAGGAGTGGGGGTGGGTTTTGTGTTTAAAATACAGTTACACACCAGGCCCCCCTGTTTCTCTTACCCTAGTAGTTCCTGTTCAACCTTTCTTAGAAATTCCAAACCATGTGAGGAAGAAATGTGAAGGGAGAGAAAAGAGGAATGGAAGGGAAAGAAAGAAGTGTTGTAGTTATGGGAGCAGCTGTTGGAGAGACAGAAGAGAAACTTCTAGGGAGTAGGGAACATGGAGGTGGGGGGGAAGATCTCATATAAATGCTGTTTTCAAATAATCATAGTAACTAAGAATAAAACCACAGCTGACTCTACCTGTGAGATGTCAAATGACTGAAAATAAGAAATTTGTGTGCCAAGGGAAGCAAGGCAGCCCAGGTGCTGACACAGCAGACAAGCTTGGGCAGCAGGGGAAGCTGGGCATCGGACAGGGAACCATAGTGTCACATCATCCATAGCTTTCTTTTCCACCTTGATCAATATTTTGTTATTTTTCCACTATTGCTAATGGATAGAATCAAAGCTTATTTTTCACAAGAGGTGATTAATGTACTTTAAAATTTATTTGTATTTATTTATTTATTTTAACTGAAGTATAGTTGATTGACAATGTCATGTTAGTTTCAGGTGTACAGCAAAGTGATTCAGTTATACGCACACACAAACACACACACACACATCTCTATTCTTCAGACTCTTCTCCCTTATTGGTTATTACAAAATATTGAGTACAGTTCCCTGTGTATTTGTATTTATTCTTTAATTTTTTATTTGGAGATTCCAGAAGTGTACGACAACAGAGTTCCCATATGCTCTTTACTCAGCTTCCCCTGATACTAGCATCTTACATAATCATAGTACAATGATTAAATGAGTTCATTTGTACCATTTTTTAATTCTACATATAAGCGATATCATATATTTGTTTTTCTCCGTCTGACTTACTTCACTCAGTATGACAATACCTAGGTCCATCCATGTTGCTGCAAATGACATTATTTCGTTCTTTTTTATGGCTGAGTAATATTCCATTGTATATATGCACTTACTGTATAGCACAGGGAACTCTTCTCAATACTCTGGAATGACCTATATGAGAAAAGAATTTTAAAAAAGAGTGGATATGTGTATATGTATAACTGATTCACTTTGCTGTATAGCAGAAACTAGCACAACATTTAAAATCAACTATACTCCAATAAAAATTTAGAAAAAAATAAAAATAAAAAACAAAGGAATGAACGTTGGTGCCTGATTATTACTAAACTAGAGACTTTCTTTGGATTTCACCAGTTTTTCTATCAATATCCTGCTAAGCCTATCAGAGCCCTGGGTCACAGTGATCAGCTCAGGGATTGGCCTGTGACCCGATCGGAGCCACCGAGATGCTCAGATGCATCTTTGGGCTTTTGAGGAAGAGGAAGGCGTAGTATCCTATGGGGCTTTACCTCACGGGATATAAGCCTGGAACTGTGGTAAGCATTCTGCTATGTGTGTTAATCAATATTAGGTTTTGCTAAGAGACAGAAATCTCACATTTGCAATAATCTAAACAAGATAGAGATGTATTTTTTTTCTTACATGAATGAAGTCTGAGGTAAGCAATTCAGGGTGGCTCAAGGTCCAGCAGGGAGTGGTTTCTTTCTTGCTCTGTCATACTTGATAACATGGATGGTCCCAGACGGATGCTTGAGCTTCTAGGCTGCAGGGAGGAGGAAAGGGTGAAGAGGGATCCTTCAAAGACACTTGCTGGAAATTGCCCATGACGCTTCTTCTGCTTGTATCTCATTGGCCACACTACTATGCATAACTGCAGTAGAGGTGTGGTAAATGTGGTCTTTACCTCAGGAGACTGTGCGCCCAGCCACAGGTGAGAGATTTTATGCTAAAGGAAGTAAAGGGAAAGTAGCTGTGGGTGGACAATGAACTTTTTCTGCTGCTCTCTCCACCAACCAAGAGCCTGACTGAGGATAGAGCCTGTCCTGAAGGAGCAAAGTTGAAAGATGAAAATAAATCAATCTTGCCCTAGTGGTATCTTTGAACCTCTGGATCAAACTGCACCTGAAGACAGACTACCCCTGCTACTTAAGCTAATAACTCTCCTTCCCTCCTCTCCCTCCCCACTTCCTTCCTCCCTTCCTCCCTTCCTCCCTTCCTTCCTTCTCATTCTTTTTTTTTAACCTGAAAAAATCTCGACGGGTACAGAAAGGAGGATTCTCCCAAAGAGCATTTAAACTCATTTTTATTTCTTTGTCCTCTCGAGCTCTCCATTCCCCTCACAGTTGCTCAGAAAGACAAGTGAATTTTCCCTTATATCTCCTAAGGGCCAAATTATGCGTCTCCATGCTCTATTTCCTTTCAGCCTAAAGGAGAGGGAACTGCTGGTGTTTCTTAGAACTTGCCTTTTTGGATTTGATTAAAAATTTAAAAATATGTTGCCTTGTAAACCTCCACTAAGACTCGTAAACTGGAATTCTCAGCTCGACCTATTCTAGGTATATTTACTTATCTTTAGCAAATGCTTCTTGGAATTCTTTCCCTATTCAGTAAAAACTCCTCTGTCCAATAGCTTGGCTACATACCACCTCCTCTTTCTCAGTTCTGACTTTTACTAACATTAATAGCATCTGTGAGAATTAGAGCTTAATGGATTTCTTTCTGTTGATCCGAGAATCCTGCCATAATAGATCTCATTTTAAAGGACTCCAAACAATTGGTCAGCAGTCCAGCTTTTTTTTTTTTTTTAAGTAACTTTGCTAGTAGAATCAATTTGCCCAGACTGTTCCCTTGGCATCTTCTTTTCTGGGTCTTTCCTTTGAAGCAGAAGATCCAAAATATTAGGTTTGGAAGTTTTCCTTTCAGATTCTGAAAGCATGGTTTTCACTTAAATTATTATGCTTCTCTGTCCCTACTTATATCAGTAAAGTGATTAGGAGTGTCTACCAACCGCAATTCTCAGGCTCTGAAATTTGGCCTTTGGAATTTAAATTATACCGCAGCACCATATGGCAGAGGAGAAAGGAGTGCTCAGTTTCTTGTCTAACAGAGAGCTCCTCTCAAGCAAGGGGTATTGCGGTCACAGCCCAAGTTTCCCCGGCCCTCTGAGGCTTAGCATCTCCTGCTGCCTCTCAAGGCACATGTGCACAGGATTTTCTAAAGCAGCTGCGAGAAAAGTTGCTACAAACCAGAGAGATGAGTAAGAGCCCACCTGAGTCCACCATCACCCATCTTCCCACCACTGATACTGACACAGCCACGAAGCCAAGCCCTGGAAATGGGAGAACTCTAGGTGTCCTTCACTTATATGCATTAAAAAAAAATGTATTTAACTTGAGGCATATTCAGAACGTCATTCCTTTCCCCGAGGGCATGGTAAGCAGTGGCTACCAGCCTAATGCAATTTTGCTTGGGAGCACCACGGAGACCCCTAAGGCTTCTGAAGCCCAAGGTCAAATGCTACAGAAGTCCAGGTGTGTGGGGCGGGGAGGGTGCTGCTAATTTATGATTATGGGGACTCTTCTCTCTGAATCTGTCACAAATAAATGGGACCCAAGGAGCTACACATCCTCTTTAGGATTATAAATGGGATCCTGACGTTTTAGACTCTCTGCCACCGTCGTGACTGAGTGTCCTTTCTCTCACGCCCGATAGTAGGGGACACCTTACCACTTACTGAGATGGCGAACTTGTACTTGGCTTCTCTCAAGTCAGTGTCAAGACTGTTCAGGACTACCCAGGGCTGGAGATCTCTCTTGTTTAGTTTGCACAGGAACTGAGCAAGGTCCTCTCGTATGCTGGTGGCACTGGATATCTGCTCTTGTCCTCCAGACCCACTCTGCACATGCGCTCTGCTCCTGGTGGCTGACCTGGATGGGTGACAACCACGGGGCCCTGCCCTTTGGCTTCTAGTAGGGGTGTCCAGCAGCGAGTACGGGCAGGGAGGTTGGGGTGCTTGTTTCCCTGGCCCCCTTTCTGTGGGGTCAGCAGTGCTGACACGCCCACAAAGCTCCTGCCCTGTGACCCTCTCCTCTCTGATTTCTGGTAACCTCTCTCACTCCCTGCCCCTCCAGGCTCTGAACCTCCCCCCTGCTGTCACTAGCCCTGAATATTAACACCGTCCATGGCGGTTTCCCTAATCCTGCCCACACTTTTATAAATAATCCATTTCTTAAACTCTCTCCCAATTTCTCAGTTTCAGTGTGCCTCGTGTTTCTTGCTATAACCCTATGTGTTAAAACAGTGTTGTCTTGATTTGTCCGTTTTCCCTTCTGCCTCTTCCACATGCTCTGACTCAGTCTTTCCTCTTAAGTGTCTGTAAAAGACCACCATCTTTGTTTGCTTGTGCTTGCTTACTTCGTGCACTTTTGCCTCGCCTGGTTTCCAGAAGGATGTGATTGATGGTGTGCCTGCTGGCTGGTTGTGCCCCAGCGCTGACTTTCCTCTGCCCATTTTAAAATGCACTATATCAGGCTTCCCTGGTGGCGCAGTGGTTGAGAGTCTGCCTGCCAGTGCAGAGGACACGGGTTCGAGCCCTTGTCTGGGAAGATCCCACAAGCCGCGGAGCAACTGGGCCTGTGAGCCACAACTACTGAGCCTGCGCGTCTGGAGCCTGTGCTCCGCAACAAGAGAGGCCACGATAGTGAGAGGCCCGTGCACCGCGATGAAGAGCGGCCCCCGCTTGCTGCAACTGGAGAAAGCCCTCGCACAGAAACGAAGACCCAACGCAGCCAAAACTAAATAAAATAAATAAAGAATTATTCTGCTTTCCTTATTGAATTACTTATTAAAAAAAAAAAAAAAGCACTATATCTTAGGTCACCCACACAGTCTTTTAAAGAAATTGGGGGGAAACCTTCAAACTGGCTATTCCCTGTCACGAAGACAACCTCTAAAACTAGATTTTATTGAATTCAGTCCCTTAAAATAGAATTTGATTGACCCTTTTGGAATGGATATAACCTCAGAAATATAATATGCACTTGCCTGGTGACATTGAAGTATGTCCTATTTCGGTTAGCACGGATGTCACTTTGATTCTTTTGAGATAATTGTCTTCTTATAGAAAATGGAAAATTTTTTTCTTAGGTGCCCATTGCCCTATCAGAAAAATAAAATGCCAAGGAAAATAATGCCAATGTATCACACTTGTGATAAAAAATAATCCAGATATGGGTGCTAATTTCTAGGTTATTCAAAATCGGGATAGGTTATTCAAGGCTCAAGTAGACACGACATAATTTATAGTACCAGAGAAGTATATGGTGCCTTTAAATAGTGGTAAAACGTTTTGAATCCTAGGCGTTCTGACTATGGCTTTGGACCAGAACTTTTACCCAAATGGGAAAAGGAGATGTGGCAGATGCTATAAATGGCCCACTCACCTCCCCGTCACCCCTCCACCCCCAGACGTCACCTGCTGCTTCCGTGGAGGATCTCTCTACTTGCACAAAGCTTCCTCTCGCCTGTATCTCTCTGCCATTGGGATGTGCTGGGCCTGGGTGAGGAGGATGCCCCAATAGCAACCCTCAAGTGTATAGGGACAGGAGCTGGAGGATAAATATCCACATATCTTTATCCATCTGGGAGAAGGGACGGTTCTGAGATGTGCTCTATGCAGGCACTAGTGGATCCCCAGCAGGACTGAAACCCTGTTGCCCATGGCAGTAACGTCTTCATCAGCATACACTTTATTGGTTTTCCTCCCTTTCCTGTCTCACTTCGCTACTCTCTCTGTGCTTCTTGTGATCGCCTCCCAAATAAATGACTTGTACGCAAAATCTTGTCTTAGGGACTGACTTTTGGGTGAACGCATTTAGGACAGGAGACTTCAGAAGGACAGTGAGAGGAGAACTACGGAAGATGAGATCAGGTCATTCTTAGCTACAAGAGGATCGTTGTCTTTTATGTTCTTCTGAATCATCTCTGTCTTTAGATTATAAACTATTGAGAACACTGGCTGTTTCTAATCAACTCTATACATCTCTACAGTCTATGTGTGCAATGAAGAAAGACTCGATAAATATTTGATAATAATGACATTTCTAAGATTATGCTATTTATGGTAGCCATTACCCTAGTGAAGGGATATAATTATTGCAAAAGAGCAAATTGAGTTCTGCCTTTTATAAAAGGTAACTGCCGTCAGCTCCCTTTGCGTCATCTCTAGAAGCTAAAAAAAAGCTAGTGTCTTCCTCAGATGAGCACTGTTAGGGGGTGATAAGTTTATACAGTTGTGTTCAAGGCAAACTGAATTTCTTCTCAGGTAGCTTGTCAGTTTTTCACATTCCTCCACTCATGTTGCGCATACGTGGAGTGATTGCAACATCTCTGCGTAGTTCCTTAGACAACACAGGTTCACCAAATGCACATTGAGGGTCTGTATCTGCATGCACAGCTCAGTCTTAGCATTTAGAACTGGCTGCAGACCTTTCTAAATCTTATTGGAAGGAGCTCAATCCAAACACAAATGGCAGAGAATTCAATGGAGAAAACAATAATGAAACAAGAATTATGTGCATTATTTAACTCTCAGCAACTCCCCAAATTCTAGCCTTTACTCTTTGACTTGTCATCCACCCACTTATTCAGTGATATGAATAATGTTTTCTGCATATTGTTTTAGGATTTTTTTCCCATAAATTACTCACCAGCATTCATCATATAGTTGAACAGTGAAAAGTCACACCCAGGATAATATCAGACTATTTCTTCATCTAGCTAATATTAAAGAAATTGAATAGGCTCCCACAAGCCACATGGTGCAGCCAAAAAAAAAAAAAAAAAAAAAAAAGAATTGGAATACTGGAATAAAGTTAATTGGTCAGCCTAAGGGAAAGTGAACCTAGGTGTGTGTTTGATTACCCTCGTGACTTTTCTGTGAGTTTGGCATTTTTCAACACAAAAAGTTGGAGAAAAAAAGATGTGATCAGCTAAATAATCACTAACAAATTTGGTGGAATTAACTGGGAGCAGTTAAAAAAACCAAAGTGAATTGTGCTTCAATACTAAATTAACTGCATAGCACAGGGAACTATACTCAATATTTTGTTATAACCTATAAGGGTAAAGAATCTGAAAAAGAGTGTATATATATGTACTGAATCACTTTGCTGTATACCTGAAACTAACACAACATTGTAAATCAACTATCCTTCAATAAAAAATACTAAATTAACTAATTAATTAGTTAATTGAATAAATGAATGAATGATCTGATCTCCAACCTTGTATTTTTTATTTAGAAGAAAATACTGAAAGTGAGAACTATGAGGTGGAGAATTTGTTACCAGGAAGATTTCAGAAAATGGAGGAGTTGGAGACTAAAATGAAGCTTTTCTTCTTAGTTGCATTGTTGAAACTTGCAACCAATTAATTTCCCCAAAAGCTCCCCATTCTATATTAGCTTCTAAGTAGAAACTTGTTTTTGCTTTCATTTCCAGTTAACCCTCCATTGTACAGTAGACAGGGAGCAATACTGTGGACCAATAAAAGCAGCAAGAGGACAGACCACAAAAGATACTGGCTGGTTGTGCTGTTCCTTTCTGGTTACCCTCAGAGTCCACAGTCCCTTTCTGCAGAGGATTTTACCTATGAAACATCATGCTCTGTACCATGCGCCCCCGCCATCCAGGCCACATGCTATTGGAGTAGTGAAGGGGTCCAGGTTCAAAGATGGCCAAAGGTCAGCAATCTTCCAGGTGGCCTGGATCTATCCTGTTTTGTGGCTGGCTTCTCTGAGGATGTTGGAAGATGAGACACACACAGACATACAGCAAGAGGAGGGCAGCACGGAACCAGGGAGGTAACAAAGAGATGTCTCTAAGTGTGGATGCTGTCATGGGAAGAGAAGTGAGTCCTTAGACAATGGCTGCAGCAGTGGAAGCAAAAGCAGAAAATTATTTGTCAAGATTCTTGTCCCTTGTTTTCAAGGGACAAAAACCCAACTTGAACTTACTTAGGCAAAAAAGGGAAATTTATTGGCTGACATAGCCATGAAGATTGGGTATGTGGTTAGGTAGGATGAGAAGCAAGAATTGATCCCAAGCAGAAATTACAGTCTTTGTCTTGTAAGCTTGTTTCCCTTGGTCTTGTGTGTTTTATTTTCTCTACTTGTCAACAGGCATCATCAATACAGGGAGAGGGGACATGGCAGCTCTAACACTAAAACGTTTTAGGGAAAGGCTCTGATTGGGCCTGCTTAGGTCACATAACCATCACTGGACAAATCAGTGTGGCTAGGAGGGCTATGTACTATGGTTGACAGTTTTCATGGTTTGCAGGAGAGAAAAAACGACCTTCAAGAGAAAGAAGGTAAATTTCCCCAAAGAAGGGGGAAACTGGGTAGAGTAAATCATTGATACCCACCTTAGTAGCCATAATGGCAGAATGTTAGAGAAGGAATCAGTGGACATCTATTTCTGAGCACAATAGCACTTAATATTTGGTTGTGTCATCAGAGCATCTCCTAATCTCCTAAGGCTACAGCTGTTCATGTGTATTAGTCAGCTATTACCATAATAAGCTGCATAACAAACATTCCAAAGATCTCAGTGGCTTACCACAACAAACATTTATTTCTCATTCATGAATTGGGGGTCATCAGGGATGACTCTGCTTTGTGCTTTGATCCCGGTTTGCTCTGTGCATCTTCTCATTCTGGGATAAGTGCTATCTGGGGCATGCTCTTTTCATGATGAAGGGCAAAAGCTCAAGAGATCAAACCAAACTCTGCACTAGTATTTTTAAATGTCTCTGCCTCTATTTGCATCATGTTTATCAACATTCCCTTATCCATGCCCATCATCAGGACCAAAGGAATTCCACAGAGGTGAGGAAGAGAAAGTGGATACTTGCTGGATAATAAGACAACCTACCATAATCCTGAATGGAATTGAAAGACATTCTAGGAAGTCTGCTGAAATTGCTTTTTATGTTTTCTTGTTTTTCTATATATTTATTTAGTGGATGTATATCTCAGTTCAGAAATCCAAGCGTTGAAGTATACTTTATTTCCTCTAATGCAACTTAATTCTTTTTGGAGCCCCCATTCAGTTGAGTGGCTGAAACTTGACCTCCTTGAATTCAGAATCATCTGTGTCTTTTTCACAATCGGATCTAACTCCTGGGGGTTTATGTATTATCAAAACATATCTGGAGAGCATCTGGTCTTCGACACATCTTTCTGCACATACAGCCGCTGAAGTGTTCATCATTCTTCTGTCTCAGAAGTCAATCCTTGCAAATGACCACTGGGAGCTCACATCTATGGCTTGCTTTACATGAGAATCATTCAGCTGCTTCTGTGCTATGGTGGGCTTTGTGGGGCCAGGAATGACCAAAGTTCTGCCTGCTTAGATGCACATCACTCTCCCCAGGTCTCTATAGACTGTGCTGCTACAGCTCCAGGCAGGTCCATTCACATGGGCAACAGAGGTCAGGTACCCATCCCTTGGTCCTACAAATCTATCTTAAGTTTGCTGCCTACTGGGGGCTCATACTAGGAAAAAGGGTACAAAGCCACAGTCTTGAGGACTTGCTCTTTTCCAAATATTTAATTTGTCCCTGGATTTCTCCTTTTCAGCCAATCAAGAGTTTTCCAACGTTGAAGAAACCCTAGTCTACCCAGTGACTTTCCCCCAACTCAACCCTGTTCTCAACCATGGAGTTTCTCTGTCTCTGCCGAGGATGGTCTCCATCTGTCCTCTCCTTCAAAACAGGGCCTAGGACTTTGGAAACCCAACCCAGGAAAACACCACTGTTTCAGCTCTCCACCAGGGCGTGTCCCTGCCTGGAGGCAGTGAGCTCAAAACAGCCTAACTGTTTGGAGAGGAAAGAACATAGGGAAGAAATGAACTACTGGGGGAAATAGCTTAAAAATATGACCTTTACTACATTTACAGGGATCCACCGATCATGCATCAGTTCTTAGGAATTTGAAGGAAATAAAAATTTAACAACACACTTTCATAAGTCATATCAGTTAGGCTTTAAATGGATTTTGGTACTTATGTTAAAATAGGGATTTGTTTGACATGGTGGAAAATCACAACATTCCTAACTAAATAGCAAACCTATTCACATTATGAAAAAAGGTTCAAGAGGAACTAGAAAGTTGTCCAAAATCCCTGTTATTTTCCCTGTGACAAGCTGGAAAGTGTGGTCATTCCCTTGCAGAATGTGAAACACTGGCCTAAAGAGTTCCTCATTTTCCACCCCAATTGCCAAACTTGCTATTGCACACCTTCTGTGGGTCACAGAGTGTTTAAATATTTTGATATATATATATATATATATATATATATATATATATATATATATATATATATATTTACACACACACACACACACACACATATATATATATATGCTATTCTTTGGTGGACTCTTTTGGAGATGTTTGATCAGCTAATGAGACTGCAACTCCCCATTTTCCCAGGAATGACTCTCATCCTAATAGTTCGTTCTTCAGCCACCGTGATTATTCTGTGCAAACTCATCTCTAGCTATGCCACCTGGACCAGAGTTGGACATAAGCTCTAAACTTGCCAATCTCCTGGGCCTCTGGGGCTGAAACTGAAAGGTGAGTCTGTCTCTTGGCTGAACCTTCAGGTCCTGGAAAGCAGATGAAGCTGGTTTGGGGAGAGAACCTAGAAGAAGACTTTGCTGAATGTGTCCTCCTAGTTTTGTCATTGCCAAGTCCTTTCTCTCCTGAGGTCGTGTGTCTTGCTCCCTCCAGGCCTTTGAGACTCTGCACCATCTCACAAGAAAGCCCCTTCCTTTGTGAACTTGATCTCATCTAATTGTATTCCTCTTGTTTGCAACAAAAGAACTTGAACAAACACACTTTTCCTTTTGCTGAGCTCAGTTAAACCAGAACCTTATTTATATCAACAAAGGACTTAATTAAGCTGAGTGGGTAACAGTGTCAAGGATAACTTGGATAACTAGGAGTAGCTGATCATATTTCCTTTAAAGGAAAAGAGAACATAGTGGTGGCTACATGTTGAGTCACAAAGTCCCAAGCTATAATTCTGCATGCATCAAACTGCCAGTGTGGAGTGCTTGTTGTTTATATGAGAGCAGGATCCGAAACATTTATGCCCCTAGTTAAGGAACAGTGTGAACAAAGCAAGGGGAACTTTTACAGCCTGCAAAGAGCAGCTGAGGGTTCACAGGTGGAGGGAATACACAAGAGCAAAGTTTTCACTTCAGACATAGGAAGTTTTTGTCATGCTTATTATTTTAGGCTACCAGACTGCCTGCTTTCATGTATTGATATATTGACTTTGCAAAAATAAAATCATTAAAAAAAAGTTTGATCACATGATTCCAGCCATCTGCTTCTGGTGACGAAGTTGGGGGGTGCAGAAAGCCAAGAAAGGATGTACTATCTTTTGTCAACCGAGGCAAAAATAAAATTCACAGATCAAAACTCAGAACTTGGGGGAAGGAGCATCCGGATTTCTCAAATAAGTTGAGAAATATGCAAACTGTAGACCTCTCTTGAATTCTGGAAAAATCTAACTTTGAGGGGTGAATTTTGCCTGCTTTCTAGAAGATGAACTCGGGTCAGTGGATGTGGGTGCTATAGGAAGTGACTGGAGTTTGAAGCCTCAGATCCAAGCGTCACTGAAGAGAGTTTCCTCTTTCTCTGGATCACCTCTGCTAGAGGATAAAAATAAAAATGAGTCTATTTGAGTACCCTTGAAATTTTGCCTGATTTCATTTGTTGAGTATTCCATTTAAAGGCCCCAGTTCCCTGGTGCAAGCCCCAGAAAAACACTTGCCCTGAAAAAAGCTGTATTCCACGATCACATCTCACAGTATCGGCCGACAAGAGCATCTGGCAGTTAGCTTTTTATAGAGCGGGGGAAACAATCTCTCTTTTGAACCATTTTTCTGTTTCTTTAAATTAATAGAACTTCTTTTTCTTGAGGATGTTCCTGGAGTGTAGCAGCAGGGCATTTATTCTTCATTCTTCAATTTCAGAATTTATTTAACTTCTAATTCCACAAAGTCTGCCCTCAGCCCTTGACCTCCTTTCTTGCTGTTAAATTGAGCTTTCTGTGATTGCTGTGGACAAGATGACTCTAGACAAAATTGGAAGGATGTCACATTTGTCATTGGCTCCCTTTCACCCCCCCATTAGCACGATTCCCTTTCTACTCCCCATCCATGCTAAGTCACTCACATTGCCTGGGTGGTCCATCTTATGTAGACCCAACTTCCTCTGTAGTGCCCAGAGATCCCACTTCTGTACTTAACTATGAGCAAAACCATATTTACTTATTTTTGTTAACTTAAAACATACGATTATTGAACATATATTGTGTTAGGCATATAGATACAAAAGCAAATGCCACAGGGCCCCTGTTTTCAAAGAGATCACAGTCTAGGCAAGATAGATGCATACAAATGTACGTATGTGCAACAGCAAAGCAATCAACTATCATAATAATCCTTCGGTAAATAATAGAAATGTGACATGATAGAAATGGGTGAAGGCCCTTGGGAATTAGAAGGAAAAGCAGAATTGGGAGTGAGGGAAGATTTGGGAAGGATTCAGGTTAGCTGAATCAAATCTATTCCAGAAAAAATGTGAGATAGCAGATTTTCAGATTGAGGGGAAACTGTATTTCCTCATTTTAAAGGGGAAAAATAAGAATGCATTGTCAGAAACAGGGGTGAACCACAGATCAGGACCCAAAGATGACAACTGAAAAACATTTGAAATTGGGTTGACCCTGGAAGATCTGGGCTATGTGTTCACTGAATCCATATTTCTTAAGAGATTAGGAGATTGGATCATAACCTAAACTGTAAAATGTTGATCGTTTCTTCTTACAAAAATAATGTGCAATGAGATGAATATCAATTTTGAAGTTAGAACTGGAGAAAACTGGAATTGAGATGAACCACATGGCATATTTATTGATCTGCTTTGGCTTAGTGGCTTATCCTTTGCAATACAGGTTTTCATAAAGAAGGAGAGTAATATGATAGGTTTCTTCAAAAGTCTATTATGAAAATAGAAAATGACATTTTCTTCCTGGGTAGAATTAGCCTGATCCTGGTAGACCTGTCGGGACATTGTTTCGTGTACTGTCCTAATTGAAGAGCTTGATGGATGCCATTATGGGGTTAGTGGGTAATGGGGCTGGGGTGGAGGTGAACTTAGAGAAACACCAGAGGGCAAAACAGTGAACACTCACCTTTTAAATTCACATGGAAACATGCCATCAAGGAGAAATACTCAGAAAAACGTGACATTTCCTAAACTGTGGTATTTAAATGCTGTATTTATCCTAGTCAATTTTTCTCCAAAGAAGAAATACAAATGGCCAATAGGCACATGAAAAGATGCTCAACATCCCTAATTATTAGAGAAATGCAAATCAAAACTACAATGAGGTACCACCTCACATTGGTCAGAATGGCCATCATTAAAAACTCTACGAATAACAAATGCTGGGGAGGGTGTGGAGAAAAGGGAACCCTCCTACTCTGTTGGCGGGAATGTAAATTGTTAACAGCCACTATGGAGAACCGTATGGAGGTTCCTTAAAAAACTAAAAATAGAGCTAACATATGATCTGGCCATCCCACTCCTGGGCATATATCTGGAGAAAATGCTAATTCAAAAGGATATATGCACCCCAAGGTTTATAGCAGCACTATTCACAATAGCCAAAATATGAAAGCAACCTAAATGTCCATGAATGGATAAAGAAGATGTGGTACGTATATACAATGGAATATTACTCAGCCATAAAAAGAATGAAATAATGCCATTTGCAGCAACATGGATGGATCTAGAGATGATCATACGAAGTGAACTAAGTCAGAAAGAGAAAGACAAATTTGCATTTGGCAATCTTCCTGTAGGGAGAGAGCTTATAACTAGGAAGAGGACATTCCTGTGCAAACAGAATTGTAGACTCAGCCCCTGGGAACGTGTTTCTTAGTCTTACAAAGATAAGGGTGGCAGCAATGAGGTGGTTCTCTAAGTGTGAACTCTGAGCTACCTGGGGAAAGTTGTTGAAAACACAGATGCCTGTAGAGAACAGACGTGTGGTTGTCAAGAGGGAGGGGGTTAGGGGAGGGATGGAGTGGGAGGTTAGCAGATGTAAGCCATTGTATATAGGATGAATAAGCAACAAGGTCCTACTGTATAGCAAAGGGAACTATATTCAATATCCTATGATAAACCATAATGGAAAAGAATATGAAAAAAAAAGAATATAAAAAAAAACCCCCAAAACATAGATGTCCGGGTTCCATTTAGACCCTCTGAATCAGAATCTCTGGTGGAAAGGCCTATGAACCTGCACCCCAGGTGACCCTGACACCTACTACAACCTTGCTGCTTAAAGTGGAGTACAGGGCCAGCCTCACCTGGGGGCCCCCATCCCTGATCTCCTGAATCAGGGTCCGCATTTTAACATGTTCTCCCACGTGATTCTTCACGCAGTCAATTTGAGAAGTCCTGGCCTAATGGTTTGAGAAACATTCATTTTCCCCAAAGGATTCTTTTCCTGACAGATTCTGAGAAGCGGGAGGGAGAGGTAAGTCACAGAGTATTCGTTTGATGCCCAGGTGAAGCAGCCTGGCACACAGAAGCCCTCTGACAGGGCGCCCAGATGATTCTAGTGCAGTGGGGACTCTAGGGAAGGGGTATCAGTCTGCCGTCTCCAGGGCTGGCATCTTTAAATGCTCCTGGAGGCAGCATGGACGTCCTGATGGGCACTGGCAGCAGTGCCAGGGGGGTGTCCTCAAATGGCTTACCAGGTGACAGATACCCAAGGAAGGGGGAGAGGGAGGCGGGCCGCCCTGCTGAGTCCCAGAAGGAACAGGCGGAGACTGTGGGGCTTTGAGAACTGACAGTCTATGTCATATCACTGTGAGCAAGAGCAGCAAGTACAGATCAGAGGCTGGGAAGGCTGAAGGCAAGCAGGTCGCATTACAGTTTGTTATACCAAACAAATGCGATCAGAGGCAGTGTTTATGTGTCCCAGTGGTTCTCAACCAGCGGCTGTTTTTAGACCCCTGGGGGCATTTGGCAATGTCTGGAGACTTTGACAGCTCAGAGGTCGAGGCCAGGGTGTACCTCTAAACATCTACAATGCACAGGGTAGCTCCAATAACAAACCTTATCCGGGCCAAAATGTCAGTAGCGCCCAGGTTGAGAAACTCGGAATTGTATCCCAGAGATGGATTTACAAAAAACCAGTATTCCCCATCAACTTTACAACCATCGTTGGTGATATTTAAAGATTTACCACACAGGGTTAAGCTAGGGAAGTGGGAACCCTTCTAGCTGGCAATCGAGTTGACTACAGCATCATTTCAAATTGACTCTTTTTTCAAGTACCTTTGCAGATATTGAAGTTAAGCTGATTAATCTCAAATAGCCAGTGGAGTCTTCTGACCTCTTAAAACTACTGGGCACTGTATTTGTCCCATTTCCTGATTCTTTTTTTATTCAGTACTAACAGTTCTGAAAAATAATGACAAGTGACTCAGCAGTAAGGAGACCAATTCCTGCCAAGTGCTGAGAACCGTGTTATCAGGGCCCAGCAATTGGAATACTCTAGTTTTATCACACACTAGGCCTCCAGGCTAGAGGAGGGGAGAAAGTGATTATCCATCACACACTGGCACCCAGCGCTTGCTCTTCATATCTGATCAATTACGAGCTTAAAAAACAAATTACATATATATAAAAATACATTTTTGGAATAACCAGTTATTAGGATTTTATTCCTGTTATCAGTGGGCCATATTGAGAACTCACCCAAAAAAGGAGAAAAGTGATTCTAGGAAGTCAAATTTCTGCACTGGGTAAAGAAGACACTTTCTAGGGAGGGCTATGGACCTTAGTAAAAATCAACCAAGAGACACATGAAAGTAAAAATAAAATTAATTTTGTTTGTTTTTTGGAAAGAGGAATATAAAGTTTCAAGAAGAAGCATGCTGTAGGTAAAAGAGCATTGGAGTTTAGATTAGACAGACTTTTGTGTGAATCCTGGCTCTGCATCATACTAGCTGGGCGACTACAGGCTTGTTTCTTATTCTGTTTCCATTTTGGTTAAAAAGGGATATTACTATTTACTTCATAGGCTTGTGCATTGGTTAGCTATTGCTGTGTAATAAACGCCACAAAACTGCAGAGGCATAATGCAATAAAGCTTTGTTTATGTTGTGTGGGGTCAGCTGGGAGGTGGCTAATCTGGGTTAGTTTTTTAAAAAATTATTTTTTATTGAACTATAGTTGATTTACAAAGTTGTGTTAGTTTCAGGTGTACAGCAAAATGATTCATATATATAGATATATATATATGCTTATCATATATGCATATATATATACTCTTTTTCAGATTCTTTTCCATTATAAGTTATCACAAGATATTGAATATAGTTCCCTGTGCTATACAGTAGGCCCTTGTTGTTTATCTATTTTATGTATAGTAGTGTGTATCTGTTAATCCTAAACTCCTAATTTATCCCTCCCAGCCACCTTTCCCCTTTGGTAACCATCAGTTTGTTTTCTAAGAAGTCTGTGAGTCTGTTTCTGTTTTGTAAATTAGTTCACTTGTATAAATTTTTAGATTCCACATATAAGGGATATCATATGATGATATTTCTCTTTCTCTGGCTTACTCCACTTAGTGTGATAATCTCTAGGTCCATCCATGTTGCTGCAAGTGGCATTATTTCGTTCTTTTTTATGGCTGAGTAATATTCCATTGTGTGGGGTTTCCCTGGTGGTGCAGTGGTTGAGAATCCGCCTGCCAATTCAGGGGACATGGGTTCGAGCCCTGGTCTGGGAGGATCCCACATGCCGCGGAGCAACTAGGCCTGTGAGCCACAATTACTGAGCCTGCACGTCTGGAGCCTGTGCTCCGCAACAAGAGAGGCCACGATAGTGAGAGGCCCGCGCACCGCGATGAAGAGTAGCCCCCGCTTGCCACAACTAGAGAAAGCCCTCGCACAGAAACGAAGACCCAACACAGCCATAAATAAATAAATAAAATTTAAAAAAAAGTCAGATGGGAAGACTAATTTAAAAAAAAAAAATTCCATTGTGTGTATGTACCACATCTTCTTTATCCATTCATCTGTCGATGGACATTTACGTTGCTTCCATGTCTTGGCTATTGTAAACAGTACTGCTGGCTTGGAGTGATTTTATTCTCTGAGAGTCTCATTCCTCTCCTGGGACCAGAGGGCTGCCTGAGAATGTGTTGCCCTATTTCAAGTCTTTGCTTGTATCCCATGTATTAACACACTATTGGTCAAAGCTGATCACATGACTGAGGCCAAAGCCAAAGGGAGGGAAAATACACCCTGCCCCATAGAAGCAAAAGCAAGTCACATAGGCAAACTCACATCCCTGGAGCAGAAAGTCTACGCTTCCCAGGAAAGTGAGGGGCAGGCAGTGAACATTTCTGAAAAATAATCTAATCTACTACCACTGCTAAAGTGATTAAGTGAATTTATGTCCTCAGAGCACCTTGCATAATGTCTGGCACTAAAGTGTTTTAATAAATGTTAGTTCCTTTCTCCTCCTCCAAACTCTGATTTTACAATGAAGAATGGTGAGCATGAACTTAATTTCAGAGATACCATGACTATTTCAAAATAAACTTGAATTCTGTAGTATGATCAGCTGTGAGAGAAGGTATAAAAGGAAAGGAAGAGGTATTGAGAAAATATGGAAACAGTCAGAAGAAGAATGAGGGGAGAAAGAAACAATACCTCCTCAAATTTGTAAGGCGGGGGATAAAAAAGTTATAGCAATACAGCCACACAGCAGAGGAACAGTAAAGAAGGAGGAGGAGAAAATGACTGAACAAGAGAATCACCATGAAACCCAGGGAGCTTTTTCAAAATATATACACCGTTCTTCCCTCCCCTCTCTCCCAAGTTCTGAACTGCATGTTTTTCACACGGAGTAGGCTAGGAAAGGGAGAGGAATGTGCATTGTTTTATGGCCTCTCTCAAGGTTTTATGAAAGACTAATTGGCGTTTTAACCACCGTTTACAAGGTCATTGAGCGCACTCTATCCCGATACTTCAGAAGCTCTAATCTGAATGTGGTTATTATTTCAACCTGCCAAATGAGCGATCATTTATTTCCTGGGAAGGTAGTGTGAGGGAGAGAGAAATGGTATCATAGAGATCAAGTGAAATTGACTTGTGGTTTTTGACTCTTATGACTTGGTCCATCCAGAAAAAAGAATATTCTCAGCACAACCCATCTGATCATAAAGTATTTCACATCACCCCACTGCTCAGTGTTCCATAGTAGGAAAAAAATGTGCAGGAATTATTTTCTAGAGCCTTCAATGTAACACTCTGCCTACAAGTACTTCCAGAAGAAGAGAAGAAATGCTTTGGTCAAATTGGACTTGGTTAACAAGAAACAAAAGGAACCCCTGTTAAGATGAAAAGTGTTAATATTTAACCAGGTTCTCCTTGTAAAGAGCAATGGTGAATGGTTTTAGCTACATCACATACTTAGGGAAACAAAGATATACAAATTCAACCCTCTTTATTTTCCATAGTGAAACTCTTGTTTGCTTTTTGCCTGAACCATCTTGTTTATGGTCACACTGCCAACAGCCAACACACAGGAGATGCTTAGAAATTGGGGTAAAGTCAGGAAAAGGCCGTTTTCGAAATTATAATTAGCAAAAATCTGACTCGTCGTGGACATTAGCGGGAATATGGAGGGCACAATCCCTCCGCACACATTTCTTTTAAAAAAAAGAAAGATTGTACTGCTTGAAGAAATGAGAGCATTCCAAGAACAATATTCAGCGTTTCATATCAAAAAGATAGGCTTTGGAATGTGAAGGTGTAAAAAAAAATGTTGAATGGTGCTGTAAGCTGTTAACCTGACATAAGGAGTGACTTAAAAAAAAAAACACCACCACCACACTGATTCTTAACTGAAGGGTTTCATGGAACCTAGAAAGAGGAGGCCAGAATGCAAGAATTTTCTGGTATTTTTCTTCTACCACTTTCCACTCACTCCTGCCAGCCTCTTTGCTCTTCCTCATCACATCAAGTTCATTGCCACATCCAGGCCTTTCCACACGCTCTGCCCTGGGCCTGGGGAGGGGCTTCCCAACCTAGATACTGGCTCGCCTCACCTCCTCACTTCCTGTACTTAGAGCTGCTTAAACATAACGCCCTCACCAAGGCCTGCCTTAACCATTTTCCCTGAAATTGCTCTCTGTTCCCCTCTATCCTCTAACTTGGCATTAAAGTTCTTCCTATCATTTCCTACTACCTGACATTACATTATACACTTACTTTGCTAATCTGTTTCTTGTCTCTTCTTCACTAGAATGTAAGCTCCCTGAGGCCAGGGCCTTTGTTTTACTCACCACCGTATCTTCAGTGTCCAAAGCAGCGCCTGTGTCTGGCACACAGCAGGTATTTCAGTAAATTCTGCTCAGTGAATGATTGCCTGTAGGGAGGAAAGGACATCATTTTGTACTATTCAGCACAGTTCTAAAGCTGAAAATATCCTTAACGTGAAGAAGAGCAATCCTTTGGCTACCACAGCTTTGTGAAAAATTCTACTGGACATATACATTCACTCCTCGAATAGCCAGTTGGACCTACCGGACGTGGAGCACCTTGCTAGGTGTCATACGCAGAACCGATGCAAATAAGGCGGGGTCCCTGCCCTCAAGGAATGATCGTCCAGCGGTGGAGTCAGATCTTCCTGTGTGATCGTTGGGGGTGCCATTCACATAGACATGACATAAATCACACCTTCCTAAAGCTATAAAGTACCCAACCTGTCCAGCTGAATACAACAAGCTAGGACACAGCATTTCTCTTCCCTTCAGCCAACATGGTGCTTTCTAACAACCCAGATAGCAGGGGACTTTCATTCATTCATTCAACTAATATTTATCAAACACCTGCTACATACAATAAGTCCCCTACATACGAACATTCAAGCTGTGAACTTTTGAAGACGGGAAAGTGCTTTCCATCAACGTCAGGCGTGAGTGAAATTGCAGCTTGCCCTCCGTCTCCTATTGCTGACGATCCTTCAGCTCTACCATCTCCCACCTCCTCTCCCTCCTCCAGGCAGTAACTCTTCTTGCCTGTTCACTTGATGCCAGCCCCTGTATGCCAGCTGTTGTACTGTACTACTGTACTTTTCAAGGTACTGGGCCGTAAGATTAAAAATGTTTTCTTTATTTTTGTGTTTGTTTGTTTTTTATGTATTATTTGTGTGAAAAGTATTATAAACCTATTACAGTACAGTACTATATAGCCGACTGTGTCAGTTGGGTACCTAGGTTAACTTTGTTGGACTTAAGAACAAATTGGATTTACGAACCCGCTCTTGGAATGGAACTTGTTCGTATGTAGGGGGCTTACTGTAATGGGAGTGGGAGTGGCAGGGCTGCAGAATAGAGGTGAATGTGAGAAATTTGTACAACACTTTGTGCTTTAGGGTGAATAGGAACAAAGCAAATCAAATGCAATTTCTCTATTTTGATATGCTATACATAAATACATCCCCCAAATCATTTCCATAGTTATGCAAACAAGAGTGACATGAATAGAATACAAAACACAGGAAAAAGTTCATCTACATTTTTACCACCCAAACAAACGAGTACTTTCATTTTTGCGTCTTTCCGGCCCTTGCAGGAAAACCTATGAATGTTTCTCTCTCTATAATCAGAGTGTTGATACGATTTTATGGTCAGGCCATCTTGGGTTTGAGGCTTTGCTTGTCACCTCTGAGCTTGGAGGATGTTATGCAGGGAACATCTGTACTTCTGTCTGCAATGCCTTCAGCACACAGATGCTGGATTTTATGACAGGACCTTAGTGAAGCGGCTTAAAGGGGGGCGTGGAGGTGCAAAGAGCCAGCTGGGTTAGAGCAGCATAGTCGTGTGCATGCATCTTGTCAGCTCTAAAGCACTGAGCCAAAAATGTGCACGTGGCAGAAATAAAGGAGAAGAGAACAGGTTATATTGAAGTGGTTGCAATCTTCCTCCTTCATTAAGGAGGAAGGACTCTAGCTTGGTCATTCTAGAGTCTTTCTTTTTTATTTTCTGGAATTGGGAAAATTGAACAACACCCCCAAAAAAGAAAAACAAGCAAAAATAAATTTAAAAAAAAAACCCTCAACCAGGGAGCTACAGAATAAAGACCTAATATGAAGGAAAGACAGGGACACCATAAAATGGAATGGTTATCTTGCAAACGACATCACAGCGACATCAAAGTGATGCAATGCTGCTAAATGTTTAATACAGGCTTTCTGAAAAAACAAAACTCTATGTGTGTGTACACATACATAAGTAAGTTTATTATAGATTTTATTGTGTCATGCACAATTTACAGAAAATAAAATATGTAACACTCTTTATTATAAATTCTTTATAAACAATTGATTCCCACAGAATGCTTTCATTGATTTTTGCTGAACTCTTAGATCCATTGCAACTGATAAATGAATATCGTTCTCACATAAATGTTGGTTAATATTTTCATTTATTTTAACAAGTTAGACATAAGAAAGTGAAACAACAAAGAATATGTTTAACTTTACACATTCATCAATGATGTGAGTGACTGACTTTTTTGATAAGTCGGATAATAGTTTTGGAGCCCCGAAAGAATCTTTTCTTAATTTTTTGTGCTGTTCACGATGTAAGGCATAACACAGTTTTAAGTTTAATCTGTATTACTAGCATTTTTTCCATGACTTTCTTAAATCTTGACAACCAATAAAACAAAAAATCAAGCCCTGGTTTGGAGTGTCTGCTGATTTCCATGGTGTAAACCCTCCCATCATGGCCAATTTCAAGCTACCAATATGAGGTCACTGAAAATGGAATTGGGAGCAGAGGCCAGAAGCACTATTGTATAGTATCTCCACATTACAGATACAGAGTGTAAAGAAACCTTAAGAGTATATAGATAGTAGTAAAATGTAGTAAAATAATTAGAGAGTGACGGATTTCTGAGTGTTTATTACAGCTTCTTGAAGTATAACTGACATACAGTAAATTGCACGTACTTGAATTTGATAAATTTTGACATTTGTATATACCTGTGAAACTACTAGCACAATCAAATCAAATACCCGCAAATCTCCTCATGTCCCTTTATAACCTGTCTCTTCCACTGCCTCCAAGCCCTGCCCTCGGATGACCACTGGTTGGCTTTCCATCACTATAAGGGTGATTTGTTTTCTATAAGTGGAATCACTCTGCATGCACTCTTTTCTTGTCTGGCTTCGGCATAACTATTTTGAGATTCACTCATGTTGCTGCATGTTCATTCCTCTTTTTCCACTGAGTATTGCATATTTATCACTTTGGTGTATAATTTATTTTGTTGTAAGTTTCTATAATTTAATTTTTAATAATGGCTGCGTTGAACAACCAGCTGGCAAAATTCCTGAAAATTGAACAATTGGCTCTTTCAAGCTGGTGCAAGCCGACTCTGGCATACCGCTGGTGGGCTGTGTGCATGTGTGTGTGTGTGTGTGTGTGTGTGTGTGTGTGTGTCTTGCTTTAGGAGAAGGTTGAGAGCCTCTGGGACAGTTGCAGGGTTTGAGGAATAATTGGAAATGAATGAAAGGGAAGAGAGAATTTCTAACAAGTTCTGTGTTCCCTCTTTGGTGTTCTTTGAGAGCAACTGCAGTAAAATGTTAATTAAAAATTACTTTTTGGTTGCTGGCTTGTTGTTATTGTTCTAGTGTAGGAATCTTTTAAAAATTTATTTTCCTTATTTTTTTGGCTGTGTTGGGTCTTAGTTGCAGCACATGGGATCTTAGTTGTGGCACGTGGGATCTTTGTTACGGCGTGCAGGCTTCTCTCTAGTTGCAGCCCGTGGGTTTTCTCTCTCCAGCTGTGGCACGCGGGCCAGGGCACGTGGGCTCTGTAGTTGTGGCACGCAGGCTTAGTTGCCCCGCAGCATGTGGGATCTTAGTTCCCCGACCAGGGATCGAACCCGTGTCCCCTGCATTGGAAGGCGGATTCTTTACCACTGGACCACCTGGGAAGTCCCGCTTGTTGTTTTAAAGAATGCATGACTGGACCACAATAGACCTGGGCTTTGCGGGTTTTACAGGAGGGACTTTTATTCCTGAGGGTTCCAAGAGAGAATTCCAAAAGCCAGAGTCAACTTGCTTCTGGTTCCTCAGGGCAAACTGGTAGAGAAGGATCTGGAGCTGATGCCTGAGCACAAGGATGCTGGGAGTTGGCTACTCACAGACCGCTTCACCTCTCCCCGAATGCACTAGACAGTCAGGTGTGTGGGAGACGGCTTGGGCTTGGACTTCATCCTGTGTCACTGGCACATTGTCATCAGGGAGATGCAATTTAGGATGTGACACCCACTGTGTACATCCCTGAATATATCCTTGGGTAGAGGCCGAGAGGTGGGAGGTTGTTCCATGTTTCTTCTGTGCTGTAACAAACTAAAAAAGCTAGTAAGGAAAGCTGCAATGCTAACTATTTATTGAGTGTTTACTACATGCAAGACACTCAGCCAAGGGCTCTCTGTACAGTATCTGATTTAATGATCAGAACAACCCGAGCTGAGTCATAGGATCATACCCATTTTACAGGGAAGTTAAGTGCTTTGCCAGAGGTCACAGCAGGAAGTGGTGGAGACAGTATTAGAACCCAGGTCTGTCTGATTCCTCTGGTCTTGACCCCTACACTGTGCAGCCTTCTGGTTGGCTGACCTGTAGGAAACTCAAGAGTGCAAGGAGTTAAAACAAGAGTTACAGGCCTAGTTGGCAAAGGGTCTTTTCCCAACTAAATGACAGCATCCCCGGCTGCCTAGAGAGCGTGCCTCGAGGTGACACTGGGGTCCAGTCATCAGGGGCCTTTTAAACTTTTTTTTGAAACTTGGATTCACTCCTAAGGGTAATGGGGGTACCATTGATAAAGTGTGGAGTGTGGGCTCAAGTACACATTAGAGAAAAATAGGTTGGAAAGTGGTCGTATAAGTTAAGATATAGGCTAAAGACATCCCAAAATACAAGGTAGATGTGCCAGTACTCTCTCATTTTGACAAATCCTTCCAACTATTATTTTGCAGATTAGGTTCAAAGAAGGTAAGGAACTTGCCCAAGGCCACACTGCTCCCCAGAAGCTGTGTTAGGATTTAAGGCTGTACTTTATGCAGTGAAGAAAGGACAGCTCATACTCTGAAACCCGAGGAAGAACGAAGGATGCCTGAAAATGGAAGGAGTGGGAGTGGATAAGGGGAGGAAGGCGCCTGGAACAAAGACATATAAACTATAGTGGCTTAAGTAAATAGGCTTATTTACCTCCCAAGAACAGTCTAGAATGAGCTCACTTGGGCTGGTAGGGTGGCTTTGCTCTATGAGGACATTCAGAGACCCTGGTGCCTTCCATTTTATTGCCCTGTAATCTCCTCGAATGTCCTTAGCGCTGATGCTGGCTCACTTCCACACTGGTGGTCTAGCCTGGGGCAGGTCAATCTTTTAGAAGACCCTGAAGTTGGCTACACCCCATTGGTCTAAGTAAGTCACATGGCCACACTTAACCACAAGGGAGTCTGGGAAATGTAGTTTCTTCTCGGGTGGCTAGATTTCTAGCTAAAACTCAGGGGTCCTACTACTGAAAAGAAGGAGAAAATGGATACTGTATGATCTGAGTCTTTTAGAATTGCTCCTAGGCTAGTCATGTGGGAAAACAACAAAAGCTGCCTGTATAATAGACACACAAGACAATTAATGAAAACAGTATTCTGCGACAATTTAAAGTGTGACGTGTGGCAAATAGTGTTTTGAATAGACGGAGAGAATACATTCAGTGTCCTGTATCTGTGTCATTCCTCTGTGGCTCTCCTTTTTGCCCAGCAGGTGGGCATCTTTTGGAGATGGTGGCTGTGGCAGAGTGGGTATTTCCCATGGCTCGGGTCTTCTGCAGATCACTCAATTGGTTGTAATATTCTGCCTGTTCTCATGAGAGGTGGGAACCAGTGGATATTTATGCTAAAAGGGAATGGGTGATGCTGATGGGGACAGTGGTGGCTGGAGACAACGGGCCCTGGGCAACTACTCCTCAGCTTTAGCTATTTATGCCAGGAAGGAATGTGGCCAGGGTTTCTGGGAATTTGAGAGTCTCAATAGAATCCAGAAATCCAGGTTTTAGCATGTCATCCATCTTTAAATGTTGGCTCAAATATTTCAATACTACTCCGTGGGCCAAAAGAACATCCCTGTGAGCTGAGAGCAGGCTCTGGTCTCTGACTTAATCTCTCAGAACCTTATTTCTTCATCTGTCAAATGGGAGTGATACACACCTCAAAACGTTACAGGAAGGATGGAAGGCAATATGTGTCTGGGCAGATAATCATTATTGTACCTGATTTTGTTCATGATGAATCTGCCTTAGAACTGGAAAATTCTCGTGCCCCATCCTATTGGATGGGAAGTTCAGGATGGATGTTTTGAAGAAGCTAAGAGGGCAGAGTCTATGTGATTTACTGGAATTGGCTGCTCTGATTCAGGACTTCACATTTATCCCAATGAACATTTTCCAACATTGCCTTTTGGAGGTGTCATGCTCAAGAGTTGGGTCTTGCTTGATCAACAAGCTTGAATTAGAGAGTAAGATAAATCTGTTCTCCACTCAGCCCTTGCTAGTGTGTGACTTTGGCTAAGTTATATTTCCTGTTTTAAAAATGAGAATAATAATAACTTACCTGAGAAAATAATTGTCAGGACTCAATGAGATGATACATATAAAACCCTTAGTGTATACTGCTGGGCATATAGTAAGTATTCAATAAACATTAATTGTAATTAAATATTATGTCTTACCCAGGTGGAAGATTATATAAAATAAGTTGCTTGTTGTTTTTATTTATGATAAAATTTGTATTTTCAGGCAAATCATTTTACTTAGTCAACATCTTGAGGTTTTTTTTTTTCCCCCCCCTGGGAAAATTGCAATAATAGATAAAATCTTAGGAAATATTGCATAATATTGCATAAATCATCTTTTGTGCAATTCCCTTTGTTGTTCTAAAGCAACAAAGTGACCTTTAAAGAAAAGCAATTTATTCTTAAAGTAAATCACTAAAGGAAAGGGGGAAAAGGTCTTGTATATTGCTAGTATTGGATCTTTGGGCTAGCGCCTTGTTTGGCATCATTTGTGTTGGTTACATGCTATGTATAAAGACTTATTTCAGAGCTGATAGATCCTGTGAAAAAGGAATATTGAAATTTACTACAGTAAGGAATACATGATCTGTCCTACAGAAAGCCCCACAGGCAAAAACAGTGGAGGCAAAATGCAAATGGTGAATGGGTCCTTCCAAAAAGTTATCAACCAGCAATTAAGCTCTTTTTTCAAAAATAGACAAACTCCCACAGGATGGTTAGACCTATTGATCATCTTTATCTGTATCACTATTATTATTACTAGTAGCAATATAATAATTACTGATGCTTATTGGGATTTTCCTATGGACCACCCATTGGGTAAACTGCATTACATGCTTTACCTTAGTGAATTCTCTCAATAACTCTATGAGTGAGGGGATATTACTATTCCCATTTTTCAGATGAGGAAATTGATGCTGAGGAATGTTAGCTAACTCGCCCAGCTTCATTCATTTGTCAGTGGCATGGTTTGGCTTCTAACCTAGCACTGCATGGCTCCAATGTTCATGATTCTGTGAGGGAATGGAAATTCTGGTGAATGAGATGGAAAGAGGGAAAGAGATTTGATTTGGAGCTTTAAGCCCTTTCCCAGAGGGTATGTCCGAATCGAGTACCTTATTGTGGGTCTGTGGGGAGAGGGGGGAGGGAAGCCGGAAGGTCTAGGAAGGGAGCGAAGGAGCAGTGGAGACTTTGAAGACCAACTCTGAGTGCTTTACAATTTCAGCAGCTGGGTGGCTATCTCACGCTCATTCTTTGATAACCTGACTTATTTGCTCTGACGGGGGATGGCTTTTGTTATCCACATTGGTGATCACCATTCTGGAATTCCCGTGATGTCCCCAGAGGTACATTCACACTTGTCAGACTGGGTTTGGGGACTGTGGTCTTGCAATTACGGTGCAGTTTCCAGACCCACAGTTCCAGCTCACTGACCCCAGCTGGCAGGGTGGTCCCTCTCTCCAGGTGCAGTCAGCCTCTGTCAGAAGCTAAATGTCTTCATGACAGCTCTGACAATTGTCCACTCTCCTGTGTGGAGAGGAAATGTTGTTTACAACTCTGTGTTGTTGGTTATTTTCTTCGCAGTGTCATCAGACTTCAGTCTTCTTGTTGAATCAAATAGTCTATATCCCTTTCATGATAATAATTTAACATATATCCTCACTTTGATCACATTTATTTGTTTATTTATACTAAAAAAAATTTTTAACATCTTTATTGGAGTATAATTGCTTTACAATGGTGTGTTAGTTTCCGCTTTATAACAAAGTGAATCAGCTATGCATATACATATATCCCCATTGATAGCTTGGATGAATTTATCTATAATTACGTAATGTTGTCCTTGACTAAGTTAAGGGGGATTTTTGACAAAGAAACTACTTCAATTATGAAGTTGTTGATCTTGAATGGGATAAGATACAAACTAGATATATACCCATAGAAATAAGAGAAAAAATATTTTCAGGTGTAATAGGCTGGGGAAAAACTCCAAGAGTCCTGTCCTAGTAAAAGCAAAACACTATTTCCATTTTTTCTTGTTGGCTTTGGAGCCTACCAGCCACATCCTGCTGGGCAGAGCTATGGAAAGAACAGTGGACATTGGGACAGCTGGGCTCTACTTTTGGCTTTGTCATTGTATGGTCCAGAATTCTTTGGCTTGTACATTGCAGAAAGGGTAACTCAATCACTTAAGCAAAAAGGGAGTTTCTTGCTTAAGTAACTTAGATGTTCAGGGGTAAATCTGGCTTCAAGTAGCTCAGAGTTATAAATTATGTCGTGAAGGCTTCTTTTCTTTCCACCCCTCAACTCTACCTCTGCTTCTTTCTCAGACTCCACAAGGCAGCTTACATTAGCTCTGGTCTCATCTGCTCACAGGGTCTAGACCAGCAAGAAAGCACAGGACACTTTTCCAGCAGTCCTAAGGTTCACTCTGAACGAACAGGCCTAGGGATCCATGGTATCCCTGGACCAATCACTGTGGCGCTTTAATTGACCATGTGTGGATGGAGCCTCATCCGGATCCCATAAGAGTGGAGAGGGTAGATCCCCAGACAAAAGTGGGGGTCGTTACCAGGAGATGGGGAAATTTACACAGGCGAGTGTCAATGCCACTCACCAATCATGTCACCTTAGAAGGAAAACTAAACCTCTGTGGAAAGTAGAGTTAATTCTGCCTACTAAAAATGGATTAAAAATAGTTTGTAGACCAAATAGCAAATGCTGGAGAGGGCGTGGAGAAAAGGGAACCCTCCTATACTGTTTGTGGGAATGTAAGTTGGTGCAGCCACTTTGGAAAACAGTATGGAGGTTCCTCAGAAAACTAAAAATAGAACTACTATATGATCTAGAAATCCCACTCCTGGGCGTATATCCAGACAAAACTATAATTCAAAAAGATACACACACCCCAATGTTCATAGCAGCACTACTCACAATAGCTAAGACATGGAAGCAACCTAAATGCCCACTGACAGATGAATGGATAAAGAAGATGTGGTACATATAGACAATGGAATACTACTCAGCCATAAAAAAGAATGAAATAATGCCATTTGCAGTAACATGGATGGACCTAGAGATTATCACACTAAGTGAAGTAAGTCAGAAATAGAAAGACAAATACCACATATCACTTATACGTGGAATCTAAAATATGGCAAAAATGAACCTATCTACGAAATAGAAACAGACTCACAGATATAGAGAACAGACTTGTGGTTACCAAGGGGGAGGGGGCTGGGAGAGGGATAGACTGGGAGGTTGGGGTTAGCAGATGCAAACTACTATATTGATATATAGGATGGATAAACAACAAGGTCCTACTGTATAGCACAGGGAACTACATTCAGTATCCTGGGATAAACCATAATGGAAAAGAATATGAAAAAAGAATGTAAATATGTGTATAACTGAGTCATTCTGCTGTACAGCAGAAATTAATACAACATTGTAAATCAACTATACTTTGATAAAAAAAATAGTTTGTAGACTACATATACCAATAACAGTGCTTTGTAAACTGTGAAATGCTATATAATTTCGTGTTATTATCTTTAGAATTTTATCTGGGATCTATACGTAGGAGTGAGCTTGATGAGTTATACAAAGACTGTGTACATCTTCAATCTCACCAGGGAAGGCCAAATTACTTTCTACTATTAGCAGTGAATAGAGTTCCTGTTGATCTACACTGTTTCAAGCACTTGGTATCAGACTTTCTAGTTATTTTAGGTATTAGACTTTAGTTATTTTCCAATCCAATGTGTATCTCATTACAATTTACATTTTCCTGATAACTTACAAAGACCATCTTTTTTCATATCTATTATAATGTGGTATTATATTTGTTGGCTATATTTAGAGTTGTTCAATTTTTTACTCACTTAACAATTGTGATGTTTTTTTGCTTTCTCAACCATTCGTAGGGAGCTCTTTTTATTTTCAGGATACTAATACTTTGTTAGTTACCTTATTACAGATACTTATTCTCAGTTTGTGGCTTGCCTTTTTGCTTTTTTTAGGGTGTAATTTGATGAATATAAGCTCATAATTTTAACAGTCTAATTTACAATCAGTGTTATCCTAAAAGGTTTGTACTTTCTGTGCTTTAAGAAATCTTTCTGCCCTCTAACCCCTTGGGTCATAAAGATACTCTCTTCTAAAAGTTTGAATGTTTTTGCCTTCCATATTTGAATTTTTAATCCACTGGGAATTTATTGTGTATGTTGTAAAGTAGGTGCTCAATTTCAAATTTTCCATATGGACACCCACCACCATTTAGTCAATCACTGTCTTTCTCTACTGCTGTGAAGTGTCACCTCCATTTACACAAAGTATCCTTCTAGGCATGCACCTGTTTTAGGCTCTCTGTCCTATTCCCTTGGCCCATTTGTCCATCTCTCTCTTTTTTAAACGTAGAACTTGCACATGTTTGCAATGGCTGTGAGAAGAGTATGGTCTGGAGAATTGGGTTCACACCCCGAAGACTCTTCCCGTGCTTCATCATATATCCTAACAGTATTTTGCTAATCTGGTTTCAAGAAGTTTTATTGAACTCTACCTACTAGATATCACTGCTAATCCCTGCCCTCGTCCACCCATTTGTAACAACAGCATTGCTGGGTTGTTTTTTTTTTTTTTAAATCACTTGTGGTATTGGAATTAAATGAAATTGAGTTTAAAAATCTGAGAGATTTGGGAAAGGTTATGTATTTTTTACCTGTAGAAAACCTGGAGAGTGAAATATAATTTGGAGAGAGGACCTGAAAGGCTAACAGTTTCAAAATGGAAGGTTCATGATGAGTAAAGCTGGGTGAGAGGGGAAGGAGGGTAGGGGCTGCGCAGAGCTAGGGTTTCAGGACAGAAAACCCCAAAGGAAAAGTATCCTTATGGCTCTTTTAGCCTATGGAACATTATTGATACTTCAAGAAATATACTGGGGGGACTTTCCTGGTGGTCCAGAGGTTAAGACTCTGCATTTCCACTGCAGAAGGCATGGGTCTGATCCCTGGTGGGGGAACTAAGATCCTGCGTGCCACGCGGCACTGACAAAAAAAAAAAAAAAGGAAAAAGACAATGGGAATAAAGGCAGATAAAAGCCAGACAGGATGTAGATAAAATATATATTTTGTGAATATGGCTTTTTAGCTTACAAAATATTTTTTTTCTCTCTCTGTGAATAGGTTTAACTCTTAATATATGTACTATCTCAATGTGATTTTATATTAACAGTACAAAAATAACATGATTCTTGGCTCCATGCTTTAATTTTCTGTCCCTTCTCCAGGGGCAGTGAGCACTTTTGTTGTTCCTCAAAGAAATTTCTTTGCCCGCAGCTCTCCCAAAGCACGGGTTGGAGCAAAATTCACGGAGAGGGGAATTCAAAAGGCTACTTGCTTTAAATCAGCTAACTGTATTAGAAAAAAGTAGGGGAGTAAGATCCTAGAACTCCATGATTAAAACAGAAACTAAGCTGTTTAGCTCAGAGATCATGTCTTTTCAGGCTGTAGCGTCTGGCACACTGTGTGTGTATGTGGGGTTATTGGTAATAATTATGAGTATGACTCGAAGAATGTGTAGGAAAGCAGCTGCCCTTAAGATGAATTGGACCCAAGCCACAGCACACAGTGTCTGATGAATTAAAAACCCTGGTCCTTGTTCAAATCACCATTCCCTTCAGCAGAAGCCAGCCAAGGAAATACACAGCAAGGTTAAAGGCTGCAGGTGCAATCAGACATCAGCTGTGCTCTTGGCCTTTGACCTCCGCATGGAACATGTTGAACATCAGCCAACTTGGATGCAAAAGTCAATCCTTGCCCACTTCTCCAGCCAGAATCCCCTCCCACAGAAGCATTACCAAGCAGAGAAGAATTGGTGGCAACATTTTGTAGGGAAGGTGGAGGACTGGGATTTACATTGGATACCTTACAAAAAACTAGTTTAAAAGTCCCCTTAAATAGTTCTGATTTCCCCAGTCTTTTGAGCCCACCCCCAAGGGAGGAACTTTCTCTCTGGCTCCTCTCAGGTACCCCCCAGTGATGCTGGGCCTTTCTCGGTACACCTTGCCTTTGTTTTTCTTTTCCTCACTCTTTAGAGCATGTCGAGTTCTCCCCATTATCTTAAGCCTGGCAGGTTAGCTACCACGTTTCATCACTTGGTCATGTCCCGAAACGGAGGCTCTTATATCCACGCTAAGGGGCTTATTCATTCATTCAAGTGTTTATTAGGTGTTTACCATGTGCTAAGAACTGTTCTAGGCCCTGGGGATTCAGCAGTGAGCAAAACAGACGGAAATCCTTACCATCAAGGAGCTTATATTCTAGCAGAAGGAGCCCAACAAAAATAAATCAATAAAACAACTAAATAATAATTAAAACATATAAAATGTATAAAATGTCAGATAGTGATAAGAGCTATGTGCAAAAATGAAGCAAAGAGATAAGGGATTCTGGAGAGGGGGTTGCACTTTTTAAGAGGGTGGTCAGGGAAGATTTTGCTGGCAAGGTAACATGTGAGCACATTCCCAAAGGAGGTAAGGGCGTAAATCTTGGATAAATCAGATGAAAAAGTGTTCTAGATAACCGGAACAGCAAGAGCATGGACCCTGGGGCAGAAGTGTGCCTGGCTCGTTTCTGCAAGAGCAGGGAGGCTGTTGTTGCTGAAGCTGAGGAAGGGCGAGAGTAACTAGAGATGAGGTTGGAGAGATAATTGGACAAGATCCTGAAGGGCCTTATCCTGTGAAGATTTTGGTTTTTACACTGAGTGAGATGGGGAGACATTGGGGAATTCAGGGCAGACAGATGACATGATCGGATATATGTAAACCTCCTTCTGGCTATGGGGCTGAGAGTAGACCATAGGAGGGAAAGGGAAACTGGTTAGAAAACTCGTACCATAACCCAGCCTAGAAATAAGAGTGGCTTGGAGAATGGTGAATGGGGTGGAGGTGGTGAGAAGTGTTGGATTCTGGATATATTTTAAAGGGAGTGTTAATAGACTTTGCCGATATTTTGGATGGGTGTATGGGGAGAAGAAAGAGGGAAAGTGAAAGATGTCTCTAAGGTTATTGACTTGAGTCCCTGAAAGATGGATTTTCATTTTCAGGGATGAGGAGGATTGTGGGGGGTGAGGTGTGGGAAGAACAGGAATATGATTTTGGCCACAGTAAGATTGAGATGCTATTAGCTATTCCAGGGCAGATGTTGACTAGGCCCTTGGGTATAGGATGCTGAAGTTCAGGGGAGACATCTAGACTGGAAAGACAAATTTGGGAATTGTAAACATAAATAATAATTAAGAGTGAGGGTTCTTGGGATCACCAAGATGGCTGGCATAATCTGATGACATGACATTCAAAGCTTATCAGGACATTCTGTTAAAACAAATAAGATGCTCTCCTAGGGACTTCCCTGGTGGTCCAGTGGTTAAGACTTCACCTTCCAATGCAGGGAGTGCAGGTTCGATCCCTGGTCAGGGAGCTAAGATCCCACATGCCTTGCGGCCAAAAAACCAAAACATAAAACAGAAGCAATATTGTAACAAATTCAATAAAGACTTAAAAAAAAATGCTCCACATCCAAAAAAAAAAATCTTTGATTGGGATTGACATATGTACACTGATATGTATAAAATAGATAACTAATAAGAATCTGCTGTATAAAAAAAATAAAATAAAATTCAAAAAAAAATCTAAACCAAAGGGGGGAAAAAAAAAGATGCTCTCCTAAGTGGGAGTCTCTGTGCACGTGACTCTGGCAGGGTGGAGACACATAGACCCTATGTGATCTGACCCTGTATTTCATTCTGTTCCTGCTGCACTATCCTCTGTGCTGTTCCTTGAACTTGCCACACGTGCTCTGATTTCATGGCTTTGACACTTGCTTTTCCTTCCTCCTGAAAGGCAGAAAAAGGCAGGAAAAGGCAGGAAAAGGAAGGAAAGGGAAGGAAAAGGAAGGAAAAGGAAGGAAAAAGAAGGAAAAGGAAGGAAAAGCTTCATCTTGCTTCCTTCCTTCAGGTTGCTCACCTTATGTACTACTTATCTTTTGCTGGCTAACAAATTACTTCAACGTAGAGGCTTTATTACCTCAAATTTTCTGTAGACAAGAAGTGTAGGACCAGCTTAGCTGGGTGGCTCTGGCTAAGGGTTTCACATGAGGCTGGAGTGCAGACTTGAGCTGGGGCTTCAGTCATCTGAAGGCTTGACTCGGGCTGGAGGTTCCTCTTCCACGGTGCTTTATTTACACGTCTGACAGATTAGAGCTGCTGGAGGGGAGGTCTGAGTCCCTCTCCACGTGGTTCTCTCCCAGGACTGCTTGAGTGTCCTCCTGACATGGTGGTTGGCTTGCCCCAGAGAGAGTCATCCAAAAAAGCAAGGTGGAAGCTTTGACACCTTTGATGACCCAGCCTCAGAAATCAAATACCTTCATCTCTGCTGTACTTTATTACACAGAGGCCATCCCCGATCTTTTGTGGGAGGAGACTACATAAGGGTGTGAATATTGGGAGGTGAGGCTCACTGAGGGCCATCTTGAAAGCTGGCTGCCGCATCTTATCAGAGATGCCTTCTCAGACTATCCTGTATATTATGGACTGAATGTATGTGTCCCCTCCCAAATTCATATATTGAAGCCCTAACCCTCCAGTGTGGCTGTGTTTGGAACAAGGAAGTAATTAAGGTTAAACGAGGTCACATAGGTGGGACCCTGGTCAGATAGGATTAGTGTCCTCATAAGAGACACCAGAGGGCCCTCTCCCTCTCTCTCTCTCCCTCTCCCCCCACCACCCTCCATGTGCACATATTGAGGAAAGGCCACGTGAGAACACAGAGAAGGTGGCAGTCTGCAAGCCAGGAAGAAGAGCTCTCACCGCAACTGAATAGGGTGCAATCTTGATCTCGGATTTCTAGCCTCCAGAACTGTGAGAAAATAAATTTCTGTTGTTTAAGCCACCCAGTCTGTGGTATTGGGTTGGCTAAAGAGTTCGTCTGGGTTTTCTGTAACATCTTGCGGAAAAACCTGAACAAACTTTTTGGCCAACCCAATATTTTCTTTTGACAGCCCAAGCAGACTAATATACTGCATAAAGGAGCAACCTTATTCCCGAGCACTTTCTATTCCCTGTATTCTGCTTTATTTTTCTCCACAGTATTTATCACAACCTGACATTTTCTCAGTTCATTTGTTTACTGTCTGTCTCCCTTACTGGAGTGGAAGCCCCCTGAAGCAGGGACTTTGTCTATTTGGTGTACTGTTGTATCCTCAATTCTGAAACCAGTGCCTGGCACATAAAATGTGCTCTGGGAAATTTCCTGGCAGTCGAGTGGTTAGGACCCTGCACATCCACTGCAGGGGGCACAGGTTTGATCCCTGGTCGGGGAACTAATAAGATGCTGCAAGCTGTGTAGCGAGGCCAAAAAAAAAAAAAGGTGCTCTGAATTACTTGTTGAATGACAAATGAATGGATGCATATTTGACCTTATTTTATGTCTCCTCCTCACCCTGTTAGTGGCCAGGATTCTCCTTACTTTAGGTAAACGTGGGGTTCATCATATTCCAGCACCATTTCTGAAATCAGGCATGAAACAGAATATTTTAAAAATCTCAATTTATCTAGTGCTTGGATTATTCATTATAATGAGTTATTTGAAATTTAACCCAGTGAAATATAAGCCCATCTGAGGTAATTTTGAGGTGGCTCTCACCTAGAGATGAGAGCCTAAGCAATTTTTTTTTTTCTTTTTTTTGAGGTTAAGCAACTTGCTTGAGGCCACACAGCTAGAGAATGACAGGGGAAGATTTGAACCCAGGAGGTCTGGCTCCAGAATCTGCCTACAGCCCCAGCCATTGCTGCTTCTCCATGTCACTGTGGTGGTTGTTCCTGGTGGAGCCCATAGGGCACACCAAGAAGCTTCTCTACCAGTACGAGGCCATGACGAAGCTGACGAACGAGGAGAAGTTGTCCAGGCATCAGGCCTGGGAGTCGGAGCCGGAGGTCGGGTCCCAAGGGAGAGTGGGCAGATGGGAGGTGGCAGGGGTAGGGGTGTGTCTTAACCATGTCTGCCCTTGCTTCCCAATTCAGGTGCTGGAGATCCTGAAGCTTCGGGAGGAAGAGGAGGAGGGGCATGCGCTGACCATCTCACGGTCAGCTTATTACCTAAGCAATAAACTATGGGAAACCTTCCAGTTCTTGGGGCTGTTTTTCCTGCCTGAGGGTGAGAATTCTGCACTTTGTAGAGCACATGTAATGACTAATCCTGATGAAATGCTACATGTGTTTTTTGCACGCAGGTAACAATAAAAGAGAGTGAGGTTGAAAAGAAATGCAAAATACATTTCTGTGTATTCCAATTTTCCCATCACACTTATGCACTTACTTCTATAGTTAGAAATGCAAAAGTTATAGAAGATGAAATAAAAACAATAATCTTGAAGTAGGATAAACTCATTCATATCTGTGCTCTGCGTCTTGCTGATGGGGTTAGTTATTTAATCTCCCTGAGTCTTAGCTTCCTGCTCTGCAATTAAGAAACAATAGTATGGAACTTCAGCCTTGACTTCAGTAGAAAAATGTCCCAGTGTTGGAGTGTGTTGGCTCATTCTTGTAGCTTTCAGTCAAGTCCTGAAAGAATGGGACAAAGTTTGGCCCAAGATGGCTCTTATAAGAGGAAACAGGATATAACCTTGATACGAAAAGTCCTTTCTGTTTGCAAAACCAGGGGCGGCCAGATTGGCTGACCAAGGACGTCACTTCACTGCCAAGGACAGGAGTGCCTGCCAGTCTTCTCTGGCTGGATAAAGTGTGCTCAGGACTGGGTGTTCTGGGTGGTTATATTTGATTTTATCCAAAAAGGACTCAGCTGCGGTTAACTTATTTTTTTTTCTACCACTGTTGAAATATTTAGATGTTGGAAATATTCAAATTGATCGTTGCTGGACTCTGAGAAATTATCCGTGGACCTGACTTGGAGGAAGAGACAGTCCCCAAGAGATGCCGGGCTTGGAGCTAGATGGAGTAATGGGGTGAGACTTCTGGTTGTCTCTCCCATAAAGCCCCTTAGCCCATACTAAAAGCTGCTACCATCGTCATCATTATTATTAATGCCACTGTTTCTTCTCCCTCTGCAGAAACACAGACGCCCCCATTAATCTCACTTCCATCTGGGCTTGCTTAACCCTGTGGGCCTGAGCTTCCATGGAAGCATGGCTATGCTGACAGCTGAGATTTTAAAAAGCTAGAGCAACTGGAAATCAGCACACTTTCAGCCAACAGGGTGCTGGGAGGATCTCAGTCAGTAGGGATAAATTAGTTATAATGCAGATATTGACGGACACAGGCAATTCTAATGAAGCTAGAGTGGAGACACAGGGGATTCAGAAAGGCAGATCAATAAGCAAGAAAACCCACTGGAAAAGACTACCTTATAATGATTGGACTTCCGGTCTTTGGCCTCTTTCCCATCCTCCCAAGGCGGGCAGTACTGTAGTCCTCTCCTTTAACTGCCTCCATCTGGGCTCCCCTCTCTGGCTGCCTTCCTGGGTCTGCCCAGCTACCACGTTTAGAGCTTTCTCCCATTCTCATCCCTCACTTTTGCATGGGCCTGGCAATTTCTCATAGCTTTTAAAATCTGTTAATCAGTATACACTGCCAAGAGAAGTTGGTTTCAGACTTAACTAGCTGCTATGGTCTGAATGTTTGTTTTTCCCTCAAATTTATAGGTTGAAATCCTAACCACCCCCAAAGGTGATGGTATTAGGTATTTGGGAGGTGCTTTGGTCATGAGGGTGGAGCCCTCATAAATGGGACTAGTGCTCTTATAAAAGAGGCTCCAGAGAGCTCCCTGCCCCTTCCACCGGGTAAGGACACAGGGGGAGGGCACTGGCTGTGAACCAGGAAGAAAGCCCTCACCAGAAAACGTGACCCTGCTGGCACCCTGATCTGAGACTTCCCGCATGCAGAACTGTGAGAAATAAATTTCTGTTGTTTCTAAGTTACCCAGTCTGTGGTTTTTTGTTTTGTTTTTTTAATAGTAGCCCAAATGGACTAAGACACTAACTTTACCAATACCATCATTAAATATAATGATGGACTTAAGGGGAAAAAAATGGTAAAATCTCTTTCCTTAGACTGCGAAATCCAAATATTTGCTACTCATTTAAGCTCAACCTAAGCAAATTCCTGTATTTCAGTTGTGGAAAAGTAGTCCTCCTCTTTAAAATTACAAAGTTATAATGGATTTTTGTTTTTTTGTTTTTGGCCGTGACACACAGCTTGTGGGATCTTAGTTCCCCAGCCAGGGATTGAACCCGGGCCACAGCAGTGACAGCGCTGAGTCCTAACCACTGGACCACCAGGGAATTCCCCTAATGGATTTTCTCTGGTTCATATTATGTTGTTAAAAGATTTGTATTTGTTGCTTACTTTAAACAAGAAATTTTTTTGGATTTCTGAATTCTCTTGAAAAGTCAAAAGATCTGGCAACCCTGGGCCCGCACTGCTGCAGGCCAACGGCTGCTATAGCTGAGTCAAGGCTTCCCTCGAGTTCGGCGGGAGCCCTTCTTTTTGACATGACCCCCACCTGGACAGCTTCCTGCATTCGTGATGTCCACCTGGCTCCTACAGGCATTTCAGTGTTTGACCTCACTGTTAGAGACTGCCTCATGGTTTCTTTTTAAACCCTGTCACCTTTAGAACAGAGCTGTGTGCAGAGATCAGTGACAAGTGTATTAACTTCAATGAAAGAGCTAAGGTCATTTTGTTCAAAGGTTCACTCATTCATTTATTTACTCATTCATTCCAATTACCTTACTTTCTATCATTGCCTGTGGCTTTAATTTTTTAAATAGCTGCCATCAAAATGCAAACAGTACAAAAATGTTTACATAAAAAGTAGTGTCTCTCTCTCAAATCTCCCAATCCTCCTTCCCAGAATCTACCTCTTTTACTAGATTTTTATGTATTCCTTCCCAAGAAAGTCTACACATGTATACAGTTAATATATATCTCCCTTCATGTTATACTAAATGGCAGCAACCTGCAGACGGTTCTGCATCTTCCTTTTTTCACTTAATGATACATCTTGCAAATTACTCCACATCAGTGTAGATTTGCCTCGTTCTTTCTAAACCCTGCAGAGTGTTTCATTTTATTCATGCCCAATGATTTAAGTTTAGTGGTGGGCCTGTAGATTGTTTTTAATCTTTTATGAATACAAACAACATACAATGAACATCCTTGTACATATTTGGGATGGGGAAAGTCTGCCAGCTGTGTTTTGAGAAGTAGAGTTGCTTGGTCCAAGCATACAAGCAATAATGTGCTGGAGTCAGTTTATACAGGCCCATGAGGACCAGGTCAAACGTATCTCTTCCCAGCTCCGTGGTCAATGACATCACACCGGTAACTTGAATTGGCCATAGTGAGAGTATTTACATCATGGGAACCTGCAATCATTACACATGAGGGATTCCCTTGTCCCTGGAGAGCTGGTTGTTAAACACTGCAGTACCTCAGTTAAATTCTGCCACTACCTGGAGTTAGTGCACACTCCATGGGTTAAGGGCACAGCCCCCAACAAGGCTGGCCTCACTTCAGATACCAGCTGCAAGTCTGGAGGTCCCCAGGCCACCCACACTTCTTAGCCAACTAGTTACAAATGTGGGGGCTCCCGTGACCCCTTCTGGTTTGATAATTTACTAGAATGACCCATGGAACTCAGGAGACCACTTCACTTATTACAGTTATACTATGTAGGGTGCAAATCAGGGCCAGCCAAATGAGGAAACCTATTGGTGAAGCCTGGCAGGTTCCCAAATGGAGTTTTTGTGGCTGCAGGGACACATCATCCTTCTGGCATATCAATGTGTTCATCAACCAGGAAGCTCCTGGAGCTTCAAGTGTTCAGAGTTTTTATTGGTGTTTCAATATGGCAGCATGATTGATTAAATTATTGACCATGTGATTGAACTCAATCTCCAGCCGTGTCCCCTCCCAGGGGAGGGAGGTTGGGCTAGCAGCAGGTGGCCTAAAGCCCCAACCCTGTAATTACAGGATCGATCTCTCTGACACAGCCAGTGCTCATCCTGAAACTTCCTAGGAGCCCATAACGTCACCTCATTAACTCAGGTGCAACCCCAGGAGCCCACCATAAATAACAAAAGCACTCTTAACACTCAGGAAATTCCAAGGGTTTAGAGGTTCCATCCCAGGAACCTGAGACAAAGACTATTCGAATTCTTTATTATACAACAAACACTTAGCATATGACTGGGTATAAGCATTTAAAGTGTTGACAGACATCTCCAAATTGTCCTCCAAGGAGGCTGGACAAAATATTCAGTACCACTAGCATGTATGAGTGTTTTGGGAGGGAAAATTCTGACCACAGTGACTCATCATACTGGACCACTAGACTATACCAGTTATTTCTTAGAGACCAAACATGAGGAACTCAAAGTTACTTCTCTGGGAGAATACATTTCTACTCTCGCTGAATCTTCAGTGAAACCCAACACTTGCAAACCTTTCTTATGGCTTTATGCTCCTGCTACTTAGGCAAGTATTTATTGGTGAAATTTGCCAGCTATTGACGGAAATAAGACGACTTCAAATGCCTCATACTTGGTCTTTAACCTTTTTATAATCACTATATTAGAAAATTTCCCTAAAGATTGTCTTTTAAGAGTAAATTCCATGTATGATAAAAACTTTACAAGTCTGGGGAAAGGTCACTCTGAAATAGTGACAAGTAGGAATAAGAAAGTTTTGAAAATGTCATCGTGTACTTCTGTCTTCTTACACATGACAATGCTAATTTGTTTCAAAGTATTGTCAGATCCCATTGGGTAATGCTTTAGTAGAATATAAAGAAAATAAAAAGTACATAATCACTAAATAAAGTGACTTAGTCATTGAAATTTAATGAATGTTATTCATATAAATTCTAAGTGATTGACACATTAACTCCTCTCATCCTCTCAACAACCATATGAGATAGGTAGTAACGCTATTCCTATTTGACAAATGAGGAAACTGAGGCATAGAGATTGAGTCATTTGGTCAAGGTTGCACAGGTGGGAAGTGGTAGACCCAGTACTTGAACTCAGAAATCTGGCTTCTGAGACCATGCTCTTTGCTGCAACACCACACTGACTTTATCTCCGATTCCCCAAATGAGCACTGAGAATTGACATGAGTCTCAAGGAAGCTGGGGATGGGGGTGCTAGGGTGAGAGGGCCAGAACTGGGGCCAAGTGGAGAGGTGAGGACTTGGCCTAGAACCTTCCAGGGCCAGGCTGCTGCCTGGAACTTTATCCCCCCCTTCCCACCTGTGGACCACCCCTTTTCATTTGATGGAGCACATCATGGGGGCCACACAGGGTGCTGTATCAACAGTTTTTCCTAGTACGGCTGGGAGAATATCCAGCAACAGTTTCCTGTGGATATTCTAGCGACAGGAGGCCCACCCATAACCTGAGTTTGGTGCTACTTTATTAAAACAGCTAGGCTAGTTGTCTGGATTGTTCTGTCATTAACACGGTTCAGCTGGGGACTACATTTCCTAGAATCCCTTTCCCCCTACGATTCTGGGTTAGAGTTGGCCAAAGAGGAACTTGCATAAAATTTGAGAGGCAGACATGAAGGGCTAGGGCTTCCCTGGTGGCGCAGTGGTTGAGAATCTGCCTGCCAGTGCAGGGGACACGGGTTCGAGCCCTGGTCTGGGAAGATCCCACATGCCGCAGAGCAACTAAGCCCGTGAGTCACGATTACTGAGCCTGTGCATCTGGAGCCTGTGCTCCGCAACAAGAGAGGCCGTGATAGTGAGAGGCCCACGCACCGCGATGAAGAGTGGCCCCCGCTTGCCACAACTAGAGAAAGCCCTCGCGCAGAAACGAAGACCCAACACAGCCAAAAATAAATAAATAAATACTTAAAAAAAAAAAAAGAAGTGAAGGGCTGGCCACCCCTTTCTGAAGGTCTTTTCACAGTCAGATAGTACAAGTCATAATCAGAGGGGCCCTGTCAGTTCTCTGGCTGGATTCCCCAGGTCCCATATCTTTTCTGTGTGTATTTTTGTCCCAAAGGCTCACACCTGCAACTCTTCTTCAGAGGCCTGTTATCAGGCTACTAGAGTTAGTCAAAATCGCCTGGGAGTTTACGGCCCCTGAGGGTGACCCTTGGAAATGATCTATGGCTGCAATCATCACGAAAGCTCTGAGGCCACTCACACGCCAGAGCTCCCCTGGAGGCCAGGCTGGAGTGACCCTGGGAGGCCTGGTTGCATCCTGCCTACACCACCCACAGTAAGTCACTCACACAGGACCCTCACCTTGGAGAATTTATCTGGATAAACTAACCTAAGACCAAGAGTACCTAAGAAAAAACATTGGCTTCCAACTTGGTTTGTTCGACGTGCATCAGCCAGCTCTAGCTACCTCCTCTTTCTGGGCAGGTCTGTACTTTGAGTCTTTTGATGGAAAGACTCAAATGGAATCCAAAAACCCACGATACTGAGGGTAGATAAAGGGTTTCACTGACTCTGGCCCTTGTCAATGAAAGTGGAAGATGCAGGTTTTCCTCATCTAATCAGGAAAACAGATTATCTAGATTTTGAAATAGGAGGTTGGTCATGAGGTGTTAGAAGAGCTGGAGGACAGGTGGGAGGGTATGGCTTCCCAAAGATCAGTCACTGCAGCAAGTGTCTGCCGCCTCCAGTTCAGAAAGAGCAAAAAGAAAAAAGAAAAACTGCTGCTCGTTGCCCTCAGCCTGCTGTTGTCAGGGCCTAGTTGGCAGAAAACCAGGAGCCTGCCCCTTCCCTCAGCCACTGCCGCCTCCCCTTCCAAGGCTGCCCCGACTCTGCAGAAGCACAACCAAGTCTACAGAAAAAAAGCTTTTTCTGAACTCCTGCCGGGTCTCTCCTTGGCGGCATGTGACAAGGAGCCAGGTGGAAAGCCAGGCTGGAAACTGCAGTTTGCAGGCTCTGTACCCGGCAGTGGAGAAGCAGCTGGAATAGGGGATTGTAGGGCTGAGACAGGAAACACCATCCACTCTCACCTCAAAGTCCCCATCCTCTTCCTGGTTGGGAAAGTCATCCCAAGATGCCCAAAGCTTCAGAATTGGTGTCGGATGAACTTATTGGGATGGAGGAGTTGGGGAGAGGGGAAGAGGGCCAGGGATAGGACCCTGAATGGACGGTAAAAGGTAGCACCTGCTGTCTAGAAAGCATCTATCTATTCAAGAACCCTGGGAGACTTCCAGGCATGGGACGGTTTAGTCCCTTTCACTCCTGTAGGACACAGATTGCGGGACACACTTTCTTTTATCTTCTTTGGGACACTGGTGGATAACCTTTCATCTAAACTCTAACAGAAACTTCAGCCTTTCCCAGGAACAAGCAAGCAGGCATGCTTTCAGACACAAATGAGCTTGAAGAGGAGAACTGCAGACCCGTGGGTGCTTCTGTTTGGTTGCCAAATATAGTTGATCTCCTAGATCAGGCCCGGAGACCTTGGCATTTGTTATTCAAGAATCAAAGTCACAGTCTATTAATCCCATCTGCTTTTGAGAAACAGGAACAGTCGGTGGCCTGGTTCTCAGGCTCCACCCAAAGCCTGCTCCCTTGGGCCTCCTGTAGGTCTCTCTTTGTTCAGAGAATTTTCAGCTCTAGAGTGAGAAGAATAATTTAAAACCCCCTGTATTAACTTTCTATTGCTGCTATAACAAATTTTCACAACTGTAGAGGCTTAAACAACACAAGTGTATTACCTTATAGTCTTGGATGGTACCTCTGGTCTAAAATCAAGGTGTCAGCACACTCGTTCCTTCTAGAGGCTGTAGGGGAGAATCCACTTCCTTGTCTCCACCTTCAAAGCCAGGAGTCCAACACCTCTCTCGACCTCTGCTTCCATCTCTTCCCTCTGACTCTGAACTGCCCATATCCCTCTTATAAGGCCCGTCAGATTACACTGGGTCCACCTGGGTAACCTAGGCTACTCTCACCTTAACTTAATCACACCTGCAAAGTCCCTTTTATCTTGTGAGGTAACATATTCACAGGTTCCAGGGATTAGGACGTGGGCATCTTTGGGAGCCATTGCTTAGTCCACCATGCCCACTGTCTGGAACGTATATTAAATGGACAGGAGGCGGAGGCCCAGCACTGAGTGTTGAACTGGGCTAGAATCCCCCCTGTATTGGAAAAGGCAGCTTCCACGTGGCCTTTAAAATGAAAATTAGTTGGCAAATAAATCAATGTTAATGAACCCAAATTTCCTTGCCCCTTCACTATTTGAAGTAAACTAGTTTAGGCCTCAGTTCCTTTTGACTGAAGAAGCATTTTTTAGAACAGTTGCCACACTAATAAGAATCTACTGTATAGCGCAGGGAACTCTACTTAATACTCTGTAATGACCTATATGGGAAAAGAATAAAAAAAAAGTGGATATATGTATATGTATAACTGATTCACTTTGCTGTACAGCAGAAACTAACACAACATTGTAAAGCAACTATATTCCAATAAAAATTAAAAAAAAAAGAACAGTTGCCACATATGCCACGGGTCTGGGTGGTCACATGGAGGGCAGACAACAGATCATGGGGGAAACAGAGCTGGTGTGAAGAGATATGGGCTCGAGATTTGCCCAGGGATCAGTGTGAGCGTCCAACCAGGTGACTCCAGGCAGATGCTGGACTCGGGAAATCTCACCTTTAATGTACCAGTGTGCATGCGTGGGGCACTGGCGTTCTCACACCACAGGGCATTGGTCAACCGTGGTGTGTGTCCAAACCACCCACAGAGCTTGTCAACCACACAGCTGGCCTCCCCGCCCCGTCCCGTTCAGAGTTCCTGAATCACAAGGTCTGGGGTGAGGCCCTGGGATGAATATGTTTAACAAATGCTGAAGATCATTCTCATTAAAGTTTGAGAATTATTGCACTTGTGTCTTGGAGCCCTTATTAGCATCAAAACCCCAAGGGCAGTTTTTGTGAAACAGAAAAGTGTGTCATAGAAACCTAACCCAATGCCAGCTGGGTAGTTGTAAGATTTATTTCCATAAAGCTACACATTCATGTTTAGAATGAATCTCTTCTAGGGCTCATTCTAAATATGGTCAATATGCTCAAAATTGCAATAGGCAAGAGGTAGTATATACAGATAATGAGCTGCAAAAAGCACTCCAAGTTTTGGGTATAGCTGTTTGCTTCTGGAAGTGTCCAAAAGGGGCTACATCAGAGAGGCAATTCAGTTTTTCTCTTTGCTTTCACACACCTGCATTTAATATTGAAGTCTAGTCAATTCTCTCTGGCTGAGTTGATGTGGATTGCCACATTTCATCTAAACTCAGACATTATCAGTTTTAAGGCACACCATTATTTTATGTACCACTATGAAAGAAAAAAGCCAATTAAACGATGATAATTACTATACATACCTTCATTTCATATATGTTAAATTCATAGGGGTAGGGGGAAGCACGTTGTTAAAATTCGGTATTTCAAGATTGCTGCTTCCCATGAAACAGGAGGCTATTATTTCTGGGATGAGATAAGTTTCCCTTGAACTTGGAGCAGGTTATTTTCTCCACACTTGGAGGTTATTTTCTCCACATCTATGCACAGGAGAGCAAAATCTAGTTCTGTGTTAGCACATATTTTGTATGACATTGATCTCTATCTTGCTAATTAAAGAACAACGTCTTAGAGACTAAAAACCAGTGATTATGGAACTAAATTGAGAATTAGGATTAAAGTTTAACAAGAAAATATAATAACATCAAGTTGTAACAGTGTCTCCGCTGTATCATTTAAAGAAGAACAAGCTCAGAAAAAAGAAGAGAAAATACTGTTCTACTTATTGTGGAATTAGCCAGGAAAAGTGTCTGCTCTGAAATATCCTTCTAGACTATGGAAATTTAATAGGCAGATTTCACCCTTGAAGCTTAATAAATGGCATTAGAACACGTGTTTTTTTCCAGCTCAGGCACTGATATAACCAAGATTGGTTTTTGTCACTCATGAAGAGAAAGCTAGGTAGGAAAGCTAGCTATAAAACCCTAGTGGGATTTAGGAATCACATTCTCTATGCTATCTGCCGTAAGGCAAATGGTACATGGTAACTGGAATTTGCTTTTCTAAACTACGAGAGTATATATTTGTGACTCTTATTCAGCCAAGACAAGAGGCCGCTCCACTCCTATATTTGAAAATAGAGCAACCAGATTTGGAAACCAGATTTGCAACCCATGTCATCTGATGGCAAAGATAAGATTTTGTCCCCTGGGCAAGAGGTGATTTGGTTAAGGTTTTTTTTTTTTTTTTACAGGACACCTGCCTTGGAGATAGTTTGTTTTGCAGCCATAGATGAAGTTTGGGGTAGTTTTTGACACAACAATAGATACCTGAATTTGGGGTAGTTTGTGATGTAGCAACAGATGATGGAAACAGGAAGAAACCCAGTAAGGGTAAGCTTTCAAGCCAAACCCTTTAGAGGGTATCTCCAGCTTGATCCTGTTGAGGGAATCTGAATTTTGTGTCAGAGTTATCTTAACCTTAGGTTTTCATGTTCCTGGTTATTGGATAAGGACACCTGAGGGGCAGAGATGGTGGCATAAACTCTCCAGCTCTTCTGGCTTTCTTCAGAGTGTAGACAGTGTCAGTCACCCCTCAGAGTGTACCTGGCCTGCAGCTGGCACTGCACCATCAAATCAGAGCAGATAGTAGTAACTCATCTGTTATTATTTCTCAATATTTAACAGACTACACAACACAAGCAAGAAAGCCATGCAACAATCCAAGGCTGTAGCTTGTTTGATTGATTAAGGACTTTATTTAATAGTAACACATTGTGGGAGGAATCTTTGTAGGTAGAGGAACAGGTAGGTGCACTTTCTTTTTTGCAAGATAGGAGAAATAAGCCCTGCAAAATGATGCAGTTGAAAGATGCTTGCGTAGCAAAGCACAGGAAAGCAGCTTTGTGACAGCACCAAACATTTCCTGCTGTTCAGAGAAGCGTGAAGTGGGAGATGCTAAATCATTGACCGGTGTGTTAGACAGTAGTGTTGGCACAACTAACTTCCTAATTCCTGACCCTATTGAAGAAATGCCTGTAGTCTTTTTTGTTGCGTTTAATTAGAGCATAAATATGATCTTTAAAAAGTGGAAATTGGTTAGAATTCGATGACTATTTTTATAGAGAGAACTAATTTTCAACAAAGTGTCTTAGAAAACCTGTGCTGGCAGTTTGGGGAGGAAGGTCTCATTTTCTAAAGGCAAATTTTGGCTACCTCTGTCCTCTCCCTTCTACCTTAACACTTAAAAACAGAGAAATAGGTTTTTTTAAAATCCACAATATAAAGCAATAAGTTTTGTGATATTCTTTCCTAGATTTATCTTACAACAGAAAACAAGTTTTCACTTGGTCTATGGTTTTTAACATACAGATGTTCAGAATGAATGAAAGAATTTTACACACCACAGTTAAGAGCTGATCTATTCCACTTGCTGTAATATACAACCTGGATCTCTGCTGGGCACCCAAAGCACTGCTGTTGGGGTTTTTGCTGGGTGGGACAGCAGCTTTTGGCAGTGCCAAAAAAGCTTAAGTGCTGAGGTTAAACTAAGAGTTCTGGGTAAATGTTGCCTCAAAACAGCTGCTGGCACCGAAGCCAAATAAGCCAAGGAATCAATTACACTCAGATGCTGGCACGTCAGATGGCTAGAACCATCATCACTGGAGCTGCTGGGAGAGAAATCTCTGGTTAAGGCGGGTATCTGATGATGCTAAGAACAGAATACACACCCATTTCCTGGGCAATTGTTTCTCTTCCATAAGCTCCCGCCGAGGGACACAGATGGCATCATTCGGCCCCAAGTGGCAGCCCTTCCAATGCCTGGGCACCATTTCCTCCTTCATTCAGATATCTTATCGGGAAACGAAGTTTTAATGGGAGACAATGAGACCCCCCCCTCTGGGCTTCCAAGTGCCAGCTGGTGGGGAGAGGGCTTCTGGGGTCACAGACACAATCACTGCTTCCATTTGGCTCCACTGATTGCTCACTGCTGGGGGTGATGGGGATTTGTAAGTTGATTAGAACTGGAGATTTAGTGGCCGAAGTAGAATTTCTCAGATAATTGCTGGAAATGGGCCAATTCCTTTGCTGGACTGAGTTCCACGTGGCAGATGATATGCTCTCTTACCAAAACCAGATCCACAAGAGACAGAAACGATTCTTAAAGACACACCGTCCAAACAGGTGTTTGGTCTTGTGATCAGCAGAGCAAGGGAGGACAGGATGGGATGCTCCTGTATTTCTATTTCTTTGCTCTAAGGTGTTCACCAAAGGAGTGTCAGAGCCTATTCAGGTTTTTTAAATTGGTATTTGACACCACAGCCTTAAACTTATAAATGGACTTCTTGGGCTTGGGATGGTTTTCTTTAGAAAATGAAATCAAAGTGAAGAAGATTCTATTTCTCTCTAGAAACAATTTCAAAGGGCATCCTATTTCTTTCTTCACCTGAATCTTTTCTTTTGTAATTGCATAGTTTTCTGCTTGTAAATGTGTGTGTGTTTCATGATTTTTCCTGCAAAAGACCATGTTTGACCCTCGCAGTCGGTCAGGATGTCATTAAAACAGTGTGAGCTTGTGAGTCCAAACCAAGACCCCACACAGCTTTGTGCTGCACAGAGTTCAAAATGTTTTAAATGTTGTGCCTGAAAGACTTAAAAAATTATACCACCCAAGATTGGTGAGGGGGCCTGGAAAACGGTACTCCCATACCCTCCTGCTGCTCCTGGAAAGCAATCTGATGATGTTGATCAATGGCTTTAAAAATGTACATGTCCTTTGACCCAGCACTTCTTCTAGAACTTAGTCTTTAGGAAATAATCAGGGACGTCAGCAAAGTTTGGTTTCTCTTAACATTAGTGGCTGCCTGTCTAGCAAAATTGTGTCCAGCAAAATCTTGTCTAGCAAAATCTTGGCAGTAGTGTTTAACTTCGAAGGACTAGAATAGGGTGTATTCTGTAACAACAAAGGTGGAAATGTGAACAGTGGTTGTCTCCCCCGGTTGAATTACAATTCTATTTTGCGTATCTGTATTTTCTAATTTTTCTTCAGTGAATATGTTACTCATTTAAAAATATTTTAAAAATTTTGAACTGTGAAAGAATTTTGTTGTAGAAGTTTGTCTACTGACATGATAAAAATGTTCACAGGAAGAACAATTGTAAATAAAAGGGCATTAAACTGCATGTGCAAAGATTCTACTTTTTAGAAAAGAGAAATCAATTTCTTCTCTGTCTTTGCACCTTTCCTCCTCGCTTTCACAACACAGAAACATGTTCGCACACACACACATCTGGAAGCACACACACCAGTATACTGCAGTGGTTCTCTTTTGGTGAGCGATACGGAACAATTTCTTCTCTTTGCTCACCTGTTTAATTTATATTTTTTTCAATGAACGTGTAATACTTGTATAATTGGAAAAAAATAGAGCTTAATTTCACACACAATAGACAGGATGCCTGAAGTGTACATATGAAGGGGGTTGTCAGGTGCCCTGTTCTCAGTCCTCCACCCCCTTCTTCTTACTGAGTGCTGATGTAGGTTTGGGATTTCCTTCTATCTTAGGTAAAATGGAGCCTCCCATTTGCGCAGAAATGTTTTGGGGCGGAAAGGCCTTAGACAACAACCAGGCAGCATCTCAGTGGCCTTTGGGGTAAGATCACACATCTGGGATTTAGAAGCAGGCATGGGGCGGGAGGATTTGTAGCCTGCCACCTCTAAAAATTGCACCCAGTGACCCCCTTTTAAAAGCCTTTGCCTGGCCCAGCCCACTGGCTCCGGGGGTGGCTTCTGGCTCTTTCCTACCTGGGATGGGCAGGAGGGAAATGATTGTCAGCGGTGCTGATCTATTAGAACCAGAAAGCTTTCCCCGGGCTCTCATAAAACATACTGCACTTAAAGTCACTTCCCTCATCCATTTATTCCCCTAGAGAAATCCGTGTAACATGGGGAGGTGAAGGAGGAATTAGAGCAGAGCTTCTCACAGCTGGGGACTTATAGGCAGTGGTATGTAATGGCTAGAAGCAGGCTTTGCTTTGCTAGCTACCTCTGTGTGCGCAAGACTCTGCCACACAGTAGCTGTGTGACCTCGGGCAAACACTTAACCCCTCTGGGCCTTAGTTTCCTTATTTGTAAAATCTAGATGACAACATTGTAATGATTAAATTAGGTAAAACAGGTACAGCACTTTGAACAGAGCCTGGCGTTTGGCAAGCACTCAGCAAATATACTACAGCTTCCACAAATGTTGCCGTATTGTTGTTCATATGTCCTCTTCTATTATTTTAATTATTTTTTAAAATAGATGACCCGTACCCATGGTACAAATTATAACTTCAAAATGTAACGAAAAACGTACAGTGATGTGGTAGCTCCAATACTGCCCCCTTCCAAAGATGTCCATGTGCTAATCCTTGGATCCTGTGAATATGTTACATGGCAAAAGGGACTTTCAGATGTAATTCAGTTTATGAACTTTAAGATAGGGAGATTATCCTGGATTATCTGGGTGGGCCCAATCTAGATAAAAACAGAGAGATTACCCGGCTAGCGATAGATAGGTGCAGCAGAAGAGGAAGGCAGAGAGATTCTGAGCATGAGTGAGATTCACTAGCTGGTGCTCCAGGTACCATGTGGGATGCAAGCAGCCTGGAGGCTCCAAGCCCAGCCCTGGATGACAGACAGTGAGGACACAGGGACTTCAGTCCCACAACCACAAGCAACTGACTTCAGCCAACACCCTAAATGAGCCAAAAAGCAGATTCTTCCCCAGAACCTCCAATAAGGGACGAACACTGCTGGCACCTTGGTTTCAACCTCATGGAACCCAGAATAGAGAAACCAGTCAATCCAACCCAGATGTTTGACAGTGAGATAACAAATTTGTATTGTCTTAGGCTGTGAAAGTTTTCATAATCAATAGAAAACTAAAAGTGAAGAGTAAGTTTCTCTCCTACCCTTGATCCCCAGCCCCCATTTCCCTTTCCTGGAGACAACCTCCCTGTGTTTAGAAGGGAAAATCAGAAAAAGGAAGGAAATAGGTCTCTTATTTGGGATATTTTAAGCTGAGAGATTTTGGTTTGGGAAGATCAAAGGGTAGGAAGAATGATAGTTCTTGAATGTTTTCTTAGGGAAATCTTTAATGCTGCATTGTGCCAAGTGTGATACTGTCCATGTGAAAATGATTAATGAAGCAGTAAATTTGAGATATTTATGAATCTTTATAGAAAAGAGAATCACAACTATTTAGAAAATGTGGATAATTATGAACATAATGGTGAACTTAAAAGATGTGAATGTATCATAAAGGAAAGCTCCCTCTGAAAATATGAGGTTTTCTTTTTAGAGCCATCAAAAAGCTTCTGAATAGTTCAGTCCTGTCCCTCCTAGAAGCCAAATTCTCTAGAGAATGGGGAGAGAGACAGTGGAAGGGAGAAAAGGAAGAGACTATTAGTCAATATGAAGAAGAGAAATATGAACAGAAAAGAACTGTAAATATTGCAAGTGGAATCGGAGCTTGAATCATTTTAATCAGGTCTGGGACAAGGTAGACAAAAGATGGTCCTGTAGATAGATTGGGTCATTTTATATGTTCCTCCTTCTATTGATAACCAGTCTGCAGCCTTATATTTCTCCTACTGACATTGGAAAGTTGACAGTCTATCAGCTATTACTTATATTTTAAACCTGGCTTTGCAGGGTTTTGTTTTTTTTTTCTGGTGTTGGTGGCAGGGAGGTCAGGCAAGGAATGCAGTAAGCCATCAAATGGACATGCTGGCATATTCTTTCAGAAGACTCACCAAACCTGACTTACATGTTGAAAACTTATTGTGTTTTACTTTACCCAAATGATTCATAATTAAGAAATCAAGGGACTTCTCTGGTGGTGCAGTGGATAAGACTCCACATTCCCAGTGCAGGGGGCCTGGGTTTGATCCCTGGCCAGGGAACTAGATCCCACATGCATGCCGCAACTAAGAGTTCACGTGCCACAACTAAGGAGCCCAAGTGCAGCAACTAAGGAGCCGGCGAGCCGCAACTAAAGGAGTCAGCCTGCCGCAACTAAGACCCGGCACAACCAACAAACTAACTAACTAACTAACTAAATAAATAAATAGATATTAGAAAAAGAAATCAAGTTAAAAATGCTTTATGAATATTTGGAGGAAATAAAGTATATTGACTAGTCTCATGAATGTTAGCCCCAGTGGGAATATTGTAACCATTCCTATATCATATGGATGGTGGAAATAATAATTGTTCCAGTTAGATTACAAATAAGGCAAAATGCAGCTTTCTCATGACAAAAATAGAATATACAATGGTGCTGTCTGAATAGTCGTTTTTTATTTTTAAACAGAAAAAAAACTTAAAAAAATCCAATTGCTTTGCAATAATTTTCTCAAGACATTTCATCCCGAGAAGAATAAGATGTAACTCATAGACTTTTATTCCCACCCAACAAATGTATCACAGTGTGTGCAATCACCCAGGAGTTCACTTCTAGACTTGTACATCCTCAGACTCCCAGTTATTGTTACATTGATTTCAAAGAAAGGCCAGAAACAATTTCCTTTGAAGTCTTTCTGTCTGTTACGACACAGTGCAGAGCACCAGGAAGATGCTCCCACCTGGCCCCTTTTTTCCAACAAAAGAATCCTGGGCGTCGAGGAAGTGCTTTCCAGTCAAGGCTCTGCAGTCTCTCTGCTCTTGGCTGAATAAGAAAGGTGTCTCAGCTAAGGTGGCTTTGATCAATAGAACGCCTTCAAGGTCAGCAAAGAGAACCTGGTTTAATTTGCTTTTGTAGAGGAATGAGGACAAAGGCACCTCTCATGAGTAGAGGACAGGGGGATGTTCTTGTGGTACCCACCAAGGCCATACACTTGGGCATGGAATTAGGTTTCTCATGGCCCTCTTGGTCCAGACCATTCTCTTTAAAAATGATTTAAAAATAATTTTCCAAAGGGGAAAGGTGGGGGGGGGGGGAATAAATTTGGAGGTTGGGATTAACATATACACACTACTATATATAAAATAGATAATCAACAAGGGCCTACTGTATAGCACAGGGAACTCTACTCAATACTCTGTAATAAGCTACATGGGGAAAGAATCTGAAAAAGAATAGATATGTATATATATATAACTGAATCAAGTTGCTATACACCTGGAACTAACACTACATTGTAACTCCACTATACTCCTATATAAAATAAAAATTTTAAATATTTAAAAATAATTTTTATTTTTTATACAATTTTTAAAGTTTACTTTCCATTCATAGTTATTACAAAATATTGGCTATATTCTCTGTGTTGTGCAGTACATCCTTGAGTCTATCTTACACCCAGTAGTTTGTACCTTCCACTCCCCAGCCCCTATATTGCCACCCCCCATTGGTAAGAACTAGTTTGTTCTCTACATCTGTGAGTCTGCTTTTTTGTTATATTCACTAGTTTGTTGTATTTTTTGGCTTCCACATATAAGTGATATCATACAGTATTTTTATTTCATTGCCTGATTTATTTCACTTGGCATAATGCCCTTCAAGTCCATCCATGTTGCTGAAATTTACAAAGTTTCATTCTTTTTTATGACTGAGTGGTATTGGTATTCCATTGTATATATGTATCACATCTTCCATATCCATTCATCTGTTGATGGACATTTAGGTTGCTTCCATGTCTTGGCTGAATAGTGCTGCTATGAACATTGGCATTCTGTTCTCTTCATGTGGCTAATGAAGAAGACACCACATGTGGTTAAAATAACCCCCAGAAGAAACTGGCATCCTAACTATGAGAATCACATCAAAGAACATCCTTATTCACTATGATCACACATCTTCAAAAGACAAATTATTAACACTCATGCAGTTGTCCTGCTTGTGGTCAATTTGCTAAGAGTTTTCCATACCCAGCCATGTCAGTCAGATCAAACTGCATGCATCTGATGGCCAACTGGATTATTGCTCATTAAACTGGGTAGTTGCTCATTTATGAGAAATACGGGGTCAAATGCTCTGGTCCTGATAAGAGCATGACATTTTAGAAAAGCGATGTGTATTTTATCTTTAAATCTAAGAGTGATAGTGACTGTTGACAACACCAGCTGTTATTTGTCCTTCTGCACCCATCTTGAGGGAATGTTTTCAAATACATTTGCCAAACCATTGACAGGAAGTTCCTTCTTCTTCCATTTATAAAGCTACAGTTTTGGACCTCGTTATCTTTTAGAGACTGTCTCAAAGAAAGTGAGGCACAATTCTTGACTGTGAGAAGGTGTAGTTACCATGATCTTGGCAGGAGTTTTTGACTATCTGTTTTACAGAATCCAAATTAACTCACTTCCGTGATGACCCATCTAGTAAACTTTGGGTTTCTCCATTAAAACTTTTTTGGACTGAAGTCATCCTCAACTTATTTCTCCATTTATTTGTCTTCTTTTCTGCTTAATGGAATAAGGTGGGTGGTTGCTGCTGAGTTTTGATGATTGGGAGGTGCCGTGCATGGTGGGAGCTTCTTGGATGGTAAGGTGGGGAGCTGACAACAGTGAGAATCTCCGTGGGCAGCGACAAGAGCTGCCATGTGCTCTAATTAATATTCCACAAACCTCTTAGGTCTCAGCTTCCAAGCCATTTCCTCAAGCAAGCCTCTTCTGACTCCCCCAAATTAAATGTCTCTGTATTCCACTGCTCCCTGTACCTCTCCTTTCACACTATTCAACAAATTTCCAAATATCTGTCTTCTTTCCCCATAGGCTGTAGGCTCCACATGGGATGGGAATAGTGTCCATCTTGTTCATGTCTGTGTCTCTAGCACTTACCTTTCAATCATGGTGGACTGGCTTTATGTCCACCAATCTTTCTTTCTTGATTGTAGCATTTGCCTCTTTGAAGGTGTTCATTTTTGCATAGCAGAAGGCCATCTTTACGGTGTGGCTTTAAGAAAATTTTACTTCACCCCTAGGCTTTGCTATCAGTGTTCTTCCAGGTTTCTTTGTGAATAAAGCTCAAGTCAATGAAGATGCACATCTTCTCATGTTTTATGGGCAGGGTTAATCTAAGAGTCCACGGGAGCTTGTTTATTTGACCAGGTTGTCCTGTATGTCCGTCTGCTCAGAAGTGAATGCGAGGTGCTTCATTGCTTGGTGGGTGAGTAAATTCTGCACTAGTCATTCTACAGCCCAGGATGCTTGGTAAATACTTGCTGAGTTTAGAAATCAGTGGTAAAGGAAGTGGTCATGTGGGGTAAGAAGCTTACATTTGGGAAAGCACATTTGCCCTCCCACATTCAAATCTTGAAAAAAGGGTCTCAGATCTGTAATAACGGTATTTCTATTTTTAATCATGTTTTCCCATGGAATTAACATTTAGTGGTCTACAGCAGAATAATTTGAGGAACTTCAGTTTCTGTCTCTTTGGGGCTGAAAGCAGATGAATGAAAACAAACTGGGACTCACTGATAGTCTGTAGATAGAGCTAATTGCTTTAAAAGCCTCAGGATTCCTTCAACCTCCTTGCCCCTATTGGGGTTAAATGCCTCCCTCTCTGGGGATGAGAGGATTCCTTTCTGGCCTGCAAGGCATCTGTGCATTTACAGGCCTCTGCTTCCTACCGCAGGTCTTTAGAATCACACAGCTGCCTTCACCTTTTTACAATTTCTACCGGCGAATTTTTGGAGAGAAAAGGCAAGAGTTAGCACGGGTGGCAAGTAATTATAGTTTTTGATTCCCAATCTTTACCTAAAGAACTAAGAGCTTTGTGATGATTAAGACTGTAAACCTGTGGGTGCTCGTGGAAGCTGTGGGGAGAAGACGGGCTGTACAGATGGGACTGAGAGCCTCCCACCTGTCCCCCACCCTGCTGCCTCCCCCGTGTAACTCCCGGAAGACAACCGCAGAGGAAGACGATTTCAGGAGCTTAAAGGGCGTTTGTTAATCATTTGCATTGCCCAGAATTTCAGATAAGCTGAGCGGATTTCATTTCAGACACTAAGTAATAAAATGCAGGGCTAATTTTAGAAGTTATTATTCATCAATCAATTAAGTCAGGAAGTTATTTCATACCCTCCCAAAACAATTTTCTAGGCTTCCTGTTTCAGTCACTTAGCCACGATGAGCAGGCAGGGGAAACCTCGCCTTGGAAAGCAGGATCCCGGTGTGAGCGTCCCTCTGCTTTGTGCAGAAACGGGGCCAGGGCTGCGCCAGCCAGGAACAGGGGACAGAGCTGACTCGGCTTTCTATTTTCTTTCTTTTATATACTATTTGGCTTTTTCACTGGAGACTGTCAATTTTTGGTGAATGTGATTTTTACACCAAACTCTTTATTTTGGTCTCGAGGGACCAGATGACTCTGATGGTATGGCTCTCTGTGGTTTGTGTTATTGTTCAAAACATCAATCGTCTCTCCATGTGGAGCCCTTCCTGCTGGACAAAGGATTATACCTCCCTGCCCTGCTGAACTCAGGTGTGGCCATGAGGCTTGCTTTAGCCAAAGAACTGTGAGTGAATGTGATGTGAGACTCCAAGCAGAAGATCTCAGGGCTACCCTTCTGATTTCCTTCTGCCACAAACTGGCCAGGTCACAGGCCGGGTGCCAGGGGGAAGCTGGGCTGGCAGAGCACCGTGGCTGATCCGAGACAGCCGGGCAGCAGGCACAAGAAATAAGCCGCTGAAAGTTGGGGTCACAACAGCACGGTGGCCTATCCTGAATGACACCACAGTGAAAACATTTGGGGCCTAATCAGTGAAAATAATTTTTGCCCGCCCCTCTCCTTCTTTGACTTCTGCTCATAGAAAGCAACCCTCATTACCGTTCGCAAGGATACTTTTCCAAGTAGCCAAGGATACTTCTCCAAGGCTCAGGAGAAAGCTGTGATGTTGCTAACTGAAAACTGAAGCTTCCCTGTAGTAATATACTCAGAAGAGCTGGACAGAGAGGTTGCTCCGTGAGGGCCGAGATCACACACATCTTGCTGTATCTCTGGTGCTTACCAGTGTGCCTTGCCTGTAAGCGCTCAATAACTATTTGTTGAAAGGATGCTGAGTGATTGAATATACAAGAAATCAGGCATCTCCATGTTTATAGGTGGCAGAGAGCACTTTGGACTTAAAAAACTTACAGGCACACCCTGGAGATATTACAGGCTTGGTTCCAGACATCACAATAAAACCAGTATCGCATGAAGCGAGTTACACAAACTTTTTGGTTTCCCAGTGCATGTAAAAGTTATGTTTACACTGTACTGTAGCCTGTTAAGTGTGCAACAACATTACTTCGAAAAAAATAATGTACCTACCTTGATTAAAAAATACTGCTAAAAAAATGCTAACTATCATTTGAGGCTTTGTTGAGTCGTAATCTTTTTGCAATAGTCACATCAAAGATCACTGATCACAGATCATCATAACAAACAGAATAATAATAATGAAGAAGTTTGAAATATTGCGAGGGTTACCAAAATGTGACACAGAGACACGAAGCGAACAAACGCTGTTGGAAAAATGGTGCTGACAGCCTTGCTCGATGCAGGGTTGCCACAAACTTTCAGTTTGTTAAAAAAAAAAAAAAAAAAAAAATGCAGTATCTGTGAAGCATAATAAAACAAAGTGCAATAAAATGAGGTCTGCCTGTAGGTTTAGGGTTTGAAACGCAGGTTAAATCAAATAAGGAACCGAGAGGCTAAGGTGGGTCTAAATGAGTCTGCTGGGGTCAAACCAGGTATCAAAACCCCACGTGTCACTTGGGACTGTGCACAGAGCATAAATAAGTGAGACAGGCTGGCTCATTTTGGCCCAGAAATAGGCTCCCACCCCTTCTTCTTGAAACATGTGGTTCTCTTAGTCTGTCTCTAATTTCCCCACATTTTGGTAGAGAAATATTTTTCTAACTTGACTATAAGGAAAATAAAAGCACGATTAGAATGACAATCAGTCACTCATGGTCAGCCTCAGTTTCTCGGGGACAGAAGCAGGGGAGGCCTGAAGAACCCGTGTCCGAGCAAAGGAGTCAGTCATTTCCCAGCTCCGGCTGAATGCTGCCATGTTGGAATACGGGTCCAGTTTTCCTACAGCATCCTAAATTTCATGAGAAGCTGGCAATCTGGCTTTTGGTTTTGAATTTCCTAATTTTTCAATGTTGGCACCTAAAAGACAACATTAAGTTCAGTGCAGGCCTGCAATGCACCTTGGCAGGGCAGACTTGACCCTATGCCACATTGCAACTTTGACTATAGTCTGTTTCTACAAGTGTGGCTTCTGGGATGACAGCGCTGGACTCTAAGGTTATATTTGCATAGGTGTGTGTGTGTTTTAGAAAACACCTGGAGGGAGGGCTGATGCCAGTTCCCACTGCGCCCAAACCGCAGACAGGTGACTCACTATCCAACCTGCCATGAGGGCAGCAGAAGGCTGCCAAGTGGCCTTTTGGAGTCTCTCCTCCACTTAGGCCAACATCCTTTAACGTTGAGTTGTTGAGTTGAGTATTTCTAAGATTAAATTGGAGACTTGTGTACTAAATTACATATTCAGGGGGTCCTTGCTGAAATAAAGCGTTTTTGTTTTTTGTTTGTTTGTGGAAGTGTGTTTGTCTCTTGTTTCTTTTTCTCAGACAACATTAGAAATGTCCAATCTCCTCCAAGGGAAATGAAGGCCTGGATGAAGAGGCAGAGGGTTTGGAGTCCCAGGACGAGGATGTTCTGGAAGAGGACAGAAAGTCCTGTGTATGAGGGGGTCCTTGTTGTCTTCAGCTATTCTGAGGTTGGAGACTGTGGGCTGCAGCAGTGGCTACTGCGAGAAGATGTGTATGATCTTTGGGATGTACCCAGCTGATGGAGTTTAAAGAGGACAATTGTCTCACTTGTGTCTGCCCAGCCTCACCAGAACATTCTATTTTGGAAATTTCCCTCATTCAAAAATCCTACCTCCAGAAGGTAGGAGGCAGGTCTCACATAGCCAGCCCTCACACTCCCGTTCTTACAGCTGATGTTGAGGCCAGTGACCTAGGCTCTGGGTTTCTTCTATTTGTCACTCCAGATCTGCTTTCCACCCCTCTCTACATGCTCTGTCCACCAGGAGGCCGAGCTGCGTGGACTATATCACCAAAGTTTCCTTGCTTCTGGCTTCTGGTTGGCTTTAGCCAATGGGAGGTAATAGCAGGAGATTGGACAGTGGAAGGAGAGAGCAGTGGGACACGGGTTCCCCCAGCTCCACCTGTGCCAGGAAGTGTTCTAACTGTTGCTACTGCTCCAGGAATAGAGTAGGGATAGTAGAGAGTCATAGAGATCATTGATGACTTTGCCAACCTGGTGGAGAACACAGATGAGAAACTGCACTGAAACCAGGTGTGTGAATATGGTGGACAGAAAGTCAACATCTTGTGGGATGATTGGTGATTGTTATTGCTGCTTGTGGCTACTGTGGTCACTACAAGCTGGCCTTCCAACTAGTACTGATGAAAGAACCACCAGCTGTGACACCTGCCAGTGATGGAGAAATGCTCAGAACTTGAAAGCTGCTCTTGGTAAAGTCCCCCAAAACTCTGAAACAAAACAAAACAAAACAACAACCCACAGAATGGGAGAAAATATTTGCAAACGAAGTGGCTGACAAGGGATTAATCTTCAAAATGTACAAACAGCTCATGCAGCTCTATGTCAGAAAAACAAACGACCCAATAAAAATATGGGCAGAAGATCTAAACAGACATTTCTCCAAAGAAGACATATAGATGGCCAAAAGGCACATGAAAAGATGGTCAACATCATTAATTTTCAGAGAAATGCAAATCAAAAACACAATGAAGTATCACCACACACTGGTCAGAATAGCCATCATCAAAAAGTCTACAAACAGTAAATGCTGGAGAGGGTGTGGAGTAAAGGGAACCCTCCTGCACTGTTGGTGGGAATGTAGTGTAGCCACTGTGGATAACAGCATGGAGGTTCCTTAAAAAACTAAAAATAGAACTACCATATTATCCAGCAATCCCACTCCTGGGCATGTATCTGGAGAAAACCATAGTTAGAAAAGATACATGCACCCCAATGTTCATTGCAGCACTATTTACAATAGCCGGGACATGGAAACAACCTAAATGTCCACTGACAGATGAATGGATAAAGAAGATGTGATACATATATACAATGGAATATTAGCCATAAAAAGAACAAAATAATGCCATTTGCAGCAACATGGATAGACCTAGAAATGATCATACTAAGTGAAGTAAGTCAGACAGAGAAAGACAAAATCATATGGTATCACTCATATGTGGAATCTAATTTCTAAAAATGATACAAATGAACATATTTACAAAACAGAAACAGACTTACAGATACGAAAACAAACATATGGTTACGAAAGGGGAAACGGAGCGAGGGGGAATAAATCAGGAGCTTGGGATTAACATACACACTACTATATATAAAATAGATAACCAACAAGGACCTACTGTAAAGCACAGGGAACTCTACTCAGTATTCTGTGATAACCTATATGGGAAAAGAATCTGAAAAAGAATGAATGTATGTATATGTATAACTGAATCACTCTGCTGAACACCTGAAACTAACACAACATTGTAAATCAACTATAATCCAATAAAATTTAAAACAAAACAAAACAAAAGCTACTTACTATCTCTACTTTCTCTACTGACCTCCAGGAATGGCTCCTTCCCCTTGGCCCTTCAGTTCTAGGTGTGGTAATGGTTTCCACTGTTACTAGCCCTTGGGTGTGTCACCATCTCTCCCCACATCATTGTAAACCATCCTCTTAATAAACACTCTGCAATTATCCTTCTGAGTGTGCCAGCTCTTTCCTGCCTGGACCCCCACTGATTCACTCTGCCAATCAAACATGTCTTTGCCAAACTTTGACCCAAAACTAGTGACAGAAGAGGGCTGGGATGGTAGGATGGTTACTTTTTCTGTGTCAACTTGGCTAGGCCATGGTACCCAGATATGTGGTCAAAGATCATTCTGGACTGTCTGTGGAGGTGTTTTTGGATGGATGAGATTAAGATTTCAATTAGTGGACTTTGAATAAAGCAGATTTCCCTCCCCAATGTGGGTGAGCCTCATCCAACCAGTTGAAGGCCTGAATAGAACTGACCTCCCTCAAGCAAGAGGGAATTTTGCCAGCAGACTGCCTTTGGACTTGAACTGCAACTCTTCCCTGCCAGCTTACCCAGTCAGATTTTGGACGTAACTAAGCCTCCATAACCACATGAGCCAATTTCTTAAAATAAATCTCTCTTTCGTATATACAGTTGACCCTGAACAAGGCAGGGGTTGGGGCAGCGACGCCCTGTCCCGTCAAAAATCCATGTATAACTTCATAGACAGCCCTCAGATTCAACCAACCACAGATCATGTAGTACTGTAGTATGTATTTGCTGAAAAAAAATCTGCATAGAAGTGAACGCATGCAGTTCAAACCTGTGTTGTTCAAGGGTCAACTGTATATACCTCCTATTGGCTGTTTCTCTGGAGAACCAGTGAAATAATACAGATGGTGGGTGAACTTGCTCTCTTTCTTTGGAGGTTAAGGCTGTGAGGTAGAATTTCTGGCATGGATGCCTCGGTGGTTCAAACTGCATAATTATTGCCTGCTGGAAGTGGTGGCAGTAACTGTTTCCTAATCAGACTAGTTCTGCTGTATGGATTTGGGAACTCTTTCGGGGAGCTCATCTTAAGCCTGGGTCTCCAGCCCTCTAAAGGATTTGTGACATCCTTCGAATATTCTCCTTTTCCTCATTCAATCGAGTCCAGCTTCTGTTGCTTATAACCATTAACCATGACAGAAGCATGGAGTAAGTACAGTTGGAGAAAGGTCAGATTGTAAAAAAGAAAAAGTTTTGTTTTTGTTTGTTGATTTAAAGAATAATTATCAAATGTAGTTTCATGGTATTAAAGTAATTCATTTTTCTTGCAATAAAAAATAAATATACTGTCATCAGCTGTACTGTTATTTCTTCCTTTGGAGTGTAATGTATTTTTCCAGACTGGGACAGATAATAAACCATTCAAGCATATTGCTACTGTTCCCTCATTTAATTTCACTTCTGAATGTCCCTGTGATCTTGATTTAGCATGAGGAAGCAAATGTGATTGTGTTTGCAAGCGTGCATTCCAAGACGGGGGGTGCATGTTGGTCTATGATCCTTTTCCTCCTTCTCTTTATATAAACATGAAGTTAAGCTTGCAGTTCCTGTGATGTTTGTGGAAGGATTAATTTCTACAAAACATAAGATTTCAAAACCTGCCTAAGGAATAGTTCTACTTCCTTTATAATGCAACCAATGGCTTTTATTTCTGATGTAATAACGTTTTGACTTTTTGGTTTTCATGGGAATGCAGGAAAGGAGGAAATTTGTGAGAAAACACTGGTTTTCCTCTTGTCACATGGATTAATAAGCCAATGGCTCTATCCCTAAATTGAGTATCTTCTGTACAATATCCTTCTGAGTGTAACAATTAGTGTTTTTTTTTTTAATATATATACACTTAATTTTTTTTCAGGAGCAGTTTTAGGTTCACAGCAAAATTGAGTGGAAAGCACAGAATTCCCATATACCCCCTGCCCTCACCACAGGCAAAACCTCCCCCACCATCAATATCCTCCACAAGAGTGGTACATTTGTTATAGTGATGAACCAGCACTGACACGTCATTACCACCAAAGACTGTAGTTTATATTAAGGTTTGCTCTTTGCGTTGGATGTTCTACAGGTTTCGAGAAATGTACAATGTATCTACTAGTATAGTATTATACTGAATAATTTCCCTGTCCTAAAAATCCTCTGTTCTCTGCCTAGCCATCTCTCCTCCCCCACAAACCCCTGGCCATCACTGATCTTTTTACTGTCTCCAGAGTTTTGCCTTTTCCAGAATGTCATAGAGTTGGAATCATACAGTATATTGCCTTTTCAGATTGGCTTCTTTCACTTAATAATATGTTTTTACATTTCTCTCACGTCTTTTCATGGTGTGACAGCTCACTTCTTTTTAGTGCTGAATAATATTACATTTTACAGATGTACCACAGTTTATTTATCCATTCATCTATTGAAGAACATCAATTTAAAACAATTTTTAAAAGATGGCACAAGATCCACATTTAATTTTAACAGCTGTGTATATCATGTCAAGGCAAACAGCACTTAAGAGCAGGATAAGAACACAAGCAAATTTATGAATTAAAATTTTTGTCTCCTTTTCTCATTTGTACTACATGACTACCCTTATGTCTTTGCTGCTCCCCAAGGCACATATTTCTGAATAGATTATGCTCCAATTGTATTAATGAGAACTCCTGGCTGCCCATGCATGGCACCCCAGACCTCTTATGAGGGCCCTACTCCATCTATTCTAGTCAATGTCTAATAGGAAAATAGAAACCCTTCTAAATATTCCAGACATAGAGAGATTTAATACGGAGAATTGGTTGTAAAAGTCTTAGAATGGCTGGAGAAGCAAAAGAAGGAAAATGGTGTTGCCTAGAAATCAGGAAGCTGCTCCCCACCAAAAAACCAGTCTGGAGATTCAGAGAAGACATCAGTACCATATTAAGAGAGAGCAGAAATTTTGGAATTATCACACCAGAAATGTATAATAACTACAATAAATATGCTGAGGACACTAATGGAAAAAGTGGACAACATGCAAGAATGGGTGGATAATGTGAGCAGAGAAACAGAAATGCTAAGAAAGCATCCAAACAAAATGCTTAGAGAACATTAACCAGGATAAATACTAAATAATCTACCTAAGCATATCATTGTCAAATGGCAGAAAATCAAAGACAAAGAGAAAATCTTGAAAGAAGCCAGAGGAAGAAGCCCACATTGCCTGCAGAGAAACTGGGATAAGAATTACACCAGGGACTTACCTGGTGGTCCAGTGGTTAAGACTCCGCGTTTCCACTGCAGGGGACCTGGGTTCAATCCCTGGTCAGGGAACTAGATCCTGCATGTCGCAACTAAAACAAGATCCCACAAGCTGCAACTAATGATCCCGCATGCCGCAATGAAGATCCCGAGTGCCGCAGTGTAGATCCTGAGTACCACAACTAACACCTGGCACAGCCAAATAAATAAATAAATAAATAAATAAATAAATACTTTAAAAAAAGAATTACATCAGACTTTTATTCAGAAACAATGCAAGCAAAAGAAAGTGGAGTGAAATATTTAAGGTATTGAAAGAAAAAAAAAGCTATTCACCTACAATTTTGTATCCAGTGAGATTATCATTGAACAGTGAAGGAGAAATACGGACTTTTCAGACAAACAAAAGTTGAGGGAACTGGTTGTCAGTAGACCTGCCTTGTAAGAAATGTTAAAAGGAGTTCTTTAGACAGAAGGAAATGATATAGGTCAGAAACTCAGCTCCACATAAAGAAAGAAAGAGTGTTAGAGAAGAGATTATGAAGATAAAATAAAATCTTTTATTTTTCTTATTCTTAATTGATCTAATAGATAATAGTATGTTCAAAATAATAATAGCAACAATTTATTGAATGATTATGGTTATGGATCAGTGAAATGAATGGCAGCAATGTTATGAGGGATGGGAGGGAGGGATTGAGAATACTCCATTGGAAGACACTTTCACTACCTCTGAAGCAATATAGTGTTATTTGAAAGTGAACTTAGATTGATTGTAAAGGTATATTGTAAAATTGAAGGCAATCACTAAAAATTTTATAATGAAATACGATTGAGAAAAATGGAATCGTAAAATGCTCAGTTAAAACTAGTGAAGGTAAAAAAAGAGGGAAAGACAAAAAAAGAAAAAGAAAAAGAAACAAACAACAACAGGTAACAAATTAAGTTACAGATTAATGTGTAACAAAGTTACAATATGGTAGAGAAGGAACAACTATACTAATAATCAATTTACATGTATATGATCTAAATAAGTACACCAATTAAAAGACAGAGACTGTCAGACTGGATTAAAAAAAAACGAGACCAAACTCAATTTTATCTACGAGAGTTAACTCTATGTTATCTATAAGAAATCACTTTAAATATAAAGACACAGATAAATTGAAAATAAAGAGACGGAGAAAGCTATACCATGTTAATGCTAAAGAAAGCATTAACACGGTATTAATTCAGACAAAGCAGACTTCAGAGCAAGGAAAGTTATCAGGGAAAATGGGGGTATTACACAATGATAAAGGGGTCAATTCTCCAAGAAGACATAACAATCCTTGATGTGTACGTGCCTAACAACAGAGTGTAAAGATAAGTGAAGCAAAACCTGATAGAACTGCAAGGAGAAATAGACAACTCCAATTATAATTGGAGATGTCAACCCTCCTCACTCTGATTGAAAAAAAGGTAAACAGTAAATCAGTGAGGGTACAGAAGACCTAAACAACACCATCAACTAGCTTGTCCTAATTGACATTTATAAAAACTCTACCAAATAGTAACAGAATACATATTCATTTTAGGTGCACATGGAGCATTCACCATGATAGACCATATCCTGGATCATAAAACAATTTTCAGCAAAGTTAAAAGAATTGAAATTATTCGAAATATGAACTCTGAACTTACTGGAATTAAGCAAGAGATCAGTAACAAAAAATATTGGAAAAATCTCTCAATATTTTGAAATTAAGCACATACTTTCAAGTAACCTATGACTCAAAGAAGAAATCTCAAGAAAAGTCAGAAAATGCTTTGAATACTCAATGAAAATGAAGATACAATATATCAAAATTGGTGGGATGCAGCATTTAGAGAAAAATTTGTGGCATTAAATGCAAATATTAAAAAAGAAGAAAAGTCTCAAATACATAATCTAAACTTCCACCTTACACAACTAGTAATATAAACAGAAAGCAAGCTGAAAGAAAGAAATAGTAATGATAAAAGCACAAATCAATGAAATAGAAAACAGAAAAATAGAGAAAAATCAATGAAACAAAAAGATGATTCTTTGAAAAAATCAACAAAATGTATACACCTACAGCCATACTCTGAAGGAAAAAAAGAGGGAAGACACAAATTACCAATATCAGGACTAAAGTAGGGGATATCACTATAGACTCTGCAGATTTTAAAAGGATAATAAGGAAAAAACTATGAACAGCTCTAAGCACCTAAGTTCAATAACATAGATGGCATGGACCAATTCCTTGAAAGAAAAATAGTTACCAAACCTGATCCAAGAAGAAATGGATCATCTGACTAGTGCTATATCTAGTAGAGAAATTTAATTCCTATTTAGAAACCTTCAAAAAAAGGGTCCAGAAGACTCTGCTGGTGAATTCTGCCAAACATGTAATGAAGAAATAACACAATTTCTACAAAATCTCTTCCAGAAAATAGACAAGGAGGGAACACTTACAAACTCATTTTATGAGGCTAGTATTTCTTTGATACAAAAACAAAACAAAGAGAGTACAAGAAAGGGAAAGACCAACAACAAATAACCAATAACAGAACAATAACCTTCATGATACAGATGCAAAAATCTTCAGTGAGGGCTTCCCTGGTGGCGCAGTGGTTGAGAATCTGCCTGCCAATGCAGGGGACACAGGTTCGAGCCCTGGTCTGGGAGGATCCCACATGCCGCGGAGCAACTAGGCCCGTGAGCCACAGCTACTGAGCCTGCGCGTCTGGAGCCTGTGCTCCGCAACAACAGAGGCCACGATAGTGAGAGGCCCGCGCACCGCGATGAAGAGTAGCCCCCACTTGCCGCAACTAGAGAAAGCCCTCACACAGAAACGAAGACCCAACACAGCCATAAATAAAATAAATAAATAATTAAAAAAAAAATCTTCAGTGAAATATTAGCAAATTGAATCCAGCAATATGTGAAAAGAATAATGCATCACAACCAAGTGGGGTTTATCCTGAGAATAGCAAGGCTGGTTCAGTATTCAAAAATCGATCAATGTAATCCACCATATTGACACGCCAAAGAAGAAAGACCCTTTGGGTTAGGTAGAACATTTTTCTGGCCTGGGCTATGCTCCCTCTCCAGTGTTTGTGATAAGTGGGTGTTGGGTGAGCAGCTCTGCTGATCTTTTGTGATTGAGGGTCAGCTGCTGCTGTAGGGTTTAGGATAACTTTGGCTGGGATGATTGTTTTCTTCCATGTGGTCTCTCTCATTCCCCAAAAGGCTTCTTTTTGTGGTGGTAGCAAGGATCCGAAAAAGAATTGTGCATCCTTTGAGACCCAGACGTGGAATTGGCCCACCGTCACTTCCATAGCATTGTACTGTCAAAGGAGGTGACAACGTCAACCCAGGTTCAAAAGGTACGGACATGGATATACAGTAGACCCTTTTATCCACGGTTTCACTTTCTGTGGTTTCAGTTACCTGTGATTAACTGCGGTCCAAAAATATTAAATGAAATATTCCAGAAATAAGCAATTCTTATATTTTAAACAGTGTGCTGTCCTGAGTAGTGTGATGAAATCTGACACCGCCCTGCGGTGTCCTGCCCTGGATATGAATCTTCACTTTGTCCAGTGTCTCCCACCTGTTAGTCACTTAGCAGCTGTCTCAGTGATCAGATGGACTGTCTTGGTATCACAGTGCTTGCGTTCAAGCAACCCTTGTTTTATTTAATAATGACTCCAAAGCACAAAAGTAGGGGTGCTAGCAATTTGAATATTCTCTTACTGTGCCTAATTTATAAACTAAACTTTATCATAGGTATGTACAGGAAAAAAAACCATAATAATAAAAAAAAAAAGTTTGGTAATATCTGTGGCCTCGGGCATCCGCTGGGGGGTCTTGGAATGTATTCCCCGTGGAAAAGGGGGACTACTGTACTCTTTGATTGGAAGACTGACAAAATCGCATTGCAAAGGGGCATGGATACAGGGGAGATGGAGAATTTGGCCCACTTTTGGCAATTAATGTACTCCCAGATATTCACTTAGGTATTTTCAAGAAAAAGAGGTTTGCTATAAAATGCACATTTCTAGCATAGACCTAGACCTAGCTACTCCTAGCTACCCTCTCTCTCTGTCTTGTTAATTGGTGTGTCTTCTTCTGTCAAATCTGTCTAGAGCTCCAGTACTAATTCCTGAGTGAGAATCTGATGGGTCCGTTCCATCATGGGCCACCCACCAAACAGTAGATTGACAGATGAGTCCCATGAATGTCCCTCATCATTCACCATTTCAGTAATTATCAACCCTGTGCTACTCTCAGTATTAGCAGTTCTCTGCTCGAGGAAGGTTTCCTCTTGACCCAAGCTTGTGGGGCAGTCTGGCAGTGCTGAGGAATTAACCTAAATCAACAGCAGATGGCAAGTGGTGGATATGGTATATTGTTTGCCTTGATAGTACCAATTCTTTGACCCTCTCTTAATCCACGCCCCTTGCCCTATGACTCTTCAACTTCTCTCACTAAAAAGATGGTGTCTATTTCCCTATCACTTGAATCTGGGCTTCATGGGTTGTCATTGGTCTATAGGACGTTAGTAGACTTGCTACAAACAGAGGCTTGAGAAAGCCTTTGTGCATTTCTGCTTTCTCGGCTACTCCTCTGTGATTACCACGAGAACGTGGCCAGGCTAGCCTGTCAGAGGATGAGACGTATGGGGAGGCCAAGGCCTTTGCAGGACAGCTGAGAGTCAGATGACCCCTGGGCACGGAAGAGAGAGCCCAACTAGGATCAGCAGAGCCAAGTAGCCAATCCACAGCTGGGCTGCAGATGCATGAGTGAGCTTAGCTGAGATCAGAAGAACCTGCCCAGGGGACCTGCAGACATGTGAGCAGAATAAAGCGTTGTTATTTTAAGCTACTAAATTCTCCTTGAACTACAAGCCTGGAGGCTTAGTGGTTCAGGTAGGAAAGGTTAGGTTCTTGACTTCTTTGGCAAGAGGTAGGCTTGGGCATTAGGCATTGTTGAGAAGGGGGATTTTCCTCAGTTCCTTTAGTTCTTTTTGTAGCATAGCAAATGCTAGTCTTCCTAGAGTTTCCCTTATTTAGTAAAGAAAGAAATATTTATTCCTATTATGGCTTGGCCTTGAGGCTGGAGTTGGGAGGAAGAATATGACACAGGAGAAAACCTGTCCCTTCTGGGGAGATGTTTTAAGGGCAAAGAGGAGGCAGACAGAGAAAGAGACATTGAGGCAGAAAAGGGAGTTTGTAGGACATGTGGGTCCTGATATTCTCTCTCATGAAGAAGAGGCTCATCATTAGAGGAGACTGTGTAGGTCAGAGGACACCACTGCATTGCCATGAAGACACTTGAGTCCCCTACTCCTTATACCCAAATGCCATTTCGAAAAAGAATGTTTGAACATAGGTGTATTGTATGTATGTGTGGTTGGGGAATGCCATAAATAAGAGAGACTGAGAAGGATAGTAGTTACATATAGGGGGAGAGAAGGGGTTGTGGTCAGGAAAGGACGCATGAGGGATCTCTGGGGTAGTGGCAGTTTCTATTTCTTGACTGGGTGGTTTTCATAAGAGGTGTTCATGGCCATCTTTAACATGCTCTCATGATTGCAAAGTGGCTGCTGCATCTCATGGAGCATGTCCATGTATGGAGGTTCCTCAGAAAACTAAAAATAGAGCTACCATATGATCCAGCAATCCTACTCTTGGGCGTATATCCAGACAAAACTATAATTCAAAAATATACATGCACCCCTATGTTCATAGCAGAACTATTCACAATAGCCAAGACATGGAAACAACCTAAATGTCCATTGACAGATAAATGGATAAAGAAGATGTGGTACATATACACAATGGAATATTCGTCATAAAAAAGAATGAAATAATGCCATTTGCAGCATCATGGATGCAACTAGAGATTATCATACTAAGTGAAGTAAGTCAAAAAGAGAAAGACAAATACCATGTGATATCACTTATATATGGAATCTAAAATATGACACAAATGAACTTACCCATGAAACAGAAACAGTATCATGGTAATAGAGAACAGACTTGTGGTTACCAAGTGGTAGGGGCAAGGGATAGATGGGAGTTCAGGGTTAGTAGATGTAAACTATTACATATAGAATGGGTAAACAACAAGGTCCTACTGTATAGGTCAGGGAACTATATTCAATATCCTGTGATAAACCATAATGGAAAAGAATATAGAAAAGAATGTATATATGTGTATAACTGAGTCACTTTGCAGCACAGCAGAAATTAATGCAACATTGTAAATCAACTATATTTCAATAAAAAAAATAAATTAAAAAAAAAAGGACTTTCCTGGAGGTCATAGATGGCAAATTCCATTTATATCTCATTGACCAGGACTGAGTCATGTAGCCATATCCAGTTGCAAGGGAATATAGAGAGGTTAGTACTTTTAAGTGGACACATTGTCAACTTAAAAATACTAGGGTTCCATTAGTCAGAAAGAAGGAATGAACAGATTTGGGGTGGCTATACAAGTTAGGGTAATGCTAGCTGTTTTAACAAGGAAACTCCAAAATTTCAATGGCTTAACACTACAGAATTTTATTTACAGGTTGCTAAAAGTCCAGTGTCGGTATTCCTGGTCAGTGGGCAGCTTTCTGTCTTGTTGATCAGCTATGCTCTAGGGCACTGGAATCCTCTTCATTTATTAGCCAGATGGGAAGAGAGAGTAGAGAAAGTATACAGTGTCTTAGCCACTGAGGCCTAGAAATGACACATCACTTCTGCTCACATTCTATTGGGAAGAATGAGTCACATGGCTCCATCTAGAAGCAAGTGGTTCTGGCAAATATGGTCCCTGCTTTGGCATCTGCTTCTACTGACAACTCTGTACCTGGAAAGAACACACTTTTTCTCAGTGTATTCTTTTTATTTGCCTGTATTGTGTAGACTGGATCATTGATATTTTAAATTTTTATTTATTTATTTATTTATTTATAATTTATTATTTTTTTGTCTGCACCATGTGGCCTGTAGGATCTTAGTTCCCTGACCAGGGATTGAACCCAGGCCCCTGGCAGTGGAAGCACGGAGTCCTAACCACTGGACTGCCAGGGAATTCCCTGGGTAATTGTTTTTAGACACTTTTTACTGTAGTACACAATCAGAAAAGTGCATGTATTATAAATGTACAGCCCAGTGCATTTTCTTTTTTTCCCTATTTTATTGAAATATAACTGACATACAGCACTGTATAAGTTTAAGGTGCACAGCATAATGATTTGACTTACATACATCATGAAATGATCATCACGTAAGTTTAGTGAACATCCATCATCTCATATAGATACAACATCAAAGAACTAGAAAAATATTTTTTCCTTGTGATGAGAACTTTTGGATTTCCTTTCTTAAGTTTCATATGTAATGTAAACAGTGTTAATTATACTTATCATGTTGTACATTGCATCCTAGTACTTATTCATCTTATAACTGGAAGTTTGTGTCTTTTGACTGCCTTCATCCAATTCTCCCACCCTCTACCCACTGCCTCTGGTAACCAAAATCTTATCCCTTTCTGTATAAGTTTGTTTGTTTGTTTTTGAAGTGTAATTGACCTACAGCACTATGTTAGTTCCTGGTACACAACATAGTGATTCAATATTTCAATACATTTCAAAATGATCACCATGATAAATCTAGTTACCATCAGTCCAATGCATTTTCACAAACTTAATTCACTTGTGTGACCAGCTCCAAATTCAGAAACAGAACATAAACAGCACTGCAGAAGTCCCTTTGGGGAGGATAACTTTTTGATGCATAGGTAGCTGCTGCCATAGTAGACTATCAGGGGTCTCTGCCACAGTCATAAACAGCAGGAAATTTATATTTTCAATTTAACTATGTTGCTTATTAAGTGCCATATCCATCACCAGTGCAGTTTGGTTGCTAGGTTCTGATAGGAGTTTAAACAAACAGCTCCACATGTGGCTGGCCACAGGTTCCTGATTGGCTGAATTTCTGGTGGTCTGTTGATATTCACAAGGGTGCAGGTAATGGAAACCACCTTTGCAAATAAACAATGTTGTGAATCTTTTCAGCTTTGTCTAGTACATGAGGGTGTTTTTGGTTCTAAGTAAATACTGGTGATATTCAGTTTAATGGATCCTACAAATGAAATGCCTGAAACAAAACATTTCTCCTTAAAATATAGCTGACAGGACTTCCCTGGTGGCCCAGTGGGTACGAATCTGCGCTCCCAACGCAGGGGGCCCGGGTTTGATCCCTGGTTGGGGAACTAGATCCTGCATGCATGCCGAAACTAAGAGTCCACATGCTGCAACTAAGACCCGGAGCAGCCAAAATAAATAAATATATAAATAAATAAATATTTTTTATAATAGCTGAAATTGTGGGTACCTCTGTACTGCAGAGTTTATATAAATGTAAATGAGGTAGGCAAGTATACAGGAGCTGTTCAAGTGTTTCACATGCTTGTGTTAGTCTGGTAGGGTCTTTATTATGGTTTAGTTCTTTTTTTTTAATAAATTTATTTATTTAATTTATTTTTTTATTTTTGGCTGCATTGGGTCTTTGTTGCTGCGCGCAGGCTTTTCTCTAGTTGCGGCAAAGGGGGGCTACTCTTCCTTGCGGTGTGCGGGCTTTTCATTGGGTGGCTTCTCTTGTTGCAGAGCACAGGCTCTAGGCAAGCAGGCTTCAGTAGTTGTGGCTCTTGGGCTCAGTAGTTGTGGCTCATGGGCTCTAGAGCACAGGCTCAGTAGTTGTGGCACACGGGCTTAGTTGCTCCGCGGCATGTAGGATCCTCCCGGACCAGGGCTCGAACCCGTGTCCCCTGCATTGGCAAGCGGATTCTTAACCACTGTGCCACCAGGGAATCCCTATGGTTTAGTTTTAAGGCATAGAATCTTTAACAAGATTCTACCACATGCAGTGCTGGGTGGGCACCATATTTTGCTTTTGGTGGAGTAACCTTTGAGCACTTGTATGCAGTCACCATGCCAGTGCTCTGACAGCTGCGTGATGTAGGCCCAGAGCAGTGGTTATGAGCACTGGCTTTGGCATTAGAAAGATCTAGATCAAACACCTGGATTTGTCACTTTTTAACTATTTTTACTTGAGCAAACAACCTAACCACTCCTAGCTTCCTTTCCTCTCATAGGATTGTGGCGAGGCTCATCTGAGATAGTACATATTATATTCAACCTATTAGATGTTCAGTGAAATGTTTTTGTAGCTCAGACATAGGCTGGGCTCACACTTGACACTGCTCTTTAGCAGCTGGGTGAAATTGTCCTGAACCCTATTTAATAGTTTGTGGAAAGTCCAGTACCCCATCTTATGGACTCTGGCCCTGCCATGCCACTTCATGCTGGTACTCCATGCAGGCCCTCCAATGCCCTTCACCCTAAAGCTTATCATTTCATTAGCAGACACTAAAATTTGAATATTAGACATCCTTGTAGTTAGAAAAAGCTTTGCCCATTTCTGTACCTCAGGTTCCAGCTGCTATCAAAATTGCTTGGCAAGGCCACTTGTTCAGTTGTGTAGTTTGTGCACCACATGAAAGAATCTGGCCAAGAGAGGTGAGTGAAGGTAAAATCCAGCCTGCAATCTGGCTGTGAGCCTTACTGAAGGGCTTTGTTTACTCAGAGATGGTCCTTTTCTCTAATTAATCCACGCAGATGGGACACTTACAGATAAGTCACACAAGCGCCAAGTTGTTTGGTCATTTTACTCTCTTCTCTCCTCTTCTCCTTTCTGCTCTTTATATCCAAGGAGAAATAAAACAAATTCTTTCTATGAGTTCATCTTCCTTTAGACTAAACCCTTGGGGCCACATATTTGTCTTCTGAATTTGGAGATTTTCCGAGTGAGAAAGGTTCACATACCCTGTATTATGTAACAGCTTCAGTAGGGTCTGGGAAAGCACTCTGTAATTAAACACATTAATATTTCCTGGCAAAATGCTTGAATATTCATGCTAAGTGGGATGGATAAAGAGTATAAATAGTTGAGTCTTGCCACCAAGTGGGTTCAAGTCAGGTCAGATTTTGCTGCCATTGAGTTTGGAAAAAACATTCAACTTTCAGAGTCTTTTGGGTTTCAGAATAAGGGATCATGGACCTGTATTTTGATATGCAGAGTCATTGGCGTCTCTCCAGTTCCTATGTACAAACCCAGCTCGGGGCCATCTTCTGCCTGTGCAAAACTGTGTTGTAGACTTAAACTCTTGGTTGTAGTCTGATTGGCTAGATTTGATTTCTGGATTTGTGGGTATAAACTTTGCTGCACTGCTCATTAGAATCATCTGAGAAGCTTTAAAAAATTCTGGTTCCCAGGTTGTACCCCAGACCAATTAAATCAGAATGCCTGGGGGTGGGAGACACTTTTTAAAGATCTCTAGATGGAATAGACTTGTGGTTGCCAAGGGGAAGGGGAGGTGGGGGAGGGATGGATTGGGAGTTTGGGATTAGCAGATGCAAACTATTATGTATAGAATGGAGATTTTATATATATCTATATATATATGAATAACTTTGCTGTACACCAGAAACTAACACAACATTGTAAATCAACTATACTTCAATAAAAAAAAAATTAAATAAAGATCTCTAAGTGATTCCAACATGAAGCAAAGTCCGGGAACTTCTGGCTTTGGTGAAAAGGCCAAATCATTAAGAAAGATACAGGGGTCTGTCTGCTAATCACAGGGAGGGCTAAGCTGAGGCTGAAACAGGGACTCAAAAGCTGCTTTCTGCAACTGCCCTGCAGGCTGGAGGTGAGTGAGGAGTTGGAGGGGCCCCCACCAGCCTGCTGCCCTGGGGCAATAGGTCACACTAGCAAATTTGGCCTGGGACAGTCCAAAATAATACTGACGGGGAATTCCCTGGTGGTCCAGTGGTTAGGTCTCTGTGCTTCCACTGCCATGGGCACAGGTTCAATCCCTGGTCAGGGAACAAGATCCCACAAGCCGGGAAAAAGATGGATGGCCAAGTGGGAAACATCTAGAGGAACCTGCTGAATCTCCTTGCCTCTCTGGCCTCCATCCTATCAATTCAGCTTCTGACCATTGCGGCTCATCTGTAATTATCTTCTGTGCTAGGACCCTCGGGCCTGGAAGGGTTTCCCTGTATTGCTCATGTCACCCTAACAGCAGGGCTTCTACTCACCGTCGTTCCACTCTGGAGTCTTCACGCTCCTCATCCCACTTGATCCTATTTTGGTCCTAGAAAGCAGGGAGTGTACAAGTGGTCAAAATCATCCAGTTGCCGAAAGCCAGGCTAGCAGTTAGGGGTGAGGACACCTCAGGATGTGTAGTAGGAGAAGCAGGGCAAGAGATGCGTGATGTAGTGTGACCTACTCAGTGGGTATTCGCTCCCCCGCCCTCACTTTCCCACCCTGTTGATGCTGGGCTTGGCTGCGTGACTTTTTTGGCCAGGAGCATGTGAGCAGGTAGGGTATGAACAGAGACCTTAAATGGACCGTGTTACTGGGCTTTCTTATGCTCCCAGATCTGCTGTGAGATGAGAACACCTGGATTCTGCTGCCTCCTCAGCCTGCAGCCTGGGATGGGAGAGCACAGCTTAGGGCCCAGCCAGCCAACCGGGAGTCAAAAGGGAACCATCCCCGAGAACTGGGAGTGACAAAAATACGTGTTTGTTTTTGGAGCTACTGAGTTTGGGGTACTTTGTTATGTGGCATCATTGTGACAATAGCTGATTAATACTGAGAGGAACCAGGGGAGCATTCGAAGGTCGTTCCAGACTCAGCAAGGACATAGGGCCAATCTTAGCGCATAACAAGCCTGGAGCTGGCAGGTGAAAGCAGCCACACTGAGTTGCTAATAAGTAAGTCAGCCCTGGATGGGGGTGGGAGGAGGGAAGAGGCCTAATTCTGACAGTTTCACATTCAGAACTTGTTTTAAATGACAATGAATCTGGGTAAGCAACAACTCAGCAGCTCCTTTTTATAAAGGCATCTTGTCCCAAACTGTAGCAAGTACACACGCTGGACCAGAAACCAATCAAAATCAGTCACATCTCCAAAAACTGTGAATCACTGTATTGTACACCTGTAACATATAATATTGTACATCAACTCTACTGCAATAACAAAACACAACAAAACAACTCTAAGAAATATTACTATACCACAGTAATACAATGTACTATACAGTACAATCAATATCACAAAAGACTTGCTATAAATTGCACTAACTTAATTGGGGTGTTTTTCAAAGTTTTCAAGTCAATGAAAGAAGGCAATAAAGGATTTGATGGCAAAAAAGTCAGTCACTTCTCAGAAACACTAACCCCCTCATCTGTCCTAAATCTTTCTAGTGCTGTTTTAGTATCAGAGGATACCCAAAGGGTGGGTGTGCCTTTTATGTTTGTCTTTATAGAAAAGCAAGTCTGACCTTGGCCTCAGGCAGAAGAAAAGTAAATAAAAAAAGACTTAAATCAAACAGAACCCCAGAGGCCCTCCAATCCAGTTCCCGTTTTTTTTCCTTCTTAAAGAAAAACTTGTCTTAGTCTAGTTTATTGGGAAAGAAATGCACTATTTGTTTTAAAAATTATTTACTTATTTATTTATTTATGGCTGTATTGGGTCTTCGTTTCTGTGCGAGGGCTTTCTCTAGTTGTGGCAAGCGGGAGCCACTCTTCATTGCGGTGCGCGGGCCTCTCACTAACGCGGCCTCTCTTGTTGCAGAGCACAAGCTCCAGACGTGCAGGCTCAGTAATTGTGGCTCACGGGCCCAGTTGCTCCGCGGCATGTGGGATCTTCCCAGACCAGGGCTCGAACCCGTGTCCCCTGCATTGGCAGGCAGATTCTCAACCACTGCGCCACCAGGGAAGCCCCGAAATGCACTATTTTTTAATTCGACATTTAAATACTGAATAAGCAAATGAAAATTTTCCTAATTAAATTCTACTCTGTTGCACAGTATGGTGAAGGATAATTTGGACTGTACAAGATGTAGGTATCAGTGAACAGAAGGATCCTCATGATCCAAGAAATCAGGGAATTGTTGGGTTAAACAACATTTAACAGCTTTCTTTACTGCAGGACTTTTCAGAGCCTTTGCTAGGCCAGAGGATATTTTAAGTCTCTAAGAATAAAACTTTTCCCAAGTTTAGTTGAAAATGAAGCTCCCCTCCCCACCCCCCATTCATCTCTTGGGATTGTGTGGAAAATGCTTTAGGAGATGTTGTGTTAGATAAATTTCTGGGCTTGTAATAATCAGCGACTACGGTGGGTACCCTCCTGGAGGGTAGATCCCGATCAGCCTCTGCCCGGGTTTCCTAAACCTGAGGTCATCTCTCCATCAAGGGCCATGTCTCTCTCCTCTCTCTTTCCTGGGACAACTCTTTAGAATGCGTGGAATGGAACGAACCTGGCAAGCTTGTTAATATCTAGATATTTATAAATATGTAAATATTTCATCACTGCTGCCTTCCTCTGTACAATGCAAGCTCCCTCGTGAAGGTATTTGTACTGACGGAGCTCAAATCCACCGGCACCCCATATCTGTCATGGTCTTTCTCCTGGAATTCAATCGGCAAGAAACACTCATGGTACCGTATTTGTTAGCATTTGAGGAAAGACTCTTTCTCCGAGGGCTCAGGGTCCCAAGGTCTGATTTTTTTTTTTTCCCTGTGGTTGACAAGAGGGGCTTCTAAGCTGAGGCCCCTTGTGCAGGGCTTGCCACGTCCCCACATGCTGCCCAGCCATGTTTTAGGATTGTGGTTGGTTCTTGTACACAGCGCATCAGAGGCTGGACGTGTTTAATCTTGGTCCCTCGCACCAATGCTTCTCTCATCACCAGGGCAGTGTTCTTCCCTCTATTCCAAAGATAGGAAGGCTTGCTGGTGCTGCGACCAAGAGCTTATTGGAGGGTGAAATAAAAAGAAAAATTGCAGGAAAAGAATTTTTCCCAGAAAATTTAGATATTTTCTAAGGTAAAAGAAACACATTTTTATTTTTTTTTGGTCTCTACATCTTTCATTCATAGCCATGTGGAGTCAGGCTTGATAATTTCAGTTACTCAGCACTTTAGTGCATGTCAGAATCCAGGAGGTTAGACACGAGAATTCCAAGTAGCTCTGCAAGAAAAAGATGAAGAAAAAAAGATCTCTTGCCTAAAAAAAGAGAGCACTGTGAAGAGGATGCCGATGTCAGATCTTTTACTGTGGGCTAGAGCTTTCCATGGTTTGGGGCCATCACATCATTTGTGTTAATGCAAATCCAATCTCTAGGCCACATTTTGCATTTTGTTTCCTTTGCTTTAAATTTGCAGGTCACTGTGTGGAATTTGGCGTTTTGAGCTTTCGTTTTACTAAAAATTCCCATTGAATCTCCGTAAGAGTGGTTTATTAGAAGGGAAATTACCCTGTGATTTGGAATCCTACCACACATGCCCACAAACAACCCCACTTCCTCTGTTAATATTCCTTGCTGTAAATGGGTCTCCTCGCAGCGGCTTTGGCTCTTTTAATCTATGCAAGAGACCCATTTTCTGCTTGTCACCATGTTTAATTGTAACAGGTAGCTTCCTTCCCAATGTTCTGGATAACCATCTAACTTTACTTTGATTTGCATTGTCCTCATTTTTCCATTTATTAGCAAGCATATTGGCTCTGCCAGAGTCATGTAATTATCTTTGTGTCTGCCAGATTAGGGCATATGGCATATTATTTTGGGAAGGCAGATAATGCTCCCATTTGGAGCAGTACCCAGGCAGTCTGAACATGCCTTAGAAAAGATTTCTGTATAAATTAATTTCCCCTCTCAACTGTGTAACGACGGAGTATATTAATTTTTTGCTCTTTGAGGCATGCAAACTTAACTTGGAGAGGATTTTATAATGGCCTCCCATGATACCATTGGTTCAGCAATTTGAATATCTTAGCCTGGAAGATTTTTTTTTTTTTTTTTTAAAGAAAGCAAGCTGACAATCTGGTGTGCCTCTTAGAAAAAAGCCACCAAAACAACAGCTTTGGGTCAAAAGAGAAATACAGGGTTGTCAGATGCTTTCCACCACTTTCAGAACATCAAATGCTGTGTCTGAGAAGGGGAGACGGTCCATCAGAGGTAAAGACTTCAAAGCATCTGCTGGTGGCTCCAGCTGGAAATCTCCTGTGGAGTCTAATAGGACTCCTGCCGCTAAATCCCTGGCAAGCGCTTTGGAAACTCAGAGATGAGTCCTGAAGATATTTCAACATGGAAAAAATGGTCATGGACAATAATTTTAAGGGAAAAATAAATGGAGTTTTTCTTATTCTTTGTTCATTGCAGTGCTATGTTAAAAGAAGATGATCTCTCTAAAGGTAACCAGCCTGCAGTGTTGACTACTTTTGCAGGTTCTCTTGTTAAGGCTTAAGGAACCCTTAGTTCATCTAGAGTAGATGACTTTGATGATGCCCCAGCCTCACACTCCTCACTCCCTGACTTCCATCATCACATCTCCTAAGAGTCATGGAGCAGTGATTCTCAAACTCCAGCTCAGAATTACCCAGAGGGCTTGTTCAGAGAGAACGCTTGGTCCCGGTCCTAGAGCTTCAGATTCTGTGACCTGGACTGGGGTCAAGAATTAGCACTCTGCCAAGTTCACAGATGATGCTGACCGTTCTGGTCTGGTGGCTACCATTTGAGAACCGTTGGTGTAGGTGGAGGCTATGTGTACAGACTCTGAAGCTGAGCTGCTTGAGTTCGTGTATGGGCAGTTATCAACTTTCCAGGTACTGTGTTAACAGAAATACATACACATCAGACCTGTGCCCTTGGTATTGTGCACCATGTGGACTGCCTGGGACCTTTAACCCTCTGTGCTTCAGTTTCCTCATCGAGGATGAGAATACTAACAGCTACCCAATACGGTTGTTGGGGGTTAAACGAGATAATGCTTGAAAAGTATGTAGAACGGTGTCTGACACAGTAAATACAAACAATGAGTAACTATTATAATAAAATTATTATTATTAGAGCAATACTCTTAGAATTCCAATGTTTTAGACCCTGAAGTGACCTTAGAGATAATGTAGTCTAACTCTTCACCCACCCTCTTTTCTTAGGAAAGGAAAAAGAGTCACAGAGAAGTGGAATAACACACCTAAAGTTCTATGATGAGCTAAATGGTGCAGCTGTCAATCCTTAATTCAGTACTTTTTCCAGAACATCATGTGATTACTCTACTTTTAGAGATTTGTTCACAAACGATCATTCAGTCTATATTAAGGATGTTTTGATCTTGTTCAGCTAATTTTAAGATCAGAGAGACCTGGGAGATACAGGAACAACGTCATAATAATTTAATTATGTGTCTAGCTTGAGAGCAAGCTCTTTGTACTCGGTCCGTCACTTTGTGTCACAGGGGCCCTGGGATAAGTGTGTTTGGTAGGAAGGATCTGCAATTCACTCTTGTGTGTTATCATTCCAAAGCCTCTTCCCTCAGTCAGCTTAGATACAGTTATTTTATTTTTGTTTCATAAGTGACTGGGCTTGTGTGGGGCAAAGTCACTGGTCATAAAGAAAAATAGGGAAGGATAACCGATTCTTCCTTTGACACACAGGAAGTGGATTCTTCAGAATAGTTCTTTAGTTTGCTTCCTCCTCTAGGTATTCACATTGGTATCTAGGGAAAGCCTTGATGTGTGCATTCATTCATTCAACAAATAGTTAATAGCACCTACTGTATGCCAGCTACTCTTGGATGATAGAAAGAACTTTGGACTTTTGCATGCAGGCAGTTTTGGGCTTGATTAATTGCATTCTTGGTTCCACTTACTTGTCTTCTTTTCTGCTTGTCCAGGGCCCCTGGCCTTAGGCAATAGGCCAGGGTTACCAGTTCATTGTAGGTGCTCAATAAATAATAGTTGAAAGAATGAATGAAAGATGGAAAATAATTGCAAGGGAGAGGCTGAATTCCCATCCTTGGCCCAGCCTCGGGTCCCAACTTCCCAATTTTGAAGGCTTAGGGAGGGATCTGACATTATTCATAATCTCCACTCCCACCTCATCAATACCATACCAAAAAAATTGGCTTCAGTTTATTTTCAGTGATTGACTCCAAGGACTGCTCTGACCATTTAGGAATGACTGGGTTATTTGCTAGTGGACCTTTTCCACGTATGGTTTATAACATGTATTTATCCATTTTAAAGGCTGAGCAAATCGCCAGGGCCAGCCAGGATGCTGCACTCACAAACATCAGCTTTCCAGAAAATGAGTCTGCGTTGGATGTTAGAACCATTATAATAATAGCCAACAACTATACACCTGTGTTTGGGGGCCTGGGTGACAGCCACATGGAAACATTATCAAGCTCTGGGTATTTGAATGGGGGCTGGGGACAGTGCTGTACAGTTCCGTGAGCCATCGTCATGCAGCTCAAAGCCTTGGGCTGTGGATGACATCAGCCTGGGCATGAGTGACTCCTTAAAAAGAACGAAAGAGGGAATTCACTGGTGGTCCAGTGGTTAGGACTCCACGCTCTCACTGCCGAGGGCCTGGGTTTGATCCCTGGTCAGGGAACTAAGATCCCACAAGCTGCCCATTGCAGTCAAAAATAAAAAGAACAAAAGAGTCTCTCTTCAGATAACCATCAGTTGCCTATTAGGTGTGGCCGATTGGTTAGGCTAATTGGTTGCATATTTCTCTGTAGAGAGATTTCTGAAGTAACTCTGGTTGTAACTTATGTCTGTTATTTATTTATTTATTTATTTTCATTTTCATTTTTTTAAAGATTGTTTTGATGTGGACCATTTCCAAAGTCTTAACTGAATTTGCTACAATATTACTTCTGTTCTACATCTTGGTTCCCTGTCCACGAGGCATGTGGGATCTCAGCTCCTCAACCGGGAATCGAACCCACACCCCCCACCCCAGCACAATGGAAGGTGAAGTCCCAACCACTGGACCGCCAGGGAAGCCCCTGTTTTTTAAAATTAAATGTTTTGTTTTAGAATAGCATAGATTTACAGGAAAGTTACGAAGATTGTAGAGAAAGTTCCCATATACCCCATACCAAGTTTCCCCTAATGTTAAGATCTTACCTTACCAGGGGGCATTTGTCACAGCTAAGGAACCAGCACTAGTACATTACTATTCACGAAACTCCATACTTTATTCAGGTCTCATTACTTTTTCCCATGTCCTTTCTCTTTGCCAGGATCCCGTCCAGGATACCACACTACATTTGGTTGTCATGTCTCTGTAAGCTCCTCTGGGCTGTGACGGTCCTCAGACATTTAGACATTCTTTGTTGGCAGGAGTACTGGCCAGTGCCTGTAGGATGTACTTTGTACTTTGTAGGACGCGCCTCAGTTTGGGTTTGTCTGATGTTTTTCTCATGGCTGGACTAAGGTTATGGTTTTCTTGGGAGGAAGACCACAGAGGTAAACTGCCCTTCTCACCATATGAGTTAAAGGGTCTGTATTTTCAAGATGACTTATCACTGATGATGTCCACCTTGGTCACATGGCCAAGGCAGTGTTACCAGGCTTCTCCTTGGTGAAGTAACTTTTTTCTCTCTTAACACACTCTACTTGTTGGCAGCAAGTCACTGAATGCAGCCCACACCCAATGGGTGGGGAGTTAAGTTCTATTTCCTTCAAAGAGGAGTATTTACACAAAATATTTGGAATTTTCTGTATGGGAGATCACCTTTTCTGCTCCATTTTTAAATTTATTCAGTACTTTATTTATAACAGTATGGTCTCATGGATGTTTATTTTGCACTTTGGATTTTAATTCAATCCTACATTATTTATTCTGTTTCTCAAATTGTCCCAGTTTTGGGCCTTGGGAGCTCTTTCAGGTTGGCTGTTGTGTCCCTTTGACATATCCTCATTATTATGATTTTTGGGAGCACTTTCTTACTTTCTGGTACCACAAGATGCTCTGGGATCATCTTGTATACTTCCTGCTCCAGTCCTAGAATCAACTATATCTCCAAGGAGCTCTAGTTTCTTTTATTGGAAAATGATATTAGAAGCCACGATTTTTGCACTGAGTGACTTGATGGTGCTTTTAATGGAGCCTCAGCTAGGGAACAACAAGGTGATCATCTGTGAGTTAATTAACTGTTTTACACGGCTGTTCCAAGATTTGACAAAGGCAACAAAAATAACTTTAGAACAAGGAATGGCTTCCCTTTAAGAGTAAGCTTTTGGGATATTAGGGTGAGGGGTAGTTACTTGTTCGGTGTAATAGGAAAAGTCCTTTATTAAGCAATATTTTTAAAGGAGTGATGTTATTATTTTTTTCATTGTTCCAGTCTCAAAATCTTACATGCATTTCTTCTTTTTTAATTGAAGTATAGTTGACGTACAATGTTATGTTAATTTCTGCTGTTCAACAAAGTGACTCAGTTATATATATATATATATATATATATATATATATATATATATATATATATATATATATACACATACATACATACATACATACATACATTGTTTTTCATATTCTTTTCCATTATGGTTTATCACAGGATATTGAATACAGTTCTCTGTGCTATACAATAGGACCTTGTTGTTTATCCATTCTATATATAATAGTTTTGCATCTGCTATCCCAAACTCCCAATCTGTCCCTCCTCTCCCCCTCCCCTTGGCAACCACAAGTCTGTTCTCTATGTCTGTGAATCTGTTCTATTTTGTAGATAAGTTCATTTGTGTCATATTTTATAGATTCCATATATAAGTGATATCATATGATATTTGTCTTTCTCTGACTTACTTAACTTAGTATGATAATCTCTAGTTGCATCCATGTTGCTGCAAATGGCATTATTTCATTCTTCTTTATGGCTGAGTAATATTCCATTGTATATATGTACCACATCTTCTTTACCCATCTACCTGTCAATGGATGTTTAGCTTGTTTCCATGTCTTGGCTATTGTAAATAGTGGTGCTATGAATGTTGGGGTGCATGTATCTTTTCCAATTAGAGTTTTCTCAGGATATATGCCCAGGAGTGGGGTTGTTGGATCATATGGCAACTTTATTTTTAGTTTTTGAGGAACCTCCATACTGTTTTCCATAATTAGTCCTCAAAATCTTGACTGTAATCATCATGATGGGCCATCTCATTCTGTTGTCTCTTTATACCAGTACCTGGTGGGGCATTTTTATCTTGGGACTTGGAACAAATTACAGAAGGATTAGTTTGCAATGACTAAAGACTTATATGAACACATCTTTCTCTCTTCCCTGTGTTTCCCTAGCACTAACTCTCATCACCCAACTTTATATGTCTCATATTGATGGAGTCTAAGGTGGACTGGAGCAAAGATTGAATTTTTGATTTAATTTGTTATTTAAAACATTTTTCTATTCAGGCCAACACAGACACATGCAACACTGGAATGAATTTTAAAGATAAATATTGAGGCTTCAAAAATTTTTTTTTAAATTTGCTAAACAATCTAAAGGGCTATGGGTCCATACAAGGGACAATTCAGCAGTAAAAAGTTAAGTACTGCTACAGGCTACAGTATGGATAATCCTCAAAAAGATTATACTCAGTGAAAAAAGCCAGATGAAAAAGGCCACATATTGTATGATTCCAATTATATGAAATGTTCAGAATTGGCAAATCTACAGAGACAGGGGATGGTGATGGGAGTGGGGATTAACTGTAAGTAGGCATGAAGGATCGTACTGGGGTAATAGAAATGTTCTAAAACTAGATTATGGTGATGGTTGTAGAACTCAGTGAGTTCAGTGAATTTATTAAAAATCATTGAATTGTAAATTTAACAGGTGAATATTCTTACATCTCAGTAAAGTTGTTTACAAAAAAAATGGAAGATAAGGAAGACAGAAAGAGAAAATGGTATGGCTCCTAGAACCTCTGGAGGTGTGAGCTTAGCTATTAGGGGTACTTGCTGGAAAAGTTTTGAGTGTAACTGTAAAGTAACTTGGGAGTGCCTAGTCCCTGCAACATGAAAGAACCTAACAAGGAATGTGTATTTTACTTACTGCAAAAAAGAGCATAGTTTATTTAAAATAATTATGAATTCTATACAATAGATTCTTATATCCATTTTCAGTACATTCTCGTGAAGGAACTGGTGATAAATCCGAACCAGATAAGACTGATCTGTCTTCTGAAAGGGACTAGATAGTGCCTTTCAAATTTTTATATGCATAGAATCACCTGGGGGTCTTGCTAAAACGCAGATTCAGATTAAGCAGGTCTGGGAGTGCCACCTGAGATTCTGCATTTTAAGAGACTCCAGAGGGATGTTCGGGCTACGGTTGGTCCGTGGAACACACTTTGAGTAGCAAGAGACTAGAGCATAGTGGCAAGGGCTAAGGATTTGCAAACAGATGGAGATGGATTCAAATCTGGACTCTGCTACTCACTTGCAGTGTGATTTTGTTCAAGTTGCTTGAAGTCTGGATGCCTCAGTTTCGTCATGTGCAAAGTGGGGGCTAATAATTTTACTAGCTCACAGGGCTGTTGTGAGGATCAAATGCATATAAAACACTTAGGAATAGTCCTGGGCACACAGTGACTCCTCAAGATAGTTGTCAATATTACTCTTATTATTCCAATGCTGATCATAATCCTATTGTCTTTGTTTCTTTTGACACTCTCCTTACTGGAGACCCTTTGCTCTGTCTTGGTTTGGTATTAGAATATTTTATTTTTTTTCTTTCTTTCTTCTCCCTCTTTTTAATATCAAAGCATTTATTTATTAAAGTTTATGGAAAGTTGCCCATGTTTGTTTATGTGCTTTCAGAAGGTTCACTTACGTACCCACTCTTGACTTAAGAGGTTTGCTTTCCTCCTGTATTATATACAAAATGCCTGGCCATAAATTATGTGTTACTCAGAAATGGCTTTTATCTGGTTGGAGCTGAGACTCTTCCGGTCTGCTGTCTGTCCTGTTTGTGGGCTGTGGAGTAGTGAGGAGTTTTTCAGCTGTTCTCCCTCTTTTTTTTTTTTTTTTGAAGAATAATTTCCTGATTAGAGTTTGAGCCGAAAATGGAATTTTCCCTTTGTTGAGTAGAAAAATCCTGGAAACCAAGACAATTCCTGTAAAACAATATTAAACATCTCCCTGACTCCTCCCCACCTGTACCAGTTCAGAGGATATCCCTGTTTAATAATTCCATTTTCAATATTGCCTCACATGCAAGTGCATTTGTGTAGAGAGACCAATGCTTTTGTCTTGATGGAATTGTTCCACCAAGCGCCATCTTGCTTGTGTCTCTAGGTCACATAAAGAGTTGATTATTAAATAATTTTCCTTTTTGGCCGTGCTATGTGGCTTGTGGGATCTTAGTTCCCCAACCAGGGATTGACCCCGTGCCCTCAGCAGTGAAAGCACCGAGTCCTAACCACTGGACCGCCAGGAAAGTCCCTGTAAGATATTTAGATGGACTATATTGTACCATCTCTAAGGGGTGTGTGTGTGTGTGTGTGTGTGTGTGTGTGTGTGTGTGTGTGTGTGTGTTTTATTCAGAGGTACCCACAAGAGACTAGGCCACCACAAGAAACCAAAGGAGGCACATCTTCACTTTACACTGGTGCTAGAACTTGAGGAAATCTAAACTTGGAATGCAAAATCCCAGGCTGCTGAAATCCCTGTAGTGTTCTTTTAGATTCCAGAATGATTAACTTATGCTTTAGTAAAAGTACAGCTAGGGGATATTTTTCAAAAATCCATTTCATTGAGGTATCAATATATCATTAAATGTGTGCATTCAGTGTATAGAATTCATGAATCTTGACAAATGTGTGTACTCATGTAATCACCACTACAGTCAAGATATGGAACATTTCTACCACTGATGGGGGATTCTTAATCCCTGTAAACTCCTCTGGGAGGGGAAGTGTGAGGCCTCTGGGTAGGAAGTGGGCGCTCGTAAAAGAGGGAGGGAAGTCATATTCTGAAGGACTATGGGAAGTGGTTTCATCAACTAGAGGAGGATGTGATGGTCGTGGACCGCAGGAGAAGAAAATGAGCTGGGAACTAGAGTTTCCCCTGAGAAGGTCTTCCCATTTGTTTCTTTTTCTATTTTACTCTAAGTCATATTTAGTATTCTGTGTTGTGTCACCAAATCTTTTACAAAGGCACAGACTCTGTTAGTGGTGTTGGCAGGTGTCAAGAGGCAGAGAGCAAAGGGAAATGCCACCAGCTCTGCATCACACCTTGGCTGAGGCCAGCAAGACAGACGCTACACCTCTTCAGGATGAACAAGGGCCTGGGAGGTCCTGGAATGACCAGGCACAAAGAAATGATGGCTCGAGATGGACTGAGAATGGTGGAGAGGGAGGACGTGATGAAAACAACAGCTGCAGCTTCGACTGATTCAGAAGCAGATATGAGATGAGTTTGACAGAGGAAACCCTTAAAATAGGGTTGTCAGATTTAGCAAATAAAAATTAGGGTGCCCAGTTAAATTTGAATTTTAGCTAAACAATGAATAATTTTAGGATAAGTGTGTCCATTGCAATATTTGAACATATTATTTGAAAAGAGTTTGTTCTTTATCTGAAATTCAAGTTTAACTGGTCATCTTGTATTTTATCTGAAGACCCTACCTTAAAAGAAAGGAAGACCAATAACTGGATTGCAAAGTTAACCACTTAATCAAAATGATTAAAAGTGAAGTATGAAAAATAAGAAGCCATATCTTTGGGAGGTTTGAATAAAGAGTGATATGTGTGTATATATATGTGTATATATACATACACATTAAAATGATCAAAGAAGATTAAAATGGAAAGACCAATATATATTTTTGGACTTGAACATAAAGTGAACTTGATATTTTATTTATTTGATTTGAATCTGTTTTCTAGGGAACTAAATATGTTTTTTATTTTTAGTTTCAAACTGGTTTAGTTTTTAAAAGTCTTTTTGAGTGGGTTATGGTTTCCTTAGAGACTTTTGAACTGGGCACCATTTCAACAAGAACAATTTTGTATCTGTGGGCATTTGTTGATAGAGATTGGGTCACAGAAGCCAATGACCTTTTTTCTTTCTTTTTTTTCCTATTGGTTTATTTATTTGTTTGTTGTTTATTTTAGTTTGCTCCTTATTTTATTTTTATTGAAGTACAGTTGCTTTACAATAGTCTATTAGTATCAGGTGTACAGTGTAGTGATTCAGCAATTTAAAGGATTATATTCCATTAAAAGTTATTACAAAATAATGGCTATAATTTCCTGTGCTGTACAATATAACCTTGTTTATGTATCTTATACATAGTATCAATAGTTTGTATCTCTTAATCCCATACCTCTATCTAGCTTTTCACTATTGAGTATGCTGTTAGCTATGGGTTTGTCATAAATGGCCTTTATTATGTTGAGATATGTTATCTCTTTACCCAGTTTGATGAGAGTTTTTATCATTAATGAATACTGAATTTTGTCAAATGCTTTTTCTGCATTTATTGAGATGATCATTTGATTTTTATCCTTCCTTTTGTTAATGTGGGGTATCACATTGATTTGTGACTATTGAACCATCCTTGTGTCCATGGAATAAATCCAACTTGATCATAAGTGTATGATCCTTTTTATATATTGTTGGATTTGGTTTGCCAGTGATCTTTCTTATTCCTTCCTCACAGTTAAAAAAAATATTTATATGAAAGTTTTATATGTATATAGTAAAAAAATCCAAACTGTGTTAAAACACTTATCACTCCCTGCCTCCAATCCCCAGAAATAACCACTTTCAATCCTTTTTAGAAATTATTTCTGATACGTAATTCTACATGTCAAATAATATCCTTATGTTGTTAATTCTTCACATTATTTTTTTGATTTCCTGCTAGGCAGTTGAGAATTTCACAGTTTTATACCCCTTTCTGCAATTCTCTTTCCACTTCTCTCTGCTATCTACCCAATCTTTCATAATTTTGGTTCAATCAAGAGTTGGTGTTTACATCATTTTAATTTATAAATGTCATTCACTGCTGAGAAATGTAATATATTATGGTTGCATTTTAATACAATTTTTGTTTTTTTGAGTTCATAGTTGCCTCTGCTTTTTTATTTTTTAAATTGAGGTCTAATTGGCATAGAACATTATATTAGTTTCAGGACTACAACATAATGATTCCATGTTTGTATATATTAAGAAATGATCACTACAATAAGTCTAGTTAACATCTGTCCTCATACATAGTTACATAATATTTTTTTCTTGTGATAAGAACCCTTACCATTTACGCTCTTAACAACTTTAAAATATGCAATACAATATTATTAACTCTAGTCACCATGCTGTACATTACATCTCCATGACTTATTTATTTTGTAACTCCAAGTTTGTACTTTTTGACCCTCTTCATGGGTCACTCACCTCCTGCCCCACCTCTGGCAACCACAGTTGCCTGTTTTCACTTTTGATTAGTTTTCTATAGAATTCTTTTTATTTTTTTCCCAAATGCTGCTCTCATTGATCTGTTAATGGTAGCCATTTATATATATATGTATATATGTATGTGTATATATATATATTTTTTTTTCTGAACAATCAAACACATCAAATAATCTGTTCCATTTTTTTTTCCACTCAGGAGATTTCCCTACAGCCATCTGCCTTCCATCTGAAATGGTTGATCTCTAGGACTCCACTCTGCTATCGTTATGAGTCTTCCCTATACAATCTGCTTGTGAATTCCCTCCACTTTTTCCTTCTGTTGAATAAGAAAGAATGTGTCCTAAAACTCATACCTTCCTCTTTCTTTCACTGAAGCATATTATTTAATATCTTCCCATCGAAAAGGTGCATGGGAGATTTGTTTATTTGAACACTTCATGCTTGAAAATGTATTTTCTCCTTGTACCTGATTGATGGTTAGACCTTGTATAGAATTTTAGATTAAGAATAATGACCCTCAGAAATTTGGAGGCACCTAGGGTGGCTAGTCTTGTTTCCAATATTTGTATGTGACATATTTTCTCACTGTGAAAGTGTTTAGTGTCTTCATTTATCCCAGATGTTCTGATTTTTCATGAAGATGTGACTTTGATTGAGCCTCTACTAAAACACAGATGGTAATTCATTGTATTTGTCACTTAGAGAAATAGAGACTCAAGTCTTCAGCCATGGGCTATCTTCTTGTACTGCGACTTTGATAATTACCCATTCCCTTCCTCTGTTATTTCTGGAATTCATATTAATCAAATACTGAACTTCCTGGTTATCTAATTTTGTTTTATTTTCCCTCCCATTTATCATGTCTTTGGAAAATCGTTCTACTTTCTGGGTAATTTCCCTTCCTCCAAGGTAAGTTCTGCAAATTTGCCATCTAGCCTTTCCATCAAAAATTTAATTTCAGTTAAATTTTATGTGATAGCTCTTCACTGTGCTTTGACTGATACTTTTTACTAGCCTCTTATTCTTGGTTCACAAATGTAAATACCTTCTCTTAGCTTTCCAAAAATACATACTATAGGTTTTTCAAACTTTTCTTTTCTGTTTGTTGTCTCTGTTTCCTTTAGATCCTTTTTTTTTTCTGTTTGTTTTGATGTCTTCCATGCCAGAAATCTGCTCTCATAACTGGTGATCTTTGGCTTTCCATATATAATTGAGAGTAAAGCACTAGAAAGCAGACTGGAATCTGTGTGTTATGGGGAGGGGACCTTTCCACTGGTGGGCTTCATCTGAAGATGATGAGGTAATGAGGGGGTATTTTTATCAGGGGGCTTTACCTGTCTCGAAAGAGCTTATATTTGTGTTGTTCAGTTCCCTACGGAAGAGAGCCCAGCTTGCAGATGGAGTGGTATGAAGGGACAGTAAATTGCTTGGCTACTGTCATTTTGGGGCAGGTGGAAGGAGAAAGAAGAGGTTCTTGTAGTTGAGTATGTGGGTTTTAATTGCTCCGTTTTCAGTCCCACCTCTAATTTCATTCCTTTGCCATCTCCTCTTCCCTTTTGTTTTTGTCCTTTTGTGTTAACACAATTTTTTATTCTTTTACTGGAATTTCAGTGGAGTCTGGCTGAAAAGGGAGAAAACCATAGAGGATTATCCATCTTTATTTAGAAGTCTAAGACAACTACTTTTCACAAAAAATCTTTATCAGTTAAGTCCCCTTAATTTCCATCTAAATAGACTGTGTTGACTTTAAGGAATGGAATGTACTACTCTCCTTTCCAACCAGACTCTGAGCTGAGTGGTATCTTGCCATTGACCTGGGCCTTATACAGGACCCTGTGGTTTTGAATTCCCATATCTTAGGTCATCCTTTGTTTCTTGTGGGCTCATTTTAATGGATAGACAGACATAGGCCAACCTGGAAACAGCTCAAAGTGTAGGTGCTGGGGGGCTTCCCTGGTGGCGCAGTGGTTGAGAATCTGCCTGCCAGTGCAGGGGACACGGGTTCGAGCCCTGGTCTGGGAAGATCCCACATGCCACGGAGCAGCTGGGCCCGTGAGCCACAACTACTGAGCCTGCGCGTCTGGAGCCTGTGCCCCGCAACGGGAGGGGCCACGATAGTGAAAGGCCCGCGCACCGCGATGAAGAGTGGCCCCCGCTTGCCGCAACTAGAGAAAGCCCTCGCACGAACCGAAGACCCAACACAGCCAAAAATAAATAAATAAATAAAGTAAAAAAAAAAAAAAAAAGTGTAGGTGCTGGGAAGTGAGCTGATGAACTACATGAGAACATGGTTAAAGATTCAAAGTCCCATTGAGTGCTAAACAGAGATTCTTTGATGTTGGGTCCTTTAATCAAGTTAAAAAAATTCTGCTGAAGTGAACCTGTGTCTTCATTATTAGGAAGTAAGATAGCATTTGAAGTGCAATTGTAGAAGCAGTGAAATACATCCAAGAATCCATGAAGCAGACACAACTCTATTATCACCCATAATGGACCCAAATATAAAGAATTTGATTGAAGTCTTTTGGACATCTGTGATTTCTAAATCTATTTGTGATAGATAATGATAGTCCCTGGTTATTGTTAAGAATACTCCTTGTCCTCCCCAGTGGAAAGAGAGATTCTTAAGGATGTCTTGATGTATAATTAGGTGGGAATGCAGTTATATTTCTCTTTGAAAGTTCTGAGGATAATCCCCTAGCTTGCCAACTGACCTTATTATAAAGCTATTATGCTTATGGAAATTGGTGGAGCTTTTATGAGTATGGAGAAGGCAATGAATGGGAAAATATTCTATTAGATCGGTGCAGCAATTTTGGAATGCCTGATTAGGTGGGAAAAAATATTTATTGAGTGTCTACTATATGCTAGGCATTGTGCTAGAACTTAAATGCATTATCATTATTTAAGTCTTTGGAATCACCCCATAAGGTGGGTACTATGATTATATACATTCTATAGAGGAGAAGACTGAGATCACAGAGGGAGTAAGTGGTGGGAACTTATTTTGAAACTAGGTATTTCAGTTAGGCTGTGTAGTGGATGATATAGGAACTTTTTCAACCCTCTAGGATCTGATTTTGCTGTGTGTGCGTGTGTGTGTGTGTGTGTGTGTGTGTGTGTGTCTATGCTTCAGTGTGCTTTTGCTTGTGGTATTTACCACTTGCAGCTCTTTTTCAGAGGTCTGCCCTCAGGATACTGGAACCCACTTTTCCTGGGGTGGCCTTTAACCAACAACTGCCTGATGTGAGACTATGAAAGGTCAACTTTCTTATTACAGCTTGGCACAGCTGTGAGGTGTCGTTGCACAATTTTCCCTCAGAGTTGCCTCCGGGGATCAGGCTGAAGCTCCCACCTTCCGAACTCTGCCTGACCTTCTCTGTCTTGCTTCCCCACCCTTCCTTACTGGCTTCTGCTGGGTGTACTTCCTTAGTAAGTCCCTTGACATGAGTCCTTGTCTCAGGGTCTACTTCTAGCCAACTTGACCTAGGACAGAATAATTTGTTTGCACTGACCAGCTGTGAGCCTGCGCCTACCCAGCTGGTGCACAGTGGGGCTGGATACACACAGGGAGGCAACCAAGGCCAGCTTTCCTCACTCTGCCTTGTGACGGGCCACACTCTACATGCACTGAGAAATTCAAACTTTTTACCCTGGTCTTTAAGACCCCCATGTCCCCATGTGATCCAGGTTCAACTCGCTGCTCCAGCTTCCTCTCACCATCACCCTCCTCACTTTCGCAGGCACATGGCCTGCTTTCTGCTCCTTGAATGCACCAAGCTCATGATCGCCCCAGGGTCTTTGGACTTATTCATGCATTCTAAAGTAACCCCTCTATCTAAGGTAACAGCCAACCCCCAGATCAGTAAGAAAACCACCTTACTCTGTTTTATTTTCTTTCCACGTTTATTATCTCATGATAGTGCATCCTTCATTTGTTCATGTACTTGCTCATTGTCTCTTCTTCTCCCTTAAAATGTTGCTCCCCTGTCCTGTTGCTCACGTCATCCCTCGTGCCGAGGTCGGTGCCTGTCTGTGTCCTGCTCCGGCGACACGTGCTGAACAGGCTGCCTGCATTGAAAGGGCAAAGTGGGGTCCTTTTCCTTCCATGCTTTTCGCATTTTCTCCTCTCCATGATGTTGTTTGTCAAATATATCAGATTACTGGAGGTGGAAATAGAAATCTGTGATCTATGTCTCAGAAGCACACAGCAAGAATTGACATGTTACAGGATAGAGACAACCCGGATGGCCATCTAGTGTGTTAATGATATTAGATTTGTGTTCAAAGCAACTCTGTGTTGCCCTTTCTGAGGCTTGATTCTAGAACTCCTGACCCAAAACTTTTCTGCTGGCCGGGAACCTCTTCTTCCTCTCCTTTCCCGCAAGCGTATTTTTTATTCACTGCACCCCTCTGTAAGACAGAAAGGCTTGTTCCCATTCCCGCATCCTCACCCTAGCCCTTGACTCCCAAGAGGGGCTTCAATAACATTTTCATATTTCCAAGTAGATATTTTGGTCTGAACGTGACAAGTCTCTGCTTGGACACTTGAACTGCCTAAATATGGATAGTTGATTTGTTCTTGTTCATAGTTCATAATTTTTGAGAGCAGTTGCCTGATCACATAGCTATATGTGCAAACGTGAATACTGCTGACTGCTACATGCCTGCCTCATCAGTATTTTATTTTGTTTTATTTCACTTCATTTTATTTATTTTATTAATATTTTATTTTTCATGGCTTAAAATAACGGAACTTTATTCTCTCACTGTAGAAAATAAATCAGAAGTCCAGAGGCCAGAAGTCTGAGATCAAGGTGTCAGCAGGGCCATGCAGACTCTAGGGGAGATTCCTTCCTTGCCCCTTCCTAGCTGTTGGTGGTTGCCAGCAATCCTTGGTTTTCCTTGGCTTGTTGATATATCACTCCACTCTCTGCTTCCATCCTCACACGGTGTTCTTTAGGTGTGTCTCAGTGTTGCTGTGTCTTCATATGGCCTTCTTTTTTATTTCTCTATTTCTTTAAACAATTTTTAATGCAATTTTAAAGGTTACACTCTATTTACAGTTATTACAAAATATTGGCCATATTCCCCACGTTGTACAATATATCCTTGTAGCTTATTTTATACATAATAGTTTGTACCTCCCACTTTCCCACCCCTATATTACCCCTCTGCTCTTCCCACTGATAACCACTGGTTTGTTCTCTGTATCTGAGTCTGCTTCTTTTTTGTTATATTCACTAGTTTGTTGCAATTTTAGATTCCACATATAAGTGATATCATACAGTTTTTGTCTTTCTCTGTCTGACTTATTTCACTTACCAAAATGCCCTCCAATAAAATAAGAAACAACAAAACCCATAAAACAATTCTTGGCTGAACCTGCACAAGTCTGTGTGCACATGTTTCTGACATTTTGCAACAATATCCTGTTACTTTCTTTCTGCTTGTCAGTGTCATTGTTTCACAGTCAGTGTGTTTATGCCAGGAGGTTCTTTTTTCTAGAGAATTTGTGGGGGGTTAGCATGAGATCTGGATAGTCACAGGTCAGACAGGATACAGGACAGTCTAGAGAAGAGGCCAAGTCACAGGGCCTTGCCTTCAAACAGAGAGGAAGGAAAGAGGAAGTGGAGCACAGAACCCATTTGCAAGCCAATGATGGGACCACAAGGAAGCAGAGCTTGTTTTGAAGCTAAGACTGGGATATGACACTGGTCTGCATCGAGATCAGGAAAAGAACAATAAAGGAGAAAATGTACTACTGAGGACTATGGAAAATGGGCTGCACACCATGCTTTTCATTCATGGATTTGTCCAACCTTGCATTCACTGATCTATCAGGTGTTTACTGAGCACTTACTTTGTTTCATCTTGATGATGACCCTTGCTTGGGTGTTAAATTCTCTGTATCTAGCTCATCCTCTTCCCTGAAAGGTGCTGGCAGTTGAATCATTTTGCAATTGAAAGAGTTTCTCTAATAGACAGCCTTCCTAGCCTTCTAAATTCCTGTTGCTGGTTTAGATCCTTAGTCGGGAAGTTGGAGCAGAAGAGGAAGGGAGAGAAAAGAGGATGTGGTGTTGAGGCTACAGAGCAGTTGGGGCTGAATGGACTGGGCACTGGCCAGAGTGGTAAGGAAGGGGGCGTGTCTGTGTGGATTACTTCTGCCAAGAACTCAGGTGAGTCTTGGACAAGGAAAGTCTACACCCTATGGTCCCAAGAGCCTCTCTGTATATATGTATATATGTCCTCTTTGATAGCAGTGCTTTCTAAAGGCAAGGTTGTTTTGAGAGCTTTGGGGTGCTTTTCCCTATTATTTCCTCCTGCTTTCCATCTTCTGGGCACACAGTAGAATTAAACTTCCTGGGCCCCTGTGGTTGTGGGGACCATATGGCTTACTTCTGCCCAATGACCTGAGATAAGAAATGACATGTGTCTCTCCTGAGCTGCAGCATTTAATTGCAGGTGTGAGACCTTCCTGACTGCTCTTTTCCCTCTGCCACTGGCATCCAGCAACAATGGAATCGGTGGTTGCTCTGTCTGCCTGGACCCTGGGGTGAAGAGATTTGGGGAGCAGCCTCCACACCATTCCCTTCCCACCCCCACCATCTGACCTGTGATGTACAGGGAATGTGAATGAGAAACAACTTTGTTGTTAAGTAGATACTAAGATTTCAGATTTTTTGTTACCAAGCAGCATCTAACCCATGCATTCTTAAGAGGGACAATATCGCCACCAAAGGGGTGAAAATTGGTTCTTGGGATGGGTGAAAATATACAGTATATACATACTGTAAATAAACAAATATATAAAGTATCTGTGGTTTTGAAATTTCATGGGGGGGGATTAAGAAAAAATGTCTAAAAAAGACTCCCTGGGGAGGAGATAATGAAAAATAGGTTGAGAAAACTGATCTGGCTTATCCTGAATGATAGAGCTATGAAGCACAGAGTCTTTTTTTAAAAATCAAAGTATAGTTGATTTATAATATTGTGATAGTTTCAGGTTTACAGCAAAGTGATTCAATTATATATATATTTCAAATTATTTTCCATTATAGGTTATTACAAGATACTGAATATAGTTTCCTGTGCTATACAGTATATCCCTGTTGTTTACCTATTTTATGTAGAGTAGTTTGTATTTGTTAATCCTATACTCCCAGCTTAACCCCCCTTTCCTCTTTGGTAGCTATATATTTGTTTTCTATGTCTGTGAATCTGTTTCTGCTTTGTATATAGATTCATTTGTATTATTTTTCAGATTCCACATGTAAATGATCTCATATGGTATTTGTCTTTCTCTGTCTGATTTACTTCATTAAGTATAATATTCTCTAGGTTCATCCATGTTGCTGCAAATGACAATATTTTATTCTCTTTTATGGCTGAGTAGTATTCCATTGTATATATATACCACATCTTCTTAAGCCAATCATCTGTTGATGGACATTTGGGTGGTTTCCATGTGTTGGCTATTGTGAATAGATGGAGCACATAGTCTTTGTCTTTCTCTGTCCCTTTCTGCATCCTTTCCTCCCTTCTCTGTCAGCTCTAGAACACTTTTGGCTACCAGTGCCAAGACGAATATATGTTTGAAACTTTTTAGGACAAGCGTATTCTTAAATTTTCTGTTTCTCTGTCACCATAAGTACTTTTGAATGTTCCAGGCATGTTCTTGATTTTTGGCTTGAAACAATATGTTTAATTTACCCCAGGGCCTCCATGGTTGTTTGACTTATCTTAAATAGAAGCGTTCTGAAAGTTTTGTTCATGTTCTTTTATAGGGGATAAGAAAAAGACCGCCAGGGTCAGCTTGTGTCTGGGGAATTTCCAGAAGTTCATCTTGCCTTGAGGAATAGTGAAGGAAGAAGCACTTCAATTTTTTGGTTAAGACATTGAGAATATTTGGGCTTAGAGTAGAAAGTAAATCAGAGATAGCTTTTTTGGTCCTTAAGACCTGGCTAGAGAAGGCTTTTGAGGTGAGGGGGGAAATGCCGAACACTAGCTCCGTAAGTAAACAGAGGAGGCAGATCCACATGGGGCACCTCTGGACGAAATGTCTCCCTAACTGGAGAACACTGTCTCCTGAAGGATAAAGCAAGGGAACCAAATATAAACGAGCCCCTGTAACTCAAAGCTATAATATTAAACAGCCCAATGAGAAGTAAGACTCTACTTCTGGGGAGAAGTTCAGGAGACCAGCCAGCCCCCAGATGGACAGAAGGAGTGACAGGGACCTAGTCAGAGTGTGGAACCATGACAGTGAGCTTCTGCTTGTCCGATTGATGCTGTGAGACTCGAGGTGACCCTCTTGGCATATACATTGCTTAGTAAATATTTATTAAATGAATGCACACATGAGGGAGTAACTGTCATCGACCGCAGTGATTCCCAGGGAAAACAGCTAGGCTGTGATGATGTCTTGCCCTCGAAGCAAGGGTGGAGCAACCCTTGGGGGAATAGGCTCCCTGTGCCCCCTTTTTTCCCTTTCTTTGTCCACTGCTTTCAGTAAATAGGCATCTTTTCTTTTTAACCTCCCTGGTGTTGGCTGCTCAGTTTGAACAGTTCCCACGGGTGGTGACTTCTTTAGCTAAATTTGGGAGGTCTTCTAAAACAGCTCCTGTATTCTTTATCCTGTTATTCTACAAATCCTTGCTACTCAGTGTGGTCTGTGGGCCAGCAGGATCAGCCTCATCTGAGAGCTGGTTTGAAATGCAGAATCTCAGGCCTGGCCCCAGACCCACTGAATCAGAGTCTGCGTTTTACCAAGATCCCCAGGAGATTCATCTGCCAATCAAAGTTTGAGAGGCTCTGCTATAAATGATTGTAAAGACGATGTTTTACCTCTTATAAGTAAAAAAAATCACAAGAAAAAGGAAAGACTGTGTAAATAAGTAATTGTTCACATCCGTGAGCTAGAGAAAGAAAGCGTTGTGTGAAGGGATGCCCCAGAGACCCCTACGTCCCCCACCTAGTCAATCAGTCATTGGCACCTCATCCTTTGGGGTGAGATGTCCCCATTGGTTGTGTTGTTCATGATGCTGACTGCTTGAGAAAGAGAGCTGGTCCATGTCTTTGTGATGACCATATAGTAAGAAGAGGATTTGCCCATTTCTTGATTTTAAATCCACTGCTGCACAACCGTTGTTTTTGAAGGTTAATAACAAATCTAATAGAAATTTTCTTAAGAAGAATGGAAGACTCCTTAATATAAAGGTACATATTTTATTTGAAATCCATTTTCTGATCAGAACATTCTCTTAATAAAATAGTTTATTGTTCACCTGAGCGCAAGAATTCTTCAGGTACCAGGTGTCTTAATGTAGGAATTTATAAATGCTCAGCACGAACCTGTGAAGTGCGATACTTTACAGCGTGGTACTTGAACATGTATCAGAATCTCCCACAGAGCTCATTAAAACACAGGCTATGGGCTCCATCCCCAGAGTTTCTGATTCAGTGTCAAGTGGGGCCCAAGAATCTGCATTTCCAACAGTTCCCAGGTGATGCTTGTGCTGCTGGTCCAAGCCACTCTACAAAACACTATGATAGAGAAACTTCAAAAATACTGGGCCTCTCTCATTAAAGTGGGTGACTCTGTTTGGCCCAAGAGCCAGCTTCAAGCCTTTGGCTCGATTTCATGTACATTGTTACATTATTGCTTGTTATTGCAACTTCAGTCCAGGAATTCATATTTCTCTTGGGGGGAAGTCTGAGAGAGGCTGTAAGTTGTCCCTCGAAATCTCACTTCCCTTTGTCTATACAATAAGTTCCCTTTATATGAACCTTCAAGTTGTGAACTTTCAAAGATGCAAATGTGCCCCTGTATGCCAGCTGTTGTACTGTACTACTGTGCTATTCAAGGTACTGTAAGATTAAAAATGTTTTACTTTTTGTGTTTGTTTATTTTTTATGTATTATTTGTGTGAAAAGTATTATAAACCTATTACAGTACAGTACTATATAGCCGATTGTGTTAGTTGGATACCTAGGCTAACTTTGTTGGACTTTTACAAACGTGCTCTCGGAACGGAACTCGTTTGTATGTAGGGGACTTACTGTAGTGGTAGAAGCCCTCATATTTAGCTGGGCACCTGGCTCCCCAGAACAGTGACTACATTTCCTAGCCTTCCTACACCTAGATGTGACCATATGACTATGCTGTAGTCAGTTATACGTGGGCAGGGGCAGGACTGATGTGTGTAATGTCTGGGTTATGCCCTTAAAGGGAAAGGACACCTTCCATTCTTCTTCTTCCATCTTGCTGCCCTGAACGTGGATATGATGGGTACTATTTTGGACCAAGAGGAAAAGCCAACCAGCTATGCTAGAAGGAAATGGGATGCCTGACAAAATGGAGCTACCATACCACCCTGGACTGCTTAGTGGCAGAATCGTTAGTCTCGAAGTAATCACCTTTCTTATTGAGGCCACTCTTATTTTGAGCCTATGACACAGAAGCCCAACTGATATTCTAACTAATGCCAGAGGATAGTGTGACAATTCTATTTACTGGAAAGATTCTATTTACTTTTGAAGATTTTTCAGGATACAGAACCACGAAAGAGTTTGGAAGAGCAGAACAGAGAACTTATTCTTTGTTTTGTTGGGTTTTTCATTTTTAAGTGTTCAGAAGGAAAAATACCTGCCCACTTTAAAAAATAACTATGAAAAAAGTAGGATGAAGCTTACAGAGAAAAAGGTCTTAAGAGGCTTAATGTTAATCCAGATCAAATGTCATAGAAATAGGATCTGAGCACAATATGTCTATTATCTCCACTCTTTTCAGGCCAAGAGCAATGCTTAAACGGTAAACCTATAGAACTGTCAAAGGAGGGAAATATCATAGTCTCAGTGTATTTTGACTTGAGGGAAAAATTGAAATAAAGTCTTTCATGATAGCTTTATGAATAAAATAGAAAAATTAGGGTTGGACTTCGCTATGGTTAGACAGAATTGTGTCTGATTGATCAACTATACTTTTAATATTGACTCATGGTGCCATTCTAACTAAAGGTACGATTCAAGCCATGTTTGACTGTAAAGCACAAAAAACCCAATTAATAGTGGCTTAAGCAATAAAGACACAGTTATTTCTCCTAACAAGAACTCTAGCGATAGGCATAATAGGCTGGTTCAGAAGTTCCTCCATCTTCATATTGCCTCTGCCTTCATGCTTGTCACCTCAGAGCCACAGGATAGCCGCTATGGCTCTAGGCATCACAATCACATTCAAAGGTAGAAACAATGGAGTAATTAGTGTTAAGAGAGCACATGTTAGATTGACCTTTGTTTGTTTTAAAGTGGGAGCAGAGTACTTCCCCACACTGCTTCCTCCTTGTAGATGTCCCTTTATGTCTCACTAGCCACCACTAGTTACAGGGAAGCTGACATATTGGGTTTCTGGCTTTTCTTATCCTCTATAATTGAAAGAGAGCAAGGAATAAGAAAGTTGGGAGAAATGGCTATTGGATGAGTTGACCAATTATGTCTGCCACACTGGGAAAAAGGCCCGTAGGGGTATTTGCAGGGTTTTGTGGGGCTAGCATGAAGGCACCATTTCTTAACAACTTGAAAAAAGGCACGGCAGTCATGATTATAGTATTTTCAAGTGACACCTGGTGAGGACAGTTAATATCTTGGATGACAGAATTCGGTTTCAAAAATTACATAGTTTCCCCAAAGATAAAAACTTTACATGCAGATGAAACATGCATTACCTCTGCACAGAGACATACGTGGCTTGACATCAGTTAATGTGGAAAAAGCCACTGGGGTTTACGCTGGTCACGGATTTCAATATGAGTCATTGAGGAAGAGCATCTGACTAACTTCATAGAAATAAAAATATACAAATTGTAACTTGGTGGCAGAAAAATTTTCTTTTCTTGTGACCTTATCTCTATTTCTATTATTCATTTACTAATTCCTTCAGGATAGCTTCATTAAATGTTCAGGATATAGTGCCAGGCACTGGACACACAGCAATGCAAAAAATAGAAAACAAGTAACTATGTAGAGTGGGTTAATTAGAAAGCGTGACAAATCCTACATAAATAAAAAGTCAAGGAGACTATGAAACTGGACAAGTGGAGGTTGTGACAGCCTTGGGGATAGAGGACGGGTGCTGTGAGGAAGGTGTAATTCTGCTGACACTGGGAGGATGAGGGGAATTGGCCCAGCAGACTCACGGGGAGAAAGCAGCTGCCGGCAGAAAAAATGAGCCCTTTTGAAGGCACTGACGTGGGGAGGAGCTGGGCAAGAGCCGGGAGGGAGATTGGGATTGAAACTGCACCTCAGATGGGACTGAACCCACAATATTTCAACTGAAACCACACAGCTTATCTCAGGATTCAGTGAAGCTCAGGTTCTGTGCACCTCGGCGCAGAAGGAATTCAGCGAGAGGCAAAGTGATAGGTAAGAAGTGGATTAATTAATCCAAGGAAAAGTGGGGAGGGAAGAGGAGACCACCTTCCCCCTCTTCCTTTGTAAAGATGTTGCAAGAAAATGGGGCACAAGAGGATGGTCATGTCCCAGGTCTCCAGCGCGTTCCTGGGACGGGCCACCAAGTGAGGGTCCCTGGCTTTGTGCAGAAAAGAGTTCAAAGGTGAGCAGTAGTAAAGTGAAAGCAGAGATACACACTCCATAGGCAGAATGCTGGCTATCTTAGATGGTAAGAGGTGGCCCCAGGGCAAGAGGTCATCTCAGAAAGTGAGAGTGGCCGGGAGGCATGGGGGTGATTAGTGTTCACAGGCTGGCTAATTTCATAGGTTAAGGAGTGGGAGGAATATTCTAACTGTCTTGGGGAAGGGGTGGGGATTTCCAGGAATTGGGGCCCCAACCACTTTTGGGCCTTTTATGGGCGGCCTTGGAACCGTCATGGCGTCTGTGGGCATGTCATTTAGCATATGCTAACATATTATAGTGAGCGCATAATGAGGCCCAAGGCCAACTCCCCCCCACTGACAGTGGCAAGAGCTTTTATAGGCAGAGGGAGGGGCCTACATGCAGAAACAGCATAGTCAGCTCTGACAGTCATCTTTTATTTTTTAATTTTATTGAAATATAGTTTATTTCAATGTTCTGTTAATTTCTTCTGTATAGCAAAGTGACTTAGTAATTATATATATGTGTGTGTGTTTGTATATATATATATATATATATATATATATATATATATATATTTATTTATTTATTTATTTATTATTCATATTCTTTCCATTATGGTTTGTCACAGGATATTGAATATAGTTCCCTGTGCTACACAGTAGGACCTTACTGTTTACCCATCCTATATATACTAGTTTGCACCCGCTCATCCCAAACTCCTAATCCTTCCCTCCCTCCTACACCCACCTTGGCAACCACAAGTCTGTTCTCTATATCTGTGAGTCTGTTGTTGCTTTGTAGATATGTTGATCTGTGTCGTATTTTAGATTCCACATATAAGTGATATCATATGGTATTTGCCTTTCTAACTTACTTCACTTAGTATGATCATCTCTGGGTCCATCCAAGTTGCTGCAAATGGCATTATTTCATTCTTTTTGATGGCTGAGTAATATTCCATATATATATACATATATATATATTCCATATACATATATATATCTCACATCTTTATCCATTCATCTGTAGATGGGCATTTACACTGTTTCTATGTCTTGGCTATTGTAAATAGTGCTGCTATGAACACTGGGGTGCATGTATCTTTTTGAATTATAGCTTTGACAGTCATCTTGAAATTGGCCACGTGGTGGTCTGATCTTTTAAATACAGTTAATATTCAGTTCCTGCATCAGTTTATTCCCATTTCTTCGAGGCCAGTTCTTGGGACTGTGGCAGTATATGTCATGGTTACAGTCTGGTCATTATGTAGTTAACTTCTTCCACCCAGTGGGGGTTTCAGTATCTATAAAACAGCTCAAAGGATATGGCTCAGAATATTATCTACAGCCCTTAAGAAGGAAATAAAGGCCCTTGTCTTTATTTAATGACTAAACTATTATTATTTTGTCCCATTTGACTGCCTTCTTTTGCTTTTGCATTTATTTCACTTCTCTGATTAATTTTTTAAAATATTTATTTATTTACTTATTTTTGGCTGCATTGGGTCTTCGTTGCTGCATGGGCTTTTTTCTAGTTGCAGCGAGTGGGGGCTACTCTTCAGTGTGGTGCGTGGGCTTCTCATTGTGGTGGCTTCTCTTGTTGCAGAGCACAGGCTCTAGGGTACATGGGCTTCAGTAGTTGTAGCACGGGGGCTCAGTAGTTGTGGCTTGCAGGCTCTAGAGTACAGGCTCAGTAGTTGTGGTGCATGGGCTTAGTTGTCCCATGGCATGTGGAATCTTCCTGGACCAGGGATCAAACCTGTGTCCCGTGAATTGGCAGGCGGATTCTTAACCACTGTGCCACCATGGAAGTCCACAGTTCTCTGATTAAACTTATTCTCTGACTAAAATTTTTCCACAAACAAAAGGCAGACTGAGGACATGGAGTGGAAGGGGACATGGAGTCCCCCCTTTTCTTTGATATTCCTCAATCTTGAGGAGGGACAGGAACAAAACAAGAAAGGGAATAAAGTTTTGGATAGAGATGTTAATCATAAACTTGACAGAGGAACTCGGTTTTAGTTCCATTTCTGTTCCAATTTTCTCCAACTCTTTGAGGGAATGGGACAATGACTGTTCTGGCTACCTCCTGCTGAAATAGGATGCAGTCCTGCCAACTCTCTGGACAGAGAGTTGGAAATAATCTCGAGTTCCAAGCTTAGCATCAATATTTTGTATTATAAAATCTTTACCTCTCTCTTTGATTGCTTTGTCATAACACCTAGACAAACATTTGAAAATTAATGGACATATTACAATGAGGATAATAATCAAAATGCATCTTTGTACAGTTCTCTGAATGTATTTTTTTCCCCGAATGGTTAAAGCAGATGTACAATGTATGTTTGTGTGTGTGTGGGTTGCTTCTTATTTTTAAAAAAATTTTTATTTTATATTGGAAGATAGTTGATTTATAATGCTACAATGTATATTTAATAGGCCATCAGCGGGCTGTTTGGTTAGTCTAAAGTTCTAATTAAATAATATATAAGCCAGAATGACTTCCCCATACCTTAATATGTGAAATTTTCCTTCATCGTTTTCCCTTTTTAATTGAAAATCTTTCCATAGAAAGCATTGATAATCAATATATTTTTCCATTGTTGCCAGAGTGGCTTAGTTGCCTGCTCTGGTTCCATGTCTCTTGGTGCTAGGCCTACATTTTGTTTGTATGTTGGCATAGTTATCCACGTTGGGGGAAAACTAATCAGACATAACAAACAAGTACAGAGAGGTATGCTGATGGGGCAATATTTTATAGGCCATACATTTTATCACTTATACCCAATTGTCACACAAACATTGTACATGTGCTTTTAGCAGTAAACTTAAAGCCAGCAGTGATACACATCATAAATAATTATACTTTGTGATAACTTCACTGGACAATTTTTCCATCCTGAACACTGGGGTCAAAAATATGGTTTGGGGCTTCCCTGGTGGTGCAGTGGTTAAGAATCTGTCTGCCAATGCAGGAGACATGGGTTCGAGCCCTGGTCCGGGAAGATCCTACATGCCGCGGAGCAACTAAGCCTGTGCACCACAACTACTGAGGCTGCGATCTAGAGCCTGTGAGCCACAACTACTGACCTCATACGCCACAACTACTGAAGCCCGCACACCTAGAGCCCATGTTCCACAATAAGAGAAGCCACTGCAATGAGAAGCCTGTGCACGGCAACAAAGAATAGCCCCCACTCACCACAACCAGAGAAAGCCCGCGTGCAGCAACAAAGACCCATCGCAGCCAAAATAAATAAATAAATTTATTAAAAAAAAATATGGTTTGAAGGAAAGCAATAACTTTCCATTAGAATTCTTTAAATTTCTTACCCAGTTTAGCAATATGATCTGAAAGTTATCAAGTGTTTTCCATATAATTTAACATACCAAATAATCCTAGTTACTTTAATATTTCTTCTGAGCTACCTAGGGACCCTTTGGAATACTCAAATTTAACTAGAGAAAGAAACTTACAATCTGTTATCAAAAGCAGCTCAATATTCCAGGAAAATTTTGTTCTCTTAACAGGAAGAAAGAAAACCAAATTCCAGTCTTATGCCAGCTTACTATTAATAACAAAGTTCATTTACCTAATTAAATCCAATCTAATCTTAATCACTCCTGACAATGTACAAAATTCTTTTCTCAAAGTTCCCTTTTTTCACAAACCTTTTATTACTTTTTGTATCCATATGATTTGTCCCTAATATTTCCCCATCCAGAAACAACCAGCTCTAGGACAACATCATTATCATCATTTTTCCTCAACAAAAATATCTCCATTCTTTATACCGTCTCTCGCCGACAACACATATCCTATTTATTTTACACACTGAAATGCTTCCCTTATCATTTCTGGTAGCTTTAATTACATGTTACAATTTTTAACCCTTAAAAGCCTTAACAAAACCAAGAAACAAGCAGTTGAACTGTTATACCAGCATTTACTGATTGGCAAACTTAAGAACATATTCCATAACCTCTAGAAACAGACATTTTTCTCATAGCATAATTTCTCTTTAATGTGGTACAACATGTGTGTTTAGTAAACCCAAACATCTTTAGTGTTTTTTCTGTCATAAGAAGGCAAAAATAGGTAAACTTAGATTTGTTCAGCAATCAGTGTTCCAGTATTTTATCTTAAAAATGATTTAGACATTCAATTAGTTTTCATCATTTAACTTAATTTAGCAAAATTCTAAAGTTTCAAGTCACCCAAAATCTGGAAAAACTATTTTTAGGTAGACATCCCTGAAACATGATTATGTTCAAAGAGTTTATCCAAAAACTTTTAATCCACTTATGACAATTCCACATACAGACATATCATATTCAGACAGAGATCTCATATCAGATACTTCAATATAGAATTTATCTATTTATAAATAATTTATCTATTTATAAATTTATCTATTTATAAATTCAATATAGAATTTATCTATTTATAGATAAATATATTTATCTATTTATAAATAATTTACCTATTTATTTATAAATTACTTATAAATAGATAACTTTATAAATAAATTTATCTATTTATAAATAATTTATCTATTTATAAATTTCAATATAGAATTTATCTATTTATGATATGTCGCATATAGACATATATTCAGAGATCTCAAATCAGATATTTCAATATAGAATTTATCTATTTATAAATTTATCTATTTATAATAATTTATAAATATAGAATTTATCTATAATAATTAATAAAATAATTATTTATTATAAATAATATCTATTTATAAATAATCATTTATCTATTTATAAATTTATCTGTTTATAAATCTATTTATAAATAACAGTTGGAATAAGTTGAATTTTCTCACTTGAGTTTAAAAGGCTTCTTGGGACTTCCCTGGTGGTCCAGTGGTTAAGAAGCCACCTTCCAATGCAAGGGACATGGGTTCAATCCCTGGTCAGGGAACTAAGATCCCACATGCCGTGGGGCAACTAAACCCATACACCGCAACTAATGAGCCCACGTGGTCTGGAGCCTGCACACGCCACAACTAGACGCCTGAGCGCTGCAACAGAGTCTGCGTGCTGCAACAAAGAGTCCACGTGCTGCAACGAAAGAACCCGCATGCTGCAACGAAGATCCTGCGTGCTACAACTAAGACCCGACGCAGCCAAATAAATGAATATTAAAAAAGTCTTCTCCCTGCTCCCCCTTCTTTTCCCTTTGCTTGAAGTTCTACTAATTAACTCAAGGCTGAAGTCTCAGGCAAAGTGGACTGTGTTTGTATTTCAAGGACATGATAAGAGTTAACTTTAAGCTTTCTCTTAGGCATATTTTTGTTCTCTCAGGGTCAGAATTCTGAAAACAGTATTTTATCAAACTAGCTTTCTCTAACTGCATATACAAAAAGAACCAGTTTTGGAGTTTCAAAGGAGTTTCATCTGAACAATTTTCTCTGGAGTGTGAAGAATACTGTTGGCCACAAAGTGTTTAAAAAATCACCTTTCTTGGGCTTCCCTGGTGGCGCAGTGGTTGAGAATCTGCCTGCCAATGCAGGGGACACGGGTTTGAGCCCTGGTCTGGGAAGATCCCACATGCCACGGAGCAACTAGGCCCGTGAGCCACAACTACTGAGCCTGCGCGTCTGGAGCCTGTGCTCCGCAACAAGAGAGGCCGCAATAGTGAGAGGCCCGCGCACCGCGATGAAGAGCGGCCCCCGGCTCGCCACAACTAGAGAAAGCCCTCGCACAGAAACGAAGACCCAACACAGCCAAAAATAAATAAATTCGAATAACCTTTAAAAAAAAACACCTTTCTTTTACTTTAGTCATAGTTTCATAACTTAGACTTTTTCTAATGAATTGAACCTGAATTTCCCATTTTACAAAAGGCAACAAGAATACCAACCACACAAATGGAATACACACTCACACACCAGAAGATAGAACAGTCACAAATCCAACAAGAGGATGACCCGTACGGAGTCCCAACCAAACACTTCCCAACACAAACAGGCCTTGACGTCAGAGACATGTCAGAACCAACTGGCAAAAATGCCCAAATGACACTTCGTGTTCACAAACGATCCTCAATGGTAGACACACATCAGAACCAATTGGCAAAAATGCCCAAACGATACTTTGTGCTTAAAAGAGAAGTTTGCCGGGTGCACGCTAGTGGACTTACTCAGTCTTGGAGCTCGTCAGCTCGTCCAAAGGCATCTTTCCATTCCACCAAGGAAAAGCGTACATTGGCAGCCAGTGCCGAGCAAGAGAGAAACAGGGAGGATCCCCAAAACAAATAGTTTTGGCAGCTGCCAGGAACGTCCTCCCAAATCCCCCTCAGGGCCAGTGAGTCATGAGCAGCCGTCTCCTTGCTGCCATCCCCGAGCGTCATCATGACGGCGGCTCTGCTTGGGAAACCCTGGGAGCCAGATATCGCGAGAGCCCAGCCTCACGTTGGGAGCAAAAACCATTACCAAAAGTGGGTCTGTGTTCTCGCCACTCGAAAGCCAATAAAGAGGTAAGCTTGGTGGAAAGGAAAGTTTGCTTTATTTTGGAGGCCGACAACCGGGGTGGGTGGGGAACTCTTGTCCAAAGACCGACTCCCCCCACCAACAATCAGTGGGCAAGAGCTTTTATAGGCAGAGGGAGGGGGCTACATGCAGAAACAGCACAGTCAGCTCTGACCGGCATCTTGAAATTGGTCATCAGTGGTCTGACCACCATCATCTTGACTGTTTTAAGTACAGTTAATCTTCAGTTCCAGGGTGGGTTTGTTCCCTTGTCTTTGAGGCCAGTTCTCGGGATTGTGGCAGCTTATGTCATGGCTACAGTCTGGTCATCATGTATTAACTTCTTCCACCTGGTGGGGGTTTTAGTCTCTATAAGACAGCTCACAGGATATGGCTCAGAATATTATCTATAGCCCTTGAGGAGGAACTAAAGGTCCTTGACTTTGCTTAATGACTAAACTATTATTATTTTGTCCTGTTTGCTTTCCTTCGCTTCTGCATTTTTTCACTTCTATGATTAAACTTATTCTTTGACTAAAGTTTTTCCACAGACAACAGGCAGGCTGAGGACATGGGGTCCTGCTCTGTTTCAATAAGATAGTGAATATGGTTCCCTGTGCTATACAGTAGGACCTTGTTTTTTATCCATCTTATATTGACTAGTTTGCATCTGCTAATCCCAAACTCCCTGGGCCTGGAGCTTTAAAGAAAGAAAGTCTGGCTGGAGAGCAAATGTGTGGCCATCTGCTTAGAGATGGCGAGGAACCAGGCTGTGGATGAGGTGGTCCAGGTAGAGGGCACATGGAAGGAATCAAAGCAGACCTAGGACCAAGCCATGAGGAACCAACTTTCAAGTCTGAGAGATGGGGAAGAGGACCTGGCAAATGACTCAGAGGAGGGGGACGTCTGGAGGTGGGAGGAAAGCCAGGAGATTGCTGCGTCTCAGAAGCCAGAAGAGGCTAATGCTGCCTGGAGGGCACGTTGCCTGGAGGCTAGCTTTGCCTGTGGACATATTTGTTGGACCAGCGTGAAGTCTGGTGGAGGTATAGGCGCTAAAGCTCCCCTTACCTGCTTCCCATCTGAAATTGAACTGCTTTCACCCACACTGGGTTTACTTAATTAATAATGTTGAAAACTCCTTCTTCTCAGCATTTCAATTGTGTGAGTTTACCCTTTGATCTGTCTCATTTTGTAAACCACTCAGCCTAAATTACTTTTTGGTGATTATTTTTTTTCCCCTTTGTGTGACAGGGGACCTGAATAGAAGGAGAGTTTCCAACCCTCAGCTCTGGAGGTTTGCATTTCAAAAGGCCATTCAGCGGCCGGCCTGGAGCCCGGTGGGTTTGCAATCAGTCTGTCTTTTCACTTCCTCAGGCACAAGAGCAGCCAGGCAGCTCGCAAAACAACGAGGATGGGGTGTCGACCTCGAATTGGCCCCATCCACTGTGCGTTTCAAAGCAGATTAGGAGACACTTTGAACAAGGCCTTGCTGCTTGTCGGGTGTCCTTCCCAGCGCCTCAGGTGGAACTAGAGATGAGCTCCATGAATTGTTAATGCTGATCCGAAAGGGGGCTTTCAGTAATTACTGCCCCATCTCTTCTCTGGGTGCAAATCCCATCCCAAAGGAGGGCAAAAGGCAGTCCTCAGAGGGAACCCCACAAGTGATCACTGACAAATGAGAGAGATGAGAAATTCAGGGGCAAAATTCAAGTTGATTTGGTTTTTTTTTAGGTCACTGCTTTTTCATTCTGAATAAGTGTATGTAAATCTTGCCTGATACTTTTCCCCCTTTCTGGCAGCTGGGGATGATTTCTTATGAAGCATTTGGCACGGCATCATTAATATTTTTAGCTGCTGTGACCAAATAACAGCTTTATTTGGGTAGTGTAGAATTTTGTGTCCTAAAGCACTTTTTTTATTTTTAGTTGACAGTATCTTTGAAGTTGCAGAAGTATCTATCTCTCTTTTTTTTTTAATTTTTATTTTTCATTGAAGTATAGTTTGTTTACGATGTTGGGTTCCTTTCTGGTGTACAATTAAGTGATTCAATTATACATATATATACTTTTTCAGATTCTTTTCCATTATAGGTTATTACAAGATATTGTTCCCTGTATAGTTCCCTGTGCTCTACAGTAGGATCTTGCTGCTTATCTATTTTATATATAGTAGTGTGTATCTGTTAATCCCAAACTTCTAATTTATCCTTCCCCCCTCTTTCCCCTTTGGTAACCATAAGATTTTTTTTCTATGTCTGTGAGTCTGTTTTTGTTTTGTAACAAAGTGGATTTGTATCATTTTTTAGATTCCACACATGAGTGATATCATATGATATTTCTCTTTGTCTGACTTACTTCACTTAGTATGATCATCTCTAGGTCCATCCATGTTGCTGCAAATGGCATTGTTTCATTCTAAAGCACTTTAAACACACACACATGCACACACACACACAGACACCCAGAACTAAGGCTTAATACACTTTTTATTTTCAATTTTAAGTTCTTGCTTTGTGTCACCGAATTACCATAAATTCTACCCCCGTTTCTTGCCAGGCTCACCCCCAGCTTCTCGGACATGCTGTTTCTTCCCTCTGCTACCCACTGCCCTCGCCCCTTCTTTGCTAAGTGAATTCTCTCCAGGCATGATGACGCCTGGCAGTGAAAGAAGAAATAATCAACTGCAGCTGAGAAATATTCCCCAGTGATATTTGCAAGCCTGAAATTTCAGCCTCATGTCAGGAAGAGAAATGAACGGATTGCTTGCGAGAAGAAGTTTCCCATTCTAATCTGAAAAAATATAAACAGAGTACACAGTAAAGGATTAGGAAAAAAGGATCATAAAGCTTTCTTAATGTTATCAGCCCAGGAATCCAGAGTCACAGGGTTTAAAGGACTTTCAGGGGTCATTTAGCTCAATGGACCTGAATTATTTTATTTTTTATTTATTTATTTTTTTAACATCTTTATTGGAGTATAATTGCTTTACAATGGTGTGTTAGTTTCTGCTTTATAACAAAGTGCATCAGCTATACATATGCATATGTCCCCATATCTCCTCCCTCTTTCGTGTCCCTCCCTATCCCACCCCTCTAGGTGGTCACAAAGCACCGAGCTGATCTCCCTGTGCTATGTGGCTGCTTCCCACTACCTATTTTACTTTCGGTAGTGTGTATATGTCCATGCCACTCTCTCACTTTTTCCCAGCTTACCCTTCCCACTCCCTGTGTCCTCAAGTCCATTCTCTACGTCTGCGTCTTTATTCCTGTCCTGACCCTAGGTTCTTCAGAACCTTTTTTTTTTTTTAGATTCCATATATATGTGTTAGCATACAGTATTTGTCTTTCTCTTTCTGACTTACTTCACTCTGCATGACAGACTCTAGGTCCATCCGCCTCACTACAAATAACTCAATTTCGTTTCCTTTTATGGCTGAGTAATATTCCATTGTATATATGTGCCACATCTTCTTTATCCATTCATCTGTCAATGGACACTTAGCTTGCTTCCATGTCCTGGCTATTGTAAATAGAGCTTTAATGAACATTGTGGTACATGACTATGTTTGAATTATGGTTTTCTCAGGGTATATGCCCAGTAGTGGGATTGCTGGGTCATATGGTAGCTCTATTTTTAGTTTTTTAAGGAACCTTCACACTGTTCTCCACAGTGGCTGTATCAATTTACATTCTCACAAACAGTGCAAGACGGTCCCCTTTTCTCCACACCCTCTCCAGCATTTATTGTTTGTAAATTTTTTGATGATGGCCATTCTGACTGGTGTGAGGTGATACCTCATTGTAGTTTTGATTTGCATTTCTCTAATGATTAGTGATGTTGAGCATCCTTTCATGTGTTTGTTGGCAATCTATATATCTTCTTTGGAGAAATGTCTATTTAGGTCTTCTGCCCATTTTTGGATTGGGTTGTTTGTTTTTTTGATATTGAGCTGCATGAGCTGCTTGTATATTTTGGAGATTAATCCTTTGTCAGGAGCTTCATTTGCAAATATTTTCTCCCATTCTGAGGGTTGTCTTTTCATCTTGTTTATGGTTTCCACTGCTGTGCAAAAGCTTTTAATTTTCATTAGGTCCCATTTGTTTATTTTTGTTTTTATTTCCATTTCTCTTGGAGGTGTGTCAGAAAGGATCTTGCTGTGATTTATGTCATAGAGTGTTCTGCCTATGTTTTCCTCTAAGAGTTTTATAGTGTCTGGCTTTACATTTAGGTCTTTAATCCATTTTGAGTTTATTTTTGTGTATGGTGTTAGGGAGTGTTCTAATTTCATTCTTTCACATGTAGCTGTCCAGTTTTCCCAGCACCATTTATTGAAGAGGCTGTCTTTTCTCCATTGTATACTCTTGCCTCCTTTATCAAAAATAAGGTGACCATCTGTGCGTGGGTTTATCTCTGGGTTTTCTATCCTGTTCCATTGATCTATATTTCTGTTTTTGTGCCAGTACCATATTGTCTTGATTACTGTAGCTTTGTAGTATAGTCTGAAGACTGGGAGCCTGATTCCTCCAGCTCCGTTTCTCAAGATTTTTTTTGCCATTTGGGGTCTTTTGTATTTCCATACAAATTGTGAAATTTTTTATTCTAGTTCCGTGAAAAATGCCATTGGTAGTTTGATAGGGATTACACTGAATCTGTAGATTGCTTTGGGTAGTATAGTCATTTTCACAATGTTGATTTTTCCAATCCAAGAGCATGGCATATCTCTCCATCTGTTTGGATCATCTTTAATTTCTTTCATCAGTGCCTTATAGTTTTCTGCATACAGGTCTTTGTCCCCTTAGGGAGGTTTATTCCTAGGTATTTTATTCTTTTTGTTACAATGGTAAATGGGAGAGTTTCCATAATTTCCCTTTCAGATTTTTCATCATTAATGTATAGGAATGCAAGAGATTTCTGTGCATTAATTTTGTATCCTGCAACTTTACCAAATTCATTGATTAGCTCTAGTAGTTTTCTGGTAGCATCTTTAGGATTCTCTATGTATAGTATCATGTCATCTGCAAACAGTGACAGCTTTACTTCTTCTTTTCCGATTTGGATTCCTTTTATTTCTTTTTCTTCTCTGATTGCCGTGGCTACGACTTCCAAAACTATGTTGAATAATAGTGGTGAGAGTGGACATCCTTGTCTTGTTCCTGACCTTAGAGGAAATGCTTTCAGTTTTTCACCATTAGAACGATGTTGGCTGTGGGTTTGTCATATATGGCCTATATTGTGTTGAAGTAGGTTCCCTCTATGCCTACTTTCTGGAGGGCTTTTTTTTATCATAAATCAGCATTGAATTTTGTCAAAAGCTTTTTCTGCATTTAGTGAGTTCATCATATGGTTTATCACATTGAATGATTTGCGTATATTGAAGAGTTCTTGCATTCCTGGATAAACCCCACTTGATCATGGTGTATGATCCTTTTAATATGCTGTTGGATTCTGTTTGCTAGTATTTTGTTGAGGATTTTTGCATCTATGTTCATCAGTGATATTGGCCTGTAGTTTTCTTTCTTTGTGACATCTTTGTCTGGTTTTGGTATCAGGGTGATGGTGGCCAGGTAGAATGAGTTTGGGAGTGTTCCTTCCTCTGCTATATTTTGGAAGAGTTTGAGAAGGATACATGTTAGCTCTTCTCTAAATGTTTGATAGAATTTGCCCGTGAAGCCATTTGGTCCTGGGCTTTTGTTTGTTGGAAGATGTTTAATCAGAGTCTCAATTTCAGTGCTTGTGATTGGTCTGTTTATATTTTCTATGTCTTCGTGGTTCAGTCTTGGAAGGTTGTGCTTTTCTAAGAATTTGTCCATTTCTTCCAGGATGTCCATTTTATTGGCATATAGTTGCTTGTAGTAATCTCTCATGATCCTTTGTATTTCTGCAGTGTCAGTTCTTACTTCTCCTTTTTCATTTCTAATTCTATTGATTTGAGTCTTCTCCCTTTTCTTCTTGATGAGTGTGGCTAATGGTGTATCAATTTTGTTTATCTTCTCAAAGAACCAGCTTTTAGTTTTATTGATCTTTGCTATTGTTTTCTTCATTTCTTTTTCATTTATTTCTGATCTGATCTTTATGATTTCTTTCCTTCTCCTAACTTTGGGGGTTTTTGTTCTTCTTTCTCTAACTGCTTTAGGTGTAAGGTTAGATTGTTTATTTGAGATACTTCTTGTTTCTTGAGGTAGGATTGTATTGCTATAAACTTCCCTCTTCGAACTGCTTTTGCTGCATCCCATAGGTTTTGGGTTGTCGTGTTTTCATTGTCATTTGTTTCTACGTATTTTTTGATTTCCTCTTTGATTTCATCAGTGATCTCTTGGTTATTTAGTAGTGTGTTTTTTAGCCTCCATGTGTTTGTATTTTTTACAGATTTTTTCCTGTAATTGATATCTAGTCTCACAGCATTGTGGTCGCAAAAGATACTTGATATGATTTCAATTTTCTTAAATTTACCAGGGTTTGATTTGTGACCCAGGATATGACCTATCCTGGAGAATGTTCCATGAGCACTTGAGAAGAAAGTGTATTCTGTTGATTTTGGATGGAATGTCCTATAAATATCAATTAAGTCCATGTTGTTTAATGTATCATTTAAAGCTTGTGTTTCCTTATTTATTTTCATTTTGGATGATCTGTCCATTGGTGAAAGTGGGGTGTTAAAATCCCCTACTATGATTGTGTTACTGTCGATTTCCCCTTTTATGGCTGTTAGCATTTGCCTTATATAATGAGGTGCTCCTATGTTGGGTGCATGAATATTTGCAATTGTTATATCTTCTTCTTGGATTGATCCCTTGATCATTATGTAGTGTCCTTCTTTGTCTCTTGTAATAGTCTTTATTTTAAAGTCTATTTTGTCTGATATGAGAATTGATACTCCAGATTGCTTTTGATTTCCATTTGCATGGAATATCTTTTTCCATCCCTGCACTTTCAGTCTGTATGTGTCCCTAGGTCTGAAGTGGGTCTCCTGTAGACAGCATATATATGGGTCTTGTTTTTGTATCCATTTAGTCAGGTGTGTCTTTTGGTTGGAGCATTTAATCCATTTACAGTCAAGGTTATTATTGATATGTATGTTCCTATTACCATTTTCTTAATTGTTTTGGGTTTGTTATTGTAGGTCTTTTCCTTCTCTTGTGTTTCCTGCCTAGAGAGGTTCCTTTAGCCTTTGTTGTAAAGCTGGTTTGGTGGTGCTGAATTCTTTAGCTTTTTCTTGTCTGTAAAGGTTTTAATTTCTCCGTTGAATCTGAATGAGATCCTTGCTGTGTAGAGTAATCTTGGTTGTAGGTTTTTCCCTTTCATCACTTTAAATATGTCCTGCCACTCCCTTCTGGCTTGCAGAGTGTCTGCTGAAAGGTCAGCTGTTAAGCTTATGGGGATTCCCTTGTATGTTATTTGTTGTTTTTCCCTTGCTGCTTTTAATATTTTTTCTTTGTACTTAATTTTTGATAGTTTGATTAATATGTGGCTTGGCATGTTTCTCCCTGGATTTATCCTGTATGGGACTCTCTGTGCTTCCTGGACTTGATTGACTATTTCCTTTCCCATATTAGGGAAGTTTTCAACTATAATCTCTTCAAACATATTCTCAGACCCTTTCTTTTTCTCTTCTTCTTCTGGGACCCTTATAATTCGAATGTTGGTGTGCTTATTGTTTTCCCAGAGGTCTCTGAGACTGTCCTCAATTCTTTTCATTCTTTTTTCTTTATTCTGCTCTGTGGTAGTTATTTCCACTATTTTATCTTCCAGGTCACTTATCCGTTCTTCTGTCCCAGTTATTCTGCTATTGATTCCTTCTAGAGAATTTTTAATTTCATTAATTTTGTTGTTCATCATTGTTTGTTTACTCTTTAGTTCTTCTAGGTCCTTGTTAAACGTTTCTTGTATTTTCTCCATTCTGTTTCCAAGATTTTGGGTCATCTTTACTATCATTACTCTGAATTCTTTTTCAGGTAGACTGCCTATTTCCTCTTCATTTGTTTGGTCTGGTGGGTTTTTACTTTGCTCATTCATCTGCTGTTTTTTTGTCTGTCTTTTCATTTTGCTTAACTTACTGTGTTTGGGGTCTCCTTTTTGCAGGCTGCAGGTTCATAGTTCCCATTGTTTTTGGTGTCTGCCCCCAGTGGCTAAGGTTGGTTCAATGGGTTGTTGTAGGCTTCCTGGTGGAGGAATCTGGTGCCTGTGTTCTGGTGGATGAGGCTGGATTTTTGTCTTTCTGGTGGGCAGGACAGTGTCCAGTGGTGTGTTTTGGAGTGTCTGTGACCTTATTATGATTTTAGGCAGCCTCTCTGCTAATGGGTGGGGCTGTGTTCCTGTCTTGCTAGTTGTTTGGCATAGGGTGTCCAGCCCTGTAGCTTGCTGGTCGTTGAGTGGAGCTGGGTCTTAGCGTTGAGATGGAGATCTCTGGGAGATGTTTTGCCATTTGATATTACGTGGAGCCGGGAGGTCTCTGGTGGACCAATGTCCTGAACTCAGCTCTCCCACCTCAGAGGCATAGGCCTGACACCTGGCTGGAGCACCAAGACCCTTTCAGTGACACGGCTCAGAAGAAAAGGGAGGAAAAAAGAAAGAAAGAAAGAATAAAATAAAATAAAATAAAATAAAAGTTATTAAAATAAAAAAATTTAAATTAATAAAAATAAAAAATGATTAAAAAGTAATAAAAAAAGAAAGAAGAGAGCAACCAAGCCAAAACCCAAATCCACCAATGATAACAAGAGCTAAAAACTATACTAAAAACAAACAAACAAACAAAAATCGGACAGTCCAAACCCTAGGAGAAATGGTAAAAGCAAAGCTATAGAGACAAAATCACACAAAGAAACATACATATACACATTCACAAAAAGAGAAAAAGGAAAAAATATATATATCTATATATATAAAAAACAAAAAAGGAAGAGGGCAACCAAATCAATAAACAAATCTACCAATGATAATAAACTCTAAATACTAAACTACGATAAACATGAAACCAGAAACAAATTAGGTGCAGAAAGCAAACCCCAAGTCTACAGTTGCTCCCAAAGTCCACCGCCTCAAGTTTGGGATGATTCGTTGTCTATTCAGGTATTCCAGAGATGCAGGGTACGTCAAGTTGATTGTGGAGATTTAATCCGCTGCTCTGAGGCTGCTGGGAGAAACTTCCCTTTCTCTTCTTTGTTCGCGCAGCTCCTGGGGTTCAGCTTTGGATTTGGCCCCGCCTCTGCGTATAGGTCACCTGAGGGCGTCTTCTCTTTGCTCAGACCGGATGGGGTTAAAGTAGCAGCTGATTAGGGGGCTCTGGCTCATTCAGGCCGGGGGGAGGAAGGGGTACAGAATGTGGGGCGAGCCTGCGTCAGCAGAGGCCAGCATGACGTTGCAACAGCCTGAGGCGCGCCATGTGTTCTTCTGGGGAAGTTGTCCCTGGATTGTGGGGCCCTGGCAGTGGCAGGCTGCATAGGCTCCCTGGAGGGGAGGTGTGGATAGTGACCTGTGCTTGCACACAGGCTTCTTGGTGGCTGCAGCAGCAGCCTTAGCGTTTCATGCCTGTCTCTGGTGTCCAATCTGATAGCTGCAGCTCGCACCTGTCTCTGGAGCTCGTTTAGGCGTTGCTCTGAATCCCCTCTCTTCACGCACCTGAAAACAATGGTCTCTTGTCTCTTAGGCAGGTCCAGACTTTTCCCCATACTCCCTCCCGGCTAGCTGTGGCGCACTAGCCCCCTTCAAGCTGTGTTCATGCAGCCAACCCCAGTCCTCTCCCTGGGGTCTGACCTCTGAGGCCCGAGCCTCAGCTCCCAGGTCCCACCCGCCCCGGCGGGTGAGCAGACAAGCCTCTCAGGCTGGTGAGTGCTGGTCGGCACCGATCCTCTGTGTGGGAATCTCTCCACTTTACTCTCTGCACCCCTATTGCTGCCCTCTCCTCTGTGGCTCTGAAGCTTCCCCCCCGCCCACCCCCCGTCTCCGCCAGTGAAGGGGCTTCCTAGTGTGTGGAAGCTTTTCCTCCTTCACAGCTCCCTCCCAGAGGTGCAGGTTCTGTCCCTATTCTTTTGTCTCTGTTTTTACTTTTTTCTTTTTTCTTTTGCCCTACCCAGGTACGTGGGGAGTTTCTTGCCTTTTGGGAAGTCTGAGGTCTTCTGCCAGCGTTCAGTAGGTGTTCTGTAGGAGTTGTTCCACATGTAGATATATTTCTGATGTATTAGTGTGGAGGAAGTTGATCTCCACATCTTACTCCTCCTCCATCTTGAAGGTCTCTCCCTGAATTATTTTAGACAGGTGGTTGTCTCTATCTGATTTTAAATGGCCTCTGGGAAAAAATTCCACAGCTTCCCTTGGTAACCAGTTCCAGTCTATAATAACAGTGATGGAAATGAGGATGGTTTATTCTGAGACATCCTGATGGCATTACTGTCAATTAATGACAGACCGATGGGCAGGACTGCATTGTTTGCATCTGGGTTTTTCTAAGTTTATTCCTCTCTCCTAACCCTCTCATGTCAGCCTTCACTTTACAACCACGACAGTCCAAAGATTCTTTCTTCCTTGTTCCTAACTCAGTCCTCTTGCTGCATTTTAAGCTAGTTTCTTTTTGTTTGGGCCTTAGGGGAGAAGAGCCTTGCTGGACCCTTTCTTCTCTGGGTTATCTTTCCTAGACTAAGAAATTGTTATTGTTCTTTCAGATCTGTGTACAGTTTGTTCTTTACTGTATACTCAGTATGGTTGGCATTGTTAGTGGAAATCACAACAAAACATTAAGGCAAAGCTGCTCATGAGCTTGCCACATCAATGGCTCAAACATTCCGTTTGTAGGGGCTTTCTTCTGGTACTTGTCCACATGTATACATAATTTTTAATATAATTTTTATTACCTTGATATTCTGGTTTTAAAAATTTAACATTGTATGTTAAGCGTTTGTCTTTTCCTCAGAACTATTTTATAAATCAGTGCATACAATTCAGCATTGGTTTTCCATAACGTACACAACTATTCTCTTCTTGTTGGGCATTTAAATAATTTCCAATTTTTGAAGACAAAATAAAGAAGTTGGTGTCAGAGCAAATAGAAGTCCCCAGCAACTCCCAAAGTTGGCAGCTGGACAGGGGGGTGCAAAGCCCAGAGAGGTCTCTGGAATCTCACCGAGGCTCAGACTCCAAGTCCTGCTGAAGACAAAGCGTTGATCTTTCTCCAAAACATTTGAACAAAATCTCACGAAATGACCTGCCAACAAGGCCCAAACTCAGCTCAACTGTAGATTAGCTACACTCACTACTGTCCCTCCTCTCCAACCCTGCCAGGCTACCCACATGCTAGCAGCTGACAGAGCAATGGGCATGCTCTTTTCTGGGGGTAAGTCTTATCGACTTCAACCCTTATTGCTCCCTTGCACACAGTTTTGGGCATACAATAAAAAGTAGCGAGCCATGAAACAAAGTAGGAAAATGTGACCAATAAACCAGAGAGAAAAGAGTTGAAAGAATTGACCCACATATGGCACAGATGTTGGAATTAGCAGATGCATACTTTTAAATAGCTATTATAAATATGTTAAAGAATCTAGTGGAAAAGATGACTAACACGTGTAAACATAGGTAGAATTTCAGCAAAGAAGGAAAACATTAAAAGGAACCAAATGGAAATGCTAAAAAATGTCTATCAGAATTGATTTTTATAATTGAATTGATACACCTAACAGCAGGAAAGGATCAGTGAACACGGAGACAGGTTAATAGAGATTATACAAGCTGAAAACAAAGAGGAAATAAAAATGAAAAACCAAAGAGAACATCTGAGACCTATGATCTAATGTAACAGGAATCCTGAAAAGAGAGGAGAGAGATAATGGGGCAGAAAAAATATTTGAAGAGACAATGCCACAGATTTCTCCAAACTGATGAAATATAACTGCCCACAGGTCCAAGAATCTCAGTGAACCCTAAGCAGGATAAATTCAAAATAAACCATAGGCAAACATAATCAACTTCCAAAAAAGCAAGATGAAGAGGAAATTCTAAAATTAGCCTGAAGAAAAAGATATATGACTTACAGAATAATGACAGATTTCTCACCAAAAATAATGTATTTATAAAAAGTATATATCTATACATACATACATATATTCTTTAAAAGGTTATTGGCTACTTAAAACAGTAATAAAGATGTATTGTGGGATTATAGTGTATGTGGAAGTAATTTATGTAACAACTACATTCTGTGGGGCCCCCTCTAGTCTGTTGGGGCCAGTAGGGCCCTGACAACTTGAGGCTATATTGTGGAAGCCACTAGTGCCATAGGGGAGCTAGTGATGGCTACCAAGCTTCACCCCAGTCCACCCTGGAAATGCTGTGTGGGGCTGGGTAAAGGTGTAACTCCTGGTCCAGACCTTGGTGGTGCTACCCACTACCTGGGAGATGGTGGTATGGGTGTTCCTGTAGGCAAAAGCCAACTTTTAAATGCAGGGAGGAAGAGTTTGGCATAACTTTTTCTGCCTTTGATAAAGAACAAGCAAAATTTCTGAGCTCAGGAATATTAAGAGAGATTATGAAGCACTGGAGTCCTTTTGGAAAGAGGCCAGCCTTGAGCCTGGAAATGCTGAGCCTGGAGGCAAATAATAAAAAACTAAAAAGTTTCCTTCTTGAGGTTAAAACAGACTTGTCAGTAAAAGAATGGAGGAAAGAGACACCTACAAGTCCAGGATGAGCACTGGGGAGGGCTCCTCACAGGATGCCCAGTCACTGGAAGGTGCATCAAGAACCATTCAGCCCCGGGCTTCCCTGGTGGCGCAGTGGTTGAGAGTCTGCCTGCCAATGCAGGGGACACGGGTTCGAGCCCTGGTCCGGGAAGATCTCACATGCCGCGGAGCAGCTAGGCCCGTGAGCCACAATTACTGAGCCTGCGCGTCTGGAGCCCGTGCTCCGCAACAAGAGAGGCCGTGATAGTGAAAGGCCCATGCATCGCGATGAAGAGTGGCCCCCACTCGCCACAACTGGGGAAAGCCGTCGCATAGAAATGAAGACCCAACACAGCCAAAAATAAATAAATTAATTTAAAAAAAATTATAAAAAAAGAACCATTCAGCCCCGAGTGCCTTACAGTTATGTCAGGGGAGTGAGAGCAGCTATAGAAGCTGGCACTGAGGAAAGGTGTGGATGGGCACACCATCTCCAGGAAAGCAGAACGCTGCTTCAACAAGAGGCTGAAGGACAGAAAGAGGGAAAAACTCAATGAACGTGATGAACAGAAAAAAAAAATTTGATGACTTGACAGCAACAGTTTTCAAAGTTTTTGGTGTCAGGACCCCTTTACTTTCTTAAAAATTATTGAGGATCCCAAAGGGCTTTTGGCCATGTGGGTTATATCCACTGGTTTTTACTGTATCAGAAATTAAACTGGGGAAATTTTGAGAATACTGTTTACTCATTATTTTATTATCATAATAACTAATTATACAAAGATTTGTTATTTATTATCATAAACCCCTAACGTTTTATTTATTGTATTTTATTTAAATTTATTTATTTACTTTATTTTTTTGGCTGTGTTAGGTCTTTGTTTCCGCAGGGGAGCTTTCTCTAGTCGTGGCGAGTGGGGGCTACTCTTTGTTAAGGTGTGCAGGCTTCTCATTGCGGTGGCTTCTCTTGTTGCGGAGCACAGGCTCTAGGCACACAGGTTTCAGTAGTTGTGGCACGCAAGCTCAGTAGTTGTGGTGCATGGGCTTAGTTGCTCCGTGGCATGTGGAATCTTCCTGGACCAGGGCTCGAACCCGTGTCCCCTGCCTTGGCAGGCAGATTCTTAACCACTGCGCCACCAGGGAAACCCCCCTAAGGTTTTAAAATAACACATTTTAATGAAAAATTGCCATTTTTTTCCACCCAAAACAACAAAAAATTAGTGAGAAGACTGGCATTATTTTACAGATTTGTAAATTTTTTAAAAAGTCTGACTTAATAGAAGATACCTGGAATCTTATATCTGCTTCTGCATTCAATACTTTGCAGTGTATTGCTATAATTCAGATATATGAAGAAAACTCTATCTTACACAAATATGTAGTTGGAAAAGGGAGGGATATGTTAACAGCTATTTTAGGTGATTGTGGGTATTCTTCTTTGTTACTATACTAAAACTTGACAATTGTTTACTAAAGGATAGTTGCGATGTGGAATCTGACAGCATATCAATGAAATTTCCATACTCTGCTACATTAAAATTCATTGGCCTAACTTGCATTTTATTTTTTATTTTATTTTTTAATATACACCACATTTTTAAAAAATAAATCTTTATTGGAGTATAATTGCTTCACAATACTGTGTTAGTTTCTCTTGTACACCAAAGTGAATCAGCCATCTGCATACATATGTCCCCATATCCCCTCCCTCTTGAGCCTCCCTCCCACGCTCTCTTTCCCACCCCTTTAGGTCATCGCAAAGCACCGAGCTGATCTCCCTGTGCTATGCTGCTGTTGCACTTTAAATAGATCTTTTACCTAGCATTATTATATAATATCATGCATTGCCCTCTTGAAAAATATTGGTTTACTGAGTTATTTAAATCTTCCAAATGTTGACATATTTCATTATAAAATATAAAAATATTATATTTGTTATTAATACCGCTGATTTAATCAGAAAAGGCTTTAAGTATCGGGAAGCTGTCAAGCTTATGATGACTGATATAATTTTTCCCAAAATTCTGATGTTCACTTGATAACTTGCATTTTATCTTGGGCAAAAAATACTGTCAGTTGTTTTCCTTGATGTGACAGGCTTGCTTTGTTTATTTTTAATTATGTGTCTGCCAAATCCCTAAATCTGTGTGGTTTGTCAGTTTTTCTTTCATATGAATATAGTGTTCTGTGAAGAAGTGGCTAGTTCAGCTTGCAACTCAGTCAATTGCACACGTGCTTTCCCTCCAGATAATCTTCACACTCAGTATGAAGCAGAAGTTGCTTTTTTTTTTTTTTTTTAAAGCCGACGTTGTAAGGTGATGAAGAATACAATGACTACGAGTACAGTTCGGTGCTTCTGCCGTGATTCATACTAAAATGTCACCAGCTTTACTCATCATTGCTTTTTGCACTGTCCGTGCAAATGTCAACTGTGAAAAAGGAAATAGTGTCTTAGTATTATTTTGAACATAGTTTTGACATCACAGATCCTCTAAAAGAGTCTTGGGGACCCCCTGGCAACCACAGACCACAGTTTGCGAACCACTGTTCTAAAGCTTGGACGGAAAAAGTTCTACATGAGAAGGAACATCAGATCAAAACTCTGACTAAATGTCTGCTAAAGATGGCAGATTTGGCTGCTGTCCTTGGAAAAGATAACACCAGGAAAAGGACATAATGAGAGAATGAAAATTGGACACCACTTAGATGATAAGTTAATATGAACTCTGAGGAAACTGATTGATGCCATCAAGCTAAATGCTTCCTTGTAACCCCTTGAAGTAGGAAGTAACCAAATATGTATTTCACTGGATGGAGAAGATAAAACAATCCCTGACGGATTATACTGCAACTCTCCAAACAGACAAAAAAAAATGCATGGTTGGAATCAGAAAATGCAAAGATTAAGTGAGGTTCAAAAGCTTCAGCAAAAGCTTAAAGACTGAGCTGCGTCAAGACAAGGCTAAGAAATCTCCCAGGAAATTATCCTGTAGGGAAAGAAGAATGATTTAAAAACTGAGGAGAAATGTTTTAAAACATAGCTGAAAACATGAGCTGTGCCATGAAGATCTGGATGCCAAAACAAAACAAAAACCAAAAATCCAGATCAAATCAAACTAAAAAAAACACGCCTGAGCTCTAGAAGAAGAAATGGAAGGACTTATTTGTCCTTTGAAAAGCCAGCTCATTGCTCTTGGTTACGGAAAATGCACATGGAAGATGAAAATCAATGCAGAAGTTACAACATTTGAGAGTTTAGAAAAGGATCCGCAAGATGTCGATGATCCAAGCAGAGCATTTGGCAGAGGCCCAGGAGAACCAGGGAATCCTCTGGGTCATTAGATCCTCAAGACAGGAGGTATGTCCCATCAAGCTGGGTTGGTTTAGGTATTCAGGGTTCAATGTTGCACTACTTCACCAGATGTTACCAGATGTCATGTCCATGGGCTCAGGGGGCCCAGGATGATAGAGTGTCCACCAGGCCATCTATATCCTCGTCCAGCTCTTCCTTCACATGTACAAGACAGAGTTCACCAGATGTTACCAGATGTCATGTCCATGGGCTCAGGGGGCCCAGGATGATAGAGTGTCCACCAGGCCATCTGTATCCTGGTCCAGCTCTTCCTTCACATATACAAGACAGAGTTTCCCTTTCTGCTTCAGACACTGGTCCTCTTTCTGCAACAGCATGATTTGTAAGTTTTAATGGGCCTTCTTTTGAGAGAGTGAATTGTCCACATCTTAAAAAAGGATGCCTGGTGGGACTCATCTTGAGGATGCTTTTGATGACTTAGGTCCTCCTGATCCATCTCTAGCACTGGAACGTGAAGCTGGTGCAGGCACTTTTCTCCAACCCCATCATCCAGGTGAAGGTTCCATGCTGGGAAGGGATCCATGTGGTATTCATGAGAGAGGACGTCATCTATCTCCCTGTCCTCCAGTAAACCTGTGTGAAGCCCTGAGATTACTTCTCGTAGGGGATTTTCCTGGCCCTTCATCCTCCAGAACCACTGAGGAACATCCACCCATCAAGGGGGTTTCCTTGTGATTCTTCCCCAAGAGCCACTATCAAGGTGTGAGTTTCCTAGGGCTGAGTCAGTCTTCCAGAGGGTGTCCTTCTGAAAGTCTGCACCAGAGCAATCATGTTAATAATGTTTCTGTCACTCTTCTAAAGGCATTTTGAATTCTTTTTTCATTTAACAGCTGTTGTTTAAGTGATTGTACATTTGTTCAAATTGAGGCTTGATGGAATTATAATACTTAGAGTAGTATTTTGTAAGCAGTGGAGTGGTTTTACAGATTAGAATCTTACGAATGAATTATTTCCATCTTATTGTACTCTGTAGGTAGTAGAAGATTTGATTTTGATTTGAATAACCAGTCCACCATAACATAAGCTAGAATAGGCATTTTGCATAAGCAACTACACACATTTAAAACTTCAAAGCCTGTTTTTCTCTGCTAAGAACTCGGTTTTCCATTATAGCACTGAGAAAAATTTGAGGGTTGTTTGAAGTTGACTGGAATTTTCATTGGGGTTAAGAAGTAGTAAAGAAATGAATAAAGTGGTGGCACAGAATGCCTTTTTGTTTCAGAGCTGCAGCTGGGGTGAAAGTGTGTTAAGTGACCAGGCATCCAAGAGAGGGGCTGGACCACCCGTGTGGTCCTTCCTAAAGGGAGCTCCAAAGAACCAAAACTGCCCACATAGCCCATCACTCACCTCTATTCTTTTTTTTTTTTTCAAGTTTTAATTTTTTAATATTTTTAACTTTTTATTTTATATTGGAGTACAGTTGATTAACAATGTTGTGTCAGTTTCAGGTGTACAACAAAGTGATTCAGTTATACATATACATGTATCTATTCTTTTTCAAATTTTTTTCCCAGTTAGGTTGTTACAGAATACTGAGCAGAGTTCCCTGTGCTATACAGTAGGTCCTTGTTGGTTATCCATTTTAAATATAGCAGTGTGTACATGTCAATCCCACCTTTCTGCTCAGGTAACCGTAAGTTCATTCTCTAAGTCTGGCTTACCTCTATTCTACACATGTGGAGGCCAGAGGAATTAGTGGATCTTGCTAAGGAGATGCTCTCTGGGGAGAGCTGAAGGGGTGCGGTGTTCCTCCCCATTCAAACCCCCACATTAGGCCAAGTGAGGGGGTTCTCAGTAGAACTCCTGGAGGCGTATCCTGTGTTGGAGTACACAGCGGCTGGGGTCTGGTTCACACCTAGACAGAGGCTAGTTACAGCTGCCCTTGAGGTCAGGGCATTGAGAGGGCAGGGGCAGGAGCAAGGAGCACTTTCAGCCTTTTCAGAACAAAGGTGGTCCTTGGAAGGTAACTGGGCTTGTGTGGAATTTAAAGCATCTGCCCAAGGGGTCAGCCTGTGCCAAAGTGGTAACCTAGAAGCAGGCATCCTGCCCAAGGGGTCCCAGAAGCAAGAGTCTGTGCTTTACTGGAACAATGTAGTGGGAGCCCCACAAGTGGGGAATTCACCCCCAAAAGGGACTAAAGAGCAAGGGATACTAGTATTTAGGTATCTGGCCCCCACAGAGCGTTCTGATCCCAGATTTATATCAGTCAAGCAAGACTTTTCACCACCCGCCTTACCTTTCCTCTTTTCTCCTATCCGCATCCTGAGCAGGGAAGTGGGAAAGGAAGTATTTAAAACAAAAAATTTAAAAAGTCCCACCCACCTCCACTGCCTCCCAGTCTACATTGCAAGTTTCTAAGCTCAGATTATATCAAGAGTTTTAAATGAAATGAGACTGAAGTTTTAATTCCAATTTTATTGAACACTTTAATACCCCCAAATGAGACTGTTATTTAGTTTTAATACTTTAAAATGATTGAAAGGGCTGTAGGATCGGCTTCAAATATCATCTAGTTGAGAGACAGAAATGTTAAAAAGGAAGATTATTCAATACTTTACTCCCACTTGGTTTGGATTGTTAAATATACGTATTAGGATACTAATGAATATCTTTGGGCATGAACCTTTATTCTTCTTTGGAGTAATTTCCTTAAGATAAATGCCCAGATGTAGAGTAATTGGTCAAAGGTTATGAATATCATTATGGCTTCAGATAAGCAATACTAAGCTGACAACCCATAAATTTACCAACATAAACCGCTGCTGGCGATGTAGGAGGAAATCAATTTCACGACAAACTTCATGGTACTGTTGTCACCCTTGTGAGAAGATGTCCCAAGTCAGGGCCATGATAATACAGTGTAGAAAGCAGAACAGTACCCAGAACTCGTAGTTTTCTCTCTGCATCTATGACTGTATATTTAGGAAAAAATTACAAATATTTTTACAGATTTTGTCTTGCCAAGATAAAAATGTGATTATACATATACCTATTCATTTGGTTGTTAGTATTTTCCCATATCAATACACAAAGTTCTGTCTTATTCTGTTGATGGATGTCCCAATCTCTTTGAACAAAACAATATATGTGAAAAATTAAATGTTGGGGAAAAGTCACATTGAATTTCTCATAACCAATTAAGTGATTGATTTTTACAAACCCTGTAGTCTTTTTTTTCCTTCCTGCCCCTTTCCTTTCTTTCTTTATTGTTGCATTCTATATTATACATTATTTTCAAGGTGCTGTGTTGTGCACTGCAGCACTCACTCATTTAATATACAGACACTTTATATACAGGCATGAATGAAACAAACATAGCATCTGCCTTCTGGAGGAGTTTCCACCCTAATGGAAAGTTTCACTTTCTACTTTGCCTCCTAAGGGTAAGCTTAATACTTAAACCCCAAATGCATATTATATCCTATATAGTTTGCTAGAACTTTGGCTACAAATTAATAGTGATCTTCCTAGTAGCCAAAACAAAGTGAAACATTTAAGCAGATAACATAAGTTACAATTGCTGAGGAAATGCACTGCTATTCACAGTTTGGGGTATAGAGTGCATTTTTTTCTTCAAGTCTTCATTAAAGAGATACTTTATGACATAGAAAACTATGTTCTCAACATTGTCTCATTATTCAGCACAAACTGAATTTCATAGCACTGTTTACATTGTGTTTTTCAATACAGGAAATGATGTAATGCCAAACACAGTTCAGGAAAATAAGTTCTCTAAGGAGTACAGAGCTTGTGGACCAGGCATACAGCTTTCTGACTTAATCCGATGCTATAATTTAGAGGGTCTAGAGTCTAGACTCCAGAATATATTTATACATATATATATTCTTTTCTATTATGGCTTATCACAGGATATTGAATATGGTTCCCTGTGCTATACAGCAGGATCTTGCCATTTATCCATTCTCTATATCATAGTTTGCATCTGCTAATCCCAACCTCCCCGTCCATCCCTCCCCAACCCCACCCATCTCCTTGGCAACCACAGGTCTGTTCTCTATGTCTGTGATTCTGTTTCTGTTCCATAGATAGGGTCATTTGTGTCATATCTTAGATTCCACATATAAGCGATATCATCTGGTATTTGTCTTTGTCTGACTTACTTCACTTAGTATGATCATCTCTAGGTCCATCCATGTTGCTGCCAATGAGATGGGTACTATTAATATTCTTATTTATAGGTGAGGAAACTGAGTTAGGGAAGGTTAAATCACTTTATTTCAAACAACGAATTAGTAGCAGGGCTTGGATTAGACCCAGGCACAAAGTTTAATTTAGAATTTATGTTTTTAACCACAATATTAAAGGGTTTAGGTACAGGCTGAGAAATCTCAGGGTACAAACGCTTTTGGCTTCACAAATGACAGGTACCCAGAAAACCATCACAGAATCCAGCTTTGTCAAACTGAGGCCACTGAAAAGAACCAGGTCTATGAGCTTCTCCCCTTCACTTTGTGGTGTTTCTCTGATTTCCAGGACGTGAGGATTAAGGATGTGTTGGGCCATTTTCCAGGCATATCTTTGGGCCCAAAGTGGCTCTTCTGGACAGTCTCCCAGGCCCTAAGACAGGCTCTATTCTCTCAGGTTCCCATACTTGTGTGCCTCCTGCCCCTAATTTCCCTTTCTGGAGCTCCAGTCATGGTAACTTCCACAAACTGCTTTCTCTAGTTTGTATTCTGATTCACTAAAATACAGGTATTGTTTTGGGATCTCTTGTTTAGTTTCGTTCATTCAAATCCCTTCCTCGATGACCCGACTTCCCTATTTTTCTGTTTCCTGTTGGTCAGTTTCTGACATTTTAAACATTAATATTTACACTATCCACATTTATGTTTAATTTATATAAAATGACCCTTGTTATCTTCACTTGAAGAAATGGGCTATTTGTCACATACCACTTGTCAAGGTTTTACTTTTCCTACAATTTCCTACTCTTGATGGGACATGTATGGGCTTCTTTTAAAACACAGATCTGAAGACTTGCAGGAATTTTCTCCAAAGTCACAATTCCTGGAGTTTTCCATATCCTTTGGTAGTTCAGTTCTACACAGGCAGAATTTGGGCACCAAAAGAGATGCCTCCTCTCGTACATTAGGCGAAGAAGTATTTTCCTTCCACGTTTGCTCACAGAATCGAACCTAATCTCAAAATCCCTTAGCTGTGTTCTGAGATCCCTGATGACTTAAACTTTGATGGAGTGGGAAATTAATCAGTTTCTGCCTGGAAGGTTTCTGTTAGTGCTACCAGATTAAGGGGCCTCACCGAAGCTTCTAATTGATAAACAGCTGGAAGTGGCAGCCAGACACAGCCATCTCCAGTGGGACTCTGCGCCGTCGGAGAGCATGAGGGCTTGTGGGGTCGGTATTGGCATGCCTGCCCCTCCTTTTGGGAAAGGACATTCTTAAAATAGGTCATCTGTCTTAGGTTGGGGTCCCTGAGACAGAGATTTGGGTACACGTGACTTATGAGGGAGTGCTCTTCTGAAATAACCTGTCGGGGAGCAAGCAGAAGGGGATGGGAAGAGGAATGAGTAGAACAGGCAGTGGTCTCAGGAAACAGCCTTGCTTGGCCTTGGTCCAGGGGGTTCTGGAGTGTAAGTAGTGCCTCAGAGCTGCCTCACCTTGAAGCAAGGGGCTGGGCTTTTAAAATTTTTTAAATTTTTATTATTTTTTAAAATTAAAATGCTATTTATTAAATTATTGCCCGCATCCCTCACATTTGTATAGGACTTTTATCCTCCATTTAAAATCCAAATGGTACTACAGTTTCTCTACATAGAAGTTTTTTTTTAATTTAATTTTATTTTTTAATACAGCAGGTTCTTATTTATCTATTTTATACATATTAGTGTATACATGTCAATCCCAATCCCCCAGTTCATCCTACCACCCCTTCCTCGCCCCCTGCCGCTTTCCCCCCTTCGTGTCCGTCCGTACATTTGTTCTCTGCATCTGTGTCTCTGTTTCTGCCTTGCAAACTGGTTCATCTGTACCACTTTTCTAGATTCCACATGTATGCGTTAATATACGATATTTGTTTTTCTCTTTCTGACTTACTTCACTTTGTATGACAGTCTATAGGTCCATCCACGTCTCTGCAAATGACCCAATTTCGTTTCTTTTTATGGCTGAGTGATATTCCATTGTATATATGTACCACATCTTCTTTATCCATTCATCTGTCAGTGGGCATTTAGGTTGCTTCCATGACCTGGCTATTGTAAATAGTGCTGCAGTGAACAATGGGGTGCATGTGTCTTTTTGAATTATGGTTTTCTCTGGGTATATGTCCAGTAGTGAGATTGCTGGGTCATATGGTAATTCTATTTTTAGTTTTTTAAGGAACCTCCATACTGTTCTCCATGGTGGCTCTATCAATTTACATTCCCACCAACAGTGCAAGATGGTTCCCTTTCCTCCACACCCTCTCTATCATTTGTTGTTTGTAGATTTCTGATGATGCCCATTCTAACTCGTGTGAGGTGATACCACATTGTAGTTTTGATTTGCATTTCTCTAATAATTAGTGATGTTGAGTAGCTTTTCATGTGCCTCTTGAGCATCTGTATGTCTTCTCTGGAGAAATGTCTATTTAGGTTTTCTGCCCATTCTTTGATTGGGTTGTTGTTTTTTTTTTAACATTGAGCTGCATGAGCTGTTTGTATATTTTGGAGATTAATCCTTTGTCTGTTGATTGTTTGCAAATATTTTCTCCCATTCTGAGGGTTGTGTTTTCGTCTTACTTATAGTTTCCTTTGCTGTACAAAAGCTTTTAAGTTTGTTAGGTCTCATTTTTTTATTTTTGTTTTTATTTCCATTACTCTAGGAGGTGGGTCAAAAAAGATCTTGCTGTGATTTATGTCAAAGAGTGTTCTCCCTATGTTTTCCTCTAAGAGTCTTACATGACCAGTCTTACACTTAGGTCTTTAATCCATTTTGAGTTTATTTTTGTGTATGGTATTAGGGAGTGTTCTAATTTCATTCTTTACATGTGGCTGTCTCATTTTCCCAGCACTACTTATTGAAGAGACTGTCTTTTCTCCATTGTATACCCTTGCCTCCTTTGTCATAGAGTAGTTGACCATAGGTGTGTGGGTTAATCTCTGGGCTTTCAATCCTGTTCCATTGATCTATATTTCTGTTTTTGTGCCAGTACTATATTGTCTTGATTACTGTAGCTTTGTAATATAGTCTGAAGTCAGGGAGTCTGATTCCTCCAGCTCCACTTTTTCCCCTCATGATTGCTTTGGCTATTCAGGGTCTTTTGTGTCTCCATACAAATTTTAAGATTTTTGTTCTAGTTCTGTAAAAAATGCCATTGGTAATTTGATAGCGATTGCCCTGAATCTGTAGATTGCTTTGGGTAGTATAGTCATTTTCACAATATTGATTCTTCCAATCCAAGAACATGGTATATCTCTCTATCTGTTGGTATCATCTTTGATTTCTTTCATCAGTGTCTTATAGTTTTCTGAGTACAGGTCTTTTACCTCCTTAGGTAGGTTTATTCCTAGGTATTTTATTCTTTTTGTTGCAATGGTGAATGGGATTATTTCCTTAATTTCTCTTTCTGATCTTTCGTTGTTAGAGTATAAGCAAGAGATTTCTGTGCTTCAATTTTGTATTCTGCAACCTTACCAAATTCATTGATTAGCTTTAGTAGTTTTCTGGTGGCATCTTTAGGATTCTCTATGTATAGTATCATGTCATCTGAAAACAGTGACTGTTTTTCTTCTTCTTTTCCAATTCGGATTCCTTTTATTTCTTTTTCTCCGCTGATTGCCATGGCTAAGACGTCCAAAACTATGTTGAATAATAGTGGTGAGAGTGGACATCCTTGTCTTGTTCCTGATCTTAGAGGAAATGCTTTCAGTTTTTCACCATTGAGAATGGTGTTTGCTGTGGGTTTGTTGTATATGGCCTTCATTATGTTGAGGTAGTTTCCCTCTATGCCCACGTCTGGAGAGTTTTTATCATAAGTTGGTGTTGAATTTTGTCAAAAGCTTTTTCTGCATCTTTTGAGATGATCATATGGGTTTTATTCTTCAGTTTATTAATATGGTGTATCACATTGATTGATTTGCATATATTGAAGAATCCTTGCATCCCTGGGATAAATCCCAGTTGATCATGGTGTATGATCCTTTTAATGTGTTGTTGGATTCTGTTTGCTAGTATTTTGTTAAGGATTTTTGCATCTATGTTCATCAGTGATATTGGTCTGTCATTTTCTTTTTTTGTAGTATCTTTGCCTGGTTTTGGTATCAGGGTGATGGTGGCCTTGTAGAATGAGTTTGGGAGTTTTCCTTCCTCTGCAGTTTTTGGGAAAAGTTTGAGAAGGATAGGTGTTAGCTCTTCTCTAAATGTTTGATAGAATTCACCTGTGAAGCCATCTGGTCCTGGACTTTTGTTTGTTGGAAGATTTTTAATCACAGTTTCAATTTCATTACTTGTGATTTGTCTGTTCAAATATTCTATTTCTTCCCAATTCAGTCTTGGAAGTTTATAACTTTCTAAGAATTTGTCCATTTCTTCCAGGTTGTCCATTTTGTTGGCATAGAGTTGCCTGTAGTAGTCTCTTATGATGTTTTGTTTTTCTGCAGTGTCCATTGTAAGTTCTCCTTTTTCATTTCCAATTTTATTGATTTGAGTCCTCTCCCTCTTTTTCTTGATGAGTCTGGCTAATGGTTTATCAATTTTGTTTATCTTCACAAAGAAACAGCTTTTAGTTTTATTGATCTTTGCTTCTATTGCATTTTTTTCTGCTCTGATTTTTATGATTTCTTTCCTTCTACTAATTTGGGGTTTTGTTTGTTCTTCTTTCTCTAGTTCCTTTAGGTGTAAGGTTAGATTGTTTATTTGAGATTTTCTTGTTTCTTGAGGTACGATTGTATTGCTATAAACTTCCCTCTTAGAACTGCTTTTGCTGCTTCCCATAGGTTTTGGATTGTCGTGTTTTCGTTGTCATTTGTTTCTAAGTATTTTTTGATTTCCTCTTTGATTTCTTCAGTGATCTCTTGGTTATTTAGTAATGTATTGTTTAGCCTTCATGTTTTTGTGTTTTTTATGTTTTTTTTTCCCTGTATTTGATTTCTAATCTCATAGCGTTGTGGTCGGAAAAGATGCTTGATATGTTTTCAATTTTCTTAATTTTACTGAGGCTTGATTTGTGATACATCCTAGAGAATGTTCTGTGTGCACTTGAGAAGAAAGTATAATCTGCTGTTTTTGGATGGAATGTCCTATGAATGTCAATTAAATCTATCTGGTCTATTGTGTCATTTAAACTTGTGTTTCCTTATTAATTCTCTGTCTGGATGATCTGTCCATTGGTGTAAGTGAGGTGTTAAAGACCCCCACCATTACTGTGTTACTGTCGATTTCCTCTTTTATGGCTGTTAGCATTTGCCTTATGTATTGAGGTGCTCCTATGTTGGGTGCATATATATTTATAATGGCTATATCTTCTTCTTGGATTGATCCCTTGAACATTATGTAGTGTCCTTCCTTGTCTCTTGTAACATTCTTTATTTTAAAGTCCATTTTATCTGATATGAGTATTACTACTCCAGCTTTCTTTTGAGTTCCATTTGCATGGAATATCTTTTTCCATCCCCTCACTTTCAGTCTGAATGTGTCCCTAGGTCTGAAGTGGGTCTCTTGTAGACAGCATATATATGGGTCTTGTTTTTGTATCCATTCAGCGAGCCTGTGTCTTTTGGTTGGAAACTTTAATCCATTCACATTTAAGGTAATTATCAATATGTAGTTTGTATTACTATTTTCTTAATTGTTTTGGGTTTGTTTTTGTAGGTCGTTTTCTTCTCTTGTGTTTCCCACTTAGAAAAGTTCCTTTAGCATTTGTTGTAGAGCTGGTTTGGTGGTGCTGAATTCTCTTAGTTTTTGCTTGTCTGTAAAACTTTTGATTTCTCCGTCGCATCTGAATGAGATCCTTGCTGGGTAGAGTAATCTTGGTTGTAGGTTCTTCCCCTTCATCACTTTAAATATATTGTGGTACTCCCTTCTGGCTTGTAGAGTTTCTGCTGAGAAATCAGCTGTTAACCTTATGGGAGTTCCCTTGTATGTTATTTGTCATTTTTCCCTTGTTGCTTTTAATAATTTTTCTTTGTCTTTAATTTTTATCAGTTTGATTACTATGTGTCTTGGCATGTTTCTCCCTGGGTTTATCCTGACTGGGACTCTCTGGGCTTCCTGGACTTGGGTGGCTATTTCCTTTCCCATGTTAGGGAAGTTTTCAACTATAATCTCTTCAAATATTTTCTCGGGTCTTTTCTCTCTCTCTTCTGCTTCTGGGACCCCTATAATGTGAATGTTGGTGAGTTCAATGTTGTCCCAGAGATCTCTTAGGGTGTCTTCATTTCTTTTCATTCTTTTTTCTTTATTCTGGTCCATGGCACTGAGTTCCACCATTCTGTCTTCCAGGTCACTTATCCGTTCTTCTGCCTCAGTTATTCTGCTATTGATTCCTTCTAGTGTATTTTTCTTTTTAGTTATTGTATAGTTCATCTCTGTTTGTTTGTTCTTTAATTCTTCTAGGTGTTTGTTCTTTAATTCTTCTAGGTCTTTGTTAAACGTTTGTTGCATCTTCTTGATCTTTGCCTGCATTCTTTTTCTGAGGTACTGGATCATCTTCACTACCATTATTCTGAATTCTTTTTCTGGAAGGTTGCCTATATCCACTTCATTTAATTGTTTTTCTGGGGTTTTGTCTTGTTCCTTCATCTGGTACATAGCCCTCTACCTTTTCATTTTGTCTGTCTTTCTGTGAATGTCGTTTTTGTTCCACAGGTTGCAGGATTGTAGTTTTTCTTGCTTCTGCTGTCTGCCCTCTGGTGGATGAGGTTATCTAAGGGGCTTGTGCAAGTTTCCTGATAGGAGGGACTGGTGGTGGGTAGAGCTGGGTGTTGCTGTGGTGGGCAGAGCTGGGTGTTGCTGTGGTGGGCAGAGCTCAGTAAAACTTTAATCTGTTTGTCTGCTGATGGGTGTGGCTGAGTTCCCCCCCTGTTGGTTGTTTGGCCTGAGGCAACCCAGCACTGGAGGCTACAGGCTCTTTGGTGGGGTTAATGGTGGATTCTGGGAGGGCTCATGCCAAGGAGTGCTTCCCAGAACTTCTGCTGCCAGTGTCTTTGTCTCCACGGTGAGCCACAGGCACCCCCGACCTCTGCAGGAGACCCTCCAACACTAGCAGGTAGGTCTGGTTCAGTCTCCTATGGGGTCACTGATCCTTCCCCCTGGGTCCTTTTGTGCACACTACTTTGTGTGTACCCTCCAAGAGTGGAGTCTCTGTTTCCCCCAGTCCTGTCAAAGTCCTGCAGTCAAATCCCGCTAGCCTTCAAAGTCTGATTCTCTGGGAAATCCTCCTCCCATTGCCAGACCACCAGGTTGGGAAGCCTGACATGGAGCTCAGAACCTTCACTCCAGTGGGTGGACTTCTGTGGTATAAGTGTTCTCCAGTTTGTGAGTCACCCACCCAGCGGTTATGGGAATTGATTTTATTGTGATTGCACCCCTCCTACTGTCTCATTGCGGCTTCTCCTTTGTCTTTGGATGTGGGGTATCTTTTTTGGTGAGTTCCAGTGTCTTCCTGTTGATGATTCTGGGCTGTTTTTTGAACCTAAATAGACATTTCTCCAAAGAAGACATACAGATGGCCAAGAGGCACATGAAAACTACTCAACATCACTAATCATCAGAGAAATGCAAATCAAAACTACAATGAGATATCACCTCACACTGGTCAGAATGGCCATCACCAAAAAATCTACAAACAATAAATGCTGGAGAGGGTGTGGAGAAAAGGGAACCCTCTTGCACTGTTGGTGGGAATGTAAATTGATACAGCCACCATGGAGAACAGTATGGAAGTCCCTTAAAAAACTAAAAATAGAACTACCATACAACCCAGCAATCCCACTACTGGACATATACCCAGAGAAAACCATAATTCAAATAGACACACGCACCCCATTGTTCACTGCAGCACTATTTACAATAACTAGGTCATGGAAGCAACCTAAATGCCCACTGACAGATGAATGGATGAAGAAGATGTGGTACATATATACAATGGAATATTACTCAGCCATGAAAAGGAACGAAACTGGGTCATTTGTAGAGATGTGGATGGACCTAGAGACTGTCATACAGAGTGAAGTAAGTCAGAAAGGGAAAAACAAATATTGTATATTAATGCATGTATGTGGAATCTAGAAAAAAGGTACAGGTGAACCGGTTTGCAACGCAGAAACAGAGACACAGATGTTGGGAACAAATGTATGGACACCAAGTGGAGAAAGCAGGGAGGTGGGTGGTGGTGGTGGGATGAATTGGGAGATTGGGATTGACATATATACAATAATATGTATAAAATAGATAACTAATAAGAACCTGCTGTATAAAAAAATACAGTTACCTGCCTCTGTCCCCCTGCTTCCTCAGTTCTATCAACTGCTAAGCATCTCCTGGTCAGCTGAAAATCATCAGTCAGGTACAATCTCTGGCAAAGTTTGCTCAGGTGAGCCATTAACTGCTGCATTTGCAGCCGTTGGGGGAGGGCCACATTGGTTGGTAAGGGGTGTTGGGTGTTCTGGTTCCAGTGGGGACCCACTTTCCAGCTTAATGACGTCTTCAAGCTCCCTCGTGTCTGCTCGTAAGAGCACTAATCCCATCATGAGGGGCCCACCCTCATGACCTCTCTAACCTAATTGCCTCTCAAAGGCCTTACCCTCTAATAACATCACATTGAGGTTTAGTGCTTCAACATACGAATAGGGTGAGGGACACAAACATTCAGTCCATAACAGCAGGAAGGTGCAGTAAAGGAAAGAGTTGGCACCAGTGGATGTCTGCTCTTGCCTCAGAGGTATAACTGTGTCACATGGCCACATTCAGCTATAAGAGTGGCTGAGAAAATGAGTTTTTGGCATTTCCGGTTTCAACAATAGAGGTAAGCATGAGGTTGAAAATGGAGGCTGGGCCAGATCCCCTGTGGTATCTGCTATGGAGCCTTTATTTGTCGGCATTATTTTCTGAGGAGCTACCTATTGATGACTAAATGTGGGCAGTGTGCTAGTTTCCTTAAAAAGGAACAAGAGATGCTAATGAGCTTTGGGGAGCTTGCTGTCCAGGGAGGGAAGTAGATCAGTAGGTCACCATCTATACAGTGTGACAAAGGCTGTGAGAAAGGACTGGCTTTACCACACTGTCCTGTAGAATAGGAGACACAGAGGATAGACTTGGCCAGTTGGCTTGAGAGAGGCAGTTGTTTTATCACATGTTGGGACAATATTCTTGGTGTCTAATGTGACTGTAGGTGAGGAATAGACAGGAATTGGATGCTATCCCTCACTTTGCAGATTTGGAGAATGGATGATGGTTAGATAAGAAGTTTAATTTTAGCATGTGGAGTCTAAACGCTCTTCTGGGACATTTGACAGGAGCTATCCAGCATGCAGCTGGAAAACCAATGGCTAACATCAACTCGGCTCTCACTCTGGGTCAAGCACTAAGCCAAGCTCTTCATATGGACAAGCTTTCCTAAATCTCACAACATGGCTGGTCCCCAGTACATCATCCCCATTTTACAGAGGAGGAAACTGAGGCTTAGGAAGCTTAACTAACTCATCTAAGGTTACAGAGCCAGTAAGTGGTGGCCTCCAGATTTGAGCCCAAATAGTCTGATTCCAGTCTCTGCTCTTAACCCCTGATGAATTCAGCAGATATTTCCTGAGCATCAATGATGTGTTAGACATCGTTCTAGGTGCAGATGATACGGTGTATAAGACAGACAAAATTTTTGTCCCCATGGAGCTTATCTTTCAGTGTAAATAGAAAATACAATATTGTATAATAAGTAAATCTTGTTAACAACATGTGTAATAAAATAATGGATTTTAAAATATATAACCATTTTATAAATCACATGTAGTAATAATGTAACCATGTAATAACAAGGCTTTAATTTTAGTGGTGATTTTGCTGCCACTGTAGCACCCCACTTGTGGCAGAACTGGGGCCCAGTGTGGGGTTAAGGTAGCACAGGACCTGTGCTGGGACTGACACAGGGATGGTAGTGACACTTTTGTGATGGGCCTACAGCGTGGACACCCGGGGGACCAGGTTTCCAGGAGGGAAAGCCTGGTTGGATGGTGCTGGTTTTGATCAGAGCATTGTCATGGAGGATCAGAGATAAGTGTACATGATACAACCAGGACACCAGGGCAGGACAGGCCAAGACTGAACTCAAGGTCAGATAGTAAAATGGCAGATCTGGGACAAAACTCAGGTGTTTTCTCTGAAATCTAGCATGCAGCTAAAGATAAGCAGGGTGGGTTTGAGTTAGTCTGAAACCATCAACCTCTTTCTGTTTTCTTTCCAACCTCAGGGTCATGGTCAGAGATTGGACTTGATATGGGAGGCTCTGTTTTGTTAATTACATGAGGTTGGATCTCATTTTAGATTTTAGAGAGACAGGCTGTAGAATCATCCCATAAATTTGATTAAATAGGGATGGGATATCCTTTGGTTGAAGAAAAGGAATCATAAACTATCATATAGCCAAAGAAAATAACACAACTACAAAGGTCTATGCCCATAACACTTTGTTTTTAGGGATCAGGTTTGTTCAGGAAATTATTTAAATCATGCACTGATCTTACTATCAAAATAGGAGCAAGTAGACGAATTAAAGGAAACGAAAGGAAAACAGCTGACTCAAGTGAAAAAGGGAGAAATTTCTTTAGCAGAATGACTGAGATCCTAGAGCATAGTCTAGGCAGATATGAAATGGAAAACGAGATCTTGGAGGCTGGATGAGACATATCTAAGAATGGACAGGAGAAGCACATCCATCTAACCCCCTTCCTAATGAAGGGATAGCTGTTCAAGTGCTCTAAGATCAGAGAAGGTCTCTCATCTCAGGGAGGAGATGGGGCAAATTTCCCTGGGGGTCCTGACTTTAGGAAATGATTGAGGGGTGTCTCTATAAAACTGCAGCTAGGTCTCCCTTAATAAGAACAGTTGAGTAAGCGCCCCTTGAGGACTGAGATAGCTGTGCACAATATTTGGACAGACGTGAATGAGGAGGCCTGAGAAGCCAGGATAAAATACTCTAGGCACTGAGTCGTGAATTGGAAACTGGTACGGTTATCAGTTATCTCAAGTGGGGAAGCAGGAAGTGCCTGTGCCTGAAGGGAACCTGCCAGGGAAATTTATGGAATTAGGGTCCCCTCCAAGGGGAGGCACAGGGCAAACAAGACGTACTCCAGGGGAGCCAGGCAAGATAAAAATAAACGGGGTCAGTCCTGAGTTGAGTATTGATCTGAGGAGGTCAGGCCTCCTGAGTGGGATTGAACAACTCAAGAAAGTGAAGATAGATAAGATTTGTTTAAAAATTATGTACTTGGAAAACTGTTGACCCCCTGACTTGGTATCAGATACTCTGGGGGACCCAAAAATGCAAACTCTTGAGGAGGAAGTTAGAAAGACAAATGTCTGGGCCAGAAAAGCAATATGAAAGCAAACAGAAAGAAAGCGCTGCACCAGTGTAAAGGTATCGTCCTACTTCCCATAGGGGAGGCGAGCGGTCCTTTAAGAAGCAGATTAAACTGCTGACATCTCACCTGTGGCTTCTGATGGGAACAGAGGTTCTCAGACACCAGAGGCCCATCACACTCAAGCAGAAAATGGAAGAGAAGGAAATGTTAAAGGGCCACAACTTTCAAAAGCAGAAGAAAGGCAGGGCCTCAGGGAGCATAAAATAAAGGACGCTCTTACCAAGCCCCCAGGGCATAGGCTTCTGAGCCGCCCCGGAGCAGCTTCCTGGGGATGCTGAGAGTGTAATTGGCAAAACTCATCGAGGTGATGAGGTTGTGGAAATAAACAGAGACCACCTGAATGAGCACAGAGGCTATTTCCAGAGTTTGCTATAGCAAGGGGGTCAGCCATCATCACCTGTGTTTGCCAGAAACTCAGAGGCAAGCAGGAGAAGGGGGAGCTTTATAGTGAAAAATAGGAAAGGCATCAAGAGTGCTCTGATTGGAGGTTGTTGGCACAGGGAATCTGGAAGTGGGCTAACCTGAAGTGGAGCACCTTATGTGCCTGATTTGGGGAACAGAGTGGGCTTTCTCTGGTTGGTCCTGACTTGGAACTGGGAGCAAACATTTGGGAAGCTGGCAGTCGTTGACCAAGTCCTGGTTGTCTGGGCTGATTGCTGCAGAGGTTGTGATTTGGCTTCCTGGAGTAGTTGCTGCAGAATTTAAGGGTCAGAGTTCTATTTTCATCTATTGTCTGGCCATTGTCTGTTTGTATATTTGGTCTCTCAAGAGTGAAACTGCCTCAGAGAGCAGATTTCATGGACCTGCACAGTTCCACAGCAGGAAACCCGTGTCTTGGATTGTAAATGGCTGACCACAAAAGATGTAGAGGTGATGGCATGGTTCTCAGCATTTTTCTGGCCTTGTGCACAGCTCTGGGCATGTACAGAGCCCTGTGAGTATGTGTGGCCATCTGGATTTCCAGGGATGTTTCAGAGATTTTCAGAGATCTTGGTGGACTTTACTTTTCAAGTTTCTTTTCAGCTTGTTGTTTGTCCCAACTGTTATTGCCACCTCAGGCAAGTGCAATATTAAACAATTGTTGCTGATTGTTTTTGATAAATACCCCCGAGGAAAAGGTTGTTCACTCTGAGTAAGCTCTGAGTCAAGTCACAGAAAGACCTGCTTAGTGACAATGTCCAGGGAACTGCAAGAGAGGTCAAATAATAACAGTTTTCTGGAGTGGTGATTCTGGGGACTCCAAGCCTGTCTGCTTCCTCCAGTGGCTGCTAAGCTGCTAGTTTTCACTTTGATTGCAGAACTGTGATTGTCAAGGCTACTGTGAAGCTGGGGAGAGGAGGGAATCAGAATAGGGCAAGTGAAAATGACACAAACCTGGCTATTCTTACCAGAATTCGGTTCTTTTCCTTGCATTGTTGCAAGCCTTCTGTTACTTTCCAGAGTTTTGGAAAAGTTGATTTTTACAATTTTGCTGATATTCTCATTGCTTTTCTGGAGAAGCAGATTTTCGGAGGTCCTTACTCTTACATCTGGTATCTTTGGTTCTGCTTCTGCAGTATCTTCTGGAATGTATATACTAGTATCTCTTCCTTCAGCCGTCTGTCGTCAGTGTTCTTTTGTCATCAGGCTTCTTTTTTTTTCCAGTTTCCAGACTAAGTGGGTAAACTATTAGTCATTGTCCAAGACTCAGGCTTGATCCATCCCTTTCACCATCTCTTTATTCAGGCCAAGTGGATAATCAGATGTACTACTTCAAGTTTTGCCCAGGAAATTATTCCTCAATACTTTTTCACAGACAGTTCAGAGTGAATCAGTAATATTTCCTTTTGGCTTGTGCCACAATATTGTGTAGACCATTTGTAAACCAGACCTGAGTTTTATCTTCGTCAGTCAAACGGTTATAGGAAAGTTCCATGAGGCTGCAGGTATGGTTTAAGGGATAAATGGCAATGCAACAAGAGTGTTTGCTATGGGAGTCTAAGCCAGTGCAACGTACTTGTGCTTCCAGGACCTGTTAAGCCCGATCTTGGATAAACCACTTTCATTTGATGATGGATTACTGCTATGTATATCGACCTTTATGGTTGGTGGGTCAGGTAACAATGGGAAGTTACTGATGGGAAGCTCAGACAACATGGTCGCTTGATACCGCCTGGTTAGATGTTCAGCCTCTACCCAGGGCACAGTAGTGAGCCAACAACTATTTCTCACAATTAGAATAATTACAGATGAAGAAGACATGGCGTTACTCTGAATTCTATAGATATCTGCCCTTGAAGTCTCTGATTGGGGTTTACCAGAAGTTCCATTACGCATCCCTGTTTGCCACAGCATCCTGGGTACCATTGTAACTGCTGGACTTTGAGCCCCAAGTGGCAATCCAGTCTGCATGGCAGCCTGGACTTACTGTACAGCCTTCTCTTCCTCTGAGCCCCAGTAATTATTAGCAACTTATTCGTTATTTGATAAATGGAACATGTGGTGTATGTTGCCTCCAATAGCCAAAGAGGCCCTACAGTTCTTGTGCCCCCCTCTTAGTGATAGGTAGACAAAGTATAGCAATTTGTCTTTCAGTTTAAAGGGACTAGACCCCCCTGCCCCAGACCACTACACCCCTAGGAACTTCACTTGAGGCAGGCCCCTGGCTCGATGGGGTGTATCTTTCATCCTGACAAACCTGTGTCTTACTAAATAGAATAGAAAGTTAGTGTTGTTTTCTAGATTCAACTGGTGAAATACCACCAATGTAGGGGACCAGTGTGATACTCTGGAATGTCGGGATGATCAAGTTCCCTCAAACTAGATAATGAGAGGAGAGTTAATATAAACCAGAAAATATGTGCTGCTACACATACTGTACATATATACCAGCTTATGCTCTTTTCTCACCCACTTTTAAATTTTATATGAATGAATAAATTGTTTTGAATAGGTAACGTAAGTGAATAGTACAAAATTACAAATGTACAAAAGTATTTATAGGTAAAAGTGCATTTCCCTGTGACTCCACACCCTAGTCACATAATTCCCCTTCCTAGGGACAACGATTGTTTCCAATTTCTTGTCTGTCTATCCATTAACAATGTCTTAAGGAATAAAAATACATACACACATATATGTATACGTTTATATGCCAGCATATATGTTTGTGTATATATATATACAAATATACATACACACATAACAGCATACATACATATCTTTGTAATACAAATAAAAGCATACTATTTAAATGTTCACACCACATCTTGGAGATCATCCTTCCACATCCATTCTTGTAGAGTTTTCTAAATAATGGCTGAAAAGTATCTATTCTGTGGACATGCTTTAATTTATGTAACCATCTCCTAATTGATTTTGATTATTTCCCCCTTTTTTTTTTTTTGGCTATTAAGAGCAAAGCTGAAATGAATATCCTTTGTATATGTCTTTGTACATATACATGCTTATATCTACAGGGTAAATTCCTACAAGTTCATTCATTTATTTTTAGTTTAATTTGACTCTTACTGAATATGTAAAGTATTGTGCACATAAATGATTATATCCACAAGGTAAGTTCCTACAAGTTCACTGATTTATTTCAAATTTAATTTCAAATCATATTGCATATTTAAGCCTTGTTAAAAATCTTCTTGTAACATGATGAGGTACAAACAAATAAGTAGAATAAATGAAAAGAATAGGATCAGTAAAGTAAGTTCCTAATTTTATGTATTATATATAAGGTTAGATACTACTTCTGTAATATTTGCTGAACAGTATTTACCCCTGTTTCCAAAAACGTTGCCTTACCACTAGGTTCACAAAGAAAAGTAAGCCTGGTGAAATGTTTGCTGTATGTTAGACCATTAAAGCAAGTAGCTAGGTGTCTCTCCTTAAACCTTGTAGACCTACTCTCCATATTTCCTCCTTGCTCTGTGGCCTGGAAGGCTGACCCATGTGGTCTACACCAGGGCTTGGCAGACTGTGGCCTGCAGGCCCAATCTGGTCACATCCATTTGTTTAAATATTGTCTATAGCCATTTTTATGCTATAAACCTGTAGGTTTGAGTGTTTGTGACAGAGACCAGATGGCTCACAAAGCCTAAACCATCATCTGGCTCTTTACAGGAAATGTTTGCTGCCACCCCGTCTCCTTTGCCCTCTCGGTTCCAGCTGGGTTCAGTCCTGGCAGCATGGCGGAGACTGAAGGGGACGAGGAGGGGGAGGCGGGGACTTCATTCCTTTAGTTCCCTCCCTTCGCTGGCTCTGTTTTGGGACTAAAAATCTCAGGTCCTGTCAGGGCCCCCCTCCAATCAGCCACCTCTGTCCCTGGGTTGTGGTAATTTCACCCCATCCTGCCCCTTCAGGCCCAAGGACGACACCTCTCTGCTGTCATTGGCCCCAGGGCACTGCACTGCCCCTCATGGTTTCTGAGCCTTTGCCTATGCGTATGCAAACAGCCCTTTATTAAACACCCCTTAATTTACCTTAATTTAAGGATACCTCCTGCTCCTGCTGGAACTCTGACTGACACAGCAGATTACAATACTCCGTATATATATATATAGACAAATATATATATTCTCTGATCCTAATTTTATGGAAAAAAAGAAGATACTGAAAATAATTTTACCAAAATGGTAACAGTGGTTATCTGTGCATAGTGAGATTATCAGAGACTTTTATTATATTCTTTTTGCTTTTCATTGACTTTATATGGTGACGATATGTTACTTTTGTGCTAAAGAAAAAGTTAAATAAGTAATATAATCAAGAAAAAAGCCCAGAATCTTTGGCTTGTAGTTAACTGGGCCAAACCCAGCTGTGTCCTAAAACTCAGTAACCAGTGATGCCTTTTCCTGGAGGCTGTGTAGAGAATAGAGGGGCCAGTGCCTTTAGAATCTGCAAGCTTGCCCTGTCACTCAGGCTGTGGTTGTGGAAACAGATGGGAGACTCACACAGACACATTCACATGCATGTATACACACACACACACACACACATCACACACACCACATACACATACACTACATACACACCACACACACACCCCACATACACATACACCACATACACACCCCCCCACACACACACACACCACACACACACACGCATATCACATTAACACACACACAGAGAATTGGACAGTTGGTCAGCCCAGTAGCACTTTTACTTCAGGTGTTGCCGTGAACCCTGCACAGTGTGACACGTGCCTGCCGTGCCCACAGTGGGTGGAGCCTGGATTAGTATTAAGCCGAAGAAGCAAGATGATACTCTATTTCTGGAGTCCTTTCTCTGTGTAGCTTCCTCTTTGGGTACTCCACACTGAAAATTCTGGCCATCTCCACCTCCCTAAACTCTGACGTTTGTCTCCTCAACTCAGCAAGATCACCTAGTCCTGTTTCAGCCCCCCATGCCTGCACTGTGGTTTGGAAATTGTCTCTGGGCAGAAAGCTGGGGCAATTGTAGATTATTCCTCATTCGTTACCCTTCTCCCGGAGATCATGGTCCTGAACTGCCTATTGTCCAGTATCTGAAAATATTTGTGTCCTAAATCCCCGCTCCTTCCCAGTTTTCTAGCTGTTTATTACAGGAGGGTCATTTTGGACTTTGTCACTCCCTTATCCTGACTGGCACATGCAAGTTTTAAATGCCTGCCTGAATGAATGAATGAGTGAGTAAACAAATGGCATAAGGAGAAGTACATTATGATGAGCGAGAAAGATTGAAAGATCTGCACCTTGGGGTGTGACTAAGGTCAGCAGACTCAGGTAGGGAATCTTAGGCAGGAACTGAATTGTGAGATATCTTTAAAAGAAAGGCTTCTGCTCCTCCAAGAAGGAGAGGTGGTCCAACATAGTCTTGACTGTGGCTTTGTGTGGTGGAAAAAGCTTATGGATTGGGCCCCAAGGGACCTGCATTCTGTTCTTAGCTTTGCTACAAACCAGCTCTTTGTATGGGGCACTTAGCTATGTGACCTGCTTTGACCAATGAAATGTTAGTGAAACCGATATGAGTCACTTCCAGGAGGAATCTTTAAAAGCCGTGTGACTTTTGTCACATTCTTTTTTTATCGTATAAGCATGTATCCAGAAGTTAGTGATCCAAGCTGGACATGTAGCATGGATAAGAAACGAATTTTCGCTGGGTTGAGATTTGGGGATTGTTTATGACCCAAGCATAATCAATCACATCTTGATTCGCATAAACACTGTCCGTGCATTATTAAATTATGATTATAATTTAATACTTCTTACAATCTATGAGCCATAATTCGTAACCTCATTATTGTGGATGAGGAGACTGAGGTACAGAGGGGTTCTGTGACTTCTCACAACTCACATCATTGGTAAGTGGAGGAGCTGAGTCAAGGATTCAGATCCAAGGAGTGGTTTCCAAGTCTAACTGCTGAACAGTACAAGTCAACAAGGGTAAGTCAATGGGAGAAAGGTACCCGGGACTTGGTGGTGACGGTGGGTGGAACCCTGAGGAGCAGACCATGTGGGATGGTTTTTTTACACTCTGCGGCACTGTTTGGTTTCATTTAATTGCTTTGTCCTTTCAGTTACAAGCTTAGAGGAGGAGAGAGTCTGGATGTGTCCCTGAATCTGCTTTTGTCATTTTGTATTTCATGCCCATGAAATTGTGAAGATTTTTAATTGTTGGTTGCTTTTTCAGAATAAATAAAGCGGTTATATTCAAAGGGATTTCTGCATGCCACATGGAACATCTTTGATGATGTCTTGGCATTTGAGGAAATAAGCTTCCAAATGAATAAATAGCTATTGTACGTGTTTGGGCAGAATTTAAATGGCCACAAGGAAGGACCAGGAATAGCTATTCAGGTCTCTCCTGACTTTTGTAATCTTTTGAATACTGAATTGGATTTTCCTTCAAGTGCCTTTTCACCCCCTCTTTTTTTTTTCCTTTTTTCTTCTTTTTTTTAAATTGGAGTATAGTTGATTTACAATGTTGTGTTAGTTGCTGGTGTACAGCAAAGTGATTCAGTTATACATCTCTCTGTCTCTCTGTCATGTGCTCTCTCTCTCTCTCACTATATATACAGTCATCCTGTATCAGAGAAGTACTCACTGCTCATGCCTGCTAGCTTCCTAGTCCTTTATCTGTCTCCAAGTTATCCGTACCCCCATATGGACACCTTCTATATCAGACGCTTTGATACAATCCCTAAGGTATAGCCCAATATGTAGAAAACAATGACTGTTTACTAATTACGGTTGACAAGGAAATGGAAATTTATTGAGAAGGAGGATTAGAAATGCTTTAGCCATCTCTTTCTGTAGGAAACACTTGTTGCCCATCACCATCCCAAAGAAACCCCTAGAAAAGCCTGTTGGTCAAAGAAAGGTAAGCATGTTAGACATAACTCCGGCCTTGACAGCGTCTTAGGAGTATCCCAGAAGGGAGCATCAGGGAGGATATTTAGTGGTCTTAGGACCTGGGTTGGATGATTTTAAGGAGAGTCTTACAAGGCAGAGAACTAACTGGTATTAGGCAGAGCTTATGACATGGTACTTTATGTAATATAGAGGTGAGGGTTTTGAGGTGTGTATATTGGTGCATAAGCTGTTAGTTTTAAAAAGTAAACTAAGTACTTGTTTACAAAGTAAGTCATTATTTTACAGACTTACTTCCTAGGTGCAAGTATTTCTTGGATCAAGTAGCCAACTATTTTTTGCCTGGTCCCAGTATTATTAAGCGATGAGAAAAAAAAGTATTGTTTGTACATAAGTATTCCTCAATAAAGTTGATAAGGAAAAACAAGGAGTACTCAGTCCCAGAACTGTTTAGCACAAAGCCAGGAAAGTTTGTTGGTTTCAGTTCTTGGGATAGACAGAGAACCTGGCGGGTCTTTTGAAGACTCTATAACCCCAGCCATTAGCAAACAGCTGATGTCTTTTCTCTAAACTCTCTCACAGTGAGGATTTGCACCACACACGTGGTACCAATCATGAAAATATGACCTGAATTATTTAAATCCACTGGGGTTGAGCTAAGGTGATAATAGAATCCTCTGGCAGAGAAGACATAGTTTTCTGCTTTTTACAATTACTGAAGTTTTCACAGTGTAAGTGAGTGGAGTATTTTTCAATGGGAGAAGTAGTCTTTTTATTTTGTTTCTAGTCAATCAGAAATAAAGTGACATTTGCATTTGTGGTAGTTGCTTTTTGAAATGGGTTGACCCTGCATGGTTATATAAATGGTTCTTACCAGCGCAGTGGTATGTCCCAAAGGAGTTAATGTGATTGCTCCCTAGCCTTGAGTAAATCATTTCCTGCTCCCGACATGGAGAGGAGCAAAGACCTCTTTCCTAGAGAGCATGGTGAGTATAGTGGATTATTTTGCTTATTTGACCCTTTGGCCATTGCATTGTAGCCCAAAGATGGCATGAAATGAAGCTGAAAATCACCTGTTTAAATGTCAATAATTTTATGCACTAGTGATTTGTGAAATGCAGGGAGAATAGAACTGAACAATAAGAAAACATTCCTGTGCCCGTAGAGAGAGAAATTATACAGTCGGCATCTGGAATTTAAATGATATATTTTCCTCTTTGGATGTAAATAACAGTTAATGGTGACAACGGCATAGCAATCCTAATGTAATTTCCCCTCTGGAAATATGTCTTGAAAATAATGAAGCTATTTTCAGTTCAAAAGATGACTTAAAAGAATTAAGTTAAAGGACTACCAAAACCAAACCAAAACAAAACAAACTCAGAAAGAATTAATTTGTTTTCTTTGAAAAAGCAACATCTTGTTCCCTATTAGTTCTTAAGTTTTCTTAGGAATATCAGCCTTTTCTCTGCATGATAAATAAAATCATCATCATCATCATTATGTCATTTGTTGAGTACCTACAATGTGATGGGCACAGTGTTAGACTCTTTAATTTTATTACCTCCACCCATCCTGCCAACAACCCTATGAGGCAGGTATTATTACCCCATTTTACAGATGATAAATTTGAAGGTTAGAGAGATGATGTTATTTTCATAGCACATTGTTTCCCTCAGAGACTCTTGAGTCTTTGAATGTTAGAGACAGAATGCAACACAGAAATCATCCTGGTTTACAGATAAGGAAACTGAGGCATAGAGAGGGGAAATGACCTGAAGTAGAATCTTACCGTGAGTTGCACATTGTGGTGGACCTTGCTATTGGATATTCACCATCTACTCTAGGTCAACGTTGGTAATTCCTGCCCCCTCACCCATTATTGATTCAGGAATGGATGATTATGCCCAGTGAAGTGTGAGGATAAGTGTGCTTCAGGGCTTTCAGGAAGAATTTCACCAATCCCCAAAGAACTACAAGGAGATAAAGTAGTCATCTTTCCATTGCTCACGAATGATGCCAACCCCAAGGCTAGTGGAGTAGAAGAGTAGGAAGCACTTGTATTCCTGATGACCTCATTGGGCCTCTAATTCAATTAAATTTGAAGTTCATCCTACCTCTAGACTCTATAATTATATTAAAGGTCTATATAACTGTATAGTTATAATAAGTATATAGTAATAATAAATTCCCTCATTACTTAATTCAGTTTGAGTCAGGGTATCTACTTGCTGCCAAAAGGATATAAACATTTAACTTGGAGTTATCCAGCTCCCTCTCTAGCTCTGTTATCTCTAAGTCTGTGTGTTTAATACACACACCAAAGTCAGTGAACTCAATGAGGAGAAAAGCAAATTATTTTATATGTAAGCTTATAACAAAGAATTTGGGAAATTAAGAACACAGTGTATAGATACAGAATAAGACATATATCAATCCCAAGGGCCATGGGCAGAGTAGATGAAGTTTCAGAATGGACGGTTGTTTGGAGATAGTTTCTCAGATATTATTTTTTTTAAATGAAGTATGGTTGATTTACAATGTTGTGTTAATTTCTGCTGTACAGCAAAGTGACTCAGTTATACACATATATACATTCTTTTTTGTATTCTTTTCCATTATGGTTTATCCCAGGAGATTGGATAGAATTCCCTGTGCTACACAGTAGGACCTTGTTGTTTATCCATCTTATATATAATAGCTTGCATCTGCTAATCCCAAACTCCCAATCCAACCCTCTCCCATTCCTCTCCCCCTTGGCAACCACAAATCTATTCTCTATGTCCCTAGTTTTGTTTCTGTTTCATAGATAGGTTCATTTGTGTCATATTTTAGGTTCCACATATAAGTGATATATGGTATTTGTCTTTCTCTTTCTGACTTATTTCACTTAGTATGATAATCTCTAGGTCCATCCATGTTGTTGCTAATGACATTATTTCGTTCTTTTTTATGGCTGAGTAGTATTCCATTGTAAATATGTACCACATCTTCTTTATCCATTCATCTCAGATATTACTTTTGAACAGAATCTTGAAAATGAGAATGAATCAGTATCAGTACACTAGAATTTTAAAATAAAAAGCTAAGCTTCTAGGGTCATAGTCATTTTTATAATTTGACTCAACTAAGTGAATAACCAGGGTATGGATATTTGTACATCTGCAGACAAGTCATTTTTGAGATATTTAGACTTGACCCGCTCACTTATATTTAGAAGTCTGAGACATGTGGAGACATAAATACTCATTTGCTTCTTTCTCCCTCCCCAAACATGGCCTTTCACACCAAAATAAAGGCTTTGAGTTTTGCCTGAGAAATATTGACATATTTACCTCCCTTTCACCTGCTTCTCAAGAGGTCAAAAGTTTCCAGCTAGAACAGCTATCCCTACTCACCTCCACCTGATTAGGAATAGAGGAGCAAGTGAGGTCAGGGCTGGGGTTACTCTTTGGTGGCCCACTTAGCCGTGTTCCCTTGCATTGCTCAGTCTGGCTTTTCATGTTCTTGAGACCATGGCCTCAAGAACAAAGAGGATTGTGTAGACTGTATTCAAGTTCAAAATCATCAGTGCCTCTCCCTCAAGGAGTCTGCTGGACTCAGGCACACCCACATGATTTGCTTTGGCCAGTAGAATATGAGTAGAGAAGCTTTAAGGGCCAGCGTGTCAGTTGCCATATTTACGTTCCCTTGCCTCCAAGATCATGGAGATGGGTCCTCTTCAGCCTGGCTTCCTGAGTGATTACGGTGAGCAAAGCTGTGGCCAGCCCACTTTTAACAGGTTGGATGAGTGGAAGAGAAACTTCATTGTTTTAAGTCACAGAGATTTTGACATTATCTGTTACTGCAGCAAACCTAGCAAATCTTAACTGATACAGTGACAGAGAGCAGGGTGTGCAGTTATGCAGTGTGACTGTTATCACTCACTGGAAATAATTAACTTACAGGTGGCACTTACCCTAAATATGGCCAATTTTTAAGACATTGTTTGCAATTTTGAAAGGAAAGATAAAAGAAAAGATGTGAAAAAGATGTTACCCTTGAGAAAAAGACCTGAAAGACTGATAAAATGGCAACATAGTCCAGTCACAGAAAAAATTAAGTTATAGTTTGTGTACATCTTGGTTCATGGGTTTTGAAATTGCACCTACAGCATCTGTAGGTGAAAACTTTCTAGTTAGACTCAGGCAGAGGCTCTGAGCTCTCTGTGGCCACAGCAAATCAACGTGTAAAGAATAGATCTTGGGATCCATTCTCGTTAATTTCTCTTAGAAGATTCCTATTTTATTTCTAGCCCTTTTTTCCCCTTGTGGGAAGTAGTATGTTTACTACTAAACATATGTACTCACGTGCACAGGTATTATGTTCATGTCTTCCAGTGCTGATTCTTATATAGCAATAGAAGGGTTGATTCAATCTTAAATATTTGGGGTCAATAATTTTAAAAATCTGAGCATCATTTTCAGAGCACCTTCTATAGATTATAGGCTTCTATAGGTTTCTCTCTTAGTAAGTCATTTCACTTTTAAGTCTCCAGTTCCTTATCTGCAAAATGGGAATCATATTACCTGTTCCACCACATTATAGTTTTGTTGTAGTGCTTTATAAATGGTAAATTCTACATGTGTGATCATTATTTTCTGTTGACTGTCTATTAAAGTATGGTTACTGTTACCACCTGTATAGGGCTTGCTATTTGCAAAGCAAATTAATCCATATTATTTATTAAATTTTCTCAGCAAGATGCATTTTGTTAAGGGTAGAGATGTAGGGAGAATATTTGGAACTCTCCTCTGCTTTTCTCTCTTCTCCCTCTCCCCTACTCCTTCATTTCTCCCTGGTCTCTTCTAAGAAGCCTGGCTCTGTGCTTTCTCTTTTTTATTTATTTATTTATTTTAAAAAATGTATTTATTTATTTTTGGCTGCGTTGGGTCTTCGTTGCAGTGCGCAGGGTTTCTCTAGCTGCAGAGGGGGCTACTCTTCATTGCGGTGCCGGGCTTCTCATTGCGGTGGCTTCTCTTGCTGTGGAGCACGGGCTCTAGGCGTGCGGGCTTCAGTAGATGTGGCTCATGGGATCTAGAGCGCAGGCTCAGTAGTTGTGGCACATGAACTTAGTTGCTCTGCGGCATGTGGGATCTTCCCGGACCAGGGCTTGAACCTGTGTCCCCTGCATTGGCAGGTGGATTCTTAACCACTGCGCCACCAGGGAAGTCCCTGTGCCTTCTCTTGTGATCAGGAGGAATGGAATTTGAAAGCAGGTCAAATTCCTTTAGGTGGGAAGGGATGAGATTGGGAGGGGTAGCCTGAGAAGATGAGGGAACAGCAGGATTAGGGGGAGTGGAGAGAGGAAGAGTGAAAAAGAGAGACAGAAAAAGGAAAAAATGACAGGCAATAGGTGCTGTGATGGGTAGCTTTGGAAAGAGGTGAATAACAATTATTTTTCGGAAGTTCTGCTATGTTGTGCTGTATAAATCCCTCGTCTCCAGCTTCTCAAGAGATGTTTCAAAATTCAGTTTGTCTAGTTCTAAAAAAATATGCTGTTGGTATTTTTAATCTTATCACATTACATTACATATAGAGATTAGCTTTAGGAGAAATGACAGTCCTTACATACAAAAACAGCATGCATATTCATTTCTTCAACTTTTCTTTTTCATACTTATCTCTGTTTCCTTCAACACTGTCTATTTCTTGTTAATTTGAATCAATTTTGCCCAAATTTATTTCTAGATATTTTATATTTTTGTTGTTTTTGTAAAGGGTGTCTTTTCTTCTACGATATTTTCTAACAGCTTACGGTTTTTGTATAGGTACACTGTCTATTTTTTGGATTATTATTATTAGACACTCAACCACCATTATTGAAATCATTATTTAGCTGATTTTCTTAGACTTTTTAGGTATACAATCATATTATCTGCAGATAATGGTAATTTTATTTCCTCCTTCTAATTTTTTTATACTTTTAATTTTATTCTCTTAGATAATTGCTTTGGCTAGTACCTCCGTAACAATGTTAAATAATGTGGTATGAGTGTAGGTCATCGACCCATTCCCAACTTTATTGATAATGTTTGTAGTGTTTCTCTGATGCTGGCTTTAGATTGAGATGTACAGCTATCAGTAGCCATGTTTATCTCTATCTCTATTGTTAAGGAAGTATTCACCTGTGTCTATGGAAATTAGCATACCTAACTTGTCCCTCTTGCCTGGGTCTTTCTTGGTTTTAGGACTAAAAGTACAGCATCCTGGGAAAATTTTTGTTTCCAGACAAATCTCAATGATTGGTCACTTGAACTAAAATCAAGAATGGATATGAGTCTTATCTGATCATTTTTCAGCATCTATGTGGATACCTTATATTTTTTCAATTTGACTGATTGATATGATTAATTGTATTTATATATTTTATAATATAGAGCTGCCTTTTTCCTCTTGGCATGAACTCCAGTTACTCATGTTATATTAGTTCTCTAGCTAATTGCTGGATTCTATTTGTTAATATTTTATGTCAGCTATTTTTGTCAAGAATCATAAGTGAGATCAGTCAGACTGTGGTTTTCTTTTTTGTGCTACTTTTGTTGGTTTTAGGTACCAATGTTGTGGTGATTTCCAAAAAAAGAATTTGGAATCTTTATTTCTTTCTCTAGATTCTGCAACAATTTAAGTAACATTGGTTTTGCTATCCCTTAAAGTTTTGGTAGGTTTTCCCTGTGAAACCATCTGGACTTGGTGTTTTTGTGATGAGTAGCTATTTTTTTCTAGGCGCCTCCCCCCACCAACAGTAATTGGTCTGTTTAAACTGCCTATTGCTTTGGGGTTCAGTTTTAGTAACATGTTTCTTTGAACAATCCATTCAGGTTTTCAAATTATTTCATAGTCAGGTTTTAAAAATATCTGAATAGAATTGATAAATAGTCTCTAAAGAGACTAAAAATAGTCTCTTATTATTCCTTCAGTTTACGCTATATATCTGCATATTTTTCCATTTTTTATGCTTCGTACCCTTATCCCTTAATTTAGCTTGTAGTTTTCAATGTTATTGGAGGGTTTTTTTCCTCCCCTCAAACAAATGTCTGTCTGTCTGTCTTTTTCTCTTATCTATATGTCTCTCTATGTAAATTTTCTATTTTTCTTGTATGTAATTCATTGATTTCTATTTTATTTACTAACGATTTCCTTCTGCTTTACTTAGGCTTATTTTCTGTTAATTTTTAACCCCTTGAGAATGTGTGTGTAATTCATTTCTCTCATCCTTTCTTATTTATAAGGTAAGTGCTTAAGATTATGAATTTTTCTCTGAGAACTCTTTATCGCCCACAGGTTCTGACATGTGGTGTTTTCAAAGCCTTTGTTGCTCATCTCTAGTGTAGTTTCATTGTAATCAGAGAATGTTATCCACATAATTTCCACTTTAGGGTCTTGGCCTTATTACTTCCATCCTCCTGAAGAATTTAGGGAGCTTGCCAGGCAGCTCACATACCCCATCCCTGATCCAAAGAAAGGACTGTTAATTTTGTCCCTCAGCCTTCACCACTCTGTGCTTTCAGCATCTTCCAGAACTCTGTTTAATTTTCTCTGCATTTGGCAACTTTTCCTCATATATTGTGGTTCAGCTTTATAGGTGCTCCCTACTTCTGTCAGAAATAGAGTTTGTGTTGTGTCTCTCATTCTCCTTGCTTTGGGTGATTTCCAAGGGCAACGGGGTCAGAAACTTCTTTATTCTGCCATCTTATAAGTGGCAGTCTTGGGTATGTTGTAGTTCTAGATTGTTCAGCAGAGGATTTGGGGAGGTCATCTGTTCCACACTCGTGCCCCCAGACATTCCCATCAAGCTAGACGCTGGTGTCTCTGCTGAGCCTGGTAGACAGACTCTTTCAGTGTGTTCACTCTGAGCTCAGACAAATCAGATTCAGCTCTCTCAGTTGCTTCTCCAAACTACCTGCTTTCCATTCCTTTTCTTACATTTCTCTTCAGCTCCTCAGCCTCTGGGGAAGGAGTATTTAAGCTGAATCCTGTGAGAACATTCTAGGAAAGGGGGAAAACATGTGCAAAGGGCTGGAGGTGAGAGGGAACACGGATGTTTGAGGAACTGCAAGATGACCAGTGTGACTGGCTCACAGAGGCTGAGGAAGCTGAGGGGGAGGGGTAGCTAGAAATGCAGGGACTTGTAAGCCATGGTAGGGAGTCAGGATTTTATTCTTTTGTTAGAATTTATGGATAGTTGATGTAGAATATTATATGTTACAGGTGCACAATATAATGATTCACAATTTTTAAAGGTTATACTCCATTTGTAGTCGTTTTATTCTTTGTAAGTTATTATTCTTGGTTATCTGTACCTGTTGTACAGCAGGGTCTTCAGTAACTTTCTCTTTGCCCACAGACCAAGGAATGTGCACAGTTCTTAAGTAAATGTGGTGTTCAGTCACACTTGCTATCAGGGAGCCTTCTCCTGCCCATTCCCGGAGCCCAGCAGGCGTGGTAATGAATGTCGTGTGCAGATCACACACCCCATGTAGGGGCAACTAGTTTCTGAGGGTGAGGAGCACATGTTGACCTAAGAGACCATTGGCTTCTTTCCCCTTTTGCTTATTAGCACCTTTCAAATGGTAAACGTCATGAAAATAGAAATATGTATTAGCTGCTTGTCACTGGTTCCCTACAATGTGTGACGGGTGGCCGACGCCAGCGTGGCAGCGGTTAGCGTCTAGTCTAAGGGCTTCTTTTCCATTTTCACTCCACGGGCCCCACGACAGCAGCTGGTCCCACTGGAAACATCCTTCTGGCAAGTCTGTCCCTTTGATGCATCCACCAGCCTCTGCGCTCATCCAGCTCCTGTCCCCTCATCACTGTCACTTTCTCTGCCCACCCGTTGCATGTTGCTGCTCTGCGGGCCTCTGTCCTGTGCTGTCTTTTCATCTCGGGCTCTGCATTCTGCCTGGGTGGTTTGTCCATGTACATGGCAGGACATCCCCTGGGTTCTGAGGGCACCCATGTCCATCCCACCCTCTCAGCCCTCGGTGGGGTATCTACCCCAGTCACCACCCCAGCAGATCTCAGTCGACAGGCCGAGAGCAGAATGCATCCATCCCCTGGTCCACGTGCAGCCACCTGGGGAGATGGCCCTGCCAGCCACAAGGTCACTCAAGGCCAAAACCTAGGGGTCGTCCTCAATACTACCCTCTCCTGCACCTCACACCTCATCAGTCCCAAATCCCATTAACCCTGCCTCACAAACTCCTCTCCATTCCCTTCCCTCCTCCCTCCTCCTAAGGTCACCACCCAACCAACCAAACGTATCATTGCTTCCCTGGACTTATTTATTTATCTATTATTTATTTGGCTGCATTGGGTCTTTTTTGAGGCACGTGGGCTCTTCGTTGTGGCATGTGGGCTTCTCTCTAGTTGTGACACACAGTCTCCAGAGCACTCGGGCTCAGTAGTTGCAGCGGGTGGACTCTCTAGTTGTGACCCAAGGGCTCCAGAGCATGCGGGCTTAGTAGTTGCGGTGCACAGGCTTAGTTGACCTGCAGCATGTGGGATCTTAGTTCCCTGACCAGGGATCGAACCTGCATCCTCTGCATTGGAAGGTGGATTCCTAACCACTGGACCACCAGGGAAATCCCACACCCCTCCCCCCTTTTTTTTCCGCCTGGACTCTTAAAACAACCCTTGAGCTCATCTTCCCGCCTACAGTCTTTGTCTGCCCCTCCCCCAACTCTGTCTTCTACCTTATGTCGGATTATCTTTCAAAAACAGGCTCTTGCCCCCACTGTCACCCCCTCCCCCACACAGTAGATCAAAGACCGAGGACCAGATGGGCAGAGGGATGTTGCGCAGCCACTATGATTAGACGGTGACCAAAGGCCCTCTGTTCCCCTCTTGGACTATGTGTTAATTTCCGGCAATGAGACCCAGCTCCAGGGAGAATAGCAGGGAACAAACCCAGGTCAATCCTGTTTCTGTCACTGGGGCAGAATGAGAGCTAGAAGTAGAATGACCCTGAGTTACAGAAGAAAAAATTATAAATCTAGCACACCTGAGATTCAAAGGGCTGCACTAGCTGTTTGCACATCTTTGTCTTTACTAGATGGGGAGGCCCTCCGGCTCCGTGTCTATGTAGGACTTGGGCCCAACCCAGGGCCTGGAACTTCATAGGCTGTCAGTGCATCTTACAGAATTTTAATGCACATCTCAGACCTCACTGCTTAGGTGCTCCTGACTGGGTCAGTGAGAGAATCTCTGAGAAAAAAGTTCTTCTCTTTTAGAGAAGTTTGGGTTAATACTGAGACAGGCAGCTAGGAACAGGAGCAGGAGAGGGAGGGGGTGATGGGGGTAGGCAGAGAAGGAGAGAGAGAACGTGCATGAGCTAGATTTCTCTGGGTGTAAGAACTGTGGAGTATTATTCAAGCATCTCAGCCAGGAGTGTAGACTGGATACTTTTCAGTGGATTGGCTCTGGGGTTGGCAAGGAAGAATCTGGACGAGGCTGAGCAGGGCTCACTCACATTGCTTATTCCTGCTCATTGTGTGGGGAGGAAATCATCCTTGGCTGTGAACTGCACAGAGCTGTGAACCGCAGCGGCAGCCCTGGCTGATACAAATGTGCCTGAGCATCTCCCAGGGTGGCCTCGCCAGCTGCTAGCGGGTTGCCCAGGGCTCAGGCAGCCCCTCTCCCACCTGGCTGAGCCAAGGACAGCTGGGCCCCTGCCTTCCTCAGGACCTCAAGCTGCCCTCCCTCTAGGCAGTGGAAGGAGGCAGGAGGGTTTGATGACTTGTGTTCATTCTCAGAGGGCCTTCCTGGGTGGCTTCTGGATTTCCTACGAAGTCAGAGCTTTTTGCTCGTAATCCAGAGATTAATGCAGAAAGCCTTGCTCCATATCTTATTTTTTTTGTCTTTGTAAGTTGGCAGACTTATTTAAAAGTTGTCACCTCCCCAAACCTGAAAGTATCATCACTGCCCTTTCCCATTGTTTGTTCTTCAGTAGACCTTTTATTTATGACGTAGAAGGTTTGCAGCATATATGGAACGTACTTTTAAAATATCAGGCTGGGGGACTTCCCTAGCGGCTCAGTGGTTAAGAATCTGCCTGCCCATGCAGGGGACACGAGTTCAAGTGCTGGTCCAGGAAGATCCCACATGTCGCAGAGAACTAAGCCCGTGCGCCACAACTACTGAGCCTGCACACCTAGAGCCCGTGCTCCGCAACAAGAGAAGCCACTGCAATGAGAAGCCTGCGCACCGCAATGAAGAGTAGCCCCCACTCGCCGCAACTACAGAAAGCCCGCGCTCAGAAACAAAGACTCAACGCAGCCAAAAATAAATAAATAAATAAAAATTTAAAAAATAAAATAAAATATCAGGCTGGGACAAGGTTCTAGAGGAGTATGTGGAACCAGAAATATCACTGTAGTCATTTTCGGAAAATATAATCTACCTCACTCACCTTCAACAATTTCCCACCCAGCTCAATAAATTCCATATACACTGTTCTTTGAACTCTGTTAAATGTCTTTTGAAGGCATGTGCTATGGTCGGAGTGTTTGTGTCCCCCCATTCATGTGTTGAAAACCTGATGCCCAATGTGATAGTTTGGAATTGTGTCTTTGGACAGCAAAGCCCTCATGAATGGGATTAGTGACCTTATAACAGAGACCTCAGAGAAATCCCTGGCCTCTTCCTTCAGATGAGGACACAATGAGAAGTCTGTGCCTCAGAAGAGGGTCCTTGGGCTTCCCTGGTGGCGCAGTGGTTGAGAATCTGCCTGCCAATGCAGGGGACACAGGTTCGAGCCCTGGTCTGGGAAGATCCCACATGCCGCGGAGCAACTGGGCCCGTGAGCCACAACTACTGAGCCTGCGCGTCTGGAGCCTGTGCTCTGCAACAAGAGAGGCCGCGACAGTGACAGGCCCACGCACTGCGATGACGAGTGGCCCCCACTCGCCACAACTAAAGAAAGCCCTCGCACAGAAACGAAGACCCAACACAGCCAAAAATAAATAAATAAATTAATTAATTAAAAAAAAAAAGAAGAGGGTCCTTACCTGACCATTCTGGCACCCTGGTCTCGGACCTCCAGTTTCCAGAACTGTGAGAAATGAATTTCCTTTGCTTTTACATTACCCAGGCTGTGGTATTTAGTTTATACCAGTCTGAACGGACGAAGTCCGTCTATATAGCCATTACAGCAGTGCTGCAGGCTAGGGATCATTATCCCCACTTAGAGGGTTAGTAAGTTGTAGAACAAGGATTTAAGAGTTTTCTTCTCTCCCATCACTGCTCCCAATGTGCTAGTTCAAATCTCGCTTCCCCCTTTCCGACCAATATCCTGAACAGATTCCATAACTTTACAGCCAACAATAGTTAGTAACACAATGGTTAGTCTATTTCAGCATCTACAGCCCAGTCTTATTTGTGTTTAAAACCCCAATCTCCTAGCCACTGCTAAGACCTCGTCTTGTCTGCCTTTTCCCCCAGCTCAGCCAAAGCTGGGGTGTGAGGTTCGTGCAGTAAAGAGAGGTGTGGGGCTCTCAGGCACCCCTCTCCACCCCCCATCCCTTTCATTGTCAGCGCCTCTGCATGTGTCACTGGGAGGAGGGGCTGGGATAGTGGCCGAGTGTCTTATTCACTGGTGGGAGTGAATAAGGGACTGGCCTCCCTCTGGTTTCAGGTGATCTATGTTGATGGCCAGCAGATTTTCTTGGGATGCAGTTCACTCTATCCCACCCTCCTGATAAAGAACCTTCTGAGAGGGCAATCGTGTCATCGCCTCCAGAAGTTTGTACTCGAATCCTCTCCAGATGGGTGGTGGCCTTTGCCCCCATAGCCTCCTGGCTTCTGTCTCCTTTTCTCACCTCTGTGACACTCCTGTGGAGCCACAAACTTCCACGGCCTCTTCCACGCCCTCCAATGGCCTTGAGGAACGGGGTGTGGGATGGACATCGCTCCCACCTTGTTTCCAGACACACCAGTTCCCTACGTTCCACACTGGCCGCCCAACCTGAGAGCTCCCCAGGCAAGAAGGCTCTGGTCACTCTGCCGATTTCCTGGGGACACTGCCAATGTCACCTGGGAACTCCCTCGCTCCCCTTGCCCTGACAGCGGGGATCTAGGCTGGGCGTGTGGGTGCCTGCGGCCCAGTAGGCGTCCGGTCATGGAGTGAGGTGTGCGCCTGCGGCCCCGCTTTACCCTGTGAGGGCTCCTCATCGGTCCTCATTTGACTTGGGGTGCAAGGGGGACCAGTGCAGTGGCCTTTTAATGAACTTTGAGGAGTTTCCTGCTCTTTTTATTATTATTATTATTATTTTTTAAGTTATTTTATTTTTGGCTGCGTTGGGTCTTCGTTGCCACGTGCGGGCTTTCTCTAGTTGTGGTGAGCGGGGGCTACTCTTCGTTGCAGTGCGCGGGCTTCTCATTGCAGTGGCTTCTCTTGTTGCGGAGCATGGGCTCTAGGCACGCAGGCTTCAGTAGTTGTGGCACGTGGGCTCAGTAGTTGTGGCTCATGGGCGCTAGAGCGCAGGCTCAGTAGTTGTGGCACACAGGCTTAGTTGTTCCATGGCATGTGGGATCTTCCTGGACCAGGGCTCAAACCCATGTCCCTTGCATTGGCAGGCAGATTCTTAACCACTGTGCCCCCAGGGAAGCCCCTCCTGCTCTTTTTGGAATTTTGCCAGGGGGTGGAGTTCTTGTTCTCTTTCTCTCCAGGTTTATCCTGGATCTCAACTCTGGGCAATAAGAAGCTTCCCACTTGGCACCCAGTCACAATCATACAACGGCTGTGGTGGCCTCATATTTGTACTCTGCACTGCCTGGAGCAGGGCACAAACCACTGAGGAAAAGCGGGCTTCGCTCTAAGTGGACAAACTCAGGTCAGGTGCCCACCTGGAGCCAATCACTGGGGCTACAGAAACGTCACACGCTGATTAGCCTAAGTCTGTGGGGCTCACCCTGAAGCTGGGATGAGATCGCTCTCACCGGAACGGCACGGCTGTGAGCTCCTGGAGGTGGTGTGGATTAGGACTTAAGACAGTTACTGAAAAACCCTCTTTCTGGTCTGTCTTTGCTATGAGACTGTAAGCTCACTGAGGGCAGGGCGGCTGTTTGGTCTACCGCTGTAAGTGTTCCCATGCCTAATCTTGAGCCTGGCACATGGCAGAGTTTTCCATGAAGGGTTGGTGAGCTGGATTCAGATAACAGGAAGCAGAGCTCAGAGCACCAAGTGTTTCTGATCTGACTTCCTCAAAGATTAATGGGCTCCATTTATACGCACAGGCAATGCCTACTTTTCAACCTGTCACAATTGTCTTCTTTATTTGCTATTTCCTAATGGACGCCAAGGTTTATTTCTTGCCTTCTTGGTCCCTTCGTTCTGCAGTTTTTGGTCTGTGTGATGATTTCTACCACATTGGCGGAGCCTTGCCTGGGTCTGCCTGAAGATGATTATTGCTATAACATCTGTTTCTGGGAATGTACTGTGTTTTAATTGCGTCTTAAAAGCAGAGGCGTCCAGTACCGAGTTACCTTTGGGGGATCTGGTGTGGAGTACTATTGATTTATTTATAATTTATAGCCTACTCTCTTCTGGAAAAATAAAATCAACAACCTGAAGCTGTTGATGAACAATGAAATAGAATTCTAGAGAAGAAACAGTTCTGGTCCTGGATTTTAATTCTGGTTGTCTCTAACTTGCTGTGTGACCTTGGGCAACTCATTTGACTTTCATGGACCTCAGTTTTTCTCATCTGTGGAATGGAGTGCTGAGTGTGTCGGAGTGGGGGAGGGTGAGTGGATAGATGTTTATGACGTGAAGCCCGGAGCTCCCTCCCTCCCCTCTATGATCCTGCAAGCGTGGATGTGTCAGAAACCTTGTCTGATGTGCACACTTACAGGACAGTAAACTACAGAAACGGACTGTGGAAACACTGTAGGAGAGCTTGCTTATGAAAAATCACCTTTTTAGCTATTCTGCATTGTGGCGTGTTTGTACTGATTGACAGGATGCTTCAGGAACCCACTAAATGCTGGTATTAATCGTACTGCCAGCACATGTCAGGCCGCGAACCCCTTGAACACGATTCAACTTCATTATTTTCCTCTCTGCTTTTGTTTTTAATAATGATGGCACACCCCAGATAGATAAAGGCATTTTAATAACTCTCTTTAGCAAAAATGTGTTCTGGCACCTGCATCACTGCTGAGAGCTGAGAGTATCAGTACCATTTCTGAGATCATGCAAGCGACTTAGCTTCTAAAGCAAAGTTATGACTATAATTTTCCTCAACTGCCGTCTCGTCTCATGTGATTTGTGCTCAAGTGTACTCCAGCTGGACTGGTTTCCACCAGTTGGAGTATCTTACTACAGCTGGAAGCCCGAACACACTCCGCTGATTCTATTAGAAACCAAATGTATTTGGTATCCAGAGTAACCAAGGAATCTGGCTCCAGATTTGAGGAGAGTCAGGGGACACGGGGGGTGAACACTAACCTGAAAGTGTAGGGCCCGTTACCCCGGCACAGGAACTCTCCAGAAGCATCCACAGCTTTTCCCTTTGGACAGCAAGTTGCAGCCTTCCCATGCATAATTGTTTATTTCTTCTGACTGGACACCACCAATGACCATTCTGACAAGAGAAAGGCTGACATGAGCAGTTGTCTGTAAGAAATCCCTATAATTAGGTATGTTAATTAGTCAGCGTTCTGCCTTGATTCTATTTTTAGCTGAAGACCAGCACCCTCACAAACATCTTTTCCAGAAAATTCTGTGTGCTCTTTCTTGCCAAAAGTTTGCAAAGTCCATCCTAATCCAAGATTAAATCAAAGGGGATCTTCTGCACTGTTCCCTTGCATCCCTGGCAAGCAAAGGTCATACCTCAAATCCAGACAGGCCCTTAGCACCAGGCTGCTGGCACCATTCAGCAGGAAAGTGGGTGACCAATTGAGCTGCTCTAAATCAGCATCTGCTGGATGCTTCTTTTTTCAACTCTTTATTTTATAATAGAGGAAACAGATGCCAAAATGGATTTGTATTTATTAACCTTTTGTCACTTGTCAGGATTATTTTCCTGTTCATCTGAAGTTGTATAAATTCAGCTAGAACATTAAGTTCTTAAAGGTAGGTTTATTCCCTTGAATCCACTGTAAAGGATTTGCAAAAGAGGAAAAAAAAAAAAGAATTATGGTACAAAATGGAAAATGATTGATGGAAACAGAGAGCCATGCTGGATATATATTTTAAGGAAAGGTTTCCAAAGAGGAACCCATCAGAGCAGTGCTGCAAAGTATATACTCTATCACAGAAGTTCTAGATTTTAAAATCAAGATGCCTGTTCTTTTCTTCTTTAAAAAATATTCTATTCAGGATATAAAATCATAAGCATTTTTCTTAATAGTGCTAGCTGATGAAAAAACTAATAATAAAAACTAACAAACAGGGCTTCCCTGGTGGTGCAGTGGTTGAGAGTCTGCCTGCCAATGAAGGGGACATGGGTTCGAGCCCTGGTCTGGGAGGATCCCACATGCCGCGGAGCAACTGGGCCCGTGAGCCACAACTACTGAGCCTGCACGTCTGGAGCTTGTGCTCCGCAACGGGAGGGGCCACGACAGTGAGAGGCCCGCGCACCGCGATGAAGAGTGGCCCCCGCTCGCCGCAACTAGAGAAAGCCCTCGCACAGAAATGAAGACCCAACACAGGCAAAAAATAAATTAAAAAAAAAAAAAAAAAAAGAATTCTCATCATAAGGAAGAAAAAAAATTAAAAAAAAAAAAACTAACAAACAATAAAATGTTCAACTTTTTGCCTGTGGCAATGGGAGTGAAGAGAAAGGCAGGCGGAGAAAGCAATTATTTTCTCAAATCCTAAGTCAGGATGATTTGCCTTTTTTTATGGATGGAGAAGAGGACTGGGAGAGAAGGCAGAAGCTGTGCATTGGTCAGTGTGGGTAGGTTATGCCATGGTAACAAAGAACCCAGCATCTCAGTGGCTTACCACATGGTTTGCGCTACATGACCGTGGTTGACCGTGGCTCTGTGTCACATCATCCTTGTCTCAGGACTCAGGTTGATAAAGTAGCTTCTTTCAGGGGCTTTGCTGGTTGTTGGGAAAGAAGAAAAAAAAGACGATGGTGAACCCCATGCTGGGGCTAAAAGCTTCTGTCTGGAAGTGACACACTTCACTTCTGTTCACATTCCATTGGCCAAAACAAATCATTTGGCCATTCCAGAGAGAGTAAGATGTATGGTCCTCCAGTAGAGAGCATCCTGAATGGGGGGTGGGGGCAATTATATAGTCCATGAGTGACCATGAGAATGGTCTCCCAGAGCTTGAAGAGTGGGAAATGTAATTGACTTCAGCTGTTGCACTTTGAAATCTGGCCTGTTTTTGCCAAGGCCATACTCCCTATGGGCCGCTCCCCACCAAGGACTTGTGTGGTGGGGAAACTAAGGCAGACCTGTTCCAGGAGGCAGGGGACCCTTTACTAGCAAACGTGGCTCAAGGACTCCCCAGTAGCTTTGCCAAACCTTCCTCTGGCTGCACAGGGATCTCGGATGCATCCATGCAAACTCTTCTCCCCCTCCTTTACTTGGGGTCACACTTGCATCATCATCTGATGACTGTCCCAGCTGTCTCTGGCTCAATCCCTATTTCCTTTCACACACACATTTGCCTACCAAGTCCTTGGATGTTCAAGCCTTTCTTGGCAGAGTCCATCACAGAATATTCTAGTGGAAGAAATTTAGGAGGAAGAAGAAACAAAGTTGAGTGGCTGATGAGTCTCTGGAGTTGTTTGAGTCACTTGTACTCACAAATACATTTGGGCGCCTGGAATGATATGTATGTCCTATGAGGGGGACCATGCCATCTGTACTATCAGGATAGGCCTAGATATAGACCCAGATATTCAGGTTCTGGGCTGAACTGGCTGGTCAGAGTGTCTGTCCTGTTCAGAGTCCTTCTAAGGAAGATGGTCCCACTCATGGCCTCCTGCTAGGGAGGCAGCTCTTAGAGCCGTGTGTTACACACATAACATGTAATTGACCTCTGCCTAAAGGGGTTTAGACCTGAGGTCTAAACGCAAGAGCAGCCAAGAATAGATTGCCTGTGCAGTAATGTGTGAAGAGATCTGTCTCAATACGGGCAATGGTGATTAAGGGAGGAAAAATCAATCAGTTCTCTTGGGATTTGCACTGAGACGTTTTTAGTGTAGGTTCTCCCAGGAGCAGACTCTGAGAGTATAACGTGGGTGTAGGAAGTTTATTTGGGAGATGCAATGGTTAATTTTATGTGTCAACTTGACTGGCTTAAGGGGTGCCCAGCTGGTAAAACATGATTTCTGAACATGTCAGTGAGGGTGTCTCTGGATCAAACACCCTGATCAAATTAGCACTTGATTCAGTCGACTCAGTACCCAGTGTGGGTGGGCATTGTCCAACGGCCTGAATGGAACAACAAGGCAAAGGAAGAGCAAATTCTCTCTCTTCTTGAGCTAGGATGTCCATTTTTCCCTGCCCCTAGACATCAGAGCTCCTAGTTCTCAGGCCTTTGGACTCTGAGACTTATACTTCTGGACCCCTGCTTCTCAGGCTTTGTAATCTGATTGAATTACACCACTGGCTTCTTGACTCCCCAGCTTACAGATGGCAGACTGTGGGACTTCTTGGCCTTCATAGCTGAGTGAACCAATTCCTATAATAAATCCTCTATCTATCTATCTATCTATCATCTATCTATCTATCTGTCTGTCTATCTATCTATCCATCCATCCATCCATCCATCCTATTGGTTCTTTCTCTCTGGAGAACCATGACTAATATCAGAGGTGATTCTAGGAATCACAAATAGAGACTATGATGGGAAAATGGGACATGTAGGAGTCAAAACTAATAGAGTGAATGAGTGGTTACCACTGTGGGCGACTGGAACTCACGATATTGGGGACCCTTTGAGAAACCATGTGGGACTCATATAGATTTGTCCCCCTGAAGAACACGGAAGCAGGACACTTACTCACTCATTCATGGAGTGCCCATCACAATAAGTAATACCCCCCCATCACAGTGAGCAATAATAACTCCATCAGTTGAGGGCTATTAATTTTAGGGCATTAACTCCTTTACTCTCTGGGTGTACCTGCCGCAGCTGAGCAAGCACCCATGGGACCTCCGTGAAGTCAAAAGGTGCTTGAACTGGGCAGCTCAGCCTACTGGAAACTCTACCACAGCTGCGGTGGCCTTAGGGGCAGGCAGAAGGGGCCTTGATAGCACCTGCAAGAACATATATGGAGAGAAACAGGAGCAGGAATTGAAAATTCCTCTGCACAGCAAAGGAAACCATAAACAAGACGAAAAGACAACCCTCAGAATGGGAGAAAATACTTGCAAATGAAACAATGGACAAAGGATTAATCTCCAAAATATACAAACAGCTCATGGAGCTCAGCAAACAAAAAAACAAACAACCCAATTAAAAAATGGGCAGAAGACTTAAATAGACATTTCTCCAAAGAAGATATACAGATTGCCAACAAACACATGAAAGGATGCTCAACATCACTAATTATAAGAGAAATGCAAATCAAAACTACAATGAGATATCACCTCACATCGGTCAGAATGACCATTATCAAAAAATCTAGAAACAATAAATGTTGGAGAGGGTGTGGTGAAAAGGGAACCCTCCTGCCCTGTTGGTGGGAATGTAAATTGATACAACCACTAAGGAGAACAATATGGAGGTTCCTTAAAAAACTAAAAATAGAACTACCATATGACTCAGCAATCCCACTACTGGGCGTATACCCTGAGAGAACCATAATTCAAAAAGAGTCATGTACCACAATGTTCATTGCAGCACTTTTTACAATAGCCAGGACATGGAAGCAACCTAAATGTCCATCGACAGAGGAATGGATAAAGAAGATGTGGCATGTATATACAATGGAATATTACTCAGCCATAAAAAGAAACGAAATTGAGTTATTTGTAGTGAGGTGGATGGACCTAGAGTCTGTCATACAGAGTGAAGTAAGTCAGAAAGAGAAAAACAAATACCATATGCTAATGCATATATATGGAATTAAAAAAATGGTATTGATGAAACTAGTGGAAGGACAGGAATAAAGATGCAGACATAGAGAATGGACTTGAGGACATGGGGTGGGGAGGGGGAAGCTGGGGCAAAGTGAGAGTAGCATGGACATATATACACTACCAAATGTAAAATAGAGAGCTAGTAGGAAGCAGCCGCATAGCACAGGGAGATCAGCTCAGTGCTTTGCGACGACCTAGAGGGGTGGGATAGGGATGGTGGGAGGGGATATGGGGACATATGTATGCATACAGCTGATCTACTTTGTTGTACAACAGAAACTAACGCAGCATTGTGAAGCAATTATACTCCAATAAAGATGTATAAGAAAAAAAAAAAAGACACAGAAGAACAGAAAGCAGAAAATATCAAGACCCTATGAGTAAGAAGAAGCTGTGAGGTAGAAGGAGACATGAAGTAAGAAAACACACATATTGAGCAGCTGGTTAGGTCATGGGTTGATCATGAGAAAACTTTAATGGGTGACAGGGACAGGCGAGTTCTGCTGGGGGCACAGACACTTCTTTCCTTCTCCATCCTCCAACTTGCAAGGCAATGTCCATGCTTTAAGTGGATAACATTTCTTTGTGGACCTTGTATTGCACTGATTAGAGATTAAGTCCTTAGTTCCAGGGGCGAGATAAGTGGGTTTTCACCCCTAAATGAATGGATTTTCATGCAGATTCTTGGGACACGGGGAAAACACAAGTAAGCATTAAGGCTGCCTTCTGGGGTTCTGAGACATGATGAGGGGAAGATAAAGGGAGACCCCAGCCCAAAAAGGGGGTGCAAAGTTCTGGTTTCTCCACAGGCCTGCTCTGCTGCTGTGCAGTGGGACTCACAGGTGCATGGCCTGGGGCTCTTCCACAGCTGGGGTCCTGCCTTTGCTAAGAGGGGGAAACAACCTTTCCTCTGTGGGTCTCAGCAGGTGCAGGGGCGGCCTTATGTGTCCTACTGCTTTGGCTGCCCCGAGAGCCGGCTGGCAGGTCCTTGCTATCTCTGGGATCAGGTGGTTGTAGGTCTCACTCTTATCAAGGATGGCTGAGCGGTCAGGACCCAAACACCCCAGGCCCATGTAAGCCACTGATCCTTTTAAAATGCCTAGCTAAAATCCAGCCATATTCCTACATTTTAAATGTAGAATTAGTCCCTAAATGTGAAGTGTTACATTATTGTCAAGATGCAATATTCAGCTTTATATTTAAGGTCTATAAATTTCAACTACTTTAAGGGAAAGTTTGGTGACTAAAGAAAGTCTTGGTCCAAAGTGGTATTTGTTTGGCAGGGGTGAGAGTTACTCAGAACCCCTAAAGAGATTGCCCTGAAGATTAATACAATGACAGCATCTTATAAGCTTTGTCAACTGCCCCATACTTTCTTGGCCACTAAGGCAACATAGCACTATGGAAACATCCCAGGCTTCTCCTATATATTCTTTCCATCCATTAAATGTACCTGTGCAGCATTCCACTCCCATCTAAGGTGTGCAAGGCTGGGCAGGGCTTACTGTCCTGAGATATTGGTCTTTCTGTGGAGAACCTTTGAGGATACTGCCAATTACAGGTTTGGTTCTCAGGGAAGCAGATGCTGAGATGAATTGAGGAGGGCAAAACATTTACTGAGGAGTCACACCTGGGAAAACAAAAGAGTATGAAGCAGGATTGCACAGTGGGAGTTGTCAGACCAGCGTGCAGGTTGAATAGAGCCTCTGCCAGCTCAACAGAGAACTGTGGAGCAAGATGGTCCTTTATAGGTTCCTGTGTTAGGTGGAAATGGCTAGTGCCTGTCCTGCTCAGTCATTGGCTGGGGACCACCCGTGAGAGCTCGACTTTGGCTTGAAAGTGGAGGATGAGACTCTAAAGACATTAACAGCTGAGGTTGTCAGCTGCCCACGCTCCTTGAGAGAGACATCTGAGTGGTGCATCTCTGTGTCTGCCATAGTGATTTAACCGAAGGAAAGACCGTGTAATACGGAAATTTTAAGGCCTGTGGTGAGCTGAGTAGGGAGAAATCTTCAGTGTTTATAAATGTTTATTTGGGACCTACTTTGTGTTGGATGTGTTCACAAAGCATGTGTCTTCTGACACTTTGAGCAAAAGAAGAAAAAAGAGAGCTTTTTTGTTGCTCCCTTCCCTGCTTCTGGTTGTCTTTTGTTTGGTTGTCTTGCTTGGCAGAATATTTAAGTCCTACTTATCTTTCAAGGCTCAGATCCGGATTATCATGTGACATAATATTTGAATTGGTACTCTCCCAGAAAATCTGGGACTTGTTTCAAAGCCTGTGCCTTCAAATCACCAGCGCTGGCCAGCTCTGCGGATTTTCTGTTGGTAGGAGGACAGTTTTTGTTTTTGTTTTTGTTGCCCTTGATCTGTTGTATGTTTCTGGGCACAATGGCTGCTTGACCCTCATCAAGTCCTCAGCTCACTGGGGCAAGGATCGTTCTCAGTGCTCCCATGAGACCACTGTGAATTTCTATCCTGGACTGAGTGTACTGTCACAGAGGTCAATCTGCTCTCTCCTCCTTGGCCTGAGTCCCCACATACCTCTTGTAATATACACCTCTTGCTACACTAAGTGTGTTTTTGGTGCTTAATGGCATGTGTCATTTCTTACAACATGATCTGTTACACAAGCCAGCTGCTTCATCTGGCACTCATCTGAAGACGTAGTCATGGGTTCCACTGCTGGAGGAAAACCTGCCTGTGATGAGCTGAGTGGGGGGGGGGGGTACCAGAATGTTGGTTTCCAATCTGGAGCACGTAGATATGGCTGCAACTAATTTAGCCATCAAGATGCAAGAAACAGTCCTATATTTCATGGGCCATTTGATGGATTTTCAAGGATAATGTTGCCTTTGTGAGTTTCACCTTATGGACAGAATCACTATAGCCAAAGCTGTTGGTCCAATATAGTCAAAACGGGCCATTCATTGCACATTTACTGAGCCCCTGTGATGTGCTGGACACGGTCTCCTCCTTACCCAGCTCCCAACTTGCAGACTCTCAGGACCTTCCTGCTGCCTGCAGGCGTGTCCCCAGCCAATGGATGGAATCGCGCTCAGGCCCGCCTCACCTGCTCAGTTATCTCTGTGCTCACCATCCTTCTTCCTCAGAACTTTTCCTTAATTCAGACTTAGCATCTCCTGCCTCATTCCCTCTGAACCCTGCTCCCTTCCTGCTGCACAACCACTGGCCCTTTTTGATGAAGAATTGGTCCCTTGGTTGCTAATCCATGGATCTCTATGGTAGGGCTTGTGTTGAGAGCACACAGCCTGGACGGACAGAACGCCCTCTTCCAAGAAAAGACTTTGAGGGCAAGAATGAAATTGGACAGCTCTTGAAATGTTTTCAGAATTACCCCTGGCGTGAGATTCTAGGGATCATACAGCTGGGTCTTACTGTTGAAGGCCGGTTGGTGCACGTAAGCAATAATGTTAAGGTCTTCTTGGCAATTCAACTTTGTTATTATAGAAACTCTTTCTCTAGATTTGGCCTTCTTATGTTTTCCTTGAGCTTTCTGCCAGTTTTCCCTCAGAATGTGGCTTTGCAGACAGGAGTTGCCCTGGAAAAAGATTCTTTACCTTTTAAGGCTGTTTATTTTCAAGGGCACTAAAACAATAATTTGTGATGTCTTTAATAGAGTTTAAATGAATGAATAAATTTAGCTTTTATGTTATTATGAAGTTTTTACTTTCAGCTGTAAAGTAGGATTTTTATAGTTTTGTGGACTTAGGCAAAAGGAGATGTGTATCAAAGCTAATATAGATTTCAGCTTTTGTGAATTAAAAATAGAAAATTTATAATATATTCATCAATGCAGGAAATTAAAATGGTGTCTTTTTCTTTATAAAAATGGAAAATCAGTCATTATACCTTTCAATAGAGATTAAATGAATAAGATCACCTTTTAACATAACATAAATTTGACATTTTCATTATCTTTCCCCAGGTGTGGTTCTTGGCATGATGGTAACATTACCTTCAATTAGTAATTAAGTCTGGTTGTGAGAACTTTTGTTTCTCACTGAAGTCTAAGTTCTCCAGGTCACCTCTAGGTATTCTTGGCAGCTAGTGCATAGTAGGCCTACAGTATATATGTTGAACCAACACATAACTTTGGGTTTGTCAGGCCCCAAGAGCTGTGATTTGCACAAATAAAAAACTTGGTGATATGATCCCGTAAATCTGTGTGAGAGGGAAAGGGAGGCACCTACTATGTGCTGGGCATCCTGATTATCCTTGTCACATCACACTGTATCTATGGTGCTAGCTTAGGTTATATGGAGTTATCTGTATGTATAAAACCCTTAGTCCTTTAAGAACAGGGCACAGACCAAATCCTGTCATAGCCAAGCCTATTGCAAGGAGAAACCGTAAAGTATTTCAATGTCCTTGTTGGTGGTTCCCTGATTTCAAGAACTTCCCAGGACAGGGAATGACCTTGCATTGTTCCCAGAGTTCACTCCAATGGGATTAGCCTTGGAAGAGCTTCTTGGTTTTTGTCCAAGTCTTCCTGGCTCATTTCAGAGTCACTTTTGGCCCAGGTGAGGTGAGGAAAAGCTCTGTCCCAGAAGTTCAGGTCAGAGTCATGAACCCACTTCTTTCTAATTATGTTCCAGGGTCAGGTTATCCAGAGAGTGGCTTCTGTGGTTAGAAAACTACTATCAAATCCAGCCTGAGCAACCCTAGACAGCTTACCTCATGTCTCCATGCAAATGAAAATTCTCATATCTGCCTTGTAGGTTGAGAATGAAATGAGCTTATTTATATGCAACCTGCTGGCAGACTGTATCAGTTATCTGTTGTCCCAGGGATGCTTGGTAACAGATGACCACAAAACCTCGGGGGCATATAACAATAAGTGTTTATTGCTCACATGTTTGATTCTGCTGGGGGTTGGCTAGATGGTTCTGCAGATCTAGGCTGGGTTTGCTCATATGTCTGTGGCTTGTCTATCTGTTGGCTGGCTGACCTAGGCTAAGACAAACCACATGCTTCTCATTCTCTGTCAGTGTAGCCTGGGCAGAGGTTCAAGAGAATAAGCCCTAATGAGCAAGCCCACTGCAAGTGTCTGCTTATGATGCATCTGCTAACAACAACACAGAGGCTGACGTGAGCACAAGAATGACTGAGTCAAGCATCAAAGAGTGAGATGGATCACGCTGCCAATGAAGGGAGGCCACAGCAGGCTATGTGATGAGAGGCGTGGATACAAGAGGGGGGAAGAATTGGGGACATTTTGTAATATACAAAATAGTAGATATTGAGTGGCTTTAAGGAACAACTGTCAGATTTTTGGCTATCCAGCATCTGAACTTCTTTCCTACCTTTGGTGTATTCCCCACCTCATAGGTCTTGATGAAAGGCAGAACCCATCTCCTCCCGAGGAAGTGAGAAAACCCCGAGATCCTTGCTTTTCTGTGTCTCTATGCCTTTAGTGTCCAACCCCACCATCTAGTCCCAACTCTCCTGATGTACCTGCCTGGACCCTGAATCTGGACCTGGGATGCAAAGAAGCACGGAGAATCCACCAGGTGGTGGTGGCAGTGATGGAGGCCTTGCACAGTTTTAGGGCAGAAATGTCAGGCGTGTTAATGACGGTTCCCTATGAGTAGTAGAATGATCGCATCAGTGGTCCCAACTTGTCACCCCCTGTGTCAGGTCCTTTGTTGTGTGGTTTTGCAGTTCCCTCACTAAAGAGGCTGTCTATTTCCCTAGTCAAGCTTGTATTGTGACTTGCTTTGGCCAATAAGGTGATGGTGTTGCCAGTTCTGAGCCTCAAGAGATATTGTGTGCCTTTGCAATTCCTCTGCTCCTCTGCCATTGCCATGAGAATACACCTGGCCTGGACCTGTGGGCAGAGCTGAGTCATCCCCGTCACCCCAGGCGACACCAGCCCAGGAGAGCTAATAGCAGCCAAGCTGGAGTCTCACGAGTGCTCCAGTCAAGATTCCAGAGCTGCCTCCCAGACTCTGAGCGTCCCAGACACATGAGCAACAAACACTTATTATCATCTTTCACAGAGTGTTTGCGGCTGTTGGTTAGACAGCATTATTGTAGAAACATCTAAGGGATACTTGTGTCCACTGCCAGACTGTGTGCTGGGATTTCGAGTGGTCCTGGCTGCCTAGCATCTCTTTGTTCCTGTCCATTTTCAGAGCCTGGGCCTCCAGAATTCTTGGCGATTAAGCAAGTTACCCAGGATCTTTTCAGCAAATGCCCTTGCCAGAGCCAGTTTCTGTTTTCCATATTGAAGAACTCTGTCTAGTTCCGTGCAAAGATCGTGCTCTTATTATTATTCTCCCATTTCTGCCTCTGCTTGAACTGGCACTTATCTTCCTGAACTTGTTTCCTTCCTGAATTAAAGAGCATCTGACACTCTATCTTCCCTAAGAAGCCTCTCTTGACTAATTGGGAGGTGCTGGTTTCTCCTTGTATCTTCTCTTCTTTGAGTGCCAGCATCTTCTCAGACCCGCTTGTCACTGTCTTCCACCATGCTCAGAGCAGCAGTGAAGCAACTGCCATTGTTCTCATGGAAGTGATTCATCTGTTAGATGTTTACAGAATTATCAGTGTTTGTTCATGTCATTATTGCCTATTATAGAGAGTAAGTGTGCAATGGACACAGATGGTGTTTATTTAACTGGTTTTTTGTACACCATGCAGACACTCTGTTGATTCAGGTGAGTAGATCAGCCCTTTGGTGATGATGAGTAATCAGATACTGGACAGAGACAGGCAGTTGGTGGCCAGTCTAATTTGCTTCCAAAGAGATTGCCTGAACTGAGCCGTGACATTAGAATCGAAGAAGTGGTTTGGGACCCTTGGCATATTGAAAAGAGTGTGGACCTTGGTGCCAAAGGGCCGAGTTTGCATCCCAGCAGTGTGCCTTGGGAAAATGACTTAGACTCTCCAACTCCCAGTTTCGTGAAGCTCTAAAATGGGGACACAGACCAATACTGTCCCCGTTCATTGGTCTAAGTTGCTGGGACAATCAAAAGAAACACTGCTCACAAATGTGATTTGTAAATTGTAAAAAAAAAAAAAAAAAAAAAAAAAGTCTAAGAGCAAGGGAATAATGATGGATCCCAACTATTGGGCTCTCTTGACCCCAGGTTCACTTTTTTTGGGAGGCCAGGAGAAGATGAGAAGCCAGTACAGACCAGGAGTCTGGAGTTGGTGTCCAGGTAGTTACTGGGTAATAAATTTCTCGCCCTGGTCTGGAAACAATAGCCACAGACCTGACCATGCTAGGCTGGCACACAGGGATGAGGAGTCCTCAACGTGCACACATCAGGGCATAGGGCAGAGTAACGCCAGCCAGCATGGTTCTCTGATTTTTCTTAAGCAAGGAGACTGGGTGAGAGTGAGTCCTCTAAGTGTAGTAGGGAAGTGAGTGTTAGAGAGGGCTTATATCAGAGAAGAATTGCTTTTGGCCATGACTAATAGAGACCTGGAAGGTAGTGGCTTAAACAATTATTCAAGATTTTATTTTCTCACCTAAAGACAAGTCCTGAGGTGGGCAATTGAGGGCTGATGTGGTAGCTCCATGAACAGAGACTCAGGCTTCTAGAAATCCCCTCTGTCTATTCTTATGGTTTGATCCCCTTTTTTTGCATTTTATTTATTTATTAATAATTTAAATTAAAAAAAATTGAAGTATAGTTGATTTACAACATTGTGTTAGTTTCTGGTGCACAGCAAAGTGAGTCAGTTATATATATATATATATATTTATGCATGTATATAAAAATGCATGTATATATTCTTTTCCAGATTCTTTTCCATTATAGTTTATTACAAGACATTGAACATAGTTCCCTGTGCTATACAGTGGGCCCTTGTTGTTTATCTATTTTGTATACAATAGCTTGTATCTGCTAATCCTTAACTCCTAATTTATCCCTCTCCCCCCTTTCCCCTTTGGAAACCATAAGTTTGTTTTCTATGTCTGTTTCTGTTTTGTAAATAAGTTCATTTGTATCATTTTTTACATTCCACATATAAGTGATATCATATGATATTTGTCTTTCTCTTTCTGATTTAATTCACTTAGTATGATAATCTCTAGGTCCATCTGTGTTGCTGCAAATGGCATTGTTTCGTTCTTTTTCATGGCTGAGTAGTATAGTGTGATCCTTTTTTTCATAAGCTCTCAAGATAGCTGCCAGGGCACCAGCAGTTATGTCTGTATCTCAGGCAGGAAGGATGGGAGAGGGTACTCACCAGCTAAGTCATTCCCCTTTAAAGACCTTCTCAGAAAACACCTTCTAGTGACTTCTGCTTGCATCTCATTGGTTAAGGGAGGCTGGTAAAAGTGCCCTTCTAGCTGAGCATACTGTCACCCCCAAAGAGAATTGGGGTTCTATTAGTAAGGAAGAATGGGGGCAATCAGCTGTCTCTTCCATGGGATTCTTATGCTCTGACACCCCAGTATCATGACGCACAGTCCTCAGAGGGAAATGTGACATTCGGAAACAGTATAGCATTATTGGCTAAGAGTCTGAATTAGGAGGACAGATTGTCCTGGTTTCAAATTTGCCTCCATCACTTGTACATTTGTACAAATGAATGGCACTTAAATAAAATGAAATGCAGTATATCCAGTCTCACAAAGTGGAGAAAATTAGGGTCATTGTTTCTAATTCTGATTTAAAGAGCCCTATAATTCATTCATGCATTCATTCATCCATTTAGGTACTTCTCAAATGTATATTTATTTATTTTGGGGAGGGATTCATTTTCCTACCCCCACAGCTTTATTGAGAATATAATTGACATGTAACATTGTGTAAATTAAGGTGTACAATGTGCTGATTTGATACACGTATATATTGAGAAATGATCACCTCACCTATTACCATTTTTTGATGTGTCGAGAACATTTAAGATCTACTCTTTAAAAAGATGGAACACCTCAGGAATTTGTGTGTCATCCTTGCGCGGGGGCCATGCTATGTTTTGACATCTTTCCAGTTTTAGTACATGTGCTGCTGAAGCGAGTTCTAAGAAATATTCGTTGAGAATCTATCGTGTACCAGGTAACATGTTAGGTTCTGAGGAACCTTGATGGGCTCACATTCTAATGAGGGAATGGGGCCGGGGGAAGAGACAGGTAAATATATAATTACAGCAACAGTCAAAAAGTTTCATGACATACTGTTGGTAAAGCTGTACTATCACCTACTGGTGAGAACAGAAATTAGGAAAGGACATTTGGCAATATTTATCAAAATTGCAAGTGTGCATATCTGTGGACCCAGCGATTCCACTTCAGGGAGCCTATCTGAAGGAAATAATGGTGCCAAATATCATAAGCACACGATTATTTATTGCAGCATTATTTGTAATACAAAAGATTGGAGGCAACCAAAATGTCCCTAGATTTTGGTACCTCCCTGTAATGGAATGTCACAGAGCTCTCTAAAAGATTGAAGCTGGATACAGAAAGATCTCCAAAATATGCTAAAGTGCAGGCACGGACCAGTGTAAAAGTGTTTGTGTAAAAAAGGAGGGAAGGTAAGAACATACCTAAGTATATATACATCGAATATCCCAGGAAGGATACTGAAGGAATTGTTATTAGTAGCCTCTGTGGAGGAGGACTAGGTGTCTATAGGATAGGGTTATATATTCTTTTACCTTTCAAATTACCAATTGTGTGAACATATTGCTTTTCAAAAAATAAAAAAAAGTTTAAACTTTTAAAAAGGAAATAGTTACATAGAATGCGCCAAGTACAAATGGAAGTATGTGTAAAGTGCTCTTGGGATGCCAAGTAGATTTGTGTATATAATTATAAGACATCTGATGCGGAGAGTTGGCGTCAGAATAGGTAACTTTTAATATTCTTAGAATCCTGTGCTTCTGTGATGATAAGAGGAGACATTAGAGGATGGCTGAATTCCTTTCAAATGCCATAATTCTGTGATTCAATGGTTTTAAGAAATTGAAGGAGCAGAGGTTTGTGTATGTGTGTGTGGGGGAAGGGAGGGCTTTAATAATTAAATACTAGGAGTGCACCCAGTAACCATCCCATCAACCAGGAAAGACAGTTAATCTATGCACATCTTCTTCAGGGCGCAGAGGGAAGCAAGCCTGCTTCCTGTGCTTATGGGCGTGGTGCCTCCTGCTAGCTGCTCAGGTACTGCTGTGCCTCTTTAAATCAAACCCAGGCGAGTAAATTTAGTACCAGAAGTGGGAGGCTTCTGCATAACTAAAGATTTTCCCTTTGTTTTCTTGATCTATATGTTTCTCTGAGCACACCAGCTATTTTGTTAGCCTCCCACTGTGGGAAAGATGCAACTTTGTGACTTTGGCAGTTGTCAAGGAGATTTGGAGGAAAAAACTTAGCCAAGATTTATTAGGTGATTTATCTCAGTTTTTAATAAACCAGGGAAGAAATGTTACGAGCCAAGGAGCGGCACTGGGAAAAACAAGCCAAGGCCAGAGACAAAAATAACCCACAGAAAAGATGCTTTGCCTGCATCAAAAAGCATGCCAGGATGACCGCCAGCTCAGACTCCTTTGGGAGGCTTGGCCTCCCCCAACAGAAGTTCCCAAGCTGTCTGGGAAGGCTCCCCTCTTGAACAAGGGAGCCAGGGATCCCTTGTTCCCGGGACAGGAACAAGGGGCAGGCCCAGTAGATCTGCAACACACATACTGACCTAAATCACCGGAGTTCATCCATGGCTGGGCTTCTGGGTACCACAATCTGTTCTGGTTTCTTGCAGAGGTTTGTGACCTCCATGTGGTCAGATGTGCTAGGTGTTTTTTATCCCAATCTGAAAGGCTGAGTTATGCACAAGTCATCCTTAACACTTTTCCATTTTAATCCCTCAGGCTTCCTAGGAAGGCCGTGGGGCCGTTCCTCCAGGGAAAGGGAGTCCCATTCATTGCCAGGTCCCTAGGACACCTCCTGGGTGAGCAGGAATCACGAGTGTCTGCTGTACACTTAAGATGGTTCCCAATGAAGGACTCATCCTCCCCTCAGTCAGGTGGAAGGACTCCAGGTTCCCAAGTTCAGATGCCATCGAGAAGGGCATATCCTGGGGAGGCCTGATGGTCAGCTGCCCCCCCCGCCCCCACTCTGCCCTCTGCCCCTGAATTTCAGAGTGACGATGAATCTGCTTCTTGCCAGACTAGGTCTTCCACCTAGTGGAACAACTAACTAAACTATCCTCCACCACATGCCTTAAACATTTTTTTTTGATTGTGCTAAGACGTATATAACATGAAATCAACCTTTTAACCATTTTTAAGTCTACAGTCCATTAGGTACATTCACATCATTGTGCAACCATCACCACCATCCAGAAATTTTCATCTTTCCAAACTGGAACTCTGTGTCCCTTAAACAATAACTCCCTACCCACCTCCCCAAGCCCCTGGCAACCACCATTCTACTTTCTGCCTTTACAAATTAGACTACTCTGGGTACCTCATTTGAGTGGGATCATACAGTACTATCCTTCTGTAACTGGCTCCTTCACTTAGCACGATGTTTTTAATGTTCATCCATGCTGTCTTGCCTCCCATCCCCTCTTTAGTTTTTGTTCCCATTCCCACAGGCTCTGCTGTCTCCTCCCCTTCCAAATTAGGAGTTTGGGATTAACATATACACACCACTATATATAAAATAGATAAACAACAAGGACTTACTGTATAGCACAGGGAACTATATTCAATATCTTATAATAACCTATAAAGAAAAGAACCTGCAAAAGAATATATATATATATCTATATATCTGAATCACTCTGCTGTACACCTGAAACTAATGCAATATTGCAAACCAACTATACTTCAATTCAAAAAATAAAATAAAATATAACCGGTACCCTTGCATGAACTGATTTTAAGGTCACATCCTGACAGAAATTATGATAAGAGTATCAAGAAAGACGCAAGGAAGCAGTAAAAGAAAGAGACCAGGAGACGAGAGGAAGGTATTCACAGGGCGCCTCCTGACTTAATTGAAACCTGGTGCCCTTGGAAGCATCCATCCCCCACAGCCCTTTCTTTTAGGGCGGGGGGTGGGTAGCTCCCCTCCTCCAGACTGTTCCTTCCCCAGCTTTGGGGAACTGTCCGGGGTCCTGCATTAAGGAACAGCAGAATCAGAGCAGTGGGGTGGCAGGAGCTTCACAAATATCAATGCATTTCCTGACGTCTTTACGTGAAAACAGCACGAGGGCTGGGGGAGCAGCAGAAGCAAGCCGCTTGCCTGTGTGGAGGGGACGCGCGTTACCTCTTTAATATCTTTTTATTTTTTAACATCTTTATTGGAGTATAATTGCTTGACAATGTTGTACTCGTTTCTGCTGTATAACAAAGTGAATCAGCTATATGTATACATATATCCCCATATCACCTCCCTCTTGCGGTTCCCTCCCACCCTCCCTATCCCACCCCTCTAGGTGGTCACAAAGCACCGAGCAGATCTCCCTGTGCTATGCAGCTGCTTCCCACGAGCTATCGGTTTTACGTTTGGTAGTGTAGATATGTCAGTGCTACTCTCTCACTTCGTCCCAGCTAACCCTTCCCCCTCTCCATGTCCTCAAGTCCATTCTCTACGTCTGCGTCTTTATTCCTGTCCTGACCCTCGGCTCATCAGAACCATTTTTTTTTTAGATTCCATATATATGCGTTAGCATACGGTACTTGTTTTTCTCTTTCTGACTTACTTCACTCTGTATGACAGACTCTAGGTCCATCCACCTCACTACAAATAACTCAATTTCGTTTCGTTTTATGGCTGAGTAATATTCCATTGTATATATGTGTCACATTTTCTTTTTCCATTCATCTGTCGATAGACACTTAGCTTGCTTCCATGTCCTGGCTATTGTAAATAGAGCTGCAATGAACTTGTGGTATATGACTCTTTTTGAATTATGGTTTTCTCAAGGTATATGCCCAGTAGTGGGATTGCTGGGTCATATGGTAGTTCTATTTTTAGTTTTTTAAGGAACCTCCATAGTGGCTGTATCAATTTACATTCCCACCAACAGTGCAAGAGGGTTCCCTTTTCTCCACACCCTCTCCAGCATTTATTGTTTGTAGATTTTTTGCTGATGGCCATTCTGACTGGTGTGAGGTGATACCTCATTGTAGTTTTGATTCGCATTTCTCTAATGATTAGTGATGTTGAGCATCCTTTCATGTGTTCATTGGCAATCTGTACATCTTCTTTGGAGAAATGTCTATTTAGGTCTTCTGCCCATTTTTGGATTGGGTTGTTTGTTTTTTTGATATTGAGCTGCATGAGCTGCTTGTACATTTTGGAGATTAATCCTTTGTTAGTTGCTTCATTTACAAATGTTTTCTCTCATTCTGAGGGTTGTCTTTTTGTCTTGTTTATGGTTTCCTTTGCTGTGCAAAAGCTTTTAAGTTTCACTAGGTCCCATTTGTTTATTTTTGTTTTTATTTCCATTTCTCTAGGAGGTGGGATGAAAAGGATCTTGCTGTGATTTATGTCATAGCCTGTTCTGCCTATGTTTCCTCTAAGAGTTTTATAGTGTCTGGCCTTAGATTTAGGTCTTTAATCCATTTTGAGTTTACTTTTGTCTATGGTGTTAAGGAGTGTTCTAATTTCATTCTTTTACATGTATCTGTCCAGTTTTCCCAACACCACTTATTGAAGAGGCTGTCTTTTCTCCATTGTGTATTCTTGCCTCCTTTATCAAAGATAAGGTGACCATATGTGCGTGGGTTTATCTCTGGGCTTTCTATCCTGTTCCATTGATCTATGTTTCCGTTTTTGTGCCAGTACCAAACTATCTTGATTACTGTAGCTTTGTAGTATAGTCTGAAGCCCGGGAGCCTGATCCCTCCAGCTCTGCTTTTCTTTCTCAAGATTGCATTGGCTATTCAGGGTCTTTTGTGTTTCCATACAAATTGTGAAATTTTTTGTTCTAGTTCTGTGAAAAATGCCAGTGGTAGTTTGATAGGGATTGCATTGAATCTGTAGATTGCTTTGGATAGTATAGTCATTTTCACAATGTTGATTCTTCCAATCCAAGAACATGGTATATCTCTCCATCTGTTTGTATCACCTTTAATTTCTTTCATCAGTATCTTATAGTTTTCTGCATACAGGTCTTTTGTCTCCTTAGGTAGGTTTATTCCTAGGTAATTTTTTCTTTTTGTTGCAATGGTAAATGAGAGTGTTTCCTTAATTTCTCTTTCAGATTTTTCATCATTAGTGTATAGGAATGCAAGAGAGTTCTGTGCAATAATTTTGTATCCTGCTACTCTAGCAAATTCATTGATTAGCGCTAGTAGTTTTCTGTTCGCATCTTTAGGATTCTCTATGCATAGTATCATCTCATCTGCAAACAGTGACAGTTTTACTTCTTCTTTTCTGATTTGGATTCCTTTTATTTCTTTTTCTTCTCTGATTGCTGTGACTAAAACTTCCAAAACTATGTTGAATAATAGTGGTGAGAGTGGGCAACCTTGTCTTGTTCCTGATCTTAGAGGAAATGGTTTCAGTTTTTTACCATTGAAAACGATGTTGGCTGTTGGTTTGTCATATATGGCCTTTATTATGTTGAGGTAGGTTCCCTCTATGCCTACTTTTTGGAGAGTTTTTATCATAAATGGGTGTTGAATTTTGTCAAAAGTTTTTCTGCATCTATTGAGAGTATTATATGATTTTTATCCTTCAGTTTGTTAATGTGGTGTATCACATTGATTGATTTGTGTATATTGAAGAATCCTTGCATTCCTGGGATAAACCTCACTTGATCATGGTGTATGATCCTTTTAATGTGCTGTTGGATTCTGTTTGCTAGTATTTTGTTGAGGACTTTTGCATCTATGTTCATCAGTGATATTGGCCTGTAGTTTTCTTTTTTTGTGACATCTTTGTCTAGTTTTGGTATCAGGGTGATGGTGGCCTCGTAGAATGAGTTTGGGAGTGTTCCTCCCTCTGCTATATTTTGGAAGAGTTTGAGAAAGATAGGTGTTAACTCTTCTCTAAATGTTTGATAGAATTCACCTATGAAGCCATCTGGTCCTGGGCTTTTGTTTGTTGGAAGATTTTTAATCACAGTCTCAATTTCAATGCTTGTGATTGGTCTGTTTATATTTTCTATTTTTTCCTGGTTCAGTCTCGGAAGGTTGTGCTTTTCTACGAATTTGTCCATTTCTTCCAGGATGTCCATTTTATTGGCATATAGTTGCTTGTAGTAATCTCTCATGAATCTTTGTATTTCTGCAGTGTCAGTTGTTACTTCTCCTTTTTCATTTCTAATTCTATTGATTTGAGTCTTCTCCCTTTTTTTCTTGCTGAGTCTGGCTAATGGTTTATCAATTTTGTTTATCTTCTCAAAGAACCAGCTTTTAGTTTTATTTATCTTTGCTATTGTTTTCTTCATTTCTTTTTCATTTATTTCTGATCTGCTCTTTATGACTTCTTTCCTTCTGCTAACTTCGGGGTTTTTTTGTTCTTCTGTCTCTAATTGTTTTAGGTGTAAGGTTAGGTTGTTTATTTGAGATTTTTCTTTTCTCTTGAAGCACCTCTTTAATCTCTTATTTTCCCTCCTGTCAGTCATGTGAGGGCTGATACATCTGGAAACCCATTGGTGAAAACCCCACAGGTTGTTAATCAGGTGAACTGGCTGGGAGATAACTGTTACCCAGAGCTGGCTCCAGTGAGGAGCAACCCAGTATTACGCGGAGAGTCGGACTCTGATTTTTCTGTTATTGTACTTAACGTGATTGGCCATTATTTCTAAGAAAAGGGAACTGCCAGCAGCCTCTGTGTGGGATTTCTCTGGAAGGGCTCCTGCAGCTTACATTCAGCCCTTCCTTTTGTCAGGTCGTTTATGATGGGTTGGATTGGACACTTACAAACAAATAAGTTCTTTCCTACTTGATTCATCAAACAGTCTCTTGTTGGTTGTTGTTTTTTATTGGCACTCTCAGTCTTAGCTACTGAGTAATGAAATATTGTTATTGTAGTTGAAGTAGCTGAGTTCGACGCCAGTGTTTATAGGGCTCCTGTGTTTTTGTTGTGTTTTGGTGAGGGATGGGTGGAGGGGCGGCTAGTTCTTCCTTCACTGCCCTCCTAGAGGAAGAATGCCCAAGAGCAGACTCCAGGGTGGTCCAGGAAGGTGAGGAAATCAAGGAGGAGGAAATAGTCGGGTGGTCAAAATGGGCTTTGGTGTTTGACTCAACCTCTATTGATTGGCACATTCTGAAAGCGGTCTCAAGAAAGGGAGGAAGAAAAAGAACCTGACAGAAGAGTTGCTGAATTCTAGGGTGTTGTTTGAGGCCAGCTTGTCCGTCTGCATTTTGCTCCCTGCTTGACCTGCTTCACCACCCCACCTCTGGGAAAGGGATCTTCCCTCCCCTTGGGAGTCTCTTTCCATAAAAAGGTCCTTGTGATCTGGAAATGCTCATTTTGCCTCACCTGGTTCCCCGATGCTGTGTGCAAGCCCTTATTTTTATCATTTCCATATGAAGTGGAGAAAAGCCAGTCACCATCCTCAGTGGATGTACTCAGCCCCCATCAATCTAGAAAATGAACCTTCCTTCATGTCTTCTCCAAGCTTACCAAAAAGCCAGTTTCTTTACTGAGGGCTGGCACCTTTTGCCCACAACTACCTGTGAGATCTAGTTGGTTAAATGCACAGGTTTTGTGTTTGCCAAACCTCTGAGATGAGGGCGTGTTGTGTTAGTAATCTTTTAATCCAGGGATAGGGAGAGGGTCTGCTGTGAAGGAATAGGGGTGGGACAGTTTAGGGGATCCGAATGAATGGGGAATGAAGTGCTGAAGAGTGCAGGGCCTGAAGCTGGGCTGCCTGGTGGGAATTCCAGTTATGCTTCGTGTTGGCTGGTTGACCTTGAGTCAGGTTCTGTTCTGTAAAATAGATTTTAACAGAACCTCCTTTCTAGAGCTTTGCAATAAGATTACAGATTATACCATGTAAATGGCTTAACACAGCACCTGGGCTATGGGCCACTTAATTAATGTTGGCTATTATTATCATTATCATCATCATCATCTTTATCATTATCTCTCATTTGCTAGACTGTGAGCTGCTTGAGGACAGGGACTAGATTTACCTGCGCAAAGGAGGACTCTGCGAGAGTTTGTTGAATGAATGAACAAAGGTTGCTTAGTGACAGTCTTTCCTTTCTACCTATTCTTTTTTTTTAACTTTTTAAAATTTATTTATTTTTAAATTTAAAAAAATTTAAGTATGGTTGATTTACAATGTTTCAGGTGTACAGCAAAGTGATTCAGTTGTACACATATACATATATTTCATTATACTATATTATATTATATTAATATTCTTTTTCAGATTCTTTTCCACTATATGTTATTACAAGATATTGAATATATTTTCCTGTGCTATACAGTAGGTCCTTGTTGTTTATCTATTTTATTTATAGTAGTTTGTACCTGTTAATCCCCAGCCTATTCTTTTAGGACTGATTCTTGAGGTTTCCTTTTATTTTATTTTTTTCTCCTTCAATTTCAAAGACAGTAAAATAGTAAATGTTATTTTGGGGAGAAAGGAAGACAAAAATACTCACTCCCAGTCTCACCAAACTAATCATGTTTCTCAGTTTTTTCTGTTTCTATCTGGTCCTTCTTATAGTATTGGGTTGGCCAAAAAGTTCGTTTGGGTTTTTCTGTAAGATGTTATGGAAAAACCTGAACGAACTTTTTGGCCAACCCAGAAGATTATTGTTTAAAAGTATTTACTCCCTAACCTCCACTTCCATGGGGAGAAGTATGCTTCCCTGCTCAGGTGATGTTGGACTTGGCCGTGTGACTTACTTTGGTCTCATGGGGTGTGAAGTGCACTTTCTTATGCCCTTATTTTGCTCAGCCACATGATTTACTTTGTTTTTGTTTTGGCTGCGCCAGGTGGCCTGTGGGATTTTAGTTCCCTGACCAGGGATCAAACCCCTGCCCCCTTCAGTGGCAGCATGGAGTCTTAATCACTGGACTGCCAGGGAAGTCCCTGATTTACTTTGACAGTGGGATGTGATGATGTGAACAGAGGCTTAAAGCGCACTTGTGCAGTTGGACTTGCCCTCTTGTACCACTGTCATTGCCACAGGAAGAGCTCCCCTCAGCTGGTGTTTCCCCTTCAGCCTGAGCCCCAGGACAGACGTGCGGAGCAGACCTGAGTCCAACCTGCATCAGGGACATAAGCCCAGCTGGACCACAGCAAAACCGCCCAGGTAAGCCCACTCTGCAAACATAGATCCATAGCTAAGTAGCAGACATATGAGGAATAAGTGCTTGTTGTTTGTTATGCAGCAATAACTGACTGATACACTTATACAATGTGAACATATTTTGACATAGGCACACCAGAACAAATTATGTATTTCACTTTAATTCACTATGTATTGTATGATAGCTGGATTTCTCTTTGTTGCCATACAGTTTTAATAATTTTCAACTAGCGTCACAATGCTTTATCAGATTCATCTAGAAAATAATAAAATAGTAATACTGACTCATATCTTGGGGACTTCATGTGTGAGAGTTACAGTGTCTTGCATACATTTAATCCTTTCAACAATCCTAGGAGGTAAGCCTGACTCACCGTTCTATCATCTCAGAGCTAGAGGTAGTGTGACATACACTGAAGAATATGGACTCTGGAGTGAGGCTGCCTGGGTTCAAATCCTGGCTCTGCCAATTCTTAGCTGTGTGACCTTGGGAAAATCACTTAACCTCTTATGGCTCAGTTTCCTCAACTGTAAGGATGATCATAATAATACAACCTACCTTACAGAGTTGTAGTTGTAAAATTTAAATGAGTTAATATACCTAAACATTTCGACTAGTGCCCAGCCTATAGAATTTGTGTTAGTTATCATGAGAGTTGAAGACACTGAATTTCAGAGACATTAGTAAATTATAGTAAATCAACTGTGTTACCTAGCTAGGGTACTTTAATGATTCCCACATATTGAGCAATATTGGGATTTTCAGGGGTTTTTTCCTCGAAATTATAAAATAAAGATGTACAGAAAAATAAGTTGCCTTAGCAGATGTTGTTGGTGAACCATTAAGCACTGTCCAGGGAGACAGGGACTCTTGGCTAACAGACTTTGGGTATTAAGCTTTCACTCTAAGTCCAATCTTAGGCAGAGAGAGAAATTAGGCTTCAGGGAGTTTAATACTTGACTCAGAGTCACATGGTAGTAAGAGGCAGGGAAAGGACAACATGGGTTTTCTGACTCCAACCCCGGAGTTTTTTCATGGCACCAGGCAGTTTCTCTAAAAACAATAATTGTGAGGGGACCTCGGGAAGATGGCGGAAGAGTAAGACGCGGAGATCACCTTCCTTCCCACAGATACAGTAGAAATACATCTACACGTGGAACTGCTCCTACAGAACACCCACTGAACGCTGGCAGAAAACGTCCGACCTCCAAAAAGGCAAGAAACTCCCCCCGTACTTGGGTAGGGCAAAAGAAAAAAGAAATAACAGAGACAAAAGAATAGGGACGGCACCTGCACTAGTGGGAGGGAGCCGTGAAGGAGGAAAGATTTCCACGCACTAGGAAGCCCCTTCGCGGGCGGAGACTGCGGGTGGCAGAGGGGGGAAGCTTCGGAGCCACGGAGGAGAGCGCAGCCACAGGGGTGCGGAGGGCAAAGCGGAGAGGTTCCCGCACGGAGGCTCGGCGCCGAGCAGCACTCTCCAGCCCGAGAGGCTTGTCTGCTCACCCGCCGGGGCGGGCGGGGCTGGGAGCTGAGGCTCGGGCTTCGGTCGGATCTCAGGGAGAGGACTGGGGTTGGCGGCGTGAACACAGCCTGAAGGCGTTAGTGCACCACAGCTAGCCAAGAGGGAGTCCGGGAAAAAGTCTGCAGCTGCCGAAGAGGCAAGAGACTTTTTCTTCCCTCTTTGTTTCCTGGTGCGCGAGGAGAGGGGATTCAGAGCGCTGCCTAAACGAACTTCAGAGACGGGCGCGAGCCGCAGCTACCAGCGCGGATCCCACAGCAACAGGGGCGCAGAGGGAAAAACGGAGAGATTCCCGCACAGAGGCTCGGCGCCGAGCAGCACTCTCCAGCCCGAGAGGCTTGTCTGCTCACCCGCCGGGGCGGGCGGGGCTGGGAGCTGAGGCTCGGCTTCGGTCGGATCGCAGGGAGAGGACTGAGGCTGGCAGCGTGAACACAGCCTGAAGGGATTAGCGCACAACAGCGGGCTGGGAGGGAGACCGGGAAAAAGTCTGCAGCTGCCGAAGAGGCAAGAGACTTTTTCTTGCCTCTTTATTTCGCGGCGCGCAAGGAGAGGGGATTCAGAGCGCCGCCTAAACGAACTCCAGAGAAGGGCGCGAGCCGCGGCGATCACCGCAGACCCCACAGCAACAGGGGCACAGAGGAAAAAAACGGAGAGACTCCCGCACAGAGGCTCGGCGCGGAGCAGCACTCACCAGCCCGAGAGGCTTGTCTGCTCCCCCGCCGGGGCGGGCGGGGCTGGGAGCTGAGGCTCGGGTTTCGGTTTCGGTTGGATCGCAGGGAGAGGACTGGGGCTGGCGGCGTGAACACAGCCTGAAGGGGTTAGCGCACCACAGCTGGCTGGGAGGGAGACCGGGAAAAAGTCTGCAGCTGCCGAAGAGGCAAGAGACTTTTTCTTGCCTCTTTGTTTCGCGGCGCGCAAGGAGAGGGGATTCAGAGCGCCGCCTAAACGAACTCCAGAGAAGGGCGCGAGCCGCGGCGATCAGCACGGACCCCAGAGACGGGCGTGAGACGCTGGGGCTGCTGCTGCCGCCTCCAAAAAGCCTGTGTGTGAGCACAAGTCACTCTCCACATCGCCCCTCCCGGGAGCCTGTGCAGCCCGCCACTGCCAGGGTCCCGTGATCCGGGGACAAGTTCCCCGGGAGAACGCACTGCCCGCCTCAGGCTGGTGCAACGTCACGCCGGCCTCGGCCGCCGCAGGCTCACCCCGCCTCCTCTGTACACCTCCCTCCCCGCGGCCTGAGGGAGCCAGAGCCCCCGAAGCAGCTGCTCCTTTAACCCCGTCCTGTCTGTGCGGGGAATAGACGCCCTCAGGCGACCTACACGCAGAGGCGGGTCCAAATCCAAAGCTGAACCCCAGGAACTGTGCGAACAGGGAAGATAAGGGGAAATCTCTCCCAGCAACCTTAGAAGCAGCGGATTAAAACTCCACAAACAACTTGATGGGCCTGCAGCTGGTGAATACCTGAATAGACAACGAATCATCCCAAATTCAGGAGGTGGACTTTGGGAGCAGGATATATTAATTTTTCCCCTTTTCCTTTATTTGTGAGTGTATATGTATATGCTTCTGGGTGCGATTTTGTCTGTATAGCTTTGCTTTACAATAGCTTTATTTTACTTCACTATATTATAGCCTCTTTCTTTCTTTCTGTCTTTCTTTCTATTTTTTCTCCCTTTTACTCTGAGCCGTGTGGACGAAAGGCTCTTGGTGCTCCAGCCAGGCATCAGGGCCGTGCCTCTGAGGTGGGAGAGCCAACTTCAGGACACTGGTCCACAAGAGACCTCCCAGCTTCACGTAATACCAAACGGCAAAAATCTCTCAGAGATCTCTATCTCAACATCAAGACCCAGCTTCACTCAACGACCAACAAGCTACAGTGCTGGACACCATATGCCAAACAACTAGCAAGACAGGAACACAGCCCCATCCATTAGCAGAGAGGCTGCCTAAAATCATAATAAGGCCACAGACACCCCAAAATACACCACCAGACGTGGACGTGCCCACCAGAAAGACAAGAGCCAACCTCATCCACCAGAGCTCAGGCACTAGTTCCCTCCACCAGGAAGCCTACACAACCCACTGAACCAACCTTAGCCACTGGGGACAGATAGCAAAAACAACAGGAACTACGAACCTGCAGCCTGTGAAAAGGAGACCCCAAACACAGTAAGATAAGCAAAATGAGACGACAGAAAAACACACAGCAGATGAAGGAGCAGGGTCAAAACACACCAGACCTAACAAATGAAGAGGAAATAGGTAGTCTACCTGAAAAAGAATTCAGAATAATGATAGTAAGGATGATCCAAAATCTTGGAAATAGAATAGACAAAATGCAAGAAACAATTAACAAGGACGTAGAAGAGCTAAAGAGGAACCAAGCAATGATGAAAACCACAATAAATGAAATTAAAAATACTCTAGATGGGATCAATAGCAGAATAACTGAGGCAGAAGAAAGGATAAGTGACCTGGAAGATAAAATGGTGGAAATAACTACTGCAGAGCAGGATAAAGAAAAAAGAATGAAAAGAACTGAGGACAGTCTCAGAGACCTCTGGGACAACATTAAACGTGCCAACATTCGAATTATAGGGGTCCCAGAAGAAGAAGAGAAAAAGAAAGGGACTGAGAAGATATTTGAAGAGATTATAGTTGAAAACTTCCCTAATATGGGAAAGGAAATAGTTAATCAAGTCCTGGAAGCACAGAGAGTCCCATACAGGATAAACCCAAGGAGAAACACACCAAGACACATATTAATCAAACTGTCAAAAATTAAATATAAGGAAAACATATTAAAGGCAGCAAGGGAAAAAAAACAAATAACACACAAGGGAATCCCCATAAGGTTAACATCTGATCTTTCAGCAGAAACTCTGCAAGCCAGAAGGGAGTGGCAGGATATACTTAAAGTGATGAAGGAGAAAAACCTGCAACCAAGATTACACTACCCAGCAAGGATCTCATTCAGATTCGATGGAGAAATTAAAACCTTTACAGACAAGCAAAAGCTGAGAGAGTTCAGCACCACCAAACCAGCTTTACAACAAATGCTAAAGGAACTTCTCTAGGCAAGAAACACAAGAGAAGGAAAACACCTACAATAACAAACCCAAAACATTTAAGAAAATGGGAATAGGAACATACATATCGATAATTACCTTGAATGTAAATGGATTAAATGCTCCCACCAAAAGACACAGGCTGGCTGAATGGATACAAAAACAAGACCCATCTATATGCTGTCTACAAGAGACCCACTTCAGACCTAGAGACACATATAGACTGAAAGTGAGGGGATGGAAAAAGATATTCCATGCAAATGGAAATCAAAAGAAAGCTGGAGTAGCAATTCTCATATCAGACAAAATAGACTTTAAAATAAAGACTATTACAAGAGACAAAGAAGGACACTATATAATGATCAAGGGATCGATCCAAGAGGAAGGTATAACAATTGTAAATATTTATGCACCCAACATAGGAGCACCTCAATACATAAGGCAAATACTAACAGCCATAAAAGGGGAAATCGACAGCAACACAATCATAGTTGGGGACTTTAACACCCCACTCTCACCAATGGACAGATCATCCAAAATGAAAATAAATAAGGAAACACAAGCTTTAAATGATACATTAAACAAGATTGACTTAATTGATATTTATAGGACATTCCATCCAAAAACAACAGAATACACATTTTTCTCAAGTGCTCATGGAACATTCTCCAGGATAGATCATATCTTGGGTCACAAATCAAGCCTTGGTAAATTTAAGAAAATTGAAATCGTATCAAGTATCTTTTCCGACCACAACGCTATGAGACTAGATATCAATTACAGGAAAAGACCTGTAAAAAATACAAACACATGGAGGCTACACAATACATTACTTAATAACGAAGTGATCACTGAAGAAATCAAAGGGGAAATCAAAAAATACCTAGAAACAAATGACAATGGAGATACGACGACCCAAAACCTATGGGACGCAGCAAAAGCAGTGCTAAGAGGGAAGTTTATAGCAATACAAGCCTACCTTAAGAAACAGGAAACATCTCGAATAAACAACCTAACCTTGCACCTAAAGCAATTAGAGAAAGAAGAACAAAAAAACCCCAAAGCCAGCAGAAGGAAAGAAATTATAAAGATCAGGTCAGAAATAAATGAAAAAGAAATGAAGGAAACAATAGCGAAAATCAATGAAACTAAAAGCTGGTTCTTTGAGAAGATAAACAAAATTGATAAACCATTAGCCAGACTCATCAAGAGAAAAAGGGAGAAGACTCAGATCAATAGAATTAGAAATGAAAAAGGAGAAGTAACCACTGACACTGCAGAAATACAAAAGATCATGAGAGATTACTACAAGCAACTCTATGCCAATAAAATGGACAACCTGGAAGAAATGGACAGATTCTTAGAAAGGCACAAACTGCCGAGACTGAACCAGGAAGAAATAGAAAATATGAACAGACCAATCACAAGCACTGAAATTGAAACTGTGATTAAAAACCTTCCAACAAACAAAAGCCCAGGACCAGATGGCTTCACAGGTGAATTCTATCAAACATTTAGAGAAGAGCTAACACCTATCCTTCTCAAACTCTTCCAAAATATTGCAGAGGGAGGAACACTCCCAAACTCATTCTACGAGGCCACCATCACCCTGATACCAAAACCAGACAAAGATGTCACAAAGAAAGAAAACTACAGGCCAATATCACTGATGAACATAGATGCAAAAATCCTCAACAAAATACTAGCAAACAGAATCCAACAGCACATTAAAAGGATCATACACCATGATCAAGTGGGGTTTATCCCAGGAATGCAAGGATTCTTCAATATACGCAAATCAATCAATGTGATACATCATATTAACAAACTGAAGGAGAAAAACCATATGATCATCTCAATAGATGCAGAGAAAGCTTTCGACAAAATTCAACACCCATTTATGATAAAAGCCCTGCAGAAAGTAGGCATAGAGGGAACTTTCCTCAACATAATAAAGGCCATATATGACAAACCCACAGCCAACATTGTCCTCAATGGTGAAAAACTGAAACCATTTCCACTAAGATCAGGAACAAGACAAGGTTGCCCACTCTCACCACTATTATTCAACATAGTTTTGGAAGTGTTAGCCACAGCAATCAGAGAAGACAAAGAAATAAAAGGAATCCAAATCGGAAAAGAAGAAGTAAAGCTGTCACTATTTGCAGATGACATGATACTATACATAGAGAATCCTAAAGATGCTACCAGAAAACTCCTAGAGCTAATCAATGAATTTGGTAAAGTAGCAGGATACAAAATTAATGCACAGAAATCTCTTGCATTTCTATACACTAATGACGAAAAATCTGAAAGTGAAATTAAGAAAACACTCCCATTTACCATTGCAACAAAAAGAATAAAATATCTAGGAATAAACCTACCTAAGGAGACAAAAGACCTGTATGCAGAAAATTATAAGACACTGATGAAAGAAATTAAAGATGATACAAATAGATGGAGAGATATACCATGTTCCTGGATTGGAAGAATCAACATTGTGAAAATGACTCTACTACCCAAAGCAATCTACAGATTCAATGCAATCCCTATCAAACTACCACTGGCATTTTTCACAGAACTAGAACAAAAAATTTCACAATTTGTATGGAAACACAAAAGACCCCGAATAGCCAAAGCAATCTTGAGAACGAAAAATGGAGCTGGGGGAATCAGGCTCCCTGACTTCAGACTATATTACAAAGCTTCAGTAATCAAGACAGTTTGGTACTGGCACAAAAACAGAAATATAGATCAATGGAACAGGATAGAAAGCCCAGAGATAAACCCACACACATATGGGCACCTTATTTTTGATAAAGGAGGCAAGCATATACAGTGGAGAAAAGACAGCCTCTTCAATAAGTGGTGCTGGGAAAATTGGACAGGTACATGTAAAAGTATGAAAATAGAACACTCCCTGACACCATGCACAAAAATAAACTCAAAATGGATTAAAGACCTAAGTGTAAGGGCAGACACTATCAAACTCTTAGAGGAAAACATAGGCAGAACACTGTATGACATACATCACAGCAAGATTCTTTTTGACCCAGCTCCCAGAGAAATGGAAATAAGAACACAAATAAACAAATGGGACCTAATGAAACTTAAAAGCTTTTGCACAGCAAAGGAAACCATAAACAAGACCAAAAGACAACCATCAGAATGGGAGAAAATATTTGCAAATGAAGCAACTGACAAAGGATTAATCTCCAAGATTTACAAGCAGCTCATGCAGCTCAATAACAAAAAAACGAACAACCCAATCCAAAAATGGGCCGAAGACCTAAATAGACATTTCTCCAAAGAAGATATACAGATGGCCTACAGACACATGAAAGAATGCTCAACATCATTAATCATTAGAGAAATGCAAATCAAAACTACAATGAGATATCATCTCACTCCGGTCAGAATGGCCATCATCAAAAAATCTAGAAACAATAAATGCTGGAGAGGGTGTGGAGGAAAGGGAACACTCTTGCACTGTTGGTGGGAATGTAAATTGATACAGCCACTATGGAGAACAGTATGGAGGTTCCTTAAAAAACTACAAATAGAACTACCATACGACCCAGCAATCCCACTACTGGGCATATACCCTGAGAAAACCATAGGTCAAAAAGAGTCATGTACCAAAATGTTCATTGCAGCTCTATTTACAATAGCCAGGACATGGAAGCAATCTAAATGTCCATCGACAGATGAATGGATAAAGAAGATGTGGCACATATATACAATGGAATATTACTCAGCCATAAAAAGAAATGAAATGGAGGTATTTGTAATGAGGTGGATGGAGTTAGAGTCTGTCATACAGAGTGAAGTAAGTCAGAAAGAGAAAAACAAATACAGTATGCTAACACATATATACGGAATCTAAGGGGAAAAAAAAAAAAAAAAAGAGGAAAAAAAAAAAAAAAAAAAAAAAAAAAAAAAAAAAAAGGCCATGAAGAACCTAGTGGCAAGACGGGAATAAAGACACAGACCTACTAGAGAATGGACTTGAGGATATGGGGAGGGGGTGGGGTGAGATGTGACAGGGTAAGAGAGTGTCATGGACATATATACACTACCAAATGTAAAATAGATAACTAGTGGGAAGCAGCCGCATAGCACAGGGAGATCAGCTCGGTGCTTTGTGACCATCTAGAGGGATGGGATGGGGAGGGTGGGAGGGAGGGAGATGCAAGAGGGAAGAGAAATGGGAACATATTGTATATGTATAACTGATTCACTTTGTTATAAAGCAGAAGCTAACACACCATTGTAAGGCAATTATACTTCAATAAAGATGTTAAAAAAAAAAAAAAAAAAAAAAACAATAATTGTTCATTTAAAGACAGAGGGAGCGATCCATTGAAGATTAATTTTGCTGTGTAGCAGGGTGACCCACTTAAAGCTTAGCTAGGGTTTTATTTTTCACTGCTCTAGCAAGACACGCTAAATATTTCCCTGGCTTGTGTTTAGGTTAGAGAATAAAAGGTGAGGAAGGGAGATTATTCCTCCTCCATTATGAATAAAGAGACTTCTCTCTCCCCTGGACTCTTGAAGGGCGTCTGGTCTCTCCTTTGATGTTACCATCCTCTATTGTTTTGAAAGCAGAAAGCCAGCAATGTTCATATTCTAGGGTCAAAGAGGTGAAGCTGCCTGGGGTTTCTTGGTTTTGAGGGTCTGAATCCTTCCCTCACTACCCCAGTGTCCTACTGAACAGAAGGGGAGTGGAGGAGATCTTTAATACTTGCAGTGCTGAAAAGGGAGATGATGGATGCCAGGTATGTGGCTGTGGATCCGTATGAGAGGAAAATGGAATAAACAGCTGTTTTGCTTGGCAAGCGATGGGCTCCTGACCCATTTCTGACTTGGTTCCCCTGGCTGAAGCCATGGTAGAAACAGCTCTTGCAGGAGTGAAAAGGCCAAGGCCCTGGATGCTAAGCGAGAGGCATCTGGAGCTGGTCTTGCAGTAGAGAGAGTGGAGGCATCCTCCCTGCCAGGACAGTGGATGCCGTGCTTGAAGCTGGACTGAGCCTAGGGTTGGCATCACCACCCATGATCCAGAAGCACTGTTGTCCCTGGAGCACCAAAAGGACACAGTGAGAAGCAAAGACAGCAGTGGTAACAGATGGCAGGGTGACCCCCGATGCTCACCCAGTCGGTGGGGAAGTTGGGCTGACTCTTTTCTCCTAAGATTTGTGATTCTGAGATTTGCATTTCCTGTAGTCGTTCCTGGGGAGGCAGGTTTCCCAGCAGGAAGATAACCAGCATCACTTCCAATATGGCAGTGGGGGCAGGGATGGGGAGGGTGGCAAGAGCTTGGGTTTCTTCTGATTTGACTTGAAGACACAGAGAGAGGGGAACATCTTTGCACCGGGGTGTTGTGAAGCTCTCCAAACCAGGTAGTCATAGCTCCTCGGAGTTAAGAGAACTTTAGCAATGTCCTTGTTTTTCAGAAGGAAAAAAATCAAGCATGCCTTCTTCTGATTGAGCCATGGTATTTCCTCAACACACCCAGGAAAGCAATGGCAAAGGAGATGAAATTTTAAGTGTGAATTGTTTTTATATTCAGATGAAAACTACCAAACGTGGTTCATAGTACAGAATATTAAAAAAAAAAACCATACAGAATATTTAATGACATGGAAAGATGTTCCCAACATAGGGCCCAATGAAAAAGCAAGTTCATTACCGGGATGTTCAGTGTGATCTCCTTTTGCAACACTAGACAGATAGATCTCTGCAGAGGAAAAAGTCTGAAAGATGTATTCCAACACTCTCCCTGCGCTTATTCTTTGATGCAATAATGGGTGCTTTTTATTTCTCCACTCTGCTTGTCTGCACTGTTTGAGTATTTTTATGATAAACAGGTATTGCCTTTGTAATAAGAAAAAAGTGCAACATAGGTTTTTATTTTTAAAAACTGAGCGCAAATCTAAACAACAACAAAAACCCTGCCGCCTTTGTGTTCAGGATGGCGGACATGGTAGAGCTCTTTCATCTAACAGGGGTGTAGATGTCAGGACTGGAAGATAATGACTCAAAGCCGGTGGAAACGTGGCCTGAGGAACAAGTTTCAAACAGGAAAGTGCTTGTGGGTGACCTCTGAGGTCAACTGCGGAGCTTACTACAGAGTCCACAAAAAGAGAAAGAGAATCCAAAAGGGCGTGGGGTAGGGTCGGTTGTGTGGGCGTGTCCCAGTTTAAACAAAGTGGCTTTGATGTGCGTCCCAGTGGGCTGGCACAGGAATGCAGGGCCCTGCTTTCTCCTGCAGCCATTAGAGAGTCATAAACATCCATCTCCAAAGGGAAGATGATCAGCTTCATATCAGCCACAAAGGAAAGATTTACAGGTAATTTCCCCCTCCTAGTACAGCAGTGTGATTAAGCATATGCTTGGAAGGATGTTTTTTTTCCCCTCTTTCCTACACTGTAGAGATGCTTTGTTTTTCTCTCATTCCCGGTGATGTTTATAATGACTTTTGTAGACACAGACTGATATTCGGTGCTTACAATGTGCTTTCCTCGCATCTGTCAGGAGAGTGAGGCATATGGACTCGGCTGTTCCCCACTCTAAGATGATGGGGAGCTGCTAAGGTGCAGGGTTCTGGGCTGTGCTGGAGATCTGCTGGCCCTAAATTCCTGCAGACCCCACAGTGCCTCCTCCCAGGCCCAGCCCAGATGGCCATAGGGAGGGGTGAGCTATGTGGGGGGGGGGAAGGGAATACACCCAGCCCCATATTTTGGATCAATTAGCTAAGGGAATGTCTTGGGAAGGGATGGGGTTCATTTTAAGTCCAACCCCCTTGAAAGCCCTTTTATTAAGACAACAGCAGTGGGGTGCCAAGACCTTGAGCTGAAGTCAAACATTTGTTGGTTCAGATCCACACCCTGCCATAGACTGGTTGTGTGATTGTAGAAAGTGTAAGAAGTTTCCTAGAAACTTCACTTTATTTTTAATTGAAGTGCAGTGGATTTACAATGTTGTGTTAGTTTTGAAACTGCAGAAATGTGTCTCAGGGGGCTCTGAGGAGCTCCGGTTCTTTATGTCTCAGCTCAGAAAGAATTCAGTGAGAGGCAAAATGATAGATAAGAAGTGATTTATTACAATAGGACACTTTTGAGGTTTATAAGCAAGCAGGCAAGGGAATGCCACGCTGAGAACTTAGTGGGCTACAGTTTTATAATCAAAGGAAAAGTGGGGAGGGGAAGAAGACCACCTTCCTCCTCATTCTTGAGTAGATGTCAAGCTTCCATCACCAGCTCCTCCTCCATGTCAGGCGGGGGAGTTTTTTGTCCCTACATGGTCAAGCTGGGACTGTCATGGCGCAATGGAAACGAGCAAAAAGGCAGTGACATATACTAAAATATGGTAAATCATCTCAGGTTTTAGTATAATGTTACGTTTTCCTTATATTTTTGTTTTTCATGTGTGCAGAGGAGCATGTCCTAGGAATCATTAACTTACTGAACTCACTGGGCAGGGTATGGGTCTCATTCCACCATTGTTTTATTGTTTGCGGGCATGTCTCATGCTTCTGTTGCATGGATTTTTTGCTAAGCAAGCCTACTTGGTTTTGTGGTTAAGTAAAACCTGCTTTCTTGAGTGATCATTAACTTACGGGGGTCTCCCATACTTTTTTCTCTACTTACAATCCCCTAGTGGGATTAACTATTTAATCACCTACTTTTTCAGATTCTTTTGCATTGTAGGTTATTACAAGGTATTGAATATAGTTCCCTGTGCTATACAGTACATCCTGTTGTTTATCTATTTTATATATAGTAGTGTGTATATTTTGATCCCAAACTCCTAATTTATCCCTCCCCCCACCTTTCCCCTTTGGTAAGCATAAGTTTGTTTTCTAAGTCTGTGAGTCTGTTTTTGTTCATTTACAGAACATGTTCATTTGTATCATTTTTTTAGATTCCACATATAAATGATATCATGTGAAATTTGTCTTTCTCTTTCTGATTTACTTCACTTAGTATGATCATCACTACGTCCACCCATGTTGCTGCACATTCTTTTTTATGGCTGAGTAATATTCCATTGTATATATGGACCACATCTTCTTTATCCGTTCATCTGCTAGAGACTTAACTTTTGACATCTGTAAACCAGGGGTGACCTTCTTGCATTGAAGGTGGTATACAGTATGCTAAATGAGAGTCCTTTCAGTGCTTCAGCTGAGGTAGGTGCTGATGACTCCAGAACCCAGAGTGAGGTGCTAGTGAGGCCAACTAAGGAGGACTTGCAAGAAGGTACAAACCCTACCCGAGTACCTACCCAGAGAGAGCACTTAGTGTGTATGTGCCTCCCTCAGAATCTCACATGTGAAAACCTACAGGTCAGAGCCCATTATATATATATATATATATATATATATATATATATATATTTTAATTAATTTATTTTATTTATTTATTTTTGGCTGCGTTGGGTCTTTGTTGCTACCCGCAGGCTTTCTCTAGTTGCAGTGAGCAGGGGCTACTCTTCGTTGTGGTGCGTGGACTTCTCATTGCGGTGGCTTCTCTTGTTGTGGAGCACAGGCTCTAGGCACATGGGCTTCAGTAGTTGTGGCTCGTGGGCTCTAGAGTGCAGACTCAGTAGTTGTGGCATGCGGGCTCAGTAGTTGTGGCACACGGGCTTAGTTGCTCCATGGCATGTGGGATCTTCCCGGACCAGGGCTCGAACCCATGTCCTCTGCATTGGCAGGCGGATTCTTAACCATTGCACAACCAGGGAAGCCCCCATTATATTTTTTAAAAGTGTTTACTAATGTGACGGGCAAAAAATGAAATCTCATTGTTTGAGTTTGCATTAGCAATTTTGATTACTGTAAAATGTAACATTTATTAGCATGTTTATTGACCATTTGTATTTCTCCCCTGGCTCTTGACCTCTTCATGTTTTCAAATTTTTCCATTAACCTCTCTTAAACCAGTTAAATTTAACTGTGTGTTTTAACGTGCACCAGTCTGCAAAAGAAGAGGCAACATTCCAAATAGCACTGATTTCCAGCTCAGTAGAAAGAACCTGGTGAGCCCTACACTTCCTTTTCCCACAGGGAAATCAGAACCTGTGCACATTCTTCTCCCACTAGACCCTTTTCAGGTTTAACAAAACAACAGTAGGTAGAAGAAATAAACAGTCAAGGACAGAAAACGCTCAAGAAAAAAGCAGAACTCGTAATGGAAAAATACCACTCTTACCCACAGATCTTCAAAAAAGGAAAATTAACTGCTTGGGGGATGGGCTCATCTTATTGCCATGTGGCCCCAGGAGCAGAAAAGGGCAGATGGTCATTCTGCAGACAGGGCAGGACCCCAGAGACAATTGCTTCAGCCTTTTAAGGGTGAGATATTTGTTTCACTCCAAGGCGTCAAGAAACAATTCCAGCATTGTCAACAGCATTTTCATGTCCTGGCCCAACATTTTTAGAGAAAAATCTTAAATTATTTTGTCATCAAATCAAGCTCCATTCCATCTCTCAACAGAGGATAAAAGAGCTGGGTGGCTACAGAGCTTTATAGAGGAGACCCAGGGTTTGGAGAATCTTGTAAAACAAAATATCTGTTCCTCTCACCATTTCTTACCTTCAGAGAATTTCTGCGGCTTATGTAATAGAAGGTCAAGGGGACAAAAGGTATCTCACTGTCTTCCTTTGGTTCAGTCAATACGATATGAGGGGTGGGGTAGGAGAAGCCACCATATGGATCTTATTTTACCTTTCATCCCCCAAAGTCTTTGGCAGCTCTTTGAGTTATTGAAGGCACCAAATCTCTCCAAGTTCTCCCAACCCAACATAGATGACAACTTTGGTGAACACTAGTACTCTCCAATAAGCTAAGGTTGCAAGAAAGAAAGAAACCAGAATCCTTGACGTTTTGTACCTTGGCTATTTTAGAAACTTTTTGGAGCCTGTTTCTATGAGCTATGGTTCCAGAAAATAATTAGCAGCAAATGGAAGCATTGCAGGAAAGCCTGGGGGACACTGGGCAATGTCCATGGACCATTAACTAGGGAGAGTTTCTTGGAGAACTGGAGCCAGCATCTTGTACCAGTTCCATTTTCCTAGTTGTCTCCTGGTTGGGTGCCTGGAAGAGTTGAAATTTGACTTTCCTGGAGGTAGGAAAAGGAGAGTCCTGGTTATATAATGGAGGAGGAAATAGGATATTTCCGTGGTCTTCTCTCCACAGTTACGCCTGCTCCGTTGCTCCCAGAGTCACACTCTGTTGGGTCCAACACTTTGGTGAACGTCTTTGTTGGCTCTGGCTGTCATAACAAATATCATAGACTGGGTGACTTAAACAACAGAAGTTAATTTTCTCACTGTTCTGGAGGCTGGAAGTCTGAGATCAGGGTGCCAGCATGGTTGGGCTCCTGTGAGAGCCCTCTTTCTGGTTTGTAGATGGCTGTCTTCTCACTGTGTCCTCACTTGGCAGAGAGAGAGAAAGAGAGGGAGAGAGAGAGGGAGGGAGGGAGAGAGGGAGGAAGAGAGAGCGAGAGAGGGCGAGCGAGCATGCTAGCACTTTGGTATCTCTCCTCATAAGAGCACTAATCCCATCATGAGGGCCCCACCCTCATGACTTCTGAAAGGCCCTACCTCCAAACATAACACATTGGGGGTTAGGGCTTCAACATGAATTCCATATGAATTTGGGGGGTGGTGGGACATAATTCAGTCCACGGCAGTGAAGTTGATGGAAACAGTCCTGATGTAGTTCTCCTTTGAGGACTTTGCTCCTCCTCCTGTCTCATCTCTATTTCCACAGTTTCTTGGCTCCTCTGTGTGTAGTGTTAGGTCCTGAGGCAGAGATTCTCTCTGGTACCTTGCCAGCCGAGACAAGGAGCTGCAGCTGTGGATATAGGACTTCTTACCTCCTCATCATGAAAGTGATGTTGGCTATATCTTTGTAAGTTGTTAGTATTTCTTTAGCATGCCTCGCAGCGCACCATGGTTCAGTGCCTTGAACCAAGCCAAGCACTCTGGTGAACAAGGAGAGCAAGTCCTCCAGCCCGTCTGGGAGCCATAGGATCAGGAGTGGACAAACTTTTTTTTTTTTCACAAATGGTTAAGTAATACACATGAAAGGTTCTGTGGGCCATAACCAATAGACTCTGTCATCATACTATGAAAGCAGCCATAGGCAATATGTAAATGAATAGAGATCGGCTCTTCTCCAATAAAACATTATTTACAAAAAACAGGCCTCGGGCCAATCTGGCCCAGGGCTCATAGTCTCTGACCCTGAGTCCCTCTCACCCTCTTTCCTGCTCCCTCTCTGCTCCCTTCTCTATTCCAGCAGTGACCTGTTAAATATCTCTTTGACTGCCTTCATCTCCTTTGTTCTCATGACAAGTGTCTTTGTCTCTGCTTTTAGAGCTTGCACCTATTCTGCTGATGGTTGGTTTGGAGGTTCCTTATCTGAAGAGTGAGCCCATGATGGGCTGTGAGCTGGCCCCTTGTCTGTGCAAGACAAAAGCCAATCAGACAGAACAAGATGATGATTGTATGGTTTTCTTTCTGCTTTGGACTGTTTCAGGAACTTGGATGCCCTTTTCAGTGCATTCATCACCCCTGGGGAGACTCTGGAGCCCATTGATCAATGGCCATCAGTCTAGTCCTGGTTGCCAGGCACCTGTAGCTATGGTAATCCACCAGGCATCTCAATTTATATCTTGCTGTATGAATCTCTTGGAGAGGAAGGAGATGGCAGGTTGCTAACAAGCTGATTTACTCACTAAAGAGGATTAGCCATGGCTACCGGACAGAGAGCCTTCCTCCACATGTCAGCGGCAATCCCAGGGGGCCTGTTGAATGATGAGCAGCCTGACAGGTGTCACTTCTCCCATAAGGAATTACATTCCTGGAGCCCTGTCCATTGCTACCTCTAGGGTTCTAGCCACCACGGTCCTTTGTACCTGGATTGCTCCCCCCGCTCCCACCTCTGCCCTCCATGGCCACCATATTTAATCGTAATCCAGCAGAGAGTATGATCCTTTTAAAACAAAACAGCTTGATCTCTGCTCAAGATCCTGCGGTGGCTCCTCAGAGTAAAAGCCAAAGTCTTGACAAATGCCTACAATGCCCCAGATGATCTGATGCCCTCTCCTGCCCATTCCTCTTTATTATTTTTTTAATTTTTAAATTTAATTTTATTTATTTTTTATTGAAGTATAGTTGATTTACAATGCTGTGTTAATTTCAGGTGTACAGCAAAGTGATTCAGTTTTTTATATATATATGTATATTATATATATTCGTTTTCAGATTCTTTTCCATTATAATTTATTATAAGACATTGAGTATAGTTCCCTGTGCTATACAGTAGGTCCTTGTTGATTTATCTATTTTATATATATTAGTGTGTATATGTTAATCCCAGCCTCCTAATTTATACCCCCCCACTTTTCCCCTTTGGTAACCACAAGTGTGTTCTCTGTGTCTGTGAGTTTGTTTCTGTTTTGCAGATATGTTCGTTTGTGTCGTGTTCTAGATTCCACAGGTAAGTGATATCGTATAGTATTTGTCTTTCCCCGTCTGACTTACTTCACCTAATATGATCATCTCTAGGTCCATCCATGCTGCTGCAAACCCGCCCATCCCTCTCGCAGCTTCGCCTTCTCTCACTCTCCCTGCCGCTGGCTCCACGGCAGCCACGCTCTTCTCCACGTTACTCAAACTCAACAATCAAGTTCTTTCCACCCTCTGCCCGGTCTGTCCTTTGCTACTCTCAGATCTCTGCTCAAATATCACCTTATCAGTGAAGGCTTCCCAGCTCCTTTACTTAAAATAACAACTCGCCCCACACCGCTCTGGCACTCCCTGAGCGCCTCATCCTGCTGTGTTTTTCTCCAGCGCACTTATACTAACATACTCTATATTTCCTTATTTATCTGTGTATCATCTTTCTTCTCCATTAGAATGTAAAACTCCAGGAGGGCAGGGAAGTAGTCTACTTGATTCAGTATTTTATCTCCAGGGCCTAGAACAATATCTGATACATGACAGGTCCTCCTATATACATACCTATATATATATGTGTGTGTGTGTGTGTATCTGTGTGTGTGTGTGTATGTGTATTTCAATGAATGAATGGGTGAATGAAAGACTAATGAAGGTAACCTGGGGCTTTTCTCTGTGTTCCAAAAGTTCTCTTAATAAATGATTCACACGCATGGATGTATCCATTTTTAGGTAGATGTAAAGTAATTAGAACCACATAAAACTGTTAGCACCATTAGGTCTGGTGAGGGAGGCAGAATAAATGAATTCCTGTCCAAACAGGATCTATTTTTGTTTGGAGGCTGTAAATCTCAGGAGTAAGATTCTATTGTACTCTGTGCTTTTCTACATTGCATTAATTCTTTGCTCACAAAAATGAGTACAATACTTGTTAAATACCAATACGGAGTGAGCTGGGTTAGCCTTTCCCAGAGTGTGTTTCATGGAACATTAAGTCTAGAGAGCTGTCCTGCGGAAGAAGGGTGTTCTTAACATGTCAGTTTAGCAAGCCTTGTAGCATAATAGCTAATAATTATAAAAGCTAACATGGATTGGTTGTTACCTTACATGCACATTACAAACTTCTCTCCTTAATCCTGTTCACCCCACCAGGGTATAACACACATTAGCATATTAAAGGCTCTGAGAAGTCCTGTACTAAAGAAACCTGTTTAAGTTTTCAGCCCAGCTTTTGCTAAACTTATTTGCTTATAGAACCACTTATTTTTCCCCAGGGAGACTTATTAACACCTCGTGGATCTATTATTCTGCAAAACACAAATCGGAAAATGCTGCTCTAGGGTTTTTAAAACTAAGATAGTTATTGGCTGGATGCCAGGAGATAAGGAGTGACACCATCTTCTTAGACTCAGTGGCATAATCTCCCTCTAATTGTCTGAGAAAATAAAATTGTGTTTCTAAGGATCAACATGTACCCAAGGAGAACTTTTGCATGCTCATGTGATAGATTCTATGGTTTTACTAATCTAAACTCTATCCTTTTAAAAAATGTTGGTTTGAGTAATCAGGAAGAAATTCTTAACACTCTCAGGTTGGATAAAAATTTTGTCACTTTACAGTGGAAACTACATCATTTGAAAGTAAGCTGAAGAAGTGTTGGTGTGTATGTGCATGTGTGTGCATATGTATGTGTTCATGCATGTGTATGTGTGTTGTTAGGGCTTTTTCTGGTCATGGAATGTGGTTTCATACAGTGCGATACCAGTGGGGGTCTGGAAGGACTCTTTGTTTAGTTCCATAACCAGTGGACATTTGTACTGGGGACATTGGTGCCTCTGGAGAGTGGAGTGAGGTGGACCACCCTCTTCCATCTTCATCAGAGAAATAAAGTCTTTTCTTGGAAGTCAAATGTTGAACGCGGACAGGGGGCTGAGAGTGGAGACTAAAAGGTGAAGAAATCGTTCCCTAAAGGACAAAAACCCTTGAGAATGGGTCTTACTGTCTTGTCTATTAGAAAAGGCAGTCTCATGTCTGGCAAAATCTGCATTTCTATGTATATCTATTCTTCCCAAAAGAAGTTTCCCTTAATGGACTTTTATGCTAAGACTTAATGATTCTTGCAATGATAATTTGTCACGAGGATCCTTACGGTGATAATATGTTATTTGACTTTACTTGAGAAAGCACCTGCGTTCTTGCTCTGACTGGGACATGAGGCATTCAAAGGCAGTAAAAAAAGGAATGAGAAGAATAGGTACAAATTAGGAACCTAACACCATTTAACTCTTTTGAAAAGCCAGTGGAGTGGGAAAATGACTCTGTGCTTCTGTTTCCTCAAACCATCTTGTGTGTACTTTAAAAAGAAAAGGAAGTGACTTGCAGATCACTAGGGAAAAGCCTGAGCAGAAATATCAAGTCTGAAACCACGGGGACCTCATTCATCGTTGTATGTGACACAGCGCAGAGCCCAGAAGGCCTTGTGCTTTGTGGGAACTCAGGAGATGTCGAGAGAGGGAATAATGGAATAAGTAAATGTCCAATTATAAAGGATATGTGCTTCTATTTCTGAGAAACTGGTGTGTTGCACAAAAGAGTTCAGGATGGGAGTGAGGAAAAGGGTATAAAATAGGAAACACTTATATAGACCCTTCTATGTACCAGGCACCCTCCTAAAGGCTTTATGTATTTTAATGAATTCAATCCTCACAACAACCATAGGGGGCAGACTTTATTATTATCCTTGTTTTACAGAGGAGGACACAGAAGCATAGATAATTGATGACTTGCCCAGGATCGCACAGCTGGTAGTAGAGCCAGGCTGAATCCTGTGTGGGCAGGCTCCTGAGTCTGTGCTCTTAACCACTGAATTGTGCTGCCTCAGAAATAAAGCAAGGACAAGGGCAAGGGCAAGGGCAAAGGCGAGGCGTGGAGGCCGGACCAGCTCTCCCATCCATTTAACCTTCCTGAGCCTTGGTTTGCCCATTTAGAGAATGAGGACATTCATTGTTCCTATCTCATAGGGCCATTGTGATTATTTAATGAAATACATGCTAAAAGCTTAGTAGTTTGACACCTAGAAAGCTCTCAGTAGCCATAAGCATCTTAAAAAATTGTGAGCCTGCAAAGAAATCCGGACCTGTTTTATCTAGCACTATAAAAGGGAAAGGGATCTAATATTCAGAGCAGTGCTATCCAGTAGAACACTGTGAAGATAGAAATGTTCTCTATCTGCACCATAGGGAAAGGGATCTAGTATTCAGAGCAGAGCTGTTCAATAGAACGCTGTGAGGATAGAAATGTTCTCTATCTGCACCATAGGGAAAGGGATCTAGTATTCAGAGCAGAGCTGTTCAATAGAACGCTGTGAAGATAGAAATGTTCTCTATCTGCACCATCCAATATGGTAACCATGCATGGCTACTGAACGCTTGAAACATGACTAGCGCTACAGAAGAAGTGATTTTTAATTTTATTTCATTGTAATTCATTTAAGTAGCCAAACAATGGTTGCCTGGGATGGGGGTGGGGGTGGAGGAGTAGGGGGCTGGGGAGGGGCAGACAGGGATGAGAGAGGGTTACCAATGGGTGAGACAACCTTGGGTGTGATGGGTGTATTCCTTTTCTAGATGTGGTGCTAGTTCCATAGGTGTGTACTTATCCAATTGTGCACTTCATGTGCAGTTTGTTGTATGTCATTCATATTTCAGTAAAGCTGTTAAACAACAAAACAGACTCATCCAGGATAAATCCAGCTTATGCATGGCTTCCAACAGTGGTTTTCAAACTGAGTTTTGAGGGGAACCTGGGGTTCCCAAGGCTTCTGGGACTGGAGGCTGAGGGGAGGGTAAAGGGGTGCAGGTTGACTGAGCTCAGCCTCCAACTCTGCTTCCACCAGATGAGCTGCTTGCTGACCTCGTGTGTTCAGTTTGCTGGCTTGCCCTCTCTCCTACTGAACCCTTGGGCTCCGTGAGAACAGGGATTTTGCAATAATCATCTCTGTCTCCTTGGTGAGTGCTGAAGAGATGCTTGTTCAGTTGAGATTCTGAATATAGTACTCCTATGCTCTATTTAGCCAACACTTGTAAGGTACCCACTCTCAGCCAGGCACTGTTCTTACACCTTGAAAACAGTAACTCCTTTAATTCTTTTTTTTTTTTAACTTTGGGTTTATTTATTTATTTATTTATTTATTTATTTATGGCTGTGTTGGGTCTTCGTTTCTGTGCGAGGGCTTTCTCTAGTTGCGGCAAGTGGGGGCCACTCTTCATCGCGGTGCGCGGGCCTCTCACTATCGCGGCCTCTCTTGTTGCGGAGCACAAGCTCCAGACGCGCAGGCTCAGTAATTGTGGCTCACGGGCCTAGTTGCTCCGCGGCATGTGGGATCTTCCCAGACCAGGGCTCGAACCCGTGTCCCCTGCATTGGCAGGCAGATTCTCAACCACTGCGCCACCAGGGAAGCCCCTCCTTTAATTCTTTAACCACCCTCTTTGAATTACATGCTCTCAAGACACAGGGAGGGTAAACACTTGCCTGGGGTCTTACACCTCATAGGAAGGAGGATTGAGACCCAGGTTGTCTGGCTCAGAATCCAGCCTAAGAACATGCTCTCCCCACCATGGGGTAGAGGCCACTTCTGGTAGAACCTTCCTTCCAGATCAAGGATTCTTAATTTTCTGTGTACCTCCTGCATTCTGGTGATGCCTATAATACTTCTAATTGCATAAAAATAAAATGCATAGGATTACAAAGGAAACCAAATATACTGAAATATAGCTATTGAAAAATTTTAAAGTATCCTAATGTGTTCATTTTTGCTAGGATAAAGTACATGCCTCTTTATTAACACATGAAATGATAAGACCTAGCAGTGGGCCTAATCACTACTGTAATTCCCAAACAGTCATCGGTAATATCTGGAGAGATCATAAAGCGAAATTTGGAGCCATCTGCAACAGCAATGGAGGGATATTGAAGAGATCTGAGATTTCTATTGGGGATAAAAATCACAGGTACTCCTCCTACTGCTGTGGTTTGTTATCTACGTTCATAATTGAAGGGAATGATAAGTTTCCGTTGGAAGTTAGTAAAAATAAAGATGCATCAATATATATTTTTTATAATCCAAGTTCATGGGCCCCCTGAATTCAAGAATTCTGTGTGGACCCAGGTCAAGGACCCCTGTTCTAGATGCTCTCCATGTGGACCAGCAGTGTTGGTATCACCTGGAAGCTTGTTGAAATACAGAATCTCACCTCCACCCCAGACCCATGTATCAGAATCTGTGTTTCAAAAAAAATCTTTGAGTAATCTGTGTGCACACAGAAATTTGAGATGCAGTGCAAAATAGATGTTTGCTGAGGTCAGGGCAGCAAAGAGCTGTGTTCTTGAACAGGATTGAAAAGTTCTGATTGCAGATTTGTTTTCATCCTTCTCTCTGTTTTTTATAACCTCCTTCCCAGGGTGGAGGATGATCTAACCGACTGGTGACATTGGGACAGTGGGCACTGCTGGCGTCTTCTCATTGCTCCTTTGGGACCAGTTCTCAGGGCAAGGGTGTTCTTATCCTCTAGATTTGCCTCTTCCAGGTCATGGGTGGTGCCAGGCAGGTTCTGCTACTAAGTCGGTATTTGTCCACAGTTCTACTGGGGCAGTGGACCCAGTCAATACACTTCAGGAGGAAGAATATTCGGACCTCAGACCCAAGTCCAGTTCTCCAGTCCACCTTTTCCAGCATAAGAACAGATACAGTATTTTAATTTTCTTCCCAGCTCTATTTCTTAATTAGTTCTGAACCTTCTAAAGAAGGATCTGATTAATTAGTCTCCTCAAATTCCAACAATTTTGGCTGTTAGAAAACTCAGAGCCGGACTTCCCTGGTGGCGCAGTGGTTGAGAATCTGCCTGCCAAGGCAGGGGACACGGGTTCGAGCCCTGGTCTGGGAAGATCCCACATGCCGCGGAGCAACTGGGCCCGTGAGCCACAATTACTGAGCCTGCACGTCTGGAGCCTGTGCTCTGCAACAAGAGAGGCTGCGATAGTGAGAGGCCTGCGCACCGCGATGAAGAGTGGTCCCCACTTGCCGCAACTAGAGAAAGCCCTCGCACAGAAACGAAGACCCAACACAGCCATAAATAAATAAATAAAGAATTCGGTGGCCCTGTTTGAAAAAAAAAAAAAAAAAAAAGAAAAGCCAAATGTACAGAACTCTAAGAAGGCATTTTTGAATCATTTCTATGGCCCTCCTCTTGTTTTTCCTTTTATTTTCCTCTTCATTTGAATTACGTTCTCTTTCTGTTATCTTGTTCTATTTTCTCTACCCTTATAAGCCTCTTTAAATCAGTTTTAGAATAAGGTAAGGGCATAGATGCATAAATAAAGATGTAAATATGAAGACAAGTAAATATCCAAGTTTTTGAGACAGAGGCTGAACCTAGGCAGGACCGTCGCATCGCCCAACTGCAGCGGGTACTACCCTGTTGCTTGTGGAAATCGTGGTCTTTGGGCACAATAGACCACAAGGTGAGCCTGGAATCAGGCCACTGGGGGCTGTGATCCAGGACTCTCAACAAATTTAGTCTCTGTGGACCAGTTGGCAATGTGTTACTGAAAAAGATGAAGTTTCTGGTATCAAAGGGCATTTGGGGTAGGCTGTTCATTTGTAAAACTGTCCTTAAAACATTCTAAAAATATTCTATACTCAGGTTACGTGGGTGAATGCAGGTGGCCTCCCTGTTCATTTAGCTGGAACTCTCAGTGATTTGAAAGCCAGGAACTGAAGCACTGCAGGCAGGCAGGGCTGGGCCCTTCTCTGCTGAATGAGTCCAATCGCTTCCCACTGCACCGAGAACTCGCTGGGCCTCGGGCCCTGTAAGATCCAGCTTCCCCTGCCCGCTTTACCCATCTTCCAGGGCAATGCTCCCCTGTCACTGGGCTCTGGGCCGTCAGGCTGTTCTTTGGTTCCTTGAACAGTCCAAACTCCTTCCATCCTCAAGGGTCTCTGCTTATCCTTTTCCCTTTGCCTGGAACCCCCTGCCCTGCTTCCTCTCCCAGGCAGAGCCCATCATTATCTTTCAGGACTTGACCCAAATGTCATTCTCTCTAGAAGCCTTTGCTGACGCTTCATCCCATCAGGTCAAGTCCTCTGGAACATCCTTCACAGCCCTTATCGTGGTTTTAGTGAATAACTGTGCATGTCATCATTTCTTCAGTGTCATTTTCCCTACTGGACTACTGGCTCCTGAGAACACGGGCTGCACTCGTCTTGTTTATGACCACGTTGTTGCCAGCTAGGCCCGGCAGCGCCTGGCACAGAGCAGGGCTCGTTGTATAATTTGCTGGATGAATGAGTGGAAAAGTGGGAAACAGATTCACAGACACGACTAGCGCATTGGAGAATATATTGCATGAGGAAAAATGTAAATGTGAAAGGGAGTATATTTATATTGTTTTAAAAAGAGACGGGAGAAGCTGGGTTCCACTCATTTCCCAGACATGTGGAGAGGCTGTTGCATGTGAGCTGGATCAGCTGTGGGGCTCATCGTGGGAAATGAGCAACTCTCCTATCTTCAGGAAATTCCCAGCGACAGAGAATACGTTAAAACTGCAGCAACAGAAGAAAACTTAGACATCAAGGAATTTCTGAAGCTCTGGATATACGTGTATGTATAACTGATTCACTTTTCAGTAAAGCAGAGACTAACACAACATTGTAAAGCAATTACGCTCCAATAAAAAAAAAAAAAAATCCAAGCAATGCTCGGATCCCCTTTAAAAATTTTTTTCAAAAGAAAAAACAATTCTGAACCTCAAGAATAATGAAATTTGGACAAAAAAGACAATATATCCTAGTGGTGAGGAGCCAGACTCTGGGTTCAAATTCTGACTTTACTACTTACTAGCTCTGTGTCCTTGGGCAAATTACCAAACTTCTCTGTGTGTTGCTAAAAAAAAAAGGAAATGATAATAAGGTGGCCCATCTCATAGCCTCATTGGCAGGGTGAATATGTAATTTATCCTTTAAACCCAGGCACTTTTGAGAGTAAAAGAGAGGAAGTGTTATTAATAATTTTGCTGGGATAACAGGAATAAACTGGGTCTCCACCCAGTGTCTGGAGAAGTGTGGTCATTCTACTCATAAAGTGTTAAAAGGATTAAAGAAATTAATCCATGTAACTCCTTGAGAGGCACGCGGGCACAGAGTTAGTGCTCAGTAATGGTCAGCTATTCCTGTTGAGAAAAATCTTTCTGGAGACTCTGGGAAAAGATGGACAGTTGATTATATGGGATGGAGTTTATATCTTGGGGTGTACCAGGGTGTAACTGCTTGATTCTTTTTTACACATCCTTCCTTTTTAATCTTTTAAAAAATTCAAGTATAACATCCTTAGAAAAAGGTACATATAACCAGTGCATAGCTTATTGAATTATCACGAAGGGAACACACCCAGAGACCACCCAGATCAAGAAATGCAATCTTCCAGAATTCCAGAGGCCCCTGGCGCACCCCTTCCCCATCACCAACTCATTGTGTCTGCCCCAGGAGCGACCGCGTTCCTGAATCCCAACCCATAGGCGAGTTTTGTCTGGGTTTTTTTTTTTTTTTTTTTTGAAATATACACGTGAATGGATGCTATGAGATGTGTTCCTTTGTGTCTGTGCTTCTTTAGCCCAACACTTGGCTAAGGTGGTTCATTCATGCTATTGAATCAAGTCGGAATTGATTTAATCTCACAACTGGGTAATATTCCATTGTGGGAATACACCACCATTTATTTATTTAATCTGCTGCTGATGGATATTTGGGTACCTTCCAGTTTCTGGCTATTGTAGAAAATGCTACAGTGGCCCTCTTATCTCTTGGGATGTATAGCCTGTGTTGTGTTGGGTGTGTAGACACTTAGGGATGGAAGCGCTGAGTTCTAGGGGTGCCCATTTAGTAGATCCTGGTGAACAGCTTTCCAAGGTTGTTGGACCACTTCACCTTCCCACCAAGAATTTTGGTTCCTCCCTATCCTTACCACCCTTAGGCACTGCTGATCATTTCCAGAGGTTATCTCATTCTGGGTTTTTAAAAAATCACTTATGAGTTCTACCTAACTCTAAAAACAACAGTCGCAGAGGGTCTAGTAAGTGCCAGGCCCTGAGCAAGGTACATCGTAGAGAAGACTTCATCACGCATGAACCCTCAGAGCGAGGTGTGTCTTCACTACCCAGGGGAGGACCAGAGAGACTAAGGAACTTACTCAAGTTACCCTCCCCTCAAGTAGAGTCACAGATGTAGAAATCCTGTTTCTTTTTTGAAAGGTGATCAATCCTTGGTTGAGGAAGTGCCCTCGGGTCATTCCACGCTGGAGTGGGGAGGGCTTGGGTTCTCCTTTGGCCCAGAATGGTGTTGCTCTCATTCCCTGCCCATGAGCAAAGGGTCTGGTCATCGTCACCTGAGCTTCGGGAGGTCGTGATGCTGACTCAGGAACGGACCCACTTCCCCTGGGGTCTCCAGAGCTTCCCCACTTGCCTCCCTCCCGCCTCAGTCACGAGTCTGGACCTCTTTGCTGCCCCCCACCCCCTCTCCACCCCAGTGCCCTTCCGAGGACTGTGTCCATGTGTGTCTGGGGTGTGACTGAGCTCCTGGAGGCTTACCCCCACCCCCACATGCCCACAATCCATCCCAAGGCCTTGAGAAAGGAGACACCTCTTTAATCCAGATGTTGGTCACCTTTCACATTGTAAAATAAACATAAATAGTGAAACTACCAAAGCAAGCTACCTAATGAGTTATATATATGGCAAACACCCTTGTAGCCACCGCTGAGCACCTGAGAGGCTCCCACGTGCCCTGACCAATCACTACCACTCGTGCCCCCAAAGTATCCTCTCTCCCCCTTGTATAGTCATCATGTCCTTGAGTGACTTTATACAGTTTTGTCACCAAAGGGGTGTCTCTAGACTGATAGCAGATTTTCCTTTTGGAGGATGGCGCAGGGGCTTATCTAGACCCCCATGTGGTGAAACGTTCTACAGCCGCTCTCTCCTTTCTCTCTCCTCACCTGTCCATCACCTGTCCTCCCTTTCTGCTTCTGCTTGCATGCTCTGTGCTGCCCTGTGGCTCCGCTCCTCCCACGACCACCTGGCTGGTGTCCTCTGGTTTCCCATCCTGACTGCCTTGTTCCTTCTGGGGATCAGCCCTTGAAAATCCTGGTGAGTCAATTTCTCCATACCATTCTTCATGCCTCCTGCCTCTGTACACTCTTGGAGTAATTTGTTTCCTCTTTGACTTCTGGAAAATTCATTTCACCTTTCAGGACCTAGGTCCAAGGTCACTTCTTCTATGAACCCTTCCCTAAGTCCCTCTATAGACTCATTTTACATTCTTCTGTGTCCTCCAAGCGTATCTTAGCTGACTTAATTATGTATTCCCCTGACACCATGGTAGCACTTTGCTCAAGGATCAGAATTCGTGGTTGGCAGGGTCACAAGGTGCTTGGCATACAGAAGGTGATGAATAAATGTCTCTTGAGTTAACAAGGACTATAAAGCCCTATGCAAAGTCTTCATAATAAAGAAATTGTATGCAGTGAGAGCTTACAAAAATAATAAATTGGGAGTGGGCAGAAGCAAGCGTATTTTTAGCTGTAATTATCAAGTTACAAACCCACAGGATATATGAAAAATACAGTCAGAGAAAATCGGGTGAGGGAACTCTGGGTAGAAAGAAGATAAAATAATGCTCTAATGGGGGCACAAATTTTGAGCAAGGAGAATAATTTAGTTTTTGCTTTTTCTTTTAATTAAATGATATTTTATAGTTCCGGAAAATCCTTAAAAATATGTCAACCACTTCTTTTTTTTAGACAATTACTCGTGCGCCACAACTACTGAGCCTGTGCTCTAGAGTAGTATGTGCATAATGGTTAACAAGTATTCAAACAGTAAAAAGGGTATGAAATGAAAAGAAAAAATTTTCTTTCCCACTTCACCCTTAAACCAATTGTCTAGTTTTCTAGCATCTTTTAAAGAAGATTCCCAAGTACTTTCTTAGAGCATTATAAAACACTTCAAATATTTACCTACCAGTTGGGGGGGCGGGTTCAGAGAGGACTCTGCCATCAGTCAGGTCTGGGCTCTAATCCACTGCTTATTCCGTGTTTGACCCACCAGAGGCAAAAGTTCCTCCAAAATTTTGAGCTAAACTTTGGCTTCACTACCTTGGAATCTTAAGGATGATAACAGTTTACCTTTTCTTCCTCAGGCCTGTTTTTCTTGATGTTGTTGATGTTTAATCTCTTGGATCATTGGATTGAAAGTCAGAAAACCTGGGTCTTGTCCTTTTCAGTCACAAAGTTTTTCCATGATTTTGGGTGGGACCACCCCCCCCCCACCCAACCCCTTCTCTGTGTGATCTTGGGCAGCCCCCAAGCCCTTTGGATGTGAGCTTCTTTACCTGAAAATAGTGGTTTCTACTAGATGGCTCCTTCCAGCTCCAAAGTCTTCTGGCTCCATAGGTCGGTGATGGAATGGATTTCATGAAGCCACTCTCCATCTGTCTGTTTTTCTCCGTTACCTGGAACACACATATACCCCAGGCCCTAAAATCCTTCTCAGAACCTGGGATAGCAAACTCTTCCTTACCTCAGAAGGCTGCCGTGGAATGAATGAATTAATGCTAGAACCTCTTTGAACTCTCCACTGTGGGAGAAGGGTGATAGGAAGAGAAACCATGGTTTATTATTATTTTTAGAAATAGCCTAAGGGGAGATCAGACAGCGCTGTCAGCAGAAGGCCTGCAGCAGTCTACTTCAACTGGAGCTTTCTTCTCTCAGCCAGCCAACCTGTCGATTTCAAATCTTGGAAGCACCCAGGGAGGAATGGTTCTGTGGCTTGGTGACAACAGAAGGGAAAATGAGTGGCCCTTCCAGAAGATTTATGGGTCACTTTATGTTCCCCAGAGTGTGCAGGGGGACATGTTGCAAAAAAGACATGTTTAAATCAATACTTGGGGTATTTGTTGCAAGGCTCACAGTGGTTTAGGTTTTTAAAATATATGTAATGCCGTATTTCTAGAGCGCTGGGAGATAGAGCATGCACTCAGTTCTTTCATGCCGGAAAAATCACAGAGCTGTAATAGAGATGTGAAACGGGCACCAAAGCAGAAAACAAGCAGGCAGAGATGAACCCTTCCGAAGTGTCATCATCTATTTCAGTTTTCTAGGTGAAACTGGGTTTTCCCCTTGAGCCTAAAGTACAGTTTCCCATCTCTAGCTGACACAAGCTCTTCACGGTGGGTGGGGAGGGGGAGGGGGGGAGTACTAGAGGGGGTGGGAAGGGCTGGAGAGAAGAAACGCCTTTTAGTAAATCTTATGCCACGTGAAGTTGGAAATAAAGTTAGCTCATCACAAGCTGCATCAGACTCATTTCAAAAAACTTCTGCAGGCACTCCACAAGAAAGGAACTCCAAATAGCCGATAAGCTTATGAAAAGGGGCCTACCATAATTAGACCACTGGGAAATGGAAATTTAAACCACAAAAGCTGCTACTCCATCCCCATTAGGATGGCTAAAATTAAAAGGACTAACCATACCAAATGCTGGTGAGAATGTGGAGCAATGGGAACACTCCTCCATTGCTGGTAGGAGCTCACACTGGTTAAAAATGACTTTGTACAGATATCCTTGGAATATTGCCTGGTGGTGCATTAAAGCTGAACATAGGCTTATCCTATGGCCTAAGCAATTCCACTAAAAACATGTATGTATAAGACTGTTCATATCATCTTTATTCTTAAGAGCCAAAACAGGAAAAAACCCAAATGCCCATTCACAGTGTAACGGATAAATACATTGTGGTGCCTTTACACACCACACAGCAACGGGAAAGAACAAACTACTGCTATATGCAGCGGTATGGATGACCCTCACAAGTGTAATGTTGAGTAAATTAAGCCAGATTCAAAAGGGCATGAACTGTGTGATTCCATTGTATGAAGTTCAAAAATAAGCAAAATTAATCTGTGATGCTAGAAATAAGACCAGTTGGTTACTTTGGGGAATGGTACTGATTGGGAGGGGCATGAGGGAACCTTCTCGGGTGTTGGAAAGGATCTATGTTTCAACTGAAGTGGTGGTTACACATGTGTAAACATATGTAAAAGTTTATCAAGCTTTACACTTTACATTTGTTCTTATTGTCAATCAAAAAGGAGAAAAAGGGCTTCCCTGGTGGCGCAGTGGTTGAGAATCTGCCTGCCAATGCAGGGGACGCGGGTTCGAGCCCTGGTCTGGGAAGATCCCACATGCCGCGGAGCAACTAGGCCCGTGAGCCACAATTACTGAGCCTGCGCGTCTGGAGCTTGTGCTCCGCAACAAGAGAGGCCGCGATAGTGAGAGGCCCGCGCACCGCGATGAAGAGTGGCCCCCGCTTGCCACAACTAGAGAAAGCCCTCGCACAGAAACGAAGACCCAACACAGCCATACATACATACATACGTAAATAAAAAGAATGTAAGCAGACAAGAATAGCATTAAAAAAATTAAAAAAAATTAAAAAAATAAAAATAAAAAATAAAAAAAAAAAAAGGAGAAAAAAATCAAACCCATTTGGCTTGAAATTACTACGAATTAATCTCTACTGGTGTTTTCTGGGAAAAGGAGGCTTGCCTGTGTGGTCCCATTATACTGTGAGCACTTGAGGCTGGGGGCTATTTAATTTCATGTCCATATCCACAATATCTTGGCATGTGACATGCCCACTGAAGACCTTTGCTAAGTATTTAGGCTCTGGATTCTGCTTTTGGTGGGTACCCAGGCTGAGGTGAGGTTGACTTTTGACATGTTCTTTCGTTTTAGAAAATGAGTAGTTTTATTTCTCAAATTGTGTCCTTCTTACGGCCTCCAGAAAAGGGTGGGGCTGCTCAATTAGCTCTTGGTCTGATCATGGATAATATATAAAATAAGACCAAGGGTTAAGATCCCCCTTTCACTGAAGGCAGTGTTTTACATCAGAAGAATGTGAACTTTTAGAATTAAACAATTTAGAGATTAGGATGTGCCACTCCCACCTTTGTAACTCAGGTCATTATTTTGCCTCTTGGTCTGGAATGAGGTCAATGATATTTACTTTGCAGGCTTGTGATATGGGTTAAAATTCTAATGTTGGGAAAGCAGTTGGCATAGTGAGCCTAGTATGCAGTAGGTGCTCAATCAACGCAAATTCTCTCACCCAATGTCTTCTCTTCCATAATCAGCATCAACATGCTTGATAACATGACTGAATTTCCAGGAAGTGGCATTTCTCTCCGACTTCATAGCCCACCTCCCAATTGTACAGACAATTCCACTCTGAAATTAGGCTCATTATCTTGTCTATGTAACACAGAAAACAATTCCCAACTGCTCTCTGAGAATTAATCAACACCCATCATGGAGGACAAAGAATCCCATCAAGGTTATTAATTCTCTGAGAATTAATCAACACCCATCATGGAGGACAAAGAATCCCTTCAAGGTTATGATGCGAGGAAGGAAACATGAAGGTGAAATTCTGTCTTTCCATACCTCTGCGTGCACTTCCTCAGAGCTTTTGTATTTGTCCACTTTGTAAGTTACTGCAGATCATTTACTGGACACTTTGGGGGCAGTCTATTGAGCTCAAATCAAATGCATAAAACATGCTCCAAATCCATCATGATGAAAAGATTTAAATCTACACTTATGCCAACTGAGCTTCAAAATCCTTTCACCATGATTTCCTCATACCTCCCCAAAGATCAATAGGAAGTTGTTAAAATGAAATCAGGTAGAAGAAATGGCCTCCTACTTTAATTTGAGGGGAAAAGGAAACATTAAACCATGTGTAATTACAAGGTCAATCATCCTGAGTTTGGATACTTTAGTTCTAACGAAGGTCAAAGAAGTTGAGTTCTGGAGAATGGAAGGAAATGGGAATCTCATGTTAATTGCTGTTGAGGATTACCCAGGTCCTCTCAGGCCCAAAGGTGAAAGAATAAAGTTAGACTTGACAATTTGTGAAGGTTATTGAACAGTTCAACGTTCTTCTCAACTTTCATATTCTTAACTCCTGCCAAACTTTTTTCTTAGCCAATAATCGCATATAGACAAACATTTCCCAAATTCTTCCTTACAGAAAACATGCCGTGCTATGTGTTCAATGAAACCAGCATCCCTTGGACAAGGACATTTGTGTATCCTGGCCTGCTTTGCCTCCTTCTTGGAGATTTACATTTACATACATGCAATCAAGAAATTCCCTGTGTGTTGTTAACGTCTTTCTCTAAATGATTTGAATCCTGCAGTTCTGTTTTGTTTTATGAGTAATGGTCCATGGAGTACAATGTGGAAAATGTTGGCATAGATATATGCTATCAGTGACTAAAATCTAATACTGAAAGTGTCTTTTCCCACAAATATCACTATCATACTCAGATTTCTAGAGCACTGATAAAACCTATTCAATTAAAATTATGAACTAGTACAATTTCTACGCAATTGTATTATCTCTACAACTTAAAGTCTACCGTCAATTCCATATGGAACCTAGTATTTTCCTCTCTCTATTCATTTTGATTAAATCTAATATTCAAAATTCAATTATGTAAATAAAGTGAGGTGGTATGTGTCAATCTTGTTTCCATTTAAAAGTATATTCTCTTATTAGCACAAGCTCTTATGCCTATTTCATAGGTTTAAATCCATGTCAGTGTACACACATCTTCTCCAGAATATATACTTCTCCTCATCCTGATTTCTCAATTGAGATTTCCACTGTGGGCTCCCGGATGTAGTAAGAGGATCATGGCTTTAGAGTCAGAATGATAGAGGTTTGAATTTAAGCTCTAGCCAAGTTATCCTAACTCTCTTAGTATCAGTTTCCCCATCTTTAAAGTCTGGATACTAAAACTTACCTTACACAGCTGTTGTAAGGATTCAATGAGATTCTCTCTCTCTCTTTATCAAACAGTTTGACATCATCCTCCAGGGCACATATGTAATTACTTTATAAATGTTTCACTGTCCTTTCTTTAGTTGGAGTTCACTGACCTTCTAAGATGCATCCCTCTCATCCTAATCATCTGATTTCTAACTCACACTTTGAATTGAGGTTGTTTTCTGTACAAACAGCCATGACTGAGTACACACCACCATGATATGTAACTGACAAAGAGTAGCTTAGATTTGTTTCCTGCCCTTAATATTTTTTACAATTCTGTGGCTATAATTTTTAAAAGTCATCCTGGCCTTGGAGTCGTAGGTGAATATTGACTGTCATGTTTATGGCAAGACGCCTGATCATTTTCATCTGAAACTGTTGTTTCCTCCATCTCATATGCTGAAGATGCAGCTGATAAACATGGGTTTCAGTTTTATGATGGAAAAATGCAAATCTGAGGGAAGTAAAAGAACACAGACTTCACACTTCAAATTGTAACCTGCTGCCTAAAGGAACAATACCGATGCCCATCAGGGGATTATTCCGTCCACTTGTCTTTTCAGGGCAGAGCTCCAGACTGTAACAGTGGGTTGGCTACCAAGTCAATTGACTTGAAATAAGTTTTCAGTAGTGAATCCAAATCCGACTGGGTTCCTTGCTTCCCCTTTAAATTGGGGAAGACTAAAAACATGCGTGTTCTGTAGAATGTTTGACTCAAAAACTTTAAAGACTGGGAAAGTAAGTGGGAGTGTGTGTGTTTGTGTGCCTGTGTGTGTCTGTAAGTGTGGTTGAGACAAGGGAGGGATGTTTGCACGCGTGAATGTATGTATTTGTGCACATTGAGAAGGCAGGCAAACTTATTTAGGGTGGAGATTGAGCTTACTGGTTCGGTTAAAAAGATTATCACGGGGACTTCCCTGGTGGCGCAGTGATTAAGAATCCGCCTGCCAATGCAGGGGACATGGGATCAAGCCCTGGTCCAGAAAGATTCCACATGCTGTGGAGCAACTAAGCCCATGTGCCACAACTACTGAGCCTGTGCTCTAGAGCCCGCGAGCCACAACTTAAGCCTGTGTGCCACAACTACTGAAGCTCGTGCGCCTAGATCCCATGCTCCACAACAAGAGAAACCACCGCAATGAGAAGCTCGTGCACCACAAGGAAGAGTAGCCCCTACTCGCCACAACTAGAAAAAGCCCACGCACAGCAATGAAGACCCAACACAGCCAAAAATAAATAAATAAATAAATAAATAACAAATTATTTTAAAAATTAAAAAAAAAAGATTATTGCACTACAAATTAAGGCTTTCAACTTTCCTTTTTCTCCAGTTAGGACTGTCTTTCAGAAGGCTAGGAAAAGCCATATTTCCTTTCTTTTATCAGAATCTGAATGGTAGGAATTTGTTAATATGTGACTTTTTTTTTTTTAATTTTTTTAAAAAATTTATTATTTATTTATTATTTTTATTTTTGGCTGTGTTGGGTCTTCGTTTCTGTGTGAGGGCTTTCTCCAGTTGCGGCGAGCGGGGGCCACTCTTCATTGCGGTGCGCGGGCCTCTCACTATCGCGGCCTCTCCCGCTGCGGAGCAGAGGCTCCAGACGCTCAGGCTCAGTAGTTGTGGCTCACGGGCCCAGTCACTCCGTGGCATGTGGGATCTTCCCAGACCAGGGCTCGAACCCGTGTCCCCTGCATTGGCAGGCAGACTCCCAACCACTGCGCCACCAGGGAAGCCCGTGACTTTTTTTTGAATTTTTGAATTTTATTTATTTTTTTATACAGCAGGTTCTTATTAGTCATCAATTTTATACACATCAGTGTATACATGTCAATCCCAATCGCCCAATTCAGCACACCACCATCCCCACCCCACCATGGCTTTCCCCCCTTGGTGTCCATATGTTTGTTCTCTATATCTGTGTCTCAACTTCTGCCCTGCAAAACGGTTCATCTGTACCATTTTTCTAGGTTCCACATACATGTGTTAAATCCGATATTTGTTTTTCTCTTTCTGACTTACTTCACTCTGTATGACAGTCTCTAGATCCATCCACGTCTCAACAAATGACTCAATTTCGTTCCTTTTTTATGGCTGAGTAATATTCCATTGTATATATGTACCACATCTTCTTTATCCATTCATCTGTCGATGGGCATTTAGGTTGCTTCCATGACCTGGCTATTGTAAATAGTGCTGCAATGAACATTGGGGTGCATGTGTCTTTTTGAATTATGGTTTTCTCTGGGTATACGCTCCTAGTGGGAATGCTGGATCATATGGTAATTCTATTTTTAGTTTTTTAAGGAACCTCCATACAGTTCTCCATAGTGGCTGTATCAATTTACATTCCCACCAACAGGGCAAGAGGGTTCCCTTTTCTCCACACCCTCTCCAACTTTTGTTGTTTGTAGATTTTCTGATGATGCCCATTCTAACTGGTGTGAGGTGATACCTCATTGTAGTTTTGATTTGCGTTTCTCTAATAATTAGTGATGTTGAGCATCTTTTCATGTGCTTCTTGGCCATCTGTATGTCTTCTTTAGAGAAATGTCTATTTAGGTCTTCTGCCCATTTTTGGATTAGGTTGTTTGTTTCTTTAATATTGAGCTGCATGAACTATTTATATATTTTGAAGATTAATCCTTTGTCCATTGATTCATTTGCAAATATTTTCTCCCATTCTGAGGGTTGTCTTTTTGTCTTGTTTATGGTTTCCTTTGCTGTGCAAAAGCTATGAAGTTTCATTAGGTCCCATTTGTTTATTTTTGTTTTTATTTCCATTACTCTAGGCGGTGGATCAAAAAAGATCTTGCTGTGATTTATGTCAAAGAGTGTTCTTCCTATGTTTTCCTCTAAGAGTTTTATAGTGTCCGGTCTTACATTTAGGTCTCTAATCCATTTTGAGTTTATTTTTGTGTATGGTGTTAGGGAGTGTTCTAATTTCATTCTTTTACATGTAGCTGTCCAGTTTTCCCAGCACCACTTATTGAAGAGATGGTCTTTACTCCAATGTATATCCTTGCCTCCTTTGTCATAGATTAGTTGACCATAGGTGCGTGGGTTTATCTCTGGGCTTTCTATCCTGTTCCATTGATCTATGTTTCTTTTTTTGTGCCAGTACCATATTGTCTTGATTACTGTAGCTTTGTAGTATAGTCTGAAGTCAGGGAGTCTGATTCCTTCAGCTCCATTTTTTTCCCTCAAGACTGCTTTGACTATTCGGGGTCTTTTGTGTCTCCATACAAATTTTAAGATTTTTTTGTTCTAGTTTGGTAAAAAATGCCATTGGTAATTTGATAGGGATTGCATTGAATCTGTAGATTGCTTTGGGTAGCATAGTCATTTTCACAATATTGATTCTTCCAATCCAAGAACATGGTATATCTCTCCATCTGTTGGTATCATCTTTAATTTCTTTCATCAGTGTCTTATAGTTTTCTGCATACAGGTCTTTTGTCTCCCTAGGTAGGTTTATTCCTAGGTATTTTATTCTTTTTGTTGCTATGGTAAATCGGAGTGTTTCCTTAATTTCTGTTTCAGATTTTTCATCATTAGCGTATAGGAATGCAAGAGATTTCTGTGCATTAATTTTGTATCCTGCAACTTTACCAAATTCATTGATTAGCTGTAGTACTTTTCTGGTGGCATTTTTAGGTTTCTCTATGTACAGTATCATGTCATCTGCAAACGGTGACAGTTTTACTTCCTCTTTTCCAATTTGAATTCCTTTTATTTCTTCTTCTTCTCTGATTGACATGGCTAGGACTTCCAAAACTATGTTGAATAATAGTGGTGAGAGTGGACATCCTTGTCTTGTTCCTGATCTTAGAGGAAATGCTTTCAGTTTTTCACCATTGAGAATGATGTTTGTTGTGGGTTTGTCGTATATGGCCTTTATTATGTTGAGGTAGGTTCCCTCTATGCCCACTTTCTGGAGAGTTTTTATCATAAGTGGGTGTTGAATTTTGTCAAAAGCTTTTTCTGCATCTATTGAGATGATCATATGGTTTTTCTCCTTTAATTTGTTAATATGGTGTATCACATTGATTGATTTGCGTATATTGAAGAATCCTTGCACCCCTGGGGTAAATCCCACTTGACCATGGTGTATGATCCTTTTAATGTGTTGTTGGATTCTGTTTGCTAGTATTTTGTTGAGGATTTTTGCATCTGTGTTCATCAGTGATAATGGCCTGTAATTTTCTTTTTTTGTAGTGTCTTTGTCTGGTTTTGGTATCAGGGTGATGGTGGCCTCATAGAATGAGTTTCGGAGTGTTCTTTCCTCTGCAATTTTTTGGAAGAGTTTGAGAAGGATGGGTGTTAGCTCTTCTCTAAATGTTTGATAGAATTCACCTGTGAAGCCATCTGGTCCTGGACTTTTGTTTGTTGGGAGACTTTTAATCACAGTTTCAATTTCATTACTTGGAATTGGTCTGTTCATATTTTCTATTTCTTCCTGGTTCAGTCTCAGAAGGTTGTGCCTTTCTAAGAATTTGTCCATTTCTTCCAGGTTGTCCATTTTGTTGGCATAGAGTTGCTTGTAGTAGTCTCTTAGGATGCTTTGTATTTCTGCAGTGTCTGTTGTAACTTCTCCTTTTTCATTTTTCATTTTATTGATTTGAGTCCTCTCCCTCTTTTGCTTGATGAGTCTGGCTAATGGTTTATCAGTTTTGTTTATCTTCTCAAAGAAACAGCTTTTAGTTTTATTGATCTTTGCTATCATTTTCTTTGTTTCTATTTAATTTATTTTTGCTCTGATTTTTATGATTTCTTTCCTTCTGCTAACTTTGGGATTTGTTTGTTCTTCTTTCTCTAGTTCCTTTAGGTGTATGTTTAGATTGTTTGTTTGAGATTTTTCTTGTTTCTTGAGGTAGGCTTGTATAGCTATAAACTTCCCTCTTAGAACTGCTTTTGCTGCATCCCATAGGTTTTGATTGTCGTGTTTTTGTTGTCATTTGTCTCTAGGTATTTTTTGATTTCCTCTTTGATTTCTTCAGTGATCTCTTGGTTATTTAGTAACGTATTGTTTAGACTCCATGTGTTTGTGTTTTTTACGTTTTTTTCCGTGTAATTGATTTCTAATTTCATAGCATTGTGGTCAGAAAAGTTGCTTGATATGAGTTCAATTTTCTTAAATTTACTGAGGCTTGGTTTGTGACCCAGGATGTGGTCTATCCTGGAGAATGTTCTGTGCGCACTTGAGAAGAAAGTGTAATCTGCTCTTTTGGGATGGAATCTTCTATAAATATCAATTAAATCTATCTGGTCTATTGTGTCATTTAAAGCTTGTGTTTCCTTATTAATTTTCTCTTTGGATGATCTGTCCATTGGTGTAAGTGAGGTGTTAAAGTCCCCCACTATTATTGTGTTACTGTTGATTTCCTCTTTTAGAGCTGTTAGCAGTTGCCTTATGTATTGAGGTGCTCCTATGTTGGGTGCATATATATTTATAATTGTTATATCTTCTTCTTGGATTGATCCCTTGATCATTATGTAGTGTCCTTCCTTGTCTCTTGTAACATTCTTTATTTTAAAGTCTATTTTATCTGATATGAGTATTGCTACTCCAGCTTTCTTTTGATTTCCATTTGCATGGAATGTCTTTTTCCATCCTTTCACTTTCAGTCTGTATGTGTCCCTAGGTCTGAAGTGGATCTCTTGTAGACAGCATATATATGGGTCTTGTTTTTGTATCCATTCAGCAAGCCTGTGTCCTTTGGTTGGAGCATTTAATCCATTCATGTTTAAGGTAATTATCGATATGTATGTTCCTATTACCATTTTCTTAATTTTTTTGCGTTTGTTTTTGTAGGTCCTTTTCTTCTCTTGTGTTTCCCACTTAGAGAAGTTCCTTTAGCATTTGTTGTACAGCTGGTTTGGTGGTGCTGAATTCTCTTAGCTTTTGCTTGTCTGTAAAGCTTTTGATTTCTCCATCAAATCTGAATGAGATCCTTGCCGGGTAGAGTAATCTTGGTTGTAGGTTCTTCCCTTTCATCACTTTAAGTATATCATGCCACTCCCTTCTGGCTTGTAGAGTTTCTGCTGACAAATCAGCTGTTAACCTTATGGGAGTTCCCTTGTATGTTATTTGTGGCTTTTCCCTTGCTGCTTTCAATAATTTTTCTTTGTCTTTAATTTTTTTTTTTTTTTTTTTTTTGTCTTTAATTTTTGCCAATTTGATTAATATGTGTCTCGGTGTGTTTTTCCTTGGGTTTATCTTGTATGGGACTCCCTGCGCTTCCTGGACTTGGGTGGCTATTTCCTTTCCCATGTTAAGGAAGTTTTCGCCTACAATCTCTTCAAATATTCTCTCTAGTCCTTTCTCTCTCTCTTCTCCTTCTGGGACCCCTTTAATGCAAATGTTGTTGTGTTTAATGTTGTCCCAGAGGTTTCTTAGGCTGTCTTCATTTCTTTTCATTCTTTTTTCTTTATTCTGTTCCGTGGCAGTAAATTCCACCATTCTGTCTTCCAGGTCACTTATCCGTTCTTCTGCCTCAGTTATTCTGCCCTTGATTCCTTCTAGTATATTTTTCATTTAGGTTATTGTATTGTTCATCTCTGTTTGTTTGTTCTTTAATTCTTCTAGGTCTTTGTTAAACATTTCTTGCATCTTCTCGATCTTTGCCTCCATTCTTTTTCTGACGTCCTGGATCATCTTCACTATCATTATTCTGAATTCTTTTTCTGGAAGGTTGCCTATCTCCACTTCATTCAGTTGTTTTTCTGGGGTTTTATCTTGTTCCTTCATCTGGTACATAGCCCTCTGACTTTTCATCTTGTCTATCTTTCTGTGAATGTGGTTTTTGTTCCACAGGCTGCAGGATTGTCATTCTTCTTGCTTCTGCTGTCTGCCCTCTGGTGGATGAGGTTATCTAAGAGGCTTGTGTAAGTTTCCTGATGGGAGGGACTGGTGGTGGGTAGAGCTGACTGTTGCCCTTGTTTGCAGAGCTCATTAAGACTTTAATCTGCTTGACTGCTAATGGGTGGGGCTGGGTTCCCTCTCTGTTGGTTGTTTGGCCTGAGGCAACCCAACACTGGAGCCCACCTGGGCTCTTTGATGGGGCTAATGACAGACTCTGGGAAGGCTCACTCCAAGGAGTACTTCCCAGAACTTCCGCTGCCAGTGTCCTTGTCCCCACAGTGAGCCACAGCTACCCCACACCTCTGCAGGAGACCCTCCAACACTAGCAGGTAGGTCTGGTTCAGTCTCCCCTGGGGTCACTGCTCCTTTCCCTGGGTCCTGATGTGCACACTACTTTGTGTGTGCCCTCCATGAGTGGAGTCTATCTTTTCCCCAGTCCTGTTGAAGTCCTGCAATCAAATCCCACTAGGCTTCAAAGTCTGATTCTCCAGGAATTCCTCCTCCTGTTGCCGCACCCCCAGGTTGGGAAGCCTGACATGGGGCTCAGAACCTTCACTCCAGTGGGTGGACTTCTGTGGTATAAGTGTTCTCCAGCCTGTGAGTCACCCACCCAGCAGTTATGGGATTTGATTTTACTGTGATTGCACCCCTCCTACAGTCTCATTGTTGCTTCTCCTTTGTCTTTGGATGTGGGGTATCTTTTTTGGTGAGTTCCGGTGTCTTCCTGTCAATGATTGTCCAGCAGCTAGTTGTGATTCTGGTGTTCTCACAAGAGGGAGTGAGAGCACGTCCTTCTACTCTGCCATCTTGGTTCCTCCCAGACATATTTTTGAAGAAATAACCAGAGTGCTGTCTGCCAACCAAGAAACCCTGTATCTGGGTGGTATGATTAATCTGTGGAAAGATTATCAATAGAGTTTTCTGAAAGTTCTTCAAGTTCTCTTTGTAATTACTTTCCCTTGAAGGATGAGGAAAGGCGAACAAATGTTGTCATTGTGTGAACCTTAAGAACTGTTACATGAAGTCTACCTCGAATAGGTCACTCTTGACTTGATCACAAAAATGTTTCTGCCAATGTAGGAGAAAGTCTTAGTGGCTGAGAAAACTATGTATTATAAGAAAGGGACAACAAGATGGTGAAATAACTTGTAAATTATAAATTTGAGCTTGACCTTAAAAAAATTTTTTTATCAGCCTAGTAACAGTGACAGTAGGGTGCTCACCCATCAGCAGCTCCAAAACTCTTACACCTTCCAAAAGAACAAGAACTCTTTGCAGGTTATTTGATTATATATCTCAGATCAGGGTTTCTCAACCTCTACACTACCGACATTTGAGGTCAAATGTCAGTGGGGGGGGGGCGGTCCTGCATATTGTAAGATGTTTAGCAGCATCCCTGACCTCTCCCCCCTAGATGCCAGCAGCACCATTGCCACACTCCTACTTCCTCCTCCTCCCCATCCCCCAAATGTTTTCCCACTCAGCTGTGACAACCAAACATGTGTCTAGACATCGCTAAATGTGCCTTGGGGGGAAACGCAGCCCTGGCTGAAAACCACTATCTTAGAGTAAGAGAAAATAAGGATAATCTGGAACATACTGTGGTTACCAAGAAACAAGAACGTTTCTGAGGACACCAGAGAAAGTAATAAAACGAGGTGATTTAAAGGGGCATACATATTATTATTATCAATGATAATGATGATAATAATAATAATAATAGCCAACTGAAGCCAGCTGGATTTGTAGAAAGCCATGACTTTTAGTGGTGGTTAAAAGAGGAAGTTAACCTAAAGTATACACAAATAAAAGTATAATACAAAATAAGGATGAATATATGTTTATGTTTAATTTTTATTGGTTTTAATAAGTAGGAAAGCATGAATATATATGGATGTTTTCTATACTCAGTTACACAAGATTATCTAGGAGTATAGATATATATTGTTTTTATCTGTATATGCAAGAAGAAATGAACAAAATTAAAAAAAATTTTTTTATTGAAATAAAGCTGATTTATAATGTTTCAGATGTAGAGCAAAGTGATTCAGTGTTTTTCAGATTCTTTTCAATTATAGGTTATTACAAGATATTGAATATAGTTCCCTGTGCTATACAGTAAGTCCTTGTTTATCTACTTTAAAAAATTTTTTTATTTTATTGAAGTATAGTTGATTTACAATGTTGTGTTAGTTTCTGGTGTACAGCAAAGTGATTCAGTTACATATATATATATATATATATATAGTAGATATATATTAACAGATACACTACCATATATATATAGTAGTGTATCTGTTAATCCCAGATTCCCAGTTTATCCCTCCCCCTCCCCCTTTCCCCTTTGGTAACCAAGGGAAACTGTCTGTGTCTAAGAAATGAACAAAATGTGTCAGTAAGCCAAAAAAGAATGGAAAAGGTAATATTGGTACCCTAAACAGGAAAGATTGATCAGTATTAGTGGTTTCATATGGTAACCAAGTAGAAGAAGAGCCCAGTAGCTAACACAGTAGTCATACACATTAACTATTTAAAAATGCAACCCAAAAGCATATCACAAAATTATAAATCAGCCAACAGCTTGAAAAGGAACACTAACTACAAACTCACTTGTTTCTCAGATAAACAAACTTCAAGCTGACCCTACTAATTTTAACAGTTTTAAATTTTAATAAAATACTAGTAAACTAATCTATTGAGCTCTTAATTTGTTATTGAGTATATCACTCCTTTTCCATTTGGTTCTTTCTTTATGGTTTCTAGTTTGTTTTGTAATGAAATTCTCTATTATATCTGATTTTTTGAACACATTAATCATATTTATTTTAAAATCATGTCTTCAATGATTTTAAATCATGTCTTCAATACCTGGATCTCCTGTAGTCTTTTTTTTTTTGTATTTATTTTCTTTTGATCTTTGGTTAGTTCTCATATTTTAGCATGTCTGGCTATTTTATATGGAATGCCAAATATTATTTATAAGAGTTTTAGCCATAGTTTAAGGCTATGGACTATGTTATTTTTGACTTGACAGGGTTTGCATCTGCTTTTTCAGGCAGTTAGGATGGAGAAAGCTCCCCTTAGTCTAACTGAGGACTGAGTTGATTTGAACCTGGGCTTCAGTCTTCGGTGAACTGATCTGTTTTGGGTTTCCTTGACTCTTAGACTGTAACCCTTTGGGGCATCCCAACTGTACTTCACACCTGTTTGCTAAGGTCTCTTCCTAACAGTGGGCCCTGAGCTCAAATTCCTCTCCCACTTTAGGCTGTGTCCCATCTCAACCCCACTTAAACGGCCCCAAACTCTGCTTCTCAGATTGTCTCCATTCTTGAACCAGCAGATGCCTCAGAAGGACAAATGTAACCAAAAGTTGGGTTACTTCTCTGAATTACTCTTTCTTCTTGAATTTTGTTTCTCATGTCCTCACTGCCTTAGTCATTTTCAGTGCCTCCAGATAGACTTTTATGTTTGCTTTTGTGTGTATGTGTGTGTATAATACATATTTTACATATATATTTTTTTGAGGGGGCATGCATATTTTGTATACATTGATGGGAAATTTATGTACAGTGAAATGAGTAGATCTTAAGTATATAGTTTGATGAGTTGACAAATGTAACCCATGAAACCAATATACCAATCAGGATAAAGAACATTTGCATCACCCAGAAGTTTCCCTCATGCCTCCTTCCAGTCTATCCCCACTCCACATAGGAAACCATTGTTCTTGTTTTTATCACCATAGATTAGTATTGCCTGTTCTTGAATTTTGTATAAATGGAATTGTACAGTATGTGCTCTCGTGTCTGGCTTCTTTCATTCAACATAGTATTTTGGGGATTAATCCAGATTGGTACATATAGCAGTTTATTATTTCTAATTGTTGAGTAGTATTTTATTATATGAATAAATATTATATTCATATTTATTTAATAATAATAATTCATATTTATTTAAATAATTCACAATTTGTTATTCTATTTTCTTACTGATGGATAGTGTTCCTGGTTTCTGGCTATTATAAATAAAACTGCTATGGACATGCTTGTACAAGCCTTTTTGTGAGCGTGTTTTTATTTCCTTGGGAAAATACTTCAGAGTGGAATTCTGAGTCACAGTGTAGATGTGGGTTTAACTCTATAAGAAATCGCAACAAAATTTCCAAAGTGGTGGAAATACATATAGTTTTAACATTGCCAGGAAACCAGGTCAATATTTTGTAATGACAGGGCAATGAGGACGGTTGGTTGTTAAGTCAAGACTTAAAGAAACTCTCATTTTGGGAGAGGACTTATAACCTCAGAAATGAAAACCATGTGTGTTAAGCGTCCCGTAAATGAAACTTTTGCGAAAAATGTATTTGTCCTGGTCATCAGAGGATTGCCAGCCAAAATCCTATGTTCTGGCCAAAAGCCACCAGGTCATCAATCTAGCACCTGCCTTCTAAGCTTTTTTGAGATGGAGCACATTTATTTCTGGGTCCAATAAAATCACTAAAACGCTAGGAAATTTTTGAAATCATTTCTGTTAGGATTACTGAAGCCCTAGGAAGCATGGAATTTGAAACCCCTGAAAAAGATAAGCATTTGGGAAAAAAAAAAAGATTAAATCCATGATTTTAGCATTTGGGGAGCTTTTGTGCTTGTGTGTGTGTGAAAGAGTTCTAAATAGTTTTGAAATCATTGTGCTTTGTTTGTTTTGTCTGTTCTTTAATACATTGAAAGCTTTTAGAAGAATCAGGCATACGACATTGGTAATTGCAATTTAAATTGTATGAGGGAATTGAATTCATCAAGCTTGTAATCAATGACTAAATGCTTGAGAATAAAAGGCTTTCAAAATGTCCTTTATTAGGTATATGAGTTGAATGAATTAAGCATTAAACAAAATACAAATACTAGCGCCTGTTCCTTTCCATACACAAAAGCCCCATGGACATTAAACAGAGAGGCTGATACCCTTTTAATTCCTGGAGCTATTGAACTTTGTCTCCCTGAATAAGGTAAGGCAGTTGAGCCAATAATAATTAGGCATCTACTTCTAAAGAGTGGGTCCTAGGAGCTAATTAGTCAATGAGAAATAGTCTCTCATCCTGGTACAACAGCCTTGGGGGAACTGGACAAGTGTGATGCTTTTGTGAACCATGAATTGCTAGAATAACCTCCTAAGTGGGCCAACACTGTGGCCGGCTATCCAAGACGCTTCATTAAATGTGTCTCCAAGGCCCATTACCTCGGACCCAAATTGTGAGACTCTCTCCCCTGTGGCCAGGGGTGGAAATGACAGCTGGATAGGGGTGAACAATTTTAGCTCTTTCTTCCTTGTTCTCTACATCCAGTGAATAGGACTCATTGCCTTTCATGAAGGGCTGGGGTCCAGAGGGTGGAGGTCATATCCCTGGTGGCAGGGTTAAGGGTAACCCGGTGAGTTGTTTCCCTTGCCCTGAATGTCTCTGGCTAACTTCGAGGCCACCTGCATCACACATTCCAGCAGACCAGGAAAAGTAACTCTCCACGAAATAAGTAACATCTAAACACCTTGGAGGAGTCAGCCAGCTCTAAAAGTCAGAGCTTGAATTACTATTCAAGACACTACTTATAAAACTTTTTGCTGAGAAGTTCCAGGCACATTCCAATTGAGCCGAGGTGATGGTTGATAATCCCTCTTTAGGAAGCAGGACTAGAGTGGGACTGTACTTAAGAAAGCTTAAACAGGATCATTTCTATTGTCCTTCTTTAGAAGCAAACACGCTCTGGGGAAGGGGGTCAGTGTGAGCGCCTCAGCCCCTCCTGTTTCCCCACTGAGGGGCACCTTTCAGGCTTGCAAATAGAGCAGGTTGGTGTTTTTAAGTGGATGAATTTTCACTTCAGGAATCCCCAGATGCTTCTAGTTATCCTTCCCCTCTCTCCCCCCATCCAAATCAATACTGTAGAATTCTTTGCTTTAGGAGGAGGCTGAATACAGCATAGAACAAAGAGATCATTGTTATCTTTGACTTTTAAGGGTTTTGAGAGTCCATGCCTGTAACAATAGTCTGAAAGCCAAGTTGATTTTGATTGGTGGGAACTAAGCACTTGAGATAAAAGGGACTTTTATTCTGCACCTCCAAGAAGGCACAGCTTGAAATACATTTAGTTTGGGCAGGAGGACTCAGATCTGAGAATTAACACTAGAGTATGAAAGGATACAGGGTAGGGCATCAGAGAATCTTGCCCTGTGAAGAGATCCAAATGCTGGCTCTTGGTAGGGAGGAGGAGAATGAGGAGGAGAGCACAAAGGTAGGGTAGAGGCAGCATTTCTCACGGGGTGTTGGAGCCCTGAGAGCGAGGCGGGTGCGATGTCCCCCCACTGCTGCTGGCCTCTGGGTGCCACAGCACCACGCATGGTCTCTGCCAGCCTGCTGGCACCTCTGTAAGCAGCTCCTTCATTAAAAGTTTTTCACCCGGGTGTTGGATAGTGTTTCCTACCACGGCCCTGATGGCTTCAAGCTGTAACTAGAGCTCTGGGGAGAAATTCAATCCAAGGGCACAAATGGAAGGCCACTGCCTGTGATGTGCTGAGTGGACACTGCACAATTCTAGGTTAACGTGAGTGTCTTTGAGAGCAGTGTCTCCCCATCCATCTCTGAAATGGTGCAGTGCTCAACCTGCACAACTGTCCATAACGGCCTTGGGCAAGTAGAAGTCGTAGCCGAGGAAGGTCTCTAAGATCGATGCTGGAAAAGATTAGGAACAGACTGTTTATGAATATGCAAATCTGATCAGGTCACCTCTACCCCTTAAATACCACAGTGCTTCCTAGTGTTACTGGGATAAAGAAAACTTCCTAAGATGCTCCAAGAGGCTCTGCTTGCTCTGACCCTACGTTACTCCCTTGTCTCACTTTGCATCATGCTGCTCTGTGAAGTAGCCCCACGTGCCTTCTTGGAGTCCTTGGAACTCATGTATTTTCCTGTCTCAGGACCTTGCATCATCTATTTCCTCTGCCTAGAGGCCTTTCCTCTCCTCTCTGTGCTCACCACTTTCTACTCTTCCTTCTGGTCTTAGCTCACAGGTCACTTCCTCCAGGGAGTCTTCTCTGATCTCCCTGAGCAGCTTGCATGCCCTGGCAAACACTCTCCTAGCATGGTGTACCTCTCCTTCACAGAACTGCTTAGAATTTTACCTTTGCTTTGGTGATTCTTTGATAAACGCCTGTCCTTCTAGACAGCAATCAGGACAATTACAATAACAGCTAACATGTTTTAGATGCTTTCTTTGTGCTGGGTCCTCTTTTATGGGCCTCTTTTAAGACCAAATTAACTCATTTGATCTTCACAGTGACTGAGTGAGGTTGATACTATTGACACCTGCCCCTATTTTACGGATGAGGAAACTGAGGCACAGAGAGAGTTTATGGGGACGACGTCTATTTTGCTTGCCCTTGAATACCCACTAGCCCAGCACTTAATGCAGCAGATAATTGCTATTTCTCGGCTACTTGAATAAAAGATGTTTGAGGTGAATCTCATAGTGAATCACAGTGCTGGGCATTAGTGCCAGATGGGGAGGAGGTTTGGGAGCAGCAGGAGGTTGAGAGGCAGATTGGGAAGAACAGGACAGAGGAATCCAGAGGAGAGGCTGCGAGTAAAGCAAGACAAGACATATTCCTTTCATTGGCCTTGAAGCAGGTGTCAGGCCTGTGAATTTCAAGGTGAAGGGTTAGGCCCCACTGAACACATGACAGATGTTAGAAGAAAGGGTCACTGGTGGTAACTGGTAGGGTTACTGGGAAGTAGACCCCAGGTAGATGCCAAAAACTCCACTCTTGTGGAAAAGGCCACCTGGGAAAAAATGTTTGGGAGTCATAGGTGGCCCTCATTTCTTCCAGTTCATTTTAATCTTTCTCCAACGAATAACACTTCACCAAAGCATATAATTGGAATCTTGCAGCCCAAGGGCATATTTCATGAGGAACGAAATATAGAAGGTCTGTACATTCACCTTGACTCCAGGGAAAAGGGGAGGCTGAAGGGAACACAATTATGATGGATCTTGCTGGGCAACGGGAAGCTGTAACTAAATAATCACTGAAATGCAGCCTCTCTCTGGGATCACCCAGGTGCCTTTGAAGGCTTGGTCTTTTGTGGAGCTCTGAGTTCCCCGTGTTGATTCAGGTTGTGAGCATAAAGGGGGTGGGGATGAGAGACCATACTCAATAACACGGGTCATTTTCTGTTGGTGTCCAGGGGAGAACACTGGCTGAGGGATCCTAGGGCTGACTGTTGTCCTTGCCTTTAAACCTTTCCTGTGACCTTGGTGGAGGTTTTCACGTCTCCGGACCCCAGTGTCCACATGCGAAAGATGAAGGGTTAGAATGACTGCCCCACTGTTAATTTTCCATGACTAGATGTGGCACGTGTATCGGTGGTGGTTACTCTGTGGGCAGAGGGGGAAGGGAGCAGAGGGAGGGACTGCTAAGGGTTTACAGCCTGTAGGATCCTGGAGAGGATCTTAACATTCAGCGGCTCTAAGGGTCTGTAAATGGAGACGGGTGACAGCAGTAAGCATAATGACTTAATCCGTAAACCATGAGGTGCGTTTTATTTAGCTCCTTGGCAAATTCAGCAATTCTCCTGGGAGGCTTGGCTGTCGTTTCTGGCTGCTGTTCCTGCCTGGGAAATTATGAACAGTAGCAGGCAAGCAGTCCCTCTTCATAATCCTATTTGCTGATCAGTGTCTGATACCAGGAGGGAGAAATGACCTGAAAACCCCAGCTCTGTGATAATCTACAGCCGGCGGCTCTTTAAAGGGAGCCTTTCTCATTGTGGAGAAGATGTGCCATCAGAAAGGCACAGATTACCCACCATTGTGAGAGCATTTTCCTCTCAAAGGCTCTCCCATCTCACAAAGTCCTATCTTGGATCTGCTCCCATCCCTCCCAGGAGAGTGGAAGGAAGAGAATAAATTTCCCCCCTTTCATGGATGGGAGAACTAAAACAGGGCCTATGACTTTGTCCAAGGTCATATTACTAACCGGCACCAAGAGTGGGCCTCCTAACCCTGTTCCTTTTGTTGTCACCTCCAAAATATCAATACCATGCTTAAGATAAGCTTTGTTTGGTCTCCATTTTATCCTCTTTTCATAGCTCTCTGTGGATGGAGCTGCTTATTGAGTTGTGCCAGAATTTCTTTGCTGAAGTCAAGGTCAGCCCATGAAACTGCAAAGTGATTCCTCTGATAGAATACCAGCTCCAGAGTGTATCTTGATTCAACAACACCAATGATAATAACTAAGGATTGTTAGATGCCTTTCCTTGGGCTTCTTCACTCGGTAGTGGTTCTTCCTGCTTTTCCCATCAACTTTATCCACTCCTCCAACTCCTCTGATTTTTATCTTCCCTAATTTAATCACTTACCTCCAAGCCTCAGAGGATGAATGAAGTGGGAAATGGAGAGTGGTGGTCAGAGTTGTATTGTATTGTTCTTCTGTCTGCTACTTATTGCTTTCAATCTCTGTATCTACCTCTTGGTCTATCAGTTCTTTATATATCCATTTCAACATTGACTGAGCACTTTCAACGTTGAGTACTGTGTGCCTGGCCCTGTGGTAATTTACAGGCAAAGAAACTGAAGCTCAGAGAGGTGAAGCAACTTGGCCAAAGTCACACAGTTCAGGGAGTGGTAGGTCCGGTCAACTCCATAGCCCATGTTCTTAACTCCTATACATTCCTACCTTCCAAGATTGGTGATGTGGTTAAATATTGGGTGGCGTCTCATGGTGAGATGGGCTAGAAGAGAAAGAAAGCAGCCTTTGAAAACTTAAACGCTGCTTAAAAGAGGTATCCATTTTTAGGTCCACATTTTCAGCCCTATCTTGCCCATGTCACCAATTTGGGGGCATACATACAGAAAAGTCAGGGCTGAAAAATTAAGCACATACAGGCTTGTGAACAAACACACAGTCCCATAAGTTCCTATGATTGATTCAAACCTGTTTGCTGTACTCTAGAACTGTGATTTTATGAATATATTCATTTCACAGGGCTGCTACAAGAAATCATCATAAACTTGGTAGCTTAAAAGAACAGAATTTATTCTCTTACAGTTTTGGAGGCCAGAATCTAGTTGTCAGCAGGGCCCCACTCCAGGGGCTCTAGGGGAGAATCCTTCCTGGCCTCTTCCAGCTTCTGGTGGCTCCTACATTCCTTGGCTTGTGACAGCAAATCTTCAATCTCTGCCTCTATCTTTCCATGGCCTTTTTCCTTGTGTGTTTCTGTGTCAATCTCCCTTTGTATTCTCTTCTAAAGACTTGTCATTGGATTTAGTGCCCACTCGAATCCAAGACAGTCTCATCTTGAAATTCTTACCTGAATTATGTCTGTAAAGACGCTTGTTCTAAATGAGGACACATCTGAGGTTCAGGTGGATGTACATTTTGGAGGCCATCATTCGACACACTACATAGGCTTATGGCGCTAGGCAAGCATCGCAGCTCACGATCCTCGGTTTCTACATTGGTTCCACTTGCTATTCGTTCTTTCACACATGATTTATAAGGATGATGAGAGTCTTAGGGAGGCTGTGCGCTTCTGGAAGCCCAAACAGTCAGATGGCGTTAAGCTGTCTTCATTCCTTCAGCAATATCCGTCTGTCAGTAAATAAATGTCTTTCCAGAACTAATGTGTCTTTCGAAGTTCTCACTCTAGGAGAGAAACTTGAGAAATGGGAAAACTGGGCTCAATATGTGTGAAAGAACTGTGTCTCTTCAGGGAAAAGCCAGTGCACACGTTTCAGAGAGTAGTATTACTATAAAAAGACACAAACACATAGCAACTATGTGAAAAATCATCGCTGCTGATATGCCCGTCCCGGGGACTTGCTCCATTTCCCAAACAGTTTTATGAAAAACTCTCCCTCTGAATTGTTTGAAAACAATCAATGCCAACTGGATAAATCATCACAGCTACACCTGCACCAGTAGGCTGGGAGGAATGCCTAGAGAAGTGGCATCAGGCCTAATGAACACTTCCAATGGGTTTGTTCACCTTTCCCTTGACCAAGTTCAATTCCGCTTCATTGGACAAGTAAGTCGTGAAGTCTCTGTTCCCTGGTCAGATCGCAACCTTGTCAATTAAGATCAATTAAATTTTCTGTTTCCTGAGAAATGGCAAAGATATCTATCTGTCCAGCATCTGTCTTTTGACAACTCAACACATTCAGTTTAGCTCTGCAAGTATGTCCTCACTGACAGCTCAGCATGGGGCACTGTGTCTGCAACGAGCGTAGGGTGGTCCTGCCTCCCGGGATCACGATCGATCCAGAGGGAGCCGGCTCAGCAGACAATCAGAAGTGAGCGGAGCATCCATTCATAGGGATGCAGAGCTCCATGGCAACGCGCCTGGGTGACAATTAATCCTTCGTTATTGAAAAAATAATTAATGTTTCTGGTAAAAAAAATTTAGATACGAAAAAAGAAAAATAGAGATGGTGTATAATCCCACAGAAAAAAAGTAATCATTCTTAACACTTGGTCTGTGTCCACATCTGTGTGTATCTTTGAACCTGTGACTCTCCCTATGTCTGCACCTTTATCTGAACTTGTATTCATGTTATGCTTGTATCTATCAGTATTTTACTAACAAGATCCTCCCCTGACATGCACATACATCTTATTTTATAGTCTGCTTGTGTATTCAACGGTGTATTGTAAACCTATTTCAATGTTATTTAGTTCATAATTTTTAATAGCTATATATTATTCTATTGTATGGGTGGAACTTTGTTATTTAACCAGTCTCTCATTAGTCCGAATTTAATAATTTTATAGATAAACCCAAGCACAAATCCATAATTTTGTTCTTAGAAAAAAATCCCCAAATTGCAGTCTCAGGGTCAAAGTGAAGGAGCATGTCTAGAGTTTTTGCCTCACAGTAGCCTCAAAACTACAAGCACTATTTTTTAAATAGTGGTTTCAACAGACATAAAATAGCCCTGCCGAATTGCTAAAAGTTTCCAGTGCTTCTCTCGGTTTCTGTTCTTACCTCGTTGCAGACCTGTCATCAACAGTGTGCAGAGGCCCCCCACTCTGGGAGGGGCACTAAGAGTCACCCAGGTGTAGCCTCCACTCTACAGAGAACCAATCAGAGGGGCTGAGACCAAGTAGCCAGCTGCTTGCGATGCTGCAGGAAACAGTGAGTGAATCAGGGTGCCCTGTAGGTGGGGACTGGGGTGCGAAAAGGAGGGGTGTTTGGTCTTCAGCCATTTTGTTTTATGATAAAAAATGTTATCTGGTTTATTTTTTTCTATTTTATGTTACTTTTTTTTTTTTTTTTTTTTTTTGCTTTTATTTCCCCCAACCATTTGGAAGGACTGTGTCTGCTTTCTGCTTTTTTTCACACTGTAAGTAGTTTTCATTAAGTTTATCAACAATCTTGGGCATGTATATTTCTCCAAACATCAAAGGAAAAAAAATGAATCACTGTGTTTTGACTTCTTCTTCTTTAACATGAGAAAGGTCATACATTTTAACTTCTTTCCACCTCTATTTTTTCCTTCTCGACTTTTGCTAATATGGGTTTTTCTACCTCAATTTTTGTTATTAATAGATCCTTATTATATGACTATATGTCTCATTTGGTGATTGCTTTTGATATTGTGTAACCACATTTATAACATGTATTTGGACAGAGCTCTGTGTTTTACTGTTCAGTGTTTACTGTTGGTGCTCTTGTATCAAAGTTTTTTTTTTTATTGAGTTCTTTATTTTGAATCACCTCTTGGGATGACTGATGAAAGCATTAACTACTACTGTGATAACTAGTAGTGTGTGTGATATAAGAAGAAAAGGTGCCACTGACCTCCCGGAGCTGGCTGGCATCACAGTGCCTTCCTGTTGGTCATAAACGATTGCACAGAACATCAGTATCAGACCTGGCTACTCTGTGACTGTGACAGATCAAGACAAAGACAAGATCACTTCAAGACCATGTCTGAAGGCAGACCAAACGTGACCATTGTCCAAACCACAAAATGACTGAACATCTCCGTATCCTGGCTAATACGAGTGACTGCTGCTTTTTTTTTTTTTTTTTAATTGGAGTATAGTTGATTTACAATGTTGTGTTAGTTTCAGGTGTACAGCACACTCTTTTTTAGATTCTTTTCTCATTTAGGTTATCACAGAATATTGAGTAGAGTTCCCTGTACTATATAGTAGGTCCTTGTTGGTTATCTATCTTATATATAGTAGTGTGTGTGTGTGTGTGTGTGTGTGTGTGTGTGTGTGTGTGTGTGTCAATGACAGCTTTAGCCTTTGTTTAGTCTTCCCTCCTTCTAGATAAGATTGATTAAGAGGCCCAATTTTAATATTACCTCTGCTTCCTGAGAGCATCAATCCAGAGCAAAGCCCTGCATCCTCAAATCAATTAACACAAGCTCAAATCCTGTCACAAGCCCTTTCCAATACCCCCTTACTGAGACACCCCAAGGTTTTCCAGGCTGGGTTTACCTTCACCAAAATGGATAGTAAACCTAACCTGCTCAGGTGTATTCCTGGTGGTCTGTGGCTGGAGGGCATTGACTAGAATTATCTCACTGATGGCTCCACTAACTGGTCTCCTTGTGTCCACCTCATTTGCCAAGTAACTGTGCAGTCCTCTCCCATCTGGCTCTGGATCAGTCATGTGACTGACTCACTTTGACCCACGTGACTGTAGCAGACTTGATGCCAGCAGAGGCTGGGAAGCACATGTGTGTCTGCTCTCTCTTTTGAACCCTGCTACCACCATGAGATGGAGCTAACATGATGGAGGATGAGACCCATGGAGATCAGTCAGGTGGACCCAGCTGTCCAGCCAAGGCCGCAGACAGGGGAGTTAGCCTAGCTCAGACAAGGAACTCTGCAGCCGACTCATAATCTTGTAATGATCAAGTGGGATTCACTTCAGGGATGCAAGGATGGTAACTTTGCCATTTTTTTCAAAGATCATAGCAAGTGAAGGCTACCAATAGTCTTTTACCTCAGCCCATTCTATGTTTTGAATCTTGCTGTGTAGCAAACTCCTGGGAAACTCAGTAACATCTGACCCCAATCATTTACTTCTCATGCAATAGAGGATTAGCTGGGGTCTCTGATCCAGGCTGGATGTGGACGGGGCACCTTAGCTGGGGCATCTTTGTTCTACATCCCTCTAGCCACCCAGCTGGACAGGTTCTATCGGCAATGATAGAGGAGCAGGAGTGAGAGCAAACCTGATCTTACAAGCACTTTCCAAGGTTCTGTTTATGCCACCCTTGCTGACCTCCCATTGGCAAAAGCAAGTCACATGGCAAGCCCTGAATCCAACTGAGGGGGCACTGTGACATTTAAGGAAAAGAGCCTGGATGTAAGAAGGGATCATTTCCTCATCACAGTTAGAGGGAATTCCTCCAAAAGTTTAGAGATGTACTGATTTTTCTAGTTTCCAGTGATATTTCAATTTTGCCTCAATGGGAAGGGAAGGGGGCTGTCATGACTTGAAAGTCCCTCACTGTGTTTATACAGAAGTACTTTTTCTTTTTTTTGCTGCTTAAGTTCTTTTTTAAATTGAAGTATAGTTGATTTGCAATGTTGTGTTAGTTTCAGGTGTACAGCAAGGTGATTCGGTTATATATATGTATATAATAATATATATATAATTTATATATATATATAATTTTTCAGATTCTTTTCCATTATAGGTTATTAAAAGATATTGAATATAGTTCACTGTGCTATACAGTAGGTCCTTGTTGATTATTTTATATATAGTAGTGTGTATCTGGTAATCTCACACTCCTAATTTATCCCTCCCCCTCCCTTTCCCCTTTGGTAACCATAAGTTTGTTTTCTATGTCTGTGAGTCTGTTTACAGAAGTACATTTTTAAGTCCCCCTTAAAACTGCTTTTGGAACAAGCTACATCATCCCATAATTAATAGACAATATTCCATCCTCACTTTAGGTAAATGTTACAAGAAATTTCCTTGTGGTTGTTAAGCTAGTAAAGATGGTTTTTTACTATTATTTTGTCATTATTGTTACTAAATTTTATTATTGTTACTTTTCATCACACAGAAAAGCAGCACTTCACATGTCACCACGGCCAAAAATGAAACTGGAATTGTCCAGGTAGCATCTATTTGCCCACACAGAGATGAGTTGGTGCACTTGGACCAAGGAACAGTTTCATATTGGAGCAGCCAGCTGGACAGAAGGGAAATGTTTTGGCCAAATGTTTGCTTTCAGCCAGTCTGTTTGACCATATTTAGAAGGGGTTACCAGCAAAACCTTTGCTATCAATTGTGGAGGATGATAGGAACCGTGGAGTAGCTTTATTTGGAACCAGGCAGAAAGGATTTGCACCCTAACTTTGCAATTCACTAGCTGTGTGATACTAGCAAGTTCTTTCTTCTCTGAGATCCTCCTTCCCTTATTTAAAGTGAGGCCGAGAGACAGAGGGGGAGAGAGTGTGAGAGTTAGATCAAGCCAAAATGGCCAAAAGAGTCTCTGCTGGTTTCTGAATATTTAAAATACAAAAAAACAGATAGACAAAAAGAAATAATTTTTTGGACCTTTTTTCATTTCCATTTCTACCTTGTATGCCTCAATTTGCTGGATTTAAGCACTGCTGCACTTTATGAGCCGTGTGGCTGACAGGATCTTGGTGCTCTGGCCGGGTGTCAGGCCTGTGCCTCTGAGGTGGGAGAGCCAAGTTCAGGACACTGGTCCAACAGAGACTTCCCGGCTCCATGTAATATCAAACGGCAAAAGCTCTCCCAGAGATCTCCATCTCAATGCTAAGACCCAGCTCCACTCAACGACCAGCAAGATGCAGTGCTGGACACCCTATGCCAAACAACTAGCAAGATTTTAGGCAGAGAGGCTGCCTAAAATCATAATAAGGTCACAGACACCCCAAAACACACCACCAAACATGGTCCTGCCCACCAGAAAGACAAGATCCAGCCTCATCCACCAGAACACAGGCACCAGTCCCCTCCACCAAGAAGCCTACACAACACACTGAACTAACCATAGCCACTGGGGGCAGACACCAAAAACAATGGGAACTACGAACTTGCAGCCTGCGAAAAGGAGACCAAAACACAGTAAGTTAAGCAAAATGAGAAGACAGAGAAACACACAGCAGATGAAGGAGCAAGGTAAAAACCCACCAGACCAAACAAATGAAGAGGAAATACACAGTCTACCTGAAAAATATTCAGAGTAATGATAGTAAAGGTAATCCAAAATCTTGGAAATAGAATGGAGAAAATACAAGAAATGTTTAACAAGGACCTGGAAGAACTAAAGGGCAAACAAACAATGATGAACAACACAATAAATGAAATTTAAAATTCTCTATAAGGAATCAATAGCAGAATAACTGAGGCAGAAGAACGGATAAGTGACCTGGAAGATAAAATAGTGGAAATAACTACCGCAACGCAGAACAAAGAAAAAAGGATGAAAAGAATTGAGGACAGTCTCAGAGACCTCTGGGACAACATTAAATGCACCAACATTCGAATTATAAGGGTCCCAGAAGAAGAAGAGAAAAAGAAAGGGACTGAGAGAATATTTGAAGAGATCATATTTGAAAACTTCCCTAATATGGGAAAGGACATAGTCAATCAAGTCCAGGAAGCGCAGAGAGTCCCATACAGGATAAATCCAAGGAGAAACATGCCAAGACACATATTAATCAAACTATCAAAAATTAAGTACAAAGAAAAAATATTAAAAGCAGCAAGGGAAAAACAACAAATAACACACAAGGGATCCCCATAAGTTTAACAGCTGATCTTTCAGCAGAAACTCTGCAAGCCAGAAGGGAGTGGCAGGACATATTGAAAGTGATGAAAGGGAAAAACCTACAACCAAGATTACTCTACCCAACAAGGATCTCATTCAGATTCAATGGAGAAATTAAAACCTTTACAGACAAGCAAAACTAAGAGAATTCAGCCAAACCAGCTTTACAACAAATGATAAAGGAGCTTCTCTAGGCAGGAAACACAAGAGAAGGAAAAGACCTACAATAACAAACCCAATACAATTGAGAAAATGGTAATAGGAACATACATATCAATAATAACTTTGAATGTAAATAGATTAAATGCTCCAACCAAAAGACACAGACTGGCTGAATGGATATAAAAACAAGATCCATCTACATGCTGTCTACAAGAGACCCACTTCAGACCTAGGGACACATACAGACTGAAAGTGAGGGGATGGAAGAAGATATTCCATGCAAAAGGAAATCAAAAGAAAGCTGGAGTAGCAATTCTCATATCAAACAAAAGAGACTTTAAAATAAAGACTATTACAAGAGACAAAGAAGGACACTACATAATGATCAAGGGATCAATCCAAGAAGATGTAACAATTGTAAATATTTATGCACCTAACATAGGAGCACTTCAATACATAAGGCAAATGCTAACAGCCATAAAAGCGGAAATCAACAGTAACACAATCATAGTAGGGGACTTTAACACCCCATTTTCACCAATGGACAGATCATCCAAAATGAAAATAAATAAGGAAACACAAGCTTTAAATGATACATTAAACAAGATGGACTTAATTGATATTTATAGGACATTCCATCCAAAACAACAGAATACACTTTCTTCTCAAGTGCTCATGGAACATTCTCCAGGATAGATCATATCTTGGGTCACAAATCAAGCCTTGGTAAATTTAAGAAAATTGAAATCATATCAAGTATCTTTTGTGACCACAACACTATGAGACTAGATATCAATTACAGGAAAAAAAACTGTGAAAAATACAAACACATGAAGGCTAAACAATACACCACTAAATAACCAAGAAGTCACTGAAGAAATCAAAGAGGAAATCAAAAAATGCCTAGAAACAAATGACAATGAAAACACGATGACCCAAAATCTATGGGATGCAGCAAAAGCAGTTCTAAGAGGGGAGTTTATAGCAATACAATCCTACCTCAAGAAACAAGAAACATCTCAAATAAACAACCTAACCTTACACCTAAAGCAATTAGAGAAAGAAGAACAAAGAAACCCCAAAGTTAGCAGAAGGAAAGAAATCATAAAGATCAGATCAGAAATAAATGAAAAAGAAATGAAGGAAGCAATAGCAAAGATCAATAAAACTAAAAGCTGCTTCTTTGAGAAGATAAACAAAATTGATAAACCATTAGCCAGACTCAGCAAGAAGAAAAGGGAGAAGACTCAAATCAATAGAATTAGAAATGAAAAAGGAGAAGTAAGAACTGACACTACAGAAATACAAAGGATCATGAGAGATTACTACAAGCAACTCTATGCCAATAAAATGGACATCCTGGAAGAAATGGATACATTCTTAGAAAAGCACAACCTTCCAAGACTGAACTAGGAAGAAATAGAAAATATAAACAGACCAATCATAAGCACTGAAATTGAGACTGTGATTAAAAATCTTCCAACAAACAAAAGCCCAGGACCAGATGGCTTCACAGGTAAATTCTACCAAACATTTAGAGAAGAGCTAACACCTATCCTTCTCAAACTCTTCCAAAATATAGCAGAGGGAGGAACACTCCCAAACTCATTCTACCTGGCCACCATCACCCTGATACCAAAACCAGACAAAGATGTCACAAAGAAAGAAGACTACAGGCCAATATCACTGATGAACATAGATGCAAAAATACTCAACAAAATACTAGCAAACAGAATCCAACAGCATATTAAAAGGATCATACACCATGATCAGGTGGGGCTTATCCAAGAATGCAAGGATTCTTCAATATACACAAATCAATCAGTGATACACCATATTAACAAACTGAAGGAAAAAAACCATATGATCATCACAAGAGATGCAGTAAAAGCCTTTGACAATATTCAACACCTATTTCAGGTAAAAACCCTCCAGAAAGTAGACATAGAGGGAACTCACCTCAACATAATAAAGGCCATATATGACAAACCAACAGCCAACATCGTTTTCAATGGTAAAAAACTGAAACCATTTCCTCTAAGATCAGGAACAAGACAAGGTTGTCCACTCTCACCACTATTATTCAACATAGTTTTGGAAGTTTTAGCCACAGCAATCAGAGAAGAAAAAGAAATAAAAGGAATACAAATTGGAAAAGAAGAAGTAAAACTGTCACTGTTTGCAGATGACATGGTACTATGCATAGAGAATCCTAAAGATGCTACCAGAAAACTACTAGAGCTAATCAATGAATTTGGTAAAGTAGCAGGATACAAAATTAAGGCATAGAAATCGCTTGCATTCTTATACACTAACGACAAAAAATCTGAAAGAGAAATTAAGGAAACACTCCCATTTACCACTGCAACAAAAAGGATAAAATGCCTAGGAATAAACCTACCTAAGGATATAAAAGACCTGTGTGCAGAAAACTACAAGCCACTGATGAAAGAAATTATAGATGATACAAACAGATGGAGAGATATACCATGTTCTTGGATTGGGAGAATCAACATTGTGAAAATGCCTTTACTACCCAAAGCAATCTACAGATTCAATGCAATCCCTATCAAACTACCAATGGCATTTTTCACAGAACTAGAACAAAAAATTTCACAATTTGTATGGAAACACAAAAGACCCCAAATAGCCAAAGTATTCTTTGAATTGCTTTGAAATTCAAAGCAATTCAAAGAAAGAAAAATGGAGCTGGAGGAATCAGGTTCCCAGACTTCAGACTATACTACAAAGCTACAGTAATCAAGACAGTATGGTACTGGCACAAAAACAGAAATATAGATCAATGGAACAGCATAGAAAGCCCAGAGATAAACCCACACACATATGGTCACCTTATCTTTGATAAAGGACGCAAGAATATACAGTGGTGAAGACAGCCTCTTCAATAAGTGGTGTTGGGAAAACTGGACAGCTACATGTAAAAGAATGAAATTAGAACACTCCCTAACACCATACACAAAAATAAACTCAAAATGGATTAAAGACTTAAATGTAAGACTGGACACTATAAAACTCTTAGAGGAAAACATAGGCAGAACACTCTATGACATAAATCACAATAAGATCCTTTTTGACCCACCTCCTAGAGAAATGGAAATAAAAACAAAAATAAACAAATGGGACCTAATGAAACTTAAAAGTTTTTGCACAGCAAAGGAAACCATAAACAAGACAAAAAGACAACCCTCAGAATGGAGAAAATATTTGCAAATGAAGCAACTGACAAAGGATTAATCTCCAAAATTTACAAGCAGCTCATGCAGCTCAATATGAAATTAACAAACAACCCAATCCAAAAATGGGCAGAAGACCTAAATAGACATTTCTCCAAGAAAGATATACAGATTGCCAACAAACACATGAAAGGTTGCTCAACATCACTAATCATTAGAGAAATGCAAATCAAAACTACAATGAGGTATCACCTCATACCAGTCACAATGGCCATCATCAAAAAATCTAGAAACAATTAATGCTGGAGAGGGTGTGGAGAAAAGGGAACCCTCTTGCCCTGTTGGTGGGAATGTAAATTGATACAGCCACTATGGAGAACAGTATGGACATTCCTTAAATAACTAAAAATAGAACTACCATATGACCCAGCAATCCCACTACTGAACATATACCCTGAGAAAACCATAATTCAAAAAGAGTCATGTACCACAGTGTTCATTGCAACTCTATTTACAATAGCCAGGACATGGAAGCAAGCTAAGTGTCCATTGACAGATGAATGGATAAAGAAGATGTGGCACATGTATACAATGGAATATTACTCAGCCATAAATAGAAACGAAATTGAATTATTTGGAGTGAGGTGGATGGACCTAGAGACTGTCATACAGAGTGAAGTAAGTTAGAAAGAGAATAACAAATACCATATGCTAACACATATATATGGAATCTAAAAAAAAGAAAATAATATGGTTCTGAGAACCTAGGAGCAGGAGAGGAATAAAGACGCAGATGTAGAGAATGGACTTGAGGACACGGGGAGGGGGAAGAGTAAGCTGGGACAAAGTGAGAGTGAGGCATGGACATATATACACTACCAAATGTAAAATAGATACCTAGTGGGAAGCATCCACATAACACAGGGAAATCAGCTCGGTGCTTTGTGACCACGTACAGGTGGGATAGTGAGGGTGGGAGGGAGATGCAAGAGGGAGTAGATATGGTGACATATGCATATTATAGCTGATTCACTTTGTTATAAAGCAGAAACTCACACACCATTGTAAAGCAATTATACTCCAATAAAGATGTAAAAAATAATAATAATAAAAAAAAAATAAAGTGAGGCCTATTAATTTCCACCGAATAGTATTGCTGGAAGGACCATGTGAGATGTCATGGCAGTTGGCCAAAGACATGCTCAGGAGCAGGCGCTGGGTTCCACTGTTTTCTAGGCGGGGCTGCTTGGGGGAATCAGTCCCTAACTGCTCCACTCTATCGTTCGTTGACCATGGAAGTCATTTAGCATGGTTGAAATATTTTCTAGTTACATCTTTTAATTATTTGTTTTTACATTAATCTATTCATACATTCTTTTTTTCGCTCATTCATTCATTCAACAAACATGCACTGGTTGTTGGTCGGGTTCTCCTGGAGCAGACAATGAGTTAGAGTTTTTTTGTTTTGTTTTGTTTTTAATTAATTAATTAATTTTATTTTATTTATTTTATTTTTGGCTGTGTTGGGTCTTTGTTGCTGTGTGCGGGCTTTCCTCTAGTTGCAGTGAGTGGGTGCTACTCCTTGTTGTGGTGCACGGGCTTCTCATTGCGGTGGCGTCTCGTGTTGTGGAGCACGGGCTCTAGGCGCATGCGCTCAGTAGCTGTGGCTCGCGGTTTCTAGAGCGCGGCCTCAGTGGTTGTGGCTCACGGGCTGTAGAGCTCAGTCTCAGTAGTGGTGGTGCACGGGCTTAGTTGCTCTGCGGCACGTGGGATCTTCCTGGACGAGGGCTCAAACCTGTGTCCCCTGCATTGGCAAGTGGATTCTTAACCACTGTGCCACCAGGGAAGCCCTGAGTTGGAGTTTGAGCGGCGAAGTACCAGGGACCAATATTTATTGGACACAGGGAGAAGCCACACCACGGACAAAAAGAAAGCTGCTGGGGATCTGGAGCAGATGTTTTCTGCTAGGGCTGTCCTGAGGGCACATTTGGTCAAAATGGCTATGCCTCTGCACCCCTGCCTTGCTCATTCATGGGATGAGGGCTGCCCCGGGAAGACCGTGACCTCAGGCAAGAGGAGGCACAGCTGCAGCAGTTTCTGAAGACTGAAGGCTCTGTGCAGAGGACAGCAGGTCCTTCCATGAAGGGGGTCTGTGTGGTGTGTCTTTGTGTCCACCGCTGGTGGCTACTATGAGCAGACCCTGCACCCAGACCTGAGGTTGTAGTGCCAAACAGAGAAGGTAAGTCCCCTCACCCAGTTTAGCTTACAACCTAAGCTGGTTTTGAGAATTTTCAGTTGTCCCCATATTTCAAGGAAGCCACCTTCTTTAGACAGATTGCCTCACCATGAAGCTGGGAGAAGAGAGTAATATTCTCAGTTATTACGCAGGAGAGGAAGAAAGGAATAGATGTCCTTGTTTATTGTAACACAGATGCTGGGCTACATGGAATCCTCTTCCATTAGTTTTCTGCTGACTTCAACATTTCAATGTATACTGATTTTCTGTCTTGTGCCAGGCACAGTGCTAGGTGGTAGGGGAACAATGGTGAACAGTATACAGTCTAGTAGGAGAGACAGACATGAAAAGATAACCTCAACGTAAAATAAAAAGTTATGAGGGAGTGACGTGAATATACCACTAAAGACACTCAGAGGTAAGACAACTTCCCCTGCCCAGAGGGGGTCAGGAGAAGCTTCTCCATGGATAAAATATTTCAGCTGAGAGTAGAAAGAATATGAGTCAGCCAGATAAATAAGTTCTCTGCTCTTAAGTAATTTTCCTCTATTTCATGGCAAAAGAAGACATGTTAGAAGTCTTAAACATTTATAGAAAGTAATCATGCCAAGAGAACCAAGGGTATTTAATGGGACGAATGGACTTTGATGGTCCCTCTCAAGAAGAAGTTTTCCTTCATTTTAAGCCTTGAAATCTTAAAAGGTTTTCCTGGGGGCCAGAAAGCCGTGCATTGGATGATGCTGGTTCTTTGTAAATGATTTCACTCCATGTGCTAAATAGCCATCACGCCTCTAAGAGGCCATCTGTGAAGGAGAAAATCTGTGCACTCCTAAATGTTGTGTGATGCACGGTCACTTGATTTAATTTGCGTTCTCTTGAGTTTCTCCTGCCTGACATCACTGTGGAATCCTGAAACAGGCAGGAGGAAGGAATAAATGTGGGTCAACATGTGAGCCTCGAGCTCACGCCTCCAGGCTCCCCCTTGGCCTGCATTCCTCTCCATCCCCTTGACTCTTGGGTCACACATATTAGGGTTCTGAAAATTTGGGGTCTTCATAGAAGCATGTTAGATAGAGGCCATGTTTCTCCTTATAAATTTTAGCAATGCTCTTGAAGATCCACGAGATGAGGCTTCTTTGCTAATACAAAACCTGGAAAACTTCAAAGGTAAGAGGTCTGTTTGCAAACCTGGTGAGTATCAGACTGCCACACGGCTTCTCTGAAATTTCTCCATTATTGGTGGGGTTTCTGTATCGAAGGCTCCAATGCAGGGGAAGAGCAGGTGTGTGGTTGGAGTTGAGATGCCAGCATGTCAGGCCTAATTATAACCTCACCATGTACTGAGAATCTGCCCAGGGTGGCCATGTGATGTGCACCCTGGAATCAGCTGAGTTCACCTTTGCCCTGAGGCTCTAGAGAAAATGGACCCACATCCTTATTTCTCATGGTTTAGGAAGTCCATGCTCTCCCCAAGATTTCTACAACTTCCAATGGCTTTGCATTTCTCCTGGTCATCTCTGATTCCTATTTCTGGCTTTTCCTGAATCCTTATTCTCTGCTTATATTCTTCTTCTGTATCAGTGTCTATCCAAATGAGAGTCAATGGCTCTTTCTCCTTGAGTATCTTTCTCTCCATATTCCCCCAGATATCCCCCCTACAAACTGTGTGGTTGCTTTAAGTAGAGATTTGTCATGGGATAGACAATACCAACAATATTGGATTTCTCTATTCTTGAATAAGACCCTTAACAATTTCTGCTGCTGGAGTTTCAGATACCATAGCATAAGGTGCTTCTCTCTCTCACCAATCTCCAGACCTCTTTTCTTTCTCTTCTGTTCCTCTGCTTTTGCCACCCAAGATTATTGCATATATATATATATATATATATATATATATATATATACTTATTACATGCCAGGCACACTGAAATACGTGAGGCTGAGTAACTTGGCTAAGATCATACAATTAGTAAGAGCAGAGCCACAGTGCAAACCTAGGTGCACTACACAAACTCGAATGAGTACAAAAATCACCTGGGAATCTTACTGCAAAGCAGATTTGGATTCTGATGTTCTGGGGGAGGTGCTGGAAATCTTGTATCTCTGACAAGCCCCCAGGTGATGCCCACACAACACCATGGTCCGTACTCTCAGTAACAGAACCTAGAGAGCACTGCTCGCTTTTATGTTTTTCCTGTTTAAACCAGCGGGGCCTTTGCCTAGTGGCTCAATTTCTCATGCAATCTCTGAATTTTTCTTCCTGAGCCAAATGGGCTGGGGGGCACTTTCCTCCAAAGATTCAGGACTCCTACAAGGTCAGAGATTCCATCTAACATTAATGAAATTAATGAATTAAAAAGCCACCATCACTCAGATCTAAAAAATGAGGTTCCCTTCAAAAGGGGCAGGAAAGATTGATGTAGACGAGGTGATTTAGTGTTGACAGGTAGGAAGTTTGATGTTGAAAGGTGACAGTAGATGTTTTAAGTTCTGTCCTTTTGTCCCTTCTGTAGTAAATTTGTTGAGAAATCGACTTTGCCCATCCCCAAGCTTCTGTGAAATGCAAACTGCTAGGGGAGCTTGAAAGAGCTTTTCACAGTTACACATCATTCCACAGATGCTCTTTTACTGAAGGCAATTTCTTCCACAATGATTTTTATTTTTAAACTTTTTTTTTAGTTGCCGTTCTTCATGTTGATGTTCAAATTCGCTGAAGCTCTGTGACTAGAGAGAGGGGTGATTAGTGCTTGGGAAAGCCACTTGTCACTGAAGACTGCTGCTGCTGGGGAAAAGGGCAGGGCCATACCCGGCAGGGCACGGACAGGCAGCTAGCTATGGAAGTGCTCTCATTACAGGAGTGGCCAGATTTCTGATTTCCTCACGAAAGGAACCAGCGTTGAGTGCATCGTACCCTACATGGAATACTTAATTACAGAGGAAAGTTATGGGTTCCAGTTGACAGAATCATCTAATCAATATTGCTTACTCCGAACTCTAATTTACTTGTCTTACGAATCATTAAATTTGAAATATTACTGATTTTCAAGTAGATGGCTTAGAGGATAAATAAGTACATTTTATCTTTGGGACCTTCGTTTGAGTTTGATCAGTGAACCCGCAGGAGAGAAAGTTCAAACCCCTTTATTAGGCAGTATTTGCAAAATAATCACACCAGACATACTTCACTGATGCAGATAATTTGCCGGGACCCCGTATTTCCCAATAGCTCATGTCAAATGGTCTATTTTCCTGTTTCTGAGCGGGGTGGGGGTCTCTTGACAGCAGGCAACAGTGAATTGTATGACATGGAGACATCCTTCTTAAGAGCATACACATCTCTGAAATGTAATTTCTTTGTATTCCACAAATCAAAAGATGCTATGGGGCTTCCCTGGTGGCGCAGTGGTTAAGAATCCGCCTGCCAATGCAGGGGATATGGGTTCGAGCCCTGGTCCGGGAAGATCCCACATGCCGCGGAGCAGCTAAGCCCGTGCACCACAACTACTGAGCCTGCACTCTAGAGCCTGCGAGCCACAACTACTGAAGCCTGCGCACCTAGAGCCCAAGCTCCGCCACAAGAGAAGCCACGACAATGAGAAACCCGCGCACCGCAACGGAGAGTAGCCCCCACTTGCTGCAACGAGAGAAAGCCACGTGCAGCAACAAAGACCCAATGCAGCCAAAAAAAAAAAAAAGATGCTATGAACCTTCCTTTTCTCTTGTACTAGAAACCATCTTCTTGGTTTTCAGAAACCTATTTTGTCTTTTAACCTCAATAGTCTGGACCTGATTCTATTCTCATGATGGACAAGCCATCCTCCAATGAAAAGTCTCAGACACAGCCTCCTGAGTACCCTGGAATCTGACAATCCCATGGGCACCATTCACCAGTGTGGCCTGCCCACACGCTGAGGGGAGGGTGGATTGGTGTGAAGGCAGGGACGGTCAAATGAATCACATTTCTGCTGATTTTCACTCTCTGAGGTGGCCTTTTTAAAATGTAACCTTTTGAATAGGTGCCTATCGACATGATTCAAAAACCTAAAATGACAAAAAGAAACCCAGTGAAAAATGTTCACCCCCCCCCCCATTTTGTTTTCTTATTTGCCTTCCTCCCTCCCCTCCCAATAGGAAACTACTGGTTTTAGTTTCTGTTGTATCCTGGCTAGAGTTTCCTTATGTGTATTGAAGCAAGAACAAATACAAATTCTTATTTTTTTCCCTTATTTTTATAAAAGGTATCATCTTATACACACTGTTCTGAATCTTTTTATTTTTTTTAACTTACTGGTTTATTAGGGGGATTTTTCATATCAACACATAGAAAATATCTCATTAAAAAAAGAGAGCTGGGCAGCTTTCCATCATGTGTATATACCATAATGTATCTAATAAGTCCTCTATTAATGGACCTTTGGATCCTTTCAGATATTTTGCTATTAGAAACGCCACTACAGTGAATAATCCTGCATACAGGTACACAAGTGCAAAGCAACTTTGTAAGTACCTTTGCAATTGTGCAAGCATATGCATCGGATAAATTCCCCAAGGCGGAGATCTGGGTCAAAGCGTCAATGACAGCTTTGCCAAGTTGCCCTCCCTGGGTTTTTTGCCCATTCACCCTCCCACCAGCAACATATGGGATCTGCAGCTGGCAGTTTTCATCCCCCTTGGCAAGTACTTACATTTCTAGGTGAGAAACTATAGTCAGGTTGCAAATAACAGAAAGAGGGTCCAGTTAAGTTCAGGCAGGAAGACTTTATTGGAATTGATTGGGAAAATGGAGCACAGGCTTTGGGGAGAACACGGAGGTGAAGCCCAGCAAGGACTTGCCATGGGAACAGTCTCACGAGACCTGCGGCCACCAGACATCTCTGTGGAGCCAGTGACCCCAACCCCCAGCTTTGCCCTCCCTGTACTACACACTGGCCCTAATTCATCTTCCGTAGGGTTACAGTAAGCTGGGGAGGTGGGGAAGGGGAGGGAGGCCTGCAAACCTCTCTTTGCCTCCGGGCAAGAAGGGTATTCAGATGTTGGGCAGCCCAAACAGTGTCCACTATGAAGACCAACCTACCTCTTCATCTTCCTTACAAGCAGGGTGCATCCAAAGGTATTTTCTTGGATTATTCAGGTTTTAGAAACTGTGCTTAAAAGCTCTTCCAGCTTTGGACTTCCCTGGTGGCACAGTGGTTAAGAATCCGCCTGCCAATGCAGGGGACACGGGTTCAAGCCCTGGTCCAGGAAGATCCCACATGCAGCTAAGCCCGTGCGCCACAACTACTGAGCCTGTGCTCTAGAGCCCGCGAGTCACAACTACTGAGCCCATGTGCCACAACTACTGAAGCCCACGCGCCTAGAGCCTGTGCTCCGCAACAAGAGAAGTCACCGCAATGAGAAGCCCGTTTGCTGCAACGAAGAGTAGCCCCCGCTCACTACAACTAGAGAAAGCCCGTGCACAGCAACGAAGACCCAACGCAGCCAAAAATAAAAATAAATTAATTTTTTTTTTAATTAAAAAAAAAAAAAAGCTCTTCCAGCTTTAGGATCTGAGTTGGACCTAGCACCTGCCACTGCATGCAGGGGGTGTTTATGCATCATTTTAGGGCACAGACAGTGAGCCTATCTCGTTTCTTGATCACCTTCTGCTCACTAAGGATGCACATGCTTGGCGAAGGACTTGGAGTCAGGAACTCTTCCATCTAGTGCTGCGTCAACTCTTCTGATTGGTGACTTAGCCTTGAGTGAGCCATTCTTCTGAAGCCTGTTTTCTCATCCACGAAGCAGGGATAATAATATTGACCCACTTTCCGGGTTGTTGCCAGGATTCATTAATTGACAGCAGTAAAGAACTCTGAAACTACTTTAGACCCCTCACCCCCAGCACCTTTGTCCCCAGATCTGTTTTCCCTTCAGCACTCCTGCCATGTAATTTGGGAACAGATGAGAGATTGGGACACAGACATGACTTGTTCAGCGTATTTAGAGACAGCGAGCCTGAGCCAACCTGGGAGGAAAGTAGTTAGCAGTTAGCAGCTGCTGTGAAGTTTTCCGTGGCACCACTGCCACGGCTCCAGCCATCAGGATCCCCAAAGGGCAGATGCCCAAGTCCTAATTGCTTTCCCTGGTTGTCATCCTCAGACATAAATAAATTAGCAGCCGAGTCCTTGACACTGATGGTCTGAATGTTATTAATCACACCCTCCCCTCAATGGTGTTTCCCTTAAGGTGAAATGCCTGCTCTGGTTCTAGCGGCCCCACAGAACGTGTTTGTGCCCATGATGACGAGGGAGAAGGTTGGATCCTTATCATTAATATCATCACAACAACATTTCTATATGCATTAGACTTTATAGAGCATCCTTACATCTGGGATCTCCGTGGAGCCTGGGCAATATTTTGAGGTGGGCAAACATGATGATCTCCACGTAATGGTAGAAAACCTCAAATTTGGAGAGGGTTCCGGACCTAAGATTATATAGCAGGGAAATGAAATCTTTTGCCAGGCCAGCCCAGCACTCTCTGTATTATGTTACTTTCTTTCTTTAAATGATAAATAACTGTCTCTAGTTCTCCCCTTTGATAGTGAACTGAAACAACTCAAAAATATATTATGCACAGCCCTCCTTGATAAAATGCTCCCTATACGCCGTATACTGTGCTTGGTGTGTTACAGGCAGAATAGGATCTCATCCCCACTCTGCTCTACTGGGCAGGTATCTTTGTCCTGCTTAAGAGATGAAACAAACCAAGGTTCAGAGAAGTTAATAACTTGCCCAGGGACACAGAGAAGGTCCAAGCCCTCAGCTGCAGTTCCATACCGTCAGCCACTGAGAGCCCAGTGACAGATCTGCCCAGGGCAGAGGACTGGCTTTTCACTGTGGAATAGAGAAAAGGGGAAGCTGCTTCTGGTCTCTTGCATCACGGGCTGTTCCACTTCAGTTTACTTCATCCATCAACTGAGAGTTTGTTTCTATCATTTCAACAGGAGAGCTGTAAGCCCCAGGCAGTGGAGGCAGCCGGGGGGGGATGGAAAGTTTTATAGGTGTTTGGTGAGTCACGCAGGATGTAGGTGTTCAGGCTCCTGTCTTGGTCCTGCTGCCTGCTGTCTGAAGGGGCCCCTCCCACCTCCTGTCCCCTGAGAGGCAGGCACACCTGGGACCTGGACTCGCATCCTCATATTGTCACCTGTGATTTTAGCTCCTTCTGAGAGGATTCTCCAGATGTCCTGTGTCCTTGAGCCCTTGCCGTCCACAGTCAATCAGGAACCTTATTTTGCTTCTTTCTCTTTTCCCATATATAACCCTCCTCTGCTCCCCAGGATCACCCTAGAAATAAACTGCCTGCACCCACATTCTTGTCTCAGGTTATGTTTTGGGGAAGAACCCAAACTAGGAAAACCTATTTCCTTTCTAACAGCCTTTAGGTCATTAGTCACATATTTTTTTCTTCTAACCTGGGTGGAAAAATTATGTGGTCATTAGGGTCTAGATTGAAATCCTGACTCCTGTGTGAACTTGGGCAAGTTATGTAACTTCACTGAGCTTCCATTTCTTATTTGTAAAAGGGAAATTGAAATAATACTTTCCCCATAGGGTAAATTTCTGTGTGTATTAAATGAGTGAGGCAGTGTCTAGTATTCAGTAAGTGCCCAATAATTGTCTGCTGCTAGTCCGGTTACTGCATGCTGGGGTGGTTATAAACACAGGTTTGGAAGTGGGAGAGATTTGTCCATATCCACACTCATTCACTTGATGTCGAGTGGCCTTTGGCAAGTTCCTACCTTTGTCCACCTCGGTCTCCATATGTACAGGGCTAAGAAGACTGCCCACCTCCTGGAGTTGTAAGAGTTAGTTATTGTAGGAGTAGCTAATACTGAGCCTGGTGTATAATAGTCAGTGCTCAGTGAGATAGAGCTGGACTGTTGAATTCTCTTGGTCCCCAAGCGGATTGAATGATGTCTCCCTCTGAAATCTTTTGATGCCTCCATGTACACCTTCTAATGGGGAGACTGTGCATGTCCCTGGCCTCTCTCACAAGACCACATCCTTCTTAAGGGAAGCTTGAAAGGAGCCATTCCTCCTTGAATCATCTGCTAGTAAACCATCACACACAGGCAAGGCGATCAGAGAGGGTCATATTAGAGTCAGAGAACTTTGGGAAGCCATCTAGTTCAGCCATCTCAGTGGATGGGGAAACCGTGGTCCCTGAGCTCAGCAGACATTAGCTGAAGATTGTTCACTGGAAACTGACAGAGCAAGATGAGGACTTGTGAGAAGCAGGGAGAGGACCTCGGTTAAAGCAACTTTTCTCATAGACAGTCACTGGGTTGAATTGTGGAAGGGGCTCTTTATCCAGCAGTTTTGGTGAAAGTCAGAGGCTCCTTCTAGGAAGCACTTTTTAGCAGTGGGACCATCAGTCCAGCCATGACTTTCCCTTAAAAAGAGATTTAGGGCGTGCTGGGGAGCAGGATGGGAGCCTCCCTGTGGCCCCTGGGCAGGGGGCCGTCCTGGCTGTGAGTGAGGGGGTGGAGGGTCTGGGAAGCTCTGTTTGACCTTCTTTCCCTTTAGTTCCATGTGTGGCTACATCCTCAGCATCAAGTCGATAAGGAAGAGCGTGCAGAGAAGGGTAGCACCATCCGGCACCATCGCTGGACAGAGAGCAGAGGGCCATCGAGAGAAGAGCTTGGGCATCTCCTCACGGCTGGCATCTCCTCTCCAGAGGAGCTGGCTGCTTCACTTGGAGGGCCCTCCCGAGCTGGCAATGCATATTCGGTCTGTGCACCTTTCATCCCTGCTTATGACATGTCAGGTGGCAAAACTTTCCCTACTGGCAGTGTTCTTCACCTTGTTACACCCATCATTGATCTCACTGGCTGGCATTTCAAAGAGGAAGCTTGTTAAACTGAGCTGTTATGCTTGTGGTTTTAGAGGCTGGCACGGTAGACAGTTCTAAGGAAGGAAGAAGTGTGCATGAACAGACAGAAAAGCGTTTCTACTAACAACATACACACTTCCAGGGAAAAAAAATCCCCACTAGCACGAGGTGTCTCTGAGTGCATTCTGCAATAGCAAACTCCTGGTCTCCCCAGCCCTCTGGCTGGCAATGGGAGGTGTGAAATGATTTTGTTGCCTGGGAGAAGGGGGTTTGGTGCAGGTTCCTGGGTCCATCTCCATGGTGTATTTGGGACCCACAGATGTGGTCTAATTTCATCACTTTCCCCACAATTTCTGGATAAGTCAAGTCAATTATGGTCCTATCTCCTGTCCACAACTTCATGCTGAGCTTGGATACCCCAAAACAGGAATCCAAATGCAGGGGAAAAGTTAATAGTAATAATGATGATAACAATATTAGTTACCCTTTTCAGGCATGATATAGACACCTTACGTGACATCTTCAGCTCTTATAGCTAATTTGCAAGGCAGGTGCCATCCTCATTTTACAGGGGAGCCGCTCATTTGCTTGTTAGTTCTCATACCCATTTCCTGGCCTTTCCTCTTCTCCCTCGGCTTTGTATTTCTGGAAACTGCATCTCCCAGACCCCCTTGACAACAATCCTCCAGGTGGCTTCAGCCAGCGGGAGGTACTGGTGTGAAACCGTGGGTGAGAATCTGGGTTTTCTCCCTCACCCTCTGCCCTGCCTTGGGTGGCATCCTTTGCACAGCTGGATCCCCTTAGGCTCCTTTGGATGCCTCCAGCTCTGGGGCTCCGATTGGTCCCATCATTTCCTCCCTGGGTCCTCCCCCTGCAGGGCGTGGCCACATCCTACTGCTGTGAATCTCTGAGTCGCCTCACTGTGTCCTCTTGCCTCCTCAGCTCTTACAACTTCTTGGACAACCAGTTCTCTGCGTTAACCTCCCCCCACCGCCAACTGGAATGGCCTAGGCTGGTTTCTAGTTTCCTGGCAGGCAGAAGCTAGCAAACTTTTTCTATAAAGGGCCAGATAATAAATATTTTAGGCTTTGTGGGCCAAGAGGCCAAATCAAGGTACTTATATGTAAGTATTTATGTAATAAGAGAGAAAACAAATTTCTGCAGATGATTTCACTCATGGGCCATACAAAAGCAGGTGCAGGGTGGATTTGGCCAGAGACCCATAGGTTGCCAAATCCTGCAGTATGGCAAGGAGATTGAAACTTATTTTAAGTGACATGGAAAACCACTGGACCATTCTAAGGAAGAGAGTGACAGGATGGGATAACTCTTTTAAGAAAATCACTCCGGCTGCTGTGCTGAGAATAACAACCAGGGGGCAAGAAAGGTTGTGAGGAAACCAGTTAAGAAGTCCAGGCAACTGGGTGGTGACTTGGACAAGGGTGGTGGCAGTGATGATGGGGCACAGCAGGTGGATGGGAGTCATGGTCTCAATTCTGAAGCCCGAGTGACTATCCTGAAATACAAATCTGATCACGTCTCAGAGACAAGCCATCAAATCCACAGATTATCCACAGTCCAATTGGTGAGTCCCATGGACTCAGTGACCATCTATTCCAAACCCCCAAATGGGGACACTGATAGAAAGGCGTACAGCTCAGGAAACGAAAACAGGAAGCTGTGTGGTCTGGATTTCTGTGTGGCAGCAGGGAAGGGGTGAACGACCATTAGTCTGGATGGATTTGGGGAAGGCAGGCGTTATTGTCACTATACGATGCATTCCCTGTCACTTCATTCCAGATTTCAGGTCCTGTAAGGTCAGGGTCTGGGGAATGTGCACAGCACAGTTAAATTAGAAGATGAATGCATGCTTTCTTGTAGCAATCACAGTGACTGTAGAGGGTCATTGTCATTTTAAATTCCCATTTACAGCAGAAGTTCTTAACCCAAGGCACAAGGAGAGAATGCAGTGATCTATAAACTTGGGTGGAAAAAATATTTATTTTCACTAACATCGAAATGAAACTTTGCACTTCATTCAGTGATAAATGTAGGTTGGAAACCCACAGTAGAATTAACAGTTCCACTAGCTAGTACAGATATTTTCATATCATCTAGCTATTGTTGTAGATATCTTAGAATATTCATGACTTCCATAACTCGAAGTTCTCACACCCACCACTGGATCTTATTTAATGTTTAATAAAGAGGCACTGGGACTTCCCTGGCTGTCCAATGGTTAGGATTCTGCTCGTCCACTGCAGGGGCCCGGGTTCTATCCCTGGTTGGGGAACTAAGATCCTACAAGTCGTGCAGCCAAAAATAAAATAAAATAAAGGTCATCCAGAATTTTTTTTAAAAGATGCACAACTATTACTACTCCACCACAATTTTTTTAAAAAAAATATTTTGGTAACTGTGTTTCAACATCATTGGCTTCTCTTGTAATCCTGCATATTTATTTTCTGCCCTTAAGAACAGTCTTTGGAGAAGGGGTTGTAAGTTTCACCAGCCTGCCAAAGCCAAAAGCAGAGCCCACGCCTACTCAGTCAGGGCTTCCGGTCACAAGCAGTGTTAGTGGACGGTGTTGGTTCTGCGTTGGGGTTGGGTACAAAGCAGAGTTCCTGAAGCTTCTCTTTCCTTCAGCATTTTCATACTTAAGAGGTAGCCACCTGCCTTCCCAGGTTTCTCCACTCTTCTAGAAGCACTTAGCTAATTGTGCTGAACTCGGGGCCAGACCTCAGGGAGAGAGAAGCAGCCAGTCTGGTCCCCCTTGGCAATCAATTATTCCCCGAAGCAGAATGATTGATGGCTTCTGCACATCCAGCTAATAATACTGCTGATGCTGTTTTCATTCCAAAGCACATAGCCACCCCCAGTCTTCCTGTTCAGCCTCTTTGCTTCAAATGCCGGCTAGGGCTTCCAGAGACAGAGCAAACGTGACCTATGGGGACAATTTGAACACTAGTGACCCCTGTCCGTTTCCACAGCTCATCCGATTTCTGTCCACCAAGTTGGATTTCCTCCCCATTCTTTGATTACCTTTCTCAGATTTTCTTTCTGGGTCACACCATCTCCTTCCCTGCATGTTCTGAAATTACCTTTTCTCCTGCCAGAAACCCCTTGAAATTTCCTGTCCTTCTCAGGATCTTGGCAATATTTGATGGGGCTGGAGAGAAAGGAGGCCTCTGTGTCTGAGTGATGGGTTGGGAGTAGGAATGGAGGAGCTGGCGACTGTCCTTCCCCCTGCGAGTTGCTCAGAGACCCTTGCAACAACCCCAGGGTCCTGGGAAGACCTTTTTTAAAAGTCACGTTTCTCCTATGACATTGCCAAGAACTCATCCTTGAGAATACAGTCAATTTCCAGCCCAGCCTGAAAGCTCAGTAGTTGAAATAACAGTTTCTGGTGAGTTACTCCATGATTAAAAGCGTTGAACTTTCCCACTGTGGTTGCCAAGAGTGGAGCTGCCTTCCCCTCGCTCATCGCTGACTTATTCCCTTCCTCTGCCCTGCTAGTACCTCCAGGGGCCGTCCTCTGGTCATGGATCAGAGAGAGTCTTGCCGACATGTGGCCCTACTGGGAGCTTCTCTCCGAGGTCTTGCCGAGGACTGCAGACACTGGAAGACCAGTGGAGCTGTGTGGATGGTTTTGCTTTTGTCTCTACGTTTCAAGCACAGAAATAATCTTGAGAGAGGAGGTATGATTTTTGGCTTCTTCTGGGTACGGGATTCCGTCATTCAAGCATGTTCAGTGGTTGCACCTGTTGTGGTAGCAAGTTCTGATGCTGACCGTGCTTGGGAGCTTCAGAAACTCTTGCAGGCTTGGCTAGTTTGCATTCTTCTTCATGGATTTCTTTCCTTTTTGCCTCCAACCTCACCCTTCAAACTAGAAGCCAAAAGTACCAGGCAGGGTCCTGCAAGGAAAAGTAGTTTGGGAAAAATACTCTAGGAGGTGCACAGGGATGCCAAGACACCCAGAGACACCTTCCCCAGCCCTGAAGGGACAAGGGGAACAAGCCGTGTTCCTGGAACCCGGGATAGTTGGGTCCACGAGGAGGGGCTTCCCACAGAGTTGTAGCATGTGATAGGATTTCCTTCCTTTTTTAAGGCTGAATAATATTCCATTGTGTTTATCTAGTCATCCATCAATGGACATTTGAGTTGCTTCTACCTCTTGTCTGTTGCAAATAAAGCTACAATGAACACGGCTGTAAAAATATCTTCAAGATCCCGTTTTGAATTCTTTTAGATATGTACCAGAAGTAGGATTGCTGGATCATACAATAGTTCCATTTTTAATTTTTTGAGAAAACTCCATATTGTTTTCCGTAGACGCTGCACCATTTTACATTTCTGCCAACAGTGCACATGGGTTCCAATTTCTCTTCATCCTTGCCAACACTTGTTATTTTCCTTTTTTTTTTTTTTTTTGATTGTGGCATCCTAATGGGTATGAGGTGATATTGCATTGTGGTTTTGATTTTACATCTCTAATGAGTGATGTTGATCGAGCATCTTTTCATATGCTTGTTGGCTTGTCTTCTTTGGAAAAATGTCTATTCAAGTCCTTTGCCTATTTTGGGGGAGAAGGGGGTTTTCACTGTTCCAGTTTACTTAATTCTTAACATAAAGGAAAATCAGTCAGCATTCGGGTCAGAACTATACCCCTTTGGCAATGGCAACGGGACGAGCAACTTACTCGCTGAAGGGGATAGAAATCAAGCATTTAGCCGTGGTCTGACTTTGTGACACTACAGTGACAGAATTATAAAAACCACACTGGATTTTGCAAGGCATACTGAGGTTACAGCCGCATGGAATTTACAATAAAGAGCTGCAAACCGTTGTCCCCCACTACAGACGTCACTGCGCAGGCGCTGAGCCGGGTCTACGGTCTCGGTGCCGGGGTAGCTTGGTTTGCGCAGGGCGGAAGCGGACTGGCGGGGAGGCGCCCTTCCCAGAGCTGCCGCCAGGGGGGGCGCGCAGCAGCAGGAAACTTCGTGGTTTGGCCCTTCGCGCGGCCCGTCGTCAGGAGCCGAGGCGGGAAAATCCGACCGGGCCTTTGTGGGCGCCGCGCGCCGGCCCTGGTCCTGCCGTGAGAATGGAGGAGGACGAGGGGGCTGAGGAGCAGCAGCCAGCCTCTCACCAACAGGTACAGAGAACGAGGTCTGCCTGGGCTGGGGGAGCACGGCATCGAGATTCTGGGGAGAAAAAGGCCCCTCGGCCCGGCCTCCCTTCCGGCTGGGCGGCCTCCCCTTCGTCCATTAAAAAAACCGAGTTGTCTTTTTGTTTGGGGCTTGTAGGGGTTCTTTATATATTCTGGCCGTGAACCTCTTGTCAGAGAGACGATTTACACATATTCTCTTATCCAGTAGATTGGCTTTTCACTCTGTCGATTTTTTTGAGGACAATTAACATAAAATTATGTATTTTAATGTATTAAAATACATATTCCCAATTCCTTGTCCTGAAAATTCTGATTCGGGAGATTTAGATCAGGAACTGTGAATCTCTATTTTTAATAAGAACCTCTGGGGATTCTAAAATCTAGCAAGTTTGGAACATTCTAGATTCTACTCTAATACTGTTTCTCAGCGGGGGCTGCACAGCCGAATGGCCTTCAGAGCTTTAGCAGGACTGAGGCCTGGTCCTACTCCCAGAGTTCTGGAATTAATTGAGAATAGTTAGTTCTCAGTAGAGACCTGTTGGGATTTTAAGTGCCTCAGGGGAACACTGATGACCAGCCCAGGGGAGAACCTGCTCCATCTGGGCCCCTGTCCAGGGACCCGGCTCCTGGTGCAGAGCCTGGCTCAGTTTGGTTTTGCTGTAGTCCCAGCCTCACTGCCTTATTTTGAAAGTGATACTTACATTTCCGATATTGCAAAGTGGTTCTTTTCCAGCGAGGTCGAGAGCTTTACAGAGAAATCTGACATTTGTGGCCAAAATTCTCCATGTTGTGGTGGGGAAGTTGGAAAAAACCTGACTGTAAGTTTACTTCGTAGCTAATCCAGTCTGGGTCTGCCCTTTGCTGGCCAGCTCTGAATGCTTTCTTCTGCAGAAGCTACCAGCACTGCTAAGCTGATGGGAGTATTTGCTGCCACAATTGCACAAAAGAATGAGCCTTTTATCACTGGGTGGTCCTTTATCTACAGTGGTCCTAACACAGCTATTTGCAATTGCCCTGGACCCTGGGAAACAGACTCTCTATTCACGACAAGGAATTTTCTCGAAGGTCATTAAACAATTGTTTTTAAGCTGTTTCTACACCACCCCATGTGTGATGTGGATGTGTGACTTTGTGCGTCTTAAAACCAATATCGGGCAAGAAAAGCTAACTGGAGAATTTAGAAATTAGCTTCCATTTATCCCTCAAACAAGCAAGCTAATTATTTATTAATAGAGGGAGGCTAATAAGAGATAAGAATGTGAGGTTAAGATTCCAGATCCGATTTTGTTGCCTGTTATTCATGGGCTTCTTGGGCATGACATTTAACCTCTCTGGATCTCAGTTGGCTTATCTGTGAAATGGAGTCATAGTACCCACCCAGGCTGCAAGAAGGTCAAATGAGGTAAGACATAAAAGCTATTTGCTAACCTTGGTCTGCAAATAAATGTTAGGCCCTTAAGAAGCTGTTACTGTTGTGGTTATGAGCTGTTGTGTTTATCAGTGGGCAGTGCTACATCAGAGAGGCAAACTCTTTGCCTTTATCCTGCCTGCTAAAGGCCAGAAGAGCACACAGCCAGGAGGATGTGGAATATTTTTGTGCACACTTTCGATCTGTATGTATTGGCTAAATTTAATTCTGAAATACCACCAGCCTCTGACTGGGTGAAGGTTATTGGAAGCCGCAGCGTTGTTTTTCCTTTAGCTTTTTCAGATGACTGTTCCCTTCCAGTTTCTCACCAGCCATATCCAAACCAAATAGAGAAATTACCATCATAATTTGCCCTAACTAGAACTTATTTATGCTAAGGTGTTGACACTCTTGCTCCTAACTAAATTTTAAACCTGTTTATTTCTATGCATGGACTCAAAGCCAGTTGTCCTGATCACTTTAGTAGTATTCCTTCATTCGGTAGGAAGTATTTTTGGTAATTTTAGTGTGAAACCGTGTGACTTGGAGACTGAAGGCAGGTGCATTAGGGAGTGGGATCCAGGGCAGGAAATGACAACTCACGGGGAGAAGATCAAGAACCTCTGACATTAATGTATGTGGAAGTAATGTTGATACAAGAGACAGGAGGGAGACCTTTTTCAGTGCCTACTGCATACTAACACTGTGCTAACAATTGCATTCAGCTTCTCATTTGATTCTCATATTGATCCTACTGGAGGGGCCTCATTTCCATCTTATACAGGAGTCCAGAGACGTAAGGTGACTTGATCAAGGTTACACAGCGTGCGTGACTAGTTTGTTCCAAAGGCCACATGGGTTCTCTTCTAACATTTTGACTTAGTAGAACAAACACAGTGACACCAAGTAGAGATGGGATATTGGAAAACTATCAAAGGGAGAAGAAAAACACAAAAATTGTTGTTTGATATATAAAATGGTGCTATCAAAAGTCATTTATGTCCCATTTATGCCTAATTACCACATAGTACAATAATGATTATCATTAAATGTCTGACAGATGAAGTTGGCTGTACATTTTATTTGATCGGAACAGAAAGCACAGCATGTATGGGCTTCATCTTCATTGTTTCTTGCCTATGCAGCATGTCACTTGTTTATAACTTCAGTAAATCACGGGTGACGTTGGTCAGCAGTTATAGGCCAGTCCCTGTAGCCCAGATGTAAGACAAGGGAGAGTCACATCCAACCTTTCCATCAGTCTCAACAAAGAACAATCCATTAATTTGCTAATTATTTCTCCCTGCTGTGTACAGGTAGCATTAGGGAAAATAAATATACTGAGACTTAAGTGACTCAGAGTTCCTGCTTTTGTTATTGAATTTGCTTAGGTTGGTTTTTACATTTTGTAATTACGATGGGTGCCTTTGTCCACAGTGAATGAGCAAATTAACTTATTATTCTTGGGGAGGGAGGAGAGATTGCTTAAAATCGCAGAGGATTGGGGTTGGAGGGATACAGCTGTGACGAAGAAGAGGGCAGTGAATTAGGATTCAGAGAATCTCATTCTGCCACTAGCTGCTGTGTAACTCTAACCTATGTGTGTTTTCTCATCCCTAAAATGAGGATAATAATAATATTTACCTTATATGGGATGTCTGAGACACCAAAGGCAAACCAGGAGACAAGTATTTTGAGTGCAGGTCATTTAGTGTGGAGGTGATCTAAAGAAGCACAGTGAGGGGCTTGGTGAGCAGGTTACAGCTGTGGGCATTGGGGGTCAATGCCACTAGGACTCTGTGTCAGTTATCTACTGCTGTGTAACAAATTACTCCAAAATTTAATGGCTTAAAATAACAATAAATATTTATTATACTTACATTTCCTGTAGATTAGGGATTCAGGACTGGCTTATCTGGGCAGCTATGGCTCAGGACATCCTGTAAGATTATAGTCAAGATGTCCGTCGGAGCAGCATCATCTGAAGGCTTGAGTGGGGTTGCAGGGTCCATTTTCAAGGTGGCTCCACCACATGGCTGGCGAGCTGGTGCTGGTAGTTGGCAGGAGACCTCAGTTCCTCACTGTGTGGACCTCCCCACGAGCCGCTTGTGTGTTCTCAGGACATGGTGCTGGCTTTCCCCAGAAGCAGCATTTTTATGACCTCGGTTTGGAAGTCACAGAACATCATCGTCCTCATAGTCTCGTCATTAGAAGTGTCACTTAATATGGCTCACATTTGAGGGGAGGAGAATTAGGCTTCACCTTTTAAAGGTTTGAAGTTCAAATAATTTGTTGACATATTTTAGGACTGCCACTTACTCTGTGTGACACTTGTGGAACACACTTTAGAATTTTCCTTTTTCCTGAGAGTGGAAGAAGCTGGGCTATTTATCACCCAACTCCCATCCCTATTACTTGAAGATCTGGTTGGTGCCCTGAAGGCAAGGATGAGTGAGAGCAGGGAGGAAGGTAGTTCTGTTCTGAATGGTGCTTAAGAGACATTCCCCGAGGTTCCAGAGGTGCTGACGGGCTCCACTGACGAGAGGTACTGCCCCATACTGATTCCTGCCCACAAGCAGAGCCCCTAGTGCCCACTCAACACAGGCCAGTGCAGGGACCTGAGCTCAGTTTAAAGCTAGCTAGCTTAATCTACACCTAGCTCTTATCTTATTATTTACATTTATCATGACTAGAAGACCCTGCCTTTTCTTGCCTTCATCTTTTTCAGCTGAAAATGAGACTGAGGCTCCTGTTCTTTTTCCTAAGATGCCCTTGTTTGGAGTAGCAAAGGATTTCCAAATATCACGTATATGGGAGTTTTTTTTTAAATAAAATACACACACACACACTTGGATCCATAGAGACAAATAGCACCCCTCTCTGCTTTGCTATTTCTGGCACTAACCTTCATTTATGATGCCATATTTATGTAATTACAGTGCTGCAGTGGTGGGTCATGATTTCAAAATATAGTCATAATCACCATCAGAAGAAATGGGAAAGATGAAAAACATATGCAAAGCCATTAAAAAGTCCTCATGAATGAATTTTCCCACTGCCTCCTACGCTCAGGCCATGGGATGCTCTGCCTCTGGATGCGTGCGTGTGTGTGTGTGTGTGTGTGTGTGTGTGTGTGTGTGTAGTGTGTATGTTTACATTTCTGCTCTTATTATATATCTGGGTCTGGGACTAGAGTGTGAATACCCAGTGAAGTGGCTTATCCCTTGGAGATTACCATCCTTCTGCTTGATTAGATTTTTCTGTTCAATTATTTGTGGTCTTAATGGTCAGTGTGTCTTGGCCACAGGGTGTATTTTTTATGACACATGTATCCCCGCTTCACACTCCTTCCTGCTGAGGACACTTTTTATGCATTAATTCCTTAGTAATATTTTAAAGTTGTTTTTCTGTGCTTGAAAAATAATTTCCCACTTCTAGAATCCACCTGTCCCTCTATGCCTGCTTTCCTATTCCCTCTCCCCACTTTATCTTTGTGCAACACCCCCAACACTGAGAGGACAGCAAATTCAAAACCATCCTATTTTCTCTGCTGGGCACCTTGCCAGCTAGATGCTCAGGGGTCCGGGTTGCTTTGTGTTGAGGACACTGCCTGGTCTGCTTGCCGCATTCTGTGAACCTGCTGAACTACTAAACAAGTCCCTTTTCAGTGCCTGGAAAACTGAATTCTCTTCTCTTCCATTTCTGGCTTGTGTGTGGTGAAGGCACAGTACGCTCTGCCAAATCTTAAAACCTTAAAGCCGTTTATGCATCCAATTTTGGGGCTGCCTTTTTCTTCTAGAAAGTTCCTTGGGGCTCAATCGTATAAAATCTCACCCTGAATAACATATTTGGACACATTGATGAAAATATTCCTTTAGTGCATTACAACTTACAGGATTGGGGAAGACTTTGGGAGAAAGTGAGGGAGTATTTTAAATTATTAATTTTTTTTATGGCTGGGGCTTCAAACAATATTTACTCATTACTTTGGATCAAAAGCTTCCATTGACTCTTAAGATGAAGCATTTTTATCATCTGTCTACCTTCTACACTCCCAACCTGTTTGTCCCTAGCTATCATGTTGCTTTGTGAGTTAAGGCACAAGGAGGAGACTTAAGGAAGGGGCGGTGGTTCAAGAGTGTACCTGTATGTCCAATCCTTTTTATTTCTTCATTAAAGTGCTGCCCGTGCAAGTCCACAGGCATCTCAACAGACGTGTCTCCTACACCCAACACTTCCTTTGGGTTGACAAGGAGAGAGTCAGGTATGTCATCTATAGCCAGCTTGCATTCTGCCAGCTTTAACGTTTCATTCTTGCTACTTTATGGCTCTCAAAAGCCTTTTAAGGGTTGCTGGAGGGAGATCTTTTTAAAATTTTTATTTATTTGTTTATTTTTCTATTCAAGTTTCCTATTCTCTTAATTTTTTTATTGGAGTATAATTGCTTTACAATGTTGTTAGTTTCTGCTGTAAAATGAAATGAATCAGCTATATGTATACATATATCACCTCCCTCTTGGACCACCCACGCACTGCCCCCCCATCCCACCCATCAAGGTCGTCACAGAGCACCGAGCTGAGCTCCCTGTGCTATATAGCAGGTTCCCAATAGCTATCTATTTTACACATGGTAGTGTATTTATGTCAAACCTAATCTCCCAATTCGTCCTACCCTCCCCTTCCCCCCATGTGTCCACAGGTCCGTTTTCTACATCTACGTCTCTATTCCTGCCCTGCAAAAATAGGTTCATTTGTACCATTTCTCTGGATTCCACATATATGCGTTAATATACGATATTATTTTTCTCTTTCTGGCTTACTTCACTTTGTATAACAGACTCGAGGTCCATCCACATCTCTACAAATGACCCAATTTAATTCCTTTTTATGGCTGAGTAATATTCCTATTGTATATGTGTACCACATCTTCTTTATCCATTCATCTGTCATTGGACATTTAGGTTGTTTCCATGTCCTGGCTATTGTAGATAGTGCTGCAGTGAACATTGGGGTGCATGTGTCCTTTTGAATTATGGTTTTCTCAGGGTATATGCCCAGTAGTGGGATTGCTGGGTTGTATGGTAGTTCTGTTTTTAGTTTTTTAAGGAACCTCCATACTGTTCTCCATAGTGGCTGTATCAGTTTATATTCCCACACCCTCTCCAGCATTTATTGTTTGTAGATTTTTTGATGATGGCCATTCTGACCGGTGTGAGGTGATACCTCATTGTAGCTTTGATTTGCATTTCTCTAATAATTAGTGATTTTGAGCATCTTTTCATGTGCCTCTTGGTCATCTGTATATCTTCTTTGGAGAAATGTCTATTTAGGTCTTCTGCCCATTTTTTATTTTATTTTATCTTATTTTTTTATTATTTTTTTAAATAAATTTATTCCTGTTTACTTATTTATTTTTGGCTGCATTGGGTCTTCGTTGCTGTGCACGAGCTTTCTCTAGTTGCGGCGAGCGGGTGCTACTCTTTGTTGTGGTGCATGGCCTTCTCATTGCGGTGGCTTCTCTTGTTGCAGAGCACAGGCTTTAGGCGCATGGGCTTCAGTAGTTGTGGCATGTAAGCTTCAGTAGTTGTGGCTCATGGGCTCTAGAGCGCAGGCTCAGTAGTTGTGGCGCACGGGCTTAGTTGCTCCACGACATGTGGGATCTTCCCGGACCAGGGCTCGAACCCGTGTCCCCTGCATTGGCAGGTGGATTCTTAACCACTGCACCACCAGGGAAGTCCCTTCTGCCCATTTTTTAATGGGGTTGTTTGTTTTTTTGCTATTGAGTTCTGTGAGCTGTTTGTATATTTTGGAGATCAATCCTTTGTCCGTTGCTTCATTAGCAAGTATTTTCTCCCATTCTGAGGGTTGTCTTTTCGTCTTGTTTATGGTTTCCTTTGCTGTGCAAAAGCTTCTAAGTTTCATTAGGTCCCATTTGTTTATTTTTGTTTTTATTTCCATTTCTCTAGGAGGTGGGTCAAAAAGGATCTCACTGTGATTTATGTCATAGAGTGTTCTACCTATGTTTTCCTCTAAGAGTTTGATAGTGTCTGGCGTTACATTTAGGTCTTTAATCCATTTTGAGTTTATTTTTGTGTATGGTGTTAAGGAGCATTCTAATTTCATTCTTTTACATGTAGCTGTCCAGTTTTCCCAGCACCACTTATTGAAGAGGCTGTCTTTTCTCCATTGTATATTCCTGCCTCCTTTATCAAAGATACGGTGACCATATGTGCGTGGGTTTATCTCTGGGCTTTCTATCCTGTTCCATTGATCTATATTTCTGTTTTTGTGCCAGTACCATACTGTCTTGATGACTGTAGCTGTGTAGTATAGTTTGAAATTGGGGAGTCTGATTCCTCCAGCTCCATTTTTCTTTCTCAAGATTGCTTTGGCTATTTGGGGTCTTTTGTGTTTCCATACAAATTGTAAAATTTTTTGTTCTAGTTCTGTGAAGAATGCCATTGGTAGTTTGATAGAGATTGCAATGAATCTGTAGATTGCTTTGAGTAGTATAATCATTTTCACAATATTGATTCTTCCAATCCAAGAACATGGTATATTTCTCCATCTGTTTATGTCATCTTTGATTTCTTTCATCAGTGTTTTATAGTTTTCTGAGTACAAGTCTTTTGCCTCCTTAGGTAGGTTTATTCCGTGGTATTTTATTCTTTTCGTTGTGCTGGTAAATGGAATTGTTTCCTTAATTTCTCTTTCTGATTTTTCGTTGTTAAGCAAGAACAACGCAATGCAAGAGATTTCTGGGCACTAATTTTGTATCCTGCAACCTTACCAGATTCATTGATTAGTTCTAGTAGTTTTCTGGTGGCATCTTTAGGATTTTCTATTTATAGTATCTTGTCATCTGAAAACAGTGGCAGTTTTATGTCTTCTTTTCCAATTTTTATTCCTTGTATTTCTTTTTCTTCTCCGATTGCTGTGGCTAAAACTTCCAAAACTTTGTTGAATGAGAGTGGCGAGAGTGGACATCCTTGTCTTTTTTCTGATCTTAGTGGAAATGCTTTTGGATTTTCACCATTGAGAATGATGTTTGCTGTGGGTTTGTCATATATGGCCTTTATTATGTTGAGGTAGGTTCCCTCTGTGCCCATTTTCTGGAGAGTTTTTATCATAAATGGGTGTTGAATTTTGTCAAAAGCTTTTTCTACATCTGTTGAGATGATCATATGGTTTTTATTCCTTAATTTGTTAATATGGTGTATCACATTGATCAATTTGCATATATTGAAGAATCCTTGCATTCCTGGGACAAATCCCACTTGATCATGGTGTATGATCCTTTTAATGTGTTGTTGGATTCTGTTTGCTAGTATTTTGTTGAGGATTTTTGCATCTATGTTCATCAGTGATATTGGTCTGTAATTTTCTTCTTTTGTGGTATCTTTGTCTGGTTTTGGTATCAGGGTGATGGTGGCCTTGTAGAACATATTTGGGAGTGTTTCTCCCTCTGTAGTTTTTTGGAAGAGTTTGAGAAGGATGGTTGTTAGCTCTTCTCTAAATGTTTGATAGAATTTGCCTGTGAAGCCATCTAGTCCTGGAGTTTTGTTTTTTGGAAGATTTTTAATTATGGTTTCAATTTCATTACTTGTGATGGGTCTGTTTATATTTTCTAATTCTTCTTGGTTCAGTCTTGGAAAATTGTACCTTTCCAAGAATTTGTCCACTTCTTCCAGATTGTCCATTTTATTGGCATATAGTTGTTTGTAGTAGTCTCTTATAATCTTTTATATTTCTATGGTGTCAGTTGTGATTGCTCCTTGTTCATTTCTAATTTTATTGATTTGCGTCGTCTCCCTTTTTTTCTTGATGAGTCTGGCTAAAGGTTTACCAATTTTGTTTATCTTCTCAAAGAACCAACTTTTAGTTTCATTGATCTTTGCTATTGTTTTCTTAGTTTCTATTTCATTTATTTCTGCTCTGATGTTTATGATTTCTTTCCTTCTACTGACTTTGGGTTTTCTTTCTTCTTCCTTCTCTAGTTGCTTTAGGTGTAAGGTTAGATTGTTTATTTGAGATTTTTCTTGTTTCTTAAGGTGAGATTGAATTGCTATAAACTTCCGTCTTAGAACTTCTTTTGCTGCATCCCATAGGTTTTGGGTCATCGTGTTTTCGTTGTCATTTGTTTCTATGTTTTTTTTTTATTTCTTCTTTGATTTCTTCAGTGATCTCTTGCTTATTTAGTAGCACACTGTTTAACCTCCATGTATTTGTGTTTTTTACAGGTTTATTTTCCTGTAGTTGATTTCTAATCTCATAGCATTGTGGTCAGAAAAGATGCTTGATATGATTTCAGTTTTCTTAGATTTTCTGAGGCTTGATTTGTGACCCAAGATGTGATCTATCCTGGAGAATGTTCTGTGCGCACTTGAGAAGAAAGTGTATTCTGCCACTTTCGGGTGGGATGTCCTATAAATATCAATTAAGTCTACCTGGTCTATTGTGTCATTTAAAGCTTGTGTTTCCATATTTATTTTCTGTTTGGATCATCTGTCCATTGGTGTAAGTGAGGTGTTAAAGTCTCCTACTATTATTGTGTTACTATCAATTTCCCCTTTTATGGCTGTTAACATTTGCCATATGTATTGAGGTGCTCCTATGTTGCGTGCATAAATATTTTTAATTGTTATATCTTCTTCTTGGATTGATCCCTTGATCATTATGTAGTGTTCTTCCTTATCCCTTGTAACAGTCTCTATTTTAAAATCTATTTTATCTGATATGAGTATTGCTACTCCAGCTTTCTTTTGATTTCCATTTGCATGGAATATGTTTTTCCATCCCTGCACTTTAAGTCTGTATGTGTCCCTAGGTCTGAAGTGGGTATCTTGTAGACAGCATATAGATGGGTCTTGTTTTTGTATCCATTCAGCCAGTCTGTGTCTTTTGCTTGGAGCATTTAATCCATTTACAGTCAAGGTTATTATCGATATGTATGTTCCTATTACCATTTTCTTAATTGTTTCGGGTTTGTTTTTGTGGGTCTTTTTCTTCTCTTTTGTTTCCTGCCTATAGAAGTTCCTTTAGCATTTGTTGTAAAGCTGGTTTGGTGGTGCTGAATTCTCTTAGCTTTTGCTTGTCTGTAAAGCTTTTGATTTCTCTGTTGGATGTGAATGACATCCTTGTTGGGTAGAGTAATCTTGGTTGCAGGTTTTTCTCTTTCATCACTTTAAGTATATCCTGCCACTGCCTTCTGGCCTGCAGAGTTTCTGCTGAAAAATCAGTGGATAACCTTATGCGGATTCCGTTGTGTGTTACTTTTTGCGTTTCCCTTGCTGCTTTTCATATTTTTTCTTTGAATTTAATTTTTGTTAGTTTGATTAATATGTGTCTTGGTGTGTTTCTCCTAGGGTTTATCCTGGATGGGACTCTCTGTGCTTCCTGGACTTCGGTGACTATTTGCTTTCCCGTGTTAGGGAAGTTTTCTACTATAATCTCTTTGAATATTTTCTCAGATCCTTTTTCTTTTCCTCTCTTCTTCTTCTGGGACCCCTATAATTTGAATGTTGGTGCGTTTGGTGTCGTCCCAGAGACCTCTGAGATTGTCCTCAATTCTTTTCATTCTTTCTTCTTTATTCTGCTCCTCAGCAGTTATTTCCACCATTCTGTTTTCCAGCTCACTTATTCGTTCTTCTGCCTTAGTTATTCTGTTATTGATTTCTTCTAGTATATTTTTCATTTCAGTTATTGTGTTGCTCATCTGTGTTTGTTTGTTCTTTAGTTCTTCTAGATCTTTGTTAAATATTTCTTTTATTTTCTCAGTCCATGCCTGCATTCTATTTCTGAGATTGTGGATCATCTTTGCTATCATTACTCTGAATTCTTTTTCAGGTACGTTGCCTATTTCCTCTTCATTTATTTGGTCTTCTAGGTTTTTACCTTGCTTCTTCATCTGTGACATTATTTTTTTGTTTTTTTTTTGTTTTTTTTTTGATGGGTGGGATTGTGTTCCTGTTTTACTGGTAGTTTGGCCTGAGGCTTCTAGCCCTGGAGTTTGTAGGCTGTTGAGTAGAGCTGGGTCTTGGTGCTGAGAGGAGGACCTCCTTGAGACCTCACTCCGATGAATATTCCCTGGGGTCTGAGGTTCTCTGTTAGTCCAGTGGTTCAGACTCGGAGCTCTCACTGCAGGAGCTCAGGCCCGACCCCCGGCTCATGAACCAAGATCCTGCAAGTCATGTGGGGTGGCAAAAAAAAAAAAAAGAAAAAAAGGAGCAGAATAATAACAAAGAGTAAAAAGTAAAATAAGATTAGAAAACTAACAGATATGTTAGAAAAAATTAAAAAAATAAAAATTTAGGTGAAACAACAACTGGAAGGTAAAACAGAACTACAATAGCAAAAAAAGAGGAGAAAAAAAAAAGAAAAGACCTTGATTGTGAGGGGCGGGGCTTAGGCAGGGGTGGGGTTTAGGCAGTGGGCAGGGCCTATGCTTAGGACCCACAGGGCTGGAAAAGGCCATGCAGGGGTGGGCGTGGGGCTTATGCTCAACACTGCAGGAGGGGCCCAGGAATGCCTCTGGCCTTGGAGGGTGGAGGACCAGGTCTGGGACCCCAGCAGGCTCCCTGGGCCCAAGTGGGTGGGGGGAAATGCTAGGCGTGTTCCCCCCGATCATCTGATCCTGGAGGATCCCTACCTGTTGGCCCCTTTTCTTCTCCGCCCACCTCTCCTATGCCCCTAGGACCCTCGTGGCCGGAGGAGGCCCTGGAAGGTAGGGGACCAGACCAGGAAGCCCAGCAGGCTTCCTGGGGCCCAAGTGGGTGGGGGAAATGCCCGTGGCACTTCCCATGATCTTCTGATCCCAGAGGACCCCTCCCCGTCCACCTCTCCTCTTCTCCCCTTGCCTCCCTCCTATGCTCCTAGGACCCACACGGTCAGAGGGGGCCCCGGAGGGTGGAGGACCCAACTGGGGCATTCAGCCAGCTTCCCAGGGCCGACTCGGCAGGGGAAACGCTAAGTGTGCCCCTTCCTGATCCTCCAAGCCCCCAAGGGTCCCTCCATGCGTGGAAATCCCTCCCTTCTCCCAGCCACCCCTCAGGGGCGCCGGTCCTGTCCGGCCTGCACTTCTTCCCCCCCTCACTCCCTACCACGTCCTACCCGGTTGCTTGGGGGTTCCTCCCCTCTCCTTGGGCGTCAAGGTCCCCCACCAGAGTCCAGCAGGTGCCTGCCATCTTCGAGATCTTTTGTTTAAGAGATAGGTTGGAAGAAGGACTGTGTTTGTGTACGCCTTTTGGTCTGGGTCATTCATGGCTGATTTCAAAGCTAGAAAACAGGTCAATTCCAGGAAATTCATTTAGTCTCTTAATTGAAGCACTAGCCTATTTTAAAATAATTTTTAAAAATATTAAGTATGGATTTCTTTTTTTTTTTTTTTTTTTCTCACACACACACACTGTATTTTATTTTTACAAGAGATAAATAGACTGACACCAAGCATTGTACATGGATGACCACAACAAAAGCAACAATGATTGCAATTACCAAACATGAAACACACTCATACTATGTCATAAGTATGGATTTCTTTATGTATATTCTGTTTACTGACCTCAGGTAAGGAGACCTGCTTTCACTAGGAATTCTTTTCCTCCTGCTGTACCTTCTTTGGTTTCTGAAACCTTACTCTTGTTTAACTGCTGGATAAGGATCTCCCATCTCCCTCAGGTTTCCTCCATCACTGATAGAATTTTCCCTCATCTCTGATAACTGCACATACTCTAATAAATTAACTGTGCAGCATTGCTGTGATAGAGGTATGGGGTGGGATCCAGTGAAGTGTAGCAAATTATTTTTATCTCCTGCTCCCTGTTAAGCAGCAGTTGTTATTCTATTATCTATGTTTTGAATCTAGTTGTTTGATCCTCAAAACCTAAAAGTAGCTTCTATGCCCAGTTTTATGGTCTTAAGGATGCCAGTTGCAGCTATAAATTCTCTGGTTGAGCCATATCTACTTGCTACATCCTGAAAATATGTTTAGCTCTGTTTTCCCCTGCACACCTATATATTGTGGCTGGTAGTGATATTACTTCCATATACTTTCTCTTTCTCTTCTTCACAAACCCACAAACGGAATTGACAGCCTGAAATGAACAGCAAAGAAAGCACTGCCTCTCTGCCCACGTCGTACTGACCTTCTTTTTTCTCTAGCTAGTGATGGGTTAGAGTTGGCATCCTGGGGGGTTTGCAAGAGCCAACCTCTCTTTTTCCGGGGCTACAGTTAGATCCCATGGGAGGGAAGAGCACCATGGTGGGAAATGTAAGTTCTCAGATATTATTTCTGTCTGGGTACTTTGAGACCACAAGGAAGGGCCTTGGTGTCATTATGCCTGCATGTGGCAAGATGGTCAGCATGTCTTTGTGATCTCGTTCTGGATTGGGAAAAACCAGGGAATTGGAACCATGCATTTCCATCAGCCCTGATGGCAGCTCTAACCATTCCACCTTGGTGGGTTTAGGCGCAGAAGGGAGGAGACGGGAGGAGGAAGAAGAGAAATTGGAGGCGGTGAGCGAAGGTGTGGCTTTTGTTTGCTCAGACCTGGGGAACAGGTGGCGTTAATATGAAACAACCAGTTTTCTTATGTCTGCTTCCTTCTCCTTCTGCTGTTCGCTTGCTTTCTCCTAATTCTGGTTTGTTCATGACTCCTCAGGGCCTCTAAAGCTATCTCGTGCCCTTCCTTGACATATACTTTCAGCATTTTCTTACCCATGTCCTGTTTCAAACTCCCAAGAAAGAGAGTCCAACAGGTCTAGCTTGTCTTTTCACCTGTGGCCACTCCAGAGGCTGGAATTTGGCTGCTCTGGTGTTAGATCTGCAGCCCTGGCCGTGGCTGGAATGGCAGGACCATGTGATGGAGGACAGACCCACATTCTGCAGAGGCTATGGTTAGGCACCTCCTGGGGAAATGGGTGGGAGGCCTTCCACATGGCAGACACACACTACTCACGTTTGTGACTGATTGTGTACCCTACAAAACATATGGCCAAAGAGCCCACGAACAAAGGAATCTAGCACGTGGCCATTGTAGGGTGCTGATTTTCAATACTTTTGGTTCAAAAGGAAAGGCTTCTGTGTTAGAGTCCGCAGCAGGAAACAACAACTACAGACAAAAAGTCCTCGAGAGTGATTTTTATATGGGAACATGTATAAACAGTCATTTATGCCCTTAGAGAATGGATAAAAGATCAAAGATGGAATAAGGGCACAAAGAGCCTTTTTTTTTTCCTTTTTCTGCTTGAGAAAAATCACCCAAGGACTAGGGATTTTCATTTTCTATTGTTCCTAGATGTGAACGCAAATATGTGTAATCCAAAAGTTGGCAGGAGGCTTACTTGCCCTTGGAGGTCTCTGTGTATTTGCCTTTAGCGCCCAAATTCCATGGTGCATGGAGCTTTAAATCCTAGATTTCTGCTACTTCTTAGGGTGGAGATCCAAGTGGGATGGGTTTTCTTTGCTACTTGGGTTCCACTTCCTGAAACTGCCCTTGTCCTGTAATGCATCCATTCAGATATGAAACTGCCTTGTTGGGGAAGGTTTCCCCTGGGGTGGGGGTGGGGGGCTGTGGGAGGAGTCTCATTATACAACATGCGTCTTTGCCACCTCCCGGCCCTTCCTCCCTCTCTCCCAGCCCTGCTCCTCACCGCTCCCTCCCAGATTTCTCCAGATGGTGGGAGGTCTTCCATTTCTCTTTTTTTCTCTTTTGCAGAGTAACTCAACTTTCCCTCCAGATTTCTCCTCTCTGGTTTGTGCCTCAATCCTCTTAAAAAAACTAAACAAAATTAAGGAATCTCCACTTGGTAGTCTCTGCTTATAAAAAGGCAGTTGGGGTTATAAGTAACACACAGGTAACAAATAAGATATATAGTACTTTGTAATTTAAAAAACCCCACCGAAGTGTGAGGTTAGAACAATTATCCCTCTTTTTTCAACGAAAAACTTGAGCACTGAGGTTAAGGAAGGGACTTGAGTTCACTATACAACCAGTGTGACAGCTTCAGTGCCAATGTGAGGGCTGTGAATCCAGTGGATTCCAACAGATTCATGAAATGTCATAGGCTTCACACACCTGCATTTCAGCAAGGCTGTCGGTTTGTTAACACATCCTTAGTGGAGCAGGTGGATCTATATTCCTGAACAATTGGGTAGATCTTTCTGGATGAATGGCCATTGCCAGAGACTGCTAATTAGTGAATCATGATCAAATGAAAAAAAGAGTAAACTTTTGGCACTTTGTGGTATATAAGTACTCATGTCCCCTCCTGAGAGCACTGTGATTCCATCTGGGCCATAGCCTGTCCTCCACTGTGAGCAGTTTGGGTCGACAGGAAATGCAGGTGGAATCTTTCTGTAACAGATACTGAAGGGTCTTGTTAGCCAGATCCTTCCTCCTACTGCCTGGTCCAGCTGGGAGCCAGTCACAGTGCCTGAGCTCAGCCAAGAGGACCTTTCACTTAGTTCTTCAAATCTTGACTAGAGTGACATAGACAAACAGATGATGGTTAGAACTTGTTCATTCCAGAACCAGCCTCCTAGGCAAGATGGTCATGTTTATGATTTTGGCACTGCCTTATTCTTTGATTTCCTTTTAATCCATATCTTTTGCCTAATTTCCCAGAATGTGTTTCTGTTCACTGCAGCCAAAGGACCTACATGAGAACAGGTTTCTCTAGTGTGTGTCAAACTCTGTCCATGTCTCTTTGCCTTCTTTGTTATTATTTTTCAATGACTGGGATAAAAATATGGATGATACCGGGGTCCAGAATGGTCACAACAAATGGGCACGATGGATTAATAGGTGAAATTTTACTAATAAGGATGATTGCAGCCCGGCATTTTAGGTGCTAAAATCAACTTAGGTAAGTGGTAGGATCATGTGTTAGAGTAATAATAATGGCCCCTCTTTAAGACCTAGCTATGGAGAGGCTCCAAGGAAGGCATTGTTATCCCACAGATAAGGAAATCAAGGCTTTGTTTACTCAGCTGACACCTGATAGTTGTAGGATTCAAATACAAGTTCTGGCTTTTGCCAGAACTTTTTTGTTACAGGTAGTAGCCAAAGCTGTAATCACAGGGGATTGTGCCAGAGACCAGGGCCAGTGAGGGCAGCTCTGGGTCCAAAGGCTGTGGTAAACTCAGGTGTCGTTTCAGTAGATGTGGGCTCCAGGGATGTTTTAACCCAGGTTCTGAGGCAAAGAAACTTGCAGGGGAGTATTAAAATCAAGATGGTGTTCATGCATTGCAAGATTGAACATAGCAAGATGTCAAATTTCCCTGAATTGATTTATAGGTTGAATGCAAATCCTATCAAAATCCCAGCATGGTTTTTAATAGACACAGAAAAGCTTATTCAGAAATTTACATGGAAATGCACAGGACTTAGAATAACTAAAATATTTTGGAAAAAAAAGAATAAAGTGGGAGTAATCATGCTACCTGATGTTAAAGCTTACTGTATAGCTGTAGTAGTCATTGGACAGTATGGTGTTCATGAAGGGATGGACAGTTTGATCAATGGAACAGAACAGAGAGAACCTAGTTATACACTGACGCACATATGCCTAACTGATTTTTGACAAAGTTGCAAAAGCAATCAGATGGGGAAAAGATAGCCTTTTCAACAAATGATGCTGTAACAATTGGACATCCATAGGCAAAACGAACAAACAAAACCCCAAACTAAACCTCATATCTGATACAAAAATTAACTCAGAGTGTATCATAGACTTAAATGTAAAACTACAAAATTTCTAGAAAAAAAAATAGGAGAAAACATTTAGGACATGGGGCTAGTGGAGAGTTCTTTTGGTGTCAAGGAGGGATTGACACCAAAAGCATGATCCATAAAAGGAAAAATTGATTAACTGGACATCATTAAATTGAAAAACTTTTGCTCTGTTCAACTGTGTTAAGAGGATAAAAAGACAAGTTACAGACTGAGAGAAAATATTTGCAAGTACATATCTAGAAAAGACCTTGTGTCTAATATATATAAAGAACTCTTAAAATTCAACAGTAAAAATTAAACGAACAATCCAATTAGAAAATGAGCAACAGACGTGAACAGACATTTCACTGAAGAGAATATACAGATGGCAAATGAGCGTATGAAAAGATATTAAATATCATTAGCTATTAGGGAAATGCAAATTAAATCCACCATGAGATAAAACTATACACCTATCAGAATGATAAAATAAAAATAGTAATAACATCAAATGCTGGCAAGGGTGTGGAGAAACTGGATCACTCGTGTACTGCTGTGGAAATGTAAAATGGTATAGCCACTCTAGAAAAACACTTGGCAATTTCTTATAAAACTACACATACACTTACTATACAACCCAGAAGTGCACTCCTGGGTATTTATCCCAGAGAAACGGAAACTTATAGTCACACAAAACCTATCCGTGAATGTTCATAGCATCTTTATTGGCTATAAAACTGAAAACAATCCAAACGTGATTCAGTGGGTGAATGGTTAAACTAACGGTGGCCCATCCACGCCATGGATGCTACTCAGGAATGAAAAGGAACCCACTGTTGATACACACAACAACTCAGTTGGTTTGCAAGTGAATTATCCTGAGTGAAAAGAGCCAGTATCAGAAGGTTGTACTATATGATTCCATCTATCTCAATCATAGAGATGGAGATCAGGTTAGTAGTTGCCAGAGGGTAGAAGGGAGGGAGTTGGCTGTGGCTATAAAAGGGTAGCATGAAGGGTACTTGTGATGGAACCTCTGCGTCTTGACTGTGCTTTTGGCTGCACAAATCGACATCTATGAAAAATTGCACAGAACTGAATATACACATACATACACACCCACACTGAGTGTGTGTAAAACTGGTGAAATCTGCGTGAGGTTGGTGGATTGTATCAGTGTCAGTTTCCTGGTTGTGATATTTACTGTAGTTATGCAAGATGTTACTGTTTCAACTGGGTTAAGGCTGTACAAGTCATCTCTTTATTATTTCTTACATATGAATCTATAATTACCTCAAAATATAAAGTTAAAAATTCAAGTAAGTAACCTCTGCAATCCAGAGAGGACCCAGTCAGTGGCTGGTGGAAAGCAGCTGTCACCTATTTTCCAGCATAAGCCAAGGCCAGCTCCATCTGCCTCCAAGGCCCATGTTCTCTCCATGTGATGCTGTCTCCAGCTCACCTCCAGCTCATCCATCCTAAGGACTGGGCACCATAGTATCTGGCACATGGGATCCATTAAAGCTTCCCAAATGAATGACATCTTTTTCTGATGTCCATTTTCTCTGAAGTCTCTCCAATAGATGGCTTTACTCTATTCCAAGTCTTTTTCATTGCTATTATTTTAGTATCACTATTACTTTGACATATTACATGATTAAACTATAAAGCCAGATCACAAACAGAGGAAAAAAGGGAGTGCAATTTGCCAGTGAATTAACAGCTGAATTCCTAACTTTTAACTAATGGTTAAAAGACACAGGCTCAAAGTTGACAGTATAAACAAAGAATATGGTGAAGAAAGCAATTAACATATATCGTGGGTTGATCATATCTTCGAACAGAATTCTGAGCATTTCTTCAGTGAAGAAGAAAAACGTTTCAGTTTGGTTTATTTACTTTCCAAAACAGAATGAAGACTTCTGAGGTCACGACAATATAATTCTCTGAGTCACTACAGTAAAACAAAACTTGGCAATTGTTTGGTGTAAAAGTTCAAGGATTTCTTTTCCCGTTTGTCATTCAGAATAGAAGTTAATCATAAAAATAGCTTCTTGAGAATAGCACACCTATACAAACAAGGATTCGTTGGGGTCCTTCCAAGATCTTAGGTAGTGGGTCAGATTTTCTTACCCGGCATCCACAAGAACAAGTCAGTTTATTTTGTCACAGCCTTTCCTCCTTATATCTTGCAAGAGAGCTGAGTTTGGAAGTGTTCACTCATAGTAGTAATCTCCTCTCTTAGATGGCTACACAGATACCCAACCAAGACCAAAAAAGAAGAAATACTGAAGAAAAAAATGAAACCAAAGACTGTGTTCACACTGTATATTGCACATGAGGCTAGAGTTGAGTGCTACTTCTGTAAAATAGCAAAGATTTTGCATCCTGAGGAAGTTCTAGAGATAAGAAAGATTTCCACGAAGATTATGCCAAGCCATGAGTAATTTCCTAAATGATCCACCTTACCTTATGGGGTTGTGTTAAGTATTACAGCACAGTCCCCAGCATAGAGAAGGTACTTATTCATTGTTAACTATTGTTGTTATTATAACCATGATTATATTACTTTGACCATCCGTGTTTGGGAGTGAGGAACGCATCCTTAGCTAGCCTCATTGCCTCCCTGCTTATTCTGATTCTAGGATGTCAGGGCTGGAATGAGATCTCACAGTGGTGGAGTTTTATCATCATCCCCTGACCTCTCTTGCTGTTGGAGGAACAAACGTAGCTTTCATGATCCCTGAACCGGGGCAGATAAAACATTCTCACTTCCCCTTGCAGAATCCAGTGTCTTCAGCAGTTTGTGGTCACAGCATTAGGACTCCATGTCTGGCTATGTCAGCCAAGCACACTGGCCTGCACCCATGCCCTTGGTATCTTCTGTCATAGCGAAGTGGCTAATGGTATAGCCTGACCCTTTGGCATCTCTCAAAATTATTTCCTTACACAGCTAATATGATGGCTGTTTGACTTACAACAACATGCCTTGTTTTGCTTAATGGTGAACTCTATGTCAACATTTCTGACTCTCCAATCTGCAGTGGGTAATGCTGACTTTGGCCCAGTAGCCAGAGAAATTGCTGTACACAATTTATACCCAGGCAGAGCACATGCTATGATTTCATTATTTTGGACTACTATCAGCACTACCCAGAACCCAGTGCAGCCACCATCCCTTGCCAGCTACATCTCTATCTCACAGTGTCAAATTGGAGGCCAGGCACAGCTTTATTGACACTGCCTTCTGGAAAGTTCCCACTTACCAATATGCTTGATTCCTGGAAACATGATTTAGTTTATCCCAACAAAATCCTACAACATCAAATGTGAGCAGAGGACTTAAGATTAGGTTTTAAATGGCTCATTTCTGGTTTACTTGGCTATTGCTAAATGGATAATTCTGAAAAATTAACTATAGAAATCCATATTTTTCTGACAAGCCCACTTGGGTTGTCATACCTACCACACTCCCTGGTCTGTCTTATGCAAACCATTATTTCACTGTCTATACCCAGGCTATTGATTCCCAAGACTGTATCTCAACCTCAGATTTCAAACTAAATATAAACCAGAATATTCAGCTAAATATACTATGTAAGAACTGGTCAATGAAAGAAGAAGAAATGTAAATGTCTGATAAATATGAAGATACTCAACATCTAGTGGTCAGAGAAATACACATCAAAATGAAATGTGATTTAAAAAAATTATCGCAGTGATAAAAATTTGTGAACAGGCCAAGATTGAAGCCCCATGTTCCTTAGTTGTTCTTGAAACTATTAAGCCACGAATTACATTCCAGTGATTTAGTAGAAGGTCCTAGAAGAGACGGAAATAGCATCCAATGCCTGTCTGTGGGGTATGTCCACTGGGCGAGCATTGTGCTGAAGGGGGGGTGCAGACAAGTGACATTTATGACACAATCTTTGGCTTTCAGGACCTTAGAACCGAGGCAACTGAACTAACAGACCAAACAATTAGCAAACATCGAAGGTGAAACTTTGTGTTATGCTCTAACTTGTAAAATGGAAGTTTTATGGAACAGGGGTGACATTAGATGAAATAATCAAAGAAATCTTCTTGAAGAATGGACTGCTTGAATTGGATCTTAAGTAAAGTTTGTGTAAAATTCCAGGAGTGGAGGTGAGACATTGTGGAATGGGCTCCTACATTAGCTTGAGGAGAGAGGCAGGCTGAGTAAAACACGTTTGGGAAACAGCAAGAACAAAAGCTTAATAAACATGGAGGCTTTTGAGAGGAAGCAGAGAATAAGGTTATCCAGCTGAGGCTTTGTTATGAAAGCTCGCAAAAGCCAAGAGAAGTCTGGAATCAATGTAGAAGGCCATGGGCAAACATTTGATCTCAGTGAACATTTATTGAACATCTTATATGTGTTCTCAGGGCTCTGGGGAAACAGAGATGAATAGGAGGACTTGGTCCTACCCTGAAGGAGTTTGCAAGGTTATAAGTGACGATAAATGTGAAAGGGGAGTCTTAGGTGAGGTGGGCTGGAGAATACAGAAGAGAAGGAGAAATAAGGAACTTCAAGCACAAAGGCTGAGGCAGAATCAATCCAAAGGCAAGGGAGTGTTTAGCAGCTCTTTTTAGGGATATTGAGGTGTTTTTAGAACCCAGTGGTTTCAGTTTTGGCGTTTCAGCTGAATTTTTGAGACAAGAGGTGTTAAAGTTGCCATATTTAGCAAATAAATTTTTTCGATATAAATATGTTCTGTACAATATTCATTGTTTACCTGAAATTCAGTTTAACTGGGCATTCTGTATTTTGTCTGGCAACCCTAGGAAAAGTCCGATTTAACATCCTGTTGCAGCTTTAATAGCTCACTTCCTATGGAAAAGTAAGAACCAGTTGGGAATTCCTGCTGAGGGTTCTGCAGGGGACATGGCCATCTTCAGTTTGAGTGTATGTGTATGATAAGTCCTTGAAAAAAAGCCCTCTATACCACAACAGTTAAATGTCACATGAGAAAATATCTCATTTCAGCAAATAGCCTTACAGAGAAGAACACTATACAATGAAACTTCTACTGAGTTCTAAGTCCTAATGAGGGTTCTTAGCTATAGGATTATTTTTTTGACCCAAACACCAAGAACTAAGCATAATAAAGAATAATCTCTGCCACCTTTGCTTATTTTGGTCATTGTTTGTAAGTGTCATTTATCCTCGACAGTTGATGTACTTGATTGTGTACTGTTTTTGGTTCCAGAAGAAAGCGGATAAGGGAAGTGAATTCTTCAGAATTTTATTGTTTTGGCGTCAAAAGATTCTGGCCGATTGCCGTTTCCTATCTCCATCGTCCAGCTACATCTACTTAGCTCCCCAACCACTTGTCAAAGCAAAACACAATAAAACAAAATCATCAGAAATTCCATCCAGAAGATTGAGAAAGATGTGTAGGATAAGGATTAGAGAGTAGTTGTGAGGGACCTTTGACATCTATTTCATTCTTTCAGTGGGTTCAAGGATTTCTTTTTCTGCTTCTTTTACTACAGAGACTTTAGCTCTGTTTTGTTACTAACTCTTGAAAACTGGGGATGTCATTTCTAGCTTGGTAATTTATGTAATAAAATTCCATAATTTTATTTGGAATAAAAAGCGATTTGGATCCTGCGACATTTGTAAGAATTTTTTTGTTGTTGTTGAAATATATAATAAATGCCCAAAGGTATGGTTTAACTCAGGAAAATGCAAATCATAATAAAAGGACACATGGAGGATTACATGACATGGACAGGTATCTCTTGGTGGCAAGCAAAAGAAATCCTTTAAGAAAGCTCAAGCGAAAAGGGGATTCCAAAGGTATTTTGCAGGAGGTATCATGGTTGCAAGAAGAAAGCTTTGAGATGCTCCTCTCACCCTCCCATCCTCCCTCCCTCCCTCTCTCCCTAACCCCGTCTCTCTCACTAGCAACTGGACACACATGCACACGCAGCCATTCCAAAATGAAGTCAACACCTTAGTTTGTTTACATGACCTTCTGAGTGTACTTGCGGCTAAACAGCTAACTAGAATGTTGGTGTCTGAGTTTAACCTTCTGTGAAGGAGACTCTTTGTGCTTACTTTTTTTTTTTTTAATTAATTTATTTTAATTTATTTATTTTTGGCTGCGTTGGGTCTTTGTTGCTGCGCACGGGCTTTCTCTAGTTGCGGCGAGCAGGGGCTACTCTTCGTTGAGGCACACAGGCTTCTCATTGCAGTGGCTTCTCATTGTGGAGCACGGGCTCTAGGTGCACGGGCTTCAGTAGTTGTGGCATGTGGGCTCAGTAGTTGTGGCTTGCAGGCTCTAGAGCGCAGGCTCAGTAGTTGCGGCACATGGGCTTATTTGCTCCATGGCATGTGGGATCTTCCTGGACCAGGGATCGAACCCGTGTCCCCTGCATTGGCAGGCAGATTCTTAACCACTGTGCCACCAGGGAAGTCCCTTTGTGCTTACTTTTAATGAAATGTCCGTCAGCGGGATGTGGGCAGGGTCCTCTGGCTCCCTGTCTCCTCAGCAGAGCTCTGGGAATAGGTGTGGGCAGAGATTTGGACAGAACAGTCAAATCAAGTGACATGATGATTTTAGGTATTTTTTCTTGCTGTTTTTTTCTCTCTTTGTTCCTAACCTGAATAAGGGGCTGATGTGGTGGCCTGATTTTTATGAACTTTTGTATTTTTTTTTTTCAAGTTCTAAGTTCACTGAGAAAAATCCTTCAGAACATTGGGCTTTGTGTGATGGGTTTTGTAGTTTAGATTCCTGCTGAAGCGAATTCATACCACGGACAGGGGCTGTATTGGGATGGAAGTACTGTCCCTAAGATCATTTAAACAATGTCTAAGTCTGTCTTGGATTTTCAAGGTCATTTGTTCCATTTACACTGAAGACCCAAATTTTCTGCAGCTGACCACTTTCTGAAGTCATGGAAGGAGGGAAATACGTATTTTTTGATTATTCCTGCTCTGTCCCAGCCAGAAAGGACAATGTCACTGATATGAAGGTGATGGGTGGGGGACCTCCAGGGGGTACCTTAGACCAGCCATAGGACAGTCATCCATGGGACAGTCATTCTGATTGTCTCCAGTCTCTCTCTTTTTGAAAATTAATTAATTAATTAATTTTTGGCTGCATTGGGTCTCCGTTGCTGCGCACAGGCTTTCTCTGGTTGTGGCGAGCGGGGGCTACTCTTCGTTGTGGTGCGTGGGCTTCTCACTGTGGTGGCTTCCCTTGTGGAGCACAGGCTCTAGGTGCATGGGCTTCAGTAGTTGTGGCTCGCGGGCTCAGTAGTTGTGGCTCACGGGCTCTAGAGCGCAGGCTCAGTAGTTGTGGTGCATGGGCTTAGTTGCTCCGCGGCATGTGGGATCTTCCCAGACCAGGGCTCGAACCCGTGTCCCCTGCATTGGCAGGCGGATTCTTAACCACTGCGCCACCAGGGAAACCCTCCAGTCTCTTTAAAGCAGATCTGACTTAACAGCAATTCCATTACACATCCGAGACCCCCTTTGGCCTATAAATGCTCTTTATCACCATGATAAGCATCCATGCAGCTCAGCCTTAGGTGGGAGAGGGAGGAATCCCTTTAAATTAAACTTGCTAATCAAAGGCTTGTGGCTTAGCAAAGGGCATTCCACTGAGTTATTGGTTATAGTGATTGAGTTTTCTAGAGATAATGTTTTGGGCCTTCTCTCCAGTTGTATTATGCATTGTGTGAGGATGGGAGTAGGCAAGAGGGAATGGAGATGGCCTGTAACAGGCTCCCACTTAAGCTTTTAATTTACACTGGTTATCTCTACCTCTGGATGCTCCCACGTCATTATCTGTGAGATAGTGGAGAGAAAAAAATGGCATTCTATTTTCTACACCCTATTCTCCTTGAGATAGCGCATCTCCATTTAAAAGCAATCAGGCAGGCAGATGAAGGGATTGGAGAACAGGATGGCTTTTAATAGCTTTTGAGATCAAGGTTCCAACTTCTTCCTCAAGGCTAGCCCATACTTTTCTGATATCAAATGTGGTATTTCCGATTCCACCTCATGTGTTTTAAGAATTTTGCACTTTTCAGATTAAAAATGCCTTCAAGAAAGACAGCAGGGTATCTGAAGGTGGCATAAAGAAGAGAGAATATTCTTCAAGATTCACCCAAGTCATTCTGTCAACTGCAACATGGCTGGCCTCCAACACCAGTCTTGGGTCTCTCTGCAAAGTCTCTGTAAAGAACGTCTATAGGAAGTGTGCTGCCCACTTGGAAATGCTGGGCGGTTATTTGTTTGACTCTGACTGCCCCCCACCGCCTTCCAAAAGGCCTTAGTTTGGGTGGATGCCATGATGCTGGAATCTGAATCTGGAGGGGAGCCAGTTGGGGTCATGGCAGGCAGCCAAGTGTTGTACCCCTGGAAGTCTGTGTAGACACCACATCCAGAGGGGCAGAGGGTGGTGCCTAGAGAGATGGGGTGGCAGGGATCTCAGCAGCTTGTGTCAGGACTCAGCATGTACATGCCATGTAAGAACATTTGAGGCCAGTGGTGCTCAGTGGCCACATCCTAATGATGTCAGCCTGTCACTCGTGGCAGTGACCAGGTGGTGGGTGGGGCTGTGGTGCGTGCCCCACAGAGTGGCTGGGAAGCTGCCGGAGTTCCCTCTGCAGGGAAGCATGGCCCTCTTCTGCACTGCCCCACAATAGTTGGTTTACAAGAACAAATTCCCCACTATTGTGAGCCCTGGGTGTCCATGAATTTCTGCAGCTCTGTGATGAATGCATAGGACTTTTCAAAGAACTGGCCGATGATGTGTGGCAGGGCTGCTGGGGGCAGCTATGGTGAATGGGTGAGTGAGTCTCTGCCTTGACCGCCACTTCTTGCCCTAACAAAGTGCACATCCCACCAAGCTGTGTGTGTCCTGCCTCCACATCAAAGCCGTGATTTAAAGGGACAGAAATGGTATGATTTTGCTTGAATTTCCGGGACTCCAGGAACGATGGTGTGTATTAAAATGCCTGGCTCCTTACTGTGTGGGTGAGTGGGGTGGGGTAGTGATTGACCCAGGCATAGGCCAACTGAGTGGGACCAGAAATTAGATTCTCTGAGACTGGTCCTACCCAAAGGGGGATGGGGGAGCAAGAGATGCTGTGGGAAAGCCAGGGGTCAGACAGCAGGGACATGGCACATACACATCCATCCAGAGGTCTGAGGACAGATTGACTAGGTTGGGAGCCAGTGAGGAATCAGATCAGCACAACAGTCAGAGACAAGGGAGGGAGTGGGGAAAGGTAGTGGTGGGGAGGGAAAAGGATATGCTATCAATTGCTAAAATAACCAGGAGAGTAATTTATTAATTCACTACATCATTCAGTCATTCAAGAAGTGGTCATTCATTCATTTATTCAACAAATAATTAAGTGCCTAATATGTTCCATGTTCTGTGTCTGAATCTGGGATGCAATACAGATGGGACCCAGGTACCAACATGGAGTGACAAGTACTATGACTGGAAAGAGAGTTGTGAACACATGTGGGAGGGCACCTACATGTGTCTTCATGCCAGAGGAGCCTAGAACATTGGGCTGAGGCTCAAGGACAGGTGGAGTTGGGTGGAACATTCTTGTTTAAGGCAAAGGGAACAGCATGTGTGAAGGCTGGGCGGCAAGAGAGAGCACAGTGCCTTGGGGGAGTCCAGTGGTGTTTGGCCTGGTTAGAGCAGAGAGTATGGGGTGGAGCATGGCCAGGGAGGAGCATTCAGGTAAAGGCAACAGCTGGAACTTGAAGGACCTCCTAAGCCCTGGTAAGGACTTTGGACTTTGTTCTGAAAGCCATGGAGAGCCACTGGCAGGGTTTGAAGCAATAGAAACTCCATCTGAGCCAAGTGGAAGACCACTTTGGCTGCAGGCTGCATAATTCAGGGCTGAGATGGCAACGAACTGGACCTGGGAGGTGGCCATGGCGCTGGAGACAGTCTGGAGAGAGGTTTCCACTGTCAAAGTGACAGGGCGTGGTTATTGGCTAGAGAAGGAAGGGACGGGAGGAGGCAAAGATGACCCCTGGGCTTCTAGATTGTGGAGGATGGATGGTTACCAGCCAGCAGTTTGGGAAGCTGAAAGGAGGGTTGAGATTTAGAGGGCGGACAGTGGGTTCAGGTTTGGATGTGCCGGGGTTAGGGTGCAGTGCCGTCCAGTTGAGTGGATATGGACTCTCACAGGACCAAGCAAAGGCTCACTGTCATTAACGGATTTATTTTTCTCTGTGATACAGATGAGGATATGCACTGGGAAAATGAGGAATTTGAGCTGGAATATACCAGAGGGATAAACCTCAAGTTAGAATCTAGATGTACCATAAGAAGATTTAGCTTCTGAGAGATAAAAAACAAAATAAAACAAAACAACCAAGATCTACATCTCTCAGTGTATTAAAAATTTGAGTCATGGAATTTCATTTGCGCCAACGGTTCTTGTTTTACGAATTCCTTGACACGCTTCTGTAACAAAGCAATTGCTTTGTTCTGTGTTTCCGGGAAATTCCTGCAGGGCACGCCCAGAAAATGGTGTGTTTCAAAAGATATGCCATCTCCCTGGGCTGGTGAACCCCTGTGCCTCTGACTTTCTCCTTTTCAGGTCAGTAGCTCACTGTTGTTATCTGGATGCCGCCTGATGCCTGCCTGTCTTAAGCCCCAGAAGAGAGCCATCTGTTGAGCTGTGGAATGTTCCAGCCATGAGTCATGCATTGTTCTAGCCAGGGCATGCTGTTGCTTGTAGAATTTTTTACAGGTGGGAGTCCAGCTTATGTTCTGCATTAGAGTCTCTCATCTGCCTGTGGCAAATTGCAGCATATGCTAGTGGAGATTCCTTCCTGGGTGAGACTTGAAATATTTGGGGATATTATTTGTTCAGACATCCCACTATCCCTTTTAAACAACTCTTTCTCTATTACCATTCAGTCTTCAGATGCAGAAATGTGTGTGTGTGTGTGTGTGTGTATTTCTTTGTTTTGGATTGTCTTATTCCAAAAGCATTTTCCACTTACTCATTAGGAATTTTCTCTTTGTCCAGGAGGAGAAAAAACTTGTGGAAAACACACTTTGTATTTAAGTTTTTAAAAAAGGACTGCTTAATTATGCTTTGAAGGTTGTATTCTGGCATAATATATTTGTAATTTAAAATTTTTAAAGAGGGAATAGTTTTGAATTTAACCCAGTATCAGTGATACCTGCTAAGGAATAATTCCATTTAATGGCTTCAATTTACATAAAAGCTCCAGCTTCAAGGGAAAAATAGCTAAAGGTAATGAGGGTGGTGTAGGAGACAAATGCATTGTAGGAGACGAGTGAGTTATGTGGGTTCGTGCTACAGGTGTGAGCAGTTAACATCTTTCCTTCTAGCTCTGCATGGATCAGAAGGACCTCTATTCCTTGATTTGGGAGACAGGGTATATTGTAACAGTGAACATTTAGGGAGGGCTGAGCATGCTGACTGGATGGGAAAGTCCTAGACATTAGGAGTTTCTTTTTCTAGAGTAATTAAAGTCCACCGCAGAAGAAGAACCTAAAAAAATTTTAGCATGTGGTGAGGCTAAAAGTTCTGGAGGTTTTAGCCACAAGAGAGCGGGGCGGAGCTATACTCCATCCTGGAGACAGGAGTGGAGTTAAAACAAGTAGCTACTGATGAAAGTCCTTCAAAGCTGCTCCATCACCCTTTCGATTGAACCCAGCCTTCTTAAAATGGCACATGAAGCTTTTATGACTTGGCCCCTGATAGTACTTCAAGGCTTATTTTTTGCCATCCTTGCTCATCTCTTTCTCTAACCTCTCACGCTGTCTTCCTCTGCACCATCCCCACCTCTGTGCTCCCACGACATCATGGTGCTTGTTTTAAGAGTGGCTTGAACATACATCGTGATCTCAAACTCAGGACCTAATGTGAGCCTTATCTTCTACAGCTGCCATGCATGGCCACCTCTGCCTCAGCCTCCAAGTCTCAGATGTCATTTTTCTCTCAGAATCCTTCCTTACCTTTGTAGATGCTCCTATGATCTCCTGATTCTCTCCTTCTATAACACTTATAACATTGTATTGAAATTACTTGTTTAATCATCTGTTTCCCGAGAGTATGACAGTATTGAAAGTTTTATGAGGGCCAGGGGCAGCGTCTGCCAACTTGCTATTGTATTTCCTATGTCTGGCACATAGCAGGTGCTAGGGTAATATTTGTTTTTGTTTTTCTTTTTTTTTCTTTGGTGACAGCGGTGGGATACCAACTCATTATCAGTTGTTGAACTGGATGAAACTGAGAGAAAGAGGCTGAGTTGTACAGAAGCACTGGTATTTCTTCAACACCTGCTCTAACTCTGTATTCTCTTCAAACAAAGTTTTATCAGAATATTAGGCAGTGTTTATCCTTAGCTTTTAAAGTAAAATATACTGTTGTGAAAGAAAGAATATAATTAAATAAAAGACATTATTCTCTATGTTTCAATTATAAATTCCTTGGAATAAACTAACAGATCTAATATAAACCCAAATTTGATTCCTGCTGACATTGGGAAGCTTGCCCTCAAGGAACAAGTACCATGTGGAAATAAATTACCTTGCTGCTTTTTTTCAAGGTCATATGGTAGTTTGGCTATGAAACACACCTCTGTTTTCTTATCTGCAAAATGAGGATATTACGACTTACTAAATATGGTTGTTGGAAGAACAAAATGAGGTCATGATTATGAAGGACTAGCTGTGACACCTGGCACATAGTCAACACGGAATAAATAGTGACTTCTATGTTGATGGCCATGACTAGCTCTAAGTGACTGGCTGATCCCTTCCAGTAGGTGATGTTTCTAGAGACTAGCATGAACTCACATGCTCTGACTTCCTGACTGTGCCTCTGAAATAGTCCTCTATGTACATGCCTGTGTGCATGCATATGTGTGTGTATGTGTGTACGTGTGTGTTTGTGTGTGTAATGCTCATGCACGTGCTCTCACTCCCTGGTCTATATATCATGGAGTTTTTGAATTTTCCAAAAACTTTTCCCTGTAATCTGCATTTTCATCAACTTTCTATTGACTTTACCATGTAGTTCAAAGCATCACTTAGGTGTTACCGACACCTTTGAGCATATCTGCTCAGAACTGTGCTTGGAGGATTGACAGTTTTGAGGGTGTGCGCATAATGATATAAAGTTCTAAATAATAAATTAAAAGATAGTATAGAGCTCTTGTTATAGGCATCTATGTTAACTTCCCATTATAAATTAAAATATCCATCTTGACACAAATTTAATTTTTCCAAAATACCTGTTCGAAAAGGCAGTGTACCTTTTGCATAATCAGAATGGCAACATTTTGAAAATATTTTACTTTATTGGAATGTCAGTTATGTTCCAGAATAAATTTCCTTTATGGACAAGAGAGGTTGGTTTCTTTAATGGGGAAAACAATACACAGATAACATATACAGAGATCACACACAGATTTCCTTTCCTTTCCCTTTCATAATTATTTTTTAAAATATTTAGCAATGAATCTCTTTGGTTTTCTTCTCACATTTTACAGAAGTCATTGTAGAAGCAAAGGTGTGATCAGTTAACAACTATTTAATTCTGAAAAAAATAACAACAAAGCTTTGGTCTTAAGTCATCCACAGAAATCAGAGCAATTTCCATCACAGCCCTGAGGATTTAGGCAGCTTATTTGTACAATTCATTTTCCTCCCCACTGGCTACCTGTTTCATAAATAATTCTGATAGTGTGGTTGCACGTATTAGTATTTTTTTAGTGAAAAATTTTTCTAGTGAAAAATTTTTCAAGCCAAGTGGCATCAGGCATTTAATGATGTAGGTGTCTTTGAAGACGGACTTCAGTACAGACTAAAATAAGAGAATTTTGGTTTACACTGGCTATGCCATTTTCTAGGCATGATTTACGGTAACTGGGTAGCAAAAGAAATGGCAGTGTTTCCTTAAAATAAGAATATTTGCAAGGCCCGTCACAGAAGTGGAAAGATTTCTCTTCCTTCCTGGTTTCCTTTGAACTACCTCCATAAAACAAAGGAATTGCCAGAAACCTTTGGATGCTTCCTCTCTCTTCATGAAAAGAACTGCTTAATTGAAGTTACTGACCTTCTTTCCTTTTCCATTCAAAGATCACCTCTACCCCCTTGGAGGGATGTCAGGGGAAAGATTTCTGCCTTCAAGGAGCCTTAGAGAATTATAATCATCTGTCTCCATGTATTGTATACTCTCCTTTGAGTACATTAAAAAGCTATAAGATGCAAAACAAAGTATATGTACTTTACTACTTTTCCAAGATAGGTTCTTTGAAGGCATGATGGGTAAGTTCAGGGTTGTACGGCAGGGGAGGCTGGATTTAACTAAATTTCCAAGCAATTCTAAGATTCTGTGATGCTGTCACTTGTACCATCTAAGATATTGCTCTGAATATCACTTCTGTGGGCTGACTGCCAAATACCTTCCAATGTTTATTTCTGCTTCTGTCCCATACTCAAGCAGTTTGTCATCCTTTAATGCCTTCTTCCTCAAAGATGGAAAGGCCTGGAGGGCACAGGGAGTTTGGCATTTTGGAGCAAACAAAAATCGTTTGCTCTGGTCTGGGTTTCAGATTGGTAAGTGGGGAGATGTGGGTGAGAAGAGGCTGGAAATCATGGAGAGTCATTTCAACCTTGCAACTGAGTTTGAATTTGATCCTAAGGACAAGTAGGAGCCATTGAGCATTTTATGAACTAGTGATATGGTAAGATTTTAATTTTGAAACATTACAGCTACATCTGGGTAGTGTGAATGTATGTGTTCATTTTATCATTCTTTGTACTTTTGTATATTTTCAAAAGTCTAACTCAGATGAAATAAATAAAGCTCACTTTGGCTATAGTGTAGAGAAGGTATTAGAAGAGGTGCAATGCCTATATCAGCTGGAAATTTGTGATAGTGATACTGACAGGAGACAATGGTATGTGTTATCTGTGACAGTGCCTCAGTAGGAATGAAGATACACAGATTGAGACGTATGTAGGAGGTAGAATCCGGACTGGATGTGGAGGGGAGTGAAGAAAACAGGTGTCATTAATTAGTGCTTATGGAAGTGTCAACTGGGTGAGTGACGGTTCATAGGGAAAGACAGGTGGAAGACAACTATGTCCACTTGGAACCGTTTGAAGTGTCTGGAGTCATCTTAGTAGAGATACCTTAAAAGCCGTTTGAGTTTTGCATCTGGAACTCAGGAGAAAGTTCTAGACCACAGATATCGATTTGGGATTTAATAATAGCTACATTTTTGAGAGCTTACTCTGTCCTAGGCTCTTTACCAACATTTCCATATTTTATATTAACAACAACTTAATAAGTAGAACTAGTATTAATTCCTTTTTACTGAGAAAATGGAGAGAGAGAGGTTAACAGCTATGCCCATGATCACACAAATGGGATAAGAATGGCTGGAATCAATATGCTTTAATCCAAAGCTCCTAAGCTTATTGGAGAGGAGAGAGTCAGGGCAATGAGTGTGGACTCTGCTTTCAACAAGCTGAGGTGTGACGTGGAATAGACAGAGAGAGAGAGAAGTGAAAGGGTCAGCGCATGGGGAAGACGGGGTTTTGTACGCTTGTTTGCTTTCAAGTTGGGATAACCTGAAGTATATTTAAATCCTGATGGAGAAGAAACTGGTAGAAAGGGAGAGGTTGAAGATCTGGAGAGAGAGGTTGCTCTACAGGGCAGGTGTCCTGAGAAGGCAGTAGGGTGGGGTGGGATCCAGAGTATTCTACCATCACTGTCACTTCTGGCACAGGCAGGGATCCCAGGCAGGGGAGTTTGAAAGTAGCTGGTTGAGGGAATCCTTGCCTGATGGCTTCTATTTTCTCTGAGAAGGAGGAGGTGAGGGACTTTCCTGAGTAAAGAAGGTGGGGATTAGGTAGAACTTTGAACATCATGACATTTGTTAGTGTGGAGAATGGGAGAGAGTGCTGACCAAAGAATTGTAAAAAGACTGCAAGCAGCACTGAAGGCCCAGTGGAATCTGGAGGTCGTGAATTTGTAGTGAAACTGTGTGGGGCAGAGAAGAAGAGAGAAAGGCATAGTCCTTGCTGGTGCTTAGGAACTATTTGGTGAATTATACAAACTGAATAGAGAGATAGCTGATGTCGAATTTACATTGACCTTGTGTCTTCCCTCATATTAATTTATTGAAAAATTTAATCTATCACATCAGTCCTTTTCTCATAAAAGGAAAGAAAACAAATTCATGTATGTGGATTTTGTGGAAGTGTAGATGTCAGACAAATAGGCTAATAAGCTTATGTTCTGTATTGTTTTTCTCTGTTCCTTCAATTCTGTACATCTTTCAAAACTGGGGGAAGGAGATAAAAAGTGAGAGGAAGGAGGGGAAAGTGGGAGGCAGGAGGAGGAGGAGATGGGGACAGGCGTTAGAGAGAGAGGGGACCTTGATGTGGCTTTGGAGCCTTGGTACGCCAGTAGTATTGAGAATTCCAATGTTCCTTGAGTTCACTGGCATTTTTTTAAATCTGGATTTTTGTTTTGTGGAACTCCTCATGGGTCCTAGCCAGTTCACACGGTGACTTTGTAGTTCACGGCGGTGACTGACAGCTTCACAAACCAGGGTTGATGTCTGATAGACAACTGCATCTCTCTGCTAAGTGCTGGATCTGAACTTGTGTGGAGCTTTGCAAACTCCAGCGCGGGGACTCCTCTCAGGCTCCTCAGTCTTGGCCTGATTCTCTTTCTTCCTGCTCTTATCTAAGTTCTGGGTGGCATTTCCTGCATCATTTTCTTGACAGAAAACACTGGAGCACAGTTGAAAAGCCAGGCTCAGTCAGTGGCCTTGATTTGAATGAACTGTGCTTTGCAATCAGGGCCAGATTGCCTGAGGGTGGCCACCTCGAACATTCCTTCCATCGGGATCTGTCTGCTCCTCTTCCAGGGAAAAGAGTCACTTGGTGGCTGTGGAGACATTACTTTTGGAGCTTTTGTCTAACACCTAGTGGGCCATGTCACCATTCACAGTTGGCCTTAAATTATGGGCTCTTTAACTAAGTTGGAGAGGAGCTAAAAGATGAGCAAAAATTTTAGACTGAACTGACCTAGTTCTTGGTGAATTCTTATGAATTAGGGCTAATGTCAGGAATTGAAATTCTGGGACATCAAGCCAGGTTTCAGGATACGAACCTTTTCCCTCTTTGACAGTCGCAAACAAATACCCATTTTATTCATTCATCAAATAGTTATTGGGTGCCTACTACGTTCCAGGCACTATTGTAAAGGGACTTTCATCTTTCATGCTTTTACTGGCAAATGTTTTTGCCTGTGATTAAGACCAAGTATTTGGGGGGAGGAATTAAAGTCCTGTTTATTGAGCATCTCCCATAGTCTTTACTATATCATCTCTAAGCTGACCAAGAACACATTGAGGTGAAAGTATTATGCCCATTTTACAGATCTGGAAACTGAGGCTTAGACATGTGAAGTAACTTGCCAGCAAATGGCAGGGCTGGATTTGAACCCTTGTCTGTATTCAAAGCTAGTTTCTACTATTTGAGCTGCTAGAGGAGAAAAGCAGAAATAAAGTGAAAACGTCAATTTTCAAGAACTAAGATTATTTCCTAGTACAGTTGTATTTTGGCCTTGGAAGCAGCCATTTCCTCCTTTATCCTAGATGAAGGTCACTCTGAGGGCTATTTTCTTAGCCATGAGACTGCATGTGAGGTCACAGATTAGCTAAAACATTATTTAGTTAGGAGGATACATGTGAGGACCTCACATACATAGTAGGGCCAACTGGAGAGCCCTTTACTAACTTGAAAACCTATGCGGATTGTGAATCTTCATTCATTCTGTACTCACTCTCCCATCCTCTTGACACCGGTAATACTAGTTGATGTTAAACAAGATGTCAACAGGAAGAAGGAGGGATTGTCTTGGTTGAATGCTTCTGGGGTCACTTTGCCTACATCATCCGTTGAATCCTTATGCATGCTCTGCAAAGTGAGGAACCTGATGGGGAGGGAGATGTGGGAACTAGCCACAGGAGGAGAAAATTCAAGGTTTGAACTCAGGTGTGCCTGGCTCCAAAGTCTTTGCTTTTACCACTCTTTTTCAATAGTAGAACAGGGATGTAAAGAATTGTTTGGGTTAGATGTCACTCGAGGCAGACCCTCCAGGGCTCTGCTGTTTTCTGTTTAATATCAAAGGGGTGTTTATTTGAACTTCAGAAGCTGATGATAGCTTCACACAACCTATGTGAATTTCCTTATTGGATGTTGCAAGGCTCTGTAGGTCTTTCCCCAGAAACGCTGACATCCTGGCAATGTTATAAGGTGGAAGGAGCTGCATTTGGAGCCGGGAGGTTCACTTGGAGCCCAGGGTCTCCTGAGGAGCTGTGCATCCTTGGGCAAGACCCTCAGTTTCTTTTGGGCAAAGTCCATAAACTCTTATTTTCTTTGCATTTTAAGTGGAAACAAGGATATATACTGTTTTCGTTCACTAGTTTAATCATTCATTCATTCACTTGTTCATATGCCGGGCACTGTCCCAGCTTAGGGAATTCTGGGAGTGAACAAGACATTCCTATTCTTAAGGAGCTTACCTTCTAGTGGGGAGACTGACCATAAACAATATGCCAATACATGAATAAGATCGTTTGCATCATTTGAAGTTCCATAGAGGGAAAAAAACCCCAAACCACTGTCATAGATAGAGAGGGATGGCATGGGGTGGGGGAGGAGAACATTCTAGATTGGGTGGCCAGGAAGGCTCCCTGAGGAGAGTACATATGAACTGTGATCATACTAGGGGAAGAAACCAGTGGAGGGCGGTGCACCCAGGGAAGGAAGAGAACAAAGGAAAGAGAGCACGTGCTTGGAGTGTTTGAGGAGCAGAAGCAAGACCTTGGATCAGTGAGGTCGGGGCCCAGTGATGTAATATGCGTGAAACTACTTTGTGTATTTTAACTAATGATACAAAGACTGCCTATTATTTTTAATTCCCTTACTCCTACTCACCTTTACTTTCTTTCTTCCTCCCTCCCTTTATTCTTCCCTCCCTCCCTCCCTTCCTGTGTGTCCCTTATCCCAGTATGTCCCAAACTCTGATTTAAAAAAGAAGTAGTTTTATTTTTTTATCTCCTGTCTGTCATGCACTGATCCTTTGGTAGAAGGTCCCAGCACTGTCAAATAACTGCAGAGCTTTCTAAACGCTGACCTTGACTTGTGTGGGCTGGCAGTGCCGACTTCATGAACCATACCTTGAAGAGCACTTTTCTATATAACAGGGTCTTTTCTACATAACAGGGGGTCCTGCACTCACAGGCTTGGTTATTGGGGGTCGCCAGTTTGTCATTTCACAGACTCTAATGGCCAGTGTCAATGTGTCATTGGTGCCAAGGAGCACAGGGGAGGGAGCATGGTGCCGGGCTAAGTTGGGCTCAGGGAAGACCTCCTGGGGAAGGGGTGACTTTAGGATGGAGTGAGTTCGAAGTTTGAACAGGAATTTGCCATGTAGACAAGGCACAGTGCAGAGGAAGGGGGTCTGTAACTTTTTGCATCTGTTTAATTTTGCTATTTGTCAATGTATCATATGAACAAGTAGCATTTTATTTCGAGGGGGCCTGGGGTTCGAAAGTACACCCCAGGTACCCATGGAAGCAAATAATATTCTGCGATTCATTGTGTTCTCTGATTTCCACAGACCCTCTGAACTCTCAGAGACAGGGGCCCGGAGGCTGGTGTAGAGTCACCCTTAGTTTTTCCTGATACTGTTGTAGAATCAAACAGCCCAATTAGCCCAGAGCCAGGGCAGCCCTGTGGGAGATTTTGTATAGACTCTAGACAGGCAGGCATTTCCCACTAGGTCTCAATTCCTTTTACTGAGTTTGAAAAGCCAGGGGGAAGTGTCCAAAAGGACAGGATCCTTGCCAAGGTGAATTTCAAGCTGACTTGAAAAGGCTTGAGCAATAATGGCTCACTCTTAAATGGGGAACGGACAAGCTTATTAAAGCTATCAAAGCGAGCCTGGGGGTATTGTGACAGTCGGGGCTTGCTCTCCTGCAGTGTGACTCTTACATGGTGGAGAGTAGAGGGCCTGCACCATCTAGGTGTGGAATCAATAAATCCGAATATCACATTCCCAAGGGCAATCATGTTTGTCAAGGGCAACCTAGGTGTGTTTCTGATACCCTAAGCTGTGCAGAGAATTTTTAGCCACTTGGGAGGTCTCAGTTCTGCTAAAAAACAAAGACAAAAATCAGAGACTCTTAGCTTCCAACACCAGAAAACAACAGTCTTCTCATTTTGTCTTTATTTTTTAAACAGCTGAAAATCAAGCGGAAATTGTTTGGAAGACTTAACCGATGGAGTGTTCCTCTTGGCAGGCAAATGGAGTTGCTCTGGGCTCTCTTTTGAATAGCTACTTTCGGTTTGGCAGACATAAGCTCATTATCCTTTTCTTGGATACTTTTCTTGCCCTGTGATTAAAAAAAAAAATACTTGGAAATGTAAAGATTTGAAAAGAGCCCAACAGCCAATGAAGGGGATTATATCTTATCATTCAGTTTCAGGCTCCATGGGTACCACAGGTGTTTCTAGAGCTAGAACTGTTTCCAGCAGAGGGTCGCCACATTCATGACAATTTGAAGCAGAGTGGCTCAAAGCTTTGGACTTTGGAGTCATATAGACCCAGGGTTGAATTTTGACCCTGCCCCTTCCAAGCTGGCGTTAGGTCATCGCATCTCTCTGAATCTCTGTTCCTCATGTGTAAAATGGGTATTGATGGCACTTAGAGAGACCCTTGTTAAGCTTCAAAGGAGATACACGAGGGGGGCCCTCAGCACAGTGCTTGTACGCAGGATACTTTCAATTAACGCTAGATGCTAACATCATGCTATTCATTATTACTTTTTCAGCCAACTCACATCTGGGGGAACTGTTACTCAGTTTGTCCTCTGTGGACACCATTGCTGCTTGTGATAATTGGATTACTTCTCTGCTATTGGTTGCCCCACCAATCAGACAACCAGTGTATGGATTTTTTTTTCATTTGTTTGATTTGATGCAGCAATGAGCTTAGAGCACTGTTGTGCCAGCTGCTATGGTGGACACAGAAAATAGACTAAAAATGGCAGAAGGGAATTGATACTTATTGAAGATTCATGAAGGGCTTTACCTACTTCATCTCATTTAATTATCACAGCAGCCCTGAATGATAGGTATCGATATAGGACTGCTGTGTCACAAATGAGGACAGAGGTCCCGAGAGGTTAAGTGACTTGCTTATGCTCACACAGCAAATAAGTAGAATGACTGGGATTCACACCCACATCTTTGCCCCGTGAGATAGTGCTTGTCTCCCTGCAGCAAACTACCCTTTGATGGGCTCCTCAGGTGAGAGAAAATGCACATACTGTAAGGCAGGATCTAGGCTAATAGGTTGCTACATCATCTGAGTTGGAAGGGCGATAGCAGAACGTGCCAGGCAGTTTGCCTGCCTTGCCCATGTCCCCTTGCTTGAGACTGTACATCCGCAGCCACCGCTGAGTGAGCAGTAGGAAACCTGCCTGGGCCAGTAGCCACAGTGCTCTAGGCCAGTGGTAGACCCTTCACCCAACAGGAACAAGTTGATTCTCTCTACTATTTTAGGACTTAGAGACTATATAGTTGGAGTTGGGTGTTTGAATTAGGAGGTAGTGTAGAGCCAGGGATGGTATACTAGTATCCTATGATTGTGTAATAAATTATTGCAAATTTAGCAGATTAAAACAGCACGCATTTATTAGCCTGCAGCTCTGGAGGTCAGAAGTCCAGGCCCCACGTGGATGGGTTCTTACAAGGCTTACAGTCTTAAAAGGCTGGAATTGCATTGGTTGAGCTGTGTTCCTTTATGAGGCTCTGAAGGAGAATCCACTTCCAGGTCTTTTGGGCTGTTGACCAAATTCAGTTTTTTCAGTGATTGTAAAGTTCTTGTTTCCTTGCTGGCTGTTGACTGGGATCTCTTCTTGGTTCCTAAATGCTGCCTGCAATCCTTGCCCTGTGGCCCCCTCCATCTCCGAGGCCAGCACTGGAGAGTCTCCCTCATGTTTAATCCCTTTCATGCTTCTGCTCTTTTTCTCAGGAGGAGCTCAGACACTTTTAAGGTTCACCTGATTACGTCAGGCTCACCCAAATAGCCCTCTTTCCTTAAGGTCCACTGTGCCATTTAATGTCACCTAATCATGGGGGTGAAATCCATCACACTCAGGATCCTGGAGATTATGTGGTTATGTCCACCAAGGAGTGGGGACTCTTGGAGGCATCTTAGAATTTTGCCCAACAGAGATGGGGTTGCCATTTGGGGGGCCACATGCAGACAGAATGAAGAAAACTGGAAGGTGGAAGGAGAGAGAGGGAGGGGATATGAAGCAGCACAGGCAGTACGTGGAGGCAAGACCAAGGCTGGGGAACCCTGGAGAGGGGCCCCGTGTTGAGAGAGATCAGCTGCCTTTTTTCCTGATGCAATTCCGGTTTTCAGTCAGGCCCTGATACAGTTCAGGCTCCAACCCTTGGGTTCCATGTGTACCTGTGATGAATTCTCCTTTATGCTTGTGCTAGCTTGAGTAGGTTTCTGTTTTCTGTTAGCTGAGTGGATGTGAATCTCCATCCATAAACTCAGATGCAAACAGAATTTATTTTCTTTTGTCTATAAATCAAATTAATTTCTCTCTGGAGCCACTTTCCACTTAGAAATAGTCTCAATCAATTCAGAGACACCCAGCTTACTTTGGTTTTGGGTATATGCTGTCTATGCCCGCCCACACCCCTCGGGCTTTCCTGTAGCAGCGCACACCCACAGACTTTCACGCCGGCAGCTCCATCTCTCTGCCTGTGCTCTGCCCTCCTGGCTGGGCCTTCTCTCTGCCCTTCCTGGGCATGCTCCCTGGGAACATTCCTCAACCAGTGGATGCCTCAGCGGGTGGGGGCTGGTGTATAACTCTCTTTGCCCCACTCATCTCTCCAGTGGGAAAATTCTGAAGGCCAGGCTCTCCATTTGTTTCCAGAGTCAGATACAGAAAGCAGTAATCCTTCCCTCCCCTGAGTTGCTTGCCTTCTTCCCTACTGATAGGCCCACGGATTAGCTCTCAAGTAAAATGCTTGCACCCATAGGACCTGCTTCCAGAAAAATGCATCCTAGGACACATACAGCCAAGTCTTTGCAGGGGCAGGGGATTGAGGGTGGTCCTTGATGACTGCTGGCCACAGAAGTACAGTTGAGATGTCCATCACCCTGTCATTTCCTCAGTCAACAGATCGTCTCACAGATTAGACTCCCTTGATTCTATCTGACCTTCTCCTTGCTACTTCTGGCTGCCCACGTCTCTATCTTCCTGGCTCCATCGCACAGCTGGATCAGTGGCGTCCTGGCAGGAGACAGATGTTACACTCAAACTGGATATTTTGAGAAGAGTTTATAAGGTATGAGAAGGATGTAAGAAAACTGTAAGAGATGGTGCAGGGGAACAGCCTACTCCAGGCTAGGGGTATGGGGAGCATTGCCTCCCTAGGGCTGAAGGGGCCAGGGAAGGAGCCCTCCCAGGAACCTGAAAAGACACAGTTGTATGGAGAGAGCTCCCCAACAGGAGCTGTGGACTTTGGTCATCACATGCAGCCAGACTTCAGTCAGATCGGTAGCTGAGGGAGTATATATTCAAGCATCACTCTCCCTCCGATCAGTTTACTGCCCGTATGCCCCACTGGGGACCCCAGCTGAAGGCTGCAGGGCACAGGGACCAACTGATATTGTCCACACACATCAGCCGTCTGGGTAGAGAGGAGGGTGGAGAAAGCTCAGCGTAGATCTAAAGGGGCAAATGGAGGACATGCAGCACATGGCCATGTTTTCTCTGCTTCTCAAGGGCTCTATCTAGAAATGGCCACAGGGCACAAACCCCAAGTGCACTCAGCTCTGTAGAGGCATTATGGGTATGTATGTATGTGCATGCACGTATGTTTGTGTGTATGGATGTATGGCTTGGTAACTGCTCTAGTCTCTTATGGCTGCTGTAACAAATCATGACAAATTCAGTGGCTTACGGCAACAGAGTTTATTCTCTTACAGCTCTGGAGGTCAGAAGTATGAACAGAGTCAGTTCCACTAGGCTAAAGTAAAGGAATCAGTAGGACTGGTTCCTTTTGGAGACTCCAAAGGAGAACATTTCCTTGTCTTTTCCAGCTTCTAGAAGCCACCTGTCCCCCTTGGCTCCTGGCCTCTTCCTTCAAAATGCATCACTCCAATCTCTGCTTCCGTCATCATGTTGCCTTCTCCTCTCTGTAGTCAAATCTCCCTCTGTCTCCATCTTCTAAGGACCACTGTGATTACATGTTAGCCCTACTAGGCTAATTCAGGATAGTCTCCCCATCTCAAGGTACTTAATCACATCTGCAAAGCTCCTTTTGCCATAGAAGGTAACATATTCACAGGTTGCAGGGATTAGGATCTGGATGTCTTTATTCAATTCACCAGAGTAGGAATGGACTCTTTTTTAAAAAGCTTTTTAAATTTAAATTTAATTTAATTTTTAATTTTAATTTTAATTTTTTAACATCTTTATTGGAGTATAATTGCTTTACAATGGTGTGTTAGTTTCTGCTTTATAACAAAGTGAATCAACTATACATATACATATATCCCCATATCTCCTCCCTCTTGCATCTCCCTCCCATCCTTCCTATCCCACCCTTTTAGGTGGTCACAAAGCACCGAGCTGATCTCCCTGTGCTATGCAGCTGCTTCCCGCTAGCTCTCTGTTTTACATTTGGTAGTGTATGTATGTCCATGCCACTCTCTGACTTCGTCCCAGCTTACCCTTCCTAATTTTATTTTTATTGAAGTATAGTTGATTTACAACGTTTCAGGTGTACAGAGAAGTGATTCAGTTATACATATATATACATATATATACACATATATATATTCTTTTTCAGATTCTTTTCTCTTATAGGTTATTACAAGATATTGAATATAGTTCCCTGTGCTATACAGTAGGTCCTTGTTGGTTATCTATTTTATATATAGTAGTGTGTATATGTTAATCCCAAACTCCTAATTTATTCCTCCCCCTCACCTTTTCCCTTTGGTAACCATAAGTTTGTTTTCAATGTCTGTGAGTCTATTTCTGTTTTGCAAATAAGTTCATTTGTATCATGTTTTTAGAGTCCCCATATAAGTGATATCATATGGTATTTGTCTTTCTATTTCTGACTTCATTCGGTATGATAATCTCTAGGTTGATCCATGTTGCTGCGGATGGCATTATTTCATTCTTTTTTATGGCTGAGTAATATTCCATTATATATATGTACCACATCTTCTTTATCCATTCATCTGTTGATGGACATTTGGATGGCTTCCATATCTTGGCTCTTGTAAATAGTGCTGCTATGAGTATTAGGGTGCATGTATCTTTTCAAGGAATGGACTCTTGAGTCAATGGCTTAAGTTCACATCTCAACCCTGACATTTATGAGATTCATGACCTTAGACAAATTACTTAGTCTGAGTCTCAGTTTCATCATTTGTTAAATGGGGACAGCAATAATATATACAGTGCATCGTTATTATAAGGATTAAATGAGGTAGCTAAGGAAAAGTGCTTATCCCACAGCACAGTCAGCATTCAGTAAATGTTGGTATTATTGTTTTTCTGATGCTATTTAGGGCCTGGGCTATGTATCTTTTGCTTTTGTCTGCCAGCATCCATTTTCTTCTTCAGCTAATAGCACTTCAGTTTTTCTTAGGGAACTTCCTCCACCTCACTCTGTCCAAATGGTTTAGGTGGGGCTGAATTTACTCCTAGCCCCAGGGCTGGGTGTGGGACCCAGGCCTAAACTCACCAATATAGTTTCCTTGCCTTGGTCTCAGGATTGGTTCACGATGAGCATGGGAGCCAAACTGTCCCAAGCAGCGTGACTCCCTGACTTTTCCAGGAATGACCAGAAAAGGAATATTTTCATGGTGTTGCTCAGGGTAGAATGTGTGAAGCTGTAACTACAGGCAGGTTTTTTTTACTTTTAAAGTTTTACCACACTGTTAAAGCCAACCTGGAGGATGGGAGGTAGAATCAAGGTCAAGGAAGGAGAAAAAATCCTGAAATCTGGGATTAAGCCTCAAATCCAGCGGGTCCTAAAACCAGCACTTTTGTGGCCTTTCCAGTTATGTGAGCCAACACTGTCCCCTTCTTGCTTAAGCCAGTTTTAATTGGGTTTTCGGTCATTTTTAATCTGAAAGATTTCTAAATGGAGCCATGGAGCGGGGGCGGTGGGGATCCGTTCTTTCTCTTGGAGAGAGAATAGAGATTTACTGGCCATTCCTCAGCCTGAGAAGACTCACAGGAACCCAGAAGCCCCAGCCATGTGTCTGAGGCTCCGGAATATTACTGGGGAACAGGGAGACCCCTGATCTTCTTCCCCGTCGTTCACAATGACGGCGATGACAATGATGGTAACTTATCAAATGGCTCCCGTATGCCACCCGTGATGCTAAGTCATTTCTAATTCTTTTAACAACCCTTCAAGGGAAAGATTAGTTTACAGACAAGGAGATGAATGAGAGTGCAGGGAGGTAAAGTAAAATTTCCAAGGTCAAATCACGAATGGTAGGCAGAAGTAAGAGCCAAACCTGGGTCTTTCTGGATCCTTTCTCCTCCTCTGCAATAACTCCTAGAGGCAGTCAGGGACGAGTCCTGCGGTCAAGCATTAGATGATTCTGTCTGCTGTAAGCACACCCCATGTGGGCCTCCTGGAGACTGGGGTTCTCCTTCTCTTGGGCTGTGCTCTGCTCTTCAGAAGATGCACTAACACCTGGACTTTGAGATCCTCCCCTCTTTGCCTGGGTTCATCCATCTGCCCTCCTTCCACATTTCCCCGTGTTTCACTTAAATCTCCTCATGTGTTGTGTTTGTACCCAGAGGATTTCCCTCAGTGTTCAAATCAGGCATTATATGCTGTTGGCACTCTTTTATCCACAGATTTATCATTCCTTTTAAAGGTATGCGTCTAAGCTGAGACATGCAGTACAATGGAAAGCAATAGAAAGTAGTAACTGTCTTTTGAGCCTTAGTATCCTAAGGCAGGTAATAATAGCAATGGACCAGTGAATAGTAAACATCAAACAAACACATCCACATGTATGTAAGGATGGACTATCTTGTTGTGATGATGAATCCAGGTATATCTGAATCTGAGCTTTACACCCACCACTTTGTAACTCTGGGAAGGTTACTTAATCATCTACCTCTCAGGATACTCAACTAAAAATTGGAAATGTTAATAATTCCTCATAGAGTCACTATGGGGACTATAGTTATTATGTGGGAGGATTCTAAGTATTGAGTGGCAATTATAAATGTTAAGCACTTAGCCCAGTGCCTGACTCACAATGAGAACTCAATAATATTAACTATTTTTATGTAGTGTATGTATATATAAAGGAAAGTAAAATAGTCATAATATACACACATGCTGTGTAATATACACAAGGTGTAGAATCAGATTTGTAAAAGAATAATGGAGGCTGAAATATATATATTTGGTTATTGTAGTTAGGCCCTAGAGACCAGATAGCTCTTTAGAGAGGATGCTTTTCATGGGAAAAACGGAATCTTTTATCCATTCAGACCTTAGTCAGGGACCAAGAGCCACAGCTTTTGACATATGGTCTCTGATGTAGTCAGATATAGTCTGGATATAGGAACATCTCATTGGGCTGACTGGGACATATCACCAACTATCAGGGACACCAATGGGACAGCAGGTCACTCTTGAAGAGTGAGACCCACAAATGCTCCAGGAATCATCACTGATTTCCAGGTGCCCTCTGGTCTCAGCAGAGAGAACAAGATAGGAAGTACTGTCAGGTATTAAGACAAATCTCACACGAGTCTCACATCCACTCATTTACCAAATTTTATGTCTCTCCTCATTCTTTATGTGCTGTTGGCACAAGCCTGAGTCTCCTTTTCTGAGAGCTGCCACCAAAGTAGTGCACCCTTGAAGCCCTGTCTCTATTGATCTGACCCTATCTTTTGGCCATTATTGATTAAACAGTTGGACCTAGTAATCCCTACTCCAGGATTTTGGAATTTGCAATGTGTAGTTACTAGTGAGCTTTCTGAACTGAGACCTTAGAAACTCAGGAGCTTGGGATAGCTGATGGGAGAGTGAGGAAAGCAAATCTGGAGAGAGGGGCCAGGCAGATGTAGAGAGAAGTAGAAATGAGAGTGAGAGAGAGAGAGAGGAGGGAAGATGCCTCAGTTCCTGACTGCTCTCCAGTCCTTGGTTCTGGCCACCTGCCTCTGCCCACCGCCCCCCCCACCCCCTGGCTCTTGAATACTTTTGAGTCCTAATAAATGCCACCCCCTTTTTTTTTTTGGTAATGCTAGCTTGAGACATGTCCTGTTATTTACTTTAAAAAGTATATAAACAGATAACATCCAACTTTCCCAGTATCTCTTTATAATCTCTTTTAAAAATTAAATTTATGAATTTATTAAAGATTTCTGTTTAAGGATACCATGTACAAAGTTAATAGACACCTATCATATTGGGAGAAAACATTTTCAGTGTCTAATCTGGCAAGTGACAATTTCTAGAATATATAAAAAACTTTAAAAAATTGACAAGAAAATCCCAACACTCCAATAGAAAGACAGGCAAAAGATATGAGCAGGCAGTGTATAAAAGACGGAAACCCAAATGGCTAAGAAGCATATGAAGAATACTCAAACTTTTAATAATCAAGAAAGTAACAGTAAAACAATAATGAGTTATCATTTGACATCCATTAGGCTGGCAAAGTATAGAAAATTTGTACAGGGGAGACAATTGGTGGTCGTGTAGACCAGTGCAGCCACTCTGGAGAGTTCTGGCATTCTTGGTGGTATGAAGTCTGCGTATAGTCTCCTCCTGGGTATATAGTTCAAAGAATTTCCACCTGGTCTACAGGGGCCATGTAGAGGTCTTATCATCCCAGCATTGTTGGTGGTGGTGAGGAGTTGGAAGAAATTCTACCACCCGGGGAATGCATAGACAAAATGTGGTTTTGTGCACATGGATAGCAGAAATGGACTTGAGCTACACATAGCAATGAGGACATTAAAAAGTTAGTGCTAATATCCAAAGTATATAAAGAACTCCTACAACTCAAGAGTAGAAAACCAAGCAATCTGATTAAAAAATAGGCAGAAGATCTGAATAGACATTTTTCCAAGAAAGACTTACAAATGGCCAACAGGCACATGAAAAGATGCTCAACATCACTAATCATCAGGGAAATGCAAATCAAAACAACAGTGAGATATCACCTCACACTTGTCAGAATGGCTGTCTTCAAAAAGACAAGAAATTACAAGTGTTGGCGAGGATGTGGAGAAAAGGGAACTTTTGTGTACTATTAGTGGGAATGTAAATTGGTGAAACCACTATGGAGAACAGTATGGAGGTTCCTCAAAAAATTAAACCTAGAACTATCATATGATTCAGCAATCCCACTTCCGGATATTTATCTGAGGAAAACAAAAACACTAATTCGAAAAGATATATGCATCCCCATTCATTGTAGCATTATTTACAACAGCTATGATATGGAAGAAACCTAAGTGTCTAGTGACAGATGAATGGATAAAGAAATTGATATATATATACACACACACACACACACATACATACATACATACATACATGCACACACAATGAAATACTATTCAGACATAAAAAAGAATGAAATCTTGCCCTTTGTGACATCATGAATGGACCTTGAGGGCATTATGCTAAATGAAATAAGTCAGGCAGAGAAAGACAAATACCATATGATCTCTCATATGTGTAATCTAAGAAAAATATATCAATAAAAGCAAAAAAACACAGCCAAGCTCACAGTTACAGAGAACAGAATGATGGTTATAAGGTGGGGGACAGGGGGTGGGGGGTAACGGGTGAACTGGGTTTTTTTTTTGTTTTGTTTTTTTAGTTTAAATAAATAAAAAAAATTTAAAAGCTAGTTCTTAGTAGAAGTTGGAAGGAAACATAATGAGATTTGTAACATTATCTCTACATAATAAAAATAGTGCAGAGCAAATAGCAGCATGTATTTACAACATGTAGCTTGAAAACAGGAAAATGGCTGCTGACAGGGAGGGAAACAGGAAAGAGAAAAGTCATAAGAAAAGTAAATAAAGAAATAAAACAAGAGAAGGGCCTTGTACAAACTGATCATGATAATGTTCATGGACCAACGGATATGACTGACTCCACCCTTTCCAGAGAGACCCACATTTTAAAAATGTGGGGTAATTCTAGTGGCCCTTACTTTACCTAAAAGGCTTAAGCTGTGGGAGTAGAGAGGTAAGTGCCTTAAGGACCCTCAGGCAGTATCCTCTTCCTGTTGTTTACACCCTGTTTTCTACCAGATGAGCGTGGGTGATTCAGATGCATTTGGAGGTTTTGTTACATTGCCATCTTCTTCTCCCATCCACCATTTCCTGCCCTTAAATTGGAAGGATTTATTACAGTCACAAGGTTCTATCTTCTCCTTGTCTCTGTTCAGTTGAATTCTGTTTAATTTAAACCTGATTTCTCCTTCTCCAGATCATTTTGGATTCAACCTCGCTGCCAAAGCACTGCCAGATCACTTTCCCTTGGCTTACAAAATCAGGCTTGGCACAGTTGCAGCCTCTTTGTGTAGAGATGTTTAGCGTGGCATTGTCTCTCGGCTGACTGTGGTGATGTCATAGGTGGCCTCAGAGCGCAAGACGGATGTGCCGTGTAACATGAGGTCTGAAACAGCTATGAAAATCTGAATGTGTGCATTGGGCATAGGATATTGGCAGCAGTTTTGAATGCGGTTTTGTGCTTGGGGGCATGGCTGGTCCATGGGACTGTTCATAGTTCCCAAGAAGACTGGACAATTCCCTTGGCTGATTACACACTCAAAATTCTATTCTGTATAGTGCTTAAATTGTTCTCTTCATGATTTTATTAAAGGAAAAGTCCCCTTAAATTATTTGGGGACTGATTTGACCCAGTCTCACTGATGGAAGTAGTAAGCAACTATATAAAAACATGTCCTTTCTGGATTGCCCAACTGAAATGCTTAAATATTTACCAAACATGTTGCTATCAGTTGCTTCTTTTCTATTAGTTTCTATTTACAAATAGTGACTTTAATGGTTGAATTTTACAGTCTTCCATGTAGTAAGAAAATTTTTCTGGTCTTGGTCAGTCGTCCTGTTGGATAAGATCCTGTCTTATTGAAAAAGTTCCAGAATTCTGAGTGAACAAGTTGTAGAGCCAATAAAAGGGGCAGGACACACACACACACACACACACACACACACACACACACACACACACACACACACTTTCACTCTGTCTGTCTGTATTTCTCTACTAGAGAGAGTCAGAGAGAGACAGAGAGAGAGGAAATCAAGGTCAAAGTAGTCCGAGAAGCACTTCATCTGTGATCAGGGAAATATTTTTCTCATTTTCCCTGAGGAATAATGATGACTCTGATGCTCTCTGTGGTAACTGAAGATTTGGATTCGTTCTTGGCCAGTGTGATGAGGGATGTGGAGGTGGAGAACTGACCTTGCTTTTACTTCAATCAGTATTTTCTCCATTCCTTGTAGGCACCAGCCTCCCTGGGCCTGATTGCTGAAGAAATTAAAGTTATAAATATGTGGAGTGTTCTAATTCTATTTTTCTTGGGCAGGAGTGAAGTTGGAAAAGGAAACTAATTTCCTTAAAAAACAAAATGCATCAGTGCATTCTAAAACATGGATGAACCTCAGAAACATGCTGAGTGAAAGCCAGATGCAAAAGACCACATTATTATATGATTCTGTTTATATGAAATCTCCAATAAAGGCCATCAGTAGAGACAGAAAGTAGATTAGTGGCTGCCTAGCGCTGGGGATGGGAACCAGGATTGACTGCAGATGAATAGATTGGGGTGACAGAAGTGTTCTATTATTGAATTCTGGTCCTGGTTGCATAACTCTGTGAATTTGCTAAAAATTGTTGAATTTATACTTAAGACAGGTGAAGTTTATGGTAAATAAAGTATACCTCAATATATATTTGTTAAAAAAGAAGGTGATTATGCTAAATGACATCATAGGTTACTGCTCTTTGGAACTGTGCAAGTTGACACTATAAACCAACTCTTCTCTTTTTGTTTCCTACTCTGGAGGAAGTGGATTCCTAGTGTCAGGAGACAGTCACTTTCTGTTGGTCTGTATAGACGCTACCCCAAATGCCATTCAGCCACTGTCTGATGACTGGAGACACTGGACATCCTGTACCTTGTCACTGCACTGATCGCTCGGTGCAAAGGAATGGCCCCATGGCTGCCTCACTGCCCGTCACTGGGCTATGCATCTTCTCAATGCATGGAAGATGATCTCCCTTGGACAATGGGATTATCACTTACCATCACAGTGGGAATGCAATCCAGTGTGAATTTTAGAATCTTATGGGTTTTCAGGTGTTTTTCAGGTGTCTGTGTCTCACCCAGAACATGAACTCTTCCAGGATAAGAGACTGATGTAGTCGTCCCTGTGCTCTCAGCGCTTGACACATTTTGGATGCTCAATCATTTTTTACTGGTCTGAGATGACTTTGTTTGCCCAAGAGTTGCTGCTGACCTTGTGGAAGGGGATGGTAAAGTTGACTTTCATTAGGGAGTGTAGGAGAGCACCAAGTCATAGGTAGACTCATTTTCGTTGTGTCAATTTTCTTTTTCCACAAAAATGTTGGCTAAAAAACCACTCCAACTCAGTAGCTGAAAACAGCAGTCAGTCTTCTTACTCACACATTTGTGTGTTGGTTGGGGATTGGCTGATCTAGGCCTTGCTCATGGGAGCTTGGCTTGAAGCCGTGGGTTGGGTCCAGGTGTTTTCTACATTTCTTTTGCCCTCCTTGGACCAGTGAGCTACCTGACACATGTTCTTCTCATGGCTGCACAGTATGAGCAAGAGTGGAAAGATGTGATGCCTCCTAAGGTCTATGCCTGGAGCTGTTATGACACCATCCACACCCAACTGGCCAAAATAAGTTGCATGGCTGAGTCCAACACCAGTGCCTGGGAAATGGACTCTGCCTTTATTCAAGAAACTGCAGAATCAGTTGCAGAAATACAGTATGCTTATTTGTAAATGCTTTCACCAATAAAGCCAGGTTGGAATAATGGACCATTGGAATTGCATAAGAGCGTGTGTGGAATGCTCTATGTGCCCTGTGATTTCCTGTCAGGCTAAATCTGTAACTCCCAGTCATGAAAATCGCTGCCTTTTCATTTCAGCTGTATTTGCTGGCCCATCCCTTCCACAGGCACAAGTGGTCAAGAATACCTGGTCAACAGGTAACTAGTTCTGCTAATGCAAGGCCATCACAGAGCTCTCGGTGGCTTACAAAGGAGGACTTGAGTGAAAGCAACACACACTCAGGGCATCATTTCAATTTCAGAAAACTTGCTTTCACCTGATGAGGACACTGGAGTCTGAAAGGGACACACTAGAGGGAAAGGAAGATTGTCCCAGTGCCTGTGGAGGCTGCAGAGTTGCTCTACCTGACAGATTGATGGCGAGTTTTCTGAAGGGCTTCTGTTTCCTGAGGACGCCAACAGAGCACCATCATTTAAATGAAATGTTTTGACCAGCGTGTTTGCAGGCAGTGCCTATTACTTTGTCTTTCAGCAGCTTTCTTTCCAGGCAGTAAAAGAAGCCTTGGGGGAGAGTTACCCACCAACCAACCACAGAAGCAACTTTGAAAGCCTGAGACAAGGTTGCATCAGTATATAATCACTCCTAGTAAGCGCATCACAGAGGCCCTGCTGGGTGCAGAGGCCCTCCATCTTGACCTCTTTTCCTTTCTTTCTATGCCAGTTTTGGAAATAAGTGTTATGTGTCTGCTGCTTTTTTTGTTCATCTGGACAACACTTTTTAAAAAATTCGTTTGTTCAACATTTATTTAATTGTTTAGTATGTAGTGGCAGCAGGCTATATTCTGACTAAGGTGACCACCCGTGTTGTTGTGCTCAGGACTGAGGGGTGTCCCAGGATGTGGGTCTTTAAAACCGATGTGGGCAAACCAGACAAGTTGGTCACCCTGGTTCAGAGGGACTGGTGCCCACCGCAGATAGTTTGCACTCTCGTGCAGCGAACGTTCTAATCAGAAAGAGCACCTGCCAACATTACACACAGACAAATAAGGCAAGGTGTGATAGGTGCTGTGAAAGAAGGAAACAGGGGCTTGAGATAGAAAATAACAGATGGAGACCTACTTGTGTGGTGACCAAGAAGAGGAGATATCCAAGCTTAGGTGCAAAGGAGAATTGGAGCCAGCTGGGTGAAGGGCGTGGGGCAGGGAGAGCATTCAGAATGAGGGAACGTGATGAGCAAGGGTCCTGAGGTGGCAATGAGCTTGGTGTATTTGAGAGGTTGAAAAAAGCACTGGGCTGGAGCAGGTAAAGTGGGGGAAAAGGAGCTCAGGGTGAGGTTGGAGAGGGTGGGGCCTTGGGCTGTAGTTGGAAGTGTGGATTTTTAAAAACTTTTATTGCAGTTTGAGATACATAGAGAAAAGTACATAAACCATAGTACAATTTTTATAAATTTTGTCACACAAAACATACCTGTGTAACCAACATTCAAATCAGGAAACAGAACACAGCCAGCAGCCAGAAGCACCCCCTTGTCTCCTTTCCAGTCATTATGGCCTCACTCCTGCCAAGGGAATCACTTACCAGACTTCTAACTGCACTCATCAGTTTTGCCTGCTTTTGAATGTAGTGCAAACAAATCATACAGGAAGCACTCTTTTCTTGTTCTTTGTTCAGTATGATCTTGAAATTCAATCATATATTTCCTGTGATTGAAATCATTTTCATTGCTGTTGAATAATGTTATGTGACTAAACCAAAATTTATTTATTCATCTACCATTAATGGGCATTTGGTTAATTTCCACTTGGGGCATATTTATGAGTAGTGCTGCTGACAACAGTCTTGTACCTGTCTTCAGGTGTATGCATGTACGTATACATAGATTTTTTTTGTGTGTGTGTGTGTGTGTGTGTGTGTGTGTGTGTGTGTACCTAAGGGTAGGATTGATGGAGCATCAGGTTTGCATATGTTCAGCTTTAATAGATACTTCCAAATAGTTTTCATGCCATTTTGTACCAAGTCACGCTGTCACCAGCAGTGTGTGAGCATTCCAGTTGCTCCATACCCCCTCCAACGCTCGGCGTTATTCCATCTGCCTTGTACACTTCAGGTATCCTGATGGGTGTAGTGGTCTTGCACTGAGGCTTTGATTAGTCCCTGGTGAGCTGAGCCCCTTTTCATATGTATTTTGGCCATTTGGATGTTCTCTCTTGTCAAGGGTTTGTTCAAGTATTTGGCTCATTTTTCTATAGTTTCTGATTTTCTTATTGATTTGTCTGAGTTCTTGTACATTATAGATATGAGTCCTTTGTTGGGTATATGTTTTGTAAATACCTCTCTCACTCAGAGAGAGTTGCCTTTTCAATTCTCTTTGATGATTGGAAGTTATTAATTTCAACACAATTCAATTTATCTTATTTCCTTCATGGCTAGTATTTTTTGTGTCCTGTTTAAGAAATCTTTGCAGATTCTGAGATAAGTGTTTGGAATTTTATTTGTGCAATTAAGATCCATTGATAGGTATGAGCAGGTAAGTTACAGGACCTGATTTATATTTGTAGAAGGTCATGTATGTTGCTACCTAGAATTCAGACTGTAAGGGAGAGGAGTGGAGGAAGTGAGTCCATGTAGGGTCAGCTGCATTAACCTGGGCGAGAGAGATGATGAATTGGCAGGCTACCTAGATGGCTTGACTGGGGTGGTGTGGAGGAAAAGGGAGGAATCAAGAGTGAGCCTCAGATTGTGGTTTAGAACTGAGTAGGTAGTGATGCCATTTGTTGAGACAGGGGAACTGAAGGCACTGTGGATGATAGGGAAGGAATGGGTGTATTTTTTTCTTTGAAAAAAGTAAGATACATATTATATATGTTAAGCTTGAGATGTTTCTGAGGCACCCAAGTGGAAATGTCTGGAGGCACCTAGATACAATAATTTGGATCCCAGACTTGGCGGGTAGGAGTGTGTGTGTGTGTATATGGGTGGGGGGAGGGTCTGAAATCCAAGGCCCTTAGAGCCTTTCCTGATCTCTCCAGAGGAAAATTGATCACTCTTTCCCTTACGTGCCTCCTTATTCTGTACAGATTTCTCTCATGGTATCTGTAACTTTTTTTTTTTAAAACAAATCTATCTCACTCAGTTAGTCTGGGAGTTCATTGAGGGCATGATAAAGTACCTGTACTTTGCATGAATCATTCATTTTTGTTAACCAGATGAATGGGTTTTCTTAAAAAAGAAAAACACAAAACTGAAAAGAAAAAGACTTTTTGAAACCAAAACCTACCAATCAACCAGAATTCACAAAATGTTCTGCAAATTCCAGTAGTAAGTCAATAGGATAAAGAAAAACCTCAGTACTTGAGTAAATAGAACAAACTTGGTTTCCAGGATATTCACATTGCCTCCTGACAGTGAGTAATGCAATAATTTTGAGCTTGGTGCCTTGATGCAGAAGGGAGGGCACTGGGCACATCCGATGGCATGCTTATTGCAGTAGACTGCTGGTCTCTGTCGGGGTCAGCAAGGCGATGCAAATTTCCATGACAGTGGCACTCAGGCAAAACCAAAAATAACGGATAGAGAAGGGAATCAACACCTTTTCCTGCTTCCTGCTTCCTGTGCCGTCAGCATCCCCCAAAGTTGATTTTTTTTGGAGGCAAGAGGAAGAGTTAATGCGTTAAATGAAAGCCATGCATGTGCTCCTGGCTGGCTGTCAGGCAGGCCCAAACTCTCCTACCTGATGGCCCTGCTGAGGCTGGTTTCAGTGCTTCTCAGGGGAGCATGAAGCTCTGGGGTCCAGAGGAGGAGGGCACATTTCAGTAGGTGACCTTACCCACCCAGACTTTTGAAATTCTGCACCCCTTTTTCCAGATGTACCAAACGCAAGTTCGACTGCTCACTGCTGGAAAGGCGGATACTCGAGAGACAAGTATTGGTGGAAAAGGAAAAGTTGCTTTATTCAGGAGCCCAGCAACCTGGGAAGATGGTGGGCTAATGTCCTCAGTCCATCTCCAAGTTGCCAGTTAGGAGACAAAGGTTTTAAAGGCAGAGTGAGGGAGGGGGCTGCAGGGCACGTGAGCAGCTTGTGTACAGTTCTCAGATTGGTTGGCATCAAGGTGAAGTCTCAAGCATCACCAGTCTTCTGGTTTCAAATGATCTGGGGTCTGAGTGCTTGTGGTCAGCAGTTTTCATCTGGAGGGGGTCTGCCTCCTGTCAGAACAACTCAGGAGTGTGTGTCAGGCCTTCATCTGTATCTTTCAGGGAACTGGGAGTTCGGTGACTTTGCTATGTGACTAGTTTATAGTGTCTAAATTGTTGCCTGCTTCCTGGCCCCATGTCCTTGAGGTTGGGATCTGGAATTAAGCAAGCAAGATTAGTTCTCTCCTAGTCAATTAGTCATTGTCTAAAATAGCTCTAAGACATGCTTGGGTCAGACGGGATGGAAAATATGTGTTTTAAGTTTTGTGCTGCTCAAAATGGGGCAGCTTATGCTCTGGCTACACGAACAAGTGGTGTCCAATAGGTATGTGCTGTGAGCCACATATGTAATTAAAAATTTTTAAGTAACCACATTAAAATGGGGAATTAATTTTAATAATGTATTTTACTTAACATTATTAAAATAATGTATTTCAATTTTATATTACGATTGCTGTCATTTCAGCATGCAATGTAAAAAACTAATGTGCATCAAAAATATATATATGTATTTTTTTCGTAAGAAGTCTTCAAAATCGGATGTATATCTCAATTCTAAGCAGCTACATTTCAAGTGCTCAGTAGCCACGTGGTGACTGGTTACTGTATTGGATGGTATAGATCTAGACTTAAAAACTCATGCAGCTCCTGTTGACACAGTGAGTCCTAGAGTTCTGGTTTTGGTCTGACTTCCATAGACCTATCTGAGGTCAAGGACATCTTCCTCCACTTGCTTTGTCTTCCCAGAAATGCCCCAATTTGACTTCCTCTCTTCTTAGAGCTGCTATTACTCACTCTATTCCTTGGTTTCTGTTCCTCCTGGAACCAGCTGTCGGTGGGACCCAGTCCTTCTGCTCTGCCTCACTCCATTTCCTGATTTGGGACCACAGGTATCTTTCATATTGGGCTTTCCTGTTAATATCATGCAAAAACAGGAGATAAAATAACAAATGTAGGGAAAATACAGCATTGAGAAAAAGCTTCAAAGTCCTTTAAGTCTTCCCCTGTGCAATGCCTGACTATTCAGTGAGATGGAAGCTCGAAGCTTCAGCTGCTTCTTTTTCCTTTGTGGAGGGCCTTCAGCATTTGTTTGTAAGGATGGGGCTCACCACGCCCCCCACTTCTGCAGTGCCCACCATTAGTGAAGGTCGAAATGCAGTTTCCTGCTAATGGCCCATCTTCCTGGCTGTCAGCCGGAAGGCTGAGATTGACAGGCACACAGTCTCTGCAGGGTTCTCAACTGCCTGACATCCTCCCTGAATCTCTGTCTCAACCAGGAATTATCAGACACCTTTGGGTCTTTCCTCCTACAGGACAAACTGAACGTGAATGATTGCTTGGCTTGGAAAGGGACACAGGTTAAGATGAAAAGCAGAGTGGGTGTTAATGGACTTGGATTGGGGCGGCAAAAGGAATTGGCTCCATTAGTCTGTTAGAATTTAAAGGACTTTTACAGAGGAAATAAAAAGTGAAACCAATTTCACAATTGTTCACAAACCAGCCAACAAAGATAAAAGAGCGCCAGCTGATGGCAAACTCCATGACCTTGTGCTTCACATTACCACAGGCAGCACCAGCAGCTGGGCTCAAGTCCTTGCTGACGGGACAGCTCCAGGTCCCAAACGCTCACTCTTCTCCCTTCCCCATCTGCCGTGAAGTGTCTGACAGTCTCAGCCCAGGGGGAGTTCTCTCTCTGTGTCCTTCTCAGAGGGGTCTCCCCTTTGGGAGATAATCTCGGTGAATGGTGCAGTTGCCTGGGATTTAGGAAAAGTTAAGTGAGCAAAATGGCAGCGAAGTTCCTGCATTGAGACAGAAGGTCTGCCTGGAAACACCTCCTGGCTGTCAAGAGAAGGCTGATGAGGAATCTTGGGTCTTTTCATTAGACATTCATATGAAACAAGAATAAATTCTAGATTTTGTTTCCAAAGACCCTTTGTGGCCTGAGTTATCAATCGTTAGCTGTCTTGGCCACATAGACTGTCTGGATATGAATAAATGCTTTCTAGGCAGCCATTCTACGCCCATGTTAGGTGTAATAATGTGGAAGCATGTAGGGATACTTGATACTTCACAGTATAATCAAAGGCTGGCTTGTGGCACATCTACTCCTAAGTGGTTCTAATGTAGATCTGAGCACTCAGATCAATGAAAGGAAAGGCGGTGTGACTACCCGATCATTATGAAAAATGTTATTCCTAGTGGACGATGAAGGTGTATCAATATTAAGCCCATTACATGTAAGAAATACACAGATCAGACTCATGGTAGGTTTATCACAGAATTGAAGGCTAAAACTTCTCATTTTTTTCTAAAGGAAGATGAAAGGCTCAGAATTCACTGGGTGATGAATCCAGTCCAAGATACAGATGCAAGTTTTCACTGCCAATGCCACAGTGGATGTTCTTATTGCCTCGTGCCCACATATCAGAGAAGCCTTTTCCAGGAAGACTGTGGAGCTTGCCCATCAGTCATTCTTCCTTGGTAACCTAACTCCAATGGTACTCAAGTGTCTGCTGTATTGTGCCCCAGGATGTGAGTCATGACTGGCCTAAGTGCATCGTGTTCATCTCATTCCCTTTGTAATTACTTTACACTTGGGCAGGGACATGTGACTCCATTGTGGGCCAGTGACATACACAGAGAAGATGTTGTGGGCCTTCTGAAAAGTACTTTTTTCTCTGTTAAAATGAGAAGAATGTCTTTGGGACAAACCCCAGGTTGAAAATCTATGCACTGTCTCCTCAAGAAGACCATCCTGAGAAAAATATTTAAGTTGAAGACGTTTATGGGGAGTGATCTCAGGAAACGTCAGTAGGGAAGTGGGGAATGATAGGGGAAGGAAGAGAGTCAGCACAGTGTGCCTTAAGGAGCAGGTTTCGCTGCTGGTCTCTGAGCCTCAGTTCTGCTGGGGACCTCGGGGACAATGTGTAGGACACGTCTCAGAGTTGTCCTGCCCAAGTGGTGAGGAAACCTGAGTTCTATCCATCAACCCCCCCTGAGGCATTGCTGGAGCACTGCCCCCAGTGTCACCTCCCTGGAACTTCCCGCCTGCCCTCCACGTGGGAGGAGACAGCTCCTGGGGCAGAGAGACGCTACAGGCAGGGGCCACAGGGGCCACCAGAGGCCCCCTTTGATCAGGGTGTGTGGAAAGGCGGGTTCTGAGGGATGTGGGTGGGCCCTGGCATTTCTGCTGGTTGGCACAATTAACCAACTCTAGAAGCATCTTCTTCCAGATTTCTTTTTATGTGAGTTAATAACATTTTCAGGAATGGACTCTCTCACTCAGGGATAGGGCTGCCTTTTGGCTCATATGCGCGGTGCAGTGGTAAGAGTTACAGCCAACATCCTTTCTGATGACTCAGATGCCTCTTTACGTGGTCAGTGCCAATGCTGTGTCCATTAAAAATATCTCAACCCCTGCCATATAGAAGAAACATTTAACTGAAAAAAGACTCCTACTCAGTCTTTTTGCTGCTAGCCTCTTCATTCCCTCGTTTATCCACAGATTAATGACTGACCAGAAAATCTTCCTAAAACACCATTTTCATTATGTCGTTCTCTGTGGAGAATACATAGTCTAAAGATGAAATTTCTTAATGGGATCTTCAAGGTCTTCTCCATTCTGACCCCTACCTACCAGTCTAATCTTATTACCCACTACTTTCATATATAAATCTTTAATAATAATAATAATAATAATAATAATAATAATAATACAACCCTTCTATTTATTTATTGTGAGGACTTGCTCTGTGCCAGACATTGTGCTAAGTGGTTAACAGGCATCAACTTGTATAATTTCCAGAACAATCACAAGGGTGGGTAGTATCATCAAAACCATTTTTTAGATGAGGAAACTGAGATTTCAAGAAGTCACACATTAAGAGGAAGCAGATTCTAGGCCTTTCTAAGTAGAGATATTGGGATACAATTTATGCCCATCTGGACAGTGTGCTTCTATGGGCATATTTATATATTTTAAAATTTGACTAGTGCCTTGTACAGTTTTTGCACATATAGTAAGTACCTGAAAAAGTATTTGCTGAATAAATGCTCCCAAAACTCCATATAGGAGACCATCTGATACCATGACTTTTGTTTCTGACTCTCTCTCTGCCCATATCTTCATGACATCACTTTGCAACAAAGGAGGAAATTATCTCAAGACTGATAAGGAAAATAATATAAATCAGAACTAACTGATTTAAATATTTATTGAGGGCATGTAGAGAAAAAGGGATTTTCATACATTGCTCTCAGGAGTGAAAAGGTGAATGAGAAATGTAGCTACAAACTCCATTTTCAGCAAAACTAAAAGACAGCAAGAATTCCAAACTGCAAAACTGATGGAAGGGCTGCCAGAAGCAGTGGGTCCAGGCAAAGGGATGCATAAGAAGCAGAGAGAAACACCACAGGTAAAGAGCTCAAAAGAGCCAGAAACAAGTCATCTCTAGGTGAGAGAACCCACAGGTGAAAAATCTAAATCTCGGCAGTTGCCAGAACTCCCTAGACCTGGGTTCCTTTCAGGAAACAGAGGAGCTGAGGTTACAGGAAGAGAATCACATAGGTAAGCCTTGTCTGCAAGAGGCTGTCTGTTTTTGTGGCAGTGGAGGAGGGAAAAGTCTTTGCATTTCAAAAAACCCTACACTTGTCTATCTCCATTAGGGGTAAGGGGCAGACAGACAGACACACACACACACACAATATTCAAATACACCTGGAACAGGAAATCTATACAACACAGACCTCCCACACATAGTTGTTAGAGAAAATACCATCTTCCATGATGAGTAATGAAACATATACAGCACAGGATCAGTATAAGGAATAAACTAGAAAAAGTGATGGAAAACAATAGAAAATAGTGGCAGAGAAAGACACTTGCTCAGAAAAAAAAAAAGTTACTATAAAAAGTCACAACCAATTTTTCTACCACAAATTAATTCATTTTAATTATCCTATTACTATGGAACTGGAGCATAAAACAGAAGTGAAAGAACTCAGAGAAAAGATAGTAAGAACAAGGAAGATATCAAATAGGACTTCAGCATGAAAATGAAAGAAAATATTAAATAGGAAATATTAAACCATCACTTAAATGAATATTACAAACTAATAAGAACATGCTGTATAGCACAGGGAACTCCACTTCGCTGTACAGTAGAAACTAACACAACATTGTAAAACAACTATACCCCAATTAAAAAAAAATTACAAAGTTATCTGTTAAATAAAATTACATGGTTGAATAATTGGATGACGGAGGTGAAAGAAGGAGAAAGGAAAAGAAATATATTAAATTCATCATTGTTTACAGTACAGAATTAACAGATACCGTGTAAGTTACAGTCATAAAAGTAACCCACTTGGACAAAACTGTGTATGCCACTGAAGATGAGAAGAAACAGAAAGCATAAAGCAAAGCATGATATGGTGAAGAAAATTTTGAAACTAGAAAAAGAACGCATAATATAAAATAGGATGACAAACATACTTGTCACATCAATAATTATAAATGAGCTAAAATTTCTTGTGGAAAACAAAGCCTTTGATATTGATCACTAAGCCATACCCTAATAAGATTCCTGGACTTCAAGGATAAAGAATCAACTGGCTGAAGACACCCCAGCAACAGCCAATGCTCAAAGACAGTGGAATAACAGCTCCAAACACTCCAGGAGCTAAATGGGATCCAAAGATTTGATACCCAGATAAAAGTTGTTCAAGGATAAAGACAACAAACAGGTCTGAACTTGAAACACACAGAAATTGTTTTTTCCTGTAAGCCTTTCTTGAAGTGTCTAGGAACAAGAGTTTGCAGACTGTGGCCTGTGGGTCAAATCTAGCCAGCTACCTTTTAAAAAAAAAAAACAGTTTTATTGGAATGCAGCTATGCCTGTTCATTTACATACTATCTATGCCTGCTTTTGTGCTGCAACAGCAGAGTGGAGTAGTTGGGACAGAGCCTTTATGACCTGCAAAGCCTAAAATAGTTAAAAGTTTGCTGACCCCTGCACTAGACAATAACCTCCTTAAGGCCAGGGTCCTCCTGTATCCCCAGCACTCATTCCTGGGTAGAGGAGGTGTGCCAGATGCAGGAGGAAGTACGTTAGTTCTCATTCTTTTACCTGGGGCACACTCACCCCATCTGTCTCAGACCCTTGGTAAGAGCAGCACATGAAGTTTCAATATTTTGTGGTAAAAGACTGCCAGAAGCTGCAAAGAGTTAACAGACTTATAGTGAGTTAGTTTTTGTGCAGAACTACATTAACTGAATTTCTTATAGCTTCAAATACTGCTAAGAATACCTTACATTTGTGCAATCATTACAGATAACAATTTACTTGCTCTTGTCCTTTCTCTGCCCAACTGCCCTTAAAATGTATTCTGTTATCCTCTAAAAACGGTTTGAGGAAAGAAGCACTATATTTAGCAGGTATAGAAATTAGCAGGATTGCTTGTTAAATCAATCCTGTTTCTCCTCACAGCTTTTTCCCTGTTCCTCCTCTTCCCCTTTTATTCATGACGGGCTAACTTAGAAGCCTGAGAAGGTCTGAGCACAGGGGAAAATGGACACAAACCAGGACACCTCACTTTTCCAAGAGGCAGTAAGAGTGATGGTTGAGAAGGTGAGCTCTAGAGTCAACAAGCTCAATTTAAAATCTTTGCTGTGTCCCTCACTAGCCTGTGGCCTTGGCTGTGTTATCTAACAGGCCTATGCCTCAGCGACCACATCTGTAAAATGTGTATCCTAATAGGACCTACTTCCTAGGCTTACGGGAAAATGAAACATTTTAGTATGGAATAAAGCACTTATGCTAGTGCTTGGTACATAATCAGCACTCATAAGTGTCCGCTAATGGTATTGTTGTCGACCTCATTCTTCACTCTTTGCTGTGAAGGGAACAGTTAGTGAAGGATTGGCATACCCAGTGCTATCTGCAGCACAGCCCCAAGAAGAGTTCAGATAAGAGGGCCTGGGATGTGCATGGCTCTCAGGCTCCTAGCACAGCATGTCTGCTTTCCCTTGATCTCTGTGGGGCGAGACTACCTGCTCTGTGGCCATAATAGCTCCACACGACGCTGATTTCTGGATGCTGTGGGTTAGGGCACAGGAATTCCACCTTCAGCTGACTGTTCAGTGAAGATGGCGAAGGTGATTCCTCACAGCTCCAGGAAGAAGTAGTTTCTGGTTTTTGTTATTTTTGGAAAACTTGTTGGTACACCTCATTGCTTGTTAAATAGATAAGACTTCTGCTTGCTAGGAAATTTCTGTGTACTTGAGCTTCCAGGAAGAGATGTGTAATGCTGCTTTAAATATTATGTGTCTTAAGGAATTACTCTAATCTGACTGTGACAAATAAGATTCACCTGATTTCAGAGCTGGATAAAACAGTTCACGTTATAATATCGTGCATTGCCTCAGAGTATGAACAAAGTAATGTTCCTGGTTTTGCCCACTTTGAGATGACAAAAGACCTCTAGTTCATCAGGTCTGGATTGTTTATCTATAACTATACTCAGATATTTTTTTCTTTAATCTTGGGATGTTCTTATGAGAAAAAGATTAGCTAATCACCCAATCTATCACTAAAATTAGAACTATGTTACACTGACTACATATGAACTCTAAAGCACTAGAACAACACACTACAAAAGATATGCAGTAAATTCTGTTATAAACCTCTAATATCCCTTCTCTAAGGAGTGGGTAGTGACTTTTAGACGCTAAGCCCAAGCAAGTGGCCTTTATTCTATTTTGGTCTGGTTTCTTCTGGTCTGGTAGGAGAGAAGAAGGCTTTCCTTTACCCTCTTAGAGTCCATGGTTGGGTCTGAAGATTAGAGTGACACGAACAGATTAACAAGAGAAAGGCATACACATTTATTAATATACGTTTTACCTGACATGGAGCCTTCATAAGGAAATGAAGACCAGAAGAAACAGACCTGCGTATTTCTGTGCTGTGTGTGGCGAGGGGAGGGCCGTGGTGGAGGAATATGACAGGTTAGGAGTGTGAGGTCAGCGCAGTGACCTGGGGGAACTTAGCAAGGCCTGTTTGCTGGGATTCTTCTCTGCATCCCTTTGTCTTTGGAGATGAGGATGCTCCTTTTCTCTGGGTGTAGGGAGGGTACCTCTCACAGGAAGGTTTTATGATCTGTTTCAGGGAAGAAGTGAGAGGGGAGGAGGGCAGAGTGAGCTTGCTGTTTTCTCAGACTCCTTCAGCTGCACATATTCAATATGCAAGGTGCTGCGTTTTGGGGGAGTGTGTCCTGAACCCTGTGGGGTTTCTTCCTCTTGCATCGTCCGTATTCAGAACCCCCAGCAGCTCCGTTGACATTGCCACTTCTTTTCTCCCAGCCTCCTACTATTCACCACAAATTCCCAGACTGTGATGAGGTGCTGGCTTTATGTTTGTTCCCTTTCAGCACAATCCCCCACCCCGATGGATCTATAGGAGTCTGGGTCCCGCAAAATACTGACCCTTACTAAATACGTGTGTGAATGGCCCTTGTCTGTTTCCTTGGGGTTGGGCTATTTTTCTTCCAAGGAAAAGAAGATTTTTCTCTCCATTTTCCCTATGTTTTCTCTATTTAATTATTACTAATAATTCATTAGTAATGGTAGTAGTGACTACAATAATAGAGATAATGGTATTGATGTAAACATTGCACTTCCTCTCCTGTAATCCACACAACAACCCTACGAAGTTTTTAATATTTAATTCTTTAATATTTAATATTCAATTATAATTTATTTACATAAATAAATTATATTATATAAATTATATAAAATGAAATCTATTATTAATAATAAATATTATTTAATATTTAATGTTATTATGTTCCTTTTACAGACAAGGAAATTGGAGCTAAGAGAATTTAAGTAACTTACCCAGCATCACATCACTAATATTGGGTTGACCAAAAAGTTTGGGCTTTTCCATTATTTTGGGTCTGGGGTTGAAACTCAGATCCAACTGTCTACAGAACCCTAAATTTTAACCACCAACATAATAAAAAAATAAACATTTACATATATAATTTTAAAAAAAGAGGTCAGTTGGACCACAGTCTAGTGATGCAAATTATAATTGCTTGGAAGTGGCTACAGACTGGAAAAAACTAAAGATTCATTTAGTCCACACCATGAAACCACTCTCCTACAGCTAGACCATGAATTCTTTAATGACTACTTAGAGTTCTCAAATATTTGTAAGATTCAAGGATGTCACAACCTTCAAATATTTTTGTTTTCTATTCTGTTTTTTATAATGAAAAACAGAAACCCAAACGTTAATTTTCATTTGACTAAATTAAGGTGTTTTATTTGAGGTCACTCAGACAACAGTAGTAAATGACTCCACTATAATTTCTACTACTCTAAGTTGTGTAAGTTAGTGATAAGTAACATTTTTAACTCCTGATAGTTTCTAGGATGCTGGTCATATGTGTAGGACTTGGATGAATGAGCAGTAAAATGAGAATATTTAAAATGTGCATTTCCTGACTTGTGTGTTGTCAACTTTTCGAATTGTGGTTTATTTCCCACCGCTCAATTTTAATATATTTTGTATTCTGTGCATCAGTTTGTAAACAAAGTAGAGGCCCACCATATGGCAGCTTGATTGACGTGGCACAATCTACTGCTGTGTCCTGAGGCCTCTGAGCTAGTGTGTGATGATTACTGAGTCCTCTGACCTCCAGGATCCTGCTAGTGGTAGGCTTGTAAACATCTCAAGGGTAAGGGCTGTGTCGCTAGCTTCTTGCATCTTAAAACTGGAAGAAATCTCAAGAGTAATCTCCAACTCAGTGATCTCATTTTATTTATTAAGAGAGACTGATGCTTGTTATTCATTGTACCTCTAGTATCTCCAGCCCAGACCAGTCGTCTCCCTATCAGACCACTGCATTACAGGACTCATCCATCCTGGCCTTGTGGGATATGGGACTCCCTCATGGCAGATGAATGAGAAAACTAAGCCTATCTGAAAGCCAGTGTCAGGGAGAAAATGAACTGAAATAGTACATAGACTATCTCAGTAGAGGGTCAATCCCAGATGGCTGGGCCGAGAGGCAAAGTCCAAGTCAGAGGCAACAGGACAGAAGTAGAGGCCTCACGGCAGGACTAGTAGATCTGAGAGTGGAGCTGAGGTAGAGCCTGGGGCCAGTTTCGGAGGTGAGGAACACTGAAACCAGGGTCTTGTTATACAGGGACAAGTGTCATGATCCCTGATGGGGAGAAAGTCATTAAGTGTCCTGCATCAGGTGATTTTTTTTTCTTTTTCTTTTTAGTAAATGTTACTTGATTGCCACGAGGGTAGCTAGAACTTGATCCTGGTGTTCCAAAAAAGTACTGGACTAAACTAAATAAGCTGATACATGGTGTTGCAGCCGAAACCTAGGACTGTAAGGATTTGTTAGGACGCCATGTTGCAAAGAACACAAAATCTAATTTCATTCAGCCTTTTCAAAGAAAGGATTTATTGTTTTGTATACCTGAGCTTCCAGAGGCAATAAAGTCTCCATGGTTGTTTGATCCAGCAGCTCGATAGAAGTGCCCAGGTCTCAGTTTCTTTCCATCTCCCCGCTCTGGCGTCCATGGCGTCATTTTCTGCCCAAGCCTGGTTCCCCTCATGGTTTAAAGGCAGCTGCCTTAGGCACTGAAATTCTGGGGTTCCTGTTCAATTCTGGTGAGATGTTGAGAGTTTATGTTCCAGCATTCTGATCAAGGCCTGAGATCAACCCTGATTGCATAGGTCACCTGCTCACCCTTGAACCCAGGCTTGGTTTAAACCAACCAGGGACCACTATTGGAGTGAGAGGAGGAATGAGCTTATTCTGAAAAAAATATGGGATGCAGGGAGAGAGGTGCTACCCAAATAAAATCTGGTGCTATTAAGAAGGGAAAGATGGGAAATGTATTGGGTGGACATTCAACTGTGATCACTGTAGGCAAGAGGCCTGGACTTCTGAACCTCTGAGCTTTGGGACACCACTTGCCCAGGTTCTAGACCCCAGCACTAGGGAGTCTGAGTCAGTAGGTCTGCATTTTAATGCATCTTCCCTGTTGATTCCGTTAATGAACTACTTCTGAGAACCACAAGAGTACATGATTTTAGAAGAAAATTTTTTAAATTGTTTATAAATTATTTTTCCTTATAACAATAGAACATGTCCATAACCTAAAACTTAGAAAATACAGAAAAGATGAAGAAGATAATTCAAAGGATATTTTTTCCTCCTTGCAGGGAAATGCCTATAGTATTTCCTAAAGAGGGATAGTGGTTGTTAAGTGAAAGTACTGATCATGAGCTTTGAAAAATTTATTGTGTTCCTTTTTGATGAATGCTTTACGTTTCATTAGAATTCTTCTACAGCCTCAGAGCAATCTTGGGATACTTGCCAACAGCTAAAGGTCCTGCTGCACTGCTAACACACAGGGGCAGAGGATCTTTGTCATGTCATCACCAAGACTGGCTTTATGGAGAGAGTCATTAATCAAGGCAAGCAGAGCACTCTGCACATATCCAGGCCTGGAGAAGATGACTGCATCCACTGAGAACCCTCGTACCTGGGAGAATCCAAACGTGGCTCAGCCTTCCCTGCAAACGACTGGGCTTCAGCAATGGCATTACTCATAGGACTTTGCTATGATCAGGCTTGACCTTTCCATTTGCATGCTTGGTAGAAGGTGAGCTGTGACCCACACTTGTATGTTCAGTTACACACTTGACCTTCCAGCTAGAGGGACTCTTGTCACTCCCAGCTCTGTGGAGGAGCCCGCCACTCTTGCCTTGCCAATACCATGTTCACACCCAGTTGGAACAAATTTAATAAATATAAAGAAGAATTTGTACATCTGATGAGTTTTTAAGTGAGCAGATTATGGCAACATAAAATGACCCAAAGTCCTATAAGCCTCCCAAGAAAGATTTCTGAAAGTTACTTTAGAGCCTGTGGAAATTACTGTCTATAGCAGACTTTTTCTTCTTCTTATCCATTTTGTTTGTACCATGGATTCTTTTGAGAATTTTAGGAAAACTATGGATACTCTCCCTAGCAAAATACATATATTCATACAATAATTTCAAGAAATTTTGGCCTATCTCTGGGCAGGTTAATGGAGCCCAGATTGAGAAGTACAGTGCCTTGGAAGGATGGTTAGAAAAGTAGACTCTTGAGTTAGGCTGTCCTAATTTATTGATCTGCAGCTTTGCTACTTAACGTGATCTGCAGCAAGTTTCTTAACGTCTCTGTCCCTCTGTTTCGTTACCTGTGAGATGGGGATACTACAAGGACCTGCTTCCTAAAGCTGTATGAGCGATAAAGGAGATGATGATATAACTTGCCAAGAGGCCTGGTGCTGGAGACAGACACCAGGTTTAGGCAGGAGCTGGATTTGATCAATTCCACTATGATACGTGATCTCATTCACTGATTTAAATGAAGTTGTTGCAGATGCTCTCCACTAGAGCACTCCGCATACCCTGTAGACAGCGTTTAGTTTATCCGCTCTGCAACCGGGAACAATGGAAGGGTTTTAGAGGTGATATGATGCGAGTTTTTATATTTTCATTTTCTTTGCCTTAGATGTGCAGATAATGCACAAAATGGAAGCAGAGAGACCCCCTGGGGGGAAGAGAGAATTAACCTAAGATGATACTTTGGGCACACATCAGGGGACACACCAGGGATGGGGCAAAGAGGTTAAGGGGAGAGCTACATCCCTGATTGATGTGGAAGGTGAAGGAGAGAGCAGTGGAGGTAACACTGAGTCTTCTGTCTCAGATGGCTGTATGGTTCAGTACCATTGAGTTCCATTTACCAGATAGCAGCAGGCTCCTGTTTGTTTTTATTCCAAGATAGATAGGATGATAATAACAATAAACTGTTTTGAGTGCTTGAGTTTGAGGGACCTATGGATGACTTAGGATGCCTGGGGGAGACAGATATCTCAGGGGGGTTGGGTGTATTTGCCCATATGAGCCATCAATGCAGAGGTAGTACATACTCAAAGTCCTCTACAACCTGGAATATCAGAAGAATAGGACCATGAAGAGAGGCCAGAAACACTTCAGCATTTCTTTCGCAAAGCAGAGGAATCAATAAAAGAAACTAAAGTAAGCCAGAGGAAGGGAGGAAAATTATGATTTGGGTCACAGACTCCAAAAAAAGGAGAGAAGAAGGGAGCATTCAGTAAAATCCCATGACTCTGAATGGTCATGTGAGATTTGGATGGAAAGGTACTTGACGTTTGCCAGAAAGGTGTGCCTGGAATGCTGGGGGCGGGCTGTCAGTAAGCTGACAGGGAGAGGGGCTCGGGAAATGACAGTCATGGCTGTACATGACTTCCTCAGTCTGTGGGTTTAGGAGCTGAGGTGGGGAGGGGTCCAGAGAAGAATTTGGGGAGGAGAGTGTTTAGGGATGAGGGAAATGATCACGGGGTGAAATCTAGGACTTTCCTGATGATGTGGCCTGTGGTTGGTGAGGCTGGCTGTCCTATTCCCAGCTCTCAAAGGACTTTCCCTTTTCTCCCAGGGGTCCACAGTCGTCTTCTTGTGTTGACTGACTCTCCAGTACCCACTTCTCAGAGATAAACGAAGCCTGACCCATGGAGTTGTGCAAGGTGGCCTCTTTGGCCATGGTTTCTGCTTGGCCCCAGCCTATCAGCGTGTCCCAGGCTCCCGGCCTCAGGGTTGGTTAGAGGGTGGACACACATCCCAAGTCAGGCTACTCAGAGTGGAAGACACAATTTCAGGGGTGTCATTTAAAACTCTTAAGTTTGCAGCCCTAGTTTCTTTCAGGTATGTACTAGGACACAGATGGCCCTGGATGCTGTCAGCAGTCATGTGACCATGAAGGTGGGAACTGGCGGAGGACCTGGGGCTGAAAACTGAGGGAGGGGAGGTGGACGCTGCTGCCTGGTCCAGCCGAGCATCCACCTTCTGCTGTGCTTCTCCAGACACTGAGCTAATACATTCCTCTTACTGCTGAGTAACTAAAAACATCTTAATTAATACATCCTTCCATTTCTTTGGACACAATTTTAGAAATAAAAAGTAAAATGTTCATTTTTTAATATTTTGCAGTTAACAGGGATATTTCACATCCATTATCTCATTTGATCCTGACAGATAGTGCGCCATTTTATAGATAAAGGTCATTAATGGACAATCGGAAACTAGAATTCACATCTCTGATTCTTATTCACTACATCACCATGTAAATCCCTTTTAAATATAGTCAGTTGAATATTGAATCAGTAGTTTCTGTTCCACTGCTAATTCTGTCTCCATGTTATGTTTATATTTTTATGTATTGTTCTAAATCATGGAAGCCCTTTACAAAGGCTGTGGGCTTTAGTGAATAATCAATGCCTGTATGAAGATGCAGCAAATATTAATGAATTAGCAAAGAAATCACAGAGCTGCTTTAAATGCATTTACCCAAACAAGCTCAGATGGGTTACATTCCAGAGTCCTGAAGGAACTTGTTTATTATTTTAAGATTATTACTATTGTCCCATTTTTGAAAATTTTTGGAGAATGGGAGAGACACAAGAAGGGTAAAGCTGGGAAAAATATGACTTGATTTTCGAAAGGGAGATACTAGGAATTACATACCTAAGTGTTGGTAGAAAAAATCGGAAACAATTCTAGAAGATAACCAAGAAACGTTCAGTTTGTGGGAATTTGGAGAAGAATTTGACAATTACTGGTGTAAGTCCTGTCAAGCTAACTTGGTCCCTGATAACAAGTCAGTTATTATCAGATGATAAAATGAAGGTGGCGAGATCAGAGGGTTCAATAGATTTATAGGTAGTTTTAAAACTGCCTCAATGAATGACTGTGTATGTGTACGTATGTGTGTACGTGTGTGTGTACGTGTGTGTGAGACTCAACTGCACAGAGAAGAGTTTGATTATACACTTCAGTTGATGGCATGCTACCCACTTTAGTCTGTGCACAGATCCTCTTTTATTCTCTTCCATCCCCACTTGCAATGCCATTTCACCTCTTAGACATTCACTCTGGTCTATTTTAAGAAGTGAACTTCCTACCCTTCTTCAATAGGTTTATTTAGATATTGGTGTAGCTTTGAAAATGTATCGTGGTGTGTATATTTATTTAAATTTACATAAGTATAACTGAGATATAAATCAAATACTCTTTCTTTTTTTCTGCCACTCAATGTTATGTTCTTATGTGTACTTCGTGAGTCTGGTTTATTGCTCCTGACTATTACAGTTTCCACAGCATTCCATCACATACACTTGTCACATTTTACTTATCCCTTCCTCTAGAGATGAATCTTGCTTTCACAAACAATGCTGAAATGAGGACCTGTTTGAGAGGTTATGGTTTGAGAGGTTACATGCCTCCTTATGGACCTGTTTGAGAGGTTCTTGAGTATATACCAGAAATGAATAATGCCATATTGTTCCTCGTATTGTCTGAACTAGTTAATATCCCATCAACTGTCCATGAGGGTTCCCTTTTCTCATAATCTCAATGTTTGATATTATCCAGCTTTCTATTATTATCAATATTATTGGCATAAAGTTGAATTATTATTTTAGCATTTCTCTGATTAATAGTGAGATTGAGTATCTCTTTATATGACTCCATTTGTGTTCCCAGTTTTTGAATTTCCTAATCATACTGTTGTGGAGTGAATGTTTATGGCCCCCCAAATTCATGGTATTTAGAGGTGGGGCCTTGTGGGGGATAAGTAGGTCATGAGGGTGTATGTGTAGCTCTCACGAATGGGATTAGTGGCTTTATAAGAAGACGCCAGAGAGCTAGCTCGCTCTCTTTTTTTTTTTTTAATTATTAGCACCTTTTAATTATTATTTATTTATTTATCCTTTTTTTTTCTTTTTTGGCTGCGTTGGGTCTTCGTTTCTGTGCGAGGGCTTTCTCTAGTTGCGGCAAGCGGGGGCCACTCTTCATTGCGGTGCGCGGGCCTCTCACTATCGTGGCCTCTCTTGTTGCGGAGCACAGGCTCCAGACGCGCGGGCTCAGTAATTGTGGCTCACGGGCCTAGTTGCTCCGCGGCATGTGGGATCCTCCCAGACCAGGGCTCGAACCCGTGTTCCCTGCATTGGCAGGCAGATTCTCAACCACTGCGCCACCAGGGAAGCCCCTAGCTCGCTCTCTTTACACTATGTGAGGACACAGTGAGAGGTCTGCAACCCAGAGGAGGGCTCTTACCAGCCCCCAGCAGTGCTGGCTCCCTAATCTCGGACTTCTAGCCTCCAGAACTGAGAGAAAGAAGTTTCTGTTGTTTATAAGCCACCCAGTCTATGGTGCTTTGCTGTAGCAGCCAGAACTAAGACACATATCCTTAGCCCATTTTTCTTTTCTTTCTTTTGCTGATTTTCGAAAATTCCTTAGTAGTTCTAGATGTTAATCTCCTACGAGTTATGGATGACTCAAATATCTTCTCTCTGTCTGCCAGCTGACAATTTTGTGTCCTTTGTTAGAGAAAATTGTCTAATTTTGATGTGACCAAGTCAATCAGTATTCCCCTACAGTTCATACTTTCTGGATCTTATGTAAAAATCCTTTCCCACCCCAAAGTCTCAGAGATATTTTCATGTATATTCTAATCTTACCTGTATGGTTTTACCTTTTCAATTTAGGTCTCTAATATACTTGGAGATTTGTATGTGTTGTGATACGGGTTTCAGCTTCATTTTTCTACAGCTAGTAAGCCAACTTTCTTAATTACATTTACTAAATAATCTAATCAAATACATCTTTGGTCCTATTTCTGCACTTGCTGTTACATTTCATTGATCTGTTTTTCTCCTGTTGAGCTAGTAACACATCTTGATTAAGAATATGTTTTTATACTATATCTTGTTTGCTGGTAGGGTAAATCAGCCATCTTTGCACTTATTTGTAAAAATTGTTTAAGCTTTTTGTAGAAATTTCTTTCATAAAAATTTAAAATTCAATTTGTCAAGCTCCCTGAAAAATACTACTGAGTACAAAGATTAATTCAAAATGGATCATAAAACTCAAGTAAAAGGCTAATATCAAAATAAAATTAAAAAAAACTTCTGGTCATCAAAGGCACCAGTAAGAAAATTTAGATGAGCCAAGACTGGGAGAAAATATTCACAGAATAGATATCTGACAAAGGACTTGTATAGATATTTTATCCAAGAGGAGTAAAACATATGTTCACACAAGACTTACATAAGAATGTTCAATTTTAATCATAGTAGCTCTAAACTGGAAATAGCCCCCATCACTATGAGAATGGATAAGCAAACTGTGGTATAGCCACACAACGGAATGTTACTCAGCAATAAAAAGGAGCAGCCTACTGATCAGGCAATAACATGGATGATTCTAAGAACATTATGTTGAGTGGCTGAAACCTTACCCAAAGGAACATATATTGCATGGTTCTGTTTATATAAAGTTCTAGAACAGGTGTCTGTGTTTAGTCTTCCAGTTCTTGCTTTTTTCTAAGATTCATTTCTCTTGTCAATTTATAGCTGTAGTTCATTCAATTGGTAACTCTATAAAATACTCACTAGTGTGAATATTCCATAATTTATTTAGCCCATCTTCTACTGATGGACATTTTAAACTATTCACTTATTTGCGACTCTCCTGTTATGATCATTCTAGTAATGGTACATATGTGCAAGAGTTTCTCTAAGGTGTTACTCAATCAAGGTAACTGTCTTAGGATATGTGAATGCTCGAATTTATAAGAAAGAGCCAAATTGCTTGCTACAGTTGTTCTAACAATTTACCTTCCAGTCAGAATTGCATAAGAGTTTTCACTGACTTACATTCTTTGGGGCATAGAATTATCAAATTTCTAAATTTTTGCCAATGTAATCTATTTAAAGTGATATCTTCTTACGATCTTTTTTTTTTTTTTTTTAACGAACAGCTTTTCAGTTTTTTTTTGAAATCTGTGTTTTGTTGTGTCATCCTGCCTCGCCGCCACCCCTCCCACTGAGGAGCGGTATTTTAATTAAGTAATTTATTTGTTTATTTTTGGGTGTGTTGGGTTTTCGTTTCTGTGCGAGGGCTTTCTCCAGTTGCGGCGAGCGGGGGCCACTCTTCATCACGGTGCGCGGGCCTCTCACTATCGCGGCCTCTCTTGTTGCGGAGCACAGGCTCCAGATGCGCAGGCTCAGTAGTTGTGGCTCACGGGCCCAGTTGCTCCGCGGCATGTGGGATCTTCCCAGACCAGGGCTCGAACCCGTGTGCCCTGCATTGGCAGGCAGACTCTCAACCACTGCGCCACCAGGGAAGCCCCTCTTCTTAAGATCTTAATTTGCATTTCCTTCATTGATAATGCAATTGATCATCTTTTCTTGTGTTTATTTTCTATTTGTAATTGTTTTCCATGTAAAATACCAGTTCATGTCTTTGTCCATTTTGTTTGTTTGTTTTTCCAGTTGATTGAAAAAGAATTCTTTTTATATTCTACATATTAATCTTTTGTCTATTTTGAAATTGTTTTCCTATTTTATGATGTCTGTGTACTGGATAGTGTTTCTCAATGAATATATATTAATTTTAATGTAGAATTTATCAATTCTTTCTATTATGTTCAGTGATTTTTGTCATTTGTTTAAGAAATTCTTCCCTACCTTTGGGTCATAAAGATATTCTGTCATTAAAAAAAGCTGGTCATTTTCATGTTCTTTTCTAGTTTTGGATCAGAGTTATTCTGCCTTCCTAGAATGCGCTGGGAGTAATATTTTATCTTTTATTCTCTGGAAGGGTTTGTGCATTTTAGAATAATATAGTCTTTGAAAATTTGATAGAATCCTCCTGAAAAAAAAATCTTGCCTCTGGGAAGATTTTAAATTACCGATTTTATTTTTTTAATGTTTCTAGCACTGTTTAGGCTCTGTTTCTTCTTGAATCAATCTTATTAAACTATATTTTTCTAGGAAGTTGTCCGTTTTAGCAGTTGTCAAATCATTAGCATAAAAATTGTCAATAATGTTATTTTATTCTTGCTTTAATCTGCTGAATCTGTCCATATGGCCACCTTTTAATTCGTAATATTACTGTATTTACTTTTGGTCCCCTCCCCTGCTTTTCCCCTTGCTGAATATTACTATGTCTATTGCTGTAGTCTGTTCAAAGAACCAGCTTTTGGCTTTTTGATCCTGTTCTTTGATCTGCTCTTGTTTTATCTTCTTCCTTTTACTTTTTGGATTTATTTTGTTGTTTTTTCTAAATTCTTAAGTTGGATATCTAGCAAATTAACTTCTGGCCTTTCCCCTCCAATACAAGCATTTAGAACTGTTTTCTTCCAAGTAACAGTTTGTTTCAACCTACAAGTTTTGATAGATAGAATTTTCATTGTAATTTAGCTATAAGAATTTTTACATTTCCATTATGATTTTTTAATCCTCTATATTTTATCTTCGATTTGTTTCATAAATTAAGCTCTTTTCTTCATCTTCCTCTCCCTTTATTTGGAGTTTTTCTGTATTTCCTTTCTAAGTTCTTACACTGATGATTAGCTCAGTAAATTTCAGTCTCTATTTCTATTATAAGCATTCAAGGCTATCTATTCCCTCTGAATACAACTTTTCCAGTTTTCCACAAATTCAGTTCAGGAATTCCTCATGTTCCAAATTCTTGCCATGTGAATTCTTGTTATGTGAATGCAAAAAGCAAATACATTCAATAAATATTTTTAAAAGACAGATTTGGAGACCTTCAGAATGTGGTTTGTATCAGTTAAGGTTCTTTCAGTTCCAAAAAGACAAGAAACTCAAGAACAATCTGTTTAATAAAAAGATAATTTAAAAAACCAGAGATATGGATATTTTAAGAGTGTTTTCAGGATTGACTTAATGAAGGCTCTGGGCTCTTTATGTTTCTTGGCTGTGGTTCTTCTCTGTTGTCTACAACCTTAAACGCACTTTCCCTAGGAAGATCATCATAGTAACTTCAATCCAGAAATTAAAGAGCTGATTGGTAGCATCTTGGTTACAAACATGAGGATGAAAACCACAAAATAAGAAAATCCAAACAGAAAGGAGCATAAGTACCCGACTGCATCACAAGGCTGCCAGAGACTTGTGCTTCTTGGTGCATAAAAAGAAACAAAAACAAACTATAGAAATGATTCCTGAAACCTACCATGTAAAAATATATAAACAGTAAGGACCTACTGTATAGCACAGGGAACTGTATTCAATATCTTATAATAACCTATAATGGAAAAGAATCTGAAGAAGAATATATATATATAACTGAATCACTTTGCTGTACATCTGAAACTAACGCAACACTGTAAATCAATTATACTTCAATAAATATTAAAATAAAAAAGAAACGAAAACAACTCAGTTTTTAAAAGCTACTATACGTAACGTTTCCCATTACTTGTTGCCAAACACAGTCCTAACTGAAAGCAGTTGAAAAGCACATAATACAAGACTGACTCAAATTGTCTCAATCTGTGCTCAGTGGATAGAGCTATCACCACCTCAGTGCTCCCCAGGAGGTGGGATTGGCTTGGAGCTTTTGGAACAGGTTTAATCAAACCATACGAGGTGGATGCTATAGATATTTTATTTTTAGGACTTCCAGGAGGTCAGATCTTTTTCCTGAAATCAGGTTGCTGCCTAGGAAAGGAAAGCAGGTGTTTGGGAATGTAATTAATGCATGAAGTTTGGAATTTCCTCCCTGAAGGAGTGGCTGTGTCCCATGGAGTCATGTAGGAAGAGTATAAATGAGATTGGGGAGAGTCAATGAATGATTCTGTTTGGCTGTCCCCTAGGTCATTTCATTGTGGTCCGTAAGACACAGAGAAGACAGCCTAAAGAAAATTCAGGGTGGCTACAGCTTACAAAATTTCCTGCTCCATGTCTAATTAATGACTCTGCAGTTCATATAAATGAGAGATTTTACATTGACCACACAGCTGTAATTGAGCATTTCACCGTCTTTTCTGTGCAAAAATGGCTATGTTCATCCTGTCGAGTGGAATAAGATGATTACCCTCACTCTTGTTGCATAATAGTTATCCCATCAACAAAACATGGTTTCACATCTTTCAAGGGGAGCTAAAGTACTAACATTTATTTCGAAATAAAAGGGAGGCACTTACAAAGCCTTTCTGTATAAAATCCTTTAAGCCATTTAAATAATAAAAGTAGCATTTCTAAATTTACCTTTTGATAAGTTATAGTTAACATAAGGCTAAGACAAGTAAGTGGTAGCTTTGTTAAAAGGAGAAGAAATTTTGAACCAGAAATCTCTCCCTCTTCCTGCTCACACTGATTGTGCAAATGGCTGCAACTTTTTCCCTTTTCCAGTGTTCATGCCCTTTACAAGGTGATGTTATCACTTCTCCCATCAAGGTTGGAATCTAGAGTCCACTTATGGCAGTTTTAGTATATAGCCCCACTATTCTCCCTTTTCCTTGAATCTGGGTGGTAAGGGTTTGACAAAAGGGATATGGCAGAAGTGATGCTATATCAGTTTCTGGGCTAAGCCTTAAGAAACTAGCAGCTTCCACAAAGATGTCTGCTCTCACCACTTCTATTCAGCATTTTGCTGGAGCCAAGGAAATTAGACAAGAAAATAAATACAAAGTATCCAGATTTGAAAATAAGTACTGAACAATTGAAACAAAATTAATAAAACAATTCCATTTGCAATAGCATCAAAAAGAATAAAATACTTAAATAGAAGAAGTGGAAGCTTTGTACACTGAAAACCATAAAGCCTTCTAGAAAGAGTTTAAAGAATATCTAAATAAACAGAAAGACATTCAGTGTTCATGGATCAGAAGACTTAATATTGTTAAGGTGGCAGTACTCCCCAGATCTACAGTCAACAAAATTCCAGCTGACTTTTTTTCGTAGTTCAACAAACTGATCCTAAAATTTATATGAAAATTCAAGGATTCAGAATTGCCAAAACAATTTTGAAAAAAAAAACCTCCAAACCCAAAGTTGGAAGACTCATACTTCCAGATTTTAAAGCTACAAAATTACACAAATTTTGTGGCATAAGGATACCACACATAAAAATTAGCTCGAAATGATCATAGAAACCTAAATGTAAGAGCTAAAACTATAAAACTTATAGATGAAAACATAAGAGTAAATCTTCATGATTTTGGGTTAGCCAATGTTTTCTTAAATGTGATATAAATCACACCTCATCATGGTATATAATCCTTTTTATATATTTTTCTTTATTAAATACTCCTTGGGTGTGGCAAAAGAAAAAAAAAAAGAAAGAAAAAGAAACTAGCAGCTTCCATTTCCTGTCTCTAAGGATCCATCTCCCATGATGTAAGAAACGTAACCTGCCCCCTGAGAGTCTCACCTGGAGGGGAGTTTGCCAACCATGTGACAGAGCCATCTTGGAAGTGGATCCTCCAGCCTTAGTCCAGCTGACATCTGGTGGAGCAGAGATGAATTGTCCCCATTGGGCCTTGACCAAATGACAGAATGGTGAGCAAAATAAATGATTGTTGTTTTAAACTAGTAACTTTTGAGGTGGTTTGTTATATAGAAATATAGATAGCTGGAATATTGCCCTTGAATGGGAGCTGGCTGGCCAATAAAATGTGGAAGAGGTGATGTATAGCCTATACCTGTACTTAAAAGGCCTTGGGAGCTTTGGCTCCATCTTGGTACCCTGCTTTTGGAGCCGGTTGGAGGATAAGGGACATGTGCCCAGCTGCCCTTTGCCCCAGCCAACAGGCCAACAGCAACCCTAACCTCCAGAAATGTGAGACCATCCTGAACCAGTCAGCCTCCCATTAACTGACCACAGATGCATGAACAAGCTAGTCAAAGTCCACCAAGCCTGGTCCAGTCTAGAGCATCTTAAATATTTCTCTTACCTGAATAATCTTGGAGAGGCAGCACATCACCCCAGCAGGCCCTTCTTTACATTACGTACAACTATTTGGTGCTAAACTCCAACCATGATACATGTCCCTGAGGGAGTGACATGAGGATATGTGTAAGGATAAATGATAAGGTAAGGAAAAAGAATATTTTGGTATGGCAAACTGAAGTAATAACTTTAAATAACTATTAATAAAAGAATGAATTTAAAAGCCAGAATACACAGACAATGAAATGCAATGTAGCACTGAAAACGAGTGAACTAAAACTACATGTATAAGAGACGATCTAACAAAAATAACATTGAGTGAAAAAAGCAACTTCAGTGGCAAAGTGAAGCATTTTTCTCTTAGGCATCTAAAATTTTTTAGCAGTTGGCCCTATAACTGGACACTGACATTTGGGTAAGCTACAAGGGAAAAAGGTAGTGGTCGTAGCTTATTTGATAGTTGAAATACAGATTTTATCATTTATGTAAGAGCATTTTCAACATTTCTTCAAATTTATTCATATAAAAATAAAACTTATGCCTAATAAGCCATCTATCACAATCAATGAGCTATTGATATTTTAAGAGAGAATAATTCTTGACAAACCTGGGATGTATACAAATAGGCATATCAATGATGTTAGACTTTAGCTTTAATTTCATCAGTTTTATGAACATTACTCAGAATTTGGCTGCCCAATAAGATTTTCAGAAATTTTATTTAGTATATAATATTTATTTCATGTACTCAGACTGTATTTGTCCTCTATTCCCAAAGCCTCAGGCTCTGCTTGCAGGGCATGGTTTACTTCCAGTTCAGTCAATGCCTCTGGGAACTGGAGCACAGGTGGGTGAACGCCTGATCATTCCTGAGAATCACATCACAGAGCTGACACAGGCTTAAAAGCTTGATTCATACTTACCTGCAGGTCGCTTCAGGAATTGTGACTTTCACTCTGCCGAAGCGTTCCGAAGATCTCCAAGAACTGATTACACCAGCTCAGGGTGTGTCACTCAGGGAAGTGAGTACTGTTCCTCACTTGCCATCTTCCACATCTGGTCTGCGACCGGATGCCAGTCCTTCTGAAAACTGGTCAGCCGAGCTCTTCCTTCCACTGCGGTTTTGCTTTGCTTTTGCCGCAGATTAGATGAGATTATTGCCTCCCCGTCAGGGGTGAATACATCCTCGATCTTTTTGACCTGAGACTTCACAGTGCTTCCCACTGCGGGAGGAGTATATGTCCTGGCCCCACCCTTAACTTGGGCTCCGCTAGGTGACTTGGATGACATGAGATGAGGTTGCTTGCGTGGTTGAGCTTGTTCTTTTGCTCTTTTGTCATCACTATAGGAAGAATTTGTCCCAAATAGCCTTCAGTCCAAAGGTGGAGCAGATCTGAACCTACTCACATCTGAGGCAGAGCCACTGTAGCTGACTTGCACACCTTTGAGTGAGAAAAATAAATGTTTCTGAAAGTAGGATTTGGAGGGTTGTTACACAGCAAAAACTGACTAATATAAGTTTCAAGTTGAGTCACTCAGCTATGTAATTCCAAGTAGTCCATGAGCTGAATAACTTTGGCAAATCTCTTCAACAAATATCTAGGACAGCTATTTCACAATATTAAAATAAATTGAAGACATCCTGTAGACCTAGTAAGTACGCTGCTTCCTCTTTTAATACAGCTTTAATATAATACAGATTTGAATTTCTCCTTAGATGTTTATAGGCATTCTGTTTCTTTGGTCAATGTGTAATTTTCAGAAACTTAAAAACATCATTCCCATACAAATATAGAATGAACAATTGTCAACAATTTAGTCAATTCATTAATGAGGGAACAAATAAGATAGTAAAACTGGTTCCAAGAACATATAAGGTACAGTTATTTCTGTACATTAAGAAAAAGATTGTTAAAAGACGGTTGCTAGGCTACATACAAAACTGGTTAATGCTCTACAGGGAAAAGAAACATTAACCTTTGAGGTTTTGTTTTATACTGGACTGTGGAAATGAATGAAGATCAACCAAACAAGCAAAGGTTATTGTTCAGATCTTGCTATATAGCAAGGGAGTTAGCCATTATCACTTGCATTTTGGAAGAGACTCAATGGCAGGCAGAAGAGGAGGAGAAAAGCTTTATAGTGGAAAAAAGGGGAAGCTTTGGGTGTGCCCTGACAGAGGCTGTTGGCATGGGGAAGCCACAGGTGGGCTAAATAGAAGCAGGGCATCCTGTGTGATTGGTTGGGTTTATATTTGGCTTTCTCTGGTTGTTCTTAAGTTGGAAGCAGGGATAAAAATTAGAAAGCTGTCAATTATTGATCCAGTCTTAGCCATTTTGGACTGATTGTTACAGAGATTATTGTTTGGCTTCCTGGATTAGTACTAGAGATAGAGGTCTTACTTCTTACAGGTCCAATCTACAGTTATATGGCTTCCAGGGCTGGTTACTAGAGATGATGGATTGGTTTCCTGGGCTGGTTCCTGTAAGTTGTGGGTCAGAGTTCTATTTTTATACATGGTCTGGCTACTGCCCATTTGTATATTCAGCCTCTCAGTAAAGAACTCTACAAATTAACATGTAGCTTCACAGTAGTTGAGCTCTATTCAAATAATAAGTTGTAAGTCAAATACAGGTATATTCTCTTAGGAAATTAAAAAGTCCCTTGTGTAGGCCTAATAAACAAAATTATAGTATGACATTGAAAAGACATTCCATTGAAAAGTCGTACTCTTTACCTTATTTCCAAATTTTGGATAATGCTTGTCTTATCATTGTATATTAAGGAAGAACAGATACAGGGAATTGTGAGTAACCCATACAGTTTTGGAAAAAGTAGAAACCAGACGGGAAGTAGACAGAAGCACTGTAATTATATCAGTATAAATTTAATACAGGTGGAAATGGCAATATTAGAAGAATCTATGTTGGGCACAGTTTGAGCAGCATTCTTCAATCTGCTTTACCCAGAGAAGGATTTATGTTCTTAAATCTTTGTTTGATTTACGCCATGAGTCCATTTCTCAGTTGTTTCACAATCCAAGAGTCAAAGAGACAGATGTTGTCTATTTTTCTCCTCACATCTTAACACTAATTACTTCCCACAATGTATCATTCAGTGAACTAGATAAATAAGATTTATTTCACAGACTCTCTTGATCAGTGGAAAACTGGACACATAGGCCTTTTCTTTGGACTTGAAATGCCCTCTTCCCCCTACCAGAGTAGCATCTGGCATAATTGTATTCAGCTTTGTAGTTTTTTGACCAAACTTCTAAAATTATCAAATTCCTTACTGGAAGGTGGCTGGAAGCTACTAACTCACTTGTGTTTGATGATTAGATAAAATATTTCTTTTCCAAAAACAAAAGGGACAGCACTTCATGCCTTCTTTTGGGTATCTCTGGTGTTCTGTTACCTGTCTTTACCTACGTGTAAACTTGTTAATTCTGATAGACATCCAACCATGCACCAGTATTTCACAAGACAGAGGGGTGGTATTGTTAATAGGAAAAAGTCTTCAAAATGTAATATTAATTTACATACAAATTTAATTAACTGGCTTCAACCATGGTAAGAAAGAAAATCTATATTCCTACTTTAAATTTTATTTGAACTAAATTTTCTCAAATACCATTACTATGTAGTTTACTAATTCCTACAGTACCATTTATGGCCAAAATGTCAACCACCTGTTTGTCCACTAGATGTCAGTGCATCCCCACACTGAAATTATTGGTAGAGTATCCATCTGGTGACAAAAAAAAAAAAAAATATGTCTGCATGAGAGGTCACATCCTACCTCCCTCTTATTGGCATGAGAGATACCACAACTAGACCAACTTTCCATTATTTTCCATACAGGACAGGATCAGATTGCTTTTATCATTGGCTGATTGACATCTGCAAACTTTGGTCTCAGTAGACACTTGCTTTCTTCCCCCTTGTTAAGCATGGCTGTCTGCAATTGAATTTGGAGAGGTAATCAATGCTTTGTTTTGCTGCCTGAAATTAACCATACAGAATGAAACTGAGTGCCAGGATTAGGTGACACATACAAATCTGTCTTTCAGTCATCTGACTCATTTGTAATGACCTCCAGAGTGTGCCATTTCTCACCCGGTTGTTACAGCCATACTACCTACAGTCACTTTATCTGAAATCCCTGAGACTCAATCGCCTCCTTCCAACTCAGGCTCAGAGTCTGTGTAGAATGCACAGTATGTGTAGTACAATAGAGTCATGTGTTCTTGCCTTCACACGAGCAGGTGTTTAATCAGAGTGCCTTTGGTGCAGTCTCAGGAGTTCATGGTGGTGATAACTACAGGTTCAGAAACTCTTTGCATGGGAACAGTTCAGACTGACGGTCTTTGAATCATATCTGGTTGAGTTAAAGGTGCATTTGCCAGAGGATGCTGTGAAGAACACTGGTCCTGTAGGATGTGGCTGGATGACACTATACGATCTAACAGAGGGTCCTAAAAGGATTCCGTGGAATACTCTGCAGAAACCCAAATCAGACATGTTTCTCTGTTGTAGAACTTCCAGCAGCTTTAGTATTCTTGTCTGCATTATGAATATCCAAGAAGAGGTTACAGTATACGGGGTTTTACAACCTTTTTTAAACCTTAGAATAATTATTTGACAGTGTATCTTGCCAAAGTAGTTGATTTTGAAATGTGAATAAAGACTAAAAGACCTCTGGACTATAATAAGATAATCGTCTCATATTCCTCTTTCATCTTTCTCCTTCCTTCCTCATATATTGAGAATGTGTTAATATGTCAGGTGCTGTGCAGGAACAGTGTAATAACGGAGATGCCATACAAAGAACAAAGGGCATTACTAGGGCTCAGTTTTTCCAGTAATGTATCATCTTTGGATCTCAGTACATTTTACATTTAGAAAGATTCGAAGTCCACAAACCACCTGGAAGAGGCGGCACTGCCACTGGACACACGGCTCACAGGGAAGGAAATACCTCCCTATACATTCAGGGGAATCCTTTCAACTTGTACTGCAATCTTTTAGTGAGGGATTGACAGGAAAGAGATTTAGCCAACACGAATCTAATAGGGAAATTCAGACTTGTTGGTATGACAGAGGCAAATGTTTGAAACAGAATTAAGTGATCTAAAGATACTGCCTAAAAAAACCACACAAGGAGGGACGTTAGAGGCAAGAACCAGGGTTAAAATGAAGAAAATTGAAAGCCTGCCTGGAGCTCACAGTGTCCGGTGGCAAGCAAGGCCTTAAGACTGAGAGGATTCCTCGTTTGATGCTTCTCTCTTGTGAGTGACAACACGAGGTCTTAAAATGCTCACTGAAACTTGAATGAGGCAAATCTTAGGTTGGTAAGTATAGATGCTGCAAGGTCAGAGCTGGGCTTCCCCTCTCCTGCGAATGTTTGCGTGGTGGGCACCATCTGCCCTCCGATCATCAGTTTATCCCCATAGTCCTGTCCTGGGGATTGAGAACTCTTCCCTCTTCTCTTTTCACAGATTTCTAGCATCTTCTCATAGAAGTGCAGAGAAGGCTGGAGGAGGGGTGTGGAGAAGGAGTCAGGGCACAACGTTGTCTTTAGGAGGACACTTGGAAGATGGCTAGATCATTAGACTGGGCTGTTTCAGGTGGAGGGATGAAAGTGTGTCTTGACCTTCAACCAGTGGCCATGGGACGTGAATGATAAAGTTAAGGCTTTGATAATCATTCATGTGTAAGCCTCACTTCATCAGCTTGAAGAAAAAAATAAAATCGCTTTTTAAAAACTTTCCTTGAAATTATGATATACATACAGAAAATTGGGCATAAGCGTAAATCTTGAGGAATTTTCACAAACTGAAATGTACCCTTTTAACTAGTACCCAAATCAAGAAACAAAACATCACCAGGCCCCAGAAGTCCACTTTGGTTCGCTTTCACTCATTACCCCATGCCAAGAGCAACCACAATCCAACTTATAACAGCACAGATTAATTTTGCCTGTTTTTGAACTTCATATAAACGGAATCTTACAATTTGTGCTTCTTTGTATATGGTCTCTTTTATTCAGCATTGTATTTGTGAGGTTCATCTATACTGTGGATTGCTCATTCCCATGGGTGTAGAAAATTTTATCATGTAAATTGTTTACCATTTATTCACCTATTTACTGTTGAAGGGTGTGGCAGTGATTTCAGTTGGGGGTGATGGGAACAGTGCTGCTATGACCATGCTTGCACATGGTTTCTGGAGAATGTGTAGATGGGTCACGTTTCATTAAATGTTAAATCTATTGGCACAGAACCAATGGGATCTGATTAAGAAAAGTCCATCCTTCACTATCTCAGATCGCATTCCCTAGGCAAGTCCAAGGACAGCAAAAGCTCAGCACCACCACTTTGCAGAGGAAAAGCGGAAATTCTAGCACATCTGCCTCTAACACTGCTCTCAGCTGCCCTTTGAGGTGGTGTCTGCTGCAGCCCATCACACACTGTGCATCTGGCCACAGGAGACAAGGTCTCCGCATTATAGAGTCACCACTGTACAGGGCGATCAAACAAATTTGCTCGCAGGACTGGTTCTTGCCATGTGTACACACAAACAGCCCCACCTGCCCTAGCCCCTCCTCCTTTTCCTGCCCATGAGCCAGGGCAGCTAGATTGGGTGAAGTTTGGGCCCCACATCCTCACACAAAGTGTTCATAACCAGATATTCTCTAGTCTATGCCTAGAAATAGGCTTGCTTTGGAATCTGGGTCTCAGTTTAGATTCCTCATGGTTATGATGAGTACTTCAGAATTCTCTGTTGATTGTTCCTGCCACCTGATCTCTGCCAGTGCCACATTCAATGTGTCTCTACACCTTGACACTTAACAGGAAGGGGGCCTTGAGCTTGCTCGCATTTCTCCCAGAATGCTCCTTGAGTCCCCTGACAATGAATAGATTCAAAAAGGCATGGAAGGGAGGTACCATCTAGCTCCATCTGCCATCAGCTCTAAGCTCTGGGCCTTTGCAAAACTGAAACATTTTCTAACAGAACAATGGGTACCTGTTTTCCATTAGTATAATTAAATGGAAAAAAGAATATCTTCATCAAGGTGACCTAATATTGACTGATAGAAAGCAAATTGCAAAAGGATAACTTTTCGCAACATAATACCATCTGTGTGAAATTTAAAACCCCAAGAAACATTGATATATTTTATTGACAACAGTTAAAAATAAGCCTGAGAATGGAACATACCAGTCTCAGGATGGTGGTGACCTCTGGAAAGGTGTGGGTGTGGTAGGGTTTGGCAGGAGACATTAAGTGCGTTTGTGACATTTTTTCCAGAGTAATCCAAAGCAAATATAGCAAAATAGTCATGTCTCTTAAATCCTGGTGGTAGATTCATGGATGGTTGTTATATTATTTTCTGAACTTTACATTTGAAAGATTTCATAATTTTTAAATTAAATTTTAAAGTTTTTCTTGTATACCCTTCTCCAATACTAAGCTGAAAATGTGACGTAGAAAAAGCAAGCAAAACTGTATACTGTATATAGCGTGATCCCAACCCTGTGCCAAAAAGTGAAAAGAAAGGAGATTAAAAAACAAATCATAATAAAAGGTTAACAGTTATTTCCAGTTGGTGGTGTGTGTGTGCGCGCCCACGTGTGATACAGAGATAGCATGTGTGTTTTTCTTTATATCCCTTTATTTTCCTAATTACTGAAGGCAGTTATGCCAAATGTGGCATAAAATTATTTTGAGCTGAAGACGGACATTTGAGAATCAACAGATGCAGAGGAGGGTCTGTCTGAACCCCACTCCCCTTTATTTGCCTAAAAGTAGAATCTTCCAAAAGAATTCATTTGCCATAAATCCCCCTTCTAGGGAGGTTTCCTGTACTGGGGAAAATGAGAAGTTGGCACTGGGATGAGAAATTGCGAAAACAAACATTGTTATAAAACCATCATACCTCCCCATCTACTCTCCTAGAGTACTGTTTATCTTTCCCCAAAGTCATTCATTTTCTCCTAAGTGCCCTTTCTCCCCCTCCTCTTCTCCTGGTAAGATGGTATATAAGCCCCAAATTCTAACTTCTTCTTTGAGCCACATTTTCTGTAAGCTCCCATGTACTTATGTGAATAATCTTTGTCTTTTCTTGGGTTAATGTGTCTTTTGTGTTCAATTTGCATGCCCCTAATTATTAAACACAAGTGAGAAAAGAAGTTTTTTTCTCACCAACTTTATCTATCTAATTATTTGCCTAATTGTTAACTAGTACAAATGAGGGGCGGGGAAGAGTGGAATACAGTAAAAAGAGACAGAAATCTGGTCTAGAACCAGTGGACATTTGCCAAGCTCAGGACTGGGTAGGTACCAATTCCTTGCATTGCCTTAGCCCTGTGGCAAGTGAAGTCTACCTCTGTCTGTTTCCTTCTGCCTCACTCAAACTGTCTCAGGCTGTAAGTCCTAGCAGTTTCCTTGCATGAAAACTGGGGCTCAGCTCTGCTTGTTCTAAGCTGCCATGGTGCTTAGAAGTGGCAAAAAGAATCCAGCCGTCTCAACTAGGGAATTTCATTTCACACTTCTCAGCTGCTGGCGAGGGCTGACTGATCTTGTTTAAAGAAGGCCTGGCATTATTTGAGCCTCTCGTTATTTGCATCTAAGCTGTGCTTCCTAAATTGCAAGAAGACATTGTCAGAAGAGGGAGACAGGTTGAGAATAGGACCGAAAGGATGAGAATGGGCTACTTAGTGGAAGGGGACATTGCTCGAGATGAAGGATGCCTGGAAGTATCAACCGTCCCAGATCACTTGCAGACCCTACCCTCACCTGATGCTGTTGCAGCCATTGCATTTGAGGAGCTTTTCTTGCAGTTCTCTGCTTTTTGGAATCTCCCTTTCATCTGTCAGTACAATTATTCCCTTCCCTTATCCCCTGTCAGTGCTTCCCAAACCTTAATGCACGTACAGATCATCTGGGGATCTAGTTAAAAGGTAGATTGTGACACAGCAGGTCTGGGCTGGGACCTGAGAAGCTACATTCTTAACCTGCTCCCAGGTGATACCAAGGCTTCTGGTCCACAGACCGAGCTTGGAGTAGCTAAGCACTTATAGCACTTCTTTAATTTTTAAAATGAATACCTATGGCATCAGTTGGGTTATTGCCAGAGAAGAATGCAGAAAAGACGAAAATGAACATTTATTGAGCACCTGTTGAGTACTGTCAGGTACTATTAGCTCATTTAATGCTCATGTCTGCTTCTTATGTCAGTTTTTGGTTAAGCAGAGCCCTCCACATGGGATGGCCCTCTACCCCAGCCCCTGATTTCTGTCCACTGAATTTTGAATCATCTTTTAAGACTCAGTCCAAGCAATCCTGTATTCAACAGATCCGTTCCTGAAAGGAAGGAAATATAACTGGATTCATCCTGTATCCTGAGTCCCTACCAGTATCTGACATTCAGTTATAGTACAGTTATTGTAGAGAAGGAAAAAACTTTTCCTCTGCTTTCTCAGGTTAAGTGACTGAGGCTTGCAAATTAAACTTACAAAAGACAGCTTAACAGGAGAAAAAGCATACAAATGTTATTCAGTTTTACAATATGTGCACAGGGTTCCACAAAAAAGAAGTGAAAAGCCAAAGAAGTGGTTACGTTAGAAGCTTATATTCCATTTTAACAAAAGGTGATAAATTGTGGAGAAGTGACAAGACAAGGGGAAGGGGAAGTTTGGGCTTCTAGGAGTGATAAATTATGGGAATGTATTTACGTACAGGGAAACTAATGGAAGATAAGGTTTATTTTAGTACCATTTGTTACAGCAGATTCATCTTGGTGCTCAATTTCTCTTTATGGCCATACAACTCCCCTGGAGAGGCAATTTATGACAGTTCTAATTTCTCAGAAGTTTCTGCTTTTAGTCAGACAAGGGAAGCTCTGAGAAGGTTTCTTTCTGCATCTGTTCTCAATTGTCTTGAGCTCAAAATGATCCACATGCCAAAGTGGCATATTTTGGAGTGGTATATTCTGATTCCCTTCAGCACTGAATTAATGTTTTTTAGAGGAATAAGTGAATCCCTAAACAACAATCATGAGAAATAGGTATTATCACTCAGATTTTATAGATGAGGAAGCTGGGAATCAGAGTTAAAGTGACTTATCCAAGATCACACAGTAAAGAGTAGAGACAGCATTCAACTTTATACTTATGCTACTTCAAGCCTCAAAAATTAAAAAAGACAAATTATTAAAAGTTGTGAGAGGTGATTTAGAAAAATATTCCTTGTTGCTGTGTTTTTCTTATCTATGCTGGTACTGGAAAGTTTCCAGTATGTACTTGTTTACCTTATTTTTATTTTTATATACAAAGCTCCTTTGAGACCACACACTCAGTTTGAATATAATAATATACTTTAACCTTAATTGTTCATGGTACAAAGTATATCCCAGCGAAACTGGATCAAGGCAAACTTGGGAAGCAGCAGAATATATCTCTGGGCACCTCTTTGTCCCTTTGGTCTTTTTTCCTCTTCCTTCCACATAATACCCTGACCTGGGTGTCCAATTTCCTCATTATCACCTTACAGCTGTTAAGATGTCTATTATCAAAAAGATGAGAGGTAAATGCTGGCAAGGATGTGGAGAAAAGGGAACCCTTGTACACTGTTGGTGGGAATATAAACTGGTGTAGCCACTATGGAAAACAGTATGGAGGACTCTCAAAAAATCAAAAATAGAACTACCATATGATCTAGCAATTCCACTTCTAGGTATATATCCAAAGGAATTGAAATCACTACGTCAAAGGTCAAAGAAGTATCTGTACTCCCATGTTTATTGCAGCATTATGCACAATAGCCAGGGTGTTGAAAACAACCAACATGTTCGTCATTGGATGAACTGAATAAAGAAAATGTGGTAGATATAGTCAATCAGTATTATTCAGCCATGAGAAAGAAGGAAATCCTGCCATTTGTGACAACATGGATGAACCTTGAGGGCATTATGCTAAGTGAAATAGTCTAGACAGAGAAAGGCAAATACTGCATAGTATCATTTATATGTGATGCTGAATTAAACAGCCATGCGCACAAAATGGAAAGCAAAACCAGAATCCTTGCCAGCCAAGCAGAAGCCACACACACACAAAAAAACAAACAGCCCAAGGCTCAAACTGGCTTCCAACTCCCACTAAGCCAGTGGCCTTGGTCCAGGCAGTGCCTTACAAATGGGATCGTCCTAATGGAAAAATCCCTGAACGGGAACCAGAGGTTCCCCAAACGGACCAAGTTGAGCAACCTCAGTGTGCACACCGGGGTGCTTACCAAAATGCCTGCAGAGGTGTTGCGGCATCCCGAACACTACTTTTCTGCTTCCCTAAAATAATTCCTCGAAGTAGGAAGTCCAGGGCAGTGCAGGCAGGAGGAAGAGAGGAACGTCCTCTAGGCAAAGACGGCCTTGGCAGCTGCTAGGGTGGTCCCTCTTCGGCCGTCTACTCCTGCCTCAGAGTTCCAGCTGCCAGGATGGCGGACAGGGTATGACTGGGGCTTGGCCTTTCCAGGCAAAGGTCCCAGGCGATCTGGCCTCTAAAGGAATTCTCCAACCCTCTGCTCTCTTGAAAGAGGCTGGTGTGGAGAAAACCTCGGAGCATCCGATCAAGCCGAGGGACCCCCCTACCTGGGACCGTCCCAAGTGGCCCCACGTTGGGTGCCAAAATTGATGCTGAAAGCTCAGCTTCTCTGTACACCGGTACCTAATCGAATCTCAGAGACAGAGTTTTGAGTGAAGTAGAAAAGAATAGCTTTATTGCTTTGCCAGATAAAGGGGGGACACAGTGGGCTCCTGCCTCAAAAAACTGTGTCCCCAGTTGGCGAGGATAGTGAGAAGTTTTATAGTAATTGTTCAAAGAGGGCGTGATCAGCTCATGGACATTCTTATGGGTTGGTCGTGAGGTAAGTAGGAGTCAGCATCATCAACCTTCAGGTTCCAGCTGGTCTGGGGTCTGTGTGCTTGTGGGTAACATACCATTTAATCCTTGACTTCTCCCATTTGGAGGGGGTTTCAGAATCTGCAAAACAGCTCAAAGATATTGTTGTGTGTATCCGTTGATGGGGAACCAGAACCTTGCCCCAAGGCTGCACTATTGTTTCTCTTGACTGTTTGTTTCTCCCTTGTCTCTATCCCCTCCCTTCCCTAATTAACAACTGCTTGAATCTGCCCATTGGAACTCAGGGAAGGTTAAGGAGGCTGAATGAAGGCTATTTCCTGTAATCCAAGAAATGGGGGACACAGAAAGGCTTTTGTGCCCAGGAGCCCCAGAGGGCCCTGCTTGGTATCATATGTGGACTCAAAAAATTAAAAAAAAAAAGTCGAACTCAGAAACAGAGTAGAATGGTGGTTTCTAGGGACTGGAGGTTGTAGAAAATAGGGAAAAGTTGGTAAGTTGTACTACAAACTTTCAGTTATAAGATGAATACGGTCTGAAGATCTAATGTATAACATGGTGACCATAGTTGACATAGCACTGTAGTATATAGTTGAAATTTGCAAAGAAAGTAGAACTTAAGTATTCTCACCAAAAAGAAAAAAAGTAAACATGTGAGGTAACAGATGTGTTAATTAACTTGGTGGTGGGACTCTTTTTAGTGTAAACTTGTGTCAAATCATCACATTGTACACTTAAATACATTACAACTTTATTTATCAGTTATACCTCAATAAAGCTAAAAAAAATAAACCTACAGGTAAGGAAGAACTACTTCAACAGAGTTAGCTATATGAGGTGATGGTTGTGATAATTAATTTAATTTGATAATTATTTCACAATGCATATATATATATATATATATATATATATATATATATATATATATATAGCAAACCATCACGTTTTACACTCTAAATACATACAATTTTATTTGTCAGTTATTCCTGAATAAAGCTTTAAAAACTTTAAAGAAGATGATATGAAGGAAATATTTTTAATATTTTAGATGTGATATTGACATTGGGGTTATGTAAAATATGTTAAGTGTTAGAAGTGCATATGGAAATATTTAGAGTAAAATGGCACAACGTCACGGATTTTCTCTAAAATACTACAATAAAAGAAAGAGTTAAAGTACAGTGAAATAGTGATAATTCAAAATTCAGGCAGATGGGCATATGGAGGCTCATTATATCATTTTCTGTACTTTTGAAAACTCTCATAAGACGTTAAAGAAAAACAACTACCCAATCCTAACAATCAAATTCCTGGAAATAAAACCCAGAGAAATTCCCGCTCAGGACTTATATATATGGTTGATCACTGCAGCCTGGTTTGCAGTAGCAGCAGGTGGAGTTGGACACAACCTCCCTGTCCGTCGCTGGGGGAATGCCTAAGCAGAAGGTGATGGTGGTGCAGGAGGGTATCTTAATCTGCAGTTAAGAGCGAGAAGTTCTGTGGGTCGCACCCACAGCCGTCGGGGTAGATCTTAAAATAGAGTGCTGAGGGTAAAAGCAAGAAACACAAAAATATATATCACAGCTTAATTCTTTTTTTATTATACACATATAAAATATTATTTTTATCTAATATGTATTTCTATATAATTAATATATACATTCACATAAAACCACACTACATATTTCCCAAAGATACTATAAAATTCTAGAAAATATATCCAATACATTGGAATGGTTGCTTGTAGAGGGTAGGGGAGTTGGAGATGGTGATGGGGATGAAAGAGAGTCACTGAATAAAACAAGGAAGTGGCTCTATGTGGAGTAGTAATGTTAGTGTGCCAAACCTAGCAGGATGATTACCTCAGCTTTTCCCACTCCAAAAGACACAAAAATGTCCCACCCAGGGCCTCCTGAATCAAAATGGGAAATAGGAGGGCTAGAAATCTCCATTTTTTTCTAAGTCCTCTCAAGTGATTCTTAAACACCCCCAATTTAATCCATCTTCAGGGGAACCTCCTGGTTCTAGGTCACCAGGTTAGGCCAAGAACAGCAGAACACAAGCTCCGAGGAAGGGCATGCAAAATTCTCCCCAATGTAAATTCCTGTTTGTGTGAGCAAATGGGAATTAGTTCTGAGAATGAGCACTGTATAAATGCTAATTACTTCTGGGCAAACTTAATCTCCTATTTACCACTTAGGGAATTTCCTTTTCAATCCACCTGTAAAGGAGGAAAAGAATCTATTGTTATTCTTACCAGTGTTGCTTATAATGAGTCAGGCATAATGCAAAGAGGAAAGAATAAAGGATAATGTCCAATATTGATGAAGTATAGAGGAACAGGCAGCTTCAGACGCTGTTGGTGGCAATGTAAACTGGTACCGCTCACAAATCCTGTCTCAAAATTTCCCTTTATAGGAATTTATCCTCTAGAAACACTCCTATGAATGTATAAGACACGTGTATAAGAATTGTCATTTCCACATAGATTGCCATTGGAAAAAGAAAGAGAGCAACCCAAATGTCCTTGAATATGAGACTAATTAATCATATTATGGTATATCAGTAACTGTTCAAAAGAGTGAGAATCTATGCATACTTCAGGGGAGGGGAATATCCCCCTCCTTCCCCTCTTAGTTCTTTTGGCTGGCAATTGAAAATGACGTAAGGCAGATGAACAGGAAAAAAAAAATCAAATTTATTATGTGCACAGAGAATTCACATAAGAATGAAAAATTGCAAAGACAGCCAGGCAAGATGAGGTGTATATATATTACACTGGACTAAAGAGGAGAAATAGGGGTCTGAGACTTCAAAGGGAAGTAAGGTAATTCACAGGAAGGTAAAGAGTTAATGTTTGGTAAACAAATGTTGCTGGCCCATCCAAAAAACGGGACACAAAGAGGACTTTGGTCAAATGGGCTTTGCTAGGTTCCTCCTTTTCTACAACACTTAATACTTCACTGTAGTTAACTATGATGATAGCCACTTCTGGGACAAGCCTCCTATTTTAAATTCTTCTGGGCAGTAAGGGGGAAGTTCAAAGGTTCTTCCTGAGTCTTTTGGGCCTTGATTGTTTTCAGCTCAAAATAATCCATTTGTCAGAGTAGCACATCTTGGGGTGGTCTGCCCCCAACCCCATCAATACTAATGTAAAAACATCTTTCTAAGATGTAATATTTCCAAGAGATACTGCCAAGAGAAAAAGTAAATGGGAGAGCAGTATGTATAATTTTTGTTTTTGAAAGAAGAAAATGAAAATAAAATATTCTAGCATATGTGTAGAAAAACAAAGTTGAATGTATATACTCTGATTTGTTTACAGTGATAATCTGTAGGGCAGGAGATTGGGGAAGTTCCATTTTATGTATTAAGTGTTGTTGACTGAAAAAAGAAAACACACCATGTAGAAGCTGTGAGTCAAGTTTATTCATTGTCTTACTGAGGACTATAGTCCGGAAGTCAGCCTCTCAGATAGCTCTGAGGAACTGTTCTGAGGGCGGGGTGGGGGGGCGGTGTCAGTATATATGTGATTTTGGTGAAGGGGTATGTGCAACCAACCACACCTCTTGGTAGAAGGTTGCTGCTGGTCACAAGGAACAGATGTCTTAGTTAGTAGTTTCAGTGCTTTTCTTTCTTTCTTTTTTTAAAATTTATTTATTATTTTTGGCTGTGTTGGGTCTTCGTTGCTGCGCTCGGGCTTTTTCTAGTTGCAGTGAGCGGGGGCTACTTTTCGTTGCAGTGCGTGGGCTTCTCATTGTGGTGGCTTCTCTTGTTGCAGAGCATGGGCTCTAGAGCGCGGGCTCAGTAGTTGTGGCGCATGGGCTTAGTTGCTCCGCGGCATGTGGGATCTTCCTGGACCAGGGCTCGAACCCATGACCCCTGCATTGGCAGGTGGATTCTTAACCACTTCACCACCAGGGAAGTCCCTCAGTGCTTTTCTCAGTATGGGAAGATGCAAGAATTGGGGTTCATAACATTTTCTCCTGAAAATATCTGACTATCTGAAGGCCTGTTCTGCCAGTTTTCCCAGCGCACAGAGTGCCTCATCGTGACCTCCGTCCTGAACTCCTCTCAGGGTGTGTTGTAGATCAGGGTCTGCTGTGGCTAAGGACTCAATCCTTGCAGAACTGGATGTCGAGTGCAGAACAATGTCGAGACATTGTTTAGTTGGCAGAACTTACGAAATAGTTGTATGTGAACCAACTCTGTATTGTATTTATAATTTGAGAGAAAACAACAAAGATTTGTTGGTCTCCTAGCAAATTAAGTAGAACTCTAAAAAGGTCTCCACTCTCCTATATGACATACTATAGGACTTAGGCACCATGCTGTGAGAACACGTCTTGATTAATAGACATTTTGTGGTTGAGGAAGCTTACTAATAGGAAGTCACTGGCTTATGATACATGGAAAGTGGAATTGTTTAAGCAAGCAAAAACTACACCAGCAAGAAATCCAAGCCAGACCAAGTGCTTACACATAGAAAGGGCCAAAGAGAATATAAGTTGCTCTAAAAACTGAAAGCAACTGGTTCTCATAATAAGATCTATAATCTTTTGAGCTAATTATTTTCTTTGCTATATCCTTCACTGAGGAGCAGGACAGGTTTTCAGAATGAAGTGTGAAATTGCTCTTAAAGCATCCTCTATCCCCTCCTCCAACATAAAAAAAAAACTGAGTAAGCCAGGAGGGAAATCAGAGTGCAGTGGCAGGGAAGGAATGTGGACAGTTCAATTGCAGTTACCTAGGGGTATTTTTTTTTTTATTTAATTTCTATTTTATATTAGAGTATAGTTGATTTACAATGTTATGTTAGTTTCAGGTATAAATTTATTCAGTTATACATATATCAATACATATATCCATTCTTTTTTATATTCTTTTCCTAAATAGGTTATTATAGAATACTGAGTAGAGTTCCCTGTGCTATACAGTAGGTCCTTGTTGGTTATCTATTTTATATATAGTAGTATGTATGTGTCAATCCCAACCTCCTAATTTATCCCTCTCCCCACCTTTCCCCTTTGGTAACCATAAGTTTGTTTTCGAAGTCTGTAAGTCTGTTTCTGTTTTATAAATAAGTTTATTTGTATCCTTTTTATAGGTTCCACATGTGCTATCATATGATATTTCTCTGTCTTTGTCTGACTTACTTCACTTAGTATGATCATCTCTGGATCCATCCATGTTGCTGCAAATGGCATTATTTCATTCTTTTTTATGGCTGAGATTCCATTGTATATATGTGCCACATCTTCTTTATCCATTCCTCTGTCGATGGACATTTAGGTTGTTTCCATGTCTTGGCTATTGTAAATAGTGCTGCAGTGAATATTGGGGTGCATATATCTTTTCAAATTATGGTTTTCTCCAGATATATGCTCAAGAGTGGGATTGCTGGATCATATGGTAGTTCTATTTTTAGTTTTTTAAGGAACCTCCATACTGTTCTCCTTAATGGCTGCCCCAATTTACATTCCTACCGACAGTGTAGGAGGGTTCCCTTTTCTCCACACCCTCTCCAGCATTTATTGTTTGTAGATTTTTTGATGATGGCCATTCTGACTGGTGGGAGGTGATACCTCATTGTAGTTTTGATTTGCATTTCTCTAATAATTACCAGTATTGAGCATCTTTTCATGTGTCTATTGGCCATCTGTGTGCCTTCTTTGGAGAAGTGTCTTTTTAGGTCTTCTGCCCGTTTTTTGATTGGGTTGTTTTTTTGATATTAAGCTATATGAGCTGTTTGTATATTTTGGAGATTAATCCCTTGTTGGTCACTTTGTAAATATTTTCTCCCACTTTGTGGGTTATCTTTTCGTTTTGTTTATGGTTTCCTTTGCTGTGCAAAAGCTTTTAAGTTTCATTAGGTCACATTTGTTTATTTTTGTTTTTATTTTCATTGCTCTAGGAGGTGGATCTAAAAAGATATTGCTGTGATTTATGGCAAAGAGTGTTCTGCCTATGTTTTCCTCTAAGAGTTTTATAGTATCCAGTCTTACATTTAGGTCTTTAATCCATTTTGAGTTTATTTTTGTGTGTGGTGTTAGAGAATGTGTTAACAACACAAACCCGTGACTAGTTAGTTGGCTTCCCACCTCCAGTGATGGCTGCACTGGACTGTAGGAAGCGGAGAGCTTGCATTCGTTATCCAGGTCTGGAGATGCTTGAGGGAGGGGGAGGGGGTATTCACAGCCCAGGGGTTTCGTTCCCCTGAGTTTTAAGGAAACCAATACCCTGTATGAGGTCTTGGTGAGCTCTGCCAAACAGACGTAATAGGGTATCAGTGAAGAGAACCTAACATTGGGGGTCTGGACATGTGCAGTGAGTCTGCATCACCAACTAGCTGGTTGATTTTGAGCAAGTTGGTTGCCTTTTTAGGCCTCATTTTTTTTTAATTTGAAAAATGAGACCAATAATAGTACAAACCTAATTCTATCATTCATCAAATAAGGTGGTTTTAAGGATTAAATAAGGTAATGCTCGCAGAGTATTCAGCATAACACCTAACAGATAATTCGTGCTTGATATATAATACCAATGATTCTTACCATTGCAGTTGATGAAATAAAGTATATTTTGAGGCCAGTTTTCTTCTAGGTGGTGTATTACTTTTCTATTTCTGTATAACAAATCGCGATAAATATTTATGACCTCGTATGATTTCCTTGGGTTAGGAATTAGGGGTTCCTTATCTGAACAGTCTCTGTTGGGGTCTCTCACTAAATACTACGATCAAAATTTCCACCGTGACTGTGGTCTTCTGAAGGCTTGACTGGGGCTGGAGGATTGCTTCCAAGATGGTGCCTCACATGTCTGGCAAGTTAGGGCTCTTTTTGGGAAGAGGGATCACTTCCCCATCATATGGGCCTCTTCATAAGGCTGCCTGAGTTTCCTCATGACATGGTGGCTGGCCTCCCCTACAATGATCCAGGAGAGTGTGGCAGAAGCCTCACTTTCTTTTATGACCTAGCCTTGAAAATCACACTCATCATTTTCCCAATGTCCTATAGGTTACACAGGTCAGCCTCACTTAATGTGGGAGGGAGCTATACATAGTGTGAGTACCAGGAGGCAAGATTCACAAGAGCCATCTTGGAGGCTGGATTCCATAGACCTTAAGCCTTCCTTAGACCAAATGAAACTCTAATTCTCACTTGACCAGCATCCAGACAGTATAGGCCTCTTCCTACATAAGAATGGAAGTTTCAGGAGGAGGAAAGCAAAGATAAATTATGATACCCTTCTTCAGGACATTACAATCTAGGAGGGAAGGTAGACATGCATATAAGGAGTAAGGGAAGGGAAAGGGATACTTGTGAATCAGTCTTTTAGTTCTTGGGTGGGCAGCAAATAATAATCAAAATCACAATATTAACCAACATTTACTGAGTGTTATCTGTGTGTAGGAATGTACAAATCTCTTTGTAGTAAGTAGCTCACATTCCAGCTCTGCAAGGGAGCAGAGGGGAGGTACTATTATCATCCCATTTTCCAGATAAAGGCAACTGGGACACAGAGAAGTTAAGTAATAGCCCAAAGATCACACAGAGTAAAACTAGATGAGATTTCTGTCCAAAGAGGCTGGCTCTAGAGTCCATGTTCTCAATCCTTACATGTATCAGTCTGGGTTCAATCAAGGAAGCAAAAGCACCATGAGAACTATAGAATAAGGAATTTATTACAAGAATTAGACCTTACCCAGATGTGAGAAGAGCTGGAAGAATAAAGATCCACAGATAGAAGTTGAGGAATCAGAGAAAGGTCACATATTTGTTAGTTAGGGCTGCCATAACAAAGTAGACTTGCTGGCTAAAATAATATATATATTTTCTCACAATTCCAGGCTTAGAAGTCCAAGATCAAGGTGTCATCTGGGTTGGTGTCTTCTAAGCCCTCTCACTTTGGCTTGCAGATGGCCATCTTCCCCTGGTGTCCTCACATGGTCTTTCCTCTGTGTGTCTGTGTCCTAATTTCCTCTTTTTATAAGGACACTGGTCATATTGGATTAGGGCCCACCCATATGACCTATTTTACCTTAATCACCTCTTTAAAGGCCCCATCTCCAAATACAGTCACATTCTGAGGTCCTGGAGTTAGGACTTAACACAAATGAATTTTGTGGGGACATAATTCAGCCCATAGCAGGTCACTAAGCAGCCCTGGTGGGGGTGAATGAGCAGAACCTTCAGGAAAATCTGGAAGCTACGACACACTCCAGCTGCTGCAGTGGGGCTGCGAAGGGAGCTGATGTAGAAGTTCGCAGAGGGTCAGCTCTCCACGACTGTCACTTTATGAGCTCCTGGCTGTGGGCCTGGGCTCAGCACGGCTCACCAGGACCAGCGGTGTGAAAGGAAAATTGGACGTACGGCAGGGAAGTCATGGACAAAGTGAACCCAACAGCACCTCGGTGCCCGCCCCTCAACACCTACCACCAACACTGACCTGCAGAGGATAGTGGCTGCTGCTCCGTGTCCATGTCCAGATCTCAGACAGCTGCACTTTTGGCAACTCTAACCCAGACCATCTAAGGAAAGGGATTCTGGGAAATGTAGTTCCGAACATAACTAAGTCGTCCACAGAACCATATAGCACATTATATACTGTATCTCTGGGTGCTAAACTGCCTCTGGAAAATAGAAAATCTCTAAAATCACTTCTGTTTTGAAATACTCTGTATTTGGGTTTCCATTGGTCAGCATCTTAAATACTATTGCAACCTATTAAATCCACAGATAAGTCCTTTGCATCCTGATCTGAAGAGAATTATCAATTCATGATTACATACACTAAGGGGAAATAACTTTTATTAAGTGCTTATTGTACGTTGGGCACCGTGCTACGATCTTTTTATGTATTGTGCCATTTAATTGAATAGTTACCCTAATCAGTGTTACTGACATGGCTGGCTTGCAGATGAGGGAGCATAGACCCAGAGAGACAAAGCGTTTTTCTCACAATAATATAATCAGTAATAAAAAAAAAGCAATGACTGACTTTTGCTGAATGCTCACTGTGTGCCTGGCATTGTAACTTAAAAGCATATTATCAGTTCTTAGGACCACAATCCTGGAGTCAGAGACTATTGTTATTCCTGCTGCACCATGGAGGATGTAATAAGGCACAGAACATTTCCGTACCTTGTCCAAGGTCACACAGTTATGCACGGGCAAGGCCATGTGTGGCAGAGATAGTGGTGCTTATCAAACCTTCCATGTGCTCACTGAGATCTCCTAGAGTCCCTTGCAGTGAGTTGTGGACATGTGACTTCATATGGACAATGGGCTCTAAGCAGAAGTGATGTGTGTCACTCAGTGCAAATAGGTTATCTGCTGACTCGTTACCCCAATTTACACCTTGGCGTTAAGTCCTTTTCCAGTTCTGTCTGTCTTGGTATATCTCCTGAGAGAGCAGTGAAATGTGGAGGGGGTGGAGGGAGGAGAGGAAAGAGTTTGGGATGGGTTAGGGGCAAGATTGGTCAGCGTGGCAAATAGAGAATCACCCTACCTTGCTTCAGAATTTGGGCTCCAGCTAGCTGTTTAGAGAACGAAATCACTCTTCTGTGAGTGGATCCCACTGAATTGCCAATCCCTTTTCTCAGGACTTGAGGGTGAAGGGCGGCAGCATCGCTCTGATTTGGGGAAACAAAGAGGCACAGACTCTCAGGAACAATTTACCGTCAGCTCTTGTGAGTAATTCTTGGCTCTTAAGGTCCTGTTACACATTGTTCCTGTGCCTGGAGTCCCCTCCCTGTTCTCTGATGGGCTAAACTTTATGCCCATGTCAAAGCTCAGTTTAAGCTCATCTCCTCCAGGAAGCCTTCCCTGACTGGCCAAGAGTGGGTTAGTTGTTCCTTTAGCCCCAACTATTCCCATCACTGGAGCCCCTGCTCTGTGTTCCGTGCTTTTGAGGACTCCTGTCAGGCCCATTATGGGCTGTGTTCCTCCCCCAGTGAGGTGAAGAGTCCTGACCCTGCTTCTAGATCATTCTCTGATAGCCAGGACCCTGAAATTCCTATCCCAAATGGCCTTTGCCTATTTCTAAGTGCTGCAGGGGTTCCTTCCCCAGACTCTTTTCACCAGAGGGCAGGTGCAGGTGGTTTAGCTGGTGTGCACGTCTGGTTCTAATGGATGACCAGGGGGTGGCTGCTTGGTGTGGGAGTTATGCTGGATCAAGTTTGGACACATTGGTGGGGTGTCCACATGAGATCCCTTGAAGTATAGGGTAGAACCTGGCGTGAGAAGAGAAGGAAGGCAACTCTCATAGCTCCTGCAAATGCTGATAGTGGGCCGCCATCACAGCACTGACTCTACGATATTGCTGATTCTCCTGCTACTAGGCTGTGAACACAGTTTGAGGGCAGGAATTCTTCTTAATTCCCAACTGGGTGAATTGCCAGGTGCCTTGTTAATTGCTGCACTGTAGAGAAGCACTTGGAGATGGGGCTACACTACAGCTCTCCTGTCTTCTCATCTGGAGAAATATTTTTGTAAAGGCTGAAAGTTCACCCAGGTTCTCTCCCTCTGTGCACCATCTGCAGAATTCAGTTGTCTGGAGGTGCCTGGGCTGATAATGAATAAGGAACTCTTCCTGGCAGACTTCTTTCCACCACCTGACCTATTTCTAAAAGGTGAAGCTTCATTTAGAGAATTGGTGAAATCAGTTGACCTTGCAAAACTGTAAGGATACCACATCAGCCTAAGAAGACTTGATCAGTGAGTTCTCAGTGGCGAGCTGGGGGAGAGAGATGGATGTGCTGTGAACAAAGTAGGTTGAGACTTGCCTAGCCAGCAGGATGCTTCCGTTCCACCAGAGTGGAATTTCTGACCTAACTTGTTAGTTTATTCAGGACCTCAGCAGTTCAGTTCTGTTTAACACTTGATTTTAAAAATTGATTTATTGAACACCTATTATGTTAAATTTCCAGGAGTTTTGTGAGTCACTTGTAATTGAACGTGGTAGAGATATTTACACAATGGTGATCAACAAACGCTACCATCAAGGCTCCCTCCCCGCCATCCACCCTCAACCCACACCAGCCACTACTGCTTACCCTGAGGGAAACCTCATCCTGTTAAGGAGTGCAAGACACAAAAACACATCACTTCGCTTCTTTAAATCTTTATTATTTAAATCATAAAAGTATATTTGCTTGTTGTAACAAATTCAAAAGAACAGAATGTATGAAACATGAAAGACCAGTTCTCTATCTTCTAATCCAATGTCCCCTCTCCTGCAGAAGTTAACTTTGGTGTATAGCCTTCTAGAATTTTTCTATAGTCATGCAAACACGTAAAAGCAAATTTTTTTTTAGATAAATGGAATGAAGCTACACATATTTTTTATGCCTTATTTTTTTTCTCTAGAAATATATTGTGGACATTTGTCCAAGTTAGACCATATAGATCTATACCATTCATTTTAATAACCTTCTTAATGGCCAATTAGGTCATTTCATTTCTTTTTCTTTTTCTTTTTTTTTTGCCTCTACAAATAATGTTCCAATAATTATGCTGTGCATATAAGTATGTGTCTGTTTCTATGCACATGTAAGCGTATTTCTTTAGGATGGATTCCTGGGACTGAATTGCTGAGTTGTTAAATAATATCTTGGTAGACAGTGCTAAGTTATTCAGCAGAAAAATTGTACTAATGCTACCCGCTTCCAGCAAGCATGGGAATGTTTATTTTTCCAAGTTCTCACCAACAATAAATGTTACCAATACTTGAAGTTTTGAAAAGTTGTTAAATGTTATATTTTATTGTTTTAAATTGCATTTCCTTAATCACCAGTAAGACCAAGTGTCTTGTTTTTCATTTGTATTCCTATTCTTTTGTGAATTACCAATTCACCTTCTTCACTCTAATTCTGTTAAATCACTCATTTTAGAAATCAAATTATAGGAGCTCTTTAAATAAATGTATTTTGGCTGTTAGTTTGTGATATGCATTGCAAACATTAGCTTCAAGTCTGTTTGTCTTTAACTTTGTGTTATGTTTATCCATCCAGAAGTTCTATAAAATCAAACTATCCAGGGGATGGTTTTGTGTTATATTTATAAAGGCTATCTACACCTCAAAATATAAAAGCATCATCTTATATTTTTCTACTACTTTCTATTTTTCTCTTGCATTTAAGTTCATTTGTTTTTTTATCTATCCAGAATTTATTTTTGTGTGGTGTGAGATAAGGATGGAAAAGATATATGGAGAAGAATGCTTCTTGCAATAGTGTTTATAGCAGCAAAAAAAAACTGGAAACAACTAAATGCCCATTACTGGGGGAGTGACTAAGCATACTGTGGTAAATCTACATCATAGGATATTAGACAACTCATAAAACGAAAAAGGCCTATACCTGTTTTCATGGAAGGATATCTTTGTTGTATTAGGGGAGGACACATTTCAGAGAAATGTATATGGTATATACAGTGTGAGGGCTTATGCTTAAGGCCATGTAAGTTTTGTACTGCTAACTCCATCGACTGTGATGTGATGGGAATCCCTGGAAGTATGCAGTAACCCTGTTGACTGCACTGCACCATTAACTATACAGGTGCTGCATACTCTGCTGGCCTCTGGTGAGATCCCTCATCTCCTTTTTTATTTTGATATACCCCTGGGGTTTCTCTTTCTTCGGAGGCCCCCAATTGGGTTTCCAAGAAAGCTCTAGAGAGGCTCCATTCCAAAGCATCCAACAGGACCCTAAAGACATGCAACCTTTCCCACTAAACTCCAGCAGTGCAGACCCCTTCCACCATAGCCTCTATTCTCACTTTGCCAGTTTAGATCCCACAATCAGGTTCCTGCTTTCTGACTTTTCCAGCAGAATCAGGCACTACTCTGTTAATCCAGATTCACCCAAGACAAACATATGAGAAAAAAGTGCTTGTTTTTGTAAGTCACTGAGTTTTGGGGTGGTTTCTTATGCAGCATTATTGTGAAAATAACTGATTGGTTCTCTCCATATTCTTTGAAAACAAAATTCTCATTTTATTGGGGCAGCAATGCCCTCAGCTAAAAGAATACATTTTTAAGCTTCCTTCATTGTAGATGTGTCTGTGTGACTAAGTTCTGTCCAACAAGGTGGAGTGCTGAGTCAGATTTCTGAAATCTGCTTTAAAGGAACGGACTCTCCTGAGAGATACACCCCTTTAGCCCCTGTCCCTCCCTTCTTCTTTCTGCTTCCAGCTTCACAGGTGAAAACTGGAGCTTCAGAGGCTGTCTTGGATCACAAGATGCCTTTGGATGGAATTCAAGTTCTAGGATAGTGGAGTAGAAAGGGAAGAAAGGGTCCCTGATGACTGGAACCACATTACAGTCTGGATTTCCTGCCTCAAGACTTCTCTTATTTGAGAAAAAAAGAAGCTTCTATCTTGTTTGGGCCACTCCTAATCCTAACGGATAATGTAGTAATGCTGAGTGAGAATGTAGACTATAATTATCTACCTGTGCTCTCCCTGTAAATATATTAAAATAGAACATGTGAGAACAGAGTAGAAGATACTAGAGCCAGATGATGTGAAGGTGAGACGTTTGCTGAGTGATGAATTGTTACAGTCAGCCTGTGTTAAAAGGCAGTGTTCCAGGAAGGAAACTAGTTTTGGCTTCTGGTTCTAACTGTGAGCAAATACTAGTAGTGTAATATTGGGTACATAATTTAACTTCTCAGAGCCTCAGTTTTCTTATCTGCAAAATGGAAACAACACAGTAAACCAGTATTATGTACTGGATGTTTGCATTCCACCCCCCTCCCCAATTCATATGTTGAAATCCTAATTCCCAGTGTGATGATATAAGGAGATGAGGCCCTTCAGAGATAATTAGGTCATGAGGGTGGAGCCCTCATAAATGTTATTAGTGCCCTTATAAAAGGGACATCAAACAGATCTCTAGCCTTCTTTCTGACATGAGAGAATACAGTAAGTCGGCACTCAGCAACCCAGAAGAGGCCTATCATTGGACACTAAAGATGCTGGCACCCTGATCTCAAACCAGTCTCCAGAACTGTAGGAAATAAATTTCTGTTGTTTATAAGCCACACAGTCTATGGTACTTTGTTATAGCAGCCTAAACTAAGACAGGCAGTGTGCCAGAGAGTAGCTAAATCACACTCCCAGGCAGGAAGCTAGTTTGGGCTTCTGGTTCTAGCTATGAGCAAATACTGGTGGTGTCAGCTTGGGCCCATCATTTAACTTCCCTGAGTCTCAGTTTTCTCATCGGCAAATGGAAACAATACAGTAAAACTCTGATGAAAAGTTAATTGTATAAAAGTGAAATTAAAACTAGTGACTATGAAATTTATCATCCTTACCGCTACATTTTTGAGAGTAAAATGGATGCCCCTGGGACTTTTTGGCTACACTAGGTATAATGCAGCTGGGATTGGGACTGATCTTCCTCCACCCAGTGGAGGGAATTTTAAGTCCAGTGTTTGGTGCACATGTTATTTATAATAATCAGCCTAGTTCCTACACATATAATGAATGAGGACATCTTTTTGTTTTTTTCCGATAAGGTAACTGGAAGAACAACTATACAGTCATATATTCATTAATTTCATAATAATCCCATGTTTTATGCAACTGAATTTTTTGGCCCCATTTATCCCCCTAATATATAGAGCTTTACTGTAGCAACACCTACAGATGACTATCCCTCAGGGTTGTCACAAGGATCACATGAGCATCTGTAATGGGACAATGCTTTGAAAACTGTAAAAGCTTAAGGGAACGTTAGGTATTTTCACTGAATGGAGGAAAAACGTGAAATGACAGCCATTGGGTTGACAGTAATCACACTGGAACATAAAAATCAGTGGCAAAGAGATGACATGGGCCGACATAAATGCTGTGTAAACAAGACAGCAGTTACATCTCCTCTCCAGGCCTTATCTCCTGAATATGACCTTTGGGAAAATTGTGGTAAAGACATGTTTAGTCAAAAATAAAGAAATGGAAATGGAAGCAAAAAATAGGTCTGCATACAGTATTACCCAAGTTGATTCCCTCTGCCAGCTAAGCTCATTATGGTGTAATTGTCATTGTCACTGACTCCAATGTGTTATTAAGTACAAAGAATTATCATGATGATTGTTATTGTTGCAATTGTATAGTAAATTGACTCTTTTAAAGCACTTTGAAGACATTAAACAATTTTCCTGTAGGAGCAGGCCAAGGAGGGGTGTAGTTAGTTGCTGTGCCTGGCCATGAACCCATGTGAAATTCTGCCTCAGATATGTTCTCCACTTGCCTCATTCCCTACGTGAAGTCGGGACGTTAGTACTTCATTCCCATTCACTGAGTCACATTTATTCATTCTTTTATGTGCACTTATTTGAGTGCTCACTATCTGCCAGGTGCTTCCTACAGCACTAAACAATACTGCAGAAGATGCTGTCAGTTTCCTGCTCACATCCCCTGAACCTTCAGCCTACTTGTGAGGTTTCCAACGGCCAGTGTCTGTATCTTTTTGCCTGAGGGTATTCTCCAAGGCAGTGGAAATTCACTTACCATCACACTCAACAACGCTTAAATAATGGCTGGTAGGAGTTCGTGTATAAATACCCCCACTCCTTCACCTTTCACATGGGATAACTCTGAGGCGTGTGTTCTGCACAGTTTCCCAGAGTTACCCCTTGGGATTAAAATTCAGTTACCCAGAATGGCAGTGGCCTGATAAAACAGTTTCTATTTATTGCTTCCCCTTCCCGCTTTCATTGCCCTACTGGGGCTATCTGGGATCTCTTCCCAAATAAAGTACTTAAATCTGATCCTCGTTTTAGAGTCTGCTCCTTGGGAGAATGCAAATATTCACACCATAGCATGGGATATGGGATTTAATAGAAAACCTTGTTCTTACATGAAAATGGAAGGCCTTGAGGAAGTGAAGGTCGGGAAGGGGGAAGTTAGTGCATCAGAGAAATAGTCCCTCATCATGCTTGCCTGAAGCATAGGCGTGGGCAGACAGTTGGAGTTTCAGGAAAATCCGAGACTCTATGTGTGCCTGGCTGCTGACGTGAAACTGCAAGGGAGGTGCTCATGGAAATGGATGTAGAAACTGCTGTCTCTGAGAAATCTGTCACTTGAACAGGGTTCAGTCAAGTGCCTTGTGGTGAACTTGGGGCAACTGTCTGTCAGCAGGGCTGCTAGCCAGGAACGTGAGCTGGATGCGGAATGAGAGGAGAAGGCAGGCACGCTAGGACCCTCTGGGAATATTTCCATTTGTTTCTCTTCGTGTTTGACCATTATGACCTCCTAAAGAAATGGCCTCTGCTTTTCTTTTGCCTTCAAGATCGCATATGAGTTCCTCTTAGTCGACTTTAACCTAGAGCCATAAGTGGAGGGGATTCTAGGAAATGTATTTCCCAGCCACAGATAGGAGTGTTGGTGCCAAGTTGCCCACACATGACATTAGAACATTTAACATATTGTCTCATTGTTGGATTTTTCTGCCTTGAGGCTCCCTGTGGATGGGGATTTGACCACTGCAGCCTGTGAGCCAAATCTTGCCCACTGCATTGTTTGTAAATAAAGTTTTATTGGAACCCAGACATGTCCATTTATCATCCATGGCTGCTTTCTCCCTACAATGAAAGAGTTGAGTAGTTGTGACAGAGACGATACAGCCACCAAGCCTAAAATATTTACTAATCGACCCTTACAGAAAATGTTTGCCAACCCCTGCTCTGGATTGTGGGGTCTGTGAGGGCAGGGTCTGTTTTACTTATTTTTGTGTCTCCAATGTCAGTTTCTCACACACTGCATGGAAGAGTCTGATAAATATTTCTGAAGTGATTGAATGAATTTGAGTGATAAAACATAAACCTATACAGTTATTAACACAGGTATTGATACATTAAGAAATATAAGTAGACAAAGTTGCTGAAGAAACCAAGAGCTTTGTTCTTTGGGGCAGAATATACGAATTGTTATCAGGTAGTATAGGAGATAGCAGGAAATCTTGGGTGGATTTGAAGGAGTACTAAGTTCCCAGAGGAGTAAGGAAAAGAGGAATGTAAAATAGAAATTAGAAACCTTAGGTTTTAGATCTGACTGTCATTTTCAAGCTATGTGATTTAGAACAAGTTATGAAGGGCTCTCTGAGCCTCCTTTTCTTCAGCTATGGGATAAGTGTAAGAATATTGTCTTGACTCTACTCAGGGTTTTTGTGGCAAGCCAATGACACGATGGTGTGAAATGCTCTGGAAACTGTAAAGCACTGCCCAGATACAAGGGATTACTTTGCAGTCCGAAATCATTTTCAAAATTAATATGGAGCACCAGGTTGGTCAAGGCTATGTTCTATTTGTGCTTTCCTAGGGGTCTTAAACGTCAAAGGTTTGGTTGAGTCAACCAGGACTTATGACTGTGCCTTTAATGTGAGCTGAGGTGCCCCAGAAGTCAGAATACAGGGTGGGGTGTTGGTGGAAAATGGCCTTTTCCTTCTCAAAACTCTTCAGGCCTTCAATTTCTCCCTGGCAATAGTTAATCATTGCACCTGATTTGTCAGCCACCTTTAGGTAGCATATCAATTTAATATTTCCTCAGATGTTAAGAAATACGTGGTCTGCTGACAGCAACAGGGAGCTGTACCTTGAAAGGGGAATCTGGTGGCTTGCTCCCAGCTGTCCTGGCTCAGAACCTCCACAATCACTGTTTTTTTTTTTTTTTTTTTAATTTATTTATTTAATTTATTTATTTTTGGCTGTGTTGGGTCTTCGTTGCTGTGCGCGGGCTCTCTCTAGTTGCGGTGAGCGGGGGCTACTCTTCGTTGCAGTGCACGGGCTTCTCATTGCAGTGGCTTCTCTTGCTGAGGAGAACAGGCTCTAGGTGCACTGGTTTCAGTAGTTGTGGCACACAGGCTCAGTAGTTGTGGCACACGGGCTTAGTTGCTCCGTGGCATGTGGGATCTTCCCGGACCAGGGCTCGAACCCGTGTCCCCTGGATTGGCAGTCAGATTCTTAACCACTGTGCCACCAGGGAAACCCCCGCAAGCACTGTTTTTCAGAAAATTGGTTTAAATAGAGTTTATGTTCCTTTTGGGGCAGCCTTCTTTTGCTTCCTCCCTTCTCGACAATCAATGGGAATTGCAGTGTCCAGGCGTGGTATCTAACACACTATTGCTGAATGGCGTTATTTCACGGTGAAATAAGCTAAATGGAGGAGAAATGTACTTTGGTAGAATGCTGAAGTTCACTGTGTCAAAGCAATCAGGTTCCAGAAATGATTTGCAAAAACCCATCTCTTTACTGTTTCAGAGCACTAAGACAAAACAGAATCTGTGGAGCTGGTCCTGGAACCAGCCTCTAAAAGGAGGGCAGGGCTTCTAGGGAGGAAGAGGAAGGGGCTTATCTTAGAATGCATTCCTCTGGGGTAGGGGCTCTGCAGCACCCTTCTGCCTCCATCCTATGCCCCTTAGAGTCCTCCAAGGCAGGATAGTTCACTGGTCTGACTGGACTCTATTTAATTTGTGGATTAAATGGTGTGCCGTAAAGGTCAGCAAAGCCTTCTGGATTTCTTTCCTTCCTTTATCTTGTGTCTCTAAGTGTGGGTGAGGTCAAAGTGTTCATTCTTCTTAGTCCCCCATTTCCTCCTTCTTGTGTTGTCCCCAGCACTTCGGTTTGGAGGAGAAGTAGGTGGCAAGGGTGACCACCCCATCCTGTTCTGCCCGGGACATTCCGGATTGTAGCACTGAAAGTCCAGCATCCCAGGACCCCCCTCAGTCTCAGGTAAACAGACAACTGACCACTCTAGACCTGTTTCATCCTCTAAACTAAGCCACGTACCCCAGCTCAACTTTTAATAGGGTGCCTTGTTTTCGGGATTTTGGAAGCTGCCTCAGGTCTAAGTTAAGTGCTGCTTAAAGCTTTTAAAAATTTTAAATTCTCAGTTGTCTTCTGTTCCTTGTACCTGTTCTCTTTTTCTGGAACCCCCTGGAGACAAGAGGTGAAGGGCAGGATGGGTCCCCTGCTCTAATGGTTCTAAAAGTGACTCTCCACATCTAAGATGACTTTGTGTTTTATAGACACAGATATGCAGGGACCCTGCAGTGAGGGGGCAGGGGAACAGGAAGAGCAAAGAGGTTTGTGGGGACCAAAGAAGAGAAAGGAAAATAAAGGTTTTTAAGAAAATGGGCCACTTCTCCAAAGGGGTCTCATTTGGGAGGACATATGTTTACGTCAGCAATATTGAGTTCCCACGTTGTGTGGGGCCCTGGGTCAGGCGCCAGAGGTACTTGGATGAGGGGACACAGCTCTGCCCCCAGGGGGCTCCTCGCCTGCTCTCCTGGTGGCTCTCAGTGGGGTGAGCTTGCCTCCCTGCTCGTGTGGCTAGGAAGGAAGGCTTGGGGTGGAGCCACCTGGAGCTCCACACCAAGGCCTCTGTCCTTAGCTGGGAGCGGTCTGGAGACCCTCTGGAGTCCTAGGGAAAGGGAAACGTCACTGGTTTCTTGTCCTGGGGTGAACAGCATCTGTCATCCAGCGCACATGGGCCTTGATCTCTTTAGAAACCAGATTCAGTGAGGTTCAGTGTCCTTGGCAGGTGATGAAAGCTCCTCACACCAAATTTGAGATGGCCTGCTTGCCTTCCGGCCAGAGGGGCCAATTTTCTGTCCTTTAAGAAACGTCAGTCATTGTTCCACAGCCAAATTCTAGAGAATTGCTTAATCCTGGTGTGTTCTAGGGTCACCCTAGGTATCGAATGGACTGCTTTCTTTTTTTTTTTTTTTACTATGAATCTGGTTACCAGTATATCATAGGTACATCTTACAAAAATCCAAAAATTTTCATTCTTTTGAAAAATTGGCAACTCTGCAAATGCCAGGCCCCATTCTTTGAACAACGACAACCCTCTGGAGTTGAATAGGGACTGTCTGCTTTAGAGACGGTGTGAAGTTCCGGGTCCCTGATGCCACCGGCCCGCATTCCACCCCCACCCTCCCACCCCTTGCTGTCTCTCACATTGTAGCAGTCAGTGGCCATTTCTCATCCCTGCTTGCCCCTTTCTCATTTATATCACCTCCTGGAGCCTACAGATACTGCCAGCCCTGAGTTAGTCTGTAATCATGGCACCCTCTTCCATAGTGACCATTTTGTTCCTCCTCTTCGCCCTTCCCTCCCTTTCTACCCCTGCCCCTCTCCTCCCACAGCATCTCACTACCAAGTAGTGTAGCTTTATGTAGAACTGGGCATCACCTAGAAGGTATATAGACCAAACATTTACATACAATGTCCATTTCAGAACAACCATCTAAATCAGCAGATCTCAGAGTGTGGTCCCCCGATCATCATCAGCAGTATCTACTGAGAATTTATTATAAATACAAATTCTCAGGTTCCACCTGGATCTCCTGCATCAGAAACCCTGGGGGTGAGACCCAGCAGTCTCCCAGGTGGTTTTAAGTCTGAGAATCACTGGTCTATACTTTCAAGAGGCACAGTTTGCTGAAAGTAACATCTGAGCCCATGGAAGGTAATTTACTTCTTTGGCTCTCGTCTGAGCATCATGAAAATCCCTCCTTGTTTTCTCTCCATATGCAGTCTGTGGAGGTGAAAGAAATGTCTGTTTGCCGTCCAGAAATCACCATTTCCTGAGGTGTCTGGAGGCCTCTTAGCTGAAGTCTTGTTCAGTTTCAGTTCTGTAATGTGTTTATTGTGGTCCAGTGTTTCCCCGTCACTGGCAAAAAGAAGGGAAGTGGTAAAGACCCTCCATTGTGGTCTGTTAGTCTTGACCATGTATCATTAGTTCTGCTCATTCATTGTTCCTTGGGTATAAATCTTGCCTCTTCCAACAGATGGTGAGTTCCTTGCAGGCAGGTGCTGAAAGCTCAGCAAAGTCTGGCTGACTGATTTGAAGGGAACAACTTCATTTGCTTCTTTAGCCAAAGGTGGTGGTAGGGACTGTACAACTCACTTCAAATTCAACTGATGATGGCTTTGTGAGCAAGAGGACCAGGGTTGCTCCTGATCCTGCACCTCTGGTGCAGGTGCCTTTATCAAATGGTGCTGAGTCCTCCGATGGAGGTTCTGCTCTCTGAGGATTCTGCAGGTGCTCCTTTGAGAGCAAAGCTGGGGAATCGCTTTCGTCCCAACATGCTGACCATTGTGCCAGGACAGAGTAGAACCCTGATTCTGGGAAGACGCAATGGGTGATGGGTGACAATTTGGCCACAGTGGCAACACCTTGACAGGATGTGATACACTTGGACAGCGCCATCCATTTAATACCAGGGTTGAGTCAGGTAACTGCATCGATTCCTTCAGATTCCCTAGAAATTGAGGCACAGAGAGGGTAAGAAATATGTCATAGCTTCTAAGGGGACTATTCGTTCATTCATTCATTCATTCACTCACTCACTAAATTATTCCATACACCCCTCTTAAGCTCCTGCTGTGTGCCAGACAGTGAAGGTTTTGTGTGTGTAATAAGCTTCTTTTCTGTCCTGCTCCAAATAATGGCTTTGATACTTCTGCAATTGATTTCATTAATTAAGTTTTTTCAAAATATTAGAGACATAAGAAATGGATACAAAAGAATGCTAATTTCCGAATTAGTATTTTGAGCTAAAGCTCTTGCCATTTTTAATGGAAGATTGCTGCAGTGGTATTGGAATTCAGAAACAGAGCTTCTGTTTTTCTCTTCTCTCATTTAAGCTGGGTAGACTACCACCCTGAGAATGAGTTTCTGAAATCTCCAGGACTGCTGCCCTAGTTTTCCCCTAGCTCTTGGGATGTATCCATTAGATGCTGGAAATTTTACCTTTTGCTTCCTCCCTCATGGCTCTTTATTTGTTTTGGATCAGAAAACTGATGAGAAACTTCTCTTTCTCTTCCAGTTCAGCTTTTCCTTCTTTGTCCTTTTGCCTTGCACACATACATGGTGACACAGGATGGCACTTAGAGAGAGAAAAAGTGCCAGGGGGAATGTGTGTGTTTCAAGCCTCTCCTTCTGCTGACTGCATCCATTACACATGTTTCTGTATGACCTTCTGGCCAAGGGGGGAATTCTTATGGAGAATGGTGACATGGAAATTGGATTTACCTATAGAGAGCAATGATCTCACTCTCTCCTGCTCTTTCGGGATTTGGCAATGAGGTGGTTGTTTCAATGGCAGAGTTTCACTCTGAGGAAATCCTGCCTGCTCCCCTGAATGGCTTCACACTGCTGTAGCCCTTTGCCTTATTTGGGGTCGTGGTGGGGGGTGGGAGGTGTTCTGATTTATTCTGGGGAACAGAAGCTTCTGATTCGATTTCTTTGATAATTTGAGAGCCTCTATTGGGAGATAGGTGGGATGCTGAAATGTGCTGCTCATGGCTGTATCCAGGAATTTATATTCTGGACCAGACTCCTTGGTCCAACCCATAAAACCTTTGATGATCTATGCCTTGCAGCCTTGTATAAATCATAATGTTTGGAGACTTTTGAGAATAGTTATGTGCCTTACACAATAGAGATGGAAATACATGGGATGACAAAAGAGCCTTTGAATCTCACATAAGAGGAAAAACCATCCAGCAGGGGGATGAAATTAGGAAGGAAGGATACTGGAGCTTAGACACGGTTGCATCTCAGAGAATATGCCTGGTACATCTGAGGGTTGAGGGGATTGGCATGCCATTTCTCATCTAGAACTAGGCAACCTTTTGCCTCATTCCCCAAAAAGACAATTGAAGTAGGCTAGGCAAAGGCTGCAGACCTTGTCTGGAGAAGGGTCAGGAGGTAGCACCCCTGCCTCCCATGCTGGAGTGGGACCAGGAAGTTGGCTGCGAGTTGAAAGCTGGTGTGACTGCCGGGCATCCTTGTGGCACTGGGTGCGGGGACCTCATGAGAGAAGCTGTGGATTATTTATCCCAGGCCAGGAATGGATGGAGGGCTTAGCCAAGAGTCAAAGCGTCATCCATGGGAGAGAAGAGATGGAGCTCCCAGATTAATTACTGAGCTTTGCTTCTGCTGAGGGAACAGGTGGTGAGGTGCATCCACAGACGATGTGTTGCAGTTGTCTATTGCTGCAAAACAAAGCAGACACTAGCTTAAGCCGCTGGCTTGAGTTTAAACCCAGAACAGTCATTAGTCTAGCTTAAAAATCTGGGGGCGGGGTGGCCGGGCTCAGCGGGGCCGTTCTTGCTGAGGCTCTCTCATATGGATGCCGTCAGAAGGTAGCTGGCACTGGGCTTGCCTTGAATATCTATTCACATGTCTGACCCCTGGGCCAGGAACACGCAGACAGCTGAGGGCAGGCACCGTGGGGCTGTTCAAGCCTCTTTCTCTTTCTCCAAGCATTCTTTCCACAGCGCAGCCACCTAGCCGTCTTAGATGGTGGCTGAAGGATCCCTGAGCCAGTGTCCCCAAAGCAACTCACAGAAACCCCATGGCCTTTTCTAAACTGGCCTCAAAACTCACAAGGCAGCACTTCTACTGCGTTCTCCCTCTTGATGCAGTTACAAAGGCCTGCCCAGGTTCAAGGGGAGGTGACAGACTCCATGTCTTGATAGGAGGAATGTCAAAAAATTCACAGGGATGCTTTAAAATCTCCCCAGCTTGATCGTGCAGAACAGTGAGGAGCCCATGTTGCAGAGGGGGCCCAGATGCTGATGACCCATAGCGGATATCTCTCCCCCAAGCCAGGAGAATGCACGTCTTTGGGAGCGCAGGCCCACCTTGAGACGAAGAGGAGAGCAAGGGGAAGGAGACCAGATTGAACTGACAATTTAAATCCTGAATCAATCGTGATTAAATCTGGCAGTTCCTGATTTACATTGATTGGAAAAAATTTTTAAATTCCAAGTAGAAAAAGAGTGGCAAATGAACTCAAGTTTAATTATCAAAAAATAAAGTTCCGTATTGTACATCTGAAGCTGTGACTGTCTGGATCTGTGGTGGGGACTCTGGAAAGATGGCAGCCTACTCACCTCCTCAAACCCAACTTTCATGCAGGCAGGATGATGTGAAGAACATCAGTGGGCCTTGGGCTTGGCTGGAGTCCATGCAAGGAGCTATGTTAAGACATTTCTGTTTCTGAGGCTGATAGGAACTGGGGGGCACCAGCAGAGAGTCCTAGGTGAGGATCCAAGTGCAGGTTCCTGGAGAAGACATGGCCTGCAGTGGTCTGCAGCCCATGAGAGGGAGAATAGTACGGGCCCTATGTGTGGTTCTGGGACTTCTTCCTGGTGCCGATCCTGAGAAATTGTGAGGGATCTGAAATAGGGGGTGAGTCCTCCCTACTTCTGAAGCCCAGAAGTACTGGTGATTGCAGACACGGCCAGGGAACCCAGATGCTTTGTCTTGATACCCCATCGGGATGGCAACTCCCCAGCTGGGTCCCTTCTGACCCACACAGCAGACTGTGAACCATTACTGGCTGCTAAGGTGCCCCAGGGGGTGGACCCCAGGGAGTATCGAGGTATTTTATACCCAACATAGGTCATATTTTAATACTTCCTCCTTTATATGACAAAATTATTTTCAGTGATATGTAGTATTCGGTAACAATAGTTTTACTTGTTCTTTAGTTATAAACAAAGAAAAATTAACAAAGAAGAATAAATTTCAATTTTCAAAATGTCATTCAAATTCAGTAAAATATTAGATGTATGAACTAAACTTTTCATTTCCCAAACGAAATATTTTGGCTTGCAGTTCATACTTCTTTTCATTAAAAAAATTTTTAAACACAAATAAAAACTCCAAGTGTTCCCACAGTAATAGAACTGAAGTGACCCAAGTTCTCTTTCTTTGCCATGATAGTTATTGTGCTTCCATTGCTTATTTAGAACCCGCTATGCCGACACAGGGATACTTAGTACCATGGGGGATAGAGATGGAGTGAGCTGGAACATTTCGAAACTGCTGTGAACTTATTCTTCACAGGAGCTCATAACTGAGTCAGGTGTGTTGGGGGCCAACTGTGCAACTGAGAGTTTTGTGAATTAACTTCCATGTAGAATGCAATGTCTATTACAAGATAAGTGATAAAAATGTGCTAATTTGAAGCTAATATATGTATAATTAAAATTCAGCTGTAACCACAGCCATTGTTTAAAACTGAGACCAACAGAAGACTTTTGGGAGAGAGGTGTATTTTATCACAGACATTGTTTAAATTGCTATCCGCAGTGAAGGTAAAAAGCATACTGGCTTCTAGTTGGTTTTATGCTTGCTTACATTTCCCTACAGACGCTCTTAGCAGCTGGCACACAGGGCAGACTGTTGCCACTGCCCTGCTCTTGGTATAGCCCTGGTGGCCTGAGCCAAGGCCACGGCTCTGCTCTAGGTATAGCCCTGGTGGCCTGAGCCAAGGGTAAAGAGATCTCGAATCCAGAGCAAAAAAGAAGAACAGTAGGACACTGGTCCAGGCAGCTCCTTGGAGAAATGAAGGTGCTGGAAAACCTGTTCAAGAACTCAAGTGAAAGGGTGAGAAGAACACAAAAGGTGATTTGACTGCAGCACAAAGAAAAGAACATTCTCTGGAATATAAACCATGATCTTTGAATCCAAAAGTTTTGCAGATGAATGGAAGAGGATGGTGATGATTGAGATTTGAACCAGGAGAGCGAGAGCAAAAAGACAGAGAAAATTTGCAAAGGGAAGAAAATCATGAAGAAAGGACTTAGCAAATTTTTACACAGGCCCCTGAGACCCTAACATATGAACAGCACAGTTCCAGGAAGAGCAAAGAACAGCTGCAGGAGAGCTGATGTGTAAACCGATGATAAGAAGAAATTTATCTGCACTGAGGAGAGAATTGAGGCTAAAGAAAACCCTTATCCTGAAGAGTGAAGTGTTCTGAGAACCAGGAAGTATTGGAGAGAAAAACCACATAGCTAAGTGTATTTACTAGAATTCCTGAACCTAAAGGGTAAAGAGAAAATTTTATACCCTTTGAGATAGAAAATAAAGTTATGTAGAAAAAAAGAATCAGATTGTCATTGAAACTGTATTCTGACAACAATGCAAATTAGAAGTAGTGGAATGATGTCTACATACACTTCCAAGAGGAAAGGTCTCTGCCTGAGGAATCTTATTTGCAGCTAAGATATTATTCACTTCCCAGGGTGGAGGAATGAAATTTATGGATTTGCAATAAGTCAGAGAAAATACCATATAAGTAAAGTAACTGAGAAAGACCTCTAAACAGACCTCAGAGCAGTAAGCAATGGCTAGTGATGGGATGGATGGGAATATGTAACTTAAGTGCTAAATGGAGGCTCTGAAGGAGGAAGAAGCCTCTCTCCTGGGTAAGGATCTGCAAGTGAAAGCATCACCTGTCCTGGTAAACCTGGGAGGGGGAGAGGAAAGACATTTGGAAGGTCTCATCTTCCAGGGGTAGAAGGAGGAAGAGATGAGAAGAGGCAGGGCTGGCATCGTGGCCTGCCATCTGTCCAGGGTCCCACGCCCAGAGGGCTTCCTGCTTGATGTGTTGCTCTGCTCTGGCTGTCCTGAGATGATTAATATTGCAGCAGGGCCCAAAAATTACACAGCTGGTCCTGAATAGAGATCTTCAACAGACAGAATTTAAATCACGAATGGACTAAGTGGAAATCCTGAAGATTCTGAGTTCCTTTGGGGGGAAAAGAGTAAGATTTTTTTTTTCCTGGTCAGAACATGGTGGCCTGAGAACTTGATTAACAGAAAAATAGAAGAAAAAAAGTTAGATGTTGACACTAGCTTCTAAGAAGTTTATAGCTGATAACACGCAAAATTTGGGGGCAGAGACTATAACTTCCTCACCTGTGTATCCTCATTGCCTTCTCACAGAGAAGCTGAATAAAGGCAAATTGAAAGAGCTTCCTGCATCTCCCAGCATCCCACACACTGTGTGCAAAGCCATTGATTTTGAAGAATGTAGTCTTCCTTGGTTATGAAAGCATTCTCTGAATTGAGGGCCAATAGTCTCTGATGTTTTGTTTTCAATGAAAACATTTCAGAAACTGCCAGGCGCCATGCTAAAGGTTGCTGGGAGACACAGCATAAATATATCCCGGCTACCGTTCACAATTTAGTAAGAGCTGGTCACCTCTCTTGAGTGGGATCACTCACCTGCATTCTCCCCTCAGCAGCTTTCTAAGTTTTGCCTTGCTTCTCTTCCAGCTTCAGACATCTGCTCCTTCACACCTGCTAGGGAGGCAACTGCAGCTTTGCTCTCCAGCCCCCACGGTCTCTTCTGGCACCTATCCTGAGTTCGTTCAGGCAAATCCCAAATCCAGGACTAGGGTGGGCATAGCCTTGGCGAATCTGCTCCCTGCTTCCCCACCTCAGCGGCTGTTCAGGAAGGAGTGGCCATATGCTTTGTCATCTAAACTGGAGCATGAAAGGGGGCACCGTGAGTGATGATGCTGGGACAACAGTGCAGGTGGGGACTGGTCCAGACAGACCTGGACATGCGTTACCCTAGTCCACAGGGACCACCTGACCTGAGCCAGTTTGAGCAGAATGGGCATCTGCGTTGCTGGTAAAGGAGCGCTCTCTTCCCCCAGGGGTCATGACAAGAGGTGAACTTTGTCTGATGCTGTGTGAGAGTCAGGCTGGGGGCGGCTGGTGTTGTCACATCACCCTGAGGGTGACAAAGCCAGTAGGCAGAGGAAGGAAGAGGTGGGAGAATCCCAGGGGACCAGAGCGTGAGCCTGGATGGCACAGGTTCTGGGTTTCCTGCACACTCCATCCCCAGGAGAACGCACCTGTGTCCTTATCTCCACCCTGACACAGACGCCTTCCCAGCATACCCGCCCCACCCTGACCTCTGAGCCAAGTGCTTGGGAGATGTTTGATTTTCCTATGGACTATCTCCTGTGAGAAGTGCTACTGTTTTCTTCAGTCACAAAGCTGACCTTAACCCGGCTCTGCGTCCCACATGTTCTGTGTTCGCCATTTTGTCATTTGTTGAGAACTCCTTCTGTCCCATTCGTTCAGGTCTGAAAACGTAGAGTTCTCACTCTCTTATCTTCCTTTATTGCCTGAATCACACTGGTTCATTTTCTGCTCTAGATCCAGCTGACACTTTTCAAAGCTTCCTGCAGAGGTGTCTTCCCTTCCAGGCTTCCTCCAGGCATCACTGTTGGATGGTGTCATAGCCTCCTCACTGGCCTTCTAGCTTCCAGACTCTCCACCTCCTCTAACACAAGGCTTTGTAATAATTTTTGTGCCATTTCTTGGTGCCCTCTTGGCACAACTTAAGGGCTCCTCCAAACAATGATTTTAAATACGCAACAGAAAATCCATAGGATTACAAAGTAAACCAATTATTGGGTGGGCCAGAAGGTTCGTTCAGTTTTTTCCGTAAGATGGCTCTAGTAGCACTAAGTGGTCTTTAACTTCATTCGAAACAATTTTGTTAGATTGTATGTGACAGCTGTCGTATCAGCATGCATTTAAAAAAAGACTTATCAAAATTGGTGAATTTTTGTGTAGCCATCTTAATATTGACGATGGGAGGAAAAATCAACATTTTCGGCATATTATGCTTTATTATTTCAAGAAAGGTAAAAATGCAGCTGAAATGCACAAAAAGATCTGTGCATTGTATTGAGAGGGTGCTTTGATGGATTGAATGTGTCAAAAGTGGTTTGCAGAGTTTCATGCTGGAGATTTCTTGCTGGACGATGCTCCATGGTCAGGTAGACAGAGTTGAAGTTTATAGCGATCAAATCGAAACAATAATTGAGAACAATCAACATCGTACACGTGGGAGATAGCCAACATACTCAGAATATCCAAATCAAGCATTGAAAATCATTTGCACCAGCTCTGTTATGTGAATCGCTTTGATGTTTGGGTACCACATAAGTTAAGCGAAAAAAACCTTCTTGACCATATTTCCACATGCGATTCTCTACTGAAACATTATGAAAATGTTCCATTTTTAAAACAAATTGTGACGGGCTATGAAAAGTGGATACTGTACAACAATGTGGAACGGAAGAGATGGTGGGGCAAGTGAAATGAACCACCACCAACCACACCAAAGGCTGCTCTTCATCCAAAGAAGGTGATGTTGTGTATATGGTGGGATAGGAAAGGAGTCCTCTATTATGAGCTCCTTCTGGAAAACCAAACGATTAATTCCAACTGCTCCCAATTAGACCAACTGAAAGTGGCATTCTATGAAAAGCACCCAGAATTAGTCAACAGAAAACACATAATCTTCCATCAGGATAATGCAAGACTGCATGTCTCTCTGATGACCAGGCAAAAACTGTTCAGCTTGGCTGGGAAGTTCTGATTCATCTGCCGTATTGACCAGACATTACACCTTCGGATTTCCATTTATTTTGGTCTTTACAAAATTCTCTTAAGGGAAAAAATTTCAATTCCCTGGAAGACTGTTAAAGGCACCTGGAATGGTTCTTTGCTCAAAAAGATAAAACGTTTTGGGAAGATGGGATTATGAAGTTGCCTGCAAAATGGCAGAAGGTAGTGGAACAAAAGGGTGAATAAGTTGTTCAATAAAGTTCTTGGTGAAAATGAAAAATGTGTCTTTTATTTTTACTTAAAAAAACCAAAGGCACTTTTTGGCCCACCCAGTATATTAAAGCACAGTTACTGAAATAGACCCCCCCCCCCCACCACGTAAACATATGCTGTAGTAACATAGGTGTTTCTCTATTAATACCTCACAAAGCAAGATCCAGTGGTGGGTTCAGTAGCAACTATAATTCCAGAGTTGTGATGAGTGTGAATGATATTTTTATACATCTGCAACAACTGTAATGGGATTTGAAAATACCCATAATTTTTATGCTGACAAATATAGAAGTATTACTGATACTACTTCAGTCTGTTGCCTGCATTCAAAATAGAGGAAAACCTCACCTTCCAGTCAAAGATTAGTGTAAATAAAGCTGATAAGCTTTTCCCACCCAGGGACATGGAGCCCTCAGGGTACTCAGTCCAGCATGTAGCTGCCAGGCTGATTTCCTCCACATAATCTTTTCACTATGAAACTTCTTTCTTCAACCCGCTTTAGCTACCTATTGCTTATTGGACCAAAATCAAATTACTGACTTGGCCTTCAAGAGCCCTTATAAGACTTGCCACCTTACTTGTTCTGACTTTTCTGACACCTCCTTCATCTTGGATTCTGCTCGCTAGCCAGGCTGATAGCTTTGTTGTCTAGAGACACAGGAAGTGTTCTTGGAGGGACAGTAGTCTTGAAGAAGGATCTTAACTTCTCTGTCCAGGGATTGAATCTCTAGCCGCCAGGAGCTAGAGGCTAGAAGCAAAGTTCCCTGATTCTTACCCCGTTTTGAAAGCAAAAATGTTTCAAGGAGGCAAAAACTGCAAAACAGGTACAAAGTTTATTATTAGAGACATAGCACAACTTATGGGAGAGCACACAGAGAAACAGTTTATTTATTTAAAGCAGAAAGACACACCAGGAGAGGAGTGCGGGCGTCCCGAATGAGGAGCGCAGTAAAGAGGTGATTTACATAACTTATATAGGACAGTCCTTCTGGGTCTTTGTTAACATTTGGCCAATTATCTTGTTTCTTTTTTCACAGCTGACTGGTCCCAGGACCCTCCCCAAGATGCATGAGCAACTCTTTTCTAAGATGGATTCTAGTGCAGAGGCCTATGGGGCGGCCTTAGCATCACATATTATGGGGTGGTGCCCCTCCTTTTGACCTCCAAGGAGCCTTTCTGTGCATGTGCAGACAGGGAAGTTTTCCTTGACCTCAGGAGTGGGCACCTTATCTCTTTCCTTCAGCAGAGCTCAGCTTCTGCCACTAGCTTTGTCCTTGGAGTGTCCCGGTGAGAACAAAGCTTCAGTTTTACTCCATTTGACAAACACCAGCTGTCTGGCCCAGGGGCCCATCTATCTACGACCTTAGAAGGACAGGCTTCCATATTTGCTAGTGAAACATCATTTGCTTAAGCAAAAAAGGATTCAAGCATGAATGGCTCCAAGTGCACAAATATTGCTTCCTGGTATCTTTCTCTTTAAATCTATCGATTCTTCTTTTCTCTGGCTTTAATTTCAGGCCTTTGATTTCTCTCTTATTCTGGAAAAATAGTACCAGAAACCCAGGCTTTCTTACATTTTTTTCAACTTAACCAATCCTAATGGAAAGAGAATCTCATTCCAAATGGTCCCAAGAAAAGCCCTTGGAATTCCCAGCTGGGATGAAGCTTGAGTTGTTCCTCTTTCCTTGAATTGACTATCATGAATGCAGAACTAGAATACTCTGGCTGAACAGGCTGAGGTAATGTGCCTGGTCCCAGAGCTGCGTGTGTTGTTAGCCAACCCACATCACATGGAAAGACAGGGAAGGGTGTACCCCAAAGAAGAATCAGTTGCTGTCACCAGCAGAACGGTCCTTTTTTTTAGGCAAGCAACAGTTACTTTATTTTTTTCAATTTTTATTTTATATCAGAGTATAGTTGATTTACAATGTTGTGTTAGTTTCAGGTGTATAACAAAGTGATTGTTATACATATACATATATCTATTCTTTTTCAGATTCTTTTCCTTTATAGGTTATTACAGAATATTGAGTAGAGTTCCCTGTGCTATACAGTAAGTCCCTGTTGGTTGTCTAGTTTTATGTGTTTGGGTTGGCCAAAAGTTCGTTCAGGTTTTTCGTAACATGTTGCAGAAAAACCTGAATGAACTTTTTGGCCAACCCAGTATATTAGTGTGTATCTGTTAATCCTAAACTCCTAATTTATCCCTCCCCACCCCCTCCTTTGGTAACCATAAGTTTGTTTTCAAATTCTGTGAGTCTGTTTCTGTTTTATAAATAAGTTCATTTGTATCATTTTTTAGATTCCACATATAAGTGAATGGTCTTTAAAATGGGCAAAAGCAATAGATAAATGCTACTTCCTTTAAGATTGGTTCTAGCTCCTTCCACAGAACATGTCCTTCCCCTTCATTTCCCCCTAGACAAATCCCTTCCTTCATTCGCAGAAGGTTACATGTGATAACATTGTTGGGCATCTACAAGTGCTTTACACCCAGGTAGCTACCAGGCTTAAAACCCACCCACTGCTTGCAGGATCAGCAGTGTATTTCAACATATTTCTCTATAATCAAACTCAACGTGCTCTTGGTGTTGGGGAAAAATTTTTTTGTCCTGCCAAGGTAACTCAAATTATTTTGGCTAAAACAATTTCTTTTTTAATCAGTACTCATAATTCAGGCTTTAAATTTAGTTAATTCAAAGTTGAAATTCCCTGAAATTTAAGGTTGCTCTCCCTTCTTAGGGGTTCCCCCGTCCCTCTTCCTCCCAGGGTGCTGCCTGTGTACAAAGGAAAACACACGCAGCATCATAGCTGCAGGGAAGGGTGTCCTCCACTGGCTGTCCTCACAGCCTCAGCTGAGCTCAGGGTTTCTTGCTCAGGGAGGGCGGGCCTTCATCCCTGCTGTGAGCTTCCTGTGCTCCCCGCCGTCCACAGGCCAGATCACAGGCTGTGGTCATGATTTCTGTGTACTTGACATCCTCCTCCTCTGGCCCCAGGTCCTTCTCAGGGCATGGATCCTCTCAGCCTTCTGCTGAGCCCTCCACTGGAGCACAGGAGTTAGGGATCCCAGTGGGAACCACACATGCTGTCCCAGGCTCCATTCACTTACTACTTTACTGGGGTGCACGCTCTGAGGAGCTCCCAGGGCCTTTCTACCAGAACCACTGAAGTGAGCTGGGGCAGAGGCCCCTTCACCGTCAGCATGGCCTGAATTCAACCTACTGGGTTTTAGTAGCATCTCACACATCTGCCTGCCCGGTTTCCTTGCAGGACAGGAGGGCTGCATCTCACCTGTGATCCAGCATCTCACACACATCTGCCCCCCACCTTCTGTCTGGGACAGGAGGGCTGCATCTCACCTGTGGCCTTGTCCTCTTACACGCTCCTCCAGGTCACCCCCAGGCTTTATATCCTCCCTGTGTGGTGGCTGAACTTGTCTCAGGAAAAAAACCTCTTCTTCCATCCTCTGATCTTCTGAGTTCACAAGCTTTTGAATTTGGGAACTAGCAATCACTTTTCTTTCTCTTTCTCTCTCAAAAAATCACAGCTCTTACAAAGTGAACATCATGGCTTTCACAGCTATTGTCTCTGAACATGCTTTGGGAATCTATTTCAGTGTTGGTAGGTGACCATCTAATACTCTGTTCTTGTATGCCCCAGCCTCTAGGCTGGAGAGCAGCAGCTCAGCAAAAACAACCTGTTTCAGTCTCTTGTTGCTGCTGTAACAAACTGCCACAAACTGAGTGACTTAAATAACACAAATGTATTGTCTTAACAGTTCTGAAGGTAAGAAGTCCAAAATGGCTTTTATTAGGCTAAAATCAAGGTGTGGGCAGGGCTGCTTTCCTTCTGGAGGCTCTAGGGGAGAATCCGTGTCCTTGCCCTGACAGCCTCTAGAGGCTCTTTGTCCTCTTTAGCTTGTGGCCCTGCATCCCTCCAAACTCTGCTTCTGTCTCGCATCTCCTTCTCTGACTCTGATCCTCCTGCTACCCCCTTATAACGACCCCTGGGATTACATTGGGCCCACCTGGATAACCCAGGACAGTGTCCCCATCTCAAGATCCTTGACTTACTCACATCTTCAAAGCCCTTTTTACCATAAAAAGTAACATGTTCACAGGTTCCGGGATTAGGATATAGACATCCTTGGGGACCTTTATTCAGCCTACCACACTACCCAACATGAAAAATTTATATTAAAAATGTTATAAAATATTACCTTGCTCTACATTCCAATCCTTAAATCCTGCCAACGATCCTGAGTCAAGTGCTATTATTCTCATTTAACAGAAGAGGAAATTAAAGTTAAATGTGGTCCATGATTGCCTGACTCCAAAGCCAGTGCCCTCTCTGCTACTTCATGTAGAGTCCTTCCCTAATGAGGCTACTCCAGCCCACACCAAATTTTCCTTTAATCCAAATTACCATATCATGTCTTCATATTGCAAATTTCCATTTGATTGTGTGTTGTTTGGAGTATTCAAGTGCTCTGTGTATGTGTGTGTGTGTAAGCTTTTCTTTTTTTTTTTGGTGGGATTTTTTCCCCCATTTCTTTAGCTTTTTAATGACAAATAACATAGAACAGAGAAGTTAGCATAGGTGTACAACTCACTGCAAATTCATAAAATGAACAGTGTATTTCACATCTAGATCAAGAAACAAAACATTGCCAGGAACACAGAAGTTCCTCTCATGTTTCTTTTCCAGGCAGAAGTCCCTCAAAGGTAGCCACTGTCCCTGATTTCTTTCTTTTTTTTTTCTTATTCAAACAGAAAGTCACAAAAATTATAATCATCTTCATCAGTTCACTCAGTCCCATGTAATTAATTTTTTTTTCATCTTGATCTTTTGTTAGCACTTTTATGCATTCATCAGTTTTCCATTAGAGTTCTGAAAATGCTTATTCATTCAGTCCAGCAGTATAGTCAGTTACCAGAAACCTGTACTTGTCAGAGTCTTTTCCATGAATTCCTTGAAGATGAAACCCTTTTATAGGAACATTTTTGCAAAAGCATCAGAGTACACCCAGAACTGTCTGTAAATGACAAAAGACTTAAAAATGACCACAGTTAAAGATTTGATGAAAGTTCATAATAATGCAATTGACAAGGAAATTTATTTATTTCTGAGATATACATTTTAAAGTAATAACTAGAATTATGACATAACATTATACCAGAACATGTAAGATTTTTAGAAATGTCATGTAATGTCTGAAACATTTATATTAACATATTTCCATACAAATAACCCAAAGGAAGTTTAGTATTAGTTGTTTTTTTTGTTTGTTTGTGTTTTTATACTGCAGGTTCTTATTAGTCATCAATTTTATACACATCAGTGTATACATGCCAATCCCAGTTGCCCAATTCAGCACACCACCATCCCCACCCCACCACGGTTTTCCCCCCTTGGTGTCCATATGTCTGTTCTCTACATCTGTGTCTCAACTTCTGCCCGGCAAACCGGCTCACCTGTACCATTTTTCTAGTTTCCACATACATGCGTTAATATACGATATTTGTTTTTCTCTTTCTGACTTAACTTCACTCTGTATGACAGTCTCTACATCCATCCACGTCTCAACAAATGACTCAATTTCGTTCCTTTTTATGGATGAGTAATATTCCATTGTATATATGTACCACATCTTCTTTATCCATTCGTCTGTTGATGGGCATTTAGGTTGCTTCCATGACCTGGCTATTGTAAATAGTGCTGCAATGAACATTGGGGTACATGTGTCTTTTTGAATTATCGTATTCTCTGGGTATATGCTCCGTAGTGGGATTGCTGGATCATATAGTAATTCTATTTTTAGTTTTTTAAGGAACCTCCATACTGTGTTCCATAGTGGCTGTATCAATTTACATTCCCACCAACAGTGCAAGAGGGTTCCCTTTTCTCCACACCCTCTCCAGCATTTGTTGTTTGTAGATTTTCTGATGATGCCCATTCTAACTGGTGTGAGGTGATACCTCACTGTAGTTTTTTTTTTTTTTTTTTTAAGTACATTTTTTTAAAATTAATTAATTTATTATTAATTTTTGGCTGTGTTGGGTCTTCGCTTCAGTGTGAGGGCTTTCTCTAGTTGTGGCAAGCGGGGGCCACTCTTCATCGCGGTGCGCGGGCCTCTCACTATCGCAGCCTCTCTTGTTGCGGAGCACAGGCTCCAGACGCGCAGGCTCAGTAGTTGTGGCTCACGGGCCCAGTCGCTCCGCGGCATGTGGGATCTTCCCAGACCAGGGCTCGAACCCGTGTCCCCTGCATTGGCAGGCGGACTCTCAACCACTGCGCCACCAGGGAAGCCCCCTCACTGTAGTTTTGATTTGCGTTTCTCTAATAATTAGTGTTGTTGAGCAGCTTTTCATGTGCTTCTTGGACATCTGTATGTCTTCTTTGGAGAAATGTCTATTTAGATCTTCTGCCCATTTTTTGGTTGGGTTGTTTGTTTTTTTAATATTGAGCTGCGTGAGCTGTTTATATATTTTGGAGAGTAATCCTTTGTCCGTTGATTTGTTTGCAAATATTTTCTCCCATTCTGAGGGTTGTCTTTTCGTCTTGTTTGTAGTTTGCTTTGCTGTGCAAAAGCTTTTAAGTTTCATTAGGTCCCATTTGTTTATTTTTGTTTTTATTTCCATTACTCTAGGAGGTGGATCAAAAAAGATCTTGTTGTGATTTATGTCAAAGAGTGTTCTTCCTATGTTTTCCTCTAAGAGTTTTATAGTGTCCGGTCTTACATTTAGGTCTCGAATCCATTTTGAGTTTATTTTTGTGTATGGTGTTAGGGAGTGTTCTAATTTCATTCTTTTACATGTAGCTGTCCAGTTTTCCCAGCACCACTTATTGAAGAGACTGTCTTTTCTCCATTGTATATCCTTGCCTCCTTTGTCATAGATTAGTTGACCATAGGTACGTGGGTTTATCTCTGGGCTTTCTATCTTGTTCCATTGATCTATGTTTCTTTTTTTGTGCCAGTACCATATTGTCTTGATTACTGTAGCTTTGTAGTATAGTCTGAAGTCAGGGAGTCTGATTCCTCCAGCTCCATTTTTTTCCCTCAAGACTGCTTTGGCTATTCGGGGTCATTTGTGTCTCCATACAAATTTTAAGATGATTTGTTCTAGTTCCGTAAAAAATGCCATTGGTAATTTGATAGGGATTGCATTGAATCTGTAGATTGCTTTGGGTAGTGTAGCCATTTTCACAATATTGATTCTTCCAATCCAAGAACATGGTACATCTCTCCATCTGTTGGTATCATCTTTAATTTCTTTCATCAGTGTCTTATAGTTTTCTGCATACAGTTCTTTTGTTTCCCTAGGTAGGTTTATTCTTAGGTATTTTATTCTTTTTGTTGCTATGGTAAATGGGAGTGTTTCCATAATTTCCCTTTCAGATTTTTCATCATTAGTGTATAGGAATGCAAGAGATTTCTGTGCATTGATTTTGTATCCTGCAACTTTACCAAATTCATTGATTAGCTCTAGTAGTTTTCTGGTGGCATTTTTAGGATTCTCTATGAATAGTATCATGTCATCAGCAAACAATGACAGTTTTACTTCTTCTTTTCCCATTTGTATTCCTTTTATTTCTTTTTCTTCTCTGATAGCTGTGGCTAGGACTTCCAAAACTATGTTGAATAATAGTGGTGAGAGTGGACATCCTTGTCTCGTTCCTGATCTTAGAGGAGATGCTTTCAGTTTTTCACCATTGAGAATGATGTTTGCTGTGGGTTTGTTGTATATGGCCTTTATTATGTTGAGGTAAGTTCCCTCTATGCCCACTTTATTGAGAGTTTTTATCATAAGTTGGTGTTGAATTTTGTCAAAAGTTTTTTGTCAAAAGCTTTTTCTGCATCTATTGTTGATGAGATAATCATATGGTTTTTATTCTTCAGTTTGTTAATGTGGTGTATCACATTGATTTGCATATATTGAAGAATCCTTCCATCTCTGGGATAAATCCCACTTGATCATGGTGTATGATCCTTTTAATGTGTTATTGGATTCTGTTTGCTAGTATTTTGTTGAGGAGTTTTGCATCTATATTCATCAGTGATATTGGTCTGTAATTTTCTTTTTTTGTGGTATGTTTGTCTGGTTTTTGTATCAGGGTGATGGTGGCCTCATAGAATGAGTTTGGGAGTGTTCCTTCCTCTGCAATTTTTTGGAAGAGTTTGAGAAGGATGGGTGTTAGCTCTTCTCTAAATGTTTGATAGAATTCACCTGTGAAGCCATCTGGTCCTGGACTTTTGTTTGTTGGAAGATTTTTAATCCCAGTTTCAATTTCATTACTTGTGATTGGTCTGTTCATATTTTCTGTTTCTTCCTGGTTCAGTCTTGGAAGGTTATACCTTTCTAAGAATTTGTCCATTTCTTCCAGGTTGTCCATTTTATTGGCATAGAGTTGCTTGTAGTAGTCTCTTAGGATGCTTTGTATTTCTGTGGTGTCTGTTGTAACTCCTCCTTTTTCATTTCTAATTTTATTGATTTGAGTCCTCTCCCTCTTTTTCTTGATGAGTCTGGCTAATGGTGTATCAATTTTGTTTATCTTCTCAAGGAACCAGCTTTTAGTTTTATTGATCTTTGCTATTGTTTTCTTTGTTTCTATTTCATTTATTTCTGCTCTGATGTTTATGATTTCTTTCCTTCTGCTAACTTTGGGCTTTGTTTGTTCTTCTTTCTCTAGTTTGTTTAGATGTAAGGTTAGATTGTGTACTTGAGATTTTTCTTGTTTCTTGAGGTAGGCTTGTATAGTTATAAACTTCGCTCTTAAAACTGCTTTTGCTGCATTCCATAGGTTTTGGATCGTCATGTTTTCATTGTCGTTTGTTTCTAGGTATTTTTTGACTTCCTCTTTGATTTCTTCAGTGATCTCTTCGTTATTTAGTAACATATTGTTTAGCCTCCATGTGTTTGTGTTTTTTTACGTTTTTTTCCCTGTAATTCATTTCTAATCTCATAGCATTGTGGTCAGAAAAGATGCTTGATATGATTTCAATTTTCTTAAATTTACTGAGGCTTGATTTGTGACCCAAGATGTGACCTATCCTGGAGAATGTTCTGTGCGCACTTGAGAAGAAAGTGTAATCTGCTGGTTTTGGATGGAATGTCCTATAAATATCAATTAAATCTATCTGGTCTATTGTGTCATTTAAAGCTTCTGTTTCCTTATTTATTTTCATTTTGGATGATCTGTCCATTGGTGTAATTGAGCTGTTAAAGTCCCCCACTATTATTGTGTTACTGTTGATTTCCTCTTTTATATCTGTTAGCAGTTGCCTTATGTATTGAGGTGATCCTATGTTGGGTGCATATATATTTATAATTGTTATATCTTCTTCTTGGATTGATCCCTTGATCATTATGTAGTGTCCTTCCTTGTCTCTTGTAACATTCTTTATTTTAAAGTCTCTTTTATCTGATATGAGTATAGCTACTCCAGCTTTCTTTTGATTTCCATTTGCATGGAATATCTTTTTCCATCCCCTCACTTTCAGTGTGTATGTGTCCCTAGGTCTGAAGTGGGTCTCTTGTAGACAGCATATATATGGGTCTTGTTTTTGTATCCATTCAGCAAGCCTGTGTCTTTTGGTTGGAGCATTTAATCCATTCACGTTTAAGGTAATTATCGATATGTATGTTCCTATGACCATTTTCTTAACTGTTTTGGTTTGTTTTTGTAGGTCCTTTTCTTCTCTTGTGTTTCCCACTTAGAGAAGTTCCTTTAGCATTTGTTGTAGAGCTGGTTTGGTGGTGCTGAATTCTCTTAGCTTTTGCTTGTCTGTAATGCTTTTGATTTCTCCATCAAATCTGAATGAGATCCTTGCCGGGTAGAGTTATCTTGGTTGTAGGTTCTTCCCTTTCATCACTTTAAGTATATCATGCCACTCCCTTCTGGCTTGTAGAGTTTCTGCTGACAAATCAGCTGTTAACCTTATGGGAGTTCCCTTGTATGTTATTTGTCGTTTTTCCCTTGCTGCTTTGAATAATTTTTCTTTGTCTTTAATATTTGCCAAGTTGATTACTATGTGTCTCAGCGTGTTTCTCCTTGGGTTTATCCTGTATGGGACTCGCTGTGCTTCCTGGACTTGGGTGTCTATTTCCTTTCCCATGTTAGGGAAGTTTTCTACTATAAGCTCTTCAAATATTTTCTCTGGTCCTTTCTCTCCCTCTTCTCCGACCCCTATAATGCGAATGTTGTTGCGTTTAATGTTGTCCCAGAGGCCTCTTAGGCTGTCTTCATTTCTTTTCATTCTTTTTTCTTTAGTGTGTTCCGCAGCAGTGAATTCCACCATTCTGTCTTGCAGGTCACTTATCCATTCTTGTGCCTCAGTTATTCTGCTATTGATTCCTTCTAGTGTAGTTTTCATTTTAGTTATTGTATTGTTCATCTCTGTTTTTTTGTTCTTTAATTCTTCTAGGTCTTTGTTAAATGTTTCTTGCATCTTCTTGATCTTTGCCTGCATTCTTTTTCCGAGGTCCTGGATCATCTTCACTATCATTATTCTGAATTCTTTTTCTGGAAGGTTGCCTATCTCCACTTCATTTAGTTGTTTTTCTGGGGTTTTATCTTGTTCCTTCATCTGGTACATAGCCCTCTGCCTTTTCATCTTGTCTATCTTTCTGTGATTGTGGTTTTTGTTCCACAGGCTGCAGGATTGTAGTTCTTCTTGCTTCTGCTGTCTGCCCTCTGGTGGATAAGGCTATCTAAGAGGCTTGATAGGCGGGACTGGTTGTGGGTAAAGCTGACTGTTGCTCTAGTGGGCAGAAGTCAGTAAAACTTTAATACACTTGATTGTTGATGGGTGGGGCTGGGTCCCCTCCCTGTTGGTTGTTTGGCCTGAGGCAATGCAACACTGGAGCCTACCTTGGCTCTTTGGTGGGGCTAATGACAGACGCTGGGAGGGCTCACGCCAAGGAGTACTTCCCAGAAATTTTGCTGCCAGTGTCCTTATCCCCATGGTGAGCCACAGCCACCCCCCGCCTCTGCAGGAGACCCTCCAACAGTAACAGGTAGGTCTGGTTCAGTCTCCCATGGGGTCACTGCTCCTTCCCCTGGGTCCCGACGCACACACTACTTTGTGTGTGCCCTCCAAGAGTGGAGTCTGTGTTTTCCCCAGTCCTGTCGAAGTCCTGCAATCAATTCCCACTAGGCTTCAAAGTGTGATTCTCTAGGGATTCCTCCTCCCGTTGCTGGATCCCCAGGTTGGGAAGCCTGACGTGGGGCTCAGAGCCTTCACTCCAGTGGGTGGACTTCTGTGGTATAAGTGTTCTCCGGTCTGTGAGTCACCCACCCAGCAGTTATGGGATTTGATTTTACTGTGATTGCACCCCTCCTACCTTCTCATTGTGGCTTCTCCTTTGTCTTTGGATGTGGGGTATCTTTTTTGGTGTGTTCCAGTGCCTTCCTGTCGATGATTGTCCAGCAGCTAGTTGTGATTCTGGTGTTCTCGCAAGAGGGAGTGAGAGCACGTCCTTCTACTCCGCCATCTTGGTTCCTCTCGTGTAAGCTTTTCTTGCCAGACAAAATAGTAAAAGCTTAACTCTGAGATGAGCTCTTCTGTCTCTTTGAACCACTGCCCCAATAGATAGACCACTGTGGTGTGGCCACACACTAAATATGTCATAAAAACTTGCTGATGTGATGGTTAGTCCTAGAATCTGCATCAGCTATCCAGTCAGCTGGCTAAAATTTATTGAGTACTTACTGGATGCTAGGCCCTGGACCTACTTGGGAGACAGAAGTGAAAAACCTACTCCTTGCACTGAAGACATCCACTGTCTGTTACCTAAAAATAGTGCCTCTTGTTCCTCCCCCGAGAACACCAGATGATTGTCCGCTCCTGGTTAGACACTATGTCAGTTATTAAATCCTCACAGGTAACCTGAAATTCAGGGGTGAACTTGTTTATATTTTGATCCCTTTGCTTCTCATTCTGTGATGATCTCCTTCTTTCCCAATTTTGGATTAGCCAAATAGGAGGGCGATTTGGCGGCTCTGTTCAGAAAAGGATAGTGAGACAGGAAACCTATAGTGCCTTGCCAGGAGAGGGCACCGTTCCACCCATCCTCAAGGACCTTAGGGTCATGGGTCACTCAGTATCTGGGTTTTCCCAGACCCCTGCACATTCTTGTCAGGGGCTTGTGACCACACCTCCACGCTGTAATTGGTATGGTTAAAGGCACCAGCAGAGGTGGAAGTGACTTTGGGGCCAGTAGTTTGGCTCTTACCAAGCCCAGGTGCCCAGCTGCCTGATGGGCCCTGCCAGTGAGTCTCAGCAGCCTCCCAGCTGCACTTACCTTGGTCACGTGAATATTTTCTTTACTTTCTGGCTACCATCCTTGGGCACGCTTTCAGTAGAAATGGAGCCTTAGTTCGAGCTTCTGAGTTCTGACCCTGTTTTCCTTCTCTGGCTCCATTTCTTAATCACCAGGGTCCTAACCTTTTCCCTGTTGCCACTTACTCGCTCTCACAGGAGCTTCTGACGTTATTTACATCTAGATCTCGATAGATAGAGCTATGTAGATATTTACTTTAAATGTTGTGGTTACCAAACTTTTGTTTGCATCATAATTAATTCCCTAGAGATTCTGTTAAAAATATAGAAATCAGAGCCTCATCCTCCATCTCCTAGGTGAGAATCTTTTGGTATGGCTATTTTAAAAAATGTATTATTTAAAAAAACATTCTTGCCAAATAATTTTGCTGCTTCAATGTTAGAGAATCACTACTTTAGTTAACCCCCTCTTCCTGGTTTCTCGATGCCCCGTCATATCTATTTCACTCTTTCTGAAAAGGTGTTTCAGACATCAGCAAACAGGCAGGTAACACTGAGGTCGTCGATGAAATGAAGTGGATGTGGGTATAAAAGAAGAAGTTGAAAAAAATTAGCAAGGCTGTTGATGCCAGTGAGGGTGAGGTATTCAGTAGGGGCTCTATGTATAGTATCTCATTCAGTCTCTTCTAAATATCTCTTTAAAAAGTAAGTGTAATTGTCCCCATTTACAGACGGGGAAATGGATCTCAGAGAGGTTATGTAACTTGACTGATGTAAAACAGACAGGATATGGTGAAGGAAGTTTTCAAATCCTGGTCTCTTCGTTTGCCCCAAAGCCTGCATTACTCTGGTTCAGAAATATACCATGGGGGCTGGAGGCATTGAAGGCCAGCTCTGCTGGCATTTCCTTTGGTTTCCTAGGCTACATTCCATACCAATGGTCCGTGAAATATAAGGAAACATCCATACCCCTTTCCCCTCCCCAAATAAAGAGTTCTGTGGTCAAATAATTTTTGGAAATGCCACTTTCCATAGCCTGGTCTCGGAGCATGATCATAAATTAACATATTGAAGACCTAAAAATCCCCTACAGTGAAGATAACTTAGGTCAAGTCCATTTTCACATGAATCTCACAGTCACAATGTTATATTTCTAAGAAACACTGCTTTAACTTATGCGGGAAAGATAATACATACATTTGGGGGAACATCAGCCTAGCACATAGGCAGTCCCATTTGAAGGGAATTTGAGAGAAATAGAAGGAAAAGGACAGAAAGCCAAAGGGAAGAACCATTTGCTGTGTCCTCCTCTGAAAAGAGGAAAATGACACCAAGGCTACCAAAAGGGCCATAAAACCTTCCCACCATCTCCTCTGCAGTCCTTAGGGATGGAGCATGTGGATTCACCGAATCCCTGTTACATAAGCCACGAAGCTGCTCACTGAGTCCCTATTCCAATGATAAACCACGAAGGAGTGCCTTCTCAGTGGATTAGCCGATGCTGCTCAGACTACAGTGCAATGATCTATCATGAGCCTGATTTTCTGGGTCGCAGAGCCAAGTACTAGGAAATAGGCTCTCCCTCCACTTCCTGGATCTTTGGGTATTTGCCTTCAGCGAATATACCTCAAGATACAATTTTCAATTAAAAAACAGGAAAGTGTATTGGATTAATTCATCATGGCTGGTTTTCCACCTGGAGCAAAACAGACTTTCTAAACTACCCATCTGAGACTGCATGGGAAATGGCACAAAACCCAGCCTGGAGTTTTCACAGGGTGATGGCTCACTGGTGGTCTGAAACCAAGGGCCCACGAGGAGCCTGGAGAAGGGTAGGGCAAAGTCTGGGCTTCTTGGAGACGTACCTGCCAGCCGTCTCCTGGGCTAACAGGACTGCGCTGTTGTTGCTGGGCTGTTTTATCTGCTGATTTTATTATGTACTGCTAGAGGATTTTAAGTTGAAAATGCTATGTGGTTAATTATACAGCTAATGAGCTCTGGGAAGTTTGCTTTCAGAGTCTCTTACTCCAGGTGATGAGGGGAAAAAGCATCATATGTCACATAACATCTTCTGCCCTTGGGGAGTGAGTTAGAGTCAGATTTTTGAAAGGTGGCACATTGGTAAGAAGAGCATCTGGAGTTCTTAGATTTCTTGCATCCAGGTGCATCAGTTGTGCCTTTTCTCTCTTTCTGGAAAGGCGCATTGTGGAGAGTGTGTTTCCCTGCCTGGTTATGCACTTCTGCACAGCATAGATGTACCTGAAGGTGAGAAAAGAGGTGATATTTTACCAGCATCACTTCTTTCAGGCTCTGATGGGTCCAGCAAGCCTGCAGAAGTCCTAAGACCATCCATGTGTCTGCATCCCACAAGACACATTAAATGTAATTCACCTTTTAGACATTCTTAGGAAGCTGCCAGATGCAGTTCTCCACAATAAATGAGAAACGAAAACACTGGAAGGCTTGACGGGAAGGAAACTGAGAATCCCACACAGGAGTGGGTGCAGGGAAGCTCTGGGCTGACAGTTGTGCCGCAGACCTGCAGGGCAGGAGGGCAAAAGACTCAGGGGAAAGTCTGAAAAATAAAAGTAGAACTGATAGATCACCAGCTAAATTTCCCTACAGTGTAGAAAAACTAGCAATAACTCTAGAGAAAATGAAGTAAATGAAAAAATAAGGCAGTTATTAAATCCAGATAAAATGAAAAGTTGTACAAGAAAGGAAACGTTGGTAGTGTACTGCTTGGTTTGGCAGCAAACAAGAATTGCATAGCTATAATATTATAACAGAAATATATTGAGATGAAGGATGTGTGAGTGGAGGGGTGGAGGTTATAAGAAAGCTAAATATTTATCTGGCTTTATAGGTCATCAGTAGATAAATTCTAAACTGGCAAATGAAGAAATAGTAATAAAATATATGTTTCGGTTAACCATGAAAAACAGAAACACAAAATAACAATGAATTAAACTAGGCAAAAATTTTTTTTAATCAATTTTTTTTATTGAAGTATAGTTGATTTACAATGTTGTGTTAGCTTATACTGTACAGTAAAGTGACTCAGTTATACATATATATACTTTTTTAAAATATTCTTTTCCATTATGGTTTTATCATAGGATATTTAATACAGTTCTCTGGCTATAGAGTAGGACCTTGTTGTTTATCCATTCTGTATATGAAAGCTTACATCTGCTAACACCAACCTCCCACTCCTCCCCCTTTGGCATCCACCAGTCTGTTCACTATTACCATGATTCTGTTTCTGTTTCATAGGTAGGTTCATTTGTGTCATATTTTAAATTCCACATATAAGTGATATCATATGGTATTTGTCTTTCTCTTTCTACTTCACTTAGTATGATAATTTCTAGTTGGATCCATGTTGTTACAAATGGCATGGCATTATTTCGTTCTTTTTTATGGCTGAGTAGTATTCCATTTATATATGTACCACATCTTCTTTATCCATTCACCTGTCAATGGCCATTCAGATTGTTTCCATGTCTTGGCTATTGTAAATAGTGATGCTATGAACATAGGGGTGCATGTATCTTTTTGAATTATAGTTTTGTCCGGATATATGCCCAGGAGTGCGATTGCTGGATCATATGGTAATTCTGTTTTCAGTTTTCTGAGGAACTTCCATACTGTTTTCCATAGTGGCTGCATCAACTTACATTCCTGCCAACAGTGTAGGAGGGTTCCCTTTTCTCCACACCCTCTCCAGCATTTATTTGTAGACTTTTTAATGATGGCCATACTGACCAGTGTGAGGTGGTACCTCATTGTAGTTTTGATTTCCATTTCTCTAATAATTAGCAATGTTGAGCACCTTTTCATGTGCCTATCGGCCGTCTGTATTTCTTCTTTGGAAAAATGTCCATTTAGGTCTTCTGCCTATTTTTCGATTGGATTGTTTGTTTTTTTGTTACTGAGTTAGGCAAAAGTTTTTATTTCTCTTTTTCTCAATGTAACTATACAGTACAGGTTTGGGGTGATAGCCTTGCTCCCTAAAATCCTCAGTTACCCAGTCTCCTTCTATATGTACTATTGTTCTGATAAGACAGGCTTTTATTCCCAAGTTAACCTCATGGTTCAGTGTAGCTGCTTAGGTTCCAGCCATTATGTCTGCATTCCATCCATCAAGAAGGAAGAAGAAATGAAGAAGAAAGCAGTCAAAGGGTTTGTTTAAGACGTCTTTTAAGGAAGGTTCCTGAAAGTTACACGTAATGGTTTATTCACATCCCTTTAGCCAGGATTTTGCACAACTATATGTAATGACATAGGGGAGCTTGAAAGTATATATTTTTATTCTGGAAATCATAAGCTCAGCTAAAAATTGGAATATGTATTCCTATGGAAGATAGGGAGAATGAATATGGGGGAACTAGCTATTTCTTCATTCTTCTTTCTTTATTCATATTATTTAGACACGTGGGAGTAAATTCCAGAAGAAATGTCTGAATTTACTGAAATTAGTTATTGGTTGGAGAATGAGCCTTTTGGATGGAGAGGAGTGGTACACGTTATTGCTGTATTTTGTTATAAATTTTTAATACCACTGTCTCTTAACTTTTAAAAATTATGTGCATGTATTATACTGATAGAATAAATAAGTTAAAAGAAATCATAGAGTCCCTGACATGTGGATATGACAGCAGACAATGCAGGTTGAGAGGACATGTCTCTCCATTTTTGCCTCATATTTATCCCCTGCCTATTTCTAAATATACAGTGAACCTGGTATTTTTAAGCTTCCTCACAAACTGAAAAATTATGATTCCAAATTACAGAGGGATAATAATTGGGCTTATAAGTTCTTCCCTCTACCTACCCCATTTTTCTTGTTTTCCTATGAATACAAAGAAGATCTTCCCAGTGGACATGAAAAGCAGTACTGACGGCAATAAACCAGGGACACATCTCAGAAGCTTAAGGAAGGTCTGTTTACTTCCGGGGTATTAGACATCTCCTTTTGGGAAGTCAAGCATCTTTCTACTGTGGCTTTCCTCTTAATTCATAGCCTTTTAAAATGTAAGAAACAGTGAAGCTTAATCTGGAGATTCTGATTTTGGCCAGCTCAGATAATAGCTCATGTCAAATTTTATCCTCTTAACTTCTCTGCTGGTAAAAATTTTCCCCTTTTCAAATTCATATACACCCCTGACTTAGAGAATGTCCAGTCAATTCCAGCTTTCTTCTCTCCATGAATGGAAGTGCATTTCACGAAGGCTCAATTCATCTGCTGTGTGAAAATGATCCATAGCCACAGAGAAGAAAATAAAATGCTGAGATGAGCCAAACAGTACCAGTGCCGAGAAGAAGCCTGAAGGATAATAATCAAAATGGTATCAATATTATTATTATCAGCTTGTTTAATAATAATGTAATTGAAGTTCAATTTACTGTAGTTTGATAGGCTTTTATATAGGTCTTCTCTGATGTTCAACAACTTTACAAGTCAGATATCATGTTCATCATCCCGACTCTTGAGATGTATCATATCTATACCAGGGATTAACAGTGAATTAGTGGGGTTTGGGTTTCAACTCAGGACTGTCTGACTTTAAAGCCTATGCCCTTTGAATAGCACCCGACTCTGAATTGTTCATGGCCACCTTATCCCAGGTCCAGCAGTCCAGCATTTTCTGAACATCTACTTTGTCTTAAGCACCCAACTAGTTTCAATGAAGAACACATAGCTGGACCACATAGAAGTTACCCTGTAGAATCATATCATCTACATACAAAAATCACAGTTGCAAATGCAAGCTCATACATAGTAATTTACCCAGGATATTCTTGAATTTTGTCTGTTATCCCAGAATAATTATTAATGGTACTCCCTTTCTCTCTTCTAACTGCCCTGGTTTGAGTGATGAACTATATGTGGTTATTGTAGAACATGCTGGCCGTGCCCTATCCACATCCTATCGCTCTCACCATCTCGGTGTTCATATTGGACTTCCAGCTTCCAGCACACACGTTGCTTTCATTTGGAGCTTTCTCTTGCCACTGGCCTTGCTGATAGGCCGGAGGTGCTGGGGAGGCAACTCCAGGTGGAACAGCTCTCCAACAATAACTGATGACAGTTGGTGTATCAATGCACTAACTCCCTCGCCCTGGGTAGGATAACTGAGGTGCGTGTCCTGTCCTGGCTGCCCCCTCCCCCACAGGATTGAGCTCCAGCTGCTCTCACTTAACTGGCTTGGTCTGCACCTTTTATTGACTGCTCTTTCTCCCCTGTCCCTCTTCTCCACTCCCCTATAGCCTTTCCTGTAGCTTTCAAATAATGTATTTGCCTTCGGATTCTTTTTTTTTTTTTTTTTTTTTTTTTTTGGGTTTTTTTTTTTTTTTTTTTTTTTTAACATCTTTATTGAAGTATAATTGCCTTACAATGGTGTGTTAGCTTCTGCTTTATAACAAAGTGAATCAGTTATACATATACAATATGTTCCCATTTCTCTTCCCTCTTGCATCTCCCTCCCTCCCACCCTCCCCACCCCATCCCTCTAGATGGTCACAAAGCACCGAGCTGATCTCCCTGTGCTATGCGGCTGCTTCCCACTAGTTATCTATTTTACATTTGGTAGTGTATATATGTCCATGACACTCTCTTACCCTGTCACATCTCACCCCACCCCCTCCCCATATCCTCAAGTCCATTCTCTAGTATGTCTGTGTCTTTATTCCCATCTTGCCACTAGGTTCTTCATGGCCTTTTTTTTTTTTTTTTTTTTTTTTTTCCCCTTAGATTCCGTATATATGTGTTAGCATACTGTATTTGTTTTTCTCTTTCTGACTTACTTCACTCTGTATGACAGACTCTAACTCCATCCACCTCATTACAAATACCTCCATTTCATTTCTTTTTATGGCTGAGTAATATTCCATTGTATATATGTGCCACATCTTCTTTATCCATTCATCTGTCGATGGACATTTAGATTGCTTCCATGTCCTGGCTATTGTAAGTAGAGCTGCAATGAACATTTTGGTACATGACTCTTTTTGACCTATGGTTTTCTCAGGGTATATGCCCAGTAGTGGGATTGCTGGGTCGTATGGTAGTTCTATTTGTAGTTTTTTAAGGAACCTCCATACTGTTCTCCATAGTGGCTGTATCAATTTACATTCCCACCAACAGTGCAAGAGTGTTCCCTTTCCTCCACACCCTCTCCAGCATTTATTGTTTCTAGATTTTTTGATGATGGCCATTCTGACCGGTGTGAGATGATATCTCATTGTAGTTTTGATTTGCATTTCTCTAATGATTAATGATGTTGAGCATTCTTTCATGTGTCTGTAGGCCATCTGTATATCTTCTTTGGAGAAATGTCTATTTAGGTCTTCGGCCCATTTTTGGATTGGGTTGTTCGTTTTTTTGTTATTGAGCTGCATGAGCTGCTTGTAAATCTTGGAGATTAATCCTTTGTCAGTTGCTTCATTTGCAAATATTTTCTCCCATTCTGATGGTTGTCTTTTGGTCTTGTTTATGGTTTCCTTTGCTGTGCAAAAGCTTTTAAGTTTCATTAGGTCCCATTTGTTTATTTGTGTTCTTATTTCCATTTCTCTGGGAGCTGGGTCAAAAAGAATCTTGCTGTGATGTATGTCATAGAGTGTTCTGCCTATGTTTTCCTCTAAGAGTTTGATAGTGTCTGCCCTTACACTTAGGTCTTTAATCCATTTTGAGTTTATTTTTGTGCATGGTGTCAGGGAGTGTTCTATTTTCATACTTTTACATGTACCTGTCCAATTTTCCCAGCACCACTTATTGAAGAGGCTGTCTTTTCTCCACTGTATATGCTTGCCTCCTTTATCAAAAATAAGGTGCCCATATGTGTGTGGGTTTATCTCTGGGCTTTCTATCCTGTTCCATTGATCTATATTTCTGTTTTTGTGCCAGTACCAAACTGTCTTGATTACTGAAGCTTTGTAATATAGTCTGAAGTCAGGGAGCCTGATTCCCCCAGCTCCATTTTTCGTTCTCAAGATTGCTTTGGCTATTCGGGGTCTTTTGTGTTTCCATACAAATTGTGAAATTTTTTGTTCTAGTTCTGTGAAAAATGCCAGTGGTAGTTTGATAGGGATTGCATTGAATCTGTAGATTGCTTTGGGTAGTAGAGTCATTTTCACAATGTTGATTCTTCCAATCCAGGAACATGGTATATCTCTCCATCTATTTGTATCATCTTTAATTTCTTTCATCAGTGTCTTATAATTTTCTGCATACAGGTCTTTTGTCTCCTTAGGTAGGTTTATTCCTAGATATTTTATTCTTTTTGTTGCAATGGTAAATGGGAGTGTTTTCTTAATTTCACTTTCAGATTTTTCGTCATTAGTGTATAGAAATGCAAGAGATTTCTGTGCATTAATTTTGTATCCTGCTACTTTACCAAATTCATTGATTAGCTCTAGGAGTTTTCTGGTAGCATCTTTAGGATTCTCTATGTATAGTATCATGTCATCTGCAAATAGTGACAGCTTTACTTCTTCTTTTCCGATTTGGATTCCTTTTATTTCTTTGTCTTCTCTGATTGCTGTGGCTAATACTTCCAAAACTATGTTGAATAATAGTGGTGAGAGTGGGCAACCTTGTCTTGTTCCTGATCTTAGTGGAAATGGTTTCAGTTTTTCACCATTGAGGACAATGTTGGCTGTGGGTTTGTCATATATGGCCTTTATTATGTTGAGGAAAGTTCCCTCTATGCCTACTTTCTGCAGGGCTTTTATCATAAATGGGTGTTGAATTTTGTCGAAAGCTTTCTCTGCATCTATTGAGATGATCATATGGTTTTTCTCCTTCAGTTTGTTAATATGACGTATCACATTGATTGATTTGCGTATATTGAAGAATCCTTGCATTCCTGGGATAAACCCCACTTGATCATGGTGTATGATCCTTTTAATGTGCTGTTGGATTCTGTTTGCTAGTATTTTGTTGAGGATTTTTGCATCTATGTTCATCAGTGATATTGGCCTGTAGTTTTCTTTCTTTGTGACATCTTTGTCTGGTTTTGGTATCAGGGTGATGGTGGCCTCGTAGAATGAGTTTGGGAGTGTTCCTCCCTCTGCAATATTTTGGAAGAGTTTGAGAAGGATAGGTGTTAGCTCTTCTCTAAATGTTTGATAGAATTCACCTGTGAAGCCATCTGGTCCTGGGCTTTTGTTTGTTGGAAGGTTTTTAATCACAGTTTCAATTTCAGTGCTTGTGATTGGTCTGTTCATATTTTCTATTTCTTCCTGGTTCAGTCTCGGCAGTTTGTGCCTTTCTAAGAATCTGTCCATTTCTTCCAGGTTGTCCATTTTATTGGCATATAGTTGCTTGTAGTAATCTCTCATGATCTTTTGTATTTCTGCAGTGTCAGTGGTTACTTCTCCTTTTTCATTTCTAATTCTATTGATCTGAGTCTTCTCCCTTTTTCTCTTGATGAGTCTGGCTAATGGTTTATCAATTTTGTTTATCTTCTCAAAGAACCAGCTTTTAGTTTCATTGATTTTTGCTATTGTTTCCTTCATTTCTTTTTCATTTATTTCTGACCTGATCTTTATAATTTCTTTCCTTCTGCTGGCTTTGGGGTTTTTTTGTTCTTCTTTCTCTAATTGCTTTAGGTGCAAGGTTAGGTTGTTTATTCGAGATGTTTCCTGTTTCTTGAGGTAGGCTTGTATTGCTATAAACTTCCCTCTTAGCACTGCTTTTGCTGCGTCCCATAGGTTTTGGGTCGTCGTATCTCCATTGTCATTTGTTTCTAGGTATTTTTTGATTTCCCCTTTGATTTCTTCAGTGATCACTTCGTTATTAAGTAATGTATTGTGTAGCCTCCATGTGTTTGTATTTTTTACAGGTCTTTTCCTGTAATTGATATCTAGTTTCATAGCGTTGTGGTCGGAAAAGATACTTGATACGATTTCAATTTTCTTAAATTTACCAAGGCTTGATTTGTGACCCAAGATATGATCTATCCTGGAGAATGTTCCATGAGCACTTGAGAAAAATGTGTATTCTGTTGTTTTTGGATGGAATGTCCTATAAATATCAATTAAGTCAATCTTGTTTAATGTATCATTTAAAGCTTGTGTTTCCTTATTTATTTTCATTTTGGATGATCTGTCCATTGGTGAGAGTGGGGTGTTAAAGTCCCCTACTATGATTGTGTTGCTGTCGATTTCCCCTTTTATGGCTGTTAGTATTTGCCTTATGTATTGCGGTGCTCCTATGTTGGGTGCATAAATATTTACAATTGTTATACCTTCCTCTTGTATCGATCCCTTGATCATTATATAGTGTCCTTCTTTGTCTCTTGTAATAGTCTTTATTTTAAAGTCTATTTTGTCTGATATGAGAATTGCTACTCCAGCTTTCTTTTGATTTCCATTTGCATGGAATATCTTTTTCCATCCCCTCACTTTCAGTCTATATGTGTCTCTAGGTCTGAAGTGGGTCTCTTGTAGACAGCATATATATGGGTCTTGTTTTTGTATCCATTCAGCCAGCCTGTGTCTTTTGGTGGGAGCATTTAATCCATTTACATTCAAGGTAATTATCGATATGTATGTTCCTATTCCCATTTTCTTAAATGTTTTGGGTTTGTTATTGTAGGTGTTTTCCTTCTCTTGTGTTTCTTGCCTAGAGAAGTTCCTTTAGCATTTGTTGTAAAGCTGGTTTGGTGGTGCTGAACTCTCTCAGCTTTTGCTTGTCTGTAAAGGTTTTAATTTCTCCATCGAATCTGAATGAGATCCTTGCTGGGTAGTGTAATCTTGGTTGCAGGTTTTTCTCCTTCATCACTTTAAGTATATCCTGCCACTCCCTTCTGGCTTGCAGAGTTTCTGCTGAAAGATCAGATGTTAACCTTATGGGGATTCCCTTGTGTGTTATTTGTTTTTTTTCCCTTGCTGCCTTTAATATGTTTTCCTTATATTTAATTTTTGACAGTTTGATTAATATGTGTCTTGGTGTGTTTCTCCTTGGGTTTATCCTGTATGGGACTCTCTGTGCTTCCAGGACTTGATTAACTATTTCCTTTCCCATATTAGGGAAGTTTTCAACTATAATCTCTTCAAATATCTTCTCAGTCCCTTTCTTTTTCTCTTCTTCTTCTGGGACCCCTATAATTCGAATGTTGGCGCGTTTAATGTTGTCCCAGAGGTCTCTGAGACTGTCCTCAGTTCTTTTCATTCTTTTTTCTTTATCCTGCTCTGCAGTAGTTATTTCCACCATTTTATCTTCCAGGTCACTTATCCTTTCTTCTGCCTCAGTTATTCTGCTATTGATCCCATCTAGAGTATTTTTAATTTCATTTATTGTGGTTTTCATCATTGCTTGGTTCCTCTTTAGTTCTTCTACGTCCTTGTTAAATGTTTCTTGCATTTTGTCTATTCTATTTCCAAGATTTTGGATCATCCTTACTATCATTATTCTGAATTCTTTTTCAGGTAGACTACCTATTTCCTCTTCATTTGTTAAGTCTGGTATGTTCTGACCCTGCTCCTTCATCTGCTGTGTGTTTTTCTGTCGTCTCATTTTGCTTATCTTACTGTGTTTGGGGTCTCCTTTTCACAGGCTGCAGGTTCGTAGTTCCTGTTGTTTTTGGTATCTGTCCCCAGTGGCTAAGGTTGGTTCAGTGGGTTGTGTAGGCTTCCTGGTGGAGGGAACTAGTGCCTGAGCTCTGGTGGATGAGGTTGGCTCTTGTCTTTCTGGTGGGCACGTCCACGTCTGGTGGTGTATTTTGGGGTGTCTGTGGCCTTATTATGATTTTAGGCAGCCTCTCTGCTAATGGATGGGGCTGTGTTCCTGTCTTGCTAGTTGTTTGGCATATGGTGTCCAGCACTGTAGCTTGTTGGTCGTTGAGTGAAGCTGGGTCTTGATGTTGAGATGGAGATCTCTGAGAGATTTTTGCCGTTTGGTATTACGTGAAGCTGGGAGGTCTCTTGTGGACCAGTGTCCTGAAGTTGGCTCTCCCACCTCAGAGGCACGGCCCTGATGCCTGGCTGGAGCACCAAGAGCCTTTCGTCCACACGGCTCAGAGTAAAAGGGAGAAAAAATAGAAAGAAAGCAAGAAAGAAAGAAAGAGGCTATAATATAGTGAAGTAAAATAAAGCTATTGTAAAGCAAAGCTATACAGACAAAATCGCACCCAGAAGCATATACATATACACTCACAAATAAAGGAAAAGGGGAAAAATTAATATATCCTGCTCCCAAAGTCCACCTCCTGAATTTGGGATGATTCGTTGTCTATTCAGGTATTCACCAGATGCAGGCACATCAAGTTGTTTGTGGAGTTTTAATCCGCTGCTTCTAAGGCTGCTGGGAGAGATTTCCCCTTATCTTCCCTGTTCGCACAGTTCCTGGGGTTCAGCTTTGGATTTGGACCCGCCTCTGCGTGTAGGTCGCCTGAGGGCGTCTATTCCCCGCACAGACAGGACGGGGTTAAAGGAGCAGCTGCTTCGGGGGCTCTGGCTCACTCAGGCCGCGGGGAGGGAGGGGTACAGAGGAGGCGGGGTGAGCCTGCGGCGGCCGAGGCCGGCGTGACGTTGCACCAGCCTGAGGCGGGCAGTGCGTTCTCCCGGGGAACTTGTCCCCGGATCACGGGACCCTGGCAGTGGCGGGCTGCACAGGCTCCCGGGAGTGGCGATGTGGAGAGTGACTTGTGCTCACACACAGGCTTTTTGGAGGCGGCAGCAGCAGCCCCAGCGTCTCACGCCCGTCTCTGGGGTCCGTGCTGATCGCCGCGGCTCACGCCTTTCTCTGGAGTTCGTTTAGGCGGCACTCTGAATCCCCTCTCCTTGCGCGCCGCGAAACAAAGAGGCAAGAAAAAGTCTCTTGCCTCTTCGGCAGCTGCAGACTTTTTCCCGGACTCCCTACCAGCCAGCTGTGGCGCGCTAGCCCCTTCAGGCTGTGTTCACGCCGCCAGCCCCAGTCCTCTCCCTGCGATCCAACCGAAACCGAAACCCGAGCCTCAGCTCCCAGCCCCGCCCGCCGAGCAGACCAGCCTCTCAGGCTGGTGAGTGCTGCTCCGCGCCGAGTCTCTGTGCGGGAGTCTCTCCGTTTTTTTCCTCTGCGCCCCTGTTGCTGTGGGGTCTGCGGTGATCGCTGCGGCTCGCGCCCTTCTCTGGAGTTCGTTTAGGCGGCGCTCTGAATCCCCTCTCCTTGCGCGCCGCGAAACAAAGAGGCAAGAAAAAGTCCCTTGCCTCTTCGGCAGCTGCAGACTTTTTCCCGGTCTCCCTCCCAGCCCGCTGTTGTGCGCTAATCCCTTCAGGCTGTGTTCACGCTGCCAGCCCCAGTCCTCTCCCTGCGATCCAACCGAAACCGAAACCCGAGCCTCAGCTCCCAGCCCCGCCCGCCCCGGCGGGGGAGCAGACAAGCCTCTCGGGTTGCTGAGTGCTGCTCGGCGCCGATCCTCTGTGCGGGAATCTCTCCGTTTTTCCCTCTGCGCCCCTGTTTCTGTGGGATCCGCGCTGGTAGCTGCGGCTCGCGCCCGTCTCTGAAGTTCGTTTAGGCAGCGCTCTGAATCCCCTCTCCTCGCGCACCAGGAAACAAAGAGGGAAGAAAAAGTCTCTTGCCTCTTCGGCAGCTGCAGACTTTTTCCCGGACTCCCTCTCGGCTAGCTGTGGTGCACTAACGCCTTCAGGCTGTGTTCACGCCGCCAACCCCAGTCCTCTCCCTGTGATCCGACCGCAGCCCGAGCCTCAGCTCCCAGCCCCGCCCGCCCCGGCGGGTGAGCAGACAAGCCTCTCGGGCTGGAGAGTGCTGCTCGGCGCCGAGCCTCCGTGCGGGAACCTCTCCGCTTTGCCCTCCGCACCCCTGTGGCTGCGCTCTCCTCCGTGGCTCCGAAGCTTCCCCCCTCTGCCACCCGCAGTCTCCGCCCGCGAAGGGGCTTCCTAGTGCGTGGAAATCTTTCCTCCTTCACGGCTCCCTCCCACTAGTGCAGGTGCCGTCCCTATTCTTTTGTCTCTGTTATTTCTTTTTTCTTTTGCCCTACCCAAGTACGGGGGGAGTTTCTTGCCTTTTTGGAGGTCGGACGTTTTCTGCCAGCGTTCAGTGGGTGTTCTGTAGGAGCAGTTCCACATGTAGATGTATTTCTACTGTATCTGTGGGAAGGAAGGTGATCTCCGCGTCTTACTCTTCCGCCATCTTCCCGAGGACCTGCCTTCGGATTCTTGTCTGAGCATTTCCTTGTGACAGTAATTCAAACTAAAGCAGCCCTGTTATCTACAGAAACGTTGAGGATTGGGTGGGTGGTTTGATTTAAAGTCCAACCTTCACAGGTGAAGGGAGACTTGAACTTGACCCTGACGTTTGGATGTGATTTAGGTAACAGTGTGGGGAGGGGATGACAACACAGGTGAAGGTGGTCGGATGTGCAAGGGAGGCACATGATGGAAAGGGTGCAGACTGGGGCTGGACTTCGGTTCTGTGAGATGAGGCATCGGTTAGTGGGGATCAGGGGGCTGCCCATGGTTGTTTGAGCAGGACACACTCTTTTTGGAAGCCGAGTCTGGCAGTGAGCAGGCAGATGGGATGAGGAAGTAGAGAGCTGAGTCAGAGAAGCCAGTGGGGAAAATATTGCTGTGACCCAAACAGGAGGAGGCAACACTGAACCCAGAGTGGAGGGAAAATGTGGTGAAAAGGGTGGTGATGAGTCACTTCGAAGGAGAATCCGTTTTATTTAGTGGCTGACCAGCTACGAAGGTCAAAGCACTGGATGAGTCAATGGGGACGGTTCTGTGGGCCCACAAGCCACCCCTGCTCCTCAGGCCACGAGCAGCACAGGTGACAGGCTGATGCGGGAGGGACCCAAAGCCCTCAAATGCTAAAGGCCATGCTGAGCACCCTTTGAATGGTGGCTACGATCTAGAATGTACTTTTCTTTAATTAAATGAATCAGTGGTGAAGAGCTCAGGCTGGGGTCAGACTGAACAGGGTTCTTAGTCCTGTTTCCCAGGTGTGTGGCCTTGAGTGAGTTTGGTAACATCCTGAGCCTCGGTTTTCTCAGCTTTTTAAGAGTGTTTCCTTTATGCTGGTGCTTTGAGGACTTGCTGAGATAATGCCTGAGAACAGTCATCACAGGGTGGGAAGTGCCCAGAAAGTGATGCTGTGAGGGAGGAAAAAGTATTTTCCCTTGACTCCTCTAGGTTCTTGGCTGCGTCACCTCCCCACAATAAAAGGGAGATTCACAGGAGAAAAGAAATTTAATTTAATATTGTGTGTACAGGGACCCCAACGACAGAAGACCCAAAGTAGTGGCCAAACCAGGCAGCTTTTATACCGTTTAGATAAAGAAACAATAAATCTGTGAAGAATCGACAAGATAAAAAAGTTTGGGTTTGGGATAGTAAATTGATAAAGAAGCGACAAGCTTTGTTTATACAGCCTCTTAGCCCTGAATTCCCTGTCTCTGGTGACAAGGATGCCTTACCCTCCTGGTACAGAGAAGGTGCCTTTCACATGGGAGATTTATTTCCTGCTTTCAGGGGGACAAAGGATGGTCAGAGTTCTCTTGCATCAGCTGTTTCTTAAGTAACTTTAATTTAAAATAATCAATATGCTAAACTGGCACATTTTTAGGTGGCCTTCCCTGAACCCCATCAATGCCAATTATTCTCATCAAGGTAAAGTGAACTTTCCCACCCTCACAATGGCTGTAAGAAAGAGGACTATTAAAGTAAAAAAAAAAATCTATATCTATATCTAATTAGCTATCTATATTGCAGGGGAGGAAAAATAATTTTTCCATCTACCCTTCTAGGTTCTTGGCTGAGACACCCCTGTAATAAAAGACAGATTAACAGGTGAAAAACAAGCAGAAGTTTAATGACGTGTATACCTCCTGATACATGGGAGGGACCCAGGAAAACTGAGTAACTCCCCCCGAAATGGCCCAAGTCACCACCTTAAATACCCTCTCCAGCTAAAGACAAAAGAAGATGTTGGGAGGTGGAGAGCCAGTTCTGGGAGGTGACCAGGAAAAACACAGTGAACAAGGGTGAGGTTGTTATGTGGATTTAAGTCCTTGCCTTCCCCATTGATAAGAGTCTTTGGAGATTTAGAACCATCCTCTTCCTAGAACAGTGAGGGAGACACCCTCACAAATAGAGATTTCCCTTATAGATGTAAATGTCTCTTACAAAAGGGCAACATCTATGCAGTTTTCAGCGCTTCACTTGTGTCTGCTGTTTCTTAAAAATGATCAGCCTAAAATAATCCTTATGCCAAAGAGACACAATTTGGGTGGTTATATTCTGCTCGCCTTGAATATCTCTGTCTCAATCTCTGTCTCTGTCTCCATCTCCATCTCTATCTAAGGCCCAGAAACAGATAGTATTGTTCCGGATTCTGTGGGAAGCTCAGCATTAGGGCTGTGGATGAAGAAATAGTCTTCTTAGCTCCAGACAATTTTTTCATCTCTAGATAGCTGCAATATTGGGGAGTTTCTATTCTATTCTTTGTGTCAGAGATCTTATCCCATTTCATGGATGACTGTAGGTCAACAAATAGGTCTATTTTTGTTCTTCAAAAGGCTCCCAAACACCATTCATTTCAGATATAAGTCACCACCCACCTTGCCTCCCTTCCAGGCTCCATCCTTACGATGAAAATGCTCTCCACACACAGAGCTCAGTGGGGAGGGGGGCGACAAAATTCCTAACACAGACCTGAGCTAAACAGGCACGTTGTCCCACAGGGGAACCATGACCAAGGAACACAATCCCTTCCGTTCTGTTCTGAAGGCAGTGCTGGCTGAGTCTTCCAAATCAGGGCTTCAGAGGGCGGTTATTTAGTTTGAAAGGGCTCTGGATGGACCAGGATGCCCCATGTGGCCTTTTTCTTGAACTTTCTGGGTGTGCCTGAGGCATTCTGTTCATCCAGGAACGTTCCCGAGGTCAGCCGTCCACTGGGCCACCTCTCTCAACCTCACACCTGCGAAGGCACCATTGCCCCAGCTGTTCCTTGTCACACTGCAGTGATTCTAGTGAGGCTGGACGTGGTACACGGGCCCACGTTCCCCTCTGGTCCTCAGAGGTGGCCACGGTGCTGGAGCTCAAACCGACCTCCTGTGACTAGAGTCTCCCAGAGGCCAAACTCCAGGACTGCTGGTGCTCAACAGAAATCCCCCAGTGCTGGAAAGGCCTCTCCTAGATCTTCTCTGTATCAAAATGGCAAAACCCTGAATGGACCTCTTATCTCTTCTTTCAAGGACTTAGTCCCTCGACTGAGCTGGGGAACAGGGATTTCATTAATTCACCCCGTCTGGCTTCTCCAGAGAAAAGCAAACTCTGTCAGAGGACGCAGAAGCCAGGGGTCAGGGGGGTTGGTTCCAGACAGAGGATGGGAAGTTTGGAGAGGAGGAGATATACATCTTTTAATAAAGGCTGAAATGTTAATTTGCAAAAGAGAAAAAAAAATCATTTTCTTTCATTTGGGTGCCAGCAGTGGGTAATTATAAAATGGAATGATTTGAGAATAAGTTTCCTTCTTTAGAAATTACTGGAAAACTACTGAATGTAGAGGAACACTTTGGCCAGGGGAGCATAGGAAGTCACCTTGCAGTGGCATTTGCTCTGGACATCAAGGTTTTGAGGTAACCTGGTGCAGCATTTACTACTGGTGCCCCCATATCCCTTTACAAGGCTGGCATGCCCACCCCCAGCTGCTGTGGATGGTGGTTGCTAATGGCTCACAGCTGCCCCCTTCTCCAGAGGTGTTCTCTCCTTGGCTGATACTGTCACACCCAGAGATGGTGGGTGATCACACCTCCCACCCCTGCCCCATCCCCACCAGGCAGCCCACGGTGAGGAATGACCGATACCAAGGGTCTAAAAGCCCAGCTCCCACTTCCACGCAGGACAGCTCTGCTTTACTTTCTAGAGCTCACTGCAGGATCGATTGAAAAAACCACATCTTTGCTTAAACTTTTCATCTGCCTCATCCTGCATCCTTCATTCCCCTTCAGGTTTCACCTGAGAGTTCTCCCTCACTAAATCACATGCCCAAGAATCCCTGCCTCAGGCTCTGCTTTTGCAGAACCCAGCCTAAGACATTGGCTTATCTGGGAGGCGAGCAGAGAGCCAGTTGGCTTCGTCGTCAGAGACAGTGTGAAGAGGCTGCCCTTCTCTCTCTCCCCAGTGATGCCCTCTGAGCAGATGCCAGCTTAATTATGGGCACATAGACGCTCCTTCTAGAATGAGGCTCTTTTAGTTGCTGAGTATGAGCCTTTAACATAAAAAATTAAAAGCAAAAATTCTTCTTCACTGCCTGTGCTCTGGATTTCGGTTGGACTTCATAAAAAAGGTTTAGTCATGTGGGAAGCTGCTGCATAGCACAAGGAGATCAATTCGATGCTTTGTGACGACCTAGAGGGGTGGGATAGGGAGGGTGGGAGGGAGGCTCAAGAGGAAGTGGATTTGGGGATATATGTATATGTATAGCTGATTCACTTTGTTGTACAGCAGAAACTAACACACCATTGTAAAGCAATTATACTCCAATAAAGATGTGGAAAAAAAAATAAAAATAAAAAAAGGCTTAGTCAGTACAGCATGGGATTCCTAGAAGTTTCCTACTAATTAGAAAATGACTCTCCTCCCCACAATGCACTTATACAATGATCTAGCTACTCTAGAAAATTACAACTTTGATGTTCATTCTGTGTTTCGATTCTTTCTGCCAACATCATGACTTTGCAACTCTTGAGTTCCTCTTGGAGCTAATTATCATAGTTTCTATAAGTGGATTAGAATGCCCTTTCCTTTCCAAAAAAAAGAAAAAATCTATTCATAGAGACGTTCCAAAGAATGAAAGCTTTTGACTTCATGTTTTGGGGCTTTTATTGAGTGGTTTGATTTAACACCAGTGGGAGGGAGCTTGAGCACACGGATAGGGAATCATAACAGAAATGCGTAAGGGTAAGGGCAGTGGCTTTCTCCAGTATGTTTGTCCACTCTGTACTGTTCTGTCTCCTGGTCTGAAGGGAATGTCTGGGATTAGGTTCCTTCTGTGGAGGCACACCCTGAGATGCTTACACTAAAAAAATTATTCATGTCCCATACAATATTTAGGACATACTAATACTAAAAACAATTTGTTCTTTATCTGAAATGTAAATTTAACTGGGAGTCCTGCATTTTTCTGGCAGTCTCAGGCCCAACACTTCCAGCCCAGGGCTTATGAAAATGTGGCAGAAGCCACTCTGCGTCCCCGAGTTAGTAACCCAGCCCCACCCCCTCCTGTCTGTATAATGAGACCACTGGGGAGAGGAAGGTCATCGTTGGCAGCCTTGTGGAGAGAACATCGTGGGGAGTGAGAAGTTTCCCCTCTCTCCCCACAGAGGCGGGAAGAGGGATGTGTTTTTCTGTCTAAAGGAAGGAAGGTGTAGAGTTCTTAAGAGCACTTGTATAGATTGAGTTATTGCTCTGCAAGAAGAGGAGATTCTTATTCTCAGTTTTCTGCTTGGGTAGTGGCCTTGCTGATGAGCCCCTGTACCCACTGAGCAGGGGGCACAGAGCCAAGAGGCACAGGGAGGGGGGCAGGGGAGCTGACGGCACTTCCACCATTTGGCAAAGATGAGCCCATAATAGGTAGAGGGGATGCTGCACAAGGTACCTGCACTTAGGCTGGTTTCCTGATACGCTGCCCCGGGGACCCTGGCAGCAGAGGCCATGAGGCTGGGAGCGGGGGCTCTAGTAGGGCGGAGATGGAGCTGGACCCCCACTTCAGGGAACTATGGGCTCGGGAGGAACTTCAGGGTTCTGTGAAGAACATCACCCCTGTGCTTGTAAGCGCTTGGAGACCTGACACATTGTCTTGAGGTCTTGAGCGCCAGAAGGTGAAGGCCAGAGAAGCCGCCATGGCCAACAACAGGGGGTGGGTCTCTGGGGTCAGGGAAGTGATGATCTTTCTGCTCCACCTCCTGCCCTCTCCTTCTGTTCCTCAATCCAAGAACCTCAGAAGAGGCGGAACCTAGGAGGGAGGGAGGTGGAACGTGTAAAGCATACCCCCTCCCCCGCACATACACGTGCTCCGTGCCTTCAGCCACCAGTCTAACGGAGGGTGGGGGGTGGAGAGCTTTGAAGTGCACACGAGATCGAAATTTAAGACTGGTTCAGACCAATTTTAACAATGAAAATTGACTAAATAGTTTGGACTCTCCCCAAGATGTTGTTAAGAGACAGAAAATGTGGATTTGATAAAGTGGGGATAAAAGCAGAGATGGGAAAAAATAGAACACTTTTATGTCTATACTCTGATGAGAAAAGGCACTCAATAACCCAATCCCATCTAGCAAAGCAGAGTCCAAGAAGTGTAGAATTTCCCTGGTGATGTGACAGCTGGGGTCCCAGACTGGCCACCCAGGGAGGGGATGTGGTCTGGCTGCCCTCACCCGCCAACAGAGTGCGGTGAGAGGGCGAGGCTGAGAGGCACCCCTGCCACTCTGGAGAGGCCTCAAGAATTCTCCTTCCTGAAGATGCACAGCTGAGCCCAGCCGGCACCGGCACCAAGGGAACAGGGAAGGGAGGGGTCTCCTGAGACCACATCTCAGACTGAGATGGGGTCTAGATTTGGATTTGAAAGTATGCGAGTGACAACTGTATGAATGTGGGTGACTTTTAAAATGAGATTGCAAATGGTTTCTCATAACCCATAAAAGTTTAAGTTGGTAAACTGTACCAGTTATCATTCAAATCATCTCTCTTTGATATTGGAAAATTTCCAGCTTATATTTAACATGGCTATGAGTATATGTGTGTATAAATACCTGCACGTAAAAATGCTGTTAGCAGGATGGATTCTGTGATTCTCTTCCAGTCCTGATTGCATTCTTATGACTTAAAGTTCCAAGGTGCACACGCAGCCGACAGCTGTGCTGGTGATGTATGAGGCAGGGCTGGATCCAGTTCACATTTCCAAGCTTGCATTTGCTCTGAGGGGCTTAGTGAGCTAAGAACTTGCAAATGTCAGTGAAATGGGAGCCCTGACACATGGTTGCTGCTTGGAAGTGGATCTGATTAAGGAGCAGGCCCTGCTTTTCCATTGTCAATTCCAGTCCTGGCTCTCAGCACCACTTTCTTCAGCCCCAGTGCTTTACTTTTCTTGCTGCAGAAGCTGTCAGAGCCTTTTTTCCTTCTTACTAATCCATGATTTACAAGGGTGGGTAATCATATTCTCATTGATCTTGCAAATCAGAGCTTGCTGTAACTAGCCCCTTCCCATCTACGATAATCACTGAAGTCACATGGGCTATCACAAGTTTGCAGAGTTTGAAGGAAAGAGCCAGTATTTTACAATCATAGTTGGATTGAGTATTGAGGTCAAAAGCAAGGTTAGCAAAATTCTCTTATCTTTTTTTCCTGCCCGGCATTGTTAGGTAGGGTGATTTTTAGGAGAGGATTGTCGTTAAATAACTTCTATCTTCTGTAGCTTTGTGCCCTTGAGAAAATTATTTAACCTCTTTGCACCTTAGTTGTATCATATTTAAAGAGGATAATAATAGTATCTACCTCTTAGAGTTGTTGTGAAGATTAAGTGGCTTTTTATGGATCTGTATGTAGGTATAAACATAGGTCTAGACACGGATTCAGAAGTATAGATATAGGTAGAACCTTAGATTTATTCCTAGCACATAGAAAACTTTTTTTTTAAATTAATTAATTTATTTGGCTGCGCCGGGTCTTAGTTGTGGCACGCAGGATCTTCGTTGTGGCATGCGGGATCTTCGTTGCGGCATGTGGGATATTTTAGTTGCGGCATGCAGTATCTTTAGTTGCAGCGTGCAGGATCTTTTAGTTGCGGCAATGCAGAATCTAGTTCCCTGACCAGGGATCGAACCTGGGCCCCCTGCATTGGGAGCGCAGAGTCTTAGCCACTGGACCACGAGGGAAGTCCCGCACATAGAAAACTCTTAAAAAATATTATTATCTCTGTCACTGCCACTACTATTATTATCAGTTTTCAAGATAGTAAGAGGCAGTATTGCATAGTGGAAAGAGCACACATAGGTTTTAGAGGAAGTGAATTCTCAAGGCATGGCTCTGACATTTACTGCCAGGCCTTGGGCAAAGTAAAGGACCCCTCTGAGCTTCAGCTGCTGCACCATCAAGTGGGCAAAATAATGCCTTTGGTATAGAATATTCAGTGAGGATAGTGAGGAGTGAATAAGATAACGTGTAAAAGTACTGGTGTCCAGCCGTTCTCAGTGTATGTTAGCTACTTCCTCCGTTTTTAGAGGCCAGGATGACACCAAGTTTTGCATCTTTACATTCATTTCTTTGTCCTAATATGTTTCACCCTTCTCCTCCATCATTTTGAGGAGATAAAATACATGATTTCCCTTGACTCAGTTCCACCTCATTCTCCTCTATGCAGGGATGAACATATACCAGCACCCAGTGATGGAGCTGAATGACCCACCTTGTCTTCCAGGACCAGCTGAGCCTGGCTAATTAACTTAGTGAACATACATGCCCAGGTGAACATGTGAGAGGGATCCCTTTTTCTTCTTAGAACCTTCTACTGGAGGAGAACAGTCCAGGCCATGGCCAGATCTGACCCCACGCGGTTTGAGCTTAAGGACCTTCCTGATTGTAGGCCTGAAGGGTAGGAGGCTCAATCATGGTGTCTGTTCTCTGCTAGAGGAGCCCAGGCAGGGGAAGGGGGTCGGACCATCTCATGTCTTTCCCCCGTCTACAAACTGGAATCACCCAGAGAGCTTCGGAAAATCTCAATACGCAGGCGGCACCCAGTGCAATCACATCAGAATTTAGAAAAGACATTTGGGTGATTCGGATGTGTGGTTAAGATCAAGAACAACCATCCTAGGCCACTCCACTAAGACCTTCACACGCAGGGTAATGCTTTTGTAATTACACTGCCCTTTAAGGGAGCTTCTAATTCTATTTAACGTGTGATAACTCTTCTTGCTTTTTGAGCTATCAACCTATTTTTTTAAATTCTAATAAATTTTATTGAGGTACTGGTTTACGTAGAATTAAAAAGCATCTATTTTAAGTGAACAGTTCAATGAATTTTAGCAAATATACACATACACTGAAGAGTGACAGAAGATGCTATCCCAAAATATGCCACTTTGGCATAGAATTGAGTTAAAGGCACTTGAAAAACAGCATAGACAAGAAAAACACTCTGATCTTCCTTCTTTTTCTCAAAAGCAGGAGATGAAATTCCCATGTGAAAGATGTCCTTCCTGTAGCAGAAGGAAAGTAACATTCTTATCGTCAAGGATGAGAAGTTGAGACTGAGAGACTTCTATAAAATAGACCTTGTTAACATCGTTCTTATTTTCCTCCAGCTTCCCCACATAGTTTAGTTACTTTTCCACAATTACCTCTCTTGTTCAACCTGCTATAAAAACCTGTAGATTCTGCCATTTCTTTGGGTCTTTATTCCTTATGAAGGCGCCTGTGTCATGTGAAATTTATATACATTTGTGTGCTTTTCTTCTGTTAATCTGTCTCTCATGTCAGTACAATTCTCAGGGCCAGCCAAAAAACCCTGAGAAGGTAGTATTACAAATTTGCTTCCCATATGACACTCATGTAACCACCACCACAATCAACGCGCAGACCGTTTTCATCACACCAGAAGGTTGCCTTGTGCCCCTTTGCAGTCAGTCCCCCGCCCCTCCAGCCCCACCCAGGAAACCCATGTGTGATCCTGTCATCTGAGGTTACAATCAGAAGTGTATGGTGGGTACCATTTTGTGTCTGGTGTGTTTTGCTCAGCAAACTGTTTGAAACTCATCCATGTCGTTGTCTGTATCAATAGTTCATTTTTGTATTGCTAAGTCAGAACCCATTCTGTGAATATTTTACCACTTCTCATCCATTCACCTCTTGGTGGACATACACCAACCTAATTTTGGTGCCACTTTTTGTTGTAATTCTCTCCCCCCGTTTCCTCTCATTTCATTTTACAGTGAAAACAGGGAAGGTGATGTTTCACCAGACCTGATATTTTTCTATGAATTCCTGGGTTAGGTTCAGGCAACATGCATAGTGGTAACTGGGCACATGGTCAAATTGCTCTCCTCGGTATAAAGTGGACTCATCCAGCCTCACCATCTGTTTTATTGAGCGCTCGGATCCCTTGGCTTCAGTGAACTCGGGGATGCTGATTCTGGGCTGCTATTTATTCCATTATAGTCAAGCTCAGTTATTCACTAGGAGCTTAAGTGACTCATTTCATAATCTTTCTTTGGCTACCTACACTTAACTTTTGTGTTTTATGATATCACAACAGAATGGACACGGTCAGTTATGTAGGTGATTCATAAAGCCCTTAAAATGTCTCCAAGCTGCCAATTAATTCCCCAGAGTTAGTCTTATAAGCAGACTGGTCACACAAACACACACACATTATATATATATATATATATATATATATATATGAGAAGTGCATTATACGTACGTAAACTTTTCACTTTGTATTAGGAAGCATAGGCTTTGCCAATAAAGTCTCCTTTAAACATTTTTACTGGCTGCATATTTATCTTTTGAGTAGTTTGACAGTGTTGTGTAAAGTTAAATTTATACTTGCCATATGATCTGGTAATCCCCCCAAACCTATATGTGAATGATTATAGAAGTTTTATTTGTAATTGTCAAAAATTGGAAACAACCCAGATGTCCTTCAGCTGGCAAATGGGTAACAGACTATGGTATAATTGTACCATGGAGCACTGCTGGGCAAGAGATAGGAACACACCATTGAACAAGGCAACAGTGTGGATGAATCTTGAAATGTATTGTGCTAAGTGGAAGAGGCCTGACACAGGACTACGCAGTCAGCGCTCCACATCGGGGGTTCTCCCCGCAGATACGAAGGGCCGACTGTACTACACCATTGTACATAAGGGATATGAGCGTCCACAGGTTTGATATCTGCCAGGGTCCTGGGACCAATTCCCTGTGGATACCAAGTGATGACTCTATGCGATCTCATTTATATCACATTCTAAAATAGATAAAACTAGAAGATCAGAAAGCAAATTAGTAGTTGCCAGGGTTTAAGGGAGGGGAGTGTTTGAGTGTAGAGGGGAAGCATGGAGGAATGTTTGGAGGTGATGAAACCTTGGTACCTTGGTTGTGGTGATTGTTATACAATTCTAGGTATTTGTCAAAATTCACAAAACTGTATATTCCCTGGAGAAGTGAATTTTACTCTATTCAGCTTTGAAAAATAAATTTTTAAACGGTAGCCTAAATTGTTCTTCTGCCTTCAACCATATCCCAGCCATACTCTCCACCCAAGTCCTCTCCTTAATTCTATATAAGCAGAAAACTGGGACAGGGAGAGGGAGAGAGAATGGTCAAGTCCCGGGTCCCTGGCTTCGCAGGAGTGCCGCTGTGTGTTCTCTCTCTCACAGGGGCTTTATTAGGGTGATATGGACTTGGATATCTGTCTGCAGCACATGTGCTGATTTTGCTGTCCTGTGTCTTTTTGAGGAGGTGGAAAAGAGAATTAGAAATTACAGGGTGGAGAGAGAGGGCAGGCACAGAATATGACTCTGCTTTTGATGTGACAAGGAGAGATGAGTTTACCATGAGTGCGGCTGAATTGTTTTTCTGCCACCCGTCCATGAGGAATGTCACCCAGGTAAGAATACCTTAGTAGCAAGAGGCTTTGGGTTCTGACAATATGAAAGGGACTTTGAACAGATGAGAAAAAGAAAACAATGATCCAATAGTTTCTAGCTTCTGTCACTGGCAAGGCAGTGGCAGGGTGACAGAAATGGATTAATCAGAATGAGGGACACAGATAAAGAAAAGCCAAGGGTTTAGTTTTCTATTTGTCTAGATTCCTATAAAACACTCAAGTAGAAGAGACTGTGTATGCAATGAAAATCCAGTTTTGGGGTTTTGAGGAGAAGGATTGGTCAAGGGAGGAGATGTAGAATGGCTTAACTTTCAGCGTCGAGCCATTCTGACAGGCTTCAGGTAGGAACGACCCACCTTGTCTCAGCCACTCTGACCCTTATCTCTCCCACTTCCCTTCCTCCACTGTGCTCCCTTGTAGTGCCAGACAGGAAAACCCAGGGCACTGGTCAGAGGCCTGGGACACAAGACAGTTGCGTTGCAACTGCTCTTCCCTTACAAGTCTATCTATGTCCACCTTTCTCTCTCTCTTTTGTTTTGGCTAAATTGAATATATGATTGAATTTTTAAAGCAGATTGGACTTTTTAAGTGGTCAAACAATTGAAAAGTATAGAATCTGTCCAAGATCAGCAATAGGAAGGGAGATTCAACAAAGAATGGCCAAAGAGAATGACTTGGGAAAAAATCAAATAGTTTCACACTTGTGCCCGGCCAAGTTCCAAGTGTTCAGTAGGTCTGCTTTGACAGATAGTTTCACATCAAGTACCTTTAGAACACGAAGGTCACGGCAGCTGAGAAGCAGCCCTCCTTTCAACTTCCCCCTGGTTTAAGACACCTTTGTGCTCTGGGATCCAGTCCCAGATGTAGAAGGTGTTTCCTAGGCCAAGGGAAGTTACAGGATCGATTCCCCCTTGGGAACATTTTGGAGGCAATGTGTCAGGGATCTAAACCAGATTTGCCTTTGACTTTTAGGACACAAGACAATACATTGATGATGTTGGTTTACCCAGCAAATCTCAATTTTGAAAGCAAGAATTGAAATGCATTGCATGCCCACAATGATAGCCTTGGATACACACTGGCTTATGGAATTCCCACAACCATACAAGAAAGGATTATGATAAGAAGGTGAAAGCAAAGTAAAAAGATAAAGTAACTACCCCATGCTATATAGCTAGTAATATCAGTTCTTGAATTTTTTCTTTCTTACAAACTGTGTTACTCTACAGAGTAAGAGAAGTAAAGCCTCAGGTCACCTTTATCAATCTGTTTAAAACAACAGTGACAATAATGTTTCCTTTCATTCGCTACCACCTCTGATCTGCCCGCCACCCCTTCCTTTCATCACATCTCTCGGCAGAGGTAAGCTGCCGCTACCAAGGTTTTCTTCAAGGTTTGGGTACAAAGGTCTCACCAAATGCCAAGAGTTGGGACAGTTTGCAGTTTGTTCAGTTGAGCCTCAGATAAAGTAGGTGTTTTTGCATTTAGGGAAAATACCTCCCTTCAACATCAGAATAACACTCAGCTTGCTGTGATGCTACCTGAGCATCACCTGATTGGAGCCACACAAGAATAAGGATGGAGAGAGTGGTTGGTTTGAATCTCCTGTCTCTCACTGACCCTGGGGTCGGCACTGTGCGCTCACAATTCACAGTTCACAATCCCAGCACTTGCCAGGACCCTGTACACAGGATCACTCTCTCTACAAACACCCGTGACTCCCAGCCTGAGGGCTTCCTCTGATGCCTGGACCGAGCTCAGCCTGTCCTCGGGGAGGCGAGCGTGCCGAGGATTCCATGCCATAGAGCCACCCTCTACCAGTTATGGATGGGTGTTGCCGGGTAAGTAACCCAACTGCTGCATCCCTTGTATGAAACACTCTGAAAGGTCTTACCCAGTCTCCCTGAGGAGCCCCAAGGGACTGCACCCCATTTGCTCACAGAAACATCCTGCTCATGAATACATCCTATGTTCCTTTCCTTTTCTTCCCTTTCCCACTTCCCCATGCCCCTACCAGTGCTTCCTGGAATCACCTCCAAACCAACTGCATGCATCCAGTCTTTGTCTTGGGGTCTGCTTAGTGGGAATTCACCCTAAGACACATTCACTTGAAAGAATGGAGGAAATTACCACATTGTGAAAATTGTTTTTGGTCTCTTATGCTGTCTCTCTTTGAATCTATCATCATGTATGTTAAACATGCAAGCAAGGAGACTCTTCTCTCTAAACAAAGTCTTGTTTTATTAGTTGCAAGTTATGTTTCCCTTCTGAATCCATCATTTCTGTTACTTTCTAGACACACAAGGGCATCTACATGGCCCTACAGATATTGTGCAATTTCCCCTCTGCTTTTGTTCTTAAATACCTCTTTGTGCTAATAACCTCTTTTGGTTCACCTGATCCCAGGGAACTATTTCAAATGGTTTGAAAAATTTCATATGGGGATTGTGTGCTCTCTCCTTCCAACCATTACACCATGGCTTAATGGAGATAACAGAGTAACAGACTTGGGCTGGTTGTCCCAGAGCATTGAAAATTGCGGTAGACAGGCAGTGGTGGGTAAGGGTGGGAAATGATGTGGCATCTTTCTAGAAAGAAAGAAATGACTTGACGTGGTTGAGTTCCACTTTCTTATGGGGATGGCAGGCAGAGCTGTGCCTCCTGGAATAAAAAGGAAAGCAGAATACCTCCGTGGAAGCACTGTGTGTGTGAGTGTGTGTGTGTGTGTGTGTGTGTTATCTAGGTGTGTGATCATGGGCACACACATTTGTGACGGGTCCACTAGAGGGAGAAGCAAACTGTGATTTTTTTTTTTGAGCAAAATATCTAAACACCTGCCATGGTTACTAATAGTTTGGGGCCTATCTATCGATCTATCTATCATCTATTGTCATCCATTCATCGATCTATCTAACTATCTATCTATCTATCTATCCATCTCTTTACTTATGAGGGTTCTGTGACTTTCTCTCTCCCAGGCTCCCTATTTCCTCTTTTTCCTCCTCAATAATTGAAGGGTGTGTGAAACGTGGTGAAGATTGGGAGCAGGGAGACTACAGTTACTAATGATTCTCATACTTTTAAGGAGTGAATTTATTACTCCAGCTTTTGTGTGAAGTAAATCATAATAATCCCCAACATCTGTGTTTTGCCCAGTAGCGGATATCCTGCTCAATGGGGGACGTCCCCACCCGACAATTTCCCGCCACCACAGTGATATCACCCTTGCTTTCCCCTCACTTCTTCTGCTCCTGCCTGATCATGGTGCTTTCCTACGAGGCCCTGTGCAGTATGGCACAGCCCCTCCTCTTGGGTATTGTAAGCAATGAACTTTTCTTTTGATAACATTGACCTCTCCTTGTTGTCACTTAGTCATACCTACAAATTAAGTCCCAGGTACATTTTAAAACAGATAGGCTCAGCTGGGCAGCAAGAGAGCAAGCCCAAACACTTAAGCTCTTCTGATGATTTAATTGTCTGTCTCTCCTACTAAACTGTTAGTTCCGTGTTTATTTTGCTCACCTTTATATTCTCATTGCCTAATAAATTGTCTGGCACATTGTAAATTCTTGATAAATATTTATTGATTGAATGGACAAAACAGGAAGCCTGTGTTAGATGTAGCCTAGTACCCTAATGCAAATACTTCACACAAAAGCTGGAATAATAAATTCACTCCTTAAAACTATGAGAATCATTAGTAACTGTAGTCTTCCTGCTCCCAAACTTCACCATGTTTCACACACCCTTCAATTATGAGGAGGAAAAAGAGGAAATAGGGAGCCTGGGAGAGAGAAAGTCACAGAAACCTCATAGGTAAATAGATGGATAGATAGGTAGATGATAGATAGGTGGATGGATGAATGGATGGATGGATAGATAGATAGATATGCCCCAAACTATTAGTAACGATGGCAGGTGTTTGGATATTTTGCTCAAAAAAAAAATAAAAATCACAGAGTTTGCTTCTCCCTCTAGTGGAGCCACTGTCACAAATGTGTGCAACACACATGATCAGGAGTTTGTGTGTTGGGGTTTGTGGTTAGAGGGTTTGTAATATGATGTCTGTGCAACCTGCAAAAACACAAGGACAGTATGGATGTAGCAACTTAGCTGTTAGTTTGGCCCATACTTTCAAGATGTCAAATCATCAATTACAGAAAATCAAGAATTATTATTACAGCAGCCTAGATCAGCAGTACCCCGCCCCCCCAACCATATGACCTGAACATATTTGAGAAATAGATGCTTATTGTTTTATGCCACCAAGAGGTTTTGGTTGTTACACGCCAATGGCTGACCAGTACAGCTTACTTGACAGTTGTAAAGAGTTGACCTTTGCAAAGAGTAATCCAGGAAGATAAATGCCCTGACTTCACTCTCATCTCTCCCTTCAATATCCTTCCAGAGGTCAGAGGGCAAAGGAGACCATTCATGTAGTCCATATAGATTAGCCCTCTAGGATGGAGAACAGGGAGATGGAGGTGGAAGTGTGTCTGGAGGGGAAATGGAGGCCGTCCAGCTCAGAGACCTAAAAGGTAAGAAGGAGTTATCTTGTGAAGGGAGAAAGTTCTAGGCTAACAATACAGCATGTGTGAGGTCCTTGAGTGGGAGGCAGCACGGTGTCTTGGGAAAAAGGCTGGTGTGTCAGGAAGACAGAGAACAAGGGGAGACAAGTGATAATGGGGTAGACAGGGGCCTTTCTATGCACCTCCTTGGGGGTGAATAAAATGTGCATTATTTTGCCCTGTATCTTAAGAGGGTTTTCAGCAAGGATAGTGGGTGACATCATTTTATTTATGTTTTTAAAAAGGCACTCTGGTTGCTGGACCAAGAATGGATGAGAGGGGAGAGGAGGAAATAGGAGGAGGCCAGCTGAGAGGCCATGGAAGTTTATATCCTTTTTTTTTAATTCTATTTTTTTATTGAAGTGTAGTTGATTTACAATGTTGTGTTAGTTTCAGGTGTACAGCAAAGTGATTCAGTTATACATACATATATATCTATTTTTTTTCAGATTCTTTTCCCTTACAGGTTATTACAGGTTATTACAAAATATTGAGTATAGGTTCCTGTGCTATACAGTAGGTCCTTGTTGGTTATCTATTTTATATATAATAATGTGTATATGTTAATCCCAAACTCCTAATTTGAAGTTTATATCTTTAAACACTGCATCAGCTACCTGTAGCAGTAAGGATTTGTGAGTGCTGCGGAGGGGCAGTTAGGCTAAAGCCAGGACAGAACTAATAAGAGCTGTTTCCAACAATAGGGCGGAAGTTAGGCTGGCCCCTGTGGCCTGAACGAGGGAAACAGTCCTTTCCAGCTGGAGAGACCTGTGTCAGCAAATAGTTTCACAGAAAGTCCCCAAGTGATTAAGGGGGAACACTCTGCTACAGGGAAAGCACCTGTCCAAGGGGCCTGAAAGTGATAACTCAGGGCCTTTGAACTCCTGCTACTCGGCTTCCTTCCAGGGCTTGTTTGAAGGATGCTTTTCATTTGCTCTTTCTGTTTGGCTCCCCAAGAAGAAGCAGAGTGGAGGGAAACTTCTGGGAGCCTCAAGATAGAAGTGCAGGACCCTTCATCTCACCTCCATCCTCAGCTACTGCTGCCGCTCCCTCACTGCCCCTTGAGAGACCGGTCCTGAGGAAAACCTGCAGTTCCCTGTGGGACCTCCATGCCGTCAGCTTGGCAGTCACTACCTGAGCCTCCTGGTAGTTGTCTGACAACAGAGAGAGAGACTGAGAGACCATCCTGGACCATGGCTCTTCAAGTCCTCGCTTCCCTCTCCTGCCTCTGTAGAGTGAAATGGAAAGAGAGGGGTTTTTTAATGAAGTATCGATAAAGTTATCTGCAAACACATAAAAGTAAACTTTGGCAACAGTCAGAGATGTATGGAATCCATTTTCTGACATAAAAGTTTTATAACAGTATATTGGTCAGTTATTGCTGTGTAAGGAAGCACCTTGCAACTCAATGGCTTTAATGAAACAAGTCTTTACTGTTGTTCATGCATTTGTGAGTCAGCTGGTGCTTGGCTGATGAGGCTGGGCTGGGATTGACGGTTCTACTTTGCACTGTGGGTCTGGGGTTGTCTGGGGCAGTTTTGCTTCAGACTGCAGTGGCGGGGGTGACTGTGTCCACACGAATCCCTCTTTCTCCTGAGACCGGGGGCTGGTCAGAGTACGCTTTTCTCGTGGTGACAGCAGAGCATCCACTGAACAGGTCCCTGCTCATGTCACATCAAGGCAAAGTACTGGCCAAACCCAAAGTCAACAGGTGAGGAAATTTACTCTGCCGGTGGAGGGAGGGGTAGGTGTAAAGTCAGTGGAGTATCACTGAGAGTTTGATTAGAGAAGCAGAACTATTGTGAGTGACATAGAATAGGGGATTTGGTGTAGGGTCTGAGGCTTATGCAGTTGTGGGAGCTGGTTAAGAAGTCAACGTAAAGCTGTTGCCTCCATACCTGACATTGAGCCTGAGGTAGTCAGGGCCAGCAGCTGGAAGGGAAAGTCAAACAGACTGCAGGTCAGAGCAAGGACCACCTGGAACACACATCAGCCTCTTGTCTCCAAGCGTGAAGACATGGTGTCTTGTAGGGAGGCTGGTGCCCTTGCTGGTGTGTGTGTGGCCGGCCGCACACATCGTTGGCTCAGGAGCTGCAGAAGGTGAAGGAGGATTTCCAGCAGGAACTGGAGGACCTGTGGGCTGGCTGTCCTCCGTGCCAACAAGGGGAGCATGCAGGGCGGTGACACCGTACGGGGGCTGCAGCGGTGCCAGGCCTGACACACACCTCCAGAACATAGACAGTGGCTGCTGCTTTACTTCCCTTTTCCAAAACTCACATAAATTTTTCTAGTGGCCAACTTAATCCAGGACCAGACAGAAGAAAATTTTGGGAAATGGAGTTCCAACTTAGTCAAGCTGACAAAGCAAAGTGGCCATATACGGAAAAGAGTGTGAATTCAGGAAGAGATAAAATATTGGGGCCAGTGATGCAAATGACCACATATAATAACTGTAGGGAACTGACTCAGTACAGGAGAGGACTAATTACCTGCCAGTGTCCATTCTTGCTTATTGAAACCGAAGATTTCAGTGCCCTTCATCGACTTTATAAATTGTGCTTCTCTCTTCTGTGGAGAATGCAATAAACGTTGATGATGGTGGGGCTGTTGGACGCAAGAGGGCATGTTAGGTGGTAAAAGAGTATAAGGGGCCGGCCCCTGGGCGGAAGGTTACAGCACTGTTGCCAGTTCATACGATGCCTGCTGACTATGCCATATCCTTGCTGCAAGTAAAGAGGAAATAAGGGCCACCCCATTTAGGTTTATCCTTGGTAAGGGTTACACAGAAGCAGCTGGGGTTATAGAGGCAGGAAAATGTCAAATAACCAAGAAACAGTTCAGGCACTGAGGAAAGAGACTAGATTAGGGGTCTGGAGACTGGGGTCCTACTTCTGAGGGACCACAACTAGTTGTAAAACTCTGAGTAGGTTAAGGTATTGCACCTTTTTCCCCATCTGTAAGTGGAAGTGTTGGACCAGAAGCTGTCTGGCTGCCTTCTGCATATTATGAGCCAAATAAGACCTTAGTCCACTCTTGTGATTCCCACTGTCCTACATGCTGCCGCTTCTCTTTTGGTGTCCATTTGCAGTTGTGCTTAGACATTGGGGGAGGGGCAGAGATACCTAAATTAGGTACCCAAGTCCTGGATTCTCTTGATTGAAAACCTGTTATCACTTTGCTTAGTACAATTTGCCTTGTTTGTGTCTTAGTTTCCTCCACCCTCTTTTTCAAAGAGGTATTGATACAGGAACACGTGAACTGCACTCTGCTCCTTGGAATAAATCAATTGTTCAAAAAAAAGGGATTGTGCTAATTCTTTCTTCCTGCATCAGAGAGAACAAATGAAGTGAGGGGGAGGGAAGGAGGATGGTTATATGGTGCTAGGGGTGGTAAGGATTGGGGGTGGCATGTTGGAGGGAAAATGAGAGAAAATAAATCCTTGCAAAACATAACAACAAGCCCAACTTGTTTTTGGTGTTGGAGCACAGAGTGGTACACATGTGACAGTGTGTATCTCTCCAGCTGGACTTTTTTTTTTTAATTGAAAGTTTTAAGATCAGGGAATGCATGTATAGCCCTGCTCTAAGTTAGGAATGGAGAGCTGTAGAATCCAGGATTGCCTAAGTAACTCCTGCTTTGAAGGCTTGCCATGGTGTGTGAATAAAAAGAGCAGTGTTGTCTGTGTATTGAACAACGAGCAGAACTATCCCCAAACAGCCCTGGGAGTTAGCCTGGGTCACCTGGGCAGCGAGCCATCTGGGAGCAGGACTGCCTTTCTCCCCGTGGAAGAAGCTACATCTAAAATCAGCTTCCTAAGTGGGGGGGGGGGGGCGGGGTGGGATGAATTGGGAGATTGGGATTGACATATATACGCTATCGATACCATGTATAAAATTAGATAACTAATGAGAACCTACTGTGTAGCACAGGGAACTCTAGTCAATGCTCTGTGATGACCTAAATGGGAAGGAAATCCAAAAAAAGAGGGGATATATGTATACACAAAGCTGATTCACTTTGCTGTACAGCAGAAACTAACACAACATTGTAAAGCAGCTATACCCCAATAAAAAATAAAAATAAAAGAAAGAAAAAAAAATTAGAAAAAATAAAATCAGCTTCCTATAGGACCAGAATCTTCCATCATCTCAAGAGCCAAATTTTCCAAAGAATCAGAGCAGGTGGCTTTCTCAGACAACTGCTATAAACAGCTGGCATCCCAAATCCGGGCTGCTTGGCAATAAGCATTCTTTATCCTCCCTCCCCCACCCCAACTCCAGCAATGTGAAAATGGGGGGCCAAAAAGAGGAAAGGGCTCCCCCTTCTGGAACAAAGCCCACATTGTGTCCAGCCGCTGTCACGGCTGTATTCATTTAGGTCATCCAGAAAGTGTAAGACCCAGTTACAAGTGCTAGAAATTTGTTGGGGATAATGCCCGTGAAAGATAAGCAGGGAGGAACCAGTGCGGGAAGACTTCAGACCACAGTGTGGATCGGACACCTGTGTGAAGAGAGGAGGAAGGCAGGCAGATTTGGGAGGAAGAACCTCAGGCAGGTGTACTGTACTCGCTCGTGGATAAAGCTCTTAATACAGGTAGGCAGAAAGGAAGCCGCGGGAGGTTCTCACAGGATGAAATGGGATTAGCTTTGTAGTTCTATAATCGTCTTCACAGAAGATGCTGTTTCAGTCTCATTGGTGATTCCAGCTGCTCTGAGAACCATCCTCTTTCAACGGGAGTCTGTTGCTGTCTTACAAATGCAACACATGTTCATTTGTCTTTGGTTTATATGCTTGAGGAATAATCTTTAGTTTATCATACTTATAATTTCTTTTTTTAATATAAATTTATTTTATTTATTTATTTTTGGCTGTGTTGGGTCTTCGTTGCTGCACGGGTTTTCTCTAGCTGCATCGAGCGGGGGCTGCTCTTCGTTGCGGTGTGCGGGCTTCTCACTGTGGTGGCTTCTCTTGTTGCAGAGCATGGGCTCTAGGCGCACGGGCTTCAGTAGTTGTGGCACGCAGACTCAGTAGTTGTGGCTCGAGGGCTCTAGAGTGCAGGTTCAGTAGTTGTGGCACATGGGCTTAGTTGCTCCGTGGCATGTGGGATCTTCCTGGACCAGGGCTCGAACCCTTGTCCCCTGCATTGGCAGGCGGATTCTTAACCACTGCGCCACCAGGGAAGCCCGCGTATTTATAATTTCTGAGTGGTGGTGGTAGGCTGATCCTTAAAGGGGCATCTTGCTTTAGAAATACTGTAAATTCCTTTACAGTTTGGTCCAAATTAAGCCCTTAATATACTACGGGTTTGAAATTGCATTGCTCAAATGCATGAATGAGGTGACCTGTAATGGTCACTTCTTTGAAAGCCACGTGAAGAAATTCCTTTCGATCCAGCAATTTCATTCATAGGAAGGTACTCCAGGGAATCCCTCACATGTGCACAAGGAGACTGCTCCTGGCATTCCCTGGTGCAGCTCTGGGATAGTTTTGGTCAGCCCAACAGGGAATGCCAGCACTAAGACTGCCCACAGAGGAATACCCCACTGGGCAAAAATGGCCAGGCCCTGTAACTTTTTTTTTTTTTGCATGTTTATTGGAGTATAAATTGCTTTACATTGTTGTGTTAGTTTCTGCTGTATAACAAAGTGAATCAGCTATACGTATACTTATATCCCCATATCCCCTCCCTCTTGTGTCTCCTTCCCACCCTCCCTATCCCACCCCTCGAGGTGGTCACAAAGCACTGAGCTGATCTCCCTGTGCTATGTGGCTGCTTCCCACTAGCTATCTATTTTACTTTTGGTAGTGTATATATGTCAATGCCACTCTCTCACTTCGTCACAGCTTACCCTTCTCCCTCCCCATGTCCTTAAGTCCATTATCTGCACCTGCATCTTTATTCCTGTCCTGCCCCTAGGTTCTTCAGAACCATTTTTTTTTTTTTTTAGATTCTATATATATGTGTTAGCATACGGTATTTGTTTTTCTCTTTCTGTCCTACTTCACTCTGTATGACGGACTCTAGGTCCATCCACCTCACTACAAATAACTCAGTTTCATTTCTTTTTATGGCTGAGTACTATTCCATTGTATATATGTGCCACATCTTCTTTATCCATTCATCTGTCAATGGACACTTCAGTTGCTTCCATGTCCTGGCTGTTGTAAATAGAGCTGCAATGAACATTGTGGTACATGACTCTTTTTGAATTATGGTTTTCTAAGGGTATATGCCCAGTAGTGGGATTGCTGGATCATATGGTAGTTCTATTTTTAGTTTTTTAAGGAACCTCCATACTGTTCACCATACTGGCTGTATCAATTTACATTTCCACCAACAGTGTAGCAGGGTTCCCTTTTGTCTACACCCTCTCCAGCATTTATTGTTTCTAGATTTTTTGATGATGGCCATTCTGACTGGTGTGAGGTGATACCTCATTGTAGTTTTCTAATGTATCTGTGGGAAGGAAGGTGATCTCCGCGTCTTACTCTTCCGCCATCTTCTGTGCTCTCCTCATTGTAGTTTTGATTTGCATTTCTCTAATGATTAGTGATGTTGAGCATCCTTTCATGTGTTTGTTGGCAATCTGTATATCTTTGGAGAAATGTCTATTTAGGTCTTCTGCCCATTTTTGGATTGGGTTGTTTGTTTTCTAGATATTGAGCTGCATGAGCTGCTTGTATATTTTGGAGATTAATCCTTTGTCAGTTGCTTTGTTTACAAATGTGTTCTCCCATTCTGAGGGTTGTCTTTTCGTCTTGTTTATGGTTACCTTTGCTGGGCAAAAGCTTTGAACTTTCATTAGGTCCCATTTGTTAATTTTTGTTTTTATTTCCATTTCTCTAGGAGGTGGGTCAAAAAGGATCTTGCTGTGATTTATGTCATAGAGTGTTCTGCCTATGTTTTCCTCTGAGAGTTTGATAGTGTCTGGCCTTACATTTAGGTCTTTAATCCATTTTGAGTTTATTTTTGTATATGGTGTTAGAGAGTGTTCTAATTTCATTCTTTTATATGTAGCTGTCCAGTTTTCCCAGCACCACTTACTGAAGAGGCTGTCTTTTCTCCATTGTATATTCTTGCCAACTTTATCAAAGATAAGGTGACCGTATGTGCGTGGGTTTATCTGTGGGCTTTCTATCCTGTTCCACTGATCTATGTTTCTGTTTTTGTGCCAGTACCATACTGTCCTGATTACTGTAGCTTTGTAGTATAGTTTGAAGTCAGGGAGCCTGATTCCCCCAGCTCCGTTTTTCTTTCTCAAGATTGCTTTGGCTACTCGGAGTCTTTTGTGTTTCCATACAAATTGTGAAATTTTTTGTTCTAGTTCTGTGAAAAATGCCATTGTTAGGGATTACACTGAATCTGTAGTTTGCTTTGGGTAGTATAGTCATTTTCACAATGTTGATTCTTCCAATTGAAGAACATGGTATATCTCTCCATCTGTTTGTATCATCTTTAATTTCTTGCATCAGTGTCTTATAGTTTTCTGCATACAGGTCTTTTGTCTCCTTAGGTAGGTTCATTCCTAGGTATTTTATTCTTTTTGTTGCAGTAGTAAATGGGAGTGCTTCCTTAATGTCTCTTTCAGATTTTTCATCATTAGTGTATAGGAATGCAAGAGATTTCTGTGCATTAATTTTGTATCCTGCAATTTTACCAAATTCATTGATTAGCTCTAGTAGTTTTCTGGTGGCATTTTTAGGATTCTCTATGTATAGTATCATGTCATCTGCAAACGGTGACAGTTTTACTTCTTCTTTTCTGATTTGGATTCCTTTATTTCTTTTTCTTCTCTGATTGCTGTGGCTAAAACATCCAAAAATATGTTGAATAATGGTGGTGAGAGTAGGCTCCTGTAACTTGTATGATGCTCAGCCATTGGGGAGCTTCCGGAGGAGAGCTGGCCTTCCTGTAGATTCCAGAGGCCCTAAAAGAGGAGGCTGTCTGTTCACTGTGCTCCTCATGGCAGATGTCTCTTAAATGAAGTCTTAGAGGTGCCCATCCCTGGCTGCCTCCCTGGCCCTGGCATGCCTTTCAATTAGGATAATGAAAGATGAAATATACTATGAATATCTGTATTGCTGACTTGCCCTTGTGAGTTTTTCATTTCCTCAATCAAATTATTCCTTAATCTTCATTATGTGACTTTGTAGAATTGGTTCTGAAATTTAGAGCATACATAGGGTGGAGGTGGGAGACCCACCCGCCTATCATGATGCAATTAACCCAAGTAAGGACGCCACTGGTCTTCATTTCCCTGCCATCCAGAAGGCACTGCAGTGATTCTGTGGCTGTAGGGGAAGCAGTGCAGTGCATGGTTGTGTCTACAACACCAGTGGCTAGCTGGGCCTCTTGGGCTTTAAAATTGCTCTGACAGCTCATAGAAGGTGTTCCTCAATACACGTTAATTGAACTGAATAACAGGCTTGTGTTTTTAGCAGTCACAAAGATGGTCACCTTAAGTGAATGACATCTTTTAAAGTACAATTTGCCCAGAATCTATAAGAGTGGTACAGTGGGTGTGTTTCCATCGTATCTATATTTAGGTAGGCAGCATTGCTCATGCTTTCCAAAGACAGAGACGACCTTTAAAAGGAATTTCAGAAGGAAAGATGTGCAGAGTGCTATGGAATCCTGCTTCTAGAAGTCTTAAGCAGGCTATATAGCATCAAGTACAACCCTCCATCTGTCCCCCAGACTGATGCTTGAGCCCTGCTGTAGGTGTTTGACAACGTTATTCCCTGTCATATCCTTCTAATGCTCCTCTGCACTTCAGGGGCTAGAAGTCTATGAACTATATTTCCCAGGCTCTCTTGTTTCCAGCCCTGTGGATATCCTGTGGATATCATTTACCATTTATACTCTGTCAACGAGAAGCACTTATACTAAAGTGGAGTAGAGGTGAAAAGCCGCTTTCTCTTCTTCTAGAGTGGAAGCAGATGGTTATGTGGGCTTTGCCTATATGCAATTGGATTTTGCAGTGGTCTCTGAGTTTTCCTGATATTCACCTGATTCAGGGCTACAGACTAGCTGGGACGTTAGCTGAGAGGTTCTCTGTGTTACCCACCCCTGTGTGATTGCCGCATTTGTCCATCTTGTGAGACTAGAATTGTAGAAGTGAAGCTGAAAGCTAATGCCTGTGTCCTGCCTTCAACTTCTCCAGCCCTTCCAACAGTTTTGTGATCACTAAATTATCTGTATTGAACCCCATTTCCTTTGAAATGCTTCAACTGGTTTTAGTTCTCCTGAATGATAGAAACTAGTCCATGATATCGTCTCCTGGGAGCTCTCCATATTTATGTTGGCCATCTTCAGATGTTTCATGGAATTCTCTAAACCATAAGTTACCATTTAGTTCTGGGGCAGCCATGACATTTCTTTCTTATATCAAGCCCAACGCTGCCTACATGTAATTCTCCTTCAGTGTAGTTCTATCACTTGTGAGCATTCAGAATTACTGCGATCCTTTTTCCACATGGCAGTCATTCAAATACTTGAAATAACTTTTTATTTCCTTCTACCTGTGAACCACCTGCCTACTATTTTCTCCTCCAGGCAGAATGACCTTAGTGTCTCTGTGATTTCCTTATGTCTACAGCTTTCTAAGAAAGCCGTTCAGTCATTCCCTACACATTTTGGCCAATGATTGATGCTTTCGGGTGGAAACAAAGTCAAGGATAAAGTGACCCATGAACAAATTTAATTAAAAAGATAGATCAGGGAAAAACAAGTATAATGAAGACGTAGTGAAAGGGTAATATCTATAATATATAAAGAGTTCTTACAAATTGGCAATAAAAAAATAACTAGAATAAAATCCCCAATATATGCAAAAATATATTAGTAAAAGAGATAACATAAATGGCTGCCAAATATAAAATATATTTTCAAATTCAACTAGTAGTCAGGGAAATAAAAATAAAAGTAACACTGAAATATCCTTTCATACCCATCAGACAGAAAAAAAGTGATAATAGCAATTTATAGTGGGAATATGGGTAAAGTTTTCTACCCATGTTTTTATGGTGCAAAAGTAGAGTATTAACACATTTTCTGAACATGCATTCTGGTAATACCTATTACAATCAAAATTACATAACCCTCTGACCCTGAAAATTCATTTCTGGGAATTTACCCCTAGATATACAATACATATTGATATTACAGACCTTACACCAGTCACAAAAATTAACTCAAAATGAATCATTAATCTAAATGTAAAATGTAAAGTGATATCACCTTTAGAAATTAACATAGGAGAAAATCTAAGTGATCTTGGGTTTGGTGGTTAGTTCTTAGATACAACACCTAAAGCATGATCCATGAACGAAAAAATATTGATAAGTAAATTAAAATTTCTGCTCTCTGAAAGACACTGTTAAGAGAATGAAAAGACAAGCCACAGATTTGGGAGAAAATATTTGCAAAATATATAGCTGATAAAGGACTTGTATCCAAACACGTACCTGATAAAGGATATACAAATAACTCTTAAAACAATAAGGAATAAACGACCTAGTTAAAAAAATAGGCAAAAGTATCTGAACAGGCACCTCACCAAAGAAGATTTACAGATAGCATACGTAAAGATGCTCAACATCGTATGTCATTTGGGAATTGCAAATTAAAGCAACAGTGAGATACTACTACACACCTATTAGAATGGCAAAAATCCAGAACACTGACAACACCAAATGTTGGCGAGGATGTAGAGCAACAGAAACTCTAATTCGTTGCTGTTGGGAATGCAAAATAGTACAGCCACAGCGGAAGACAGTTTGGCAGTTTCTTACAAAGTTAAACATAGTCTTACCATATGTTTCAGCAATTCCACTCCTTGATACTCACCCAAATGAACTGAAAATATGTCCACAGAAAAACTTGCTCATAAATGTTATATTATAATAAAATATATTATTATTTATTAATGTTTATTAATAATTACCAAAAACTGGAAGCAAATAAGATGTCCCTCCATAGGTGAATAAACAAACTGATACATCCACACAATGGAATATTATTCAGTGATAAAAATAAATGAGTTATTATGCCATGAAAAACTTAAGCATTAAGGAGGAAACGTAAATGCATATTGCTAAGTAAAAGAAACCAGTCTGAAAAAGCTAGATTTCATGATTCCAACTATATGATATCCTGGGAAAAGCTGAACTACAGAGACAGTAAAATGGTCAATGGTTGTCAGGGATTTGAGGGGAAGGGGGAAGGGATGAGTAGGTGGGGGTCAGGAGTTTTTAGGGCAGTGAAACTATTCAGGTGGGGCTCGGGGGTTTTTAGGGCAGTGAAACTATTCTGTATGATACTTTGATGGCAGATGCATGTCATTTTACATTTGTCAGAATCCATAGAATTGACCACACAAAGAGTAAACTCTAATGTAAACTATGGACTTTAGTTAATCATGTATCAATATTCGTTAATGAATTTTAACAAATGTACTACACTAATGCAAGATGTTAATAAGTTATGTTAATAAGGGAAAACCATTCATGCAGGGGAGTGAGGTATGTGGGAACTCTGTGTTCCCTGCTCAGTTTTTCTGTAAACCTAACTTTTCTAAAAAAGAAAAAAGCTACTGTGTAATTTCACTTCTTTACATACAATTATGTATACATGTGATTTTATATTACTTAATATATTATATGCTACATAATTATATATTTATAATGTTTATATATTATATATATAAAGAAATTAAATTTAGAAGGAAACATACTTTGATCAATCAGCTAGGTAGTATATTGACTCCAGTCTCTGGGTGGGTGAATTGGATTTTTCTCAAGTTAGTTAACGGTGAAGTCTGTTTCCATCCCAGACTGGCACTCTTCCAAGTGTTGTCACCTATGTTAACTCCTTTATTCCTCACAGCGGTCCCAGAAAGTAGATCATACTTCAGTTCCACCTTCCAGAGGAGGAGACTAGAACCCAGAGAGTTTGCTCAAGTCTCCTCGAACACTGAGCCGCGAAACCGGAACTTGCCCCGGGAAGCCAGGCTTGCAGGCCACAGGGTGCTGCCTTCTCTCAGGGGTGCTCAGTCTTTACAGTGACCCAGGGCACTTATTCAGGCTACAGATGTATGCTTCTGCCTCAGATATGATTCAGTGGGGCTGTGGATGGTCTAGAAATTTGAGCTTTGGACAGATACCCCAGATGATGTGAATGTATGATTCTGAAAGCATTATCTGAGAAACTCTGAACTTTTTAATAATGATGAAGAAGTAGCACTACAGGAAACCCACAGGTTCAGAGAATTGTGGCTGCATCATCAGCCTCGGAAGCAGTAACATCAGAGAACAGAAATTGGATTAACAGAAATCAGTGGGACTTGGCATTTGAACTGTCCAGCAATTAAATCCTCCCTGTAACGCAGCAGGACCCTATGGGGCCTTCCCAGGACAGGCCCCCCACCCCCCGCCTGGCCATATCCTCTGCTGTAGCTCCTCTCTGAAGTACCCAGATAATAGTATCTGATGCATATTTCCTAAGTTTTTCAGATGCTAAAACCCCCCACCAAATGGAAGAAATTAACTAGTTGATGATCATAAGCCCCCAGACCTATTGGTGCCCAAAGATTGTTAAGGTTAACTCCCTGTTACCTCACCCTCACCTGGCCTTTAAAAATGCTTTGCTGAAACCCTTTGAGGGAATTCAGGGTTTTTTTGTGCACGAGCCACTCGTTCTCCTTCCTTGGCCCTGCAATAAACCTTTTTCTGCTCCAAACTCGATGTTTCAGTATTGTTTGGCCTCACTGTGCAGTGGGGTGGGCAGAACGAGCTTGGACCAGGAAACATCCCCATGGCTGAATGGTGTGATCCTGGTACTGGGGCTGGGAGACGCACTTTCACACCCAGCCATGAGAGTAGGGGGGGCGACAGCCCGGCTCAGCGGTCAGGAGCAGTTTTTCCTGTAGTGGTGACAGTTGCTGAGGGTTCTGACAGCCTTGTAGGGAGGCTCAGGAATCAGCACTCCCCATGGGCCTGTGCTGGCTGCTCCAGTACACCCAGACAGCAGCAAACATTTGTCTTCTGACAACCCTTCAACCTTGATGTAATGAGGTTTCCAGTTTGTGTGTGGACATTAGGGACCAGGGGAAGGCATGCGAGGTCTGTAAGAAGCAGCTCTTGGCATTGAGCTGGCAGTGGGCTGGGCTGGCCATCGGGATCCAGTGGGTCAGAGAGGGCCTGGGGATGCCCGGGTGAGGAGCAGAAGTGGTGGCTGAGCACAGATGGGGGCAAGTCAGCAGACCCGAAGCTGGGAGTTCCCGTGACTCCTATGCCCTTGCTTGCGCTCCATGGCAGCCTCTGATGGTCCAGAATTCCCTAACCTGTGCTGGGAACCTGGACCTTCTAAAAATCTCAAGAGCAGTGGAGCTTATAAAAATCCAGACTCCTGGGCTGTAACCCATTCCAAATAAATCAGAATCTCTGGGGATCCAGGCATTAGACTATTTAAAATCTCTCCAGTCATACCAACGTGCATCCGAATTTGAGAGCAAGTCAGCAGAATAGCAATCTTGCTGAAGCTGTTTCTGCTACCACTTTTTAAAATAATCAGGAAACTCTTAATGTTTGGCATAGGAAATAATGTTGTTATGTAAAATCACGTCTGTCTGAAAAGGAGAAAGAATCCTATTTAAATAATAGATTGCAAACCACTTGGCTGCTCACTACAATTATCTTGGTAAATTAAAAAAAATGCCCAGGACTAACCCCAGAACAATTAAATCAGAATCTTAAGGTGTGGGGACTGGATGTGCATAATTTGTTATAGCTCCACAGGTGATTCCCAAGGTGAATATCAAGGCTGGGAACCACTGTGTTGATGCAAGCTGCTCTCTTGGGAGTTCTGCTGAGCTCAGAGCTGCTGAAGGAGTGGGTGGTCCTTGGGCCTGGTGACCTTCCTAGTGGGCTTTGGATTGTAAAGCAAAAGCTGGGCTCTTAAATCCCTGGGCTTGATGTGCAATAAAGGTACTACCCCCTCCTGGTTGAGGCTGATGTCTGGGAGCAAAACTGGATGCAAAGTCCGAAGTGTTTCTTTTTCCTTTTGCCCCTTTAAGGTTGCCATTTCATTGTTCTCTTGGCTTCACTTTTTCTGATTAAAAATCAGAAAGTCTCCCCTTCCCCCTTGATGTAATTTGCCTTTTGTTCCTGATGGCCTGCAAGATTTTCTCTATCTTTGGTTTCTGGCTGTTTGACTTAGGAAGTGCAAAGGTGTCTTTGTCTTTACCTTCTGAGGGTTCTGTGAGCTTTTGGTATATGGTTTGATGTCTCCTGTCGGTTTTGGAAAATTCTCAGCCTTTATCTCTTCAAATATTTCTTTGGTCCATCACTCTCTCCTCACCTTCGGAGACTCGAGTTACATGTATGTTAGACCACTTGATATTGTTTTATAGATTTTAGATACTCTTTCCATTTTTTGATTATTTTTCTCCATGTGTTTCAGTTTGATAATTTCTCTTTACCTATTAGGGCAGTAGCAATGGTCTCTTGTGAGCTCCTTGCCCTCCAAGTGTTCCTAAATCCCAAATGTTTCAGGGAAGTGATGTAACATTTGGGTCTCAAGGAGTGTGTGCCCCACGACAGTGGCCATAATGGGTACCGACTCATGAACAGTAATAAAAACTAACTCTTAGATAGCACTTGTTCTGTGCCAGGCACTGTTCTTTGCATTTTACATACTGAAAGTCATTTAATTCTCTCAATAACCTTATGAGGTAGATATTATTCCTACTGTATAAATGAAGAGACTGAGGCACAGAGAGGGTCTGTAGTTTACATAATGTCTCACAGCTGGCATTTGACAGAGGAAGGATTTGATCTCCGGTGTTCTGACTCCAGGCTTCCAACTCAGTGCCTTGGCATCATGTAGGAAGGAGCTCAGTGCCTTTGCATAACCCTGGGGAGTGGGGGGCCTCTAGGATGCCTGAGGGTGATGTTCCTGGCACCTCAGCAGGATGAGGGCTTAGAGGCAGTGTCAGAATGGTCTTTTCTATCAGAGGTTGCTAAGAATCATTGCAGTCACCAGGGAGGCCCCCCAAGTAAGAGGGTTCTTGGCAATGTTGACAGCTGCTGCTCTGGTCTGGGCCAGCTGGGACCTAGGCTCTGCCATGGCAGAGGTCTTAGGGTCTGGATGGAAGCTCTTGGGCTGCCTTGAGGTGGCCAGAAATATCAGCCTAAGTGGGTGCGAGGAGCTGGCTGGGATTTCCAAGCTAGGTATGATTCCAGCAGGACAGAGTAATGGATGTGGGCGAGAGGCAGGGAGCTTGGAGAGACCCAGAGCCAGTGGAATGGAGGGAAGGGAGGCTTTTATTGGATGCTTGGAGCCAAGGCCAGAGGAAGCAAGAGAGCTGTTAAGAGTATGGAACTGTTTCAGAGAGACAAGAGCGGGATGGCCTCCTGTAGAAGAGGTTGGGAGGAGAACATGGGTTCTGAGAATAGGAGCCGGAGAACAGAAACAGAGCAGTCAGCGCAGTTAGAAGGAGCTCGTTGGAAGGAGGTGGGGAAGAGTTGCTGGGGAGTCTTGGCCAGGATCCCTCCTGGGAATGGAGAGTGTGCCCGCCTTGCCCTGATGAAAAAGGCTTGCAGGCTTACCAGTTGGTCAGGCCTGACCCACTCGGCCTATGATCCAAAGTCAAGTTTAGCTACTTTGCAGCACATGAACCTGGGGTCTAAGTCCAAAAAGGATCAGCCAAATTCAAAAATACTCCTCCGCTTGGCCATAAATCTTAAATCTGGGGGTATACCCAGTGGCTCCACCATGGTTCTAAATTATACAGCGAGTCCTCAGCCTGGAAGACTATGATTTTTCTGTCTCAGACAGGTGTTCATTAAAGGTCACTTGGCAACCCCTGAAACATACTCTTTCACACCTTAATAGCTGAGAGCTTGAACCCATTTCCTCTCTTGTTGCTCTGGATTCTGGCTGCAGGCTCAAAGTTGGGGAGGTGGAAAAAATGATTTGTTTTTTCCTGTGGTGCTTGGCACTTCTTTTAAAAACTTTTTTTCATTATAAAAGTGATAGATGGTTATTAAAAATGTGGAGAAAATATAGAAAAAAGTGTAAAAGCATCCCCAGTCCAGTCCACCCACCAAACTTAAATATTGTTAATGTTTCACTATTTTTCTTCCAGTCTTATTTTCTGTATAGAAGGATTTTTTGTAACTTACTTAAGATCCCACTGGATACATGATTATCTGGTTTGAATTTTTTATTTAACATTATGTCATAGCATTTTCCAGATGAGCATCTTTTCTTTAACTTCTAAGTTGAAAAAGTTTTAAACCACAGAACTTACAAGAAGAGCACAACAAACACACATTTATCCTTTGCCAAGATTCACCAGTTGTTAACATTTTGCCACATTTGCATTATCTCTCTCTCTATTCCATATACAATATTGTTTTCTTTTTCTGAATCATTTGAGATTGAGTCAAAGACTTTATCATCCTTTACTCCTAAATATTTCAGCAAATATCTCCTAAAAACAAGGACACTCTGTAATGTAATCACATAATCACGATGGCATGATCCACTTCAGGGTATTTAATATTGATGCAATCATCTAATAAATATTCTTTTTTAATATTTATTTATTTATTTTTTATTTATTTGGCTGCGCCAGGTCTTACGTGCGGCATGTGGGATCTAGTTCCCTGACCAGGGATCGAACCCAGGCCCCCTGCATTGGGAGCACGGAGTCTTAATCACTGGATAACCAGGGAAGTCCCTCTGTTGTCTTTTGATTTGTATAAATTAACATTTTTGCAGAGTAGAGGCCTGTAGTTTAGTAGAATGATCCTTAATTGTTATTTTTTGTATATATGCATTAGAGCTCGCTAGTTGTGTAGTATAGTTTACCTAAAGATTTCAGCATAAACTTTCTACTTGTTTTCAATTGTTTCCATTATAAATGAAGTCATGAAGATCCTTTATGTGAAGCAGTATAGGGAACATTTCTTTAAGATAAATTCTCAAGGGTGAAATTACAGGATCAAGGAGTGTAGAGATTTGGAAAGTCCTTGCTACCTGGCCACATTGCTTTCCAGAAGGGTTGTGCTGGCCTGCAGTGGTGCTTGGAGATGCCTGCTTGAGATTGGAAACAAGCTCTATGTGCTTCACAGCATGATTGCTTACAGAGCTGGCAAGAACTTGGATGAACTCATTTAGACCAGAAGTTGCAAACCCAAACACCTACTGGGGTCATCAGGTGCTATAAACAAGTGAAGAGGGCTCCATAGGGATTGGGGTAAATGGCTGAGCCTCTGCAAAGAGCAGGTGCCCCTCTCTCCAGCTAATTGTTGCCAGGCGTAGCAGAAAAACTGTTGCTGACTCAGTGTTGCCCAATCTTCCAATCTTTTCAACAGTAGCAGAAAATCTAGATTATTATGTTGAATTTTCCATTTTTTAAGTGTTGGCAGTTAATTAAGACATTTTTTTCAAACCTTGTGTAAGTGAGACAAAACACATCTGTGGGATGGATGTGTCTTGGAAGCTACCAGTTCATAGCTGTGCTCTGGATGTTTTCTTAAAATTTCCACATTGATTATTTCTTTTCTTCTGGGCATCCTGTTGATTCATGTTTCCCAGGCACCAGACAGGGTTCCTCCCTTAATCTCAGCCCATTGCACTCTATTTTATCTTTTGTGATCTTAATAATTAAAACATTCCCCTGAATTCTAACATCAGTCTTGTTGTTGAGCTCATAAATGATGATCACATCAGAGAGATGGGAGGGGTTAGGGTGTGTCTGTCTGGTCAACCTGCCCAGAGACGTGGATGCCCAGCTAGAGTTGCATGTGGTCAGGTTGATCAAAGACTTGGATTTGGTTCTCTTGAAGTCCTGTGTGGTGGAGATATTTACTGCTAGGTGAATATCCATCTGCTCCATCACACACCCCAGTCCTGCTGCGGGGAGTCTGGGTCACGTGGCTAGTTCTGACCAGTGGGCTATGAGTACAAGTGCTGTGTGTCACCTCTACATGGAAGCCCCTCCGCAGCAAACCAGTGTGTGGTTCCTTCCCCATCCCCGCTCTCTTCACCTTAGTCTGTGACTGGGGACTGAGTTCCCACGTGGAGATGGCTGCCTGGGGATAGGCTAAGAATTGTAACACAGGGGAAATACCAATACATACTGGCCATAACCGTGTCATTGATGTGAGGAGGAGATGGGTGAGGTGTGAGCTCTGTCTAGCTCAGGTCCACCTGCAGAATAGGAATAAGGGAGAGAGCAAAATTCCCTGATCACTCAAGTCTAAAATGTTCCTAGTGTGATATTACTTTTTGAACTTACCTGCTGATATTCAAAATAACCTCTTGAATTGGATCAGGCATAAACATCTCAGTCCTGTCTCTTTTCTTTTATACCTTCCTGAGCAGAAATTCAATGGACACAGAGGCCATTCATTAGCAGAACTAATCAGTAAAGAATTAGAGACATCCTTCCTCTTTCTCACAAGATCCCAGGGCAAAGCCTACCACAACTTTTGTTTATTTGTTTTTAACCATGAAGGTTAAAGAAAGTACATGGAGAGAAAAAAAAAAAAATGAGAGCAACATAAAACTGCAAGGGTTACGTGATTCACTTGAAAGAATTCCAGTTCTTTCCTCAAAAGATGGTCCTGGGGGTCAAAAAGGTGAAGCCTGGATTCCTTTAGTATCTTATCACAAACTAGAAAATCCATCATGTTATTTCTGATAGCATAGTTTCCAACCATAGACAATTAATATATTCATGCTTTGCAAAATTGTCATCTGCTTTTTTTCTTCTCTCAAAGGAAAGAGCAGGATCTCTCTACCTTTGTAAACATTTGTGTCATGTTTATAACTTACGAGAATCATACGGTTCAGGGCTTCACCTTTTCTCTGCTGTTTTGTCCAGCCTTCGGTTGAGAGAGAATATAATTGAAAACAAATTTCCTTTTGAGCTCAGCACACCTCAAAAGTTCTTTCCAAAGTACTGAGTTTGCAATGAACCTGCCATGATGCACACAGCAGGCCTCTCCAACAGGCTATGCAAGCAGCCAGGGCGGCTGGAGGACACCCAGCACGGCAAGATCACAGACTGTGTTACAAGAGCATCATTTCCACGTGGAGTTTTCTCTCACTCCATGCCAGCTGGGAACTTAGATCCTATTTAGGGACATTATGTCGTTGGGGTTCAGATGTATAAGAGGCTCAGCAGACATACACATGGGTAAGCTGAGGATGAGGAATGCTGTACTGCATTTCTCTGACAGCAGAGATCACCAGTTTGCATAGAACAGAAGCAAGAGCCTGTGTGTGTGTGTTTTTAAAGTTTTACTTTTTAAAAAACATTTGTTTATTTGGTTGTGCCAGGTCTTAGTTGCGGCAGGCATGCTCCTTTGTTGTGTCTGGCAGCCTCCTTAGTTGCAGCAGGTGGGCTCCTTAGTTGAGGCTCGCTGGCTCCTTAGTTGCAGCTCGCTGGCTCCTTAGTTGTGGCATGTGAACTCTTAGTTGCGGCATGCATATGGGATCTAGTTCCCTGACCAGGGATTGAACCCAGGCCCCCTGCATTGGGAGCACAGAGTCTTAACCACTGTGCCACCAGGGAAGTCCCGAGCCTGTGTGTTTGCAATGGGAGTATGTTTGCAGACTTCAAGAGTATCTGTTTCTCCTTGTGGCATTTGATTTGCAATGATTGTGACAGATTCGATTACTGGTCAGCAAATACTCCCCCCTTCTCCTGCCACATGCATGGGAAGAATATACTTCCCTGCTCCAGTGGCGTTGGACTTGGCCACGTGACTTGATATGGCCAGAAAGGGTGGAAGTTGCAATGTCAAGTTACAAGCCTAGTCCTTAAGAGCCACCATCTGTTCCCCTTTTTCCTGTTGTGCTTCTACTATTACCACGAAAAAGACGTGTCGTGGAGAGCTGGCTGGTCCCAGAATAATGAGAGATATGTGTGGCCAACTTGGACCCGACCATGGGCTATGGCGGGGCCCAGCTTGGCCCAGCCTGGATCAGCCCAACTGTAGGCATGTGAGTGAGAAGTAAGTGCTTATTATTGTACGTTGCTGAGATTTTGTGGTTGTGAGTAATAGCATGGCAACAGCTCAGTGATTCCAGTGTGTCTGTCTTTTCTACACTTACCTGCTGTGGATACAGATAGAATCACAGTAAGGTGCTATATCATTTTTGTTGATTCTTACACCCACTTTTCCCCAGAGGCTCAGCTCCATGCCCTAGATATTTCTGAAAGCCTCTGGACATGACTCATGTGTAATCACAAATCAGGTCAGAGCAACTGCACTGTATGTCTTTGGGATATCCACAGCCTCCTGGCCAACAAGAATGGGCACTGCTACCAGTACACAAGTCTTAGAGCCAGGCCTTGTGCCTGTGGAAAAGCTGGAAATTCCCCCTTCCCCGATCCACAGGATATTTTGTCCTCAAGGCGTGAAGCAGTGCTGCATGTCTGTGTCTTAGAACGCTTGTTGAATTAATTCTTCGAGTTGAGCGACGTATGTACAGGTGTGGCTTGCCGGTGAGACAGCAGTGCACAGCCCCTGCCGCCACTGCTTCCCGATCCTGGGGCAGTGGGTTAGCTGCTTCACCTCTGAAGAACTCAGCATTCTCATCTACTAAACGGGAATAATAACCGTGTCCGCCGCATGGGATTGTTGTTAGGGTCCAGTAGAAAGTACCTGCCAGATGCCCCGAGTTGTAAATACTCACGTTTGTTATTGTCTTCTCTCCCTGTTGAGGTTACAATTAATCGCATCCCTTTCCCCACCCACTTCTAATCCAACTGAGGAAAGCACTGGAGAGGCGGCTGGCCCCGTGATGAAGAAGGCAGACTCTGGATGCGGGAGGCCTGGTGTGACCTTGGACAGGTTATTTCACACTTCCCTGTCTCAGTTGCATCAGCGAGTTAGTGGGGCTAATAATAGTATCCACTTTGTATTAGTTTCCTTTTGCTGCTGTAGCAAATAACCACAGAGTTAGTGGTTGAAAACAGCACACATTGATTATCTTGCAATTCTGGAGGGCAGGAGTCTGAACTGGGCCTCCCTGAGCTAAAATCAAGGTGTTCCTTTCTGGCGGCTCCAGGGGAAGATGTATTTTCTTGCCTTGTCCAGCTTCTAGAGGCCACCTTTGTTCTGAGGCTCACGGTCCCCCCTCCATTTTCAAAGCCAGCAGCAGTCGGTCAAGCAATCCTCAAGTTGCTTCACTCAGCAATGAACCCTTCTGCCTCCCTCTGCGTTTTTAAGGGTCCTTGTGAGGACAATGTGACCCTTATACCTTTCCATTGAATGAAAAGAAAACTCTAATTTATGGTGGAGAACAGAGAGGAACCAAAACTGTTTTCTCTTTGTTTTTTTCCTTAAAGTCAAGATTTTGTTGGTTAATCAGCTAAGTGAAAGCTTTTTTTAAAAAAATAATTTACTAGGTGGTTAATTCTATTTTAAAAATCAGCACAGAGAAGAGATTTACTACATAATATCGAAAAAATACAAGGAGCTTTGACATCCAAGGCCACTGTTTGATAGTTCTTTTAAATTATAGCTGAACCCCTCTAAAAGGAAGAGTCAGAGCTCAGCTTCATACTGGCCCTTCTCAACGATGGTAGCCGCCGTGGGCTGAATATTTGAGTCCCCCAAGTTCATATGTGGAAGCCTTAACCTCTAGCATGGCTGCATTTGGAGTGAAGGAGGGATTAAGGTCAGGTGAGGTCAGAAGGCAGGGGCCCTGATCTGACGGGATTAGTGACCTTGTAAGAAGAGGCGCCAAGAGCGAGCCCTCACTCCCTTTGCACCACACAGAACACTGCCCCCGGGGACTTGGCAAGAAGCCAGCTGGCCACACGCAAGGAAGACAACTCCTCTCAGGGGCCAGCTGTGCTGGCTGGCACCTTGATCTGGAACATCTACCCCCAGACCTATGAGAAGATACATTTCTGTTGCCTAAGCCACCTGGTCTGTGGGTTTTGCTGTGGCAGCCCAAACAGACTAAGACAATAACTAAGGCATTTTCCCCCTGACAGTTTCCTGTAGCCTCTATAGCAGGCTTTCCTCTTCAGCCCCAGTTGTGACATGGGTCTTTTCTGGGCAGAAGCTTTAGAAGCTAGTGCACTGCATAGCACTTTCTCTTCACTCGAGGGGGGGACTGTGAAAGCATGTGTGGAGATGGAGTTGTGTCTGCCTTGGTCCTGAGGGAGGCAATGCACAGAGCACCCCCCAAGTTGGACGTGTGACCTGAGAAAGAGAGAAAAACAGGCGTTTGTTATGTTAGCCACGGAGCTTTGGGAACTTGTTCCTACGGCATTACATAACCTGCCCTGATGGATACAGCATCTCAAGGATGTCATTTTTTTTTTTTTTAACATCTTTATTGAAGTATAATTGCCTTACAATGGTGTGTTAGCTTCTGCTTTATAACAAAGTGAATCAGCTATACACATACAATATGTTCCCATATCTCTTCCCTCTTGCATCTCCCTCCCTCCCACCCTCCCCATCCCACCCCTCTAGGTGGTCACAAAGCACCAAGCTGATCTCCCTGTGCTATGTGGCTGCTTCCCACTAGCTATCTATTTTACATTTGGTAGTGTATATATGTCCATGACACTCTCTTACCCTGTCACATCTCACCCCACCCCCTCCCCATATCCTCAAGTCCATTCTCTAGTAGGTCTGTGTCTTTATTCCCATCTTGCCACTAGGTTCTTCATGGCTTTTTTTTTTTTTTTTTCCTTAGATTCCATATATATGTGTTAGCATACTGTATTTGTTTTTCTCTTTCTGACTTACTTCACTCTGTATGACTGACTCTAACTCCATCCACCTCATTACAAATACCTCCATTTCATTTCTTTTTATGGCTGAGTAATATTCCATTGTATAAATGTGCCTCATCTTCTTTATCCATTCATCTGTCGATGGACATTTAGGTTGCTTCCATGTCCTGGCTATTGTAAATAGAGCTGCAATGAACATTTTGGTACATGACTCTTTTTGAACTATGGTTTTCTCAGGGTATATGCCCAGTAGTGGGATTGCTGGGTCGTATGGTAGTTCTATTTGTAGTTTTTTAAGGAACCTCCATACTGTTCTCCATAGTGGCTGTATCAATTTACATTCCCACCAACAGTGCAAGAGTGTTCCCTTTCCTCCACACCCTCTCCAGCATTTATTGTTTCTAGATTTTTTGATGATGGCCATCCTGACCGGTGTGAGATGATATCTCATTGTAGTTTTGATTTGCATTTCTCTAATGATTAATGATGTTGAGCATTCTTTCATGTGTCTGTAGGCCATCTGTATATCTTCTTTGGAGAAATGTCTATTTAGGTCTTCTGCCCATTTTTGGATTGGGTTGTTCGTTTTTTTGTTATTGAGCTGCATGAGCTGCTTGTAAATCTTGGAGATTAATCCTTTGTCAGTTGCTTCATTTGCAAATATTTTCTCCCATTCTGATGGTTGTCTTTTGGTCTTGTTTATGGTTTCCTTTGCTGTGCAAAAGCTTTTAAGTTTCATTAGGTCCCATTTGTTTATTTGTGTTCTTATTTCCATTTCTCTGGGAGCTGGGTCAAAAAGAATCTTGCTGTGATGTATGTCATAGAGTGTTCTGCCTATGTTTTCCTCTAAGAGTTTGATAGTGTCTGGCCTTACATTTAGGTCTTTAATTCAAGGATGTCATTTTAAAACACAGATAGCAAAGGATTTGAGTTGTGGCTTTCCATTTCAAACATCTAAGGTGCAGGTACACAAACAAATTTGAAAGACCAGCTGGAGGTCCAGGCTAACCTCTGCCAGACTAAGCAAGGGTCCTCTGGGCTTAGAGGAAAAAAAATGTGGAGAACTGAGGGGAAGGTAAAGAGCTTAGATGCCACTGTATCCCTGAGTCCTTGTCCCCTGTCTGTGTCTGTGTGAGGTGGAAAATTCCTCTAGAAACCCCAGTGGGGCTCGGAGATTCAAGATCCGAAGGGATTTATGTCCCATCTCTAGAAAAACCCTGCACTGGCTTGATGAGGAGAAGATGGGTCTTCAATGCGTGGTAGAGCTGAGTCTCTTCACAGAGTTGTCACCCCTTCGGGGACACAAGGTCAAGAGAAGAGGCCCACATGCTGGATACAGGCATGAAACCATAGAAGATGTGCCAGGGAGGCTTGGCTGCCTCGGGGAAGGCCTTCTGTTGGGGATGGAGAGAGTAGTGGCTCTCCCTCGTGGCTCTGAGACCCACACGCTGGGCATCTGGGCCTCTCCCACTCTGGCCTACTGGCCTCTCCAGCCACAGTCCCCATCGTTTACCTTTACGTGCCCCATTTCAGCCCTGTCATGGTACCTGTGCTTCCCCACATCTACCCAGCTGTTCCATGACTTTGTGCTTTGCATCTGCTTGCCTTCTACCTTCCTTGTTTGACTGAAACATATTGATTCATCCCTTGAGATCCAATTGACTTGTCACTTCCTCTGAAAAGAGTTTCCTGTTTTCTCCATGTCATGAATCATTCCTTTAGCTACCGATGTACCTAACATTTACCTCTACTCGACAAAATTTAACAAATACTTCTAGAATATTAACTGTGCCAGGCACTGAGATCGCCACAGAGTAAAGACAGGTGAACAGAGCAAACAGGGCTGTGCTCCAGGGCCCCCAGTCTGGTTACTACTGCCATGAAGAAAATCACCACAACACCTGGTGCTGTGAAGCCATCTCGCCTCTGATGGCTTCTGTGGGTCAGGAGGCAGGAAGTATCCAGCTGGGTGCATTTAGCTTAGGGCCCTCGTGGAGTGACAGTTAAATGGGGGCTGCAGCTGGCAAAACAGGGGAGGGGGGTGTTGGAGCATCTGTCAGCCCACAGCCGTCTCTTTTTTCCTGTGGTCTCAAAGCCTCTCCATGTGGTCTCTCTGCAGGGGCTAGTCTGGGCTTCCTCACAGCATGGTGTCCTCAGGACCGTCAGACTGCTTACTTGGCAGCTAAACGCTTGAAGAGTGAGTATTGCAGAAGGCAAGGCAGAGGTTACATTGCTTTTTAGGACTTAGCTTTGGAAGTCCCATTGTGTCACTTTTGCTGCATTCTCTCAGCTAGAAATAAGTCACTAGCCTGCTCAGTTTTAAGGGAAGGAGAACTAGGTTCACTCTACTTTTTGATGGGGGAGTTCGAGGTTCTAGAAGAGCATGTGCGATGGGAGATGTTGTTAGAACCATCTTTGGAAAATACAATCTGACACTTGCCATACTTTAATGCATGCCCATCTCTCTCACTAAGCTGTAAGCTTGTTTAGGGTACGAGTTGGATCTTTATCTGTTCTCAAAATTTAGCTAAGTGTCTAGAAGAGAGAAGGCACTCAATATTTTGGAATTAATCAATGAATTGTCCATTTCTTTCTCCAAGTTCAGAGAATCCTATTTATGTGTATTATTTTAGTTGAGATAATGAACACTTCTGCAAGGATAATTTAGTTTCTCAAAGTAATGAATTTTCCAATTTTCTAGTAGGTTTTTTTTTCTTAGCTCTTAAAATCAAACTTCTAAAATTTGTATAGTGTACTTGATGTGGACACAAAATTTATATTTCCCACCTAGTCTTTCTAAGGGCTCTGAATCTTCATGCCAGAACCCTCAACTTCAAGAACTTTGGCTATCAGATGAAAATAGCCAGTGCCCTTCAAAAGGTTAAGATTTCAACAGAATGCAGGCTTTCCCAGCGATGGAGTTCTAGATGCTCCTCTGCTTTGGAACCCCAACTTGTCTTTCCCTGGATCACTTAGCTCTTTTTTTTTTTTTTTTTTTTTTTTTTTAATGTCTGAAACATTTATATTAACATATTTCCATACAAATAACCCAATGAAAGTTTAGTATTAGTTGTTTTGTTTGTTTTTTTATACTGCAGGTTCTTATTAGGCATCAATTTTATACATATCAGTGTATATATGTCAATTCCAATCGCCCAATTCAGCACACCACCATCCCCACCTCACCGCAGTTTTCCCCCCTTGGTGTCCATATGTCCATTCTCTACATCTGTGTCTCAACTTCTGCCCTGCAAACTGGCTCATCTGTACCATTTTTCTAGGTTCCACATACATGCATTAATATATGATATTTGTTTTTCTCTTTCTGACTTACTTCACTCTGTATGACAGTCTCTAGATCCATCCACGTCTCAACAAATGACTCAATTTCGTTCCTTTTTATGGCTGAGTAATATTCCATTGTATATATGTACCACATCTTCTTTATCCATTCGTCTGTTGATGGGCATTTAGGTTGCTTCCATGACCTGGCTATTGTAAATAGTGCTGCAATGAACATTCGGGTGCATGTGTCTTTTTGAATTACGGTTTTCTCTGGGTATATGCCCAGTAGTGGGATTGCTGGGTCATATGGTAATTCTATTTTTAGTTTTTTAAGGAACCTCCATATTGTTCTCCAGAGTGGCTGTATCAATTTACATTCCCACCAACAGTGCAAGAGGGTTCCCTTTTCTCCACACCCTCTCCAGCATTTGTTGTTTGTAGATTTTCTGATGATCCTCATTCTAACAGGAGTGAGGTGATACCTCATTGTAGTTTTGATTTGCATTTCTCTAATAATTAGTGATGTTGAGCAGCTTTTCATGTGCTTCGTGGCCGTCTGTATGTCTTCTTTGGAGAAATGTCTATTTAGGTCTTCTGCCCATTTTTGGATTGGGGTGTTTGTTTCTTTGATATTGAGCTGAATGAGCTGTTTATATATTTTGGAGATTAATCCTTTGTCCGTTGATTCATTTGCAAATATTTTCTCCCATTCTGAGGGTTGTCTTTTCGTCTTGTTTATGGTTTCCTTTGCTGTGCAAAAGCTTTGAAGTTTCATTAGGTCCCACTTGTTTATTTTTGTTTTTATTTCCATTACTCTAGGAGGTGGATCAAAAAAGATCTTGCTGTGATTTATGTCAAAGAGTGTTCTTCCTATGTTTTCCTCTAAGAGTTTTATAGTGTCCAGTCTTATATTTAGGTCTCTAATCCATTTTGAGTTTATTTTTGTGTATGGTGTTAGGGAGTATTCTAATTTCATTCTTTTACATGTAGCTGTCCAGTTTTCCCAGCACCACTTATTGAAGAGACTGTCTTTTCTCCATTGTATATCTTTGCCTCCTTTGTCATAGATTAGTTGACCATAGGTGCGTGGGTTAATCTCTGGGCTATCTTGTTCCATTGATCTATGTTTCTGTTTTTGTGCCAGTACCATATTGTCTTGATTACTGTAGCTTTGTAGTATAGTCTGAAGTCAGGGAGTCTGATTCCTCCAGCTCCATTTTTTTGCCTCAAGACTGCTTTGGCTATTCGGGGTCTTTTGTGTCTCCATACAAATTTTAAGATGATTTGTTCTAGCTCCGTAAAAAATGCCATTGGTAATTTGATAGGGATTGCATTGAATCTGTAGATTGCTTTGGGTAGTATACTCATTTTCACAATGTTGATTCTTCCAATCCAAGAACATGGTATATCTCTCCATCTGTTGGTATCATCTTTAATTTCTTTCATCAGTGTCTTATAGTTTTCTGCATACAGGTCTTTTGTCTCCCTAGGTAGGTTTATTCCTAGGTATTTTATTCTTTTTGTTGCAATGGTAAATGGGAGTGTTTCCATAATTTCTCTTTCAGATTTTTCATCATTAGTGTATAGGAATGCAAGAGATTTCTGTGCATTAATTTTGTATCCTGCAACTTTACCATATTCATTAATTAGCTCTAGCAGTTTTCTGGTGGCAGTTTTAGGATTCTCTATGTATAGTATCATGTCATCCGCAAACAGTGACAGTTTTACTTCCTCTTTTCCAATTTGTATTCCTTTTATTTCTTTTTCTTCTCTGATTGCTGTGGCTAGGACTTCCAGAACTATGTTGAATAATAGTGGTGAGAGTGGACATCCTTGTCTCGTTCCTGATCTTAGAGGAAATGCTTTCAGTTTTTCACCATTGAGAATGATGTTTGCTGTGGGTTTGTCATATATGGCCTTTATTATGTTGAGGTAGGTTCCCTCTATGCCCACTTTCTGGAGAGTTTTTATCATAAATGGGTGTTGAATTTTGTCAAAAGCTTTTTCTGCATCTATTGAGATGATCATATGGTTTTTATTCTTCAGTTTGTTAATATGGTGTATCACATTGATTGATTTGCGTATATTGAAGAATCCTTGCATCCCTGGGATAAATCCCACTTGATCGTGGTGTATGATCCTTTTAATGTGTTGTTGGATTCTGTTTGCTAGTATTTTGTTGAGGATTTTTGCATCTATATTCATCAGTGATATTGGTCTGTAATTTTCTTTTTTTGTAGTGTCTTTGTCTGGTTTTGGTATCAGGGTGATGGTGGCCTCATAGAATGAGTTTGGGAGTGTTCCTTCCTCTGCAATTTTTTGGAAGAGTTTGAGAAGGATGGGTGTTAGCTCTTCTCTAAATGTTTGATAGAATTCACCTGTGAAGCCATCTGGTCCTGGACTTTTGTTTGTTGGAAGATTTTTAATCACAGTTTCAATTTCATTACTTGTGATTGGTCTGTTCATATTTTCTGTTTCTTCCTGATTCAGTCTTGGAAGGTTATACCTTTCTAAGAATTTGTCCATTTCTTCCAGGTTGTCCATTTTATTGGCATAAAGTTGCTTATAGTAGTCTCTTAGGATGTTTTGTATTTCTGCAGTGTCTGTTGTAACTTCTCCTTTTTCATTTCTGATTTTATTGATTTGAGTCCTCTCCCTCTTTTTCTTGATGAGTCTGGCTAATGGCTTATCAATTTTGTTTATCTTCTCAAAGAACCAACTTTTAGTTTTATTGATCTTTGCTATTGTTTTCTTTGTTTCTATCTCATTTATTTCTGCTCTGATCTTTATGATTTCTTTCCTTCTGCTAACTTTGGGTTTTGTTTGTTCTTCTTTCTCTAGTTTCTTTAGGTGTAAGGTTAGATTGTTTAGTTGAGATTTTTCTTGTTTCTTTAGGTAGGCTTGTATAGCTATAAACTTCCCTCTTAGAACCGCTTTTGCTGCATCCCATAGGTTTTGGGTCGTCGTGTTTTCATTGTCATTTGTCTCTAGGTATTTTTTTATTTCCTCTTTGATTTCTTCAGTGATCTTTTGGTTATTTAGTAACGTATTGTTTAGCCTCCATGTGTTTGTCTTTTTTACGTTTTTTTCCCTGTAATTCATTTCTAATCTCATAGCGTTGTGGTCAGAAAAGATGCTTGGTATGATTTCAATTTTCTTAAATTTACTGAGGCTTGATTTGTGACCCAAGATGTGATCTATCCTGGAGAATGTTCCGTGCGCACTTGAGAAGAATGTGTAATCTGCTGTTTTTGGATGGAATGTCCTATATATATCAATTAAATCTATCTGGTCTATTGTGTCATTTAAAGCTTCTGTTTCCTTATTTATTTTCATTTTGGATGATCTGTCCATTGGTGTAAGTGAAGTGTTAAAGTCCCCCACTATTATTGTGTTACTGTCGATTTCCTCTTTTATAGCTGTTAGCAGTTGCCTTATGTATTGAGGTGCTCCTATGTTGGGTGCATATATATTTATAATTGTTATATCTTCTTCTTGGATTGATCCCTGGATCATTATGTAGTGTCCTTCCTTGTCTCTTGTAACATTCTTTATTTTAAAGTCTATTTTATCTGATATGAGTATAGCTACTCCAGCTTTCTTTTGATTTCCATTTGCATGGAATATCTTTTTCCATCCCCTAACTTTCAGTCTGTATGTGTCCCTAGGTCTAAAGTGGGTCTCTTGTAGACAGCATATATATGGGTCCTGGTTTTGTATCCATTCAGCCAGTCTATGTCTTTTGGTTGGGGCGTTTAATCCATTCACGTTTAAGGTAATTATCGATATGTATGTTCCTATGACCATTTTCTTAATTGTTTTGGGTTTGTTTTTGTAGGTCCTTTTCTTCTCTTGTGTTTCTCACTTAGAGAAGTTCCTTTAGCATTTGTTGTAGAGCTGGTTTGGTGGTGCTGAATTCTCTTAGCTTTTGCTTGTCTGTAAAGCTTTTGATTTCTCCATCAAATCTAAATGAGATCCTTGCCGGGTAGAGTAATCTTGGTTGTAGGTTCTTCCCTTTCATCACTTTAAGTATATCATGCCACTCCCTTCTGGCTTGCAGAGTTTCTGCTGAGAAATCAGCTGTTAACCTTATGGGAGTTCCCTTGTATGTTATTTGTCGTTTTTCCCTTGCTGCTTTCAATAATTTTTCTTTGTCTTTAATTTTTGCCACTTTGATTACTATGTGTCTCGGCGTGTTTCTCCTTGGGTTTATTCTGTATGGGACTCTCTGCGCTTCCTGGACTTGGGTGGCTATCTCCTTTCCCATGTTAGGGAAGTTTTCGACTATAATCTCTTCAAATATTTTCTCTGGTCCTTTCTCTCTCTCTTCTCCTTCTGGGACCCCTATAATGCGAATGTTGTTGTGTTTAATGTTGTCCCAGAGGTCTCTTAGGCTGTCTTCATTTCTTTTCATTCTTTTTTCTTTAGTCTGTTCCGCAGCAGTGAATTCCACCATTCTGTCTTCCAGGTCACTTATCCGTTCTTCTGCCTCAGTTATTCTGCTATTGATTCCTTCTAGTGTAGTTTTCATTTCAGTTATTGTATTGGTCATCTCTGTTTGTTTGTTCTTTAATTCTTCTAGGTCTTTGTTAATCATTTCTTGCATCTTCTCAATCTTTGCCTCCATTCTTATTCCGAGGTCCTGGATCATCTTCACTATCATTATTCTGAATTCTTTCTCTGGAAGGTTGCCTATCTCCACTTCATTTAGTTGTTTTTCTGGGGTTTTTTCTTGTTCCTTCATCTGGTATATAGCCCTCTGCCTTTTCATCTTCTCTATCTTTCTGTAACTGTCGATCACTTAGCTCTTTACCCTGGAAAGCCGCACCAGGGAGACTCTTATTCTTATCTCTGAGAGGTGCCTGAGCCACCATCACACCCCAAGAATTTCCTTGGGGTGCTTTATTAGAGAATAGATCCAAGATGCCCTAACACAGTTTTGCAAGCACAATTTGACTGAAGGGCGTGACCAGTGCCTTGGGGCACAGGTGCCTCTGACTCCGCTCCTTTCCCACACCAAGAATGATGCTGGGTGACGACCTCCGTCTCATTATGCACGAAACCCATCAGGCAGGGTGAAATAGGACCCATGCTAGGTGCTTGTCACTGATACAGACAACAGTACCTCTTCGCAAAGCCTCCTTAGGTAGCTTTTTTGTTTCCTTGATCCATCCATGTCTTATTTGCAGTACACAGTTGTCTCATATTTGTTATCATATGTCATAGGTGCATTATGGTGATATAAATTATAGATACTGATGATAGCTTCCATTATTGAGGTCTTAGCCTAAGCATTTTATTTACCCACCTCTGCTGAGGCTGAAAATATATTGTGATGTTTATATTCTCTTCCCCATTTTGGAGGTTCAGCAAGGCTAAAATTTACCCAAGATGATAGAAGCAGCTGAGCTGGGTTCAAACGCTCAGGTGCCTGACTCGAAAGTGTTCGAGGGCCCAGCTTTCCTCTCTCTGATCTCTGAGTTGTGAGCAGCTGGGGGAGGTCTGCGGTCCTGTCCTTGTAGGTGCAGCCCCCGTCCCCACAGGCTCCTCTCTGGCCATCAGCTCCGCTCGTTTCCTCACCTGTCTCTATGATGATCTTATTGCCCAGAAGAGGGATGTTGAAGTGGCCCCTTTTGTGAGCTCACTTGTTACTCCCTGCCATGGATGCTGGCGGCTGACAGTCACAGAACTGGTACCTGGGGGCAGGTGTGCTGGGGTTGCCTGGCAAGCTGCCTCAGAAGTCAGCAGTGTGGGAGATGCAGCCTCATCAGGCTTAAAGAGCACGGGGTTTGGCGAGAGGAAAGTGTGTCCTGAGCCTCTGTTGCTCTATCTCCTCGTTGTAGGATCCTGAGCAAATCACTGGGCTCCTCTGAGCCTCAGTTTTTCTCATTTGAAACAGGAGTCAATGATACCTGTCTTGCCTTTCCTCTCTGGGTTACTGTGAAAATCAAACACCTTAACTCTGGAGAGAGTGCTTTGTGAATTGTAAAGTTTCACCAAATGTGGGTGATTTTTATCACAGCAGGGTGGTCTCTCTCAGGGAGCAGGCTGCCATGGAGGGAGGGGACGATGCAAGATGAAGGAGGGGGACGTGACATACTGAGGATTGCGGCTGTTGAGAAAGGTTTTTGAGATGTGTTTTTTGTTGCTGTCATTGTTGGGGGACGGGGAGGGATAGTGGGGTGGAATGATGCACCAGAAATGAAAAAGCAAAGCTATTAACAAAGTGAAATCTTACTAATTGTGTTGTATATGAGAATGGAAATAAAAACTTTGTCAATACACGAAAAGGGTATTAAAGCATGTGTCATTCACATGTTCTGTCAACAGAATGCTTTCAGATGCCTATGCTGTGCACAGCACACAAGTTATTGGAAGAAAATATTTATATAATTGTTTACATAAATTATTTAGATAAAATATTTAGATGAATACTTAGAAAAAAGATAAATACGTGATTTTAAGTTTGCCAACCCCACAAGTTCCCAATACATTCAAGTAATTTAAATTTAAATTAATTAGATTAAGTGGGATTGCAGTTCTGCCTTGTGTAACACCCTGTATTGTGAAGGCTGGTGGCTTGTCACGGCAGGAGGCCAGCCCTTAACTACATTGGCCCCCTTCCATCCTTCCCTCCTCGGAGCTCCTGACACCCTTGTCATCACTGGCCCCACTGGGGCAGTAACCACGAAGCTGACTTTCTTTGTGAGCAGGAGCCATGGAGGAGAGTGTCCTTTCCCTGTCACTGAGCTTGGAGCTTAGGCACAAATTCAGTGCTGGTTTATTTCCCCTGGGGAGTTTATTCCGCAACCTTAGATGGGTCTGCAGTGCCTAAAGGGCAGTGTGCCTGGAAGACTTACTCAGGTCTGTCCTCCTCCTGGAAAGAAAGTTGAAACAATGCAGCCAAAGGCCAAAGCTCAAGAACCCTCTGCATTTCTGAGCCAGGGCTTTTCTTGCTTACAAACAAGAGGCTCTTTCTTGGGTCTGCCTGCCTATCGTGCCTTTGTAACCTCAATGGCTTTCCAGCTGGCATCTCACTGATTTTTATTAACAAAGTAGTGACCCAGCTGCATCTCCTGTCACCCACGGATTCCAAGATTTAAACCATGACTATGGCTGGCTGTCCAAACATCTGCTTTCTCCCCGTATTAGTCAGGGTAGGCTAACTGCTGTAACAAACAATCCCCACATTTTGGTGGCTTAGCAAAATTGTTTATTTGTAAAGTCCAATTGGATGTTCCTGGCCAGTGAGTGGCCTTCCCAGTGGTCACATCAGGATCCAGGCTCCTTCAGTTCTGTGGTTCTGCCTCCCGTGAGGCCTTCGTTCAGCCATGGGGCAGGAAGGAGGTGCTGCACAGGCGGGTAGAAGGGCATCCTCAGAGCCCGCCCGTATCCCTTTGGCCCCATCCATTTCAGTGCCTGCCAGTGCAACCTGCAACTGCCAGGACCACCTCCTGAATCTCTCTCCCAAGGGAGAGACAGGTGGTGAAGTGTGCTAAGAATATTGGGAATGTGGGGAGGAAATGAGCCAGGAGTCAATCATGAAGGGCCTTGTGTGACAAGCCAGTGACAGTGAATTTCAACCACCAGGCACCAGGAGAGCCATTAAGGAACTTGTATGATTAAGGGTTTAAAGTTTAAGGAAAATACACAATCATAAGTATATATGAAGACATACATCATGATATAGATTTTATATGTATATATAATCTATCTTCAGAGAAGCCACTTGAAGCTCCCATGTGAAGTTTCACATGAGTGAATTTCAGTTAAATCACAAAAATTCCAATGGCCTACTTGAGCCCAGTGTTGGCATTGCCCCAGGCCAACAGATGGTCTGTGACAGAGCTGGGACTGGACCACAGGTCTCTGAACATGCAACACAATCACATCTGCCTCCATATTGACCCTTGGGTTAACTCACTGGGGAAAGACAAGCCAGCCGTACATAATGGGAATTACATGCTTCTGCGTGCTAACCTTCAAAAGGCTTGACAAATAGGTGACTGATAATGAGGAGCCTCAGAAGTCCCCAGGTGCCTGAGATCCTTTCCTTGCTCCTCCAAATCCTGATTCCATTCCACGTGCTCCTGTCTTGCTTTCGATCAGATCCTGATTCACGTCTCCATCTCTCATCTTCAGTCAGTTTTCTCTTCTGTTATTTGTTATGCTTATCCAGGCTTGTCCCTGGCTTTAGATCTCTACCCTCCTCATCCTACTTTGGGTGACTGGGGGAGCCTACCCACGTCGGTTCCTTGAGGCATCCGTCACCTGACCCAGGCTGCACCCGTTACTGAATAATTCAGAACTCAAGAAGTTGACCTGGGACTTAGTCAGGTTCTGGCCTGGCTTTGCTGATAAAATTCAGTGATATTGCACAAGATGCTTCAGTTGTCTGGATTCAGTTTTATTAAAAACAGTTTTTCAAAAAATTTATAATGTAGGAAATAGGTCTAATTATCTCAAGGGCTTTGTGTTATTTAGGACTCTTATAATTGCAAGTGATAGAAAACCCAGTCCAAACTGGCTTGAGTGATCAAGTGGACTTTACTGGCTCACGTAAACAAAAGGCACATGGTTTGAGCTGGTTTCAGACATGACTGGATTCAGGGTTCAAACAATGTCTCTTGTATGTGGTTTCTGTCATCTCTTGGCTCTGTTGGCTGATGTACTCACTTTATTCTCAATAACCAAGTTGTAGAAAGAGGGCTGCAGTGGCTTCAAGCCTAATATTTTCTCCCTTTAAAGTTGAAAGAGGAAAAGAATGAAATACTTTCTCAAGTTCATGTACACACTGCTGTATTTAAAATGGATAACCAACAAGGACCTACTGTATAGCACAGGGAACTCTGCTCAATATTCTGTAACAACCTAATTGGGAAAAGAATTTGAAAAAGAATAGATACATGTATATATAACTGAATCACTTTGTTGTACACCTGAAACTAACACAACATTGTTAATCAACTATACTCCAATACAAAGTAAAAAGTTAAAAAAAAATAAGTAGAATCCCTCTATACAGAAAAGTGGTTAAAATTACTTTGCAAATAAAAATTTTGTTGACTTAGTGGCAAAAAGAAAAAGAATCTGGTTGTTTTCCGTTGGTTTAGACTGGGTGATGTGCGCATCCACGAACCCATCACAGTGGAATTGGTTGTCCTGTGGGGATTGGCTTGACCTGTGTCACATGCTGCACCCCTTAGGCTAGTGGCATGACCCTACCTAACCTTGAGGACTGAAGTGGGGGACCCAGGGGTCTTCAAACAAAAACAGAGACTGTGGCCAGAAGGGGATGGAGGCTGGAGAGGCAAAGAGCAGGGTCTCTGCAAATCCCTTCTTCCTCTGGGGGTCTCTGGTTTGTAGTGCTGGCTCATGCTTTTGCTGAACTGTTTCTAAGAGTTTTAGACGGGTGGTAGTGTGGACCCTGCGTCGGTGTTGGAATCAGGAGCCCGGGGGTCGAGTCCTCTGTCCCCCAGCTGTGTGACTGAGCAAGGTACCCCTCCTCCCAGAGCCTCAGCATCATCACCAAGCAAATGAAGCATCTGGACACAGTCTTCCCTAAGACCTTTTCCACCTCTAATATGCTGGGATTCCCTGAAAGTCTGTATTCAATTAAATGCCCATCCAGAAGGGAGAGGCAGTCAAAAGGAATTTCCCCACTGGAACCAAAGCTTTAGAAATGTAAGATGTCAATGTAAATTCCTTCCTGGGTACTGTTTTCCTTCTTGTACTTAATAGAACACCAAAGCTCTACATTTTAACTAGGGGTTTTACTGCACTCTTGGTTAATCTTGCAGTGAAATTATACTATTGTTGCATTTGGGACCACATCCTGTATTTCCATAACAACAGGCTGGATAAGCCTTAAGTATAGAAAAGTGATGATCGTTGATATAAAATCTACTGGAAACCCATTCTTCTAAACACTTTGCCCTTCCTTTAAAAAATTACTTTATTGAGAAAAATTTAATCCATCTGATCATGATTTAGTTTCTATTGACTCATCTTTTTTCCTCAGCGAAGTGATTTAACTTCCAAAAAGTATTTAAGGGGTAACTTGAACATTCTTTCCTGCCAGCAAATAGAAAATCACATATTATTTTTCCTGCAAACAAATGCATTTTAAACTTGAAGTTTCTAGCGCAAAGCTATGAATGCTTGGGCTGTGGTGTTGGATTTAAACAGAGGAAAATGTCTTCTTAACTTGGATCAGCAAGGAGGCGAGGGTAATACCCAGTCGGAAGGCGCTGGTACCTCTAGTAGTTAGTTGTTTATGGCTGTGTGTCCTGATGGGTGGGTCCCCTGCTGTGTTCAGAGCATCATTGCTGGGGGACGTCCTTGTCCTGCTCACATCTGGGAAACCTTGTGGTGTTTCCTTCTGTTCCATGTCTGATGCACATGGCCACCAGCACCACTAGGTAACAAGAGCAAGCACTCCGTGCGTTATTGCCCACCCAGCTCTGCTTGAGGAATGAGCATGTGAAGGGCAGCGGGAAAACTGGTGGGGAAGACACTAGAAAGAGAACTAATCTGCGGCTCAGAGACCTCGGATCTGGCCTTGCTCTGACGTTGTCTGGCTGTGGGATCCTCGGCAAATCGCTGACCCCATTTATGCCTTTGTTTCTTCAGCTTTGAAATGAGGACACTGGACTTCATCAGTGGGTCTCGGCCCTTGACTGGAGAATGAGCCTCAAGAGGTTACTAGTATGGTAGATATAGATTTCATACTATTTGGTTTCTTCTTGGAGGGAAGACCAGGGAGCTGCCTCGGAGCTGAGAAAGGGAGGAGACGGTAGTGGGGAGGTGAGGAAGGCATAATAAAGACCTGGGGGGGGAGGGGGCTGCACAGACTGAATTAGAAGGAGAATTTTCTGGACTTAGAAGGAAGAGGAAAGCCCTTTGGAACATCAGCCAGGCACACATAAGATACTGACAGCAAGAGAAATGGGAAGGAACATCTGAAAGAAGTTTAGCTTTGTGTTGTAAATATACGCTTTTTTGGTATTTTCACAAAAGACTGTAAGTTAAGATTTGCATTGATTTTTGATTATTTTGGTTGCTGGAGTACAGCAGATACTCAAGGTTGGTTTGCTCAGCACTTCTTCTGCCATTCTCTATTACAGAAAGGTTAACCATATCACTTATCATCCAAACAGGACACTTGAGGCTGAAAGGGGAGCATTTTAGTGATTATGCCGGTACTACCAGTGTAAACCAGGACTATCCCAGATGAACTAAGATATGATTTATCCCAATATTTGATATACAGTTTTACTTAGGAATGATGCTGTAATACTGAAAAGTGAGGTGCACTGACTCCCAGGCTCCTGTGCACCTAGCATGGTCAGGTGTCACGGTTTCTGGCCCATGAGAAGAGGCAGAAATCCCTGAAGAGGACTTGCCTCTGTAAGTGAAGGAGCACTAGGGGAAACTATGGCCTCTGTCCCCTTCCTCCTGCTTGGACTATACACGTGGTGCTCCGAGAGGCATCAGTCATTGCATGAGCATTAGGATGAAAGCCAAGTGCCAGGATGGCGAAGAGGAAGATGAGAGGATACGGGTATTGGTGATTTCATGGACCAGCTGCACAGGCCCGTCCTACTCACCTCCAGACTTCCTGTACCAGGAAAAAATTAACTCTTACTTATTTAAGCCAGTCCAATATGATTTCTGTATCTCATACCCAACTCAATTCTGCTGATACATGGACTTGTAGGGTTTGTTTTTAATGTCAGATTACAATAAGATGGAGCTATAAGGTAAGGAGGTTTATGTGGCAAATGCACTGATGCCTTTTCTGTTGTAAAGGAACTATACATTAGTTGAGAAGACCATCTAAATCTTTCTTTGTGGTTGTGTTTTATTAAATTTTGGACATTTTCAAACACACACAAAAGTAGATGTAACAGTAGGATGAGCCCCCAAATATCTATAACTGAACTTCAACAATTATTGTTTTATTATTGTAGGTGTTTTTTTAAGCAAGTAATGAAGTTATCCACAACTGGAGAAATGGAAGGGAAATTTTTCAATAATTTGCCAAGGTAACAAGGAACTCTCTCAGAGAGAAGTTGATTCACAGATTGTTGACTCTGGGTTATGCTGGGCCGTGTGAATCTCTGCTGAAAACACACATGCAAGTAAACACTTTGGCATGATCTACCCTATGGATGGGAGAATAAGCAGAGCCCTGGAAAGCCTCGAGGTCATTACTAGTCATGTGATCCTAGACAACTGATTTAAGCCCTGTAAGGTCCCAGTTTACTCCTTTGTGGAATGGAGATAACAGTCACCTCACAGGGCAGTTGTGAGAGTTAAATAAGATAGTAATTATAAAGTCTTCTGTACAGTAATTGACATAAGTGCTTAGTAGCACTATTGCTGTTGTTATCATTAACTCAGTTTTAATTTGTGTTTCCTTTGTTTTTCTTCTAGGCTGGGTGGTAAGTGGGGAAGGCTATAGAACCACAAAAAATAAAAAAAGTGTCCCATTCCGTAAGCTTCATGAAATGATACGCTATAGAGTGTGAGTTGACAATCAGGACTCTGTCCATACTCGGAGACTAGGTTGATTCTACCAAGTAGAGGTGGTCCCTAGGGGTAAAGATGGATGACTGGCTGCAGGTACATCTGTTCCAGGGTCCAAGGTTATTCAGTTTGCTATAGTGCTGAGTGCCTGGGGAGATGCTAACTTCTCAGATGAGAGGGAAGTTTCTTATTAGTGGATCCTGAAAAAAAATCATTTAGTTTGGAGATTTAGAAATATTTAGGGGGACTTCCCTGGCAGTCAAGCGGTTAGGACTTCGCCTTGCAATGCAGGGGGTGCGGGTTCGATCCCTGGTCAGGGAGCTAAGATCCCACATGACTCGCGGCCAAAAAACCAAAACATAAAACAGAAGCAATATTGTAACAAATTTAATAAAGACTTAAAAAAATGGTCCACATCAAAAAAAAAAAATAGAAATATTTAAACAAAGTCATTTTGGTTTTGAGATTCTCACACAGACTATGAATCAGAAATGCTCAAATTTAATATGCCAGAGTTCTTTGGTTATTAAATCTCACTTGGGGATATTTTCCAACATGTTCTGGGGAATGAGATGCGTGTCTCCCATTCATGGTAACAGGGAGGGTAGGAACCATGTCCAAAGAGACCCCATGTGTGTCTGGACAGCAGGCCTGCCTTAATGCCACATATGTTTTCCATGGATTGGAGGGTATCTTAGGTGTGGCTCCCTGGAAACAGAGACCAAGATAGGAATTTGGCTGCATGTTAGGGGTGCACTTTCAGGAGAGAAAGAGTGAAGTGAGGGAAGCAGGATAAAGAAGGAAAAGATGCTACGCAAGGATGTGGTCTCATCTGGAGTCTGGCTTCTGCCTGATCCCATGGGGAGCTCCGGAACATGGTGTCTACCCCTGAGTAGATCTCATCTTGAGGCAAGAGGACTGGCCTCTTGAACCCCCAAGTCAGCAAATCAATGGCTGTGGGGTGTCCCCAGGTGGGAGGGGAAGGTGTAATCTCTCACATGTGCTCCCTTCTGTCTGAGGGCACTTCTCCAGAGAAGGGGCACCTCTGAGCCATTAGCGGCATCATTCCCAGCAGCTGGTTAGGGGATCTGAGAGAGACCCCAGCATAGTCTCCCACAGACAGTGTCTCATTTGAAGTCAGCTATGTACCTCTTCCTGCTGCTTTGACTGAGGATTTATTTGGAACAGGGGGGTTAACACCTCTAAAGAGGATGTTCATTCTCAAGCTTGACTAATACATGGATGCTCTCCTAAGAGGGGAACATTTTCTGAGCTTCCAACCTTGGCTTTAGTTGTTTTTATTACAACTTTACTTAAATATATATAAACCTAATGGTTTCAGTAAGCTTCCTATGCTTACATTTCTTAAAAAGGCATGAAATAAGAAGAAATTACAAATTAATTTTTTAAAGTATATGACCATTAAAAATCAAGTTGACAATATAAATCCAATGAGATGGATGATGCTGTTTTGCTGAAACTAAATTGCTGTTTCAAGATAAATTTGTGACTGTGCAATGGCACAGATGGTCTCACGTTTCACACGGCCTCTGTTACAGGACACTGGGTGAAGGGCCCGCTTTCCAACACTCTTCTGTAGCAGAATTTCTGCAAAACCCGCAGTTGCAGAGATGGTGAAGTTCTCTGACCTTTCCTTGGAGAGAAGGCATTATTCAGCATTGCCATGTAGTTGGTCTCTACTCTTGTCCTCAGCCCACGGTCATTAAAGGCATACATCTTGGCACCACTGTGATCACAAACCCAAATGCAAACACAGGCATTTAAATGCCGTGGCCATCCTCAGTCAGTCAATCATCCACAACGTACTTACACAACTTTATCAAAATGGAAGTATAATATTTTAAAAGTCATTTAAAGAACTCTTTTAGAGCACTTAGGGCCCCCAGAGACTGTTTGCACATCATTTGATATGAAACAGCAGCTCTTTCCCATGACAAGGGAACATGTATATGGTGAGTTCGCCCCTGTGATGCCACTTGGGATACCCAAGAAAGCACCATTCTGGCTCCTGCTGGTTGGGACAAGAGGATGGAGATGAGGAAGGTCAGCAGTGGAGAGTGAACCACTGACAGTCTGCAAGGCCACTGGATGTGCCCTGGGCCCCATATCTCATTACAACATTGATGATGCCCCTTGTGCTATGCAAACCACCGACAGAACATAGTGAAAACCCAGAGAGCCATGAGCTCCTGCCCAGAGTGTCCAGCAAGCGGGTTGGGAGACTGGGGTTCCTGGTGCATCCTGGGTGATGATGAACATCGTCATGTTGCCTGCGGACTGTTCCAAGTGGGAAAGCTCAGGGACCGGAGTGCTTGTGCCACTTGCGGAGGAAGGTTCCTGACTTCCTCGCCTGTCTCCCTGTGCTTCCTTACAACAAACCCTGTTCCCTGAGGCAATCTGAGCACCACCTGAGCTAGTAGGTTAATGAAGACAGATAGAAAAGGTAGAAGTTCTCTGCCATCATTGCTTGGGTGAAGTCTCCCAAATTCAGGAACAAGACCTGCATTGAGTTGGAGAGCCCAGTGTGAGCCACAGGGGTTAAGAAGAGCCTTGGGGTAGAGGGCAGGCATTAAAACACACTCTTTCACTACAGAGGTCAAAGCACAAAGGAAACCAGGTGGGCAGCTGCAGGTTCACCCTCTTCCAGATCATGCTCTAATTTAATACTGGAAAAAGAGGATTCAGAGAGGGTGACTTGTTCAAGGTCTCACACATTTACTGAATAAATATTTAGGGATCAGTGTCCACTAAAGTCTGGAGACTCTGCTGTGTACCAGACATACAACAGACAGTCATGAGCCCTCAGGGAGCTCAGGGTTTAAGAGGTAGATAGAAGTGAGCAAACAGATGGTGATGATGCAGTGACATCAGTGTCCTGGGAGGAGGGGCACACGGGAGGGTCTCCTTACCTAGCCGGGCAGTCAGAGGGAGCTCCCTAGAGGACGGGCTGGCAAATCCCGCAGTGAATGCAGGGGTCTTGTTCCGTTTCTGTGCTGGCCTCACTGCCCAAAGCTTGGGAGGAAGTTTGGGGCCAGGGGCTCACTGCTCCGCAGCAGTGAATGAGCAGCAAGAGAACCAAGGAGAAACTCCACGTTCTTTCAGGGGCATTGATTGAAAACTAAAAGAATTGTGGGCTCGGGCTTCCCTGGTGGTGCAGTGGTTGAGAATCCGCCTGCCAATGCAGGGGACACGGGTTCGAGCCCTGGTCTGGGAAGATCCCACATGCCGCGGAGCGGCTGGGCCCGTGAGCCACAATTGCTGAGCCTGCGCGTCTGGAGCCTGTGCTCCGCAACAAGAGAGGCCGCAATAGCGAGAGGCCCGCGCACCGCGATGAAGAGTGGCCCCCGCTTGCCACAACTGGAGAAAGCCCTCGCACAGAAACGAAGACCCAACACAGCCATAAATAAAATTAAAAAAAAAAAAAAAAAAGAATTGTGGGCTCACTCACATGACAGCTTCTTTTTGAAAGGGCTCTTTTATCTTGAAGATCATGAGTTTGAAGGAACTAAGGTGATTGGCAGTGGAAAGAATCAGAACATGTGAAATTCCTTAAAATTTTATTGACTTAAATAACTTTGTCTATGTTACACATAATTTTTAAAAAAACCCTTAAAAAAAAAAGAAAGACGGAAGCTGCTGGAAACATTCTCAGCCAGTTTCTTCTAATATTTCATTTCCACACCATGACCAGAAGGCTTCCTAGCTCTCCCTTCACAAGAATCTGTAACTCTCAGTTTTCTTCCATATAAATCCAACCCTCTGCTGACTTTTAAGGCCAAGGTCATCCCAGCTCTGTTACCTCCCAGCTCCCAGCAGGCCCCTTCCATTCATTCAAATCGTAGGTGTTAAAACGATCCTACCTGGTACCTATCTCTACCATTCATCTGGAGGTGACTGAATCCATGAGGTGGGATGTGAAGTTCATGAAAAGAGGCTTCTATTTAAAGTGTGGTCCCTGGACCAGTAGCATCAGTGTCACCAGGGAGTTTGTTAAAAATTGCAAAATCCTAGTCCCCAGCCCAGACCTACTGAATGAGACTTGAAGTCCAACAAGATCCTCAGGTGATTCTTGTGCAAATTAAACTTTTAAAAATGTTCTAAAGAGATAGTGTAAGTAGAATTAAATTCTAAATGTCATACAGGTAGTTTATATTAGATTTATTTGTAAGATAGCATCACATTGCTCACTTTTCTTATGTCAAACTTAAAAAACCCCAAAATTTGTACTAATAAAGTTTTTTGGTTTTTTCTGACTGACAATTACAGCATTTTGGTAGTTAATTTGAGTAATACTGGCATTATTACTACCTTTTTAAAGCATGCTCAAGATTCATAAAATAAATTTTAAAACCAGCAACTAAATAGAAATACATTTCCAACACAAAAACATTTAAACACATTATAAAATGTTTAGAAAATTTAATAAATTAATAATAATTATTATTAATAATAAATAAATTATAAATATATTGAAAATATAAATGCTAAATACACATTAACAGATTAAAACTGATAAACACAGTATTATCCATAGCACATTACATGAGAAAGAAGAAATGATAATTAATCACGAAAAATTTGAAAATGTAATTTGCCCTTTGTAAACAAATTAAAGAGCTAAATCTGAAAATAAAACAAAATAAAGGTCATGTGTGTTGATACGATGATTGGGGAATTGTGAGCACATCTTTGAACAAATTCTTCTAGCTGCTGAAATGGCTCCTGTGTGTTCTTATCAGGGAACATGAGAAAGAAAACTTCATCTTCAAATAACTTTATAATTGTATCTCCTGTTTGAGGGACACTCTTTGGACAACTTTCAGGAACCAAAGTCATATAAATATATATGTGTATAAATAAATACATCTATTTATTTATTTATACATATATTTATTTATATTAAAATATATAAATATATATAGAGAGAGAGAGAAGAGGGAGAGAGAGAGCTGTATGTTTTGTCTCAAAGAGAGCATTTCAGGTTTATCTATGTCTTCTTTGGTTTTATCTTGTACTCCTGATACTCTAAGCAGAGTTACCTGTTCCAATTTCAGAACTGTCAGATTTATACACCACTAGTTGGAAAAGCCTTTGAACTAGATAAGAATTATTCTTGTGGATGAGGCTTTACTTTATCAATTGTCATTTTCTTCCTCTTCTTGAGGATTCTGGGGATTTAGAAAAATGCGTTCTAAACAAGAAAGCTTTGTTCAACACAAAATTTGAATGCAACAGAGAACTCTTTAAATATGCAATCAATATGCAAATCATTTTCAGATTTATTTAAATTTTAAAACAATGGTGTTACATTAGTAAAAAATGCATGATTTTTTAGTAGCATATATCAGAACACCCAAATACCAAAACCAGTAATGACTGTAATGATTAGCAATATTGACATCAGGCAGAGGTCATTGTCAACAGACTTACTGAAATAGAAGAGCAAGAGATCATGGGAAAAAAATGACATTGTGGGAACTCTTTCCCCAGCTTTTACTGTGCAAAAATTTTCCATTCATTCACACCGAATGAAAATAAATTTTTTGAGACAAATCACTCTAATTTTGAATTCAAGTCTAAGATGCCTAGAGCAGTGACATATGCCTGTGCTCGCCACCGGGAAATCTGCTAGGAAAAGTCATTTATCTTCAATCCAAACTTCACTGATTCATATTTTTAGCCAACTTCAACAAGACTAGTACCTGCAGGAACCAAACTTATGTTAAATGTTTTTTAACATAAGAAATGTTTACAAAAGCTTCCATTTGTGTTCCTTACCTGTATTCTTCTGATTATCTTGGTATTTTTATGGAGTGTAATGGTTTTCCAGAAATTAAACCTTATCGCATTTACCTGTAGGAAATAGGAGTTTAAATTATAATGGTATGACTTGTAGCCTTGTTCCAAGATCAAATTTGGCTGCAAATTGAAGGTCTGGTGAAGGTCGCCTGCGTAATGGGTGCTGATATACACCTCTACTGTTGTCTTCATAAAGTTACGATGAAAACCCTTGGGGTGACTAGGAAGTCTGTGCCTTCTGGGTTTCCTTTCTTCCAGGCTCTGTTGGTCTCTCTGTGTCCCATGTGGGGACCACTGGAGGCTAAAGCCATCAATCCGGTGACCACATTGCCTGGTTCTGAATCCATATCTGCCAGTCACGCTCTGCTTGGCTTTGTAAAACCTCTGAGCCTCTGGTTGCTCATCTGTCAAATGAGGAGGCCGATCACTGCATCTCCCCCCAGGGGTGGGTGTGGGTTAAATGATAACAGTGCAAACCATATGCTAAGTGCTCTGTGTTTGTTACTATTATAAAAGCCAGGAGATGGTGACTAGGCCTGTCTGTTCCCTTCCGTCTGCCCCCAGGAAGAACTGAGGGAAAAAAGCAACATTTTTCATCCATATCTTTAGAAGCAGCATGGTGTGGATGAAAAGACACCAGTGTTGGAATCACACAGACTGAGGCTGTGTGATTATTAGCTGTTAATCAAGAGTGTATCATTTATGCCCTCTCAACTTCAGTCTCCTTGTTTGGAGGGAATGATAGTATCTACCTCAGAAGGACTTGAGGGATATTACATTTGTTAATAAAGTAATTAGTAAAGTATATAGCACTTGTCTGGCTAGTTGGCCGAAATGGTCAACAAAGGTCACTTTTCCTCCCTTTCTGTCCTCACAGTCACATTCTATGGTTCATCTTGGTTTTCTTCTGCAGATAACCTTTCATCACTCTTCAGTTTCCTTTTCCTCTGTAAACTTACTCATCCTTCATCCAGCTCTTTGAATTCCTGCCCTTTTGTGGGCCAGCATCTGTATCAATTCAACTGGGGCGTTAGCTAGTCTAGAAGTTAGAACTTCCAGCAGCGATCCCTTAATCCCTCCAAGAGAGCGGGAGAGAGAGGAGGAAACTCTGTGGGGTGTGTGTGTGTGTGTGTGTGTGTGTGTGCATGTGTGTAATGTGTATGTGCGCATGTGTGTGGTGTGTTTGTGTTTCATCTATCTCTGCATTCAACCGAAACTCACCGAGGTCTCACCATTACACTGAAACTGTGCTAGTTTCTGGGAACTAATGCCAGAACCTAGGCCTGGTCCCTAGCTTGGCAAAATTCATAAATTCTAATGGGGGAAAGAGACACATCAACAGGTACTTGGAAGGTAATACCGTGAGTATGAAGGGTGTGCAGGCAGCATTAGGGAGGGACTGCTCATCTCTCTGTCAGAGCAGCTGGTCAAATCTTTAGAGGAAGTGGGGCTTCCCGAGACTTGCAGGATATGCTAGAGTTAGCCCAGTGGGGGAGGGCAGAAAGAACAAGGTGAGGTGGAGAGTTGGGGCAGAGGGGTCAGCAGGAGCAAAGCACCAAGGAGAGACACAGCTTTGTGGCAGCATGGTGACCACGGGCTGGAGGTGAGAGAAGAAGACCTGAGCCTGTAGAGAGATCAAGGGACAGGAGCTAAAACTGTACCTATGAAGCCACAATATAGGATTTTAATCAGAAAGATCTCGCCAGATTTGAATTGTAGAATTCTCAGAGGCTCCCTTGATATTAGACTCGATGGGAGGCAAGACTGAAAACCCAAAGACAAGTCAGACAAGCTGGAAGGGTAGGAGAACAGGTGAGTCAAGAGATGATGAACGCATTGATCAGGGCAGGGGTGGGAAGGACAGAGAAGGGGGTGTATTATCAGGGTTCTCCAGGAAACAGAACCAATAGTGTATATGTAGATCACATACATACATGAGGAGATTGATTATAGGAATTGGCTCACAGTTCATGCTAACAAAAATGGAATTAGGCAGCCATTGAGCATCTGGTCTCAGACAGGTCTCTGCCCCACTGAGAACTTGAACTTTCTTTGAACTGTACCAGACCCAAGGACACCACCAGCTGTATTCAGAACAGCACCTGCCAGCTGCAACCTTATGGTCTCAAGGTCTCCTCTTGTAACTATGCAACCATTTCAGACCCCAAATAAGCCTAACTTAACAATCACCCGTACTTCTGGCCAGCTCCAATTTCAATCCTTGATAAACAATTCGTGTAAATATAACCTTCAGTTTTTGCCTTTATAACTCCATTTTGTAGTTGGGTGGAACAAAATTCAAGTGCTTCTTGAATCTGTGTCTCCCAGGCAGCAGTCCTAACAAACCCCAAATATTTCATTTCAGTCAGGTCTCCATTTATGTAATTTTGGTTAAGAGCACTGTGGGCAGGACATGCAGTACCCATTCGATGTTGTTCTTGGGTAGTTTCTCCTATTTCCTCCTGCTCCATCCCCCCCAGGCAGCTTACATTGACAGTTACCACTCTGCATGGGGAAGGTAAACTTACTGGTTGCCAGTTGGGGTTTCCCCTCAGCACTGGTTTGCCCACTGTCATCTGGAGGTGGATTCACTGATAGAGGTTTATAGCATCTGACCTTGTAAGTTGTCGGTGACCAGTGTGTTCTCTGGTATTGGAGAGATAAAAACCTTGTATTCTTTGGAGGGAGGGTGCCCAATTTGCCGTGTCAACGTGACTTTCCTTGACAGAACCTCTGTAACCGTTTGCCATCAGTAACCATCGATGGCGCTGAGGGGGGCAGGAAACCCCCTGAGGGTGACCACGTATTAGAGTACATTCAGCGCTAGTATTCACCAGAGCTGTCACCTTTTATTTCTGCGGACCAGTGAATAGTGAGCCCAACACAAGGCCTTGGGTCACCTCCAGCGGCCTGCATCCCACCTAGAATAGGACTGTATCCCTGAGGCCTCTGTTGGACCCTTTCACTGGGCCCTTTACAGCCTTGGGATAGCCTTCTGGTTTTGCCAGCTTCCTCTCTGTCTTGGCTCTTTCTCACAGCCTGTACCCATTCCTGGGATTTGTCAGTCTCCCCCAGATCAGCAATGGACAGTGGGCCACCCAACATCATAAATGTCCTGTCCCACGACAGGGCTGAGCGTGGATGTCAGGTCCCACACCAGGTGCTGGGGGCAGACTGATTGTCTTGGCTTATATTCCTGCAGTGAATATGGCCCAGTCAGGGCCTTCAAAGACAGGGGGTAGATGGCCTGTCTCAGTCTCCACTCCCTATGGATTTATGGCACCTCCTCTGTAGATTCCCAAGGCCCCACATGTCCAGGGAGACCCTCTCATTGGGCCAAGCCTCCCTGCAGCTAGAATAATCCAATTAACAAGGGAGTGAGGCCCTGGAACCCCCCGAGCACCACGCAGGTGCTGCCGGAAGGTAGGGTGTGTGCCGATGGGGCTCACTTCCTCTGCCTCCTGCCCGTTAGAGAAATGCCACCCTCCACCCTGTATCCCATATCCCCACTCACCCCGCCTGGGTACCTTCCCTGGCCTTTTGCTGGAACTTAGCAGCTATATGAGTAAACTTAGCAGGCATGTATTCTCTCGTCACAGGTGTTTCCTGAATTGGAGGCTGCCTCATGGGCTGGGATGCTGTCACTGTGCCTTTGCTTTCTTTTCTCTGCATTAGGGCGTTCTGTCCATTTCACAGTCATTACACAACATCCCTCTCTTCCCCTCCTCACTTTCCCAGGATCCCACCTCTTAGCGTCCCCATCAGGCTTTGCTATGAGGGCTCAGACCTTAATGCACGGTACCCTGCACCTGCCTCACTTTGCAAAACGGGGACTTACCACCCTGCTCTTCCGCCTTGTCTGCACATCCGCTAACCTCCGCTCTTCTTCCCACTCTCTGAACTCGAGCTTCAACCTCTAGCTGGACGTCAGTGTCCAGCCACCCTGCCCACCCTAGAGGTCAGCCCACCACAGCAGCCCTCCATCCTCTTCTGTTAGCCAAGAATTCTAAGAACAGAGACCTGGTTGAGGTAAAAAAAAAAAAAAAGAAAAACGATTATTTGGGGTTTGTTAGGACTGCAGCCCAAGAGACACAGATCCAAGAAGCACATGAATTGTGTTCCGCTGGACACAAAAATGGGGGAGGGTTATAAAGGCAAAACCCACAAGGTTACATAAATTGTTTATCAAGAATTAGGACTGGAGCTGGCAAGAAGTAGGGCTCTAGCTAAGAAAAGATTGGTTGGGGTTTGAAATGATTACATAGTTGCAAAGGGGGAGGATCTTTGAAACTAGTGGATATTGTTTTGAAAATGGGTGATGGTATCTTTTCAATTTGACACCATTTAGAAGATTCAAGTTCTTAGGGATGCAAGATCCTGTCTGAAAGCACTTCCACCAGGGCCACCCATCCATTTTGATTTTTAAATGATCTCAAAGTATGTCATCACTTCTTTTCCTCAGTGTACTCTGTGCAGTTCCTCAAACAAACGCATTTGACCAGCTGACTTCGGAGGCATCCCTGTACTCACACAGTGGTCCAAAAGTATCTACCGTATGCGTCACCCCTCCCCACACAGAGGTTGATGACCAACCTGGGATTCCCCCCTGGCAGATGGCTCTTTCCCAAGACCCATTTCTTTGGTCTCCTGCCTGGCTTGCCAATTGTTGGTTCCCAAACTGACCCCTGTACACGGAGGGCAAGGAGAGACTGAAGAAAGTGGCAGAACACTCCAGATGGGTAAGAGGCAGGTGTAACATAGGAGGCTTGTCTCGGACGTCGCAAGTGGAGGTGGATGTAGGTGGATCCCTACATCCACCGCCAGAATCTTAAAAGTTTACACAGAGGCTTTAAGTGGGTTTAGTCACGTATACTGTCTATCCAGATGGTCTCAACGGCACTATCCTATCTCAAGGCTGTGTCCTTGGGGCAGCTTCCAGTGTGAGCAGGGCAGGTGGAATGTACATTGCAAGGATGCAGGAGGGGCTGCTGATTGCCCAGGTCCGGCTCAGAGTCAACCGGTGGTCATGTCCTCTCGATGGCCTCCCCCAACAGAAGGAAATGATAAATGGGTTGAGAGGTGGAGGAAAGTGAAGATGAAGCCTTGTTTCTGGTTTGGATGCCTAGGTTAGTGATGGGGAAACAGGGTTTCTTAAGGGGATTTTGGACAGAGTTGTTGAAAGGGGGGATACGCTCATTGCTGACAACCCAATGGGGGCTGTTTACATTATCTTCATTCAGAATAATCCTGGTGCTTGAATTTTGTCCTTAAATGAGTTCACAAACTCAGGTAATAAGCTCAGATATACAAGAAAAGCCAATTATAGAACCTCACAACTGTCTTTTTCGTTTTGATTCACCCGTTCTTTCTGCTCAGTCTATTTGGAGCTTCCCCTCCCCTCCCCTAGGGTTTGAACCTCCTTAAGCAGTTGTGATCCCAGGGGAGGTTGCTTAGTGGGGTGGGTGGGGCCGTGCAGCTGCATCTTGGGCATCAGGCCACACAGGTGTGCTGGGATGTCCTTCTTCCTGACGCCGTTGGCCTCTCGGGTCTGGAGGTCTTTGCTGCACGTGGCCTCAGACGAGGAGCATGGGATTCCCAGGGAAGCCTGGAATCACCTGCCTGGCACCGAGCTCTGCCCAGGAAACAGGTGCAGAGTCTCAGTTTCTTGGGATCCCATCTCACACCTCCCCTTCTTAACTCTCTCAAGATGATCCCTCTCTCTTCTATATTTTCCCTCAGACTCTTTCTCTTGATATATGATCAGCACAATTTTTAATTGGATTAGAATTTTGTAAACCAAAGCCTGAAAGCCCATTTTCACCCTTTAAGGGGTTTTCACCCTTGAGGCATTAGACCCCTCCTTTGAGGCAATTCTAGAAAGCCCCCTCCCCTTGAACAGGAAGGGAAAGAAGGGGCAATACTAAAGGAAAAAAGATCAGTTAATACCTTAAAAAATAAAACTAAAAGAAAACACCATCAAAAATAAAATAAGCAATGGAATAAGAATTTTCATTTCCTATTTTGGGAAAGCCATTGGCCAAAAAAGGAACAGCAAAGGCATAGAAAACAAAACATATTTGGAGTGAATAATTGTAAATATTAATTAATATTGTAACCTTTGACTTTAATAATTTGCATGTCAGTCTGTTTGAAAGAGGGTAAGATTTTTGTTTTTGTTTTTATCCAGTCCTTGGTCTTATAGTTTCAGGCATGTATCTTGCAGTCTTTCTAAAGGTATCTGATGAGTGGGCTCATAGAATTGGGAGAAAATGAGATAATAAAATTAGAGTGAATCAGAGAGTCAACTAAGGTTACGTAAAAGATGTCAAGTGATGCTGCACTTTCTCAAAAAGAAATGAAGGCTGTTTATACTGTTTGAGATAGGAAAATAGAGACATTTCTGGCAAGTGATGGGATGTCATGTCACCAAATGTGTGTTTACTGTTTGAGTGTCTGTTTTATATTTTCACTCAACATTGACATTTTGCCAATTAAGACCTTGGGTAAGTGTTAACTTCATTTATGTGGTCTGTTGACCCAAACCCCAGTAGATCAAACATTTGATTCCATCTTGTAAACACTTTGGGCAAATAGAATTCCAAGACTGAGATTCGTGTTTTCTAACTGCAGAGCTTAACACTCGGAGAGTGTCTGTGTCTGTGGTCTGATAAGATGAGAAGGTTGGGATTCAGCTCACATGAGGGTGTATATTCACTCTGAGCATCATTGTGAGGTCACACTGCTGTTCCTACTTGAACTGTACCCAAGAGACCCAGGTTGAGGTTTCATATCCACCTCAAATCCCTTCACTTCTCTGGCTTCAATTCCTTCATTTATACAATGATAAGATTGGCTTGGGTCAGGGGTCAGAAATACAAATACTTACATGGGCAGGACAAGTGACAGAACCGTAAACATGTACATTACTGTGTATCACAACATTGCCACTTGTTTTCTTCACACTCACAAAAACAACTGTGTTGAAATTCCAGTCTCTTTCACAGATTGTTAATCTTTTCATTGGCATCCTTTCCACACACCAGTCATGGCTCTTCTCATGGTCTGTTTTCCTAATGGAAGATTAAGTTGTATTCTTTTGCTGCAGACACACTTTGTTGACGTATTAAACCCAGAAATCTTTATGTTCTAGAAAAGTCTGTCTGGCTCACATTTTTTTTTTGTTTTTGGAAACACGTAGCTCGTTGTTTCTTTTTTCCATTTTTGTAAAAGACATGGATGTGATGGTACATTTTTCTTTTTTTTTTATTCTATAATAAAAGCAATGATGTCACTGGGGTAATACCTGTCAGTTGACCCTCAGCCTCAGGAAGGAGAGTAATGGGGGTGTGTGGGAACTGTGGCCGAAGGAGAGCATGTCCTCTGGGACCTTCCTTACCTCTGTGCAGCAGGCAACTGCCCCTCAGCACTGTTCGATTGTCAGCCTCTGAGAATATGAGTCCAGTATGGATTTGAGTGTGTGAAAAGTTTTTCAAGAAGAGCTGTAAATCCTGATTATTTTACATGGAATTCTCCTGAGTTTTAGATGTTGACAACAAAATTTAAATTTAAATAAACATCAGTAGTAGCAATACTTAATAGTCAATGGCTCAGTCCAAGCATGAGAAAACTATGAATCTGATGCCCACAAAGCTTTGAGGCTTTTGGGCCATGTGACCTTTAAGTTCTTTTTCCCCTAGAACTTTTTTTTGAAACAAATATTTATATACCCCTTGCTACACTCTGGGCACACTTAAAGTACTTTACATATCCTAAGTCATTTAATCTCAAAACAACTTTATGAAGTTGGTGCTATTATCTTCATTTTGCAGATGAGGAACTGAGGCACAGAGCAGTTGAGTGACTTGCCTAATGTCACAGAGCAAATAAGTTGTAGAGCCGGAATTCCAACAACGGTCCTCTGCACCAGAGCCCAGAAATCTCTTCCTTTATTCAGGTAAACTTCTATTTTCTATTTTTAAAAATGTCTCCTTAACAAACATTAGTTTATAAAATTTGTTGTGGACAATGAGCATATTTATTTGGATTTGTATGAAGTTAGAAGTTTAGAATATTTTTATTTTGTATGTGATAAAAAGATATATTAGTGTGGGTCAGTTCAATACTCTGCTTACATTAGTAGGATTGATGAGAATGAGATGCTGGTTAGGATCTTCCAATCAGATCTCATATGTAAATAAGTGGCTGCCCTTTGATTGGCTACTGATGATCCTCAGAGGAAATGATTAATGCTTTGCTTTTCTGGCTGCCTGTGTACCTGGAGAATGTTAATACAAATGGAAATTTGACCATATGTTTAAGCAATTTGTCACAGCAAAGAGATTTCCAGAGCTTTTTGGTTAAAGAGGTTTCTGAATGTATGTATGAGCGATATATGGGCTGACTTTTTATTTCAGCAAATATAAAGATGTATTATCCCTTGAGCTTTGTTATTAACCTCAGCTTCACCTCCGTTAGTATTTACTCCGCAGGTCAATAAATCTTGATATTCACTTCAACAGAAGCCAGTATCTTCAGATTATGAGTTACTAATCTTGGCCAAACTGAAAAATTGTGTGAATATTCTTCTTTTGCTAGAGAAAATGAGAACTTTTTTGGTCTCCTTTTTCTTTAGGCTCTCTTAAATGGGAAAGTTCATTTTTATCTGAATCTTCAAACGCCTTTTCAGATTTAGTGTTTGGAGTTGAGGGTATGAGTCTTAATATGAGAAGACCTTTCAGAAAGTTCTCTTTCCCATTGAAAGCACTGTAAGAAAGCAAGGGTTAAATCTTATTTTAAACCCTCCTGTGAAATACCTTGATTTTAGGGGGAACTAAGAGAGCACTGTAGCCAAATTACTGCTGTCCATCTTTGTGTTATTTACAGACATTGCTTGATTTGGGTCATAACAGTGTAATGCATTTCTAGATCCTGCCAGCAAAATGCTGTGTAGACAGAACAACTGCATGTGGCCCATCTCAGGATACAAAACAGCAAGTGTGAAAAGACATAGGTGAGTGGATTTGCTTTCCAACAGCATAAATGCTGGGCTTGAAGTATGCAATAGAAGCAATTAGTTTGCTGTTTCAAGAGAGTATTTCTAGTCCTATAATCTGCAGAATCATGCCTAAGTGACAGAGAAATTCAAGACAAAAGGAGATGAAAAATCATGGAAGAAGTTAGAGATCGTCTTAGCTGGTGGCTGGTGGTTGCTGCTTAGGGGGATGGGAAAATGTAGCATTTGGAAATAGCTGTGTAGAGGGGAAAGGGTCTTTGCAAAGGCTGATTTAAGGGAAAAAATTTCCAAGATTTTCCAAGGTGTTTGATTGGGGGATGGAGGGTAGGGGAACCAGGAAGTAAGGGTGGGGATTTGTTAAATGTGGTGGGAGACTCTGGTTAGGCAAAGCCCCTAGAACCCTGTTTCTCAAAGTATGGTCCTGGGACCAGCAGCAACAGCATCACCCAGGAACTGATTAGAAATGCAAATTATCAGCCCCATCCCAGAGCTATTGAAACTCTGGGGGTGGGGCCCAGGAAAACGTGGTTGGACAAGCTTTCCAGCTGATTGTGAAACACACTCAAGTTTGAGATCTATTGCACCAGGCCCCAGACTTTTCAACCTTATCTGTACACTGCAATTCCTTGGGGAGTTTCCAGAATAATGATGCCTGGGTTTTACGCCAGAGGTTTGATTTAATTGGCCTGGGGTATGGCCTGGACATCAGGATGTTTTACACCTTTCTAGATGATTTTAATGGGCAGCCAGGAGAATTACTCTAGGGCAAGTTCCAATCCTAAATTACTTTTTCAGATTTAATTCTCTCTTTTTCACATCAAATATTTTATAATGCTTCCTTTACTATCCTGAAATGAAATTTATATGAATATTATTACTTATGCACATATTTTTAACTGAATATAAAGGAGAAATAACAGAAAAGTAATTTGTTATAATATGAATTTCAAACATTTTAATTTGTGAGTCTGACTACACTTACAGTGAAGCAAGCAGATGCTCGCATTGAGTTCTTATCAGTGTGACACTTGCAAATGCAGATTGATCCAGAAGTGTTGAACTGGCAACTCAGAACCAAACCGTGGGTGACATTACTGCTGGGTGTGGGGGGGGCATGGGTTTCTGAACAGAACAGATCTTGGTAAAGTTTCTAACAAAATAACCATCCGTTTTCTATTGCTCTGAGCCCTTGTTCAAAGCTTGTACTTGAAAGGAGCAGTGATTTATGGTAGCGGATGCTGTGGTACCTTGCTAGGATGCTCCTCCAGGACTGAAGCACCTATTTCCTCAGCTGTTGGCAGTGCTGTTGGCTGATGGCCTTCAGCTGATGGTCCTCTTTGGGTCTTGCCCTCAGCTGTAGGGGCTGCCTTGCCCAAGATCTCTCCAAGATCATGCCCCCTACTCAGGCATAGACGTCATTTGATGTCTGGTCAATGCTGGGCTGTAAGTGTGGCAGCCCTCCTGCCTTCATTCAGGACACCTCCGAAGGGCCATCTAGGCTACAGTCTCCCCGTTGGATTGGCCGAGACCTTTGCTTCAACTGCATCGCCGCCCAGCTTCTCTCCTGCCCAGCCCTGCTCCCCTCAGTTCCCCAGGAGTGTTGATTCTGAGAATAGTCTGCAATAAACTTCCTGCTACAGATCCATCTCAGAGCCTACTCCCATGGGAACTGACAAGTAATACTGTCCTTAGGGAAAACCTGAGTCCTTTACTAGTCACCTGGGTTACAGTTATCTCAAAAGATTCTTGTTTAGTATTTTATCCCATGAGAGCAGCTTCACTGAGACAGACGGGGACAAAACTGGAATTGCCTTTGGCAGAGGGACTGTTGGGAGGACTGAAGCAGGCAGGTAGAGGAAGGCTGAGGTTGTGAGAATAGAACGGACACTGGAGTTGTAAGTGCTCAGAACAAATTCCTGGGAATTGATCTGGTAGAGACACTGCTAAATTCAGAGGCAGGGTAGCCTCAGGCAAAGATGTAAGTGAGGCAACATTTGTTTTACTTTTCTCCAGTGCTTTTTTTCTCTCCTTGGAGTCTGAAGCTCTCAGAACCTACTCCCTGGAAAAGATCTGATAAGCTATTTATCCCCTAGAGTGAATCTAAGTCAACAGTTTTGTTTTTTCTCTTCCAAAGATATTTGCATTTTAAGTATTTTTATGGAATAACAATTGTGGTCCTTGGTTAAAAGGAATTTTAAGAAACTGCCTACATCGAAGGATTGGGGATAGGGAAGAGGGAGTCTTTCCTCTTCTCACCCACTCAAAATCTGTTCTCATTGTAGAGTTTTTTAAGGTCACACAAGAGTGAGAATGGGGTACCCTAGCAGGAATGTCTGTGAGCTCTTTGGGACTGAGTCATTCATGAATTTTATTTCCCTATCCCCTTGGAAATTGATGTATAATTACAAAGAAAAGCCCTATAGTTTTGGTTTTAACGATAGAGTAAATCTGAAAATCTTCAGTAGTCTGGACGTATTGTTAGAATCATGAGTGTGGGTTTTTTTTTTTAATATTTATTTATTTATTTGGCTGCACCAGGTCTTAGCATGCGGGAACTTCATTGCCACGTGTGGGATCTTTGTTGCGGCATACGGGATCTTAGTTGTGGCATGTGGGATCTAGTTCCCTGACCAGGGATCTAACCTGGGCCCCCTGCATTGGGAGTGTGTAGTCTTAACCACTGGACCACCAGGGAAGTCCCATGAGTGTGGGTTTTGAAAAACTACTATAAAAATGTGAGAAAACATCTGTAAATTGTATTTATTTGTAAAGTCTTTACCAAAATGTGTGCGGTCTTGGCCCAATAATTTTGTACCTCTGGCCTTTAATTGCTTTGCCATGAAACAGATCATTATTCAGATTCCTCTCATGAGATTATTTCTCATCCTCCTCTTCAATCATCTTAATGAAATAGAAGGAGAAATGAAAAAGTGAAAGCAATGAGAACAACTTTAAGAAGCCTCTGTAAAGGACTCCGTCCTCCTTAGCAGCCCTGTCATTCATTTGTTCATTCATTCATTCATTCATTCCACTACACTGACTGTCCACACTGAGCTACGTCTAGGCCTCGGTCCAGAAGGAGAACAAATAAAGAGGCCCTGGTTTATGACCTTGAGTAATTCCAGTGTAGTGACATCTTTCTTGATCTGCCGACACTCGGGGCACGACTTTATTTACTGCTCACATTAGTTGTGTCCTTGGCCATGAATTAGCTATGACTTTGGGTCTTAAGTGTGGTGTGTGTGAAAAGCCCCCGCATGCTGTTGGCCAGGGCATTGTTTGCTTAATGTGTTGACTGTGAGTGTTTAAACAACACGTTGGCGGATCATTAATACCAGGTACAGTTACTGAAATGAAACCCTCGAGAATTTCTTCCCTTAGTAATCTGAAGTCTTGCCAACTTTCATGCCTTTCCTGAAAGCAAATAGCTGGTTTTCTTTTTACCTCTCTTTTTCAACCACTCGACTAGTTAGAAGGTATTTGGTTAAGCTTTCTGAGCCATAAACGCAATGTTTTCTAATGAAATGATACAAAATCTGAGGAAAAAATCCCAACAATACGATGCCATGATTTTCTGAGAATGTTCTTTATCCATAAAACAATTTAATACAGTTGTTATTAAATGTAATAGTTCTTTGATAAGTGCAAAGTGAAATGGTTAGTAGGTGTGACTTGCAGTTGTACAGAGCAGAGTTCCCTCCTGTGTGCCTATCACTGTTCTGGGCTGGGCTCCTATGTGCCCATCACTGTTCTAGGCTGGGGCCTGCAAGCAATGAACAAGACAGACATGGATCCCTGCCCACGAGGAGATGGCATTCTGAGTGGAGAGAGAGAATTAACACTGCCAAATAAGTAAAGGTATTGAACAATGTGGGAGAAAAAAAAGAAAAAGTAGAGTAGAATCAAGGAGAATCTAGCATGCTGAGGTGGAGAGTAGCTGAGGTGTTAAGTAGGGATGAAGGTCAGCTTCACAGAGGAGCAAAGACATAAAGGAGGTGAGGGCTGGAGCCAGGGGATGACTGGCCGAAAGGGCGCTTTAGGCAGGGGACTGACGAGAGCAACGTCCCTCGGGTGGAAATGCCTGTCATGTCCCAGGAGCTTCAGCCAAGTGAGCAGGGAGAGAGGAGTAGGCAGGAAGGTCACAGGGCTTTGGAGACCCCTGTGGCCATTACTATGAGGCACATGGGAAACCACTTGCAGGCCTTTGAGCAGAGGAAGAGCATGATCTGAGTCATGTCTTAAAAACATCACCCTGTCTGCTTTGTTGAGTGTTGACTGTAGGGGTACAGGCAGAATGGGGGGATATTGCAATAGCCCAGGAAAAGGAAGATGGTGGCCAGTACTATGATAGCAGAGGTGGATGTGGTGAGAAGTCGTCAGATTATGATGGAACCAAAAGGATCTTCTGACGGATTGGATGTGGTTATGAGAACATGGGAAGCATTCCAAATTGTTGTCCTGTGGAAGGACTGATAACTGGAAGGGTTAGGTTTCCAACAACTGAGATGATTAGGCTATGCAGGGTGTAAATATTTTAAGGGTTCAGTTTGGACATTCTGGGATTGCCGTGTCTATTAGACTTCCAGGTGGCGACAATGATATATACAAACCAGCTAGAAGTCTGAACTAGAAATGTAAATTTTGGGTTTACGTTAAAAAGTTTTTTTCTCTCATTCCTCATGATTATTACCATCATTGTTATTCAATTTAATAATAGGAGCAGAGAGAAGTAGAGGAAAAATCTTTGTGTTTTTGACCTCAATTTCCTAAAATTGGCAGTTTGATTTGAAAAGTAACACTATTTTGACAAGAGTTGCTCTGTTATAAAAGAACTGTCTTGTTGGATCATGGAAAGGGAAGTTAAAATTATTGGGCGGCCACAGTTTATGTGACAGATGCATTACTGAGAGAATCTGATAATTAAAAACTCATGTCTTTCAAGACTCATCCTGGCCAAGGATGACAGGTATTTTGATATACCAGCTAAATTGGTGGCTCCATATGGCAATAGTGTCAGCATAGTTTATGACCCACATTGTCCCCATCTGTATGGAAGGAACTCTCCTATGTTTCTCCCTTACGCACACACTGCTGCCACACTCACACTTCTGACACCAGCTATGTAGGTTTTTCCCCACACCAAAGCAGTCCTCTGCAACACCAGCTGGGCATCCTGCAATTCAGTTCAATTCTGACACTAATTGGAGTTAGTGTCGACCCCACAGGTTAAGGGCTCAGTCCCACAGGACTGCTCTCTCACCTCAGATGCCGGTTGTGTGTCCCAGGTTGTCACTTGGGCTTCTGACTGACTAGCTATAAATTGCAGGTTCCCACGACTCCTTCCACAGGTTCCGTCGTTTGCTAGAACAGCTCACAGAATTCTGGGAAACACATACTTAGTTTTACTGGTTTATTATATAATAAAGGAAGTGATGAAGTATACAGATGATCAGCCAGATGAAGAGATACATGGGGCGAGGTCTGGAGGGGTCCTGAGCACAGGAGCTTTTGTCCCCATGGAGTTGGGGTGCATCAGCCTTCCGGCACATGGATGTGTCCTGCCAACCTGGAAGCGTGCCAAAATTCATTCTTTTGGGATTTTTATGGGGACTTCATCAGGTAGTCATGATCACTGACTCAATCTCCAATCCCTCTCCCCTTCCCGGAGGATGGGGGGTGGGGCTGAAAGTTCCAAGCTTCTAATCATGGCTTGGTCTTTCTGGTGATCAGCCCCCATCCCGAAGCCATCCAGGAGTCCCCCAAGAGTCTCCTCCTTTGGACAAAAGACGCCTATCACCCAAGAAATTCCAAGGGATTTAGGAGCTGGGGTCAAAGACCAAATAGTAGAACAAAAGATGCTCCTACTGCCCTTATCACTTAGAAAATTACAAGGTTTTCAGGAGCTCCATGTTAGGAGCCAGGCACAAAGACCAATACATATATTTTCTATAATTTCACACCATCCTTTGAAATATTGTTTCCTTGCATTTTATATGAAGGAATTAACATTTTTAAAAATTCACATACATTGAGATTTTAATGATATTTTAAAATTCAAACCTATATAAAAGGAACTTGTTTCATAAGCATTCACCTGAAGACATTAAGAAGAAATTTAGTCCAACTTTTAGAGCAGATCTTGCTATCCTCTGATCCCTATTCTCCCCTTTTCTCTCAAAGTATAATATTAGAAGGCCTTGTTTTTTAGCTTGACATTTGATTGCTGAAAATAAAGGCAATATTTCCCAGCCTGCCTTGCAGCTAGAGGTGGCTTAGGACTAAGTTTTGGCCAATGGGATGTGTACAATTTTCAGATAGGGACCATCATTCTCCCTTCTTCCATCCTGTTGTTTGGATCATGGCCATGGAATTCAGCTATTTTGATCCATTCAGGAAAAGGAAATATCATGGGGATGGTGGAGCAGGAAGATGGGGGCAGCCTGGGTCCCATGATGATGCCTGGAGTACCTACCTCAATCTGTTACAGAAAAGAGAAATAGCTTCAATTGTTTTGTTTAAACCACTACTATTTGGGGTCTCTAGAACATGCAGCCTATGTTCTCACTAATGAAATATTCACTTCCTCAAAGAGTGAAAAGATACAAAGGGCACGGGCCTGAGGCAGTATGGCTCAGCAAAAAGAAAGAGCATGGACTTTGGCATCAGGCAACCTGGATTTGAATTCCAGCCTCTCCATCTACCAGCTGTATGACCTTGACAATGTCATTTAAATGCTTTGATACTCAACATTTGTATATAAACAGCATAAAACAAAACAGAGGTAAAATATCTAACATGTAGGTTTCTGTGGAATTAAATGAGGTAATGAATATAAGGTCCGGCAACCATGTAGGCACACAAAAAATGTCAGGTCTTTCCCCTCTCTCTTCATATATTCACCTGCCTGCTCTAGTCCTATACTTGGAAGTCTAGTGGTTATTTCAAACCCAACACGTCCAAACTGAGCTTCCCTCTCCCTACAAATTCGCTCCACTCCTGGGTTTCTTCATCTTACTTTATCATGACTCCATCTTTCATTTGCTCAAAGTGAAAAACCCTGAGTCATTCTCTATGCTTCTCTCTCTCTCTCTCATAACCCACATCAATTTGTCAGAAAATCCTTCAGATAGATCCAGAATTTAACCTCCTCAACAACATTCACTGCTACCACCCTGGTCTGAGTCACCTAGACAGCCTAACTACTAAGAATTTCAGAGATATAGTCCTGGTAACATGGCCAATAGAGATGCTTACCAGTTAGATATTAAGGGATTTTTTGCGTTAAGAATGGTTTCAGTTCAATTGTCCAGATATATATATATATCTGAGTATCTGAGAATTATGCACCATAGCTGTGCCTTATAATTTAATTTACAGCACTTTGCAAGTGCTCTGTTTTGCTGAAACACGAGTGGACACTAAATGGGCAGGATTTTTATTGCACTCTTAGCATACCCTACACTTTGTAAATTAATTAGTCTGTTTTTCAGTTTTATTTTTAAGAAGTCGCTGTTTGTGGCTGTCTTCTGCAGCACTTAACTCCCTTCTGGAGACTTCACTGTGATGCTTTTAAAAACGAAACTGGCTGGGGAGAGGGCAGATTCTGTATTCTGCCATTTATCCAACCTAAAGAGATTCCTAAAACAATCACTAGGCATTCTTTTGTGATCAGAAGGGAACTTTAGTTACCTCCCTCTCCTTTTATTCATTTCTTTTTACTCCAGAAAGAGGAGCGACTCTGGCTGGGTCATATCACCTCTGGAGCCTTAGCCATGGATCAAGAGAATTTAAACAATCTCTTAAATAAATCACCAAGGTTCTACTTACTTTCTTTGGCAACAGTCAAATCTAGTGCATTTGGAATATCCTACATAATTCATCTAAGGCTCCCAGCAGTTTGAATCATCACTTTCCAGTTTTGTTCATTTTTGTCTTCTGCTCATCATTGATCAGTTGTTTTCTTACTTAGCTTCCCACTGGGAAGGACAAATGTTTCTGTATCATTGTTGAAGTTAATGTCAAGGATGGAACTTCTCTAAGCATCAGGGCACATAATCATCCAGAAGAGTGAAAGATGATGGAAGAAAGAGAGCAATGCTAAAGTCGATTCTGGGGCACCCTCCAGGGAGGCTAGACCACCACCATCTACTCCAGGCTTCTGAGAGATGAGAGCTTCAACTGCCTTTCCTGATCATGTTCTGTATACAGCTCCAAATAATCCTTTGTTTCCTCTTAAAATAAAAGAAATACCTCTTAAAAGAATGAAATTACCACAATCTGATGCTGTCAAAAGAGCAGGGACCCTGGAGTCAAGTAGATCTGCATGCGTGTCTAGGTCTTGAGCAAGGTTATTTCGCCTTTCTGAGCCTCAGTTGTCTAATCTTTAATTTAGAACCATGATAACTAATAAAGTGCTACTCTGAGTATAAAGATGATGATATATATAATGTAGCTACAGGACAGTAGGTTTTCAGCAAACATTAATGACCTCCATAGATAGTATTTTTATGTAGAAGTATTATATTCCAGAAATATTGCAAGAGTAAACCTCAGAATGGTTCAAATTAGGAAACATATCATATCATCCTAGAAGAGTATGTGAATCACACATGTACAGTTTAGAGAACAATGGCAAAATGAATAAATGCAGTATGTACTCTTGTGTCTGGCTTCTTTCACTCAACATTTTCTTTTTAAAGATTCTTTTTGATGTGGACCATTTTTAAAGTCTTTATTGAATTTGTTACAATATTGCTTCTGTTTTATGTTTTGGTTTTTTTGGCCGCAAGGCATGTGGGATCTTAGCTCCCTGACCAGAGATTGAACCTGCACCCCCGGCATTGGAAGGCGAAGTCTTAACCACTAATCACCAGGGAAGTCCCAACATGACGTTTTTTTATATTGACCCATATTATTGCATGTATTGAGTGGGTCACTCAATTCAGCAATTGAGTGTTTCTTGATGAAATATTTCAGATATTTACATTGATTTAGCTTTATAATTGGTAGAGCTGATTGAATGCATTTTTACTGACTTATGTCTCTCAGTTAATACTTTTTATATTTGTGACGATGAGGAAAGGGCATAGGGACACTCTTGTCCCCTGTGCCTTTTTCTACTCCTATGACACTAAGTTTATTCTTCTTGGCAGAACTTTCATGACATTAAACGTAGATAATGTCCTCCTCAGTCTTCACCTTCTAACACAGAGGACCTTATTACTAGTCTTGCTTTTTAGAATAATGGGAGGGCCAGCGTCTTGACAGAAGGCAGTCACTTTAGGGTGAAGCAGCTTTACTGCTGGGTTAATACAAATCTCTTCTTGGGTATTTTCCTGCTTTGGCAAAGCTTTTCTGAGCAGGGAGGACAGAAATGCATGTGGGGGTCTGAGCAGAAGAATGAAGAGCTGTGCTCAAACAGTTTGACATTTCTTTTTTTTCTCCTTTTTTTCCAAATCTTTTCAAGTGCTGCCCAGAAATTGTCATTATAGAACCAGTTTGTTTTGTTTGCTTCTGCATAGATGATTAATTTCTTTCATCATAACAATAGGTGTCATAGTTCTAAAAGTCAAGTGGTGCTTCCATAATGTTTATCATGAAAAACAGCAGTAACTTATGTTACCACTCTCCACCCAGGAGTCCCACTCCCCAAAGGCAACTGGTCTTAATTCTTTTTTTACTCTTTCTTCTCCTATTTACCACTAGTTTCCTAAATCGTATGCTTAAACTGCTATGTTTAACTTCATTAATTTTATATTCCACATATACTTCCTAAACTTCCCTCCCCCATCTTTCTAATATGGTTACATCATAATTTCTGCTTATATTAACATTTTGCATTATTATAGCTTTGTAAATATTTTTCATAAATGAGCTATGAATTATCCTATATTATATATCCCTTTGATACAAATTTTCAGTTTTTAAATTTTTTTTTTAATTTTTATTTTAAAAAAATATTTATTTATTTATTTATTTATTTATTGGGCTGCGCTGGGTCTTAGTTGCGGCATGCAGGATCTTTAGTTGCAGCATGAGGGATCTAGTTCCCTGACCAGGGATTGAACCTAGGGCCCCTGCATTGGGAGCATGGAGTCTTTGCCACTGGACCACCAGGGAAGTCCCTCAGTTTTTTTTTTTTAAAGGAGATAATAGCCTGTTACAGTTTTGTTACTTGTAAAGCATTATGGATGTGAACCAATTTTCTCTGCTAGAAACATAAAGGCTCTCTCAGGATGGTCATATTCATCAGTTCTAATGCCTTTGCTTACTTCCACCTGTCCTGGACCAGTCTATCCACCTCCTACAATCTTGACTGGTTGTTCCCCAGGCCTGTTGCAAAGCTGACGTCCAGAGAACTTCCTTGTCGTTATCCTGAGAACTTCCTTTACTTACCTTCTGTGTTGGATCTTGTGTTTCTTGGGTCTCACATCTTCCCTTTTCTTTGTTTACTGCATCATTTCAACAGGGAAAATCTTCTAATGGTTTTCCAAGAAAGAATGCATGGGAAATAAACATTTTGAGTCACTTTGTGTTTAAAATGGCTATTCTAACCTCACATTTGATTGATAGTTTGGCTGGGTATAGGATTCTATATTGAATATAATTACCCCTCAGATTGTATAAGACACTTTTCCTTTGAGTTCTATCTTCCATCTTTTATTGTTGCTTTGGGAATCTTTTTTTTTTTTTCTTTCTGGAAATTTTGTCTTGTCTTTCTGGTGTTCTTATATTTCATAATAATGTACCTTTTGTGAATTTTTCTCCTTTATTTTACAGGATATTCAGTGAGCACTTTCAAATGGGAACATATCCTTCAAAAGAGAGAAAACTAATTATTTTTTTAACCTCCTTCAATTTTCTCTAAAATCTCTTTCTCAAACATTATTAGGATATTAAGCTTTCTGGACTAATTTTCTAGTTTCCTGGTCTTTTCTACTGTTCTATCTCTTAGTCTTTTTGGTTTAATTTTATGTGAGATTTCTTCAACTGTATCTTTCAATTCACTCTCCTTTTTTGGTGGCTACCATATTTTAAATTTCAAACAGCTCCTATTTTTTGTTCATTTCTTTTAAATAGAAATATGTTTTTTATTCACGGGGTGAAACATCTTCTAACTTTCTGAAAATATTTTTTGAGGTTTTCTTCTGTTCCCGGCATATCAACCATGTTTCTTTCCAATTGCTTTATTCAGTGTGTGTGTATGTGTGCATGCGCATGTGTGTGTTTATGTGTCTGAGATTGCTGAGTCTATCAGAAATCTATCCTCTCCTTTTTCCATAAAGCAATTTTATTCAGGACAGATATGTACCCTGCTGAAAGACTGCATTTACCAGCCTCCATGGTAGCTAGATAAGGAGGGTGTTCTGGCCAGTGAAAGGTAAGTAGAAGTGTTTGGAGGGCTACTAGGGAAGCTGCCTAGAGAGAGATGACTCAACTGGAGGGTTTGCTTTTTTGTCTTTCTGCTCTTTTCCTTCCTACTGTTTGGAATTGGACATGATGGCTGGAGCTCTAATGGCCATCTTGGACCGTGAGGTTAGTTGAGGTCAGAAGCTAGATGCTAGCTTGATGAAACAGCTTTCTGTTATCTTCAAAGAAGCAGCCTGTGTCCCTAATGACTCTGTTACCACCATACACATCATGGAATGCCTACTTTCAGACTTCTTTTACACAAATATGATATTAATTCGTCTTATATTTAAAACATTATTATTTTTGGCCAACTGTTAGATGCAGCCAATCCAGTTTCAGTCTTTGATTTTGAGAGCTTTCACACATATCAGGTGATCCTTGGAGATCTAATCATATTCTATATGAAGTATTAAAAAACTGGTGAAAGCTCTGTATATATGAGTAAGGCCTGTCAAATCTTTGTGTTTCACTAAAGCAAAATCAGGGAGTAAGCTGGCCTTTTCAATGGGGAAATCTTTCTCTTAGGCTTGTTTATTTTTGCAGGAAATATTTCCAGTCACCTGCCTAGTGTTTAGTAAGCAAGTAGAGGAAAGAGGATAGGGACCTGCCTGTTACTTATGTAGCTATTTTCTTAATTGTCTTTGTAACATAGTGCTTCACCATACAGGAAGTGGAGCCACCCTTGTTCAATTTTTTTAGAAAAAAAATTTTCCATCTCTTTGTTGGGTAGGAGAATAATTGTCATTTAGTGGCTGAGGGTGTAGGAGAGGGGATCTGGGTGTCTAACTACTCCTTATACAGACTTTATACCAACCCTTCTGCTTTCTGCCCCACCCTTCCCCGATAGCTTCGATTTCTGAGTGTTTCTGGGTTCTGCAGTCTGAATCCCTTTGCATATTACTGGCACCCTCCTCTGTAGGCCTTTAGCATTCTTGTTTCTCTTTTCTACTGAGTCGCTTACCACTTGTCTATCATTTTCCATCTTCTTCTAACATCATCTTTCCTATTTTTTTGTCTTTGTGGGTATACCCCTCTTTCTAATCACCTAAAGTTACTGGCCATACAGACACTACTGATGTTGTTTCATGGAAGAACGCCATTTTCTTGAAACATTTTATCAGACATTTGTCAACACTGAATCTCACCTGCCACCTTTTAGCCATCAGTCTTGTGGGATCTTTCTTGAACTGCCTTCTATGTATTACTCAAAAGACCTTAATGTTATCCCCGGATGCAAAGATTTCCTTGTGCAATACTCGCTCGCCGGACAGTGTCAAATAAAACGGGGACTCGGGAATTTAATGGCTAACACTCTTCAGTCCAGAAAATATCCCATTTCTTTGCTTAAGCCGTGTTCTCATTGCTTAGCCCGAGCATCTGGTCCTGAGGTCCACATCTCTGTGCACCCCTTTTCCAATCCCCCTGGTCTCTTCTGCTCTTCTTTCTCACTCAGTGCTTCTTTGTGCTGAAATGCAAGGATTCCCTGGGATGGGGTGCAGAGTCACTTCCTGTTTTACCACCCGTCACTGAAGTGGATGGGTTTATGAAGCTCATTTACCTTGATAAATCCCTCAGCCACTGTGAATCTACCATTAAGGGAGTCATACTAGATGCTTGGATTCCCTGTGAGAGTTGTAGACTCTGATTTAAACAAAGGGGAAAAAAAACCCCACATAAATTAATCTTATTTAGGCTTTCTCCTCATCTTTCTTTTTTGGATTCAGCTGGGCCTTTAAATATCTCTTGCATCTAGGTTTTAGTCATCTCCCCTCATATTTTTCCTCCTTCTGTCTGTTATCTTGTCTTCTAATGTTTTATCCTATTTAAGCAACTCTGTTCTCTAATATATGTTTCATGGTGTAAAGGCTATATTCTTAGTCTTCCAGGCAGTTACTCCTTAGACACCACAAATGCTTTCCTGTCTCTATAAACTTGACTCTTGCAGATAGGAAGAACTGTTCTGCACTGGATGTGTACATATCCATTCAGCACATGGACTAATCTCTTTATTCTTTTTTTTTTTTTTTAATCTCTTTATTCTTGTTGGTGACTTTCTTCATCTCTAAGGGCAGTGCTGAGAGAGAGAGCCATCCCCCTTGACGGTGGGAGAAGGTGATGGGTAAATAATGCTTGACATGGTATGTCAGTTAGCTGTGATACAACTGCAGCACCGTACAGCAATAATCACTTCCTCAGCCCAGAAATACACCTATGGGCTAAGAGTCGGCTCTCTAGGTTGAGCTTGGCTGGGGGTGGCTCTCCTCCAGGTGCTTATTCTCCTTCTCCTGAGACCAGGTGCTAATATAAGCATGTTCTTCTCATGGCTGTGATAGAACAATACGGCAAGCCCAATAATGCAAGTGCTTTTCAAGTTATTCTGTGCATGATGTCTGCTCACTTTCCACCAGCAAAGGCATGTTACATGGTCAAGTGCAGAAACAAGGTGCAGGAAAGTACAACCTACCTACTGAAATGAGGAGGGAGAGGCAGAGTCTAATTTGAACTTAAGTCTAATTACCGCCAGAACCTGTGCCCTTGCCACTATACCACTCAGGGCAATTCACTTTGAGATTTTAGAAGCAAAATAATGTGAAAGAAAAGACAGCTTAATATACCTCAGCAAAAATTTAACAGCCTTGTCTGAAATCCCTAAACTCATTACTAGTGGCTTAAGTGCTAAGAAAGTTAAAAAGTGACAGGAGAAAAAAAAAGTTCCCACTCTTCCAGCTCCCACCCCAAATACAAAACAATCTGCAAAGATAGCACTTGCTAAAGTTTCATTTAATTATCCAGGAGTTTGATGGGAGAGAATGTTTCATAATTTATAACTCAATTCTTGTTTAGCCAAATTAGGTCTTTAATTCTTGCATATTATAGCAACTATAAAATACAATTACATGTTACATAGGAAACAAACCCATAAAGCAAAATGAACCAATCAATATAGCTCATTCTCCATAGAATTCTGTTTGGTATTTTAATGAGCCAAACTCCAAAACTAAGAATCAATATCCATTATGATCCTTTTAGAAAGGAATGGTGGTCACATCTTATCACGATGAGTATTATCAACAGAAAGTTTCCTTTAGTCTGTTTCTCTAAGGCCTAGGCAGCAGCCCATGGCAATAGTGTTTGGCTGATCTCATTACAGCGACATTTGCTACTACAGATAATTTAGTAGGTGCACATTTATCTATGTCAAAGTCTTTCGCTTTGATAGAGAGAAAAGACGGAGTTGGTGGAAAGACAGTCTTAGCTCTCTGACTCACAAAGTCTGGGCCTCCCAGAGGTGGTATGAGAGCACTGCGAGCCCTTGGGCACATGCAACAGTGATCCTGGAACAATGAACCCAGAGAGCAGGGTATTTTACTAGGAAAACACAACAGCAAAGGTTCAGGTATCAAATTATGATAAAGGACCAGGAAACTCTCTGGTGATACTTCTATTTGGGAGAAAGACAGAGGCAGGGAGAAAGGAAAAGAAAGAAGGAAAGGAGGAAAGGAGGGAAGGAAGAGGGAGAAGGAAGGAAAGAGAGAGAAGGAGGGGGAGAGGAAGGAGGGAGGGAGGAAAGGAGGGAGGGAGGTGGGAGGGAAGTGGAAACAGATAAAGAGAAGAGAGGGCAAAGAGTGACTGAGAACGTACAATTTGTATTTGTTCCGTAGAGGGAGATCTGACTGAAGAGTTAAGGATCTAATCAACCAACCTGACCTATTTTTGGGCCTTGGGAAAATAAAACCTAGCCCTTATTCAGCACTTGCTGGCTGCCCAGGCTCTGTAACATTCTGTGACAATGGAAATGGCTCTTCTATACTATCCAATATGGTAGCCACCCGTCATACATGGCTATTAAGCTCTTGAAATGTGACTAGTGCAACCAAGGAACTGAATTTTAATTTTATTTTTAATTAATTTTAGTGGAAATATCCACATGTGGCTGGTGGCTACCCTATGAGACAGCACAACTCTATATTAAGCCTATATGTGCATTCATTCCTTTAATCCTCACAACGACTATTATCATCTTCATTTTGTAGACAGGGAAGTAGGCACAAAGAAGTTAGCACCTTGCTTGAGGTCATAGAGCTGGTAAACATCAGAGCCAGGAATCATAGTCCTTATGCTTCATATTGATCTTCAGTCCTAAATGAAGCAGATTCTACAGGAAGAGACAAAATCTTGCTTTATGATGACAAAAGTGGAGCCAACAGATATGTACAAGCTCTTTGGAATTTGAATGGGAAGGACCTTGGAGATCCTAGGGTACCATCCACAGAAGACATCTCAGAGGCCCCACCTGCCACTGGCTTCTTTATGATCAGAACTGGCCATTCTGAATGGATTGGGCACAGCTTTTCCCCGGTGTGTTTCTTGGAATATCAGTCTTGCAAGAATAAAAAGAGGGTGATGGAGGAATGGGGAATAAGTGGTCAAAAGCATTAGAGAAGAACTAACATGTTATATTCCTCTCTTTGAGGCTCATATACATGCAATCATCTTAAAGGTTCTGGTTCCATGTTTTCCCTTTATCTAGTGTTTCTCTCATTTATTTGACCACTAAAACTTATTGGGAGTGGGTGGGTAATATATTGATTGGTTGAACTGATATTGGAAAAGGCTGAATTATAGCAATTCTGAATTTTGCCCTGGACCTGAGGGTAGGCACATGTTCAGGAATATATATTTTTAGGACTTAGTACTTGGCCTGGAACTTCTGGATCACTGGCTCTCCTGGGTCTCCAGCTTGCTGACTACAGATCTTGGGATGTCTCAGCCTCTGTAATCATATGAGCTACGGGCTTTATTGTAAAGAATTGGGTCACATGATTATGGAAACTGAGACTCCCAAGATCTGTAGTTGGCAAGCTGAAGACCCAGGAGAGCCAGTGGTATAGGTGTAGGTCCAGGTCAAGTCCAAAGACCTGAGAACCAGGAAAACTGATGGTGTAAGTTCCAGTCCCAGGGCAGGAGAAGATTGATGTCACAGCTCAAGCAGTCAGGCAGGAGGAGTTCCTGCTTACTGAGCCTTTTTGTTCTATTCAGGTCTTTACCTGATTAGATGAGGCCCACCCACACTGGGAAGGGCAGTCTGCTTTACTCAGTCTATAGATTCAAATGTTAATCTCATCCAGAAACACCCTCACAGACACACCAAGAATAGCGTCTGACCAAATGTCTGGGTGCCACGTAGCCCAGTCAAGTTGACACATAAAATTAACCATCACACATAAGATAAACTTATTTTTAAGCGATATGTAAGTTACATTTTCTTCAACCCCCAGACATGTTTGCAGATAAAATTCCTGTACATGTAATGAAATGGGCCAATATGTTAATATGAAAAAGATATAATGAATAGATTATTTTCTTTGTGTTTCCAGACTTTCTGGATGCTCTGTAGTACATTCCTAATTAGACCCATTCTTTTAAATGTAGGGACACTTTACCTGAAAAGGTGTCTAGAGGTTGAAGGAGAATATATTGATTATATTATTTGACAGTGAAGCTAACATATTCTTTAAAGATAAGTTTATTTTTTTTGTATCCTGACATTGCAGATACGCTTTGGGCTTTTTCTTTTCTCAACTCCCTCAAGGCCTTGATGTAATCACATTCTCTGCCCACTAGTTTTCTGGTTCTCCTTTCTCCTCAATTGTCAAAACCTGCTCCTGGGACAATAATCTGATAACTGCATTAATCTGATCATTTGGACTATCAGCCAACACCCATTGGGATTTCACTCAGTGCCTGGTCCTGTGTCCCAGAGAAGAGTCAGACCTCATTAGCCCTAGTGGCCTAGTGGGGACACAACCTATGTAGTCATGGAGAAGGGGTCTCAGGCAAGGCTACCCCGATGGCACAGAGGATGATACATGGAGAAGAGACAATGTTCTCAGTGGAGCGTAGATCAAAACAGCTCAAAGGTTTCTAACAGGTTTCCAGGGAATGGCAGCGTGGGCATCCCTGTGTGAATGCCTTAGCCTGCCTGCCACCGCTGGCCTGGAGCTGCAGGCCTGGGAGGCCAGGGGTGGAGGAGGGGGAGAGTGAGACTCAGGACATTGGACGTACCGGGGCAGACCCAGCCCTGCCCAGCTCACTGGAAAGCTCAAGAGAGCTGCCTGATGGGGAGAGAGCCCTGGTGCTCTCTTGGGAGAAACCCAACCCAATTTTCCCCCTAGCACAAGGCCACCATATAATATATCATCCAAACCAGAACTCTTTTGAGAATCAAAGGAGGAACTCTTAGAAATTATAATGTGAACATAAACAGTGTACATAAACCACGACTGTCCTGGGAAATTGAGTATATGGTTAGTCTGCCCTGGGGTGAGTTAGATTTTTATGCCAGTGGCCTTTCACCACCTACTTGGAAAGGAAGCAGGGTATAAAAAGAAGGGGGTTCAATTCGTTCTCGAATAAAACATGTCCAATTCCCAGGGAAGCTAATAAAATAGAGAGTCTTAATCCCCAACACCAGAGATCTAGATTCAATATGTCTGGGATGGTACCTAGAATATGCATTTTAACAGACTTACCACGTGGTGGTCTGAGGTTCACGCCTTGAGAAAGGCTGGGCCTCAGGGTCAGGGTTGGGTGTGGACGTGAGCCTTTTCATTCCTGGCTGTGAAACTTTGTGAACGTGACTTTTCTAGTCCTTAACTTCCTCAACTACAAAATTGACTTAATATTTATCTTATAGAGTGTTCTGTGGATTAGAATGACCATAGTTAAAAGTACTTAACACAAAGCTTGGTCCATTGTAAGCAGTTGAAATATATGAAATGGCCATTTTTGTAGTTCCAAACCATTGAGTACCAGTGATTTCCTATGGTTCAATCTAATAATTAAGAAGGAAATAGTCTGAAGGCTTCTTGAAGTTTGTTTCACTGGGAATTTATCCTTAAGTGTTTAAGTAGGGGGTGCAAATGGCGGGTTTTTTGATAGAGGCAGAGGGAACTACAAACTGCAAAGTGGATGGCACTTCTCCTAACCATCTCAGCCTGCTGGACTGATCTGTGACAGCACTTCCCTAACTTCAGCTGGCACACAAATCACCGGGAGCTCTTGTTAAAATGCAGATTCAAACTCTAGGGTTGGGCTTGAAATTCTGCAAGTCTAACGAGCACCCAGATAATACTGATGCGGCTGCTGCTGGTCCAGGGACCTCACTTTGAGAAGCAAGGATAAAAGAAGCTTAAAGGGAGATCAATTTTTAAAGCTGTCCCCAGAGGTCTTGATTCTCCAGTGAACAAAAATGAAGTGCTCCTCTTCCTAAATTCAATGATATGAATGGACATCTCTGGGGCGTCAGGGTGCCCTTAAATGAATTGCTTTTTTTTTAAAAAAAACGCATTGTTTACTTTGTTTATTTATTTATTTATTTTATTTTTGGCTGTGTTGGGTCTTCGTTTCTGTGCGAGGGCTTTCTCTAGTTGTGGCAAGCGGGGGCCACTCTTCATCGCGGTGCGCGGGCCTCTCACTATCGCGGCCTCTCTTGTTGCGGAGCACAGGCTCCAGACGCGCAGGCTCAGCAATTGTGGCCCACGGGCCCAGCCGCTCCACGGCATGTGGGATCCTCCCAGACCAGGGCTTGAACCCGTGTTCCCTGCACTGGCAGGCAGACCCCCAGCCACTGCGCCACTAGGGAAGCCCCAAATTGCTTTTTTTAAAAAGTATTTTTAGCAAAATTACTGTGCATTTATCTTAGCACATATCCAGGAATTTGAATATATCCACATTCTGATAGACGAAGCCTTCCCTTTTCAAGAGGACTTACTTTTTTTCTTTTTTTTTAACATCTTTATTGAAGTATAATTGCCTTACAATGGTGTGTTAGCTTCTGCTTTACAACAAAGTGAATCAGTTATACATATACAATATGTTCCCATTTCTCTTCCCTCTTGCATCTCCCTCCCTCCCACCCTCCCCATCCCACCCCTCCAGGTGGTCACAAAGCACCGAGCTGATCTCCCTGTGCTATGCGGCTGCTTCCCACTAGTTATCTATTTTACATTTGGTAGTGTATATATGTCCATGACACTCTCTTACCCTGTCACATCTCACCCCACCCCCTCCCCATATACTCAAGTCCATTCTCTAGTAGGTCTGTGTCTTTATTCCCGTCTTGCCACTAGGTTCTTCATGGCCTTTTTTTTTTTTCCCTTAGATTCCGTATATATGTGTTAGCATACTGTATTTGTTTTCCTCTTTCTGACTTACTTCACTCTGTATGACAGACTCTAACTCCATCCACCTCATTACAAGTACCTCCATTTCATTTCTTTTTATGGCTGAGTAATATTCCATTGTGTATATGTGCCACATCTTCTTTATCCATTCATCTGTCGATGGACATTTAGATTGCTTCCATGTCCTGGCTATTGTAAATAGAGCTGCAATGAACATTTTGGTACATGACTCTTTTTGACCTATGGTTTTCTCAGGGTATATGCCCAGTAGTGGGATTGCTGGGTCGTATGGTAGTTCTATTTGTAGTTTTTTAAGGAACCTCCATCCTGTTCTCCATAGTGGCTGTATCAATTTACATTCCCACCAACAGTGCAAGAGTGTTCCCTTTCCTCCACACCCTCTCCAGCATTTATTGTTTCTAGATTTTTTGATGATGGCCATTCTGACCGGTGTGAGATGATATCTCTTTGTAGTTTTGATTTGCATTTCTCTAATGATTAATGATGTTGAGCATTCTTTCATGTGTCTGTAGGCCATCTGTATATCTTCTTTGGAGAAATGTCTATTTAGGTCTTCGGCCCATTTTTGGATTGGGTTGTTCGTTTTTTTGTTATTGAGCTGCATGAGCTGCTTGTAAATCTTGGAGATTAATCCTTTGTCAGTTGCTTCATTTGCAAATATTTTCTCCCATTCTGATGGTTGTCTTTTGGTCTTGTTTATGGTTTCCTTTGCTGTGCAAAAGCTTTTAAGTTTCATTAGGTCCCATTTGTTTATTTGTGTTCTTATTTCCATTTCTCTGGGAGCTGGGTCAAAAAGAATCTTGCTGTGATGTATGTCATAGAGTGTTCTGCCTATGTTTTCCTCTAAGAGTTTGATAGTGTCTGCCCTTACACTTAGGTCTTTAATCCATTTTGAGTTTATTTTTGTGCATGGTGTCAGGGAGTGTTCTATTTTCATACTTTTACATGTACCTGTCCAATTTTCCCAGCACCACTTATTGAAGAGGCTGTCTTTTCTCCACTGTATATGCTTGCCTCCTTTATCAAAAATAAGGTGCCCATATGTGTGTGGGTTTATCTCTGGGCTTTCTATCCTGTTCCATTGATCTATATTTCTGTTTTTGTGCCAGTACCAAACTGTCTTGATTACTGAAGCTTTGTAATATAGTCTGAAGTCAGGGAGCCTGATTCCCCCAGCTCCATTTTTCGTTCTCAAGATTGCTTTGGCTATTCGGGGTCTTTTGTGTTTCCATACAAATTGTGAAATTTTTTGTTCTAGTTCTGTGAAAAATGCCAGTGGTAGTTTGATAGGGATTGCATTGAATCTGTAGATTGCTTTGGGTAGTAGAGTCATTTTCACAATGTTGATTCTTCCAATCCAGGAACATGGTATATCTCTCCATCTATTTGTATCATCTTTAATTTCTTTCATCAGTGTCTTATAATTTTCTGCATACAGGTCTTTTGTCTCCTTAGGTAGGTTTATTCCTAGATATTTTATTCTTTTTGTTGCAATGGTAAATGGGAGTGTTTTCTTAATTTCACTTTCAGATTTTTCGTCATTAGTGTATAGAAATGCAAGAGATTTCTGTGCATTAATTTTGTATCCTGCTACTTTACCAAATTCATTGATTAGCTCTAGGAGTTTTCTGGTAGCATCTTTAGGATTCTCTATGTATAGTATCATGTCATCTGCAAATAGTGACAGCTTTACTTCTTCTTTTCCGATTTGGATTCCTTTTATTTCTTTGTCTTCTCTGATTGCTGTGGCTAACACTTCCAAAACTATGTTGAATAATAGTGGTGAGAGTGGGCAACCTTGTCTTGTTCCTGATCTTAGTGGAAATGGTTTCAGTTTTTCACCATTGAGGACAATGTTGGCTGTGGGTTTGTCATATATGGCCTTTATTATGTTGAGGAAAGTTCCCTCTATGCCTACTTTCTGCAGGGCTTTTATCATAAATGGGTGTTGAATTTTGTTGAAAGCTTTCTCTGCATCTATTGAGATGATCATATGGTTTTTCTCCTTCTGTTTGTTAATATGGTGTATCACATTGATTGATTTGCGTATATTGAAGAATCCTTGCATTCCTGGGATAAACCCCACTTGATCATGGTGTATGATCCTTTTAATGTGCTGTTGGATTCTGTTTGCTAGTATTTTGTTGAGGATTTTTGCATCTATGTTCATCAGTGATATTGGCCTGTAGTTTTCTTTCTTTGTGACATCTCTGTCTGGTTTTGGTATCAGGGTGATGGTGGCCTCGTAGAATGAGTTTGGGAGTGTTCCTCCCTCTGCAATATTTTGGAAGAGTTTGAGAAGGATAGGTGTTAGCTCTTCTCTAAATGTTTGATAGAATTCACCTGTGAAGCCATCTGGTCCTGGGCTTTTGTTTGTTGGAAGGTTTTTAATCACAGTTTCAATTTCAGTGCTTGTGATTGGTCTGTTCATATTTTCTATTTCTTCCTGGTTCAGTCTCGGCAGTTTGTGCATTTCTAAGAATCTGTCCATTTCTTCCAGGTTGTCCATTTTATTGGCATAGAGTTGCTTGTAGTAATCTCTCATGATCTTTTGTATTTCTGCAGTGTCAGTGGTTACTTCTCCTTTTTCATTTCTAATTCTATTGATCTGAGTCTTCTCCCTTTTTCTCTTGATGAGTCTGGCTAATGGTTTATCAATTTTGTTTATCTTCTCAAAGAACCAGCTTTTAGTTTCATTGATTTTTGCTATTGTTTCCTTCATTTCTTTTTCATTTATTTCTGACCTGATCTTTATAATTTCTTTCCTTCTGCTGGCTTTGGGGTTTTTTTGTTCTTCTTTCTCTAATTGCTTTAGGTGCAAGGTTAGGTTGTTTATTCGAGATGTTTCCTGTTTCTTGAGGTAGGCTTGTATTGCTATAAACTTCCCTCTTAGCACTGCTTTTGCTGCGTCCCATAGGTTTTGGGTCGTCGTATCTCCATTGTCATTTGTTTCTAGGTATTTTTTGATTTCCCCTTTGATTTCTTCAGTGATCACTTCGTTATTAAGTAATGTATTGTGTAGCCTCCATGTGTTTGTATTTTTTACAGATCTTTTCCTGTAATTGATATCTAGTCTCATAGCGTTGTGGTCGGAAAAGATACTTGATACGATTTCAATTTTCTTAAATTTACCAAGGCTTGATTTGTGACCCAAGATATGATCTATCCTGGAGAATGTTCCATGAGCACTTGAGAAAAATGTGTATTCTGTTGTTTTTGGGTGGAATGTCCTATAAATATCAATTAAGTCCATCTTGTTTAATGTATCATTTAAAGCTTGTGTTTCCTTATTTATTTTCATTTTGGATGATCTGTCCATTGGTGAGAGTGGGGTGTTAAAGTCCCCTACTATGATTGTGTTACTGTCAATTTCCCCTTTTATGGCTGTTAGTATTTGCCTTATGTATTGAGGTGCTCCTATGTTGGGTGCATAAATATTTACAATTGTTATACCTTCCTCTTGGATTGATCCCTTGATCATTATATAGTGTCCTTCTTTGTCTCTTGTAATAGTCTTTATTTTAAAGTCTATTTTGTCTGATATGAGAATTGCTACTCCAGCTTTCTTTTGATTTCCATTTGCATGGAATATCTTTTTCCATCCCCTCACTTTCAGTCTATATGTGTCTCTAGGTCTGAAGTGGGTCTCTTGTAGACAGCATATATATGGGTCTTGTTTTTGTATCCATTCAGCCAGCCTGTGTCTTTTGGTGGGAGCATTTAATCCATTTACATTCAAGGTAATTATCGATATGTATGTTCCTATTCCCATTTTCTTAAATGTTTTGGGTTTGTTATTGTAGGTGTTTTCCTTCTCTTGTGTTTCTTGCCTAGAGAAGTTCCTTTAGCATTTGTTGTAAAGCTGGTTTGGTGGTGCTGAACTCTCTCAGCTTTTGCTTGTCTGTAAAGGTTTTAATTTCTCCATCGAATCTGAATGAGATCCTTGCTGGGTAGTGTAATCTTGGTTGTAGGTTTTTCTCCTTCATCACTTTAAGTATATCCTGCCACTCCCTTCTGGCTTGCAGAGTTTCTGCTGAAAGATCAGATGTTAACCTTATGGGGATTCCCTTGTGTGTTATTTGTTTTTTTTCCCTTGCTGCCTTTAATATGTTTTCTTTATATTTAATTTTTGATAGTTTGATTAATATGTGTCTTGGTGTGTTTCTCCTTGGGTTTATCCTGTATGGGACTCTCTGTGCTTCCAGGACTTGATTAACTATTTCCTTTCCCATATTAGGGAAGTTTTCAACTATAATCTCTTCAAATATCTTCTCAGTCCCTTTCTTTTTCTCTTCTTCTTCTGGGACCCCTATAATTCGAATGTTGGTGCGTTTAATGTTGTCCCAGAGGTCTCTGAGACTGTCCTCAGTTCTTTTCATTCTTTTTTCTTTATCCTGCTCTGCAGTAGTTATTTCCACCATTTTATCTTCCAGGTCACTTATCCTTTCTTCTGCCTCAGTTATTCTGCTATTGATCCCATCTAGAGTATTTTTAATTTCATTTATTGTAGTTTTCATCATTGCTTGGTTCCTCTTTAGTTCTTCTACGTCCTTGTTAAATGTTTCTTGCATTTTGTCTATTCTATTTCCAAGATTTTGGATCATCCTTACTATCATTATTCTGAATTCTTTTTCAGGTAGACTACCTATTTCCTCTTCATTTGTTAAGTCTGGTATGTTCTGACCCTGCTCCTTCATCTGCTGTGTGTTTTTCTGTCGTCTCATTTTGCTTATCTTACTGTGTTTGGGGTCTCCTTTTCACAGGCTGCAGGTTCGTAGTTCCTGTTGTTTTTGGTATCTGTCCCCAGTGGCTAAGGTTGGTTCAGTGGGTTGTGTAGGCTTCCTGGTGGAGGGAACTAGTGCCTGAGTTCTGGTGGATGAGGTTGGATCTTGTCTTTCTGGTGGGCACGTCCACGTCTGGTGGTGTATTTTGGGGTGTCTGTGGCCTTATTATGATTTTAGGCAGCCTCTCTGCTAATGGATGGCGCTGTGTTCCTGTCTTGCTAGTTGTTTGGCATAGGGTGTCCAGCACTGTAGCTTGCTGGTCGTTGAGTGAAGCTGGGTCTTGATGTTGAGATGGAGATCTCTGAGAGATTTTTGCCGTTTGGTATTACGTGGAGCTGGGAGGTCTCTTGTGGACCAGTGTCCTGAAGTTGGCTCTCCCACCTCAGAGGCACGGCCCTGATGCCTGGCTGGATCACCAAGAGCCTTTTGTCCACACGGCTCAGAGTAAAAGGGAGAAAAAATAGAAAGAAAGCAAGCAAGAAAGAAAGAGGCTATAATATAGTGAAGTAAAATAAAGCTATTGTAAAGCAAAGCTATACAGACAAAATCGCACCCAGAAGCATATACATATACACTCACAAATAAAAGGAAAAGGGGAAAAATTAATATATCCTGCTCCCAAAGTCCACCTCCTGAATTTGGGATGATTCGTTGTCTATTCAGGTATTCAACAGATGCAGGCACATCAAGTTGTTTGTGGAGTTTTAATCCGCTGCTTCTAAGGCTGCTGGGAGAGATTTCCCCTTATCTTCCCTGTTCGCACAGCTCCTGGGGTTCAGCTTTGGATTTGGACCTGCCTCTGCGTGTAGGTCGCCTGAGGGCGTCTATTCCCCACCCAGACAGGACGGGGTTAAAGGAGCAGCTGCTTCGGGGGCTCTGGCTCACTCAGGCCGCGGGGAGGGAGGTGTACAGAGGAGGCGGGGTGAGCCTGTGGCGGCCGAGGCCGGCGTGACGTTGCACCAGCCTGAGGCGGGCAGTGCGTTCTCCCGGGGAACTTGTCCCCGGATCAGGGGACCCTGGCAGTGGCGGGCTGCACAGGCTCCCCGGAGGGGCGATGTGGAGAGTGACCTGTGCTTACACACAGGCTTTTTGGAGGCGGCAGCAGCAGCCCCAGCGTCTCACGCCCGTCTCTGGGGTCCGTGCTGATCGCCGTGGCTCGCGCCTTTCTCTGGAGTTCGTTTAGGCGGCGCTCTGAATCCCCTCTCCTTGCGCTCAGCGAAACAAAGAGGCAAGAAAAAGTCTCTTGCCTCTTCGGCAGCTGCAGACCTTTTCCCGGTCTCCCTCCCAGCCAGCTGTGGTGCGCTAACCCCTTCAGGCTGTGTTCACGCCGCCAACCCCAGTCCTCTCCCTGCGATCCAACCGAAACCGAAACCCGAGCCTCAGCTCCCAGCCCCGCCCGCCGAGCAGCCAAGCCTCTCGGGCTGGTGAGTGCTGCTCGGCGCCGAGCCTCTGTGCGGGAGTCTCTCCGTTTTTTCCTCTGCGCCCCTGTTGCTGTGGGGTCTGCGCTGATCGCTGCGGCTCGCGCCCTTCTCTGGAGTTCGTTTAGGCGGCGCTCTGAATCCCCTCTCCTTGCGCGCCGCGAAACAAAGAGGCAAGAAAAAGTCTCTTGCCTCTTCGGCAGCTGCAGACCTTTTCCCGGTCTCCCTCCCAGCCAGCTGTGGTGCGCTAACCCCTTCAGGCTGTGTTCACGCCGCCAACCCCAGTCCTCTCCCTGTGATCCGACCGAAGCCCGAGCCTCAGCTCCCAGCCCCGCCCGCCCCGGCGGGTGAGCAGACAAGCCTCTCGGGCTGGAGAGTGCTGGTCGGCACCGCTCCTCCGTGCGGGAACCTCTCCGCTTTGCCCTCCGCACCCCTGTGGCTGCGCTCTCCTCCGTGGCTCCGAAGCTTCCCCCCTCTGCCACCCGCAGTCTCTGCCTGCGAAGGGGCTTCCTAGTGCGTGGAAATCTTTCCTCCTTCACGGCTCCCTCCCACTGGTGCAGGTGCCGTCCCTATTCTTTTGTCTCTGTTATTTCTTTTTTCTTTTGCCCTACCCAAGTACGGGGGGAGTTTCTTGCCTTTTTGGAGGTTGGACGTTTTCTGCCAGTGTTCAGTGGGTGTTCTGTAGGAGCAGTTCCACATGTAGATGTATTTCTACTGTATCTGTGGGAAGGAAGGTGATCTCCGCGTCTTACTCTTCCGCCATCTTCCCGAGGCCCCTCACTTTTTTTCTTATTACTATGCAGAGAAGCATGGAAGTTTAGAGCTTAAGTGCATTTATTCATTCATCAAACATTTCTTTAGCATCAACCATGTGCTCTGAACTCTGATAGGTTTGGGGATAAAGAAAGAAAATCAGAAAGGGACCTGAGAGAACGTTCCAGAGCTAGTTAAGATGCTGGTGGGACCAGATCACAGAATTCCTGACCCCCAGTGTTTCTTCCTTCTCACCAGGTCATGCCCCAAGGGTAGCAAGTGATACAGCAATTATTCTATGGCAGGGTTTCTAAAATAAAATTCTGTAAGACCAAATTTTATTTTTCCCATTCTTTTTCACTGTGTGCATTGGCTAAATGCTCTATCAGAAAGAAATGGCCAGGAGATATGTGCATTTTCCTTTATGGAATCAGTTTTTCCAACTATAAGATGAGAAATTTGTTTAAATAATTTCTAAGGCCTCTTCCAACTTCAAAATTTTATAATTCAAAGTAGGCATGGGAGTTTTGGTCTCGATCTACATCTCCTCTTTGAACCTTTGGGCCACTTTTCAACTTGGGACTCTGTTCAGTTTTGCCCACCCACCTGTATCATGGGAAGGTGAACATCAAGGGGTGAAGGATAACAGATTCCAGTCTAGCTACATTGCTCCAGAGAGGTTTTAAACTAAAGTCATGAATCATACGCCCCACCGACTGAACTGTGTCTCAATATGGATTTAAATTCATGTATCTGCTCCTAGATTGATGTACTCTGTAACTGAGAGGTCTGGCTCACTGACCACTTTATGAACAATGGAGAAGGACCAGCACCTTATGGTTTATGGTGGACGTCCCAGGTGTGATGATTTAGTGCGGCCCATCTCTTTGAGTACGATATGGAACTGCTGGCTTATTAGCCAAACTGGGTCATTCTGGATCTCTGGAAGATCACTACCGTTCCATCTGTTCCACCTATTTTTTCATCCTCACGTGAGGCCAGTGACTCACTTGACTCATTGACTTACCACAAAAGCCAGCCACTGCCCTTGTCCTTTTGGTGATCCAGGATGAAATTTCCTTTATTGATTCAGACGTGTATTTGCCCATCACTCGTTTTATCTCAACTTCTTGTCTGTATTATTTTATCTTAAGGTACTTAGCTTTCCCAGTAGCCTGTATAGATTGATAGATAGATAGATAGATAGATAGATAGATAGATAGATAGATAGATAGATAGATAAATGTAATACAGTGTGATTTCTCTTCCGTGTATCAAACCCAGTTTTACAAAGATCTTTACCAGGACTGCAAGAGACTTGCTATGGCTCCTTGGTGGTGGGTTGTTCATCACACATGGATTTTAATTATGAAATTAACCTTCTCAAAACCATGCAGTGAGCTGATATGTAAGGCCATGAAGCCATGAAGCTGTGATTCCCTGCCTGAGTGTCATCACAGCCTGAAGCTGGCACGCAGGGATTGTTGTTCATTAGAACTTATCAGAGGGCAGAAAAATCCTTACTCTGTCAAGACTCATTTAGCACCCGGAGGAGCATGGTAGCAGTTTTGATTTATAAATACCTAGAGACTGACCATCATTTACCCCATGATTCTTGACATGAGAATGAACAGTCTTAGCTTCAGAAGGCGCCTCATTGTTCACACTAATTCAAGTCCTCCACTTGATGCTTAAGTGTTCCTGGCTACATAGTGTTCAAGGCCAGGCTGACCTCTTTCCAGCGTCCCTCCTCCCCCTCCAGCACGCCCAGTACCCCAGCTGGCATGTGAAACACCCTCTCATCACTCCAGGGTGGGAAGAGGCTCAGGCCTCTTCTGCCATCCTTCACCCACTTTCCAAATCTTTAGATCCGGCTCCACGTTGTTTATACTTATTTGCTCTTCTCTGGCTTCAAACTCTTGTTTCCACCCCCCAACTTGAATGTCCCACCACTGGCAGCCTGGGTCTCATGCTCTTTATGTTTTTAAAAAGTTTAAAATTTTAGCTTTGCCCACTACTCTGGCCTTTCTGGTTCTCGTGAAGACTTCTTGCTATAGATACTGGCCCTTAAATTGGTCCCCTTAGCAGATGTCTGGATACACTCAGCCAGAGGGAGCAGGTACCTTACTCTGTCAATCCCTAGAAGGGCTCTGACAGTCCATGCTTAATCCTTCAGTGGCAGAAAATTCATTCCACCTTAAGAGAAACCATCACCTTTAAAACATCTTCCTTTATTGAAGGAAAATCTGTCTCCATTTTACTTTTCTTCCATAACCTGGCCTAAGTTCACTCCTTATAGAACAATTCTAGCCCCTCACCTTCACCCCAAATATTCTTGGGTGGAAGTGGCGGATTTTACAAAAATGGCTGCAACAACATGTTTGGTCCAAGAAGCTCTTCCAGAATCTCTCCGCTGGCTTTTCAAGAGGTGGACTCTGTGTACCCTCCCCTTGAAACTGGGCAGGCCTTTGTGGTGGACTTGATAGTAAGGATGCAGCAGAAGTCACGCCGTGTGACTTGCTGGCAGTACAGCTACCACTGGACTCTCTTCTCACTCGGGACTTGAATCTTTGAAACACTGAGCCACCTTATAAGGAGGCCAACTACGCAGAAGCCGCCATGCTGGAGAAACCACACGAGAAACCACGTAGAGAGAGGAAGATGCTGAGGAGCCCAGCTCATTGTCTTCCCAACTCAGGCCCCAGACAAGGGAGCAAAGAAGCTTCAGAGATGATGCCAGCCCCTGCCACCACATGACTGCAACCACCTGAGAGGCCCTGAGTGAGAATACCTGAGCTAAGCCCAGCCGGCTCCCAGAACCATGAGAGAGAACAGTAGTAAATGACTCTTATTGTTCTAAGCCAGTGTTTTGGGACGGTTTGTTATACAGCATTAGACACCAAACAGCAGACAGCATGAAACTTCTTTCCAGCTAAAGTCAGCCATTCAGCAAACATTCACTAAGCACCTACTGTGACAGGAGAAATCACCTGTTGCTCTAATTGGGCCTCTTAGGATCTGCTGGTCCTCTCACAGGCCTGACCAAAAACACCAGGTTTTAGACACAGGCGAAGTTGTGCCAGTGCTCTCCTAAAGTGTGGCAACTAGAACTCAGTCCCATACTCAGCACTTTGTTGGACCATCCCAGACAGTTTGTGTTCTTAAGCCACACCCACACAGCGGGGTTTCCTTTGCATCCCAGCTCTGATCCTCGCCAGCTGTGTGACTCCAGCCAAGTCACTGGACCACTCTGGGCCCCAGTTTCCCCATCTAGGAGGTGAGATTATTAGCGCTCACATAGAAAGGGTAGTATGGCTATTAGATAAGATATCGTATGTACAGTACCTGGCATGACGCCTCACATAGTAAATGCTTACTAAATGGTAGACGCGGTTACTATTTTCATCCCCAATTCTGGAAAATAATTGTTTTAATGTACGTTAAAATCAAATTAGCAGATCAAATTAGCTTTGGCGGCTACTTAGATTGTTGACTCCTGTGGAATTTACGGTAAGAGAAAATCTTTAAGTCAGTGTTTCTCCATCCAGGAGAGGAGGATGACAACATTGGGAAGGAAGTGTCCCTTCGTCTGTATCTTACAAGAGCCCTAAGTGCACCTGGCCCACGGTCAGGCTTTCACTCACATACTTTTGCATCAGCCACAGGCTTTGGGCTTTTCCTCACCTTGACTTTCCTGGTTGGTTGTTTGATAATAAACACTATTACGTTTCAGCCTGCTAACATAGCTTCTGTTGTAGCATGTTGAGATGTCTTTAGATAATAATTCTGTCATCAAACGTATTCAAAGGTAGTCCTTTGGACTTTATGTCCCCTGTCACTTTGACCAACACAGCTTGTATATCTTCATCTGTCATCCACAAAGAACAAGAGCGTGTTGAACAGGAGTCCTTCAGCCTCTGCTGAAGAGCTGCCCCCAGCCTCCCGAGGACTCCTCCTGGGGATGGATGTTCAGCCAGTCATCAATCCACCTCGCCGAGCTCTCACCTGAGCCGTGATCTCTGCCTTCTTTACAGAGATCGTGAGAGACTTTGACAAATGCTCTGCTGGATCCAGAGGCCTATGTCTACGGGATCTCTGACAGGCCTGTCAAGAAGCCATAATATAAAGGGAAGGGTCTTCAGCAACCCACCCTTAGTGGGGCCTGGCGATCTCAGCTTTCTTTTTCTTTTTGTTCTTCTTCTTTTTTTTTTTCTTTCAAATTTTACTTTCACCATTTCAATAATATGTCCTAGACTCTTACTTGGTATTGAAATTGGAAACACAAGTTCACCGAATCTACTTATTTTGAAGAGTAATTGGGTGTGAGGTGGCCCTCTCTGGGCACTCCTCTCTCTCCTCCCCTCCGTCTCCCCCCTCATCCTTTCTTCCTTTTTTTCTCTCTCTTCCTCCCTCCCTCCTCTTGCTCACTTCTTCTCTCTCTCTCTTTCTTTCCTTGCTTATTTATTTACTTACAACCTTGAATTTGGAAATCTTTAAACAAATAGAAAAACAGAGAAACTAGTATAACATCCCCCAACCTTCCCATCACCAGCTTCAAGGCTTAGTTCTCTGCCAACCTGTTTTTTCTGTGCCCTGGTACAATCCTCCCCCAGCCGCCACTGGATTCCTCTGAATAATATCAGACTGTTTCATTGTAAATAATTCAGGATGTGCCCCAAAACAGGTTTTTAAAAAAATTTTTGTAGCTAAAGAAAATAATTCCTCTAGATTGTCTTTTAAACTTTTTTTTTTACACTTTGTTTGAATCAGTATCCTAACAAGGTTCTTACATTACACTGGGCCCATGTGTCTCTTAAGAGACTTCTAAGTCTCTATTCTTGTTTTTATTTTGCATAAATTTTGTTGAAGATATCAGTTCATTTGTTCTGTAAAATTTCACATATTCTGGATTTTTTGGTACCTCATGGGTGTTTAACATGTTCCTCTGTTCCCCCGTGTTTCCTCTAAACTGGTAGTTAGAGTTAAGGTCTGCTCTAATTCAATGATTTTTGGCGAGAATATTCCATAGACGGTGTTGGGTACTTCCTACTGTGTCACATCACATGGCACATAAAACCTGGCTGTCTTTCTTCATGTAATGTTAGCGATCTCTGAGTGTATTTTCTCCTTTTTGAAAAACTGAACTGTATTTTATATGTGCATATTTGTGTTAATATTTATATGAATATCTCTCATGTGCCTAGATCTCTGAATGACCACTGACCAAAATTTAGGGTTTTACTTTCAGGCTGTCTCAGGTCCCTGAGTAGAATTTGTCTGCATCAGGACCTTAGATTGTATTTGAAGAACCCAGCTAAGGGCTGTGTTTCCTTGCTACTCAAAGTGTGGTCCACAAGTGGGCAGCACTGGCATCACCTAGGAGTTTGTTAGAACTGCAGACTCTCCAGCCCTGCCCAGCACTTATTAATCAGAATCTGCATTTTAATCAGATCCCCAGGTGATTTGTAGCATTTGAGAAGTTCTGTACTAGTCCATCAGACTCCTCCACACACATGCTAAATAAAAACATTGAGTCCTGAAGGCTTCTGGAATCCCCAGTAGATTTCAGTCTGTAAGTGGGACCCATGGTCCATTGTGACATAACTTGGCTATCTAAGAACTGGAGGTTTTGTCACTTGTCTCCTTCATGTTTCCTTTCTCCTCCCTAATACTCATCCTGTTAGTTGTTACTGCTTCTTGGGTTTGAGATTCAGAGTTCAAGATGTCTCAAAATTCTGAACCCTTTCAGAAATAAAGATGCCCATAAAATAGCTTTTCACATCCTCAGTGTGGTATCAAAGAGAAAGTACCAAACTATATGTCAGGAGATGTGTATTCTGATCCAGCCTCTGCTGGATCATTAGGTGGGATTTTGAGATAGTCATGTAAGTCTTGGGCTCATGTGTTTACATCTATAGAAAGAGGGGTTGACCTAAGCACTTTTTAAAGCCTCTGTGTTCATCGTGATGACTTTAGGACAGGCAGCATGAGGAGATGCAGCAGCAGACTCGAGAGCCAGGCTCCTGGTTCTGCTGCTTGCTGGCTGCATGTCTTTGGGCTGCATGCCTCTGCTTTTCATGGGAGAGATACGGATAAAGTGCATGCCTACTTCATATGGCTGTTAAGAGAATTAAGTGGATCATTATTTATTAAGTGATTGGAACCCTACCAACCCATAGGAAGGGCTATATAAATACTTCTTAATTTGTTTTAAAGTAGTGGGTTCTCTAATCATTTGGGCATGTTCCCTCTGGGAAGAAAGCCCCATGTTTCCTGTCTACTCAGCCACAGATGCAAAGAGGCAAGTCCCAAGTATGGGCTGTCAGGTCACTTATTCACTCTACAAACATTGATTGAACAGCTCCTGGGTGTGAGGTCCTGGTGAGCATCCTGAGTAAGGGCGTCTGTGCTTGGGGAGCGCACCCAGCACACGACACAACTGCCGAGGAGTTTGCCCCCCCTTGTCTTCCACCTTCTGCCTGTTTCCCACTCATGACCCCTGCGTGCCCTCAGGAATATTCACTGGTATCTGGTGTTTAGATACCATGCTTATGACTTACGTTTTGCACCCGCATGTGATCTGGTTTATAGAGCATTCTGAGCTCTGTCCTGTAGAAGCTCCAAGTTTTGCTCCAAAGGCACTGATTTTGAGCCCAGGGTCACTCAACTGTCACACGGCCTGGACTCCCCCAGCTCTCAGTGTTGGGCAGGGACAGTTATGAGGCTTCCTACCAGTAACAGAATTAATTCTGAGATGGTATGTCAGTTACCTATTGTGCATTAAAAAAAACCCCAAACTTAGAGGCTTGACACAACAATCATTTGTTTAACTCATGATTCTAATGGTGGACAGTTTAGTTGAGGCTCAGCTGGGTAGTTCTGGTCTTGGCAGGGCTCCTTCATGCCCCTGTGATGAATGGCGGCCAGGTGGATGGCTTGCTGATGTTGGTTGGGACAACTGGGCTCATGTGGCTCTGGTCCATGTGGTCTCTGATGCTCCAGCAGGTCAGCTTGGGCGTGTTCACATGGTGGAGTCAGGGGCCATGGAAGTGAGTGGAAGTATGCAAGGTTCTTGTGGCCCAGACTCAAACCAGCAGAGTATCACTTCTGCCACATTTTATTGGTCAAAGCCAGACACAAAACTCAACAGGAGGTGAAATAAACTATCTCTTGATGGGAGGAGCTGCAAAGCCACAAGCCAAGAAGCAGTAGAGGGTCGTGGCCACTTTGGCAAACAATGTACCACAAATGGTTTATGTGGATTCCTATCTGAGGACCAGGGCCTGGGAGTAAACTCTTCTTATGATGTCCTACTGCCTTCTGCCTGCATCCAAGTAAATAACCTGTCAACCAACAAGTGACCAATCATTCTGAGAATGAATCACTTGAGAGTGGAAACTAGTCTGAAATTTAGTATATGCAGAACCAAGCTAGCGAGTTTCTGAAGTTGAGGGTTCAAAGCTGAAAATTCTAATCCTTGCCTTTCCAAGAGACCAGATGAGGTTTAGGGGAGAGATGCAAGACCCATCTCTTTGTATTGATCTTTGAATAATTTTAAGCAAGTCACGGGGACTCCATAGGATAGGTCCCCAGGCAGCCCACCTCCCTTTGTGTGTTATTTCCTCCTAACATAACACGCTTGTCAAAGCAGTGCAGTATTACAGAGAAATGGCTGTGAGAACGCATGCAAAAGAGCATTTTATATTTTGATGTGTCAGGAGTCAAAGTGAACATCATACAAGCCATTTAATTTTGAAACCAACTCTTATGAAGCTTGTTTCATCACTGTGAAAAATTGTCACCCTCCTTTTGAAAGGGTCTTCTGCAGCTAATGTTTTTCCCCACCGAGTGCATGGGGGACTCTCAGCATGTGCTATGACCTGAGACAGAATCTTATCAGGCTGTTGGGGAATTGATTCTGCCCAAGAGCCTCACTACTGCAATATTTTCTTTACGATAGTCTATTTGATGCCTCCATTCCTGATTGAGCGCAACGATCATTTTATTATTTTTTATTTCAGTTTGCTGGGAAATTGTACAAATGATGCTATTCACTTCTTCCTTCTTTCCTGTTACCCTCCCACCCCAACTCAAATAAGCAGGCAGATGCCATTCTGGGGGCGACATTTACTTTGCTTCCATAAGAAAATGTCATCACATGTTGACTCATTTTGTGGATTTTTAAATGCCTTTTATTGATCAAAGTTGATAGGTGTCTCTCTTTAGGATCCAGGCTGCTGTCCTGTGTGCCTTCTGGGCATGAGAATGTACAGACTTTCCTTAGAGACAAAGCCTGTTTTGATAGTTAGGAGTTTGGCTGTTTAAAGGCCTGATTTAGAATCCCTGCCCTGCTATTTACAAGCTGTGTGACCTTGGCAAGGCCCTTCACATCTCTAAGCTTCAGTTTTCCTATATAGGAACAGGGATAGTATCTACTCATTGGCTGACTGTGGTGATGAATAAGATAATGCACAGAAGATGCTCAGCATGGGGCCTGGTGCATTGTTTGATGTCATTTCTGTTGTGGTGGTACTGATGGTGGTGTAGTTATTCCTTCTGTCTTTGAGTGAGGTCACTGGCTGGAACTGAGGCTCAGCCAGGGCCCACCTAAAACAGTGTTCTTAGAGATATCCTAAATGTCAGATGATTAACTTTGTTTAATTCAGATGATAAAATGCCATACAAATGATCAAAAGAGAAACAGAGAATACATTTCTTTCCTCCTTCCATCCCTTCCTTTTCTCTCTTCCCTCTCACTCTCCCTCCCCAAATATTTATTAAGTGCCTACCATATAGCACAGTGCTGGGCCCTGGGGTATATACTAGTTCAATAAGTCCCTGCACTCCAGATACTCCTGATTCCTGTTGGAAAGAATCAGCCACTACAACCCAGTGCTACAGGGTGGCCCATGTTCTTGAGCTGGATAGGGAGGGGTTGTCAGGAAGAATTAATGCTAAAGTGGAAGGTGCAAGGTGAGTAGCATCTATCCAGGCAGCTGGAGTGAAGGGCGGCTTTATGGGCAAGAGCAGAAGACACAAGAAAGGAAAAGAAGGGCATTCAGGAAAGACATACAACATGCCCTGTTTAAGGCAATAGGAGGAGGCCAGAGGAGCTGCCTCTGTGAAAGTGTTGCCTGCTCGTGACCCCAGGCAGATAGAACAGCCCCCAAATCTGAGTCCTGGTGAAACAGACTTTCCCCACATAGAGAAAGTGCATGCCACTGCTTGACTGGGGAGGCAAGCCCAGGAGAGGTGGTGACGGGTCATGGAATGTGGACTCTGGGAGAGCCTAGAGATTGGTCTTAGATGCAAAGATGGAGAAGGGGAAGAGGTGAAGGTCAGAGGAGGGATAAGCAGCCGCCAGATAGGTCAACAGCCAACAGAATAGGCTGAGACTGAATTCTGAGGTATAGGGACCCAAAAGGGGGCAGAAAAACTAGGCAAGTCAAATAGAGAGTGTTGCCAAGCAGGAGGTACCCACAGCAACTTTGGAAAAGTGCCACAAGCTTGGATGGGAGTTAAGATCCTGTAAAAGGGTCAAGGTACAATGAATGGTCAAGATCACGTAGTTGAGAAAAATGCTTAAAATGAAAACTCCTTCAGGGCAAGGGCTCTGGGTCTTTTAATTTTAACCTAGCATGAGGTATAGTACCTGAAACATAGCAGGTACCCAACTAATGTTGGGGAAAGAATGAAGGAACTAATTAACCAAAATCTGGAAAGTTTTACTCTATGCCTATAGAAGATGCCATGGAAAATAGGGAAAAGGCTTTGGATCCACACATATAGGTTTAAATCTCAGCTAGACCACATATTAGGCGGGTGACACCAGGAAAATAATTTCACACCTCTTAACCTCAGTTTCCTTATCTCTAAGACAAAGATGATGCTGCTCTGCAGAGCTCTTCTGAGAATTGTGTCATGCTTGTTTGTAGAGTGCCGAGCACTATGTAGATAGTCCAAGAGTGACAGCCCGGATTTCTGTATATAGTCATATGGCCATATAGCCATATCGTTAATATAAAAATCAGAGCTCTCACTCTTGGGGGCAGCAACTTCTTTTGCCTCAAATTGAAAACCATTTGCAGACTGCAAGAACAACTTTAGAAAAAGAGATTTAAAGGGCACGACCTATTTAAATATCTTTAGGAAAAATCTTCAAAGAACTCACACATTTAGAGAATTTTCCATTTTTAAGATTTAGGTACTTTGTATTCCTTAGTCTCTCTATTAGCTAGGGTCCTATCAGAAGACAGACAAGGAAAGTTTAATACGAAAAATTATTAATAAAGAAATGGCTAAGAGGAGGGGAATAAAAGAGCTATTAAGGGTACCCTAGGTCTGAGGGAAGGTACCCAAGGAAGGAACAAAATTCTTGGGAGGGGGGTGTTCTTTCCAAGGCTGGGACTCAGACCTCGCTGGCAAGGATGTGGTTGAAGCCCACTGAATGGTGGAGAAGTTCACTACATGGTCATGTCCAGAGTCAGTGGGCTGAGGCTGGGGCTGAGGCTGGCAGGCAGAGAACCACTGGGGATGCCAAGGAAACTCACCAGGAAGCTTCCAAGGAGGGTGAGGGGTGGGTATCGTTGACTTTCTGGAAAGCCAGCCAGTGGATTCACTAGAAAAGTTCTGAGAAGCTTCTCAAATTGTGGTGGGATGCTGTTTACTCCTTGGGAAGAAGCTGTCATTGGGAAATGAGCTGGGTGCCCAGGGAACTTATTAGCTGCCCTTGGGAACACTGCTAAACACCCCATGAGCAGGTGACTCTTGCTGCCAGCTATGGGGACACAACCACAGAAAGCCACCCACTTTGCAGGAGCACAACCAGGACAACAAGAGGGGCCCACCAGAATGTGGAAGCGAACACCCCTTCCTTCTCCAGTGTTCTCTCAGTGCACTCTGCTAACTCAGCATCATCCCGGCTACAAAGTATCCACCAGGTCCACCTCCCTACCACGGAGCAGGAAAAAAGGGTGACCTTGGAGCTAGTTACCTACCGATAACTCGCCCATCCACATGGGTGGGAGAAGAGATAATAGGAGAATTCAACACCATTAGTTTTCTTCTTCAAAAAAGAAAGGATGAGTCTATACAAAGATAATATATCTGTATCTTCCTGTATCTCCAAAAAGATTTCTCAGACACTGCTTATAAAATTTCTATAACTTCAATGAATAATTCTTATGAAACAATAAAATTAAGAATGCTAGTACAGAGTGCAATTCAACCTGTGTAGGCAATATTGTATTAGAATTATTTATATGATTTTACCTATGATTTGTGGATAATATTAGATAAGCTGTGCATTTAAACAAATAATTGCAATTGGATATTTTAGACTTTATGAACTGTAGCAAAATATTACTTTGCAGAAGCAACAGTCTAATTTTTAGAGAGGTGATATGAAAACCTCAAAAGTTATCTTCATGCAGCAACATATCTTGAAAAGCTTGTTTGGTTTCATTCCATTCCAACAGGTATTTATTACCTGATTGTCTCAACGTTGATTCCCCAGACGTGTGCAAGTGATTTATTGAGGAAGGGCTCCCTGTGAAGACCAGTAAGGGAGTGGGGAAGGAAGAGGGGGAAGGAGAGGCAGCCAAGCAGAGGTGTGAGCTCAGGGGAGTCCAGCAGAGGGTAGCTTTAGCTCTGGGCCATTAGTCACACCTCAAAGTTGTCACTTTCTCAGGCAAGGGAGCCGGGGCTCTTATACCCCTGCACCCATAGGGGGAGGCGAGTTCTTCATTCTTCTGGGACTCCTAGCTCTGTCCACACAGGCAAAGTGGGTTCCAGGGGTTGAGAGGAGTCCTCAGAAACAAAACTATTGGAGGCAAAAGCACATCAATGTCCCAGGGTGGTGGGGGGGGGGGGTGGTGGTATGTGCACACACATACAAAATACACACATACCTTGGCGGCAGTGCTGGTTTGGTTCCAGACCACTGCAATAAGTTGAATATCACAATAAAGCGAGACACGAATTTTTTAGTTTCCTAGCGTATGTAGAATTATGTTTACATTATACTGTAGTCTATTAAGTGTGCAGTAAATAGCATTATGTCTAAAAAAATGTACATACCTTAATTAAAAATTACTTTATTGCTGAAAAATGCTAACCATCATCTGACAATACAGGGTTGCCACAAACCTTCAATTTGTAAAAAACACAATATCTGTGAAGTGCAACGAAGCTTAGTGCAATAAAGCAAGGTCTGCCTGTAAATAAATACATGCTAAAGGGGTATTTGAGGGGATTGGGCAGACTGTGACATACTGTCCACCATTTTATCTTTGCTCTCCATTCCTTCCTAACTAGTTTAGCATAAGACTGTTGACCTTGAAAAGCTGAAGGGTTTGATGAGGACTTTTAATTCAATTCAGTATAGGGAAATGGGTACAAATGTGGTAAGTAAAATAGGGGGAGTTGATGAGAAATCAGGGAAGTCAGTAAGAAATGGACTGAAAATTGTCTATTGTGTATCAGAGGTAGGTGGTAATTGTTAACTTAGGAGAGAGATTTTCCATACAGTGGTTAAAGCAGACAATAGCAGTTGAGAAATTATAACTGGTTATATAGACTTTTACAGCAGAGATGGCTGTTTATCTACCCAATATCCCGTCTTCCTTTTTATAAGACAACCCCAACATTTTTAGAGGAAACAGAAAGCCCAGATTAAAAAAAAAATTATTAGTCTTTGAAGTTAAGTGTGGTCTTTGAAGTTAAGTGTGGTCTAAATTCTGGCCAATAAGATGTAAGAAGGGGCTGTTGGACAGTGCTTCTGAAAAAGTTCCTTGATGAAAGGGCTGACTCAGCTGGCAGGGACCTTCTGTCTCTTGCCCATCCATTGCCACCTTCCGTCCTCAAACCTGGAGGTGATACTGGAGGAGATTCAGCCATTTGAAGATGACGAGGTGCTTAGGAGATGTGAAGGATGTCTGAGTGGGAAGACAGAAGGACCCTGAATTCCTCAGGATGTCCTGGGGCTGCTCTATGAGCCCAGGAATTCATAGCTTCAAATTTATTGTTCCATGAGAAAAAGATAACCCTGAATTTGTTTAAGCCATTTTGGGTTCTCTGTACTAGTAGTAAAATGCAATTTCTTCATGATATGATTATTTTTCAAGAACCTTAGCAGTGAAGGAGTGAAAGGGTATGTGGTCACTAGGTGTAAGCAGAGGGTCAAAGGAGGGTGTCTTGATTTGGGTTTTCCTAGAAACTGACTTTGAAACATAGATTCAAGTGCAAGTAGTTTATTCGGGAGGAAGTCCCAGGAAATAGAGCAGTACATGAGACAGACGGGGAAAGAAGGAAGCATTAAAAAAGAATGTATTTTTAAGCAAGTTACTTTGGGACAACTGGCACTTAATCCTATCAGGGGACTCTTGGTGAAAATACAGAACATATGCCTTGGAGTCTATCCCACCTGATGAGTTAGGGAGCTGGGATATTTATGCACCAGTTACCATTAATCACAAGTGGAAGGCTGCTCTGGAGGCAGGGGGCAGTTCATTAATTCCATGGAACTTTTCAGCTTGCTGAATGAAAGGAGAATGGGCTCTGGTGGCCAAAGTAGCCCTCGGACAAGTAGAGGCAGGTGTCAGCAGTTTGAAGTCAGGCTGGTATTCCCTGAAATGGAAGGAATTAAGGATGTATGGACCTTGTTCTCACAGTATCTGTTACACAAGGGTGTGTTCTGTTTTGGTTTGAGCATGAGAGACCTGACCATGTTTATAAGTCCAGGGGAAGAGGTCCACGGAGAGGGAGAGGTTTAGGATTTAGAAAAGAGAGGAACTAATTCATGTGGCAGAGTGTCAGAGGAGGGGTGCTTTCTTGCACTTCAACGGGAGGATGGAACAGCTGTAGAACAGATGGCCCATATTTAGAGGGGGGAAGGAAGGAGAGAAGGATGGATGTGGATACAGACAATTCTATAGGTTGAGGGTGGAGAGACTGAGGTCTACCTTATGTCATGATTTTGAACTATTAATGCACCATGAAGTCATCTTTTTTAATGAGTGAGGGAATTTGAGGCTAGTTCTGAAGGCTTGAAATGACCAGTGAGGGGAACGAGAAGGGATGCTGACCAACAGCACCGCTGCGTTGTACAGCCCTGGGCACCATTCACAGGTGCTGTGCAGTACAACAATCTGCTGACCAGTGAGGAGGAAATGGTTTGAAAAGGACACAGATGGGCCCGTTGAAGTTGAACATCCAAAATTTTTAGTGGCACTAAGATTTATATGTGGAGACATTTACTGCAGTGGGGTTTCAGTTTAAAATCAGGCTGGTTAGATTAATTCACGGTAAGACATGTTCGAACAAAGTTTAGTAAAAAGACAAAGGAGGAAAATAGTTGAGCATCGTAGAAGAATAATTGAATTAATGGATTGTGGAGTCAGACAGACTGGTAAGAAAGCAGTCAAGGAATTGAGGATGTTTCTGAGGTGAAAGAACAAAGGTGGGGGGTGGAAACTGAGGAAGGTGGAGGAAGAGGAGGTTATAGACACAAATGAAAAAACGGGATGTTAGGAATGGTTCAATCCTGAGAAATATGGTCCAGGAAGTGACCAGGAGATTAAGTTGATGGGATTGGGTGCCAGTAAAGACTGTGGTCCAAATGGAGAATAGGGAGCCAGGGCTGGCATGCTGTGCATGTTAACACTCCCTTCTCCTCACCCATGGCAGACATTTCCAACCCATCACAGGCACTGATAGCTTCATGACCCTTCTGAAACACCTCTGTACTTGGTGTGTCATCAGCCCAGAACTTGGGTATTTCATACAGAAGGTGATAAACACTGATTTGGACTCCATGTTGCTGTTTGCACAAAGTGTGTTATAATGTAAGTGCCTGGACTAGGCATCTGGAGGTTTGAGTCCTTCCTGAGTCTATTTATGGCAAAGTGACCCTGCGTAGGCGACTTAACTGATTTGTACACTGATTTGTAAGCGGGGGTAATTACACCTACTGTGTTTACCCCACTGGGAAGTTGTGAAAAGACTGCTCTTAGAAAAAGTCGAATATTATAAGGGTACATTCTATGTTATTTTTTTCTATCATTATCGTTATAACGTTATAATGTCATATCGTTATATCGATATAATGTTATAACGATATTATTATTGTTATAACATTCTATGTTATTTTTTTCTAATCTCTTCTTCCTGGGTATTTTTCAGTTCAAACTAAAGCATTCATTCAAAGTGACTGTTTAAAAGTGATTAAAAGAAAAACAAAACAGAAGCTCAATTATTTAAAGAACTGTTTAAAAGAAAGTTGAAGGTTAGAGGGATTACACAATATTGCCCCATCATGCAGAACTGGATCACTCTGATATTTCCTGCTTTTTATTTTTTTCTGTAAGTTTCCTGTCTGCCACAGAGACCCAGGAACTCCTGTCCCATTGCTCATGTGCTCATGGTCAAGTGTAAATCAGATTTGTTGAAGCTTATGGTTTGGCCCTACTTGACCATTCCCACGTCAACTTGACCACTCTCTACTACATTTTTCCAAGAAGAAAGTGAAATGTTGTTATTCATAATATTATTCATTATTATGTCTCTCCTGCCAAAACTCACACATTAGCAGAACTTCTTTCCTGTACACTGTGAAAGGACTCAAATGCCATGCCGATTTTTTCCCCGTGGTCAAAACAGAAACTTGTTTGTTTTTTCTCAAATTTATTTGGAAAGGATGTTGTTACAGCAATGCTCTTTGAGTTATTATAGCTAACCTTCTCCAGTGTACATGTCCAGAGGCATAACCGAATTCCCAAAATTAGCTCCATCGACAACAGCTACAGAAGGATGCTTCAGCTTGTTTATTCTTAAAATTAATGCCGCTTTCTGCTTTCATTCTCTGTCTCTCTCTCTCTCCCCACTAAGTAAGTAGGATTTAGTGAGTGGCACATTCTTTAGTTATTTGCAGAACATAATAACTCAAAGAGTAGAGATGTAGTAACCAAACTGACCCCGTGACCTGCCTCTCTTTCCCCTTCTGCTTTCCCACCGCCTTTACTGGGATAATGTGTTTAATCGGGCAGAAGAGTCCCTGTATTTTTCATTGTACTAGCAATCTCTTGTGACCTCTCAGGTAAAATTTAGTACCATCAAGCTCTAGTAGCCACTTTCGCTCCTGGAGTATCATTATTCTTACAAAGTTTATATCATTATACTTTTAGGAGAGGGCCATAATATGTTGTAAAAAGCACAAGCCCAGCAGCGGTGGCCCCGCGGCCACAATGAGGGCACTGCCAGCTGCGTGCACGGGAGGTTTAAGAAAAAACGAGCTCTTCTCCCTGAAGCACCCACACTTGGTCGCTGAAGGACAGGTGTGGGTCACGTGGGAGGCTGAGTACGGGGTGGAGAAAGCACCGGTTTGGAAGGCAGGCAGGTGTAGTTTGGGTCCCAGCATATTCTTGACTTTTTCTGCACTTCAATTTCTTAAGATTTAAAAGGGAGATAATATTCTTGCCTCATGGGGATACGATGTGTTAGAGTTGTTTTGGAAACCAATCTGGAAACATTTATTGAAATAAAAAATATGAGTATCCTTCAAACCAGAAACCCCACTTCTGGAATTTATCCCATAGAAATAAAAGGATGTGTGTACTCATATGTTTTTACAGAACTATTTCCAGTGGCCACAAAACTATCAGGGGAACAGATGAATGAGTCGGAATATCTACACCCTGGTATTTTGTGTAGCCTCAGGATGAGTGAGTGAGAGTTTTTCATGGAGATACTGTCATGAAGTTTGCTTGAAGAAGGAAAATAAAATACAGAAAGGGGTGACTAATACATGTCATTTTGTACATTTTAAAAGCCCTCCCAATATGTATGTATGCATGTGTATTATGTGTGTGTGTGTTTATACTTGACATAAGTGTGGAAACACACATGGGAATGGAAATACACATGCATGGACTACCTTGGGAGAGGAAGAGCTCTGTGAGGATGTGGTAAGGAAAAAACAGAGTAGGGAGTTAACAAAAAGGGAGAAAGAAAAGACCACACTGAAAAGTGCTTAGATCTGCTGTGTATTTTGTTACATATTCCTGTGAGGTTTTTTTTCTCTAGGTAGTCTGTTTTTGCTTTAAAATTTTCTTTTTTTTTTTTTTTTGGTATTTAGAAAGAGTTTGTATTTTTGTTTTAGTATTACCTAAGTATCAATACCTTTCCTTGTTATTTTCCATTTTTCTTACTTTAGCTTTCTACTATTTGATTTGTCATCTTTAAATGATATCCTTTGTACCTCACCTGTTACCTAAGTGACAATCGATGTGCTTATTCTACTTTCTTTTTTTCCCTTCTCTAATTTTTTAGTTGTGCTGTTTCAACTTTATCAGAACAAAACATTTACAAACTATCTCCCATCTTTACAACTACCTTTGTTTTTGTCTCAGATCTACAAATATATATGTAATATATGTCTATGTGTGCTTATAGATATAACACACACATATTTACATACATACATTCAAAATTGTGACATTTTTCCAATCTTCTCTTGGCCATCCTCTAGTAGATTTTTCAAGAATTTAGGAATACAGTATTCCTTAAGTTCCTACGTGTTTAAATTTGTTTTTCAATGGCTTTGATTCTAGAAATTTGCCTGAATTAAAAAAAAATCCTTGGTTCACAATTTCTTACTTTCAGTTTTAAGAAAATGTTGGTCCAGTTTCTTTGGCTTTTCACGTTGCTGACGCAAACCTGAATTTTTATCCTTTACCAGTGACTCCATCATTTTACTGAGAGGCTCATGTCATTTTTTCTTTATCTCTTAAAGTCTAAACTTTTTCTAAGTTGTGGTTTGGAGTTGACAGCCCTGAGCATGTGGTGGTCCTTTTCAATATGTGCATTCCAGAATGTTTTTCTCCTGGAGTATTTTCTTGGATTAGACTCTTAAACATTAGTTAGATCCCACTGTTCTGTTTCCCTCCTTCATGGATTTCAGTTATCCTTATTCCAAGAATACTTATAGTTTTTCTCAGATCTGTTGTTTCACTTTCTTTATGTTAACTTTTTATTCATTTCCTCAATGTTTCTTAATTTATTTTTAATCGAGTTGATTTTCCCTTGGCGACTTTGCAATTTAGTCTATTTCTGATATAGTTTTTCTTTTTATTCAAATTATTTCCTGAGTTTGGGTGTCTATTTCACATATTCCTATTTTCTGCCCATTCTCTACTGGATTTCATATTTGAGGTGTCCTCCTGTATCTGCAAATGGTTGTTAATGGCATACGATTTGTGTTGAAATGTTGTGTACAGTTTTACTCTGCTTTTCCGTTCCTTAGAGTATTTATATCAATTATTTCCCATCTTTAGTGTTCTTATATAATAACTTCATATGGATCTTGCCTGTGTTCTGTTTTTAAATGTCTTAGATTTAACTGGATGATCATTAGAAAATGTAGCAGACAGGTTTGGATGGTTCAATAGCTTTCTTAGTTTAAGAGCGCCCTCTACTGTCGGGGCAGGGGGAAGTGCATTTTCTTTAATAGGTGGCATCTCTAGGGGAGGAGGACTGAGGTGTGTCCCGATTCTCTTATACTTATTTTTTTTTTCTGTTCATGACTTGCTTTTCTAAGTAGTGAGGGTGCAGGATGCTAGTTGCCACTCTGCTCCCATCCTTGTCATCTTTTTCTAATTATCTTCCCCAAATAGGGAAATAGGGAGGCACAGAGAAGATATCAAGTTCACGGCATAACTAAAAGTTAAACCTAGGAAGAAGCTACTGGCCAACCCTACCTAAGGCCAAGTTTTCTTTTTGATGTCATCTTGTTAGTTTATTTACCTACTTATTTGGCTCCTCCCTCACTAGAATATAAGCTTCCTGTCTCATTCTCCTTTCTATTCTCAGCACCTAGGACATTGCCCAGCACGTATTAAGTGGTCAATAGATAGCTGTTAATTGAACAAACCTGCAAAAGAGACTGAACACAGCTAAATAGATGGGGGGAGACACAGGGTTGAGGTGTCTCGTAAGAGGAAACAAGTTTCAATAGCAGATAACAGTCAACACTGTCAACTGTTGTTGAGAGATGAAGTAAAACAACCACTTAAAAATAGCCATTGGGTTTGGTGATAAGGAGGTTGGAAAAGCAATGTTCAGTGAGGTGTTAGGAGGCCAAGGAGTGAATGATAAGTGGGAGAAGCAGTGAGTGTGGACAAGTGTCAAGTTCACTAGTGAAAGGAGAGTGAGAAAGGGTGGCAGCTGGAAAAGGCCCTGAGAGTCTTTACATTCTAATGGGGAGGAGCCAACAGGGTGGGACAGTTGGAAGATGTAGACAGGATCGGGAGGAGCCAATACAAGAGTTATGAGCAGGTAGAAAAGGCTCTAACCTAGAATACAAGTAGAGGGATTAGCCAGAGCCAGGACCCACATCTCTTCTACTGTAACAGGTGGGAAGGGAGAAGGCTGGGTGGGAAAAGATTTAGGCAAGCTTGGAGGCTGACAGCTGGAAAGTGAGGAGGTTCTGTCTGGTGAGTTAATTTTTCTCTCTTATTTTTTAGCTTAGAGGCTAGTGGGGAGATAGGCCTTAATCAAAGGGTCACATCCCAAACTGTAAAAATACAACAGCACTGTGATTGCAAAGAGCTGCATTGCTCTGCATGGTTTTGTGATTTTGTGTGATTGTAGACTTAGCAATCAGGGAGAAGCACAGAGAAAAGTCGGGGGGCAGTGCAACAGGAAGATACCTGGGTACGTGCAAAAGACTTTCATAGCTTGGGGAACAAGGGAGAGTTCCTCCTGGTACATGCGTTTGCCCAGCTGGAGCTGAGCCCGAGACAGGCACTGCTCTGATGATACCTGTGGGGCATGTCTAACCCAGCAGGTGAGTGCAGCTCGTGACCTTTCCCACAGCCCTCCATCGCCACCACTGTCCTGCCCACAGGAACTGGCTCTAATGCCTAATTACTCTGGGGATATGCTCTTACCTAATGGAGAACCTGATTCTACTAATTTGTATTTATAAGGTACTTGATAACAACAAAAATTAAAATGGAACTCCAAACTCTATAGCCAAGGATGAGCCTTATTGGGTTTCTAGAACTTTGTGGTTCTGTAGGTGGAGGCCTGTTCCCGGCTCTTTGTCTGTCTTAATCTATTAGAGAAAAAAATGTAATCAAGAGTTCAAAGATCTGGATGCTAATTTGTGTGCTGACTCTAATTAACTATGTGACTTTGTCACTTCACCTCCCTAATCTTCAGTTTCCCTTTTGCTGGATTAGATATGCTTTCACTTGTATGATCCTACCTGCTCATTTTAAGAGAAATTTACAAAATGTACAACTCGATTTTTAAAAAATTCTGAATATTAGGCACCTTCTATACATCACAATAATTAAGTAGGTTGACTAAGTGTTGATTTAATTATTAAGCTGTTTCTCAGCCATAATTTTCAGAATCCTCCACCCTCCCGTCTCGTTTCTCTCCCCTTGGCATGTTTAGTTTCTTAGCATATTATTTGCACTTGCCTCCCCTGCGTTTCTGCCTCTTCATTTAATACCATGATGGTTCTTGTCCTTCAGTTAACAATTTTACAGGTTGAAAGCTCCAGCTCACTTTTCTGAAGCAGAGCCATCTATTTATAAAATTAGTTGCCTCAGTACCTGAAAACAGGAGGACTTGGTTCCTTTCACCTAAAGACCTTTGAACAACTTAGTGTCATAGATTATGAAATGTTAGGGTTAGAAGAGGCATTCAGCCAGGTGATAAGCTCCTTGGTAATTAACCACCTGGCTTAAGCTTAAGCCCTTCTATAAAGTAGTCTTCAAGAGTTTGCAACTTCCCACAGGGCACACCACACGATGAGAATATTGGATGGGAGGACCTTGTTTTACAGTTTTCTCAAGTGGACATTGACCAAACTTAAAAGGAGGTGTCCTGCACGGTGGGATTGAAGTAGTGACTAGTCTGCAGGGAAACCAAGTAGATGTTGCCTGACGTAGTTACCTTTCTAGAAAGACTGAGAGAGAAGTTGGTCTCTCCCTGTTCTGATCCCTGCCTCACCCTCCCCTCCCTCAACACATGCCCGCACTTACATCACACATTAGAACTGGAAACCATTGGCTTGTGGAGGGCAGAGTAGACAGAAGGTTGGCCTCACCCCCATTGAAGAGGATGATGGAGCTTGGAGAACCAAGTGGTCTATTCACCTGATGGCCTTCTAAATACAAACCACCCTTCTGGGTGGATACCATCCACAGCGAGTATTTCCTTGCCAACTAAAAAGGAGGCAAGACTTTAATTTTTGACAATCGAAAGCCTGTCTACCAACCTTAATCAGAGGGGTAGGTAATAATCAGTCCCCAGAGCAGGAACCTATCACCAAGCTTCAACATTGTAATTTTCTGATATATGTATTTCATTTATCCACATCCCATCTTTTTTTTTTTTAATTTACTTATTTATTTATTTATTTTTGGCTGTGTTGGGTCTTCGTTTCTGTGCGAGGGCTTTCTCTAGTTGTGGCAAGCGGGGGCCGCTCTTCATCGCGGTGCGCGGGCCTCTCACTATCGCGGCCTCTCTTGTTGCAGAGCACAAGCTCCAGACGCGCAGGCTCATTAGTTGTGGCTCACGGGCCTAGTTGCTCCACGGCATGTGGGATCTTCCCAGACCAGGGCTCAAACCTGTGTCCCCTGCATTAGCAGGCAGATTCTCAACCACTGTGCCACCAGGGAAGCCCCCACATCCCATCTTTTTTTCCTGAACTATTTTAAAGTAAATCCCACAGTTATATAATTTTACCTGTAAACATTCATGTATTGTTCAAATTTAAAAACTCTTTCTAAAAGTAACCAGAAAGTCATTATCATACCTAAAAGAAAAAACTGATAATATTTTGTTAATATTACTTAATACTGAGTCCATATTCAGTTTTTCCAAATTTTCTCAAATATTTTTTTCAAAATTGGTTTATTTAGCTCATGATCCAAACAAGGCTCTCATATTGCATTTGGTTGATGTGTCAAAAATTTTAACCAAAATGTAGGAGTTTTATCTCAGATTTCATTATTTAGAGTATATCAAGGTTCCTTTGAGCCTGGATTTCATTGTCAAAATTATTAGCTATTGCTTTTGTTACTGAAACATTGTGAAATCATATATCTTCATCCAAGTTATTGATTGAAAAGTAAATGAAAGGAAAAGGACCAAATATGAATCTGCCTAGGCTGATCCTGATACCTGAATTGTCCAATCACAATAGATCTACCTAATTATACTATTAACCTATCCTTCATCTTGGCTACTAGGATATTTTGGAAATCTTTGTAGAATTTATCACCAGAACCAAGTAGCCATTTGGGGTCATGCTTCCAATTTCTGTACCTGAAATTTTAGCAGAAAATAATCATGAACATGTCTTAAGAACCATGATGGGTTTTGGTGAGTCCCACTTTCTTTTCTAGGGATGTGTTCAATCATCTGTTTAGATATGAACACATGGACACACACTGAAAATCCAGAAATAGATCTATTTTGGAAATTAACATATAATTCCCCTTTCTCCTTGGGGTAAATGTAAAGCTAGCAAATAATGCTTTTCATTCTGCACCCCTGCTACCTCTGAATAAATTATGCCTTTGCTTTACTTCCCACAGTTTCTCACCCATCCCTACTGCCCAGCTGCCCTGAGCCATGTGAGTCTTCTCTCTGTGATCTAAATCCGTTTATCTGTGGCTTTCTCTGTACACACTGCAGTTCTGTATTTCCTCTACCCCCAACCCACCTCCTCCCACCTGGTCATATCCCACTCATCCTTCAAGACCTTCTCTCTTCTCTTTAGCATTCTTTCACAGGGGATATAGTGCTTGTTTACTTTTCTGTCTCCCAAGCTAAACAGGGACAAGCATTCCTTGTTATGTTGGCTGTTTAGCACAGAATGACCCTCAATACATACGTGTTGATTAAAATAAATGAATGAGAATCAGTGAATGGAAGAATCCTTCCTAAAACCTAGGAAGGATTTCAAGCTCATAGTGTGAAATTTCTGAACTTGAAACCATGTCCCCTCCCCACCACCACCACACACACACACACACACACACACACACACACACATACACTTTGGTATATCAGCTTTATGAAGGGTCATCATTCATTTCCTGGAAATTTGTTGTTCCATGTGTTTTCCCCTACATATATTTTCTTTTTTTGTGTGTGTGTGTTTTCTTAAATTTATTTTTTAATTGAAATATAGTTGATTTATAATGTATTAATTTCTGCTGTACAGCAAAGTGACTCAGTTACACACATATATACATTCTTTTTCATATTCTTTTCCATCATGGTTTATCCCAGGATATTGAATATAGTTCACTGCACTATACAGTAGGACCTTGTTGTTTATCCATTCTATATATCAATATAATAGTTTGCATCTGCTAACCCCAAACTCCCAGTCCGTCCCTCCCCCAACTCCCACCTTAGCAACCACAAGTCTGTTCTCTCTGTCTGTGAGCCATTTCTGTTTCATAGATAGGTTCATTTGTGCCCTTTTTTTTTTTTAAATTACTTTTGGGTATATTGGGTCTTCGTTGCTACGCGCGGGCTTGCTCTAGTTGCAGCGAGAGGGGGCTACTCTTCTTTGTGGTGCATGGGCTTCTCATTGCGGTGGCTTCTCTTGTTGTGGAGTGTGGGCTCTAGGCGCACGGGCTTCAGTAGTTGTGGCTCGTGGGCTCTAGAGCACAGGCTCAGTAGTTGTAGCACACGGGCTTAGTTGCTCCACAGCATGTGGGATCTTCCTGGACCAGGGCTCGAACCTGTGTCCCCTGCATTGGCAGGTGGATTCTTAACCACTGCACCACCCGGGAAGCCCTGTGCTGTATTTTAGATTCCACAAATAGGTGATATCATATGGTATTTGTCTTTCTCTTTCTGACTTACTTCACTTAGTATGATAATCTCTAGTTGCATCCATGTTGCTACAAATGGCATTATTTCGTTCTTTTTCATGGCTGAGTAGTATTCCATTGTATATATGTACCACATCTTCTTCATCCGTTCATTTGTCGATGGACATTTAGGTTATTTCCATGTCTTCGCTATTGTGAATAGTGCTGCTATGAACGTAGGGGTGCATGTATCTTTTTGAATTAGAGTTTTGTGTGGATATATGCCCAGGAATAGGATTGCTGGATCATATGGCAACTCTATCTCTATTTTTAGTTTTCTGAGGAACCTCCATAATGTTTTCCATAGTGGCTGCACCAACTTACATTCCCACCAACAGTGTAGGAGGGTTCCCTTTTGTCCACACCCTCTCCAACATTTGTTATTTGTAGACTTTTTTTTTTTTTTTTTACAAGAGATAAATAAACTGACACCAAGCACTGTAAATTGTAGACTTTTTAATGATGGCCATTCTGACCGGTGTGAGGTGGTACCTCATTGTAGTTTTGAATTGCATTTCTCTGATAATTAGCAATGTTGAGCAAGTAGTATGTTTTCTTCTGGCTGAAGTGAAGTCTTAAATTTCAAGGACGCAACTAGATTTCTTGGGGGCACATGGGTTTGTGAAGTCAGCAGTAGATTGGTTAAAGCTGATACCAGTGGGCCTGGAGCCCTGTCAGAATGAGGAGAGCACAGGTCTTAGAATCTTACCCTGGGTTTCTCTCTTACTTCTCCTGCTCACTAGTTGTTTAATAAAGGGCAGTTTTTTGTTTTTGTTTTTGTTTTAGTCTTTTTGAGCCTTAGTGTTTTCATTTATTTTTTTAATTCTTATTTCCTTAACATCTTTATTGGAGTATAATTGCTTTACAATGGTGTGTTAGTTTCTGCTTTATAACAAAGTGAATCAGTTATACATATACATATGTCCCCATATCTCTTCCCTCTTGCGTCTGCCTCCCTCCCACCCTCCCTATCCCACCCCTCTGGGTGGTCACAAAGCACCGAGCTGATCTCCCTGTGCTATGCGGCTGCTTCCCACTAGCTATCTATTTTACATTTGGTAGTGTATATATGTCCATGCCACTCTCTCACTTTGTCTCAGCTTACCCTTCCCCCTCCCTGTATCCTCAAGTCCATTCTCTAGTAGGTCTGCATCTTTATTCCTGTCTTGCCCCTAGGTTCTTCATGACCATTTTTTTTTAAATTTTATATTTTATATTCCATATATATGTGTTAGCATACGGTATTTGATTTTCTCCTTCTGAATTACTTCACTCTGTATGACAAACTTAGGTCCATCCACCTCACTACAAATAACTCAATTTCGTTTCTTTTTATGGCTGAGTAATATTCCATTGTATACATGTGCCACATCTTCTTTATCCATTCATCTGTCGATAGACACTTAGGTTGCTTCCATGTTCTGGCTATTATAAATAGAGCTGCAGTGAACATTGTGGTACATGAGTCTTTTTGAATTATGGTTTTCTCAGGGTATATGCCCAGTAGAGGGATTGCTGTGTCGTATGGTAGTTCTATTTTTAGTTTTTTAAGGAACCTCCATACTGTTCTCCATAGTGGCTGTATCAATTTACATTCCCACCAACAATGCAAGAGGGTTCCCTTTCCTCCACACCCTCTCCAGCATTTATTGTTTGTAGATTTTCTGATGATGGCCATTCTGACCGGTGTGAGATGATATCTCATTGTAGTTTTGACTTGTATTTCTCTAATGATTAATGATGTTGAGCATTCTTTCATGTGTTTGTTGGCAATCTGTATATCTTCTTTGGAGAACTGTCTATTTTCTTCTGCCCATTTTTGGATTGGGTTTGTTTTTTTTTTGATACTGAGCTGCATGGGCTGCTTGTATATTTTGGAGATTAATCCTTTGTCAGTTGCTTCATTTGCAAATATTTTCTCCCATTCTGAGGGTTGTCTTTTCATCTTGTTTATGGTTTCCTTTGTTGTGCAAAAGTTTTTAAGTTTCATTAGGTCCCATTTGTTTATTTTTGTTTTTATTTCCATTTCTCTAGGAGCTGGGTCAAAAAGGATCTTGCTGTGATTTATGTCATAGAGTGTTCTGCCTATGTTTTCCTCTAAGAGTTTGATGGTGTCTGGCCTTACATTTAGGTCTTTAGTCCATTTTGAGTTTATTTTTGTGTATGGTGTTAGGGAGTGTTCTAATTTCATTCTTTTACATGTAGCTGTCCAGTTTTCCCAGCACCACTTATTGAAGAGGCTGTCTTTCCTCCACTGTATATTCTTGCCTCCTTTATCAAAGATAAGGTGACGATATGTGCGTGGGTTTATCTCTGGGCTTTCTATCCTGTTCCATTGATCTATATTTCTGTTTTTATACCAGTACCATACTGTCTTGATTACTGTAGCTTTGTAGTATAGTCTGAAGTCCAGGAGCCTGATTCCTCCAGCTCCGTTTTTCTTTCTCAAGATTGCTTTGGCTATTCGGGGTCTATTGTGTTTCCATACAAATTGTGAAATTTTTTGTTCTAGTTCTGTGAAAAATGCCATTAGTAGTTTGATAGGGATTGCATTGAATCTGTAGTTTGCTTTGGGGAGTATAGTCATTTTCACAATGTTGATTCTTCCAATCCAAGAACATGGTATATCTCTCCATCTGTTTGTATCATATTTAATTTCTTCCCTCAGTGTCTTATAGTTTTCTGCATACAGGTCTTTTGTCTCCTTAGGTAGGTTTATTCCTAGATATTTTATTCTTTTTGTTGCAATGGTAAATGGGAGTGTTTCCTTAATTTCCCTTTCAGTTTTTTCATCATTGGTGTATAGGAATGAAAGAGATTACTGTGCATTAACTTTGTATCCTGCTACTTTACCAAATTCATTGATTAGCTCTAATAGTTTTCTGGTAACATCTTTAGTATTCTCTATGTATAGTATCATGTCATCTGCAAACAGTGACAGTTTTACTTCTTCTTTTCCGATTTGGATTCCTTTTATTTCTTTTTCTTCTCTGATTGCTGTGGCTAAAACTTCCAAAACTATGTTGAATTATAGTGATGAGAGTGGGCAACCTTTTCTTGTTCCTGATCTTAGTGGAAATGGTTTCAGTTTTTCACCATTGAGAACGATGTTGGCTGTGGGTTTGTCATATATGGCTTTTATTATGTTGAGGAAAGTTCCCTCTATGCCTACTTTCTGGAGAGTTTTTATCATAAATGGGTGTTGAATTTTGTCAAAAGCTTTCTCTGCATCTATGGAGATTATCATATGGTTTTTTTTTTTTTAATTTATTTATTTATTTATGGCTATGTTGGTGTGTTGGGTCTTCGTTTCTGTGCGAGGGCTTTCTCCAGTTGCGGCAAGTGGGTGCCACTCTTCATCGCGATGCGCGGGCCTCTCACTATCGCGGCCTCTCTTGTTGCAGAGCACAGGCTCCAGACGCGCAGGCTCAGCAATTGTGGCTCACGGGCCTAGTTGCTCCGCGGCATGTGGGATCTTCCCAGACCAGGGCTCGAACCCGTGTTCCCTGCATTAGCAGGCAGATTCTCAACCACTGCGCCCCCAGGGAAGCCCGATCATATGGTTTTTATCCTTCAGTTTGTTAATATGGTGTATCACATTGATTGATTTACGTATATTGAAGAATCCTTGCATTCCTGGGATAAACCCCCCTTGATCATGGTGTATGATCCTTTTAATGTGCTGTTGGATTCTGTTTGCTAGTATTTTGTTGTGGATTTTTGCTTCTGTGTTCATCAGTGATATTGGCCTGTAGTTTTCTTTCTTTGTGACATCTTTGTCTGGTTTTGGTATCAGGGTGATGGTGGCCTTGTAGAATGTGATTGGGAGTGTTCCGCCCTCTGCTATATTTTGGAAGAGTTTGAGAAGGATAGGTGTTAGCTCTTCTCTAAATGTTTGATAGAATTCGCCTGTGAAGCCATCTGGTCCTGGGCTTTTTTTTTGTTAGAAGATTTTTAATCACAGTTTCAATTTCAGTGCTTGTGACTGGTCTGATTATATTTTCTGTTTCTTCCTGGTTCAGTCTCGGAAGGTTGTGCTTTTTTAAGAATGTGTCCGTTTCTTCCAGGTTGTCCAGTTTATTGGCATATAGTTGCTTGTAGTAACCTCTCATGATCCTCTGTATTTCTGCAGTGTCAGTGGTTACTTCTCCTTTTTCATTTCTAATTCTATTGAATTGAGTATTCTCCCTTTTTTTTCTTGATGAGTCTGGCTAATGGTGTATCAATTTTGTTTATCTTCTCAAAGAACCAGCTTTTAGTTTTATTGATCTTTGCTATTGTTTCCTTCATTTCTTTTTCATTTATTTCTGATCTGATCTTTATGATTTCTTTCCTTCTGCTAACTTTGTTTTTTTTTTGTTCTTCTTTCTCTAATTGCTTTAGGTATAAGGTTAGGTTGTTTAGTTGAGGTGTTTCTTTTTTCTCGAGGTAGGATTGTATTGCTATAAACTTCCCTCTTAGAACTGCTTTTGCTGCATTCCATAGGTTTTGGGTCGTCGTGTTTTCATTGTCATTTGTTCTAGGTATTTTTTGATTTCCTCTTTGAGTTCTTCAGTGATTTCGTGGTTATTAAGTACTGTATTGTTTAGCCTCCATGTATTTGTATTTTTTACAGATTTTTTCCTGCAATTGATATCTAGTCTCATAGCGTTTTGATCAGAAAAGATGCTTGATACTATTTCAGTTTTCTTAAATTTACCAAGACTTGATTTGTGACCCAGGATATGATCTATCCTGGAGAATGTTCCATGAGCACTTGAGAAGAAAGTGTATTCTGTTGTTTTGGATGGAATGTCCTATAAATACCAATTAAGTCCATCTTGTTTAATGTGTCATTTAAAGCTTCTGTTTCCTTATTTTTTTTCTTTTTGGATGATCTGTCCATTGGTGAAAGAGGGGTGTTAATGTCCCCTACTATGATTGTGTTACAGCTGATTTCCCCTTCTATGGTGTTAGCATTTGCCTTATGTATTGAGCTGCTCCTATGTTGGGTGCATAAATGTTTACAATTGTTGTATCTTCTTCTTGGATTGATCCCTTGATCATTATGTAGTGTCCTTCTTTGTCTCTTGTAATAGTCTTTATTTTAAAGTCTATTTTGTCTGATATGAGAATTACTACTCCAGCTTTCTTTTGATTTCCATTTGCATGGAATATCATTTTCCATCCCCTCACTTTCAGTCTGTATGTGTCTCTAGGTCTGAAGTGGGTCTCTTGTAGACGGCATGTATATGTGTCTTGTTTTTGTATCCATTCATCTAGTCTGTGTCTTTTGGTGGGAGCATTTAATCTATTTACATTTAAGGTAATTATTGATATGTATGTTCCTATTACCATTTTCTTAATTGTTTTGGGTTTGTTATTGTAGGTATTTTCCTTCTCTTGTGTTTCCCACTTAGAGAAGTTCCTTTAGCATTTGTTGTAAAGCTGGTTTGCTGGTGCTGAATTCTCTTAGCTTTTGCTTGTCTTAAAGGTTTTAATTTCTCCATCGAATCTGAATGAGATCCTTGCTGGGTAGAGTAATCTTGGTTGTAGGTTCTTCCCTTTCATCACTTTAAATATGTCCTGCCCCTCCCTTCTGGCTTGCAGAGTTTCTGCTGAAAGATCAGCTGCTAACCTTATGGGGATTCCGTTATATGTTATTTGTTGTTTTTCCCCTGTTGCTTTTAATATTTTTTCTGTGTATTTAATTTTTGATAGTTTGAGTAATATGTGTCTTGGTGTGATTCTCCTTGGATTTATCCTGTATGGGACTCTCTGTGGTTCCTGGACTTGATTGACTATGTCCTTTCCCCTATTAGGGAAGTTTTCAACTATAATCTCTTTAAATATTTTCTCATTCCCTTTCTTTTATTTATTTATTTTTTTAAAAAGGGATTGGAGTTTATTTATTTATTGATGTATTTTTGGCTGTGTTGGGTCTTCGTTTCTGTGTGAGGGCTTTCTCTAGTTGCAGCAGGCGGGGGCCAGTCTTCATCACGGTGCACGGGCCTCTCACTATTGCGGCCTCTCTTGTTGTGGAGCACAGGCTCCAGACGTGCAGGCTCAGTAGTTGTGGCTCACGGGCCTAGTTGCTCCGCGGCATGTGGGATCTTCCCAGACCAGGGCTCGAACCCATGTCCCCTGCATTGGCAGTCAGATTCTCAACCACTGCGCCACCAGGGAAGCCCTCCTTTTCTTTTTCTCTTCTTCTTCTGGGACCCCTATAGTTCGAATGTTGGTGCGTTTAATGTTGTCCCAGAGGTCTCTGAGACTGTCCTCAATTCTTTTCATTCTTTTTTCTTCATTCTGCGCTGCGATAGTTATTTCCACTATTTTATCTTCCAGGTCACTTATCTGTTCTTCTGCCTCAGTTATTCTGCTATTGATTCCTTCTAGAGAATTTTTAATTTCATTTATTGTGTTGTTCACCATTGTTTGCTTGCTCTTTAGTTCTTCTAGGTCCTTGTTAAACATTTCTTGTATTTTGTCCATTCTTTTTCCAAGGTGTTGGATCATCCTTACTATCATTATTCTGAATTCTTTTTCAGGTGGACTGCCTGTTTCCTCTTCATTTGTTTGGTCTGGTGCGTTTTTACCTTGCTCCTTCATCTGCTGTGTGTTTCTCTGTCTTCTCATTTTGCTTAACTTACTGTGTTTGAGGTCTCCATTTTTCACGCTGCAGGTTCGTAGTTCCCGTTGTTTTTGGTGTCTGCCCCCAGTGGCTAAGGTTGGTTCAGTGGGTTGTGTAGGCTTCCTGGTGGAGGGGACTGGTCCCTGTGTTCTGGTGGATGAGGCTGGATCTTGTCTTTCTGGTTGGCAGGACCGCCTCCGGTGGTGTGGTTGGGCTGTCTGTGACCTTATTAAGATTTTAGGCAGCCTCTGTGCTAATGGGAGGGGCTGTGTTCCCGTCTTGCTAGTTGTTTTGCATAGAGTATCCTGCAGTGTAGCTTGCTGGTTGTTCAGTGGAGCTGGGTCTTAGTGTTGGGATGGAGATCTCTGGGAGAGCTTTTGCCATTTGATATTACGTGGAGCCCGGAGGTCTCTGGTGGACCAATGTCCTGAACTTGGCTCTCCCACCTCGGAGGCACAGGCCTGACACCCGCCCAGAGCACCAAGACCCTGTCAGCCACATGGCTCAGAAGAAAAGGGAGAAAAAAAGAAAGAAAGAAAAAAGTAAAATAAAGTTCTTAAAATAAAAAATAATATTTAAAAATAAAAAAAATTGAAAGTAATAAATAAAAGATAGAACAGAGCAGCGAAACTGAAAAACAAATCCACCAATGATAGCAAGTGCTAAAAACTATACTAAAAAAAAACCAAATGGACAGAGAGAACCCTAGCACGAATGACAAACGGTAAAAGCAAAGCTATACCGGCAAAATTACCCAGAGAAGCATACACATACACACTCACAGAAAGAGAAAAAGGAAAAATATATATGTTGTTGCTCCCAAAGTCCACCACCTCAACCTTGGGATGACTCGTTGTCTACTCAGGTATTCCACAGATGCAGGGTACATCAAGTTGATTGTGGAGATTTAATCCGCTGCTCTTGAGACTGCTGGGAGAAATTTCCCTTTCTCTTCTTTGTTCGCACAGCTCCTGGGGTTCAACTTTGGATTTGGCCCTGCCTCTGTGTGTAGGTCACCTGAGGGCGGCTGTTCTTCGCTCAGACAGGATGGGGTTAAAGTAGCAGCTGATTGGGGGCTCTGGCTCACTCAGGTCGGGGGGAGGGAGGGGTATGGAATGTGTGGTGAGCCTATGGTGGCAGAGGGCGGCATGACGTTGCAACATCCTGAGGCGCACCGTGTGTTCTCCCGGGGAAGTTGTCCCTGGATCGTGGGACCCTGGCAGTGGCGGGCAGCACAGTCTCCCAGGAGGGGCGGTGTGGATAGTGACCTGTGCTTTCACACAGGCTTCTTGATGGCTGCAGCAGCAGCCTTAGTGTCTCATGCCTGTCTCTGGTGTCCGTGATGGTAACCGCGGCTCGTGCCCATCTCTGGAGCTCGTTTAGGCGGTGCTCTGAATCCCCTCTCCTCGCGCACCCCAAAACACTGGTCTCTTGACTCTTAGGCAGGTCCAGGCTTTCCCCCAGAGTCCCTCCTGTCTAGCTGTGGCGCACTATCCCCCTTCAGGCTGTGTTCACGCAGCCAACCCCAGTCCTCTCCCTGGGATTTGATCTCCAAGGCCTGAGCCTCAGCTCCCAGTCCCCACCCTCCCTGGCGGGTGAGCAGACAAGTTTCTCAGGCTGGTGAGTGCTGGTCGGCACTGCTCCTCTGTGCGGGAATCTCTCTGCTTTGCCCTCCGCACCCCCGTTGCTGCACTCTCCTCCGTGGCTCTGAAGCTTCCCCCCCGCTACCCCTGTCTCCACCCGCGAAGGGGCTTCCTAGTGTGTGGAAGCGTTTCCTCCTTCACAGCTCCCTCCCACTGGTGCAGGTCCCGTCCCTATTCTTTTGTCTCTGTTTTTTCTTTTTTCTTTTGCCCTACCCAGGTACATGGGGAGTTTCTTGCCTTTTGGGAGGTCTGAGGTCTTCTGCCAGCGTTCAGTAGGTGTTCTGTAGGAGTTGTTCCACATGTGGATGTGTTTCTGATGTATTTGTGTGGAGGAAGGTGATCTCCATGTCTCCCTCCTCCACCATCTTGAAGGTCTCCTCACCTCCCCTTTTAATGCAAGTGTTGAGCTTTCTAGAAAATTCCTCCTTACCTCCTTATTCCTTAGTTTAGGTTTACAAATGGCCTCAGAATTGCTCTGTCCATCTCCAGCTCTTCTTGTCTAGTCTATCTTTAATGTGTCACCAGATTTGACTTCCAAAGAAACAAAGTTGATAATATACCCCGTTGAGTTGACATTCAATGTACAAGCTCAGGTCTGAACACCCTGACTTGAAGACACTACTTTACCCCAACCCCCTTCTCAGATCCCCACCACTTTGTTTACTCCCCCCCACCCCACCCCCTGTGCTTGCCACCCTGAACTGCTGCTCATTTCAGCAAACCTGCAAACCTCTGGCTTTGCACAAGCTGATTCCTGTGGCTAATGGCTTCTTTTCTTTTCTTCATTTGGTAAACAAACACTCCCTCATTTTCTAAGCCCAGCTGAATGCCATCTCCTCTGGGAAGCCTGTGTTTCTCCAAGCAGAGACCTGTTACTTATGCTCTGGCTGCTGCAGGATTTGATTCACCCAGTGTGTCCTAATTATCTTTCTACACATCTGCCTCCACTCCTCAGCTGAGAGCATCACAGGGCAAATACTACTGTTGGTCTGACCTGTCTTTGTAGCCTCAGAGCCCGTACATGGTAGATACTCATGAAGTATTTCTCTAACAGATGGCAATTTCTCTCTGGCACCCAGAGTGCAATCAATGTCACAGTTACTTATTTTCCTAAGGTCCATTAAGTTTGGCTCAAGCACTCACTTGCTGGGTTGGTTAGGCATTCTGTAGCAGGGGAATCTTGAGTCTTACAATACCAAGTAGTTGGTGATGGGAGAGGGGCCTGCACACCAGCTGGTGGGGTTCATCACCTACCAGGCGGACCAGAATCGTGGCTCAAATTCCAAAGGAACAGTTGGGAAGATCAGGCTGACACCATCTGCCTCCCCCTCCAGAGGTGCCTGTATCACCAGCCCCTTCTGAATGAAGCCTGCCTACCTCCAGCCCCCAGGGTCCAGGCCAAGACCTGGGTAACTTACTGCAATTGTTTGAACCTCTGACCTGCCTCCCCCAGGCTTGGGGAGTCGCTGGCCCCATTTCCTTCCACACCAAAGGTCAAATTCTCTGCCATCTTGGTTTCTCCAAATTTCCAGTTAGTTCTGGCGGCCTATCCTAGGCTCTGCCAACTCACATGCCTACATGCCTACCAGGAGGTGGGCTTGTCAGGGGACAGCAGAAGAGCACTAAGGACAGTGGCTGCTTTTCAGTTTCTGCTGACTGACACCATGAGGGAAGCCAAGCCCACTGTGGCCAAAAGGTTCTGATTTTTCAAGAGATGCTGAGAATGAGATTTTCATGAGAAATAGTTTGGCAATTGATTTTTTTAGTAACTCAAGATAGAAGCCCAAAACAACCTGTTTGTAGGCCAAATTCAGCTGGTGGCTGGGTAGTTTGTGATCTCTGACTTAGGCCTTTCTGTCATAAGAATTTCAGGGTCTGTCTCTGTCTTGGCCTGTACCCTCCCCAGCAAATTTTCGTCTGTCCTGGGAAAGACAAGAGAACTGCTTACTCTCACCAGAAGATGCTTCTTTTTCTGTAGCAATGGAGTGCTGGAGACTTTCCATGGTGGCCACAGGAGCAAAACCATAAAACATAAAGGCTAGTTAATTTCTTCATAATTCACCTTGTAACATTTGGTTATTACGGCAGAGAGATGAAGGATAATCCAGGTGTACCCTTTCCTCTAAGGACCACTTCTGTATTTTAACAGTTACCTTTTGTATCAGTGTGTTCTAAACTATCTGTGGGAAGGACCATGTTTTTAATCTGCCTTAAATTAATAGTAAAATATGATAATAACAAATTACTAGAAAATGAAATAAAAAGATATACATTATGCAAGTCCCGATTTGATTTTTATATTATTTGATACATCAGACATAAAATTAGTCTGTCAAATTGTTATAAAGCAGTGGCTCTCAACCAGGAACATTTTGTCCCATGGGGACATTTGTCAATGTCTAGAGACGTTGTTGGTTGTCCTCATTGAGAGGAAGGTGCTACTGGCATCTAGTGAGTAGATGCCAGAGATGCTGCCACACAGCCTAGAATGCACAGAGCAGCCCCACAACCACCTCCAGGTCCAAGATGTCAATGGTGCTGAGGTTGTTTCTATTACAGTTTCTAAATGACTCTCTCATTTTCTGTCTGAACTTATTCATGGGCCAGTTATGAGCACTTCCCAGACTGGCACTGTTTTGCAGATCACACTCCAAGAAGGAACATTCTAGAGGTATTGCCATTGCCTTTCTGATCAAACCCAAAGCATGAGCCAATGGGGTGGCAGGATTTCTAGAAAACTTAGTATATTAGCCAGGGGTCCTAATAGTGGGTGGAAGCCATACTGCTTACAACAAAGACATTTATTTTTTAAATGACATAACTAGCCATAATGTAACTCCTCTAGAATACAAACATGAGTTCCCAGGACAGAAGAAGGAATGCAAAGTCCTACATCACCTAATGGTACCTCAGTGACATGCACAGCTCCCTTGTTCTTCTCGGCTAATAATATTTTAATCAGTTTAGCAGGGTTTCTCATGTTGATCATTAGTTTCTCACCTCTAATCAATAGTGCTTGTTAAAAATATACATTTCAGGTTCCCATCCAAGACATAGGAATGGGAGCGGAGGTGAGTCTAATTGGAAAGCTCTGGAATCTGGAAAACACTGAGAGAAGGGAGACCAGAATCTAGTCACAGCACAAGTCCTGCCGATGTGTTCACTTAATAGCTCCTTACTCAGGGCCTGGTTCATGCCTGATGATGTGCTGGGTTTGGGGCTTCAGTAGTGGAGAAGGCAGACAGAGGCCCCCACCACATACAGCTTGTACACATTTCTTACTCTTTCCTTCCTGTCTCTCCTCCCCATTCTTACTGTCCCTCCCTGGTGGCAGCACTTTGCCTTCTCTCACCTGGATTATTAGAATGACTGGTCTCCTCACCTCTGGTTTCACCCTCCATCCATCTTCCATAATGCCACTGCCTCTCTCCATCTGCCCCAGATTAAAACTCTTCACTGGGTCTCCGTTGCCTCCAGGAGAAAGTCTAAGCTTCTAAACATGGACTACAGGTTCTTTAGGACCTTATCTCCGGGCACCCCCATTTCCCACTTTAGCCTTTCTGAGAAACACCAACCCAATCACTGATGCCAACACTTTGCCTATGTTGGTCCCTCTGCCTGGAAAACTGGCATTCCACCTCATTTCCTAATATGATACACTTGTGTTCATTTCTCAAAAGCCAGCTCTTTACACCAACAATTGCTAACATTTATGAAGTACTTACTATGTACTATAATATCCAAGTATTATAGGCACTGTGCTAAATGTTTGTTTTATTTACTCTTTATAGTAACTGTTGAGGGAAAGGAGGCTTAGCTAATTTTTGTGACTTTCCAATGGTTATGAAGCAAGTGGTAGATGTGAAATTCAAACCAGGCTGATTCCGGAGTCTATCTTGCTCCCAGTCACTTCTTATTTCTCCTCTCTGGGGAAGCTTTTCCCATTGCTACCCTCTCCCAGGTGGCTATATCCTTGTTTACAAACATTTACTGTCCCTCTCGGAGGGAAGACTGTTATTTTCCTGTACTATTGATGTCAGGCTTGGATGTGACTTTCTTTGCCTAATTAACCGTCACCAGAAATAATGGCTGTTGTTCCTGTAACAGAGACAGAGCATGATTTGCCTGTTAATGGTCCAGAGGAAGCAATGGTCCAGCATCCTGGGTCCTGGCTGGGTGATGAAGGAAGCTGCACCAGATGCATGATGGACATTTAGCAGGAATGAGAAATAAATCTTAGTCATCATCAACCACAGGGATTTGAGGGCTTATTTGTTACCAAGCAAAACCAGGTCATTCTGACACAGTTAGTTGCTGCCTGCTCACCACTACTTTTGTACATACTTTTGTACCTACTTTTACTGTTACATCTAACACAACACATTTTGATTTAACTGTTCACACATCTGTTTCCCCTACCAGACAGTGTTCTCTGAGGGACCATGTCTTACTTGTGTACCACATTTAACTCAGTGCCTGTCACATCATCAAAGCTGAAAAAGAGTTATTTACTGATCAGTGGACAAATAACTGTTGTGTCTTCGTCATCTGTTAGCTTCAAGAATTGTGTTCAATGTCAAGTGACTTTTAATATCCCACTGTCAGCTTCCAAATCCCTTGACCCTAGCCCCAGTGAGGCAGATGTTGTCTTATGATGCCAAATCCAGATACAACAAAGGATGGAAGTATGTCACAGATTAGCAAAAGGAAGAACTCTTAAAATCCATGAGTTTGAATCCCAGCTCTATTGCTTACTAAGTATGTAGCCTTAGACAAAGGCCTAATAAAATTTATAAAATGGAAGTCATAATAATTATGTTGAGGAGGAAGAAAACTTTACCCTTGTAGGTTCTTCTAGCTGTTCTAAGAATTAAATTGACATGAGACACATGAACAGAAGAATGTCAATTTTAATTTCAAATGTACAGGAACCCTACATACATGAGAATTTCAGAGACAGAAAGGTAAAATGAGGTATATATGCCATTCTGATCTAAGGAGTAGAATAGGGGCCTGGGGCTTCCAAGGACAGGAGGGCAATTCACAGGATGATCAGAAGAAGAACAGATATTTGGTAATTAGATGTTCGTCCTGGCATATAGATGGGGCCACTTAGATAACGTTTATCTTCAGCAGTAACTCTTTTCTGGGAAAAATTCCCAATTTAAGTTCTCCTAAGTAGTTAAGGGAGGGGCAGTAATTTCTCTTGAACCCACAGACTCTTGATTGCCTTTAGCTCAAAACAATCCCCTTGCAAAAGTGGCACATTTGGGGAAGGCTCGCTCTGAACCCCTACAATTGCTTCTCAGGATTCTTGTGAAGATCACATGCCAAGTGCTCACAACGCAGCTTGGCTCACTGGGATATTGTAGTGACATTTGTCTTTTTTGGCTGTCCTGCATCTATCCTTCCTTCCTATGTGTGTGTGGGTCCTCTATTTGAGTATGGTAATAGTGGGGGCACTTCAGCACCTGGGGAAGAGATCCAAAGGGAGGAGATCCATCCTGTATCCACCACTGGATCCAGGCTGGCCAATCCGGTGCACTCATCTGATTGATTTGATCAAGTGATCCCAAGATAGGAAGTTGCATTCTTTCTGGGTACTTGAGGTAGGGTCTGAGGGCGGCAATGGGGCTTTCAGGGTTGGGGGACATCCTTGGCTAGACCTGTCCCTGCAAAAAGATGCCTGCTGTGCCGCCTCCTTACTGAACTTTCAGACCTAGCTTGGTTCTTGCTTGACTTCTAAGTCTGATTTTCTAACCATCAGTCAAGTCTGATGCCCTTGATATCCTCCTAATAAAGTGCTTGTTAAAAAAAATTTCTTAAGGTAGCCAGATGTCACTTAGGTTGTTTCAAAACAGTAAACGGTAGATAACTTTCTCATTTTTTCTCTCCACTTTTGTTTCTATGAATTTGCTGTAGTCTTTCTTCCTCTTGTCCTGAGTTCTTTGATTTCTCTAAGTTGTGTTCCTTAGGTTTTTAGCACCAAAGTGTGCTGATTATAATCTAAATGATGTTTCCTGGCAGTTTTGAACTCTGCTTGAAGCCGATAAAATGAATGAATGTTCTTTCATGAAAAATACCCACCTGACCCAAACTCCCTGCTGCCCTGCCCAACATGCACACACATTCAGACCAGTCCTGTTATCCTCTGTTTGTTTGGGGAACTTCTTGATTCCCTAACACAGCTACTGTCTCTCTTTGTCTCTTTCTGCCTCTGTCTATCTCTCTTTAAACTTATTTTGTGCCAGGCACTGTGTCAAATGGTTTTCCAACTATGGCACAGATTGCTGGCTCCCTTTCCCTGGATAACAGAATCTGTAAAATGCCCAGGTTAACACACACACACACACACACACACACACACACACACACACACTTCTGAGCTTCTCTTGCAGAGGAAATATATATTGAATTTTACATAGAAGTTGTTGGATAAGGCTTCCAAGAAAGTTATTTTAAGGGATCCGACTCAGCTGTCAGGTGTTATTTTTGCCCTTTCCCCCTTCCTTCTCCTTGTTTGGACATGAGTCAGTCTGGAGTTCTGGCAGCCATTTTGTGACCATGAGGAAGTCCTGAGGCTGAAGCTTGTATTAAGGATGCTGGAGCAGAAAATGACAATGCTTCTAGGTCCTTGATGAAGGCATGGAGCTTCAGTACCAAGTATAGACCATCTAACTCTACTACCTTCATGTTAAGGGAGAAAAATAATCTAATTTATTTAAATCACTGCTAATTTGGGTCTCTACTACTAGCAGCTGAAAATACATCTTTACCAATACAAAGATTATCATGCAAAAATCCTATAGGGTTTATACTATTAATCCCATTTTACAAAATGGAGCCTTAGGCTAGTTGTAAAACTTGCCCAAGTTACTACTCATTCACTGGACAGTATTGGATTGACCATATTGGATCATCATTGACCCAGGATATGACAGGTCAGCATCTGAATGTAGTGTTTGTCTGACACAAAGGCTGGATTCCTAATCATTACATTTTACTGCCCCTGAGCTGAACATGCCTCCAGAATTTTAGACCAATACAACTTGTGGGCCTCCTTGAGCAGGTGTGACTAAGTTGGAAGTTTTCTCATTGGAATAGATGCTCAGGATCTTCTTTCTTCTCTCTCACTTCCTGTCCAGCAAAAGGGATGTTTTTCAACCTGCAGTAAATTGGCCCAATGGCCAACCAACTCTGAGTCTAAAGATACTTTTTTTTTCCTTTCTCTCAATGTAAATTCCTAATTGCTTGGAGCATTCCTAGGGGGCTCTATTGTTGAGATGAAATCAGCTTCCAGCAAAGTGTGTGTAATAGAGTAAGTGCTCAACAAATGTTGAATGGATTTATGAATGAATGAATGGTGTTCTCACAGCAGTCCTGCCTGGGACAACAATTCCCAAGTTCTTTCTTAAGACCAATTTTTGGGTCCCACCCTGTTATGAAATGTGGATGCTACTCTGTGAGGGAGCCAAGACTGCCAGGGCGCAGTGCAGTTTCCTGCAATGCCAGCCGGCCTGTCTGTGTACCTTCCAAGGACCCATTTTCCTGAAAGGTTTTGGTGAAAAGCTCTTATCATAGACTGTGGAAAGTATCTTTGCTAATCAGTGCAACCCAGTGTAGACACTGGGCACAGGCTTTGTAATTACAGAAAGCTGCCTTCTAATCATGGTTCTGAAATGCTTCCCCTCTGTGTTTCTGGGCAAATTACTAAAGCTGAGCCTCTGTTTCCATCTGTAAAAAGGGGGTAATAATAATTCCCATTCATATAAGGATTATAGAAGGGAATGTATGAAAAGCATTTAGCAGAGTGCCTAGCTCACAGTACATGTTTAAAAATAATAGCTACTATCATTAGTGAAAATGGTCAGTACTGGTTAGAAACATTTCTTAATCCTTCAAGTAGAATTAGCCATCCCCTCAGCTGTGGCTCCTCAGTGCCCCGTATCTTTCATAGACCATGAAACAGATGATGAAAAAGTAGCTGGTTCTAAGCCTGTCTCTCTCAACTACACTACAGCATTCTGAGGGCAGGATTTTTCTTGAAATCCCTAGTAACTGGCACAGAGGAAGTGCCAAGTAATTGAAGAATGAAAGCAAGAAGGAATGTAACACAATGCCTTTGTCATAAGAGTAAATACGAGAGCTGAGCTAAGCCACTAAGAGGTGAGGTTTTAGAGCAGTTTCTGGCTTTCAATCTAAGAAATTTTAAATGGCATATTCCCTGGTTGGCGCAGGAGGGGAGAGGGAACAGGTCTGTAAATTGACATTTCTAGAGTCCACTGTGGCCCAGTTGGTCCTGGTTTGCCTCACACAGAGAGGTATTTAATTTAGCAGAGGCTGACACTGGTCACTGTTCTGAGCTGGGGTAGAGAGGGTCCACTTACTACAAAGCTAAAAAAATTAAATGAAAAACTTGCCAGAGTGTATACTCCTTTAAATTTTTTTTAATAGAGTCACCAAAGGTTAACTCCTGAAGTTCTTATTTATGCTTCCATCACTAGATCTCAGTCCTTTATCTGGTGAAACTGCCTACAAAAGAGTAGATGGAGGGAGGGTGGTCTCAGAAACTTCATAAAATTTGTCTGCAGGGTCTTAACTTTAATATTTTTAATAACTCTAGTCTTATGTGTATTAGGAATAATCAATTCTTATTTGAGAAAAAAGAGCTGCACTGTCTTCACTGATATGGACTTTAATTATGCAGCCAGAGGAAATAGTTCACCTGCTAAGAAAGTAAACGAGGATTTTTTTTTTTTTTTAGCCCCTTGAAGAATGTGGATTACAAATGCAGTTCTATAAGGTAGTTGTCATCAGTGTGCTTTGAAATGGTATTAACCGATTGCTCCTATCATCTCAACAGCCTCAGTTAAAAGCTCGTAGGGAATTTAAACATAAAACTTGTTGGAGGGATGACAAAAAAGCAGCCCTCGCTGACTAAATTTAAATTTATAATAGGAACATGGCTGAAGCCCAGCTTGCAGGGGCTTGCTGGAGCAATTACAGTGTTGTGAACATTTGAGTCTAAAGACCAAACAGATAGAGGCCCTTTCGAATTCACCGCCTCTTTTTGGTCTTTACCACCGAACAACAAGGTGCCGACCGCCTTCCCTTCTCCAAACTTGTAGTGTTGCAGAGGCAAAAAAGGGTGAAATGGGATCTGGGGCAAGGCATTCGCTTGTGGAACTCTTAAATGTCAAGGCAGGCCTGAATGAATGGGTAGCGGATCCTATTCACCGCGGCTGCCCTAAAATAGGTTCCCTGCGCTGGTGGCCTGGAGCGGGCATCAGATTTAGCTTAGGGCTCCTCTGGCCAGATCAGACCCAGCGAGGTGGTGACTACACAAAACTGGACGCTGGGAAGGTCACAGGCCAAGACTCACTCACCCAACCTCGTGTCCAGTCTCTACCCTGAAGGGCTGCTGGGGGTGCGCCCTGCCCGTTCCCAACTGGGCAAATGCCCCGCGCCCCCACACACCGTGCCCCAGCCCTTCGCAGCTCTGGCAGAGGGATCCTGGCCCCGGGTCAAGCGGGCGGCAGGCCGCCAGCAGCTCGCCAAGTATTAATAGAGAGGCGCGGGCCGCAGGAGGCTGGCGCCGGGGCCTCGGGCTGCGGAGCGCAGGCAACGCGAGCGCGTCCCTATCCGTCCCCACGCGGTGGCGAGCGCCCAGCGGCTGCCGCGCGCACCTGCGGGTCCCCACGGCGGGCGCTGCCTCGGCAACTGCAGCCGCCGCCTGAACTGCGGGAGCCGCGCCCGGGCCGCCCGGAGCCGGAGCAGAGATGAGCTGCCACCCAGACCGCGAGCGCCCGCTGGACGGTAACGACTCGCAGGCGCCCCGGCCTCTTAGTGCTTAACCGGCCCCACGCGGGGTATAACTTCCCGGTGCCGGTGATCAGGGGGACCAGAAGGAGGGTTATTTATTTCCCCGTTAGGCGGCTGGTGTGGGTAGGAAGTCCTCGTCTTTCTGCAATTTTGCTCCTTTTCTGCTCTTTTTGGGGTTCTTTTTAGAATGAAACAAGTTAACTTTTCTAAAGCGCAGAGAACCGCTCTTGGAACGCAGTGCCACGCTCTGCGGGTTTGTCAAATCAAATGCAGAGCTGATTTCACTGACCAGTGCGCTGCCGCGGGTTTCTCTATACACGGTGGGAGTTCCTTCCCTTTAAAGAATGGTTTTGCTTCTACTTTGGGATGTACCCAGCAACACCCCTCCACCCCCGCCTCCACAAACAGGCGTTTAAAGAGGCTACTTCATTTACAGAGTGAGTGATGCCCTCATGTTCTTCGGATTGGAGCCTGGCGGGTGGGGGACCCGGGACGTTACTCGTTTAAAGAAGGCATCGTGCAGCAGAATTCCCCAAACTGACTTCAGAACTCGGGTGTCATTTAGTTCTACTGGGAAATAATGGTTGTACGATTCTGCGAGGGAAATGTCTCAGGTTGATTTGAACGGGTGATGAAATATTCTGAACGTTTTTTTCCCATCAAAATTCACCTATTCACCTATTTGCATGTTTGCTAAAGATTTCAAACTTGACCCCTTAACTGCCTCCGGTTACCTGTGGTTCAAAAGCCCTGCCCTGAAAGGTCATCATTATTGCTATTAGCTACTTAGTTGTTGACCTTTTAGGAGGATCGCTCTTCCAGGAATAAACTCGTCTTTGCATCAATAACCCTTTCGGATTGTACTGAACACGACTTAATGAAGTTGCTTTTAAAGTTGAAACTCTGGGGGCTTGTGAGGCAGGTGCACAGGCCAGGATTCCCTGCGGACCAGGAATTTTGCACAGTAATTGGTAAGGCAAGAATCACTGTGCACAGTGTAATAATCTAAGACAAATGGTTATTTGAAAACTGATTGATACATAAGACTAATTTTTTAAAACTTCCTGATAATATGGCAGGCTTCTTTATGTGAGGCAAGGATGGTCAGGATAATTGTATCTGACTACCTTAGCCCTGCACTCTTTTGTTTGGTTTGTTTTGTTTGGAATCTTAATTCCTGTTTTAAAGCCACAAACCCTTCAGAACGCTGATAGAAAGCTTTTTTTAAAAAAGTATCTAGTCTTCCTAAATTAAGCATATGTCCTTGTAACCAGGCATGTCTGTAACTTGTGAGGACTTCAGTAATTACTATATGTGAATAGCAAAGTGCAGAGTTTAACCTTAAATCTGAATTTCAGAGGATACCAAAAGGCTTAGGCTGCTGTCAGTCTGGTTATCCTTGAGCAGGTGACAAGGTGATAACATGTCCAATAACACCTAATTGTGCCAAATGTTTGCTATGACATCTTAAAAGAGGACTGGATATGTATCTGTCAGACTTAGTAAATTTCCAAGTATGTTTGACAAGATTGTGAAAGTGACATGTGGTGAGTATGTTAAATGACATGCCTGTGTTGAACAAGCTCTCTGGTTGAGTATCTGTTACAGACTATACATTATGGAAGAACGTCATAGGGAATTCTGTTGCAGATAAAGAATTCTTATTCTACTCCTCATGTTTTGATCCAGTTTATAATCTGCCCGTAGTACATCCCAGAGAAATTTAGGCAATTAATTATACCAGATTCAAATTTTAATACCGTTAGAAATAAAGAATTATTTGGACTCAAATCATATTTTTCCTTTTGGTTTGAAATCATAACACAAACCTTCCATATAATTTTGGCCTACAAAGTCATCATTTTTATTTTATGCAGCTTTGATTCTTGTTGAAACACTTTTAAAATGGAAGAAAATTTTAAGTTTTAATAGCAGGAGACAGAAACTTTTTCTGTTGAAAATCTGACTTTTATAGCCTGTTGTAAGTCTGGTATGTTGGAATAAAATTGAAACCATGATATTCAGGAACAAAATTTCTGTGTAATTTTTTTGGCCTCCTCTATATTGCTTCGTTTTCTTTCTGTCTGTAAACTTTTCACTTTTTATTTACTCCTTTTGATCATAATTTAAATGAAATCCACTGCAGGTAATATTTATCACCCAGTGGCTGATCCCTCGTTTAGGATAAGAAGTGCTCACATTTATTGAACACTTACTTACCTGCTATGCTGAGCTACAAGCACCAGCTTCTCTAACCCTCACTAGCTAGGAGAACTATCACTATCTGCTTTTATTATTATTATTATTAATACTTTTTTATAAAACCGAGGCTCTGAAAGGGTGACTGTCAGCCTTGAGTGTTCACATGCCCCAAACACCTAACCCAGGGCCTGTGCTGCCTCCTGCTGGACCACAATGTTGAATGTCCACAGGTGGCCCACAGCATCCTCCGCCACCCTATTCAGGGACCACAGGTAGAATGCTGGAGAGGCCCCTGGAAGGTGGCTCTAAGCTCATTGAAGTGAGAGCAGCATTCTTCCCACTTCCTTTGGGTGGGAAAATGGGAGGAAAGACCATCAGTATGCAAAGGGCTGGAAGTGGAAGCTCCTTCTGCCCCTCTGGCCAGGGTAGGGACCTGTGCTTTGCCCCTGGGGCAGGAACCCTCTGGTTGCTAGGAATAAAGGACAGCTTGGCCTTTCTGAGGGAGAAGGCAGTGCCCCATGGGACAGTCTCTAAAGCCCTTCTCTGGAGCAGGTGGACCAGGGGTCCCTTCTTTCTCAGGCTGCAGCAGATGGGGCCACATTAGAAGGCAGTGCCCTGAACTCTGCTTAATATTATTTAACAACCTAAATGGGAAAATAATTTGAAAAAGAATGGATACATGTATATGGATAACAGAACCACTTTGCTGTACACCTGAAACTAACACAACATTGTCAATCAACTATACCCCAATATAAAATAAAATAAAAAAAGAAGGCTGGGAGCAGGCTGACCCACAGTGGAGTAGAGCTGTTCTCTGTGGCGAACTGTGGGAACAGAAGAAGGAGAAGGATGCACAGCGAATACTCTGGCTTCAGCCTGCTCTGATGTGTATCTCTCGATACATGGTTAAAACTCTGTGAGTCTCAGTTTCTTCATCTGTAAAATAGGGATTAAAAAATCCACTATTTAGAATTATTGTGAACATTAGCACTAATATACAGTGTCTGGCAAGTAGCAGGCTCCCCATAAACTTATTATATCCAGAAAGTTGGATGTAGAGTTTAATGAGGTAATTGGAATGTGTTAGCAACACACAGCTCCCCAGAAAGGTAGGGCTAACGTGACGTCCATTCAACTATATGACACTACCGGGCACAATCTACCTACTGATGTAGGAAGCCTGCCAGATGTGTGATCAGCCACAGATGGCTGTGTGCATGTGTATGTGCTTTGGCTGCTGTGTCTGCAACTGGGGCTTTCATTTTGGGGAAAGACTGAGGAGAAGTTAATGTATATATTAAAACAGAAAGATGCGTTGGGAGTCCAGGTGAATTGTGGAAGAGTGATTTTCAGAAAGCAGTTTGGTCCATGGCACCGTGGAGTTACCCTCACAATCGACTTTCAAGACTTTGATTCTTGCTCACTGATTTTTCTAGTGTAATTTGGTAAACCCTGTTTTGTCCGTATCTTAACACTTTACAAAGTGTTTTCTAATTGTTTGTTTATATCTCTGTTTCTTGCATAAAATCCATAGGGCATGGGCCACATCTTTGTATTTACTGGATCCCCAGCACGTAGCTAAGTGCCTGGCACAGTGTAGGTACATATATTCAACATACGCTTGTTGAATAAAGAAATGCATGCATGAATAAGAAAGTGATGGCAGGTAACAATGTGTGATTCCTGAAATACTTTAGTCCTTGTTGTTTTCTGCATTAAGTTTTGAATTCGTATTCACTTTTTCCTTCTACAAGTTGTTTATAATAGTGAAAATTTATAAGTATTTACATGCCAAACAATAGGGTGTTATTTAAAACATATAAGTATCCTTTTCTGGATGACTTAAATAAATTATGGAAGGCTATCAAATGCTATGTGAAGGCATTCTGCTTTTGGAAAATGATTATATGTTGCAAGAGGATCTAGATGGAGAGATAATAAAGGATTAATAGGTGTTGCCTCTGGGTAGATGGGATGATGGATATTCTTTTTTTTTTTTTTTTTTTGCTTGTTTATGTTTCTGATTCTTATGTAATAAACTTGCTTTCTTTTTTAAGGAAGAAACACAATACAAGAACTATGTACTATAAAACAATATCATAGATCACTTACACTGCATCACCTAATCCCCTGTCACTGGACACTTAAGTTGTCTTCTCAACTTATTTTCCAAATTTGTCTGCCTAACTGTTTTGAACATTTAAATAAGTTTCAGCACCTCAGGGTTACAAAGTAGCGTAATTGATTTTAAAGAGATGAGCAATTGAAAAAGAAACCCAAAGTAGGAAAAAGAATGCCAATGACTCAATGCCAAGGACAAAAGATACTAATTTTCCAATGTGTCTTCTTGTTGAATACATTGCTTTGCTGCAAATCATAGTTAACTTTTCATCTCCCCTCTGCACTAGGCTTTCCTTCCTTTGTTGTACAAAGATGTTAGGACAGTTCATGAATAACTAGTTAGTAAGAGTTCCCTAACTGTTTTGTGTATGTACTTGAGGTGCTTTCATGGTGGCTACCAGTTGTATACTTTGTTTGCAGAGTTAGTTCCAGGAACAGGAACTTTGTAAAGCAGGGTGGGCTCTTCCCTTTTTTTTTTTTTTTTTAAAGTCACCATTCTTTGGGAATAGAGTTGTGAATGAGTAAGTTTTAACCTTACATATTTTTAAATTTTTAAATTGAGATATAGTTGCTGTACAATACTACATAAGTTTCAGGTGTACAAAATAGTGATACACAATTTTTAAAGGTTATACTCCATTTATAGTTATTATAAAACATTGGCTGTACTCCCCATGTTGTACAGTATATCGTTTTAGCTTATTTATTTTATATATAGTAGGTTGTATCTCTTAATCCCCTACCCCCATGTATATATACCCATATATATATGCACATATATCCATATATATATATTACATCTCCTTTATCCATTCATCTGTTGATGGACACTTAGGTTGCTTCCATAATTGGCACTTGTAAATAATGCTGCTATGAACATTGGGGTGCATGTATCTTTCCAAATTAGTGTTTTCATTATTTTTTAATATATACCCAGGAGTGGAAATGCTGGGTCATGTGGTAGTTCTATTTTTAGTTTTTTGAGAAACCTCCATTCTGTTTTCCACAGTGGCTCCACCAATTTACATTCCCACCAACAGTGTAAAAGGTTCTCTTTTTTTTCTTTAATTTCATTTTTTTAATACAGCAGGTTCTTATTAGTTACCTATTTTATACATATTAGTGTATACATGTCAATCCCAATCTCCCAATTCATCCCACCACCACCACCCCCCCCCACCCCCGCTTTCTCGCCTTGGTGCCCATATGTTTGTTCTCTACATCTGTGTCTCTATTTCTGCCTTGCAAACCGGTTCATCTATACCATTTTTCCAGATTCCACATATATGTGTTAATAAACGATATTTGTTTTTCTCTTTCTGACTTACTTCACTCTGTATGACAGTCTCTAGGTCCATCCACGTCTCTACAAATGACCCAATTTCGTTCCTTTTTATGGCTGAGTAATATTCCATTGCATATATGTACCACATCTTCTTTATCCATTTGTCTGCTGATGGACATTTAGGTTGCTTCCATGACCTGGCTATTGTAAATAGTGCTGCAGTGAACATTGGGGTGCATGTGTCTTTTTGAATTATGGTTTTCTCTGAGTATATGCCCAGTAGTGAGATTGCTGGGTCATATGGTAATTCTATTTTTAGTTTTTTAAGGAACCTGCATACTGTTCTCCATTGTGGCTGTCTCAATTCACATTCCCACCAACAGTGTAAGAAGGTTCCCTTTTCCCCACACCCTCTCCAGCATTTGTTGTTTGTAGATTTTCTGATGATGGCCATTCTGATCAGTGTGAAGTGATACCTCATTGTAGTTTTGATTTGCATTTCTCTAATAATTAGTGATGTTGAGCAGCTTTTCATGTGCTTCTTGGCCATCTGTATGTCTTCTTTGGAGAAATGTCTATATAGGTCTTCTGCCCATTTTTTGATTTGGTTGTTTGTTTTTTTAATATTGAGCTGTTTATATATTTTGGAGAATAATCCTTTGTCTGTTGATTCACTTGCAAATATTTTCTCCCATTCTGAGGGTTGTCTTTTCATCTTGTTTATAGTTTCCTTTGCTCTGCAAAAGCTTTTAAGTTTCATTAGGTTCCATTTGTTTATTTTTGTTTTTATTTCCATTACTCTAAGAGGTGGGTTACAAAAGATCTTGCTGTGATTTATGTCAAAGAGTGTTCTTCCTATGTTTTCCTCTAAGAGTTTTATAGTGTTTGGTCTTACATTTAGATCTTTAATCCATTTTGAGTTTACTTCTGTGTATGGTGTTAGGGAGTGTTCTAATTTCATTCTTTTACATGTAGCTGTCCAGTTTTCCTAGCACTTACTGAAGAGACTGTCTTTTCTCCATTGTATATCCTTTCCTCCTATTTCATAGATTAGTTGACCATAGGTGTGTGGGTTTATTTCTGGGCTTTCTGTTCTGTTCCATTGATCTGTATTTCTGTTTTTCTGCCAGTACCATATTGTCTTGATTACTGTAGCTTTGTAGTATAGTCTGAAGTAAGGGAGTCTGATTCCTCCAGTTCTGTTTTTTTCCCTCAGGATTGCTTTGGCTATTCAGGATCTTTTGTGTCTCCATACAGATTTTAAGATTTTTTTTCTGGTTCTGTAAAAATGGCATTGGTAATTTGATAGGGGTGGCATTGAATCTGTAGATTGCCTTGGGTAGTATAGTCATTTTCACAATATTGATCCTTCCAATCCAAGAACATGGTATATCTCTCCATCTGTTTGTCATCTTTGATTTCTTTCATCAGTGTCTTATAGTTTTCTGAGTACAGGTCTTTTACCTCCTTAGGTAGGTTTATTCCTAGGTATTTTATTATTTTGTTGCATTGGTGAGTGGGATTGTTTCCTTAATCTCTCTTTCAGATTTTTCATCATTAGTGTATAGGAATGCAAGAGATTTCTGTGCATTAACTTTGTATCCTACAGCTTTACCAAATTCATTGATTAGCTCTAGGAGTTTTCTGGTGGCATCTTTAGGATTCTCTATATATAGTATCATGTCATCTGCAAACAGTGACAGTTTTACTTCTTCTTTTCCAATTTGGATTCCTTTTATTTCTTTTTCTTCTCTGATTGCTGTGGCTAGGACTTCCAAAACTATGTTGAATAATAGTGGTGAGAGTGGACATCCTTGTCTTGTTCCTGATCTTAGATGAAATGCTTTCAGTTTTTCACCCTTGAGAATGATATTTGATTTGGGTTTGTCATATATGCCCTTTATTATGTTGTGGTAGGTTCCCTCTATGCCCACTTTCTGGAGAGTTTTTATCATAAATGGGTGTTGGATTTTGTCAAAAACTTTTTCTTCATCTATTGAGATGATCATATAGTTTTTATTCTTCAATTTGTTAATATGGTGTATCACATTAATTGATTTGCTTATCTTGACGAATCCTTTCATCCCTGGGGTAAATCCCACTTGATCATGGTGTATCATCTTTTTATTGTGTTGTTGGATTCTGTTTGCTAGTATTTTGTTGAGGATTTTTGCATCTATGTTCATCAGTGATATTGGTCTGTAATTTTCTTTTGTTGTAGTATCTTTGTCTGGTTTTGGTATCCGGGTGATGGTGGCCTCGTAGAATGAGTTTGGAAGTGTTCCTTCCTCTGCAATTTTTTGGAAGAGTTTGACAAGGATGGGTGTTAGCTCTTCTCTAAATGTTAGGGTTCTCTTTTCTGCACATCCTTACCAACATTTGTTATTTGTGTTCTTTTTGATGATAGCCATTTTGACAGGTGTGAGGTGATATCTCATTTTGTTTTTAATTTGCATTTCTCTGATGATTAACGAGGTTGAGCATCTTCTCATGTGCCTGTTGGCCATCTGTATGTCTTCTCTGGAAAAAAATGTCTATTCAGGTGCTCTGCCCATTTTTTAATTGGGTTGTTTGGTTTTTTGATGTTGAGTTGTGTGAGTTATTTATATATTTTGGATATTAACCTCTTATCATTCATATCATTTGCAAACATTTTTTTCCACTCAGTAGATTGTCTTTTCATTTTGTCAATAGTTTCCTTTGCTGTGCAAAAGCTTTTAAGTTTAATTAGGTCCCATTTGTTTATTTTTGCTTTTATTTCCTTTGCTTTAGGAGGCAGATCCAAAAAAATATTCCTGTGATTTATGTCAAAGAGTGTTCCTCCCATTTTTTTAAAGTTTTATGGTTTCCAGTCTTACATTTAAGTCTTTAATTCATTTTGAGCTTATTTTTGTATATGGTGTTAGAGAATGTTCTAATTTCATTCTTTTACCTGTAGCTGTCCAGTTTTCTCAGCACCACTTATTGAAGAGACTGTCTTTTCCCCATTGGATATTCTTGCCTCCTTTGTCATAGATTAGTTGACCATAGGTGCATGGGTTTATTTCTGGGCTTTCTATTCTGTTTCATTGATCTGTGTCTGTTTTTGTGCCAGGACCATACTGTTTTGATTACTGTAGCTTTTTAGTATAGTCTGAAGTCAGGGAGTGTGGTTCCTTCAGTTCTCAAGATTGTTTTGGCTATTCAGAGTCTTTTGTGTTTCTATTTTAAAATTATTTAAAATTATTTGTTCTATTTCTGTGAAAAATGCCTTTGATATTTTGGTAGGGATTGCATTGAATCTGTAGACTGCCTTGGGTAGTACTGTCATTTTCACATAGTATTGGAAGTCCTAGCCACAGCAAACAGACATGAAAAAGAAATAAAAGGAATCCAGATTAAAAAGGAAGAGATAAAACTATCACTGTTTGTAGATGACATGACACTATACATAGAAATCCTAAAGATGCCACTAGAAAACTACTAGATCTCATCAGTGAATTCAGTAAAGATGCAGAACACAAAATCAATATGTAGAAATCTGTTACATTTCTATACACTAATAATGAACCATCGGAAAGAGAAATTAAGGAAACAATCCCATTTACAATCACATTAAAATGGATAAAATACCTAAGAATATACCTACCTAAGGAGACAAAACAGCTGTACTTGGGAAACTATAAGATGTTGATGTAAGAAATTGAAGATGACACAGACAGATGGAAAGATACACCGTGTTCATGGATTGGAAGAATTAGTATTCTTAACCTTTCATGTTTATCAATATGTACTTTACAGAAATCACAGTGCCGCTTCTACAGCATCCCTGGTGACATCATGATATTGTTTCCATTCTAATTCTCATTGCTTCTTCAGGCTTCTGACTGAGAGGTAGGTCCTGGGCCTCTTTTTCCAGGTTCTGTCAGCAGCATCTCTTTTCTTTCAGTCTTGAAGGAAATCCCTACCTAATTTTTGAGGTTTTCCCTCCCAAACACTCTTATAACCTTGCTGAGTATGGGGGACCTTATCCCTTCCCTGTTATCTAGCTCTGCTACACTCCTTCTCTAGAGGTCCTGACCTCTTCATTTGAAGATGGTACCCCTATTCCACCCCATTGTGGTAGAAGGGATATGGAAAGGGAAAAATACCTGAAAGGAAATAATGTCTCAGACACAGAATCCTTCCCATTAAATTTGCTCCAACACTCATGGATCCATCTCAGTCCTTCTGGCCCCTCCCACTTTCTTTTCACCTTGAGCTTCTGATGGTCCCTGAGAGACTGGAACTCCACGATGATTGTTCTCCAAACTGTGTTCATTAGACTTCCTTTTGGATTATGAGGGACTGATTATATAGAACACCTAGCTGTCATTTTGTACACTTGGAACCACCACCCAGATGAAGAAGTATAATTTTACCAGTGTCCTGGGGTCACACATACTAAGACATAGCCCTTTCCCTCCCCTGTAAGGAACCATTACCCTGATTTTTGCATTTTTCATAGTTTAACCAACCAAATATGCATTTCTAGACCTAACAATTTAGTCCTACCCATTTAAAAAATTGTGATAGATCTTTTAATTTATAGATGTACTGTCCTTTTCTATTCAAATAATTTATCTGTTGAAGAACGTGGGCCATTTGGTCTATAGAATCCCCCACAACTTGGATTTTGCTGCTTTTGTGCTTATGGTTTAACATTTTCCTTGAAGATTGCTTTCTTTTGAACTCTGGTTTATACCACCCTAGCCCTTCCTCTTTCTTAGTCCTTTTGGCTAAATTACATTTATTAGTCTGATCCTTAAATTCTAGAAACAACCATGAAATCATTTTATCTCTTAGGCTTTTTATTATTAGGCAATGAAACATTTTATTAAGTTTCTCCTATTCAACTACTCCATTCTTGCGTTAACTTCATTAGGCATTATAATGAATTGGTTGAAAGTTGATGCTCTCATTTACTAATTATTTCAAATATTAGTAATTTGGGAGCATTATGGGGCAGTTTTTTATAAACTCTTGTACACTGTTGGTTGGATTGTAAAATGGTGTAACTGCTGTGAAAAACAGTAGGGAAGTTTCTCAAAAAATGAAAAATGAAACTACCAGTAATTCCACTTCTGGATAAATATCCCAAATAATTGAAAACAAGGCCTTAAAGAGATGCCCATGTTTATAGCAGCACTATTCACAATAGCCAACAGGTGGAAGCAACCGAAATATCCATCAATGGATGAATGGATATACAAAATATGCTATATACATTCAAGAGAATATTATTTAGCCTTAAAAATGATAGAAATCGTGTCACATGCTCCAACACGTATGAACCTTAAGGACATTATGCTAAGTGAAAGAAGCTGGGCATGAACAGACAAATACTGTATAATTCCACTTATATGAAATGGAAAGTAGAATGGTGGTTACCAATGGCTGGGGGAATAGAGGGAATGGGAAGTATTTAATGGGCATAGAGTTTCAGTTTTTCAAGATGAAAAATTCTGGAGATCTGTTTCACAAGAATGTAAATATACTTAACATAGTGAGCTGTATAATTAAAAATGATTAGGATGGTAAATTTTATGCTATGTGTTTTGTTACCACAACAAAAAAGGAATACCCAATTTAAAAACAAACAAACAAAAATACTTTTAAGGATAGGAAAATTTATAAAATAATTTAAGAACTCACTTGCCTCCCTGAACAATTTAACCTTCTTTGTGTATTTTGGCATTGCCATTGTGAGCACTGAATAATATTATAACATTCTCAGGAGCTGAGATGTGTCCACCTGTTTCTTTGTCCCTTCATTGAACAATGTCAGATTGCTGTTCTTGAATTCTAGCATCTTCTTTTATCCTGCTGCTGTCTCCCTCATCACGGTTTCCCATGAGTGTCAGCTATATTTTCTTTCTCCTAATAAATCTTAGTAGCATTTTTAATCACCATTTGCTGCACTTACTCCAGTTTATTGTTTTTAACAAGTTTGGCAATTATTTCATCTTGGTTTTTTTAGCTTACAAAAGGTTGGAATTGTCCATGATAGAAAGCAGATTGCCTCTGAATGAGGCGTGAAGAGGTCTATGAGAAGAGTTTATAAGTACCTGTCACGTTGACATTGTTCTATTTATTTATTTTGCATTTCTTGTATTCTTGTGTAGTTCTGGATGTTCGATGTTGCCAGATAAGAAGCTTCCATATAGAGTGTTTGTAGATGAAAACATATTTTTATGTAAACATATGCATGAATAATTACAGTTCATGCTTACAATTTGAAGAAACGGATAACATTTTATTGCTCAAGAGATACACATGTAAACATAGTTGGTAAGTCCCAGTTTAAGGGAAAATTATAGCTTTCTACTCACTGAACTGCACTGGGAGTATGACTGGTTTCTAACCCTTATGAAAAGGTCAATTCCTGCATGTTCTTGCCTTACTTGCTTTATTTACACTACTCCCATCAGCTGCCCTACTGATGCTGAAAACTTGGCCTCTGTGCACTGGTGCTGAATTGAATCTCAGAGACAGAGTTTTGGGTGAAGTAGAAAAGAATAACTTTATTGCTTTGCCAGGCAAAAGGGGACACAGCGGGCAAAGTTTTACCCTTGAAAACTGTGTGTCCCAACCTGGGAGGATTTGGTGAGGAGTTTTATAGCAGTAGTTCAAGGGTATGAGGTTGCTGATAAGATTAGGGTGTGTGCAGTGCCTGCACTCCTTTAATCTGGCCTCAGGTGGTCTCTTGATGAGGTTCTCTGGTTCCTTTAATCTGGCCTTAGGTGGTCTTCTCTGGAATGAAGAATGCTACCATCTTCCATTTGTTGGGGGTTTTTGTTCTATAAAGAGCTCAAAGATACTGTTCTGTGTATCCCTTGAGTTGGAACCAGGACCCTACCCCAAGGCTGCACTATTGTTTCTTGGCTGTTCCTCTCTTATCTCTCCATCCCCTTCCTTCCCTGATCGACAACTATTCGAATCTGCCCTTTGGAACTCAGGGAAGGTCAAGGAGGCTGGAGTCTCTTCCCTATAAACAAAGAACGGGGGACACAGAAAGGCTTCCATGCCCAGGAGCACCACAGGGTCCTGCTTGGTTTCACTACTAAGAGGTCTGTAGTACAGCTTACAGGAGGCTGGGCAACTGTGCTTCACTCCTCTTTACAATGCACATGATTTTTTAAGAGCTTTATTGAGGTATGATTTACATAGGTCTTTAGGTCTTTACATATATAATTCACCTGTTTGTGCAATTCAATTTTTAGTAATTGTACAGAGTTGTGCAGCCTTCACCAAAATCCAATTTTAGGGCATTTCCATGTGTATGATATTTCAAAAATATATTACTGTGCTTTTCTTCTGCTGTTTCTGAGTACCTGCTCTTCTCTGCAAGTTGATGTCTGCCTGAGAGAGATTGTGACCTTTGCGGGTAGAATGCAAAGAGAAAGACAATTACTGTTTAGATTACTATGGTCAAAATAAGAGTTTCAAAGCAAAACAACAGTTTTGCAGGACAGACTATTGCCTTCAGATAGGACTTTCTATATTCTTTTAATTTTTTCTGGCCACGCTACACAGCATGCGGATCTTAGTTCCCCAACCAGGGATGGAAATTGTGCCCCCTGCAGTGGAAGCACAGAGTCTTAACCCCTGGACCACCAGGGAAGTCCCCTTTAAATTCTTTTATTTCCCCTTGAACATGATCTACTAAACCTAGGAGGCAAAAATCATGGAGTTTTGTCCATAGTACAGAGAAGATCCCCTTGTGCACCTTTAAAGGTTATCCATAAAGCTAGGGTCAAAAAAGAGAATTTCTAATGTAAAAATCTTCAATGAAAAAATCTCCACTTAAGACCTGAAGAGATAATGGGTACAGAAAAAGAGACTGAAGCAAGATAGGTCAGTGCTGAAAGACTTGTCTCTATTTCATGTTACTTGAGATCAAAGCCAAGGGACAGTGAGGGGCAGTAGATCATTTACATGGTAATTTAATGGAAACACTGAACAACAGAGATCTTTACCAACTTCTCTTGGAGGAGACCACCTTGCAACCTCTTCAGAGCAAAAAGTGATGGCTCACTGAGGTGGATAGAGAGAGAGAGGCTGGACTTAGCTCTTCAGGAGCTGGAGGTGACTCAGAAAGACTCTCTTTTCCTCAGAGGAAGGTAGCTGGATAGAGTACCCTTGATCCTCCCAAAGGTCTCTCTCTGATGAGGATGAAGGTAGAAACAGTAGGATAAACCTGCTCTATTAGGGAGCTGATGAAGAATGTGGCATAAGCCCAGAGGGGTCTGTATCATTACCAACAGCCAAGGTGAGTCCGTCTTAGCCAGGGAGCACCCCCAGTATCTGACCACGATGAGAGGGAAGAGACCACAAGTATGCCTCAGCCATGACTGCCAGGTGGGAGAGAAGTAAAGATGTAGATAAGTGAGATTGCCAGAGACAAAGGTGCCTGGGAGCCTACACGGAGCCAAGGACCCCACCACTCTTACACCATCCTGAAGTTGAGTAACATAATGCTTTCCTCCCCATGTACCTAGAAGCCACCAGAAAGAATATATGGAGACAGGGGAGTGAAAATCTGAGAGATCAAGCATTTTTATTGAGCATTGTAAAACTGAGCATTGCCTAAAGGGACTGTTTAATTTATCATAGCTGACCACATTTTAACCAGATTGGATTAAATAGAGGAAGTTTTGTCAACTCCTTCCATCAGTGGAGACTCATGGGGAAGATAAGATCAATTAGAGAACAAAATAAAGATACAAGAAGACCTTGTTTTATTATACTTTGCTTTATTGCACTTCCCAGATACTGTGTTTTTTTACAAATTGAAGGTTTGTGGCAACCCTGTGTTGAGCAAGTCTACTGGCGCCATTTTTCCAACAGTATTTTCTCATGTCATGTCTCTATATCACATTTTGGTAACTCTCACAATATTTTTAAATTTTCTATTATTATTATTATATATTTTATGGTGATCTGTGATTAATGGGCCTTGAAGTTACTACTGCAATTGTTTTTCAGCACCAGGAACCATGCCCATATAAAATGGTGAATTTAATTGATGAATGTGTGAGTTCTGACTGCTCCACTGACTGCTCTTCCCCATCTCTCTCCCTCTCCTTGGGCCTCCCTATTCCCTGAGACACAGCAATGCTGAAGTTCTGCCATTAATAGCCCTGCAATGGCCTCCAAGTGTTCAAGTGAAAAGAAGAGTCCCAAGTCTTTCACTTTATTTTATTTTTTTTAACATCTTTATTGGAGTATAATTGCTTTACAATGGTGTGTCAGTTTCTGCTTTATAACAAAGCAAATCAGCTATACATATACATATATCCCCATATCCCCTCCCTCTTGCGTCTCCCTCCCACCCTCCCTATGGCACCCCTCTAGGTGGTCACAAAGCACTGAGCTGATCTCCCTGTGCTATGCGGCTGCTTCCCACTAGCTATCTATTTTACATTTGGTAGTATATATTAATCCATGCCATTCTCTCACTTCGTCCCAGCTTACCCTTCCCCCGCCCCATGTCCTCAAGTCCATTCTCTCTGTCTGTGTCTTTATTCCTGTCCTGCCAGGAATAGGTTCTTCATAGGTTCTTCATAGGTTCCTAGGTTCTTCATAACCTTTTTTTTTTTTTTAGATTCCATATATATGTGTTAGCATATGGTATTTGATTTTCTCTTTCTGACTTACTTCACTCTGTATGACAGACTCTAGGTCCATCTACCTCACTACAAATAACTCAATTTTGTTTCTTTTTATGGCTGAGTAATATTCCATTGTATATATGTGCCACATCTTCTTTATCCATTCATCTGTCGATGGACACTTAGGTTGCTTCCATGTCCTGGCTATTGTAAATAGAGGTGCAGTGCACACTGTGGTACATGACTCTTTTTGAATTATGGTTTTCTCAGGGTATATGCCCAGTAGTGGGATTGCTGGGTCATATGGTAGTTCTATTTTTAGTTTTTTAAGGAAACTCCATACTGTTCTCCATGGTGGCTGTATCAATTTACATTCCCACCAACAGTGCAAGAGGGTTCCCTTTCCTCCACACCCTCTCCAGCATTTATTGTTTGTAGATTTGTTGTAGAGCTGGTTTGGTGGCGCTGAATTCTCTTAGCTTTTGCTTGTCTGTAAAGCTTTTGATTTCTCTGTCGAATCTGAATGAGATCTTTGCTGGGTAGAGTAATCTTGGTTGTAGGTTCTTCCCTTTCATCACTTTAAGTATATCCTGCCACTCCCTTCTGGCTTGTAGAGCTTCTGCTGAGAAATCAGCTGTGAACCTTATGGGAGTTCCTTTTTATGTTATTTGTTGTTCTTCCCTTGCTGCTTTCAATAATTTTTCTTTGTCTTTAATTTTTGCCAATTTGATTACTATGTGTCTCAGCATGTTTCTCTTTGGGTTTATCCTGTATGGGACTCTCTGCGCCTCCTGGACTTGGTTGGCTATTTCCTTTCCCATGTCAGGGAAATTTTCGACTATAATCTCTTCAAATATTTTCTCAGTCCCTTTCTTTTTCTCTTCTCCTTCTGGGACCCCTATAATTCGGATGTTGGTGTGTTTAATGTTGTCCCAGAGGTCTCTGAGACTGTGCTCAAATCTTTTCATTCTTTTTTCTTTATTCTGCTCTGCAGTAGTTATTTCCGCTATTTTATCTTCCAGGTCACTTATCTGTTCTTCTGCCTCAGTTATTCTGCTATTGATTCCTTCTAGAGTATATTTTAATTTCATTTATTGTGTTGTTCATCATTGTTTGCTTGCTCTTTAGTTCTTCTAGGTCTTTGTTAAACATTTCTTTTATTTTCTCCATTCTATTTTCAAGATGTTGGATCATCTTTACTATCATTACTCTGAATTCTTTTTCAGGTGCACTGCCTATTTCCTCTTCATTTGTTAGGTCTGGTGTGTTTTTACTTTGCTCCTTCATCTGCTGTATGTTTGTCTGTCTTCTCATTTTGCTTAACTTACTGTGTTTGGGTCTCCTTTTTGCAGGCTGCAGGTTCATAGTTCCCTTTGTTTTTGATGTCTGCCCCCAGTGGCTAAGGTTGGTTCAGTGGGTTGTGTAGGCTTCCTGGTGGACTGTGTTCTGGTGGATGAGGCTGGATCTTGTCTTTCTGGTGTGCAGGACCGCATCCAGTGGTGTGTTTGGAGTGTCTGTGACCTTATTATGATTTTAGGCAGCCTCTCTGCTAATGGGTGGGGTTGTGTTCCTGTCTTGCTAGTTGTTTGGCATAGGGTATCCTGCAGTGTAGCTTGCTGGTCGTTCAGTGGAGCTGGGTCTTAGCGTTGAGATGGAGATCTTTGGGAGAGCTTTTGCCATTTGATATTACGTGGAGCCCGGAGGTCTCTGGTGGACCAATGTCCTGAACTCGGCTCTCCCACCTCGGAGGCACAGGCCTGACACCTGCCCGGAGCACCAAGCACGGCTCAGAAGAAAAGGGAGAAAAAAAGAAAGAAAAAGATAAAATAAAGTTCTTAAAATAAAAAATAAATAATTTTTAAAAATATAAAAAACTTAAAAGTAATTAAAAAAGATAGAAAGAAGAGAGCAACCAAACCAAAAAGCAAATCCACCAATGATAACAAGCACTAAAGCTGTACTAAAAACAAAAAACAAAAGAAACAAGAAAAAAACAAAAACAAGAAAACAAACAAAAAAATGGACAGACAGAACCCTAGGACAAATGGTAAAAGCAAAGCTATACAGACAAAATCACACAAAGAATCATACACATACACACTCACAAAAAGAGAAAAAGGAAAAATATATATATTGTTGCTCCCAAAGTCTACCATCTCAATTTTGGGATGATTCATTGTCTACTCAGGTATTCCACAGATGCAGGGTACATCAAGTTGATTGTGGAGATTCAATCCGCTGCTCCTGAGGCTGCTGGGAGAGATTTCCCTTTCTCTTCTTTGTTCGCACAGCTCCTGGGGTTCAGCTTTGGATTTGGCCCCGCCGCTGTGTGTAGGTCGCCTGAGGGCGTCTGTTCTTTGCTCAGACATGACGGGGTTAAAGTAGCAGCTGATTAGGGGGCTCTGGCTCACTCAGGCCAGGGGGAGGGAGAGGTACGGAATACGGGGCGAGCCTGTGGTGGCAGAGGCCGGCATGATATTGCAACAGCCTGAAGCGCACCATGTGTTCTCCTGGGGAAGTTGTCCCTGGATCACAGGACCCTGGCAGTGGCGGGCTGCAGAGGCTCCCGGGAGGGGAGGTGTGGATAGTGACCTGTGCTCGCACACAGGCTTCTTGGTGGCTGCAGCAGCAGCCTTAGCGCTTCATGCCCATCTCTGGGGTCCGCGCTGATAGCCACGGCTCGCACCCATCTCTGGAGCTTGTTTAGGTGGTGCTCTGAATCCCCTCTCCTCATGCACTCCAAAACAATGGTCTCTTGCCTCTTAGGCAGGTCCAGACTTTTTCCCGGAATCCCTCCTGGCTGGCTGTGGTGCTCTAGCCCCCTTCAGGCTGTGTTCATGCAGCCAACCCCAGTCCTCTCCCTGGGGTCTGACCTCTGAAGTCCGAGCCTCAGCTCCCAGGCCCCACCCGCCCTGGCAGGTGAGCAGACAAGCCTCTCATTTTGGTGAGTGCTGGTAGGCACCGATCCTCTGTGAGGGAATCTCTCTGCTTTGCCCTCTGCACCCCTATTGCTGCGCTGTCCTCTGTGGCTCTGAAGCTTCCCCCCTGCCCACCCCCCGTCTCCACCAGTGCAGGGGCTTCCTAGTGTGTGGAAACTTTTCCTCCTTCACAGCTCCCTCCCAGAGGTGCAGGTCATGTCCCTATTCTTTTGTCTGTTTTTTTCTCTTTTCTTTTGCCCTACCCAGGTACGTGAGGAGTTTCTTGCCTTTTGGGAAGTCTGAGGTCTTCTGCCAGCATTCAGTAGGTGTTCTGTAGGAGCTGTTCCACACGTATATGTATTTCTGATGTATTTGTGGGGAAGAAGTTGATCTCCAGGTCTTACTCTTCCACCATCTTGAAGGTCTCCCCCCAAGTCTTTCACTTTAAATCAAAAGATAGAAATGATTAAGCTTAGGAAGGCATGTCAAAAGCCCAGACAGACTAAAAGCTAGGCCTCTCGTGCCAAACAGTTAGCCAAGTTCTGAATGCAAAGGAAAAGTTCTTGAAGGAAATTAAAAGTGCTACTCAGTGAACACATGGATGACAAGAAAGAGAAACAGCCTTTTTGCTGATATGGAGAAAGTGTTAGTGGACTGGATAGAAGATCAAGCCAGACACAACATTCCCTTAAGCCAAAGCCACATCCAGAGCCAGGCCCTAACTCTCCTTAACTCTAGGAAGGCTGAGAGAGGTAAGGAAGCTGCAGAAGAAAAGTTTGAAGCTAGCAGAGGTTGGTTCATGAGGTTTAAGGAAAGAAGTGTCTCCATAACGTCAAAGTGCAAAGTGAAGCAGCAAGTACTGATGTAGAAGCTGCAGCAAGTTCTCCTGAAAAGTCTAGATAAGATAATTAATAAAAGTGGCTACACTAAATAACAGATTTTCAATGTAGATGAAGCAGCCTTCTATTGGAAGGACTTTTATAGCTAGAGGCGAAAAGTCAATGCCTGACTTCTGAGCTGCAAAGGACAGGCTGACTCTCTTGTTTAAGGCTAATGCAGCTGGTGACTTTACATTGAAACCAATGCTCATTTACCATTTTGAAATTTACCATTTTGAAAAATGGCCCTTAGGAATTATGCTAAATCTACCCTGCCTGTGCTCTATGAATGGAACAGAAAAGCCTGTATGCAGCACATCTGTTGGCAACATGGTTTACTGAATGTTTTAAGCCCATGATTGAGACCTATTGCTCAGAAAAAAAGATTCCTTTCAAAATATTACTGCTCATTGACAAGGCACCTAGTTACCCAAGAGCTTTGATGGAGATGTACAAAGAGATTAATGATGTTTTCATGCCTGCTAACACGACATCCATTCTGCAGCCCATGGATCAAGGTGTCATTTCAACTTTCAAGTCTTATTATTTAAGAAATACATTTAGTAAGGCTATAGATAGGAATTCCTCTGATGGATCTGGGCAAAGTCAATTAAAAACCTTCTGGAAAGGATTCACCATTCTAGCTTCCATGAAGAACATTCATGATTCATGGGAAGAGGTCAAAATATCAACATTAACAGGAGTTTGAAAGAAGTTGATTCTGACCCTCATGGGTGACTTTGAGGGGTTCAAGACTTCAGTGGAGGAAGTCACTGCAGATGTGGTGGAAACAGCAAAAGAACTAGAATTAGAAGTGGAGCCTGAAGATGGAACTG